>NC_136257.1:11905416-13190000 GCF_053564925.1 Oryzias latipes | reverse complement strand
AACCAATAATCACACAAAAACTATTTTTTGTCACCAAACAAAATGCCTTTCCTAATTTAAATTTAAAAAAAATAAACCAATATTTGGATCAGAGCTGCCTAGTCCCACTTTCCCCGTTTAAAATATAAACACTTCATTCATTTATTTGTTTTGTGAACATTAAGCAATTCTTTTAAAAAATGTCTTTTAAATATTACAAAAAATGAATTATAATGTCATCGTTTACTTTTTTAAAGCAACTTCTTTTACTTTTAAAATGATTCAAGTTCCTGTCAAAATAAAATGCCCCCTGTGTCAAAACCAATCCGGAAACAAGTTGGAGTCACTTAGGAGTGACAGAAATATTAGATATTGTTAAATATTGGGGTTTTTCTTTGTGTCTGTGCCGTTCACCTCACAATGATGGTTATATATCTGTAGTCAGACTGGAGGCAGTCGGCATTACTGGCATTGCACGGCTCGCTGGCTCAAACAGCTGCTTTTCCAGAGCTCACGCTCTCCAGTCTGCTGGTCTGCTCTTCCACCCCTCCTTCTCGCTACCTCTCTCTCATCTCCTCCCCCGTTCTCTGTCTGAGCTCCTCCAGAAGATGACTTCACGCTTTGGAAGGGAGCAGCAGCTTTGAGGACTACAGTGTAGTGGCCACACTATGTTTCTGTGAGATCTCTTCCTTGCAGTAATGTGGCGCCTGACCAACGGGGCAGGAGGAGCTCACAGCTGTAGAACAGAAACAGAAATAAGGGGAGGAGGAGGTGGGAAGGAATCTGGAAGCGGAGGAAGATCTCAAAGAAAGAAGGCTGAAGGATTGGGGCCATGCTTGGGTTTCTGTGTGAGGAACCACTTTTTCTGGATTTAGGACGATGACGAGAGAGAAGCAGAGATCTTCTTCTCAGAGGACAGCTTTATAAACTCCAGCTGTCTGCGCCGTAGAGTCTGTACAAACACGTGTTGCTGTGATGACTTGCATGGATATGTTGCTGTTACCTTGCTGCACACGTGCAACAGTTGAAAGCGGCGATGCCTCTTCTCCTGTGACGCCCCAGCACGGAGCGGCGGCGGATCCCAAACTTGAACAGCGGCTCTACTCGAAGCCCAGATGAACCGAGCAGCTTCTTTCTAATCAGGATCTGGTTCCTTCATCTCCAGGATTGATCGAGGCTGTGTGAGAGCTCAGACAGCAGCGAAGTTGTTTTTTACAGCCAAATCTGAAACGCTTGACCACTCTTCAGTTTGAGTTTTCAGTTTTTTTCATACCAGTGAGTATCATTCCCACTTGCTGAGTTTTTTTTAAAATTTGGAGACTTTTTACATTTAGATTCAATTTACACCGCAAAAACTGAAGCTTTAAAAAGTTAAAATACCCTTGTTTCCAGCTAAATTGCCTTATTTTCTGGCTTGCATGAAAAATAAGATCAGGAAAAAGTTTCAATATCAAAATAATCTTAGTTTGAGATAACATTTCTCAGTGACTAGAAATGTTTTCTTCAAGTAGGAATTCTTGGTATTTGTCTTACCCCATTGACAGATTTTTTTTCTTGCCTTTTTAAAGAAAATCTGCCATTTAGATTTTTTGACTAATTTCAAACGGTTTAGTTTTGCATTGCAGGAAGTTCTGCAGAGGAGTTTTATTAATAAGAGTTTGAAATCCTAAAATATTTGGAGCATTTTGTGTCTTCAAGGATTGTAATTATAATAGTCTTTTATTGAAACATGTTTCCTGACATGCTGTCTCGTGCTTGCGTGTCCTTTCCCCACTTTTAGCCAATGAGAATGGTGCAAATAACTGGGCTCACTGGTTCACTCTGTACTCGTTTGCATAAACGCTATCACTACAGCTTGCAACATCAGCAAGAAAGCTCATCAAGTCATAATTTTTAAGTGCTAGTTTATCTAAAACAAAGGTTTTATTGATTAATTCATCAGTTTTTTCCACCACAATCAGGACAAAAGTGTGAACAGATCAATGACCGATTGCTTGATTTTTCGCATTAAGTCGTAAAAAAAACAACTATTTGGTTTGGTACCACAGTGGCGTCGCAGGTCGGTATTTGAATTTAGTAAAAGTGTATATTTTGGTTCAGTAGATGATAAAAATTTTGTTAGTTTTTTATAAAAAATAAAATATTCCAATTTATGGGAGAAAATTTCACCAAACAAATTGAGCCTGAAATGGAAAAGTCTTAAAAAATTGTGTTTATTGCGTTTGTGTATTTCCTGGGATTTAACATCTTTGGTGTTTTAGTGTATTTTTCCATTTATCTGTAATCTTAATGCATTTATATTTTCTGTTGAATACCTTTGATTACCCTGACTTTTCTCTCATTAGATGCTAAAACCTTCAAACGCTCTAAATCAATGACTATCTTTGTTGTCATTATTTAGTCTTTTTGATAATTTCTGGATTATCTTGTCAGTTTAGGAACAGCCATGTCGTTTTTTTCTCTTTTGTAAAATTTGCTAATTGTCTGTTATTACTGAAAGTAATAGGAATTACAAAAGAGTGAAATAACTTGATAAAATGTGTGTAGATTCAATGTGAGAAAACTCCTGCTGACCTTTAAGCCACTTTTTTATCTGCTCATTTGTCTGGACGCAGCACTTCAATCTAATCTGTGAGAATTGCTTTTATTTTCTAAATAAAATTAGTTTCTTCATTATTTTTGCAGTTTACTCCTATAGCTCCATTCTACAAAGATCTTCTGCTTGGGTTTCTATGTGAACCGACTAAATATCTCATGAGTTTGTCTTGTTTTATGGAAAATCTATTCTGATCTTTATGGAGTGGAGACTTTGCTCACATTTAGGGAACTGCAGAAGAGCAAACCTGGAAACATTTCTTTTATTTTAAACATTTTAAAAATGACAAACTGATCTGTCTCCTTTGCAGGTGCACAGGAAGATTCGGGAAGACTCGGACATGGCCCAGGATTCTCTTCAATGCCTGGCCCAGCTGGCCTCCATGCATGGGCCCATCTTCCCGGATGAGAGTGCCCAGATCTCCTACCTGGCCCACATGGTGGAGGGCTTCCTTAGCATGATCAACGGGTAAGCTGAAGAAGAGTTTTGGCTCATCTCCGTGCTGAACAGTTAAAAAAAATGAATTTATTTGTTGTTTCTTTCGCTGATTCACATCAGGCAGACTATAACAGTGAATGGGTTTAAACAGTTATAAAAAAATATATATTTTCTTTAGATGTTCTTTTAACCATTTTCATTTAGACAGAGATAATATGTAAAAGGAATTCTTGCGTCAAAAAAACAATGAGAAAAACATTTTCTTTACTATGATGATGAATAATGTTTTTGAACTTCTACACCAAGGCTTGTGGTGAAGCCTCTCCTGTTTGGTCTGTTGACAGTTTGTGGTTGTGATCAATGTTTCAAATCGTCATGGTGCCAACGTATTGTCGTAGTGCTGTTCAGATCATTGAAGGAGAGGTTCTAAAATGAACATTTTGTTTAAAAGGAGACCATCCATCTATTTTTTTGTAACCCCCAAATCCTTTTCACGGGGTTGCCAGAGCTTGTCCCAGCTACGCCTAAGTCGATTCACCTGTGAAGAATGTTTTTGGACTGTGGGAGGAAACTGAAGAAAACCCACAGATGAAAAAGAAGAACGTGCAAATTCCACAAACAAAGGACCCAGACCAGGGCCTTTTCACTGTTTGGCGAAAGCCACCATGCAGCCAAATGACCTTCAAATTATTTCTTGACATCTCCTAATGTGCTACAATCCATTAAATCCGTTTTTTTAAAAACTGCCCTTTCAAGCAAAGGAGAAGTGTTGCTTTAAATTCTAATGAATATACTATGTATTTAAGGACCCCTTCTCCCCTTCTCTTTTTTTCTGTTATCTTTAACCTCAAATTCAGTAGCGGTATATTTCCCCGTTTTATCTCAAGGATTTCTTAAAGCAAGACTCAACAATGATGAAGGTCAAAGCCTTCAGTGGCGTGACTCATTCTCAACCAGCTCAGCTTTATTTACAGGAAGTAATTGCTTGTTGAGTCTTTGTTTTTAATGCCCTCTTATTCTATCATGGGAAACTGTCTCTAGTCTACTAACAAATGGAGTAACTAGTGACTTATGTGTCCCAGATGCCTCCAAAACTGACTAAGCCGAGCTGAATCAAATTATACCTTTATTCTACTGAGACACTGTTTTCAACTAGAGAGGACTTAAACCAACACTGGTAACTGCTCAAACAGGACTAAATAGTGGGTATGGCTGTGTTTGTTGTACATGAATCAACTGTGGTCCTATAATATAACACTGAACTGTGAGCCTGTAATAAAACTGAAGCACAATTGAAGCTCTGGCCCCATCCTACTGAAACCCATTCCGCTGTCTCCCGTCTGAAGCATTTTCCTTTCTATCCAGGATGTGTTCTTCTGTGAATCATCAGTGCTGAGGCTTCCTCCCCCCTAAAGTCACGTATTGAAGAAATTCATAGAAATTCTCCCAGCATTTCCTCTCAAACATTTCACTTAAAATAAACAACACTGTAAAGTCTCACTCCGATCATCTTTTGCTCCATTGTCAAATCATTCTCGGGGGTCTTTTAATTAGGATTATGCCGTTTATAGCCAAAATCAAAAATCCTGTGTGGTTTTCTAGAACATAGTTTCTGCAGAGCAGCAGGAGTTTATTAGAAGTTCCCCTATGAATTGTGGGCAGGACCCTTGATGCCGAGCAACCCTGCTCCCCCTTCCCCTCCCCATTTCTGAGAGCTCTCTGTCCACATGCCCTCCCGCAAGCTTACAACCCCTCATACACCCACCAACCTAACATTAGTGCAATATCTGAGCTATCCAGCCGAACAGCTGTGAGCCAGATGCCAGCTCGGACGAGGAAAACAAAAACCTTTTTTATTTGTCTGCAGGAAAATGCATCAGAGCAGGGGGCTTGCCCCCTCCCCCCCAGCATAGTTTCTGTGTGACATATACGCTCTTTTTGTTTATGTCTGCTCCTGATTTTTAATTTGAATAAAGACATACTCAGAAATGCAAGTTTAAGCTTAATTTTCTTCATAAGAAAAATGCCACATGCCACCATAAATGAGCGACCTTGGTCGACTTTCAGGCAGATTACTCCGCAGTGTTTTACTCAGTTACTCCCCTAGAGCGGTTCAGTTAATCAACTCACCTGTTCGGCGTCCTATTTAAGGCCAGGTGTGCAGTTGTTCACTCTCTTTCTTTACCGCAAGCGCTGCGTTCGTCGCCCCACCCTCATCCCTGGCTTCCACCTGTGAGCTCCGTTAGGGGTAGTTATGACCCAAAGGTTTTACGGAAATCTTATCTCATGGAATTGTACGGAGCCTTATGCCAAACGAAAAGAATGTGAATGCCAAAACTAAATAATGTGAAAATAAATGTTTTTTTACTGCATGAGTTGTTTGACTGAAACACCATTTTCCTTAATGCGATTCTTCAATTCCAAAGAAATTTTACCAACAGCCTGTAAGGAGGCTGTTTTTTTCAACGGGACTCTCAGTTTTTTTTTTTTTGCTCACAAACAGACAATTGAACTATTCATCAACACTGTAGCTTTTTTAAGGTCCAGGAAAGAAGGCTTTCTCTGCCCGGGAACATCTCCATGATTAATTCTGATTGGCAGCTTCTTGATGACTCTTTAGATTAACTTAAAGCTGTTAAAACGGGAAAGGATCTGTTTTTTTAAATAAACCTGGTCAAATGACTGTGAGAGGTTTTTTTCTGTCTTTATGTGATTCCAGTGGCTCACATTTGCCTTTGCTTTGCAAAACAAACAAAACTTTCCTTTACGGCAATCTCACTTTTGGATTTTTTTGGACCCTTGTTCTTATTTGTTTTTCTTAGCCAGCCTTTCATATGCATTGAACATAGATTGTGCTCTCAGTGTTGGGTTTCAGGATGAGTTTGCTTGTATTTATAGAACACGCTGAAAGAGAAATTGTCGGCTGTGATTTACAGACGGTGAAGCTCAAAATAAAAACAACAAATGCTAAATGTGATCCGGCAGTAAAGCTTTCAGTTACATTAAAACCACTTTGTTAACCGTCAATAGATCCCGACATAAAATGGTAAAATTAAAAATTCCCCCATGAGACCCCTTCTCTTATTTTTCGGATCTTCAAAAATAGTTTTAGGAGCCAATTCTAAATGTGCTTTTAAATGAGTTTTATAAGGAAATGTTTATTTTGGTCCGTTTTGTGTCTCTAATTATTAAGACTTTAAAACTGTAAATGAAAGGATTTATAGATAAAAATCCAATGTAGATCTATCAAATCCTTGAATGGATTATTCTCCAAAGCTCGCATTTCTTCCACTCAAAAAGCTTTTTTTTGGGGTTAATTTTCATGAATAAAATGTGGAATTTTATTAGAGAAAGTTCCACTTGTGTGGGAAAACTGTTTATCATAAACAAAAAATGGTTGTTGAGTGGAAATTAAATGATTGTTTTAAAACAATTGATCAAATCACGGCAAATGAAAAAGTGAATCCCTGTCCTTCTAGTAATCTGTTCATTTTATGCATCAAAACATTTTTAAAGTAGGTTAAAGCTGCACACAGAAGTGCCCCGTCACTAAGTGAACTCCTTTTTAGCCAGCGTACTCCTTTTCTCTGACTGTTCTCTGCCACCTTCTTCAGAAATGTGTTTGTGTCCATTCCTAGAATCAAAATGCTGTCTATTTAAAGAAAATGAACTGTTGCACTGAAGAAATTTAAATAGGAACTTTGAACCCCCTCAGTAAATTCTTTTATATAGGATACAGTCTTTCTTTCGATTCCATTAAAATGTGTCTTCATGATTCTTGGTGCTGGGATCTATTTAAATTGGTATGAGTGTTTTAACATGGAGGACTTGGTCTTTTGTTGAGTCTCTCATCGCCTTCTTGTTGATTATGCATTTCTACAGAAAGATGCATCCAACGATGTTGATGTGTTATCTATCTCTAACAGCTGAGTAATGTGTGTGTGAGTGTTGGTGTGTGTGTGTTGGTGGGTGTGTGTGTGAATGGGACTGTGACTTTGAAGCACCTGAAGTTAATTTGTGGACATAAAAATGATCATTTGTGTGCACAAAATACTAAATTGACCACAGAATGTCATTTTTATACAGAAAATACTAATTTGTGGTAATTAATTATTAATTTGAGGGTATCAAGATATTTTGCGTGTCAAGTCCAGGTTTCTGTAGAACTATCACAGAGTTGAAAAAGGTCAATAGGATGGACACTGGTTAAAGTTTTGATTTTAAAGATGTAAAGTTTCTTCTCCAGTTTTCAGAAAGAAAGAAAAAAATCTCATTTGTTGTTTCAACTATGTAAAATGAGAGCATCAGGGTCTGAGTGGACGTTAAACAAATGTCACAAACAAAATGGTAAGAAATGTGTTTAGATTTGGTTTCATTCTCAAAATGGACTTTTTCAGCTGGCCTCTGCTGTCTGCACAAATCCTGCTGTGAACATTATGTGGTCCATTTATTTGTGTTATATATATTTTTATTCAATTCTGCTAATATATGTCTCATGCTTACAGTTTAAACATTTTCAGATTTCAATTTGTTTTGTCAGGCTTTAGAATTTTCCTCATTAAAAATCCACCAGATGTATTCTTAGTAATTATCTTCTCTTTTTCTCCCTTTTGCTTTTATATTTATACCATATTTTCCGCGACTATAGAAAACCTTTGACATGTTTAGTCTGTATGGAAATGTTTTAGTGTTGGTTTTGAACGTCTCTGTTCTATTTGCATTATCCCGGTTTGGGTTTTTAATACTTTTTTTTGAGTGCGGGTCAACCATTCGTCCAGATCCTGCAATCATTTGTATAAATGAAGTCCACACGCTAGCAGAGAAGGGGTCTCATCCACTCCTCCTTTCTTCCTGCCCTGCTCCCCTGCTCTGTCTGCAATCACCTATTCTTAGAGCGTTTCCAGTTGCCTCATTGGAAAACCATCCAGAGAGGGTCAGGAAAGTGGAAATGCACAGAAAGCTTTGGGGGTGGTGGGGATTTTATTTCATTTTATTTAGGGGATTTCTCAAATCGATTTAACTTTTTATCTTAAAGAAAGAAAAACTTTTGTTTTCTTACATTAGGAGAAAATAGATTCAACTCATCACAAATACTCTGATGCAACAGTATTTTACTAAATGATTCAATTAAATGTGTTTACACTGATTGTAAGAATCAGCTGCATGGAGGTCTGCTGCACTTATGATTGTTTTATTTTACTCTTCATTAGTGTGTAATCTATATATTTTCCTCTCTACTTGTGCATTTTTAAACAATTTTTCTGGCTTAAACGTTAACAAAAAAAGGGATTCTTTGACCCTTTCTGATTAAAAGAAATGAGACTTTCTTGCTTCGAAATTCTGGATGGTGATTTTCTGATACCTTGGTTTTAAATATCCTGTTCTGTGTGTTTTTCATTTTTAGAATTGAGATTGAGGATTCTGAGGCTGTGGGCATCTCCAACATCATTTCTAATCTGATCACCATGTTTCCACGGAGTGTCTTAACTGCACTTCCCAGCGAGCTCTTCACTTCCTTCATCAACTGCCTCACACTGCTCACCTGCTCATTTGGACGCAGCGCCGCCCTGGAGGAGGTGGTGGGTACTGCCTTTCCAAGCCCAGCCTAATGCTAAGTTCACGCTGGTACTTCAACACGTTTTTGGTGTTGTTGTTCACACTGTACTGTCGCTAGCACGTGTCCACTAACTGCAGCTTCAAGAGGTGTATTGTAATTTATTTGTTGAAGCAGGGATGATCTGGTGAATCTTGCTCCAGGCTTTTTCTTTTACAGCTCTATTTCAATATTTAAAAAGACTGTCATAGAATTCCGGCCGGGCACAAACAGCAATTATTAATTTCTCCTCCATAATCAATTTTCAAATGGTTGGTTCTTCTCTAAATTAAAAGGGCATCATCCATATGTCACTACCAAATCTGTGTCCCTGATTGGTCAAAGTTAAACTGGTTTAACTTCGACGCGCGTTCCGTGGCCACGTGTTTTGCACTTATAGCCTGAAAATGGTTGTAGAAACTTGCCTAGCTACACGTTTTGACCGTGGAAGCCTGCGCATATGGGCGTTTAGACTTTTCATTGAAAGTGGTCGGCGGAACGTGTGTTGCAGAGGCCGTAGTCGTAGCTTCACGAAGACCTTTCACTTGAGTTGTGTGTAGATATCAAAATATATACTGATAAATACCAGTGAAGTGTAACTGATATTTTAGGTTTTGTCACCAATGTAAATATTCTGATTCTCCAAAGAACTTTGTCTTTTCAGGAAAGATTTAAAGTTTGAGTTAGTGTTTTTAAACATGTTTTTTTTTTTTATTATTTCTGGTGTGTGCTCTTGTGTTTGTCAAGTTTTTGGGTTTTATATTATTTGAAAAAGAAGCTACCGGCTCTTAGGTGTGTTTTTTATACATTTTTTGTTTCAAGAATAAAATGAAATGTTTTCTGGTTTCATTTCTGGCATTAGAAGATTTTTTAAATTCTGATGAACATATGTATTCAAAGCACCAAGCTTCTTTTTAAATGATAGTAGACAGGCAGGGATTGGATGTGACTCACAGAGTGAAGTGTTTACAGTTAGAAGTCACTGACGCTGTTTTGGTTTGACGGTTTTTTGCAGCTGGATAAGGACGACATGGTTTACATGGAGGCCTACGACAGGCTGCTGGAGTCGTGGCTGAAGCTGGTGCAGGACGAGCAGCATTTCCCTCGAGGCTGCTTCGTCCAGCCAGCCATCCAGGTCTTCAACTCTTACATACAGTGTCACTTGGCAGCTCCTGATGGCACCCGCAATCTGGTGAGGGACCTAAAAAAAAAGCAACAACCACGCACTGACACACAAAATAAAAATATTCTGTTTAAACTTTCCTTTGTCAACTAACAAAACACTGCATGCCTGTAACCTGTCAGTCTGTCAACGGCATATCGTCCCATGAAGAGGAGGAGATTAATGAGCTGCAGGAAGATGACAGAGAGCTGTTTTCAGACCAGCTGTCCAGCATCGGCATGCTGGGACGTGTGGCGGCTGACCACTGTATCCCTCTGCTCACAAGGTAATCAGGAACTCAAGATTTGCACCATTTTAGATTGCAGATTTAGCAACAAGATTTATTCTAGTAATCATATTTTAAAATAAAAATGTTTTATTATAACATCTAGCTGTACTAGTGACTGCGTCACAGAAAGAAAACCCTTGTTTTTCCTGTTATTCATAATCATTAACAGTATTGTGGTATTATTATTATTATTAGAAATGTTCTTTATTTTCTTTTTCTAAAAATAGCCTTTTTTTCTGTGAGACCTTTCATTGTTCATGTAAGTGTCTGCTTTTATTTTAAATCACTAATGAGAAGAACTTTTATTTTGTGGATTTGGAATTTACAAAAATCTATTTTGAAGTAAAATATTTTTGAAAAATCAAATCCCACCTGTGTAAATCTGAATGGAATTAATTTTGTCAGTGATAATCTCATGTAGTAGTTTAAGAATGCAAGTTTTATTCCAAATGAAATAAATTTGGATTAATTTGGTACCAATTGTATAAACAAAGTTTTGCCTTTTCTAATGTGTTAAAGATTAGCTAAAAAAAAAAAAGAACTTTTTTTTTTTTTTTTTTTTTTTTTTTTTTTTTTTTTTTTAACTTGTCCTGTCCAACAGCTGGGCAAACAGACGAGAGCTGAGGGCCTCTTGTGTTGGACATATTTTGCTTTAACAAGAGGGGTTATTAATCTTCTGACAAACCAAAGGTATGTCTGAATAAACCCCTTTTGTAATTGAGGCCAAACTTTATTAATTTCAATCATGTCTGAAAATCTTTGGTGTTGGACCGGACGGAAAAGGAAAGAGGGGAAGAAGAGAGAGGGACGCTAGAGAGAGGGGGGGGTAGGGGGTGATAATAGGAGGGGAAGGGGGATAAGACCATGAAGCAGCATACAGCAACAAGTTTACTGGTTGTTAATCATTATGGTAAGGTTCAAATGCAGTACAAAAAGGGCGGGGCCCGTCCACACACACACTCAAATGTTATAAACACACCTGCTAGCTGCAAAAATGTCCACCTGTCGACATGTACACAGAACAGATAGTGTTCACACACGCATACTTATGCCTTAAAACCAACTAGTGTGAAACATTTCAGTCATTCAGTCATGCAAGCTATTAGTGCAAAGGTGAGCTAACACCAGTGCTCAGGTGAGGTTTTATGTTCTTCTAAAATGGATGGTGGAACGTGAAAAGAAGGAGGGAGAGTGCCCAGCCATCCCCACCCCAAGACCCCCACCGCAGCAGCAGCGGCAGCCGGAATCCCCCCAACGCCACACGGGAACCGGCAGGGAACAACCGCCGCCCGGGCGACCAAGCCCGCCACCCAGGCCAGGGCCAGCAGGGCCGCCGCAAGGCCCCCAGAGCCAGAGGCCAGGGAAGCACGGAGGGAAAGAGAGCGCCGCCCCAGCCCAACCAGGAGAGCAGCCCCCCCGCCGCGCCGGGAGAACCCAACGCAGAGCCCCACCGGAGAAGGACGCCCACAGCCCCAAACGAGCACCCCACCACCACCCAGGAGTTCCGGGCATCCCCCCGCCCCAACCCCAGGTACGAGCCAGGACCCCCCAAGGGAGACCCGCTCCGCACTCCAGGCAGCCATCCGCCCGGCCCACGGTTGGTCCAGGGAGGAGCGAGGCAGGGGGCCCGCCGCCCCCGCCCAGGAGGGGGGAACCCCGGGGAAAAAAAGAGGGCCCACAAGGGGTGTTATAAATATGGCCCGACCAGGCTCGGCCACAGTTGGAAATTTGGCGGGGCCCAGCACTCAGGAGCAAGGACCAGAACCCACCCCCCAGGGATCAGACACCCCCGGCTCAGATGTAATGTGAACTCCCCCACCGCGCGGAGAGAGCACCGCCGGGCCCAGGAAGCCGGCACCCCGGGGACACGGCCGCCGTTGCAAAGGGGCCCGCACCCCCCACCAGGGAAGAGGCAGGGGACAGATGGACCCAGGTCCCACCTTCCTTGCAAAATGTGTGTGCGTGTATGTGTGTTTGAGATGGTGTGTGTGTGCATGTGTGTGTGTTTATGTTGGGATGCGAACTTTTATTTTTTTATTTTACAAAATAACGTAAATTAAATAACAAATTTAAAGTGGAAAGTTGCAAGAAGATGAGTGGACAGGCCGACCTTTGACCTACCAGTACTTTGACATTTTTCTCAAATCAGTCTTGCCTAAACGCACCACTATTGTTCTGCCCGCCCTTTTTTTTTTTACATCTTGCATCATTTTGGTTGATTATCATTCCATGAATGGTGACGGTTGTGTTCTGTAACTGCAGCCTTCTAGAGGACCGGGTCAACCGGCTCCACGGCCAGCTCCAGAGGACTCAGCAGCACCTAATGGCCTCATCTGATCTGGGATCAGTGGACCGCAAAGTCCTGGACGATCTCTATGAGGACATCCACTGGCTCATTCTGGTTTCTGGTTAGCAGCCAAACCTAAACTGTTTTTTATAACATTTTATTTTCTTCTTTTTTTGGTTTGATTTTAAAAACATAAACGGTTCAAGTCTTAATGTTTTTTTTTTCTTTTTTGCCAGTTTCAATATATTTATTGACCAAACTAGTTTAGGATCATGTTGCAAGAAAGGGCTATACAGATTGTAATAATTCACAGACACAGTACTGAAGGCACTCAAAATAAAGTTAACAGGCAGTCCTGAGACTTTCATACAATATAAATGTTTTTTATTGGGCTGACGGGTGGATTTTCCAGAAAAGTCTCCACAGTTTACTGGCTTTGTGTGCGACAGAGGCCGAGCAAGGGAATCCACCCTGTTCTGTGGGTTCAAGCTAATGAAATGATGTCTGCATTATTATTTTTCAGCAATTAGACCAGTTATGCCCCTCCTTCTAATGACAGCACATTTTATTTTTATGAAGTAAAGGTTGAAAAAAATGCTGAAGAGTTACAAAGATAATTTATTTTTAAGATGTCTTAGTGAAATCCATATTTTAGTTACAAATTAAAAAAACAATTAATGCCCTTCAAATTTTGAAGACTTCTCTTTTCATCTTTCCTTTTTGGAGCAGTGATGTCATCACGCGTTCTGTCTCTGCAGGGTATCTGCTTGCAGATGATCCTCAGGGAGAAACCCCGCTGATCCCCTCAGAGGTGATGGAGTTTTCCATCAAGCATTCAACAGAAGTAGACATCAACACCACCCTGCAGATCCTGGGATCGCCGGGCGAAAAGGCCTCCTCCATACCAGGCTTCAACCGCACAGACTCCGTCATCAGGTACCAAGAGATGGTCTCTTTGTCTTTTAATCCTAAAAAGCCTTTTTTGATTTCTTTTGGGAATTCCATCGGTTGAGATGAATAGTTGCCAGTAGATGGACGGCGGCTGTGATGGCTGCAGGCTGGTGTTTCTGGGCAGAGATGAACCCTAGCTTGAGTTCAAGGATGGTTCCCAGCTTAGCTGTGAAGGACTTCACCACACCTCAGCTTTTACCAGAGTGGATACATTAAAGCGACAGCTACCCAGTGAAGGGAACAGAGCCAGCTCCAGCTACTGTACAGTAGTTTTAAGCCTGCTTCAAAAAGGAAGCGTTTTCTTGTTTCCCCCTGGTTCAGTCACAGCTTGTTGTCCTTCATGGGGTGGTTTGAGTTACTTAGTCAATTGTTTTTTTCCACTGGAATGTATTTCATGTATTTACATGACTTGTTGGACATTTGTCATTACTGTCACAGTCTGATTTGTTTTTAGAGTCACTTCAGCTTATATACCAATATTTATTTATTCTACACAGCATGAGATATGAGACTTTATTTAGCAGGGTTCATTGTTTCTGAATTTGGAAGATTGGTGGGATGAGTGGGGGGAGGGGAATGTCTGTCAGCATTGAATGATCCATAAATCTCTTAACCCTTGTGCTATCCCAGGCACTTTAACATTGGGAGTTGGGTCATCTAGACCCACTAGACAGTGCGCTGAACCTTTTTTCTTCAATGATTTGTAATCTTCACTGGTGTCCATGGATTACATGAAATCTTTCCACCTTTATCCACCTTTGTCATGGTAGGGAGAACACGTCAATGTAAGGGTGGGGTCATCTAAGATAGCACAAGGGTTAAGTCATGTATCGCCCTCAAAAGTAATGGCATCACAGCAGAAAGCTGTTTGATCTGAGCTTTTGTGTCTCTTTCCCAAAGTTTGGTTTCTTGTTATTTGAAATCTTAGTGGGCCATAGAAACTATTTTTAATTCTCTTTTATGTATCATTCTTAAACAGACGTGGAGTTAAGGCATTGTTATTTTGTTTTAAATCCATAACTGATTACAGAGCTTCAGGTCTGACCAACGTTAAACTTCTAACACGTTCACTAAAGGGTTTGTCTTCTTCTGAAGTTGTCTTCTTTTCTAAAGTGAGAAGAGTTTCTATGTTCAGATTGTTGTAGATCAGGAGCAGACACAAAAACACCATTTGAAAAAGATCATATGTGTAACAGATTTGCTGGGCAGGCCACAAGCCGCCTGCTCCACTCCATTCTGACACATCCACTGGTAGAAAAACAGATCCATGAACGTCTTTGTTTTTACCTCGTCTGAGCTGGTTTCTGTACGACTGGATAGCTCCAATATTGTTCCCCATTATTGTTGCACCGCTAATGTTAGGTTGGGGATGTGAGGGACTTTAAGCTAGATGGAGGGACTGTAGACGGGGAGGGGAAGGGGGGTGGTCTTGCTCCCCATCAACAGTCCCGCAGAGGTGATTTTCTAATGAACTACTGCTGCTCTACAGAAACTGTCCTAGTACACGTTCTTTTAATTTTGGCATAATCATAATTAAAAGAGCACTGGGAATGCTTTAACAATGGATAAAACTATGATTGCAGTGGGTCTTTAATCCTCTCTGAACTCCTAAGTGCTGTTCAGTTTATTTATGAAGTCAGGTTAGTTTCTCTGCATTTGGACCTGCAGCCAGTCAAACACTAACGGAGGTCGTGTTTGTTGCAGTTAGAGTGCAGCCTGCAGTTCATCCGACTCTACAGAGAGCACACATGCAAACGCACACATGATAAAAAGGCTCCATAAAAGTGTCACTCCTGTTGTCACATGGCCCACTGTTAGGAACAAAGAAAAGCGCCTCTGTTATTTTGTTGACAAATCTTTCGTTAAATGTTAAAAATGTAAATGTTTTACATTTCCTTTGCTTATCTACTGATTTGGTAAAGACATGAATCAATTTAGAAAGGAGGTAAATATGCAGATAAATCATAAAATGTAAATATTTGTCAATTTACTTTTAAATGTAGTCATGTTTATTTAGTTTTATTCCATTTACTTAAAATTGTTTGGTTAATGTATTTTCTCTAGTCTTTTTTTCTGTCCTTTTAATGAGTTTTTCAGTTTACAAATAGGATGAAAGGAGTGTTTTGTTTTTGAAATGATTGTTTTTTGTTTTTTCCTTTAATGATTTCTGCACGCGGTTGAGCTTAAAGTGAGCCGAGCATGGAAGTGTGGCTGTAGTTGTTTTTAGTAGATAGGATTTCTTTTTTTTTTTTTAATCAACAATTACTTGAGCACCCTGAGGTGCTGAAAGCGCCTTGTTGCCTTCAAGCAGCTGCAGAGGATGCTCTTCTGGTAATGAGTGACGACAGTAGACAGTGGCAGCAGGCAGTGATATTGCCTGCTGAAGGTCATTTAGCCCCTCTGCTATCTAGATTGTTCATTATGCAGAGTGTGTGTGTCGGCGATGACAGTGAAGACGAGCGGATGGCATCGGGTTACCCATCGGCGAGCGGCTGACCTCGGCCCCGTAAATGTCGGCGTGGTTTTGTTTTCTGCAGACAATGTAGAACTGTGTGCCACCCTCGCTCAGAAAGGCAGACCTGTAATCCACTTTAAGCCCTCTGTCTCTGTGTCCTTTTAAGCGCTGTGGGGCCTGATGGTGCAGCCGGGTTTGCTGCAGGGACAGAACAGACGTCCACCAGGCTAAAGATGAGATTAGGAAGGGTCGCAGAAGCAAATGATGCATTACTGATTCCAGGAATCTCTGCGAGTCGTCTGCAGACATACCTGGATGTGTCTTGGTTATCAGAGGGGAATGCCGCTGGAAATGCCGATCGCAAGCTCCAAGGTCACACCAGCTGCACTTCCTCTCACTGTGCTGCTTCGATTCCAAGCCGAGAGAGATGCCCAGATATCCTTGGCATTCTTGTCCGCTAATGTCTGCAACGGCACTCGCTTAAATAGAGCGCATGCTTACCTTTGACCTTCCATGGGGCTTTGCAGCAGGTTTCCAGAACATTTGTGAGGATGTCTGGAGTAAAAGTTGCAGGAGCAAAAAAATGCAAAATAAAGCAGAAAAAAACAAACGCGTCACTCCGGAGTATAATGGCACTTTTGGGAGAAGAGAGCAACACTTCTGAATAAATCTGCCAAACCTGTTCACGTGTCAAATTTGCGTACGCTACCTCTTTTATCAGATTGGGTCCTCAATGCTTCTCCAAAAATGTTTTCATAAACTAGATGCTCCTGTCACGTGTAAGAGATAAGTCAAGGTTTTAGCCTCATCGCTACATGGAAGCATTGACTGGATCTCTTATTTACAACGCACAGAAGACACGGATGATGTTTAGAGATCAGGTGCCTTTATTTTGAAAAGCTCTACAAAAGCATTGTAAAGCACTGTCTGGGTTGAAGGGTGCCCGTGCTGCAGAGGTAGAGTGGTTGACCTTTGATTGGAAGATTGCAGGCTCGGTTCCCACCCTGCCCACTCGTGTCAAAGTGTCTTTGAGCAAAACAATGAGCCCCATATTGCTACCGGTGGTTTTAGGTTGGTGCCAGTGTTAGGCCACCAGTGTGTGAATGGGTTATTGGGACTCCAACTATGAAGTGCTTTGGACCTTTGAAGAAGGAATATACAAGTATACACCATTTACCACCATTCAATCTATTTATTTATTTTTTTGCCTAACAGCCATCCTTACTTCTATACTGCAGGAACTCCATCTAGATGACAACACTTTCAGTGGTACTTCCATGTCTCTGTGACCCAGTTTGATGACTTGCTGTCCTGCATTAGTCAGAGGAGGACAAAAATAAAAACAAGAATAATAATGTCTCGATGCACACAGGAATCCTATTGTATATCCGGAGAACGGTGATATCCTCCTTCATGTTTGTTTTGGATGGAGGAGAAAATAATCTTACCAAGAATTCTTTTAAAATTCTAAGAAAAACAAATTCTTGTCACTCAAACATGTTTTGTCCAACTAAGATTATTTTGCTCCTAAAAAGCTTTCTTGATAAAACTATTTATCTTGCAACATAGAAAATAAAACCATTTTTTTGAAACCGGTGTCTTTTACGTTAAGTTTTGATTTTTGTGGTGTACTGAGTGTATTTGAATTTCCTCTATGCTGGGTTTAGTGAACACGAAACCCAAAGGAATGAAAACGTACTAAAACAATAGCTTCTTTTCATGATGAGATGGTGTTTTCCTTCTGTATCTGTGCAGTCTCTAGGGTTCTACTTTCTCATGCACTCTTCTCCCACAGGTTGCTGTCTGCAGTCTTAAGGACGTCCGAGGTGGAGTCCAGAGCAACCAGAGCGAGCCTGACGGAGCTGCTGAGTCCTCAGATGGGAAAGGACATTGTGTGGTTCCTCAGACGGTGGGCAAAGACATACCTGCTTGTGGACGAGAAGCTCTACCAGCAGGTCAGTGGATCCACAGAGCGGCTACGTCATCAAGCCCATTCTTTTGTTTTACTCACATCAAATAAATTCCTGTTTTTTACATTTTTTTTCTCCTAACAGCCTTTCATATGTGCCCTTATGTTTGTTTTTCCTTCTATAGATCAGCATCCCTCTGAGCACAGCTTTCGGAGCAGACACGGAAGGCGCCCAGTGGATTGTGGGATATCTGCTGGAGAAGGTGATCAATAACCTGTCCGTGTGGAGCTCAGAGACGGATCTGGCCAACGACACTGTGGAGCTGCTAGTGACACTGGTGGAGAAAAGAGAGAGGTGAGGAGAGCCACCGGTAAAATATTTCTAATGCCAATAACTTTATTTGAAGGAAGAAACTTTAAACTTACAAGAAAGAGCATTTTTAAGCTTTCTGTATTTTATTTGTACCTGAATGCAGTGATTTCCACAGTCTCACATAGGGCAAAGCACAAATGTTCTTAAAGTTCTTTTTTTCCCCTCATCTGATCAGAGCAAACATTGTGGTTCAGTGTGAGAGCTGGTGGAGTCTGGCCAAGCAGTTCGCCAGCCGCAGCCCCCCCCTGCACATGCTGTCCAGCTGCGTGCAGAGGTCCCTGATGAAAGCTCTGGTCCTGGGGGGCTTCGCTCAAATGGACTCCGACACCAAACAGCAATACTGGGCAGAGGTAACTTTTCCAAATAGCTCAAAATACAAATTTCTTAAAAGTCCCACTCCGATCATCTTTTGATCTATTTTCAAAGTGTTCCCAGTGGTCCTTTAAACAGAATTATGCTGCTTTTAGTCAAACTCAAAAAACCTGTGTCGTTTTCTAGGACATAGTTTCTGCAGAGCAGCAGTAGTTAATTGGAAATTTTCCTCTTGAGTTGTGGGTGGCCACTTTTGGCGCCCGCTTCTCTCCCACTAACTTACAGCCCTTCACACCCCCAACCTGACATTACCGGTGCAACAAAAATGTTAAGCAATATTAGAATAATTTAGTCGTACAGTTTAGATCCAGTTACCAGCTCAGACAAGGAAAACAAAGACGTACGTGGATCAATTTGTCTACAAGTGGATGCATCAGAAAGGAGTGGAGCAGGGAGCTTGTGGCCCGCCAAACTTATTTTCTACATCACAAATAAGCGCTTTCTGTCAGCTCCTGATTTACAGCAATTTGAATAAGGAAAACTGATAAATGCAGTTTTAATCTCAATTTTCTTTATATATGTCCTCCATCAAAAAAAACAGCAAAAAAACACCATTTTCAATGGAGTGGTTCTTTAATTATTGATTAACTATATGTTAGAAATAAAAAGCTGACACTTTATATGTAGACATCTTACTTTAATTAATCACATTTGAAAAGTTCAACTACAAATAACTGAGAGAAGAAAACTGTTTTCACTGGCATCTTCATTCGTTCATGCAGGAAATAGTTTTAATGAAAATACTAATACTGAAAAACTGATGTCATGATATAATTTTTGCAAAAAGTTTCTGAACTCGACTTTTATTTAAACTCAGTATTGAATCTGCTGTGCTGACGGAATATCTGTTTTGTTGGTGATTGGCATGATTGATTTAGCTTTGGTTTTCATCAGAGGCCCTTTTCTAAGTCAACCGTCTGCATTCACCCGGGTTTGGAGCCGGCACATTGAAGTAGAGTACTCTCTCACCAAATTACAGTTCACCTTTCGTGGCCTTGCTGTTTTGTGGATTTTTTTAATGCAGTTTTGCATGCTTTATTTTTTTAAAGTAGACTGTCCTACAACCTGATTGGCTGTTGACCTTGTGGTTGCATTTGGGACAAGAGTTTTATTTATTTTAGGAGAATGTTTTAGGAGTTTTTGTTTTTTCTTGCCTCCAATACCGCTCCACCGCGATGGGATGCCATGGAGCTCCATAATCAAGACACAAGAATGCCATAAAGCTTCATCAGTAACACCCTCCTCTTGATCCTCCTCCCGTGTGAATGAGGCGATCCTCCTCTCCCTCCTCGTCTTTGTTTAACAGGCTGAGTAGTAAATGGAGGCGCAAAGCCTCTTCGATTCCAGAGTAATTGCTGGGAGTGTACAAGTTAGACTGCAGCTGCTGCTTGGTTCAGCTGTTCTTTATGAACTCTGACAGCCTGTGTGAGGAGGAAGAGGAGGGAAGGAAGGAGCTTGCAGTTGATCAAACACTCCCTGCATGTCAGCTCTTCATCACATAGAAGACAACACAACTTTTCATCTTGGATCCAAATTATTTCTCTTGGCTGACACTTTCGGACATAATCAGTTTTTTTTCCAAGTAGTTGTTCTTTTGTGATCTACTTAACCTCCGCTCTGTCCATCCATGTTCAGATCCAGAATCTGGGCGTGACCGACCTCAGAAACATGCCTTTTGTCTCTGACTTTCTGTTGAGTCTGGTTCTGATGGGCCCGTTTCTTCACATTCAGCTTGTAGCTCTAAAGTTACGTTCACACCGTGAAATCTAAGTGCATTCATGGTGGTCACACTGAACGAACAGGGAGGGGCTTCTTTTTCTATTGTTTACTAGCACATGTGTGCGCCTACAGTAGGAAGAGGCTTGGTGCGAAATCCAAATCTTGTGAATCGGGCACAAAACGGAAATGGTTTGGTCCATCCTTGCAATGGCGGATATGGATTACCATCATATCAGGAGAGTGGCCTAGGTTTGACTTTATTTGAAAAACAAAGCCAGACATCACCAGGCTCATTGCTGTCTGGGTTCACCAGATAAACCAGCTACACTCTGAGTTTGGTGAGTTTCACCGCATCACTGCCAAACGCGAGTCCCTGATTCGTCAAAGTTTGACCTGGTTTAACTTGCAACACACATTCAAATGCCACGGCTTTTGTGTCTAGAGTCTGACAATGGTCGCAAGAAGTTGCATAGCAACATAGACTTTCTGTTGGAAATGGTCATTGAATGCGCGTTACACTGTGTGTACGTAGCATATTAGGTTAAGGTCAGAGTTCTGTACCAGAGGGCACTCACATCACTGCTTATGAACATTAAAACACACTAAGAAGACCCTCCTGACTGTCTCAAACCCCAACAGTTTGATGTCGTTGTCCCAGTTTATCCATTGGAGTTCTGTCTGTCAGCATTGTTACGGATCAGGAAAATTCAAAGCCTTTAGGCAGATTTGCAGCATGTGCAGTAGTTATTGGGCAGCATGAGTCATGTTTAACCTTTTACACCAACATTAACATTTTCTGTTCTTATGTTCATTTTTAAAGGCAAAGATCAGTTTGAAAATCTTTAAGTATTTAAGTCAGAGTTCTGCTCCGCCTGTTTTCCTTCAGCCAAAAAGAGTTTAATGAAAAGAGGAAACATTTGGGGATATTTCACATTTTCCTGATCCTACTGTAGACCAGAATAACCATGAAAGATAGTTCAAAAAGTGTATTGTGTAACATTTCTCACTCAGTCATGTGTATTTAGTTGCTTTAAATAAAATAAAGACAATCTTGGCTCCTCTGCTTCAGTTCTTCTTCACTGTGGAAGGAAACAGCTGTAGATTAGGAGTGTTGCTGGACTCTGTAACTGTGGTGTTCCTCCTGTTTCTCAAGGTTCTTCATCCGCTCCAGCAGCGTTTTCTCAACCTCATCAACCAGGAGAATTTTGCTCAGATCAGCCAAGAAGAAGCCGTCAAGCAGGAGATCATTGCCACGTTGGAGGCGCTGTGCGGCATCGCTGAGGCAACACAGATAGATAACGTAGCCTCGCTCTTCTCTTTCCTCATGGACTTCCTGTCCAGCTGTATTGGCCTCATGGAGGTAGGAGTCCAACAGCTTTAGATTTCTTCCAAAGTAACAAACTGATCTGACTACATTTAAATGCAGAAACTCGAGAGAATCCTCCAGGTTTAAATTAACCCACAAATGTGAGGAAAGTCACAGGAATACAGAGACGAAGAATTGCTGTGAAAAGACCATTTGATCTCATTTCAAAGCGTTTAATTATGATTATGCTGGTTTAAAAACCTGTGTCGTGTCTAGGACATAGTTTCTGCAAAACGGCAGGAGTTCATCAGAGGTTCACCTCTGAGTTGTTGGCAGGACTGTTTACGCTCTCTTCCACTAGCTTACAGCTCCTCACACCCCCACCCCCTCACAGCTAATTGAATAAAAACTACTCAGAAATGCAGTTTTAAGCTTTTTTTCTTTATATATGTCCGACATCTTCAGAAAATGCCAAAAGAACATGTTAGAAACACCAAAAACAGTTTTCTTAGGAGGTTTTAAAAGGGGAAGGATCAAAAAATGTAATGAAGCAAACTGATTAATTAAAAAAAGGTTTCCAAGTTAAAACTACATTAGAATGTTTTTATAATTTATATTTTCAGGCTCGATTAAAATTTGATGAAGAATAAATGGAAGTAATTGATGCTTATTCATGAAAACTCTAAAAGGAAAAAGTGTTTCTTGCAGAAATGCTTCTATGGATGCAGACAGACAGATGAAGCACTGAAAACCGTTTCTATTTGCACCAAAGCCAAGATTAAAGAGCTGAAATAATGAATAAAACTTTAACTACATTTACAGAAACCTAGTTAGTTTAAAGAAGATATTTTGATCCTCAAGGAATACTTTATATGTATTTAGAAAATGTATTTAACTGACACAAAAATGTGAAATAAACAGAAAAAGTTAAATTAGCTAAATATATAAAGTCTGCATTTACGACCAGATAACCAGGAGAAATGCCAAATGAAAAGATAGTTTATTGTTTTTAAACATAATCTTCAATGTGAAAAATGACTTATGAATTAGTGTACGGTACTTCAGAAATCCAAAAAAGGACAAAATGATGTGTGTTTGTACCCAAATCCTGACTAATATAGCAACAGTCTGCTCATCAGACAAGTACAGATAAATGCAACTAAATGACATGACCATACATTAATCTGTGTAGCTGTGACTCTAGTTCTGCTCATCTGAACCAGACATTTGTTGGCTTTCTGGTGTCTTTGTGGTGAAATTGTTTTTATTTTGTAGGTTTACAGCAACACGCCTGAGACCATCAACCTCATCATTGAGGTTTTTGTGGAGGTGGCTCACAAGCAGATCTGTTACCTGGGGGAGGTGAGACTTGGAAAGACCTACAAATGTTTCATACAAACATACAAAACATACAGTGGAGGGAGTAAGGATTTGATCCTCTGCTGATTTTGTAGGTTTGCTCATCTAAAGAGAAATTGATAGTCTGTCACCTTCAGATTAATCTGAACAGTGAGACGACTTTAAAGAAGTTAGATAAATGTATTTGCATTTCATTGAAAAAAATAAGTGTTTGATCCCTCTTGTTCTAAAGATTTAGTACTTTGTCAAAACCTTTATTTGCAGCTTAGAGGTCAGATGTTTTTTTTGTAGTTGAGAAGTTTGCTGCACATATCAGGAAGAATTTTGCTCCACTCTTTAGTCTTTCCATGTTGGAGAGTTTGGAGTCTGACTGATGGACGGATTCTGTGGACAGGTGTCTTTTCTACAGGTGATCAGATCAAACATGCGTCTTTAATTCAGGTCACGGGTAGATTAGGAGAGTCCAACTGGTCTGTTTGAACCAGAACTCTTCAAAATTACTTTGGGATCAAATACTTAATTCTCTCAATGAAATGTATATAGATTCTTTAAAGTCAGTTTCTTGATTTTCTATCTCTCACTGTTCAAATGAACCGACCATTAAGATGACAGACTGTCCGTTTCTTTTTAAGTGGACAAACCTATAAAATCAGCAAAGGATCAAATAATTATTTCCTCCACTGTATAACTTTTTTGGGGGGAAAAAATCTAACAACTTTAGAAAAGCACAGATTAAACAGTTTACTGTGGAAAATGCTTATTTTAAAGTATGTTTTTCTTTTTGGAGCTGTGAGTTTGAATAGCTTCCTCTGGTGTTTGTATATCAGAACAAAGAAGTGAAGTGAGGGGAGATGGAGGTCTTTTCTGTCTGCTGAGTTCTGAGGACGCGTGTTCTCTCTCCGCAGATGAAGTCCATGAAGCTGTACGAGTTGTGTCTGACGCTGCTGCAGGTCTACTCCAAAAACAACCAGAGCAGGAAACGGGGCGACGCCACTGCAGAGGAGGACCAGTACCAGGACCTGCTGCTCATCATGGAGCTGCTCACTAACCTGCTGTCCAAAGAGTTCATTGACTTCAGCGACACCGGTGAGCCCTCCTCCGCCTGTCTGCTTCACTGAAGGAGGTGCATTCAGGCACTGAAAGTGGTGGCTTTATGTTCAAGATGAGGTGTTCAGAAACCAGGACCAGGGAACGCCGGCGTCCAGCCGGACAGTTTCAGCCGCAGACGTGGTCCTGTACGGCGTCAACATTGTTCTTCCTCTAATGTCTCAGGATCTGCTGAAGGTGAAAGACCGGCGCCACAGCATGGCATCTGAGTAAATGTAGCCCTGTGAACTTTGACACTAAATGTGTCCCCTTTGTTTTGCAGTTCCCATCTTTGTGTAACCAGTACTACAAGCTCATCACCTTCATCTGCGAGATCTTTCCAGAAAAGATCCCACAGCTGCCTGAAGACCTCTTCAAGAGCCTCATGTTTTCTCTGGAGCTCGGCATGACCTCGTATCCTTTCATCTAGGGTTGTGCCGATGGACGATATCATCGTCCATCGTGATGGGTGACTGACATCCCGATGGAGAGACCACCATCGTGATGCCACGCCCCCGCCACGTTGCGCGTCGACACCATAAGCCGCGGTTACATGTACAAAATATCTTGATGGGATCAATGGTCGGATTAGAATCCAACCGTGTACATGGGCACAGAAAAATGTTTTCAGAATATAAAAACGTTCACTAAGGTCACACTTTCCGTCGGAATAAATCATCCGCACATGCGCAGTAGGGTTTGAAAAACGGAAGGATATAAATTCCGCCGAGCGGCTTTTTTTTTCAAACTTTATTGAATGCAACAATTCAATACAAAACATTGTTAAACAGCGCCGAGCGGCTATACATTGACATGTCAGCTCGGTAAAATACGAGATGATCTTCTAAACGTGCTTTTAATAATGTTACGGTTATTATGAAACACCTGTTCCTCATCATTTGAATTTTAATCCGTGTGGTCAGCGCTTTTTCTGAACAAAGCCAGGATTAGCAGTATGCTAACACGGGCTAACAACATTAGCTTTGGGTGGCGCTGCACGTAAACGTGTAAGAATAACATCAGCCTTTATTTAGTCGGGACACGACTGGAAACACAAATCCGCGTGATTGTTTGAATGTTTTCTAAGGACTGAGCGACATTTCTGCTTTGAAGCTCAAACCGCTGTGTGTGCTGACGATCCGAGCTGTGCTCAGACACACACTTAAGACCCGGTTCTGAGTTCGGTTGCTTGTACCCCTAGAGCTGCGGGACGGATCGCAGTCTTAAATCTCCCACACATACCGCTCATGTACCCCCCCCCCCTTCCCATCAAACACAAAGCTGTAAGTCCGCGCTCCCCCGGAAGTGCGGGAGCGGACTACTTCTTTTCTATTTTGTTTGTTACTTTTTTTGTTAAAGTCACTTCCCTCAGTTTATACTGGATCATCGCGGATTAACCATTAGTTGGGAAATAAAATGAAAAAAGCAAAAAAACGAATAGCATTTATATAAGAACGAAAAATGTAAAAATACCCCCCCCCCCCGACGATGTCATCGTCCATCCCGATGGTTGACAGCAAACATCGTCAACGGCCAATTTAAGGGACATCGCCCAACCCTACTTTCATCCACCCAAGAAGATTTTTCTGCATTTTTTCCACACGGTTGAAGATTTATTTTTTTCCCCGCTGCAGTTCTGGAGTCAAAGCACCAGATTCTGTCTTGCTGTGCGTTTTACCTCCGCCACATACTCTGAAACCTACTGAAATGTGCACGCGCCTAGAACCCAGTGGAAATGAATTTTGGACATTAAAAAAGATGACATCACAGTTGGCGAAAGTTTCATCAAGATGAATGGGGCTCAAATCTACGACGGAGTATTAGGGCCAACAGAAAGAAAAAAAAAAAAGTAAAATTAAGACATTTTTAGATTAACAAGGAAAAAACACAGAAGTTGTCTGTTTATCGGAGCATCGCTTGAAGATGAAAAGATGTGGAGCCTTTTGTGAAGCTTTATTTTCGGATTATTATAGGTTTAAAACAAAGAGATTCTGAACCTTTGGCGACTCAAAATCAGATTATTGTCAGTGGAGCCGTCTTTCCGGGGTTCAGTGTCAGTAAAGCGGAGTTTCATATATAAAATAAGGAGCTCAGAGACACGTTTTGGTGCAGAGGATCGCTGCAGCCTTTATTCTCCTTTTCATTCACAAACCCTGAAGTTCATCTGTCACCTTACGTCATGAACCTGTCATCAGATCCGAACACCAATGCAGAAGTAAACGTCCCGTTATATCATCAAACAACAAAGATGAATGAAAATAATCTATTATGTTAGCATTAGAACGTTGAAAAAGGCAAAAAAAGTGATCCTCAGACGGAAGCGTCACACAAACGTAGAGATCTTGTTTTTGGTGGAGGAAGAAAGGATTGAAGTGGAAAGCTGCAGGGACACCAGTGGCTTCATCGGGCTGCAGGGATCCTGCAAACCAACCATCAATAAATAAAACTTTAATAAATTGTAAATCAAACAAATGACAAGCAATTTACGAGTTTTTATCTCCTAAATTTACGAGATAAAAACTCGTAATTTTACTTTTTTTTTATTTTTTGTGGCTTTTTTTTTTTTTTTTTTTTTGGGTTGCCCTAATACTCCGTCGTACAAATCTCCTATATGGATAAAAAAATATTTTGAAATCCACTAACTAAACCAAAAACCAGGTGCCACAGATATCCAAAAGAGTTTTTTTTTTAGTTATTATGGGATGGCCACAGGTCCTACAACTTGTTACCCGTTTTGGGACAAATTGTGAAATTTGGTGATTTTTTTTTTTTTATTTTATTTATTTTTTTATACATTTAACCACAATGAAAACTTTTGTTTACACGATCTACACTAAATGTCACACATATGGCACCAGCTTCAGTCTACTACTAAAAACCGAAATTTTCAACAAAAATAGAGAAAGAAAGAAAACACTTTAATACCTTCTACAATTTAAACTCCTCCCAGGTATTTTAAACTGTCACCTCGTTTCTACATACTTAACCGTAATTTGGAATACACGAATCCCTGGCTCATGCTGAACAAAAATGTGACATGTGACGTGAATATATTAGGAATGTGGCTCCAGTTTAAAAAAAAGAAAAAACCTCTGTTGCTAAGCAAATTCCAAAGTTTACTTTTGCAGATACTTCTAAAAACTACATGGAGCTGTTCGTCAACCCCAGATGATCAGAACATATAATGGTTGCTGTGGAGATAAAACTAACAGAAAAGGCACCATTTTGAAAAAAGTGGGGTTTTAATGAACGCGGCTTTGACCAGGGTGACGGCGCCGCCCACAGCTTTAATTTCAGTGGAAATGTCTGCTTTTGTGTGGATAGAAAATAAACCTGAAAGCTCGGGTTTTGCTCGTTTTTTGTTGTTTCTACTCAAAAACTAAACATATATATTTTTCTAAAGTAAAGGTCAGAGTCTGTCAAATGTTGAAAGTTCAAACAAAACAGGAAAGTAACATTCCAAGCTGAAAAGATGAAACCATCTGTGAATTATACCCACTGCAGTTTGATTCCTGTCTTTGTTAGATCCTGTCAACTCTATTAATGCAGAATCTATTAGGATGAGATTTATTAGTTTTTTATTTAATTAAATATTGATTTTTATCAGTTACTGCAAACAATGTTTCTCATAACCAATGACTTGAACAGAAGAAAGGAAGAACTTTCATTACAAGAAAAAGTAGAATTCTCACAATAAATTTTGATTTAAAGTTTTTTTTTTATTTTGTCAGACAAACTGACATGTAAATGCTTCAAAGCAGATGTTGGTTTTTTATGAAACAGGATTGGATCTAACGTTTTTGAGCTCCTTAGCGTTTGCTTTCAGAATGGGTTCAGAAATCAGTCAGTTGTGTTTGGAGGCTTTGTCTCCTCTGACTGAACAGTGCGCCAAAAACCAGGAGAAGGACTCGCCCCTCTTCATCGCTACCAGACACTTCCTCAAGGTCAGCCTGCAACACAAACCACAACAAGATACATGTAGACATAGCATAGATGGAGGAAAGTCTCATAGCTGAGGTTTAAAGGTTCTAAAGCAGGGGTCGGGAACCTATGGCTCGCGAGCCATATATGGCTCTTTTGATGGTCACATGTGGCTCGCAGACAAATCTTTAATTATACTTTTTTTTTTCATTAGACCAGTCCTTCTCGGGCGCGATGCGATGCCAGAGGCGCGCAGTAGTAGCGTTGCTTGGAGAAAAAACTATCAGTTTACTATTATCTATTATTTCACAGAGTTTGTACCACCCGGAAACCTGTGAATTGCCGTGCCTAAAACGGCGCGCTCCCGTCTCTGAGAAAGAGCGCGCAGTTGCGGGGACGGGATGTGTGAGGGAGAAGGGGGGGAAGGGGGGGCAGCAGGTGAATCGCGCAGGGATGGCAAAAACGTAAACCCCGCTGCCCGTCACTCACTGCAGCGTGAGTGTGTGTTTGGCTCCAGGTCTGCATGTGATCAGTCTGTCTCACATCTAAAGAACATTCAGACCTACGATCACGTTTAAAGTCTCAACGCCTGCATGAAGCAGAAACTCACCACGTATCAACCGGACAAGACCATCAGCAGAACTACCACGAATCATTTATTAGCAACAGCATAACGATGACTTATTGTACTTTAAAAGTGTTAAAATTACATCAAATGCACACATTCATTTGTATTTTTAGTTTTAAAAATATTGTCGCGGACTGAGTTTAACTTGGCTGTTGGGCCTCGTTAAAAGTTCTGGAGTTCATGGAACGCATCGATCAAGCAGAGATCTGATTGGCCCTTTGTTCTGTCGCTCAGCCTGTTGTTAGGGAGTTTGGACCAATGGGGTTCAGCTATGGGCCGAATAAGGGAAATGGGAGGACTGGAGCGAGAGCAGGGGAATAAAAAGTTGAGAGAAGCGCTCTCGTCTCGTCTCGGCGGGCGAGAATAAGGAGTTGCTGAATTAATTGTACGGCGTTTGTTAGGGGTCTGCAGTAACCAGAACAAAGAACCTTAAAAGAGGTTAAGTCTCCGTGCCTCAGTGTGGGAAAGGGACGCTACATTATTGTATGGCTCTTTCAAAATTACATTTAAAAATATGTGGCGTTTATGGCTCTCTTGGTCAAAAAGGTTCCCGACCCCTGTTCTAAAGCGTTAACGCTGTGTTTGACATCCTCCCCTCAGCTGGTGTTTGACATGCTGGTCCTGCAGAAGCACAACACAGAGATGACTGTGGCGGCAGGAGAAGCTCTTTACACACTCGTGTGCCTGCATCAGGTCAGCATTTTTCTTCTTCATCTTTTTCCTTTTTTTTCATTGTTATGCAGCTCAGATGATATTTGGTGCCCTCTAGTGGCCACTACTTAAAAACACACCAAAAAGAATTTTTTTGAACAAATGTGTCAAAAACTTTCCTGACTTACAGAGTTCCCTTGTTTAATATGTGTACAAGGATTTTTTAATGCTGTCAAACTCCTCTCTACACACTTTATCCACTTTTCTCAGACAGAAGTGAACATTTTCACGTTTTTCTCTCTTCTTTAAACTCTCAAAGTTCAAACCGTGAAAGTTAAGTGTGAGAGATCATCTTCTTCCAGATGAGGCCGGTTACATCCATAATTAATTCATCCAGATGATAATTATCTCCATGATTATCTTATTCAGCGTTTCAGGATATTTTCCAGCAGCTTCTGAGTCTGCTAATGCCCTTTCTCCATGCACAAATACAAACTTTACTTTTAGCGATTCAGGAACTGGTGAAAATAGCTGAAATATTCCTTAGCAGCCGACTAGGAAGCCGACGCGCTGACGTGCTCTTCATCTCCACTCCCCTCCTCCCCTGCAGCCCCTCCTTCGGACGTAAAAGTCTTAAACAAGCGTCTTGAGTTGTCTGAGTTTTTGTGATGAACCAGAGGAATCCGCTATAAAAATCTGCGGAACTTCGAATAGTTAAATGCAAATAAGCAGGGAAACACTGTAGTCTACTTAAGTCTGCATATCATGAACGGATCACCACATTTTACTGTGGTAAACGCAGCCGAATACAACATCAGTTTGAGGCGCTCAAAAACAGTTGGGTAAAGTTAGTTAGCAGAATATTCATAAATTCAGACTTCTAGGATCAATACCTCTGTTAATTTACATTTTAAACTTATGGAAAGTGTCTCTAATGGGTTGCCTTAATGCAAACAATGACATAGAAAGGCATTTTAACAGGAAAAAGATCACGTTTTTATTTCTTTTTAATGGGAAACGGCTCTCTTTGTGCTGCTGACACAGACGGCAGTGAGACGGCTGCCAAGGGACCGTCTACAAAGCATCTCTAAAGATACTGTCAGTGTTTGCACATGACTAATTACTACCTGTTTTTTCTAGTTAATAGTTAACTATTTTTTCTAGTGGATAATGTACCATCTTTACTGTTAAAGCTACTTTACAGAAATGCTTTGCTTAAGTGTTACATGATAAAAGGAGGTTAGTAAAATAAAAAAAATGGAAAACCCGAAGTCTGGAACAGAAAATAGACAAAAATATATAAACAACTAAAATCCAAAAGGAAATGAGAAGAAGAAAAATCGTATTAGTTCTCCTTCGTGAACCTTATGTCATTAGTATTCCTGAATCCAGTTTTCCCATGATCAAAGGTCAGTGTTTCAGCTAAGAGGACGTTCAGTTACAGCTGCACATGTAATTATCATGTCCAAAAACACCCAAATGAACAAACTGTCATTTTAGAAGCATGCATATTTACAAATGTTCCTGTTTTCTTTTGCATATGTACATATTTATCAATGATCATATTTCTGTAATTATACATGTTTCAATCATTTACTGGTTCTGTTCCACAGCTTTATTCCACATAATGAAACAAAAAACTTTTTTTTGTACGTGTTTTATACACGAGAAATTCATTTTTTCCCTCTTTTTTTAAAATAAATAACCTTTTGATATTTGTCGGTAATACATTGTTTTCTGCCTTGAATATTATTTGAGCTTTATAAAACTCTACTAGATCATAAAAGTTGAGTAATTTTGATTGCATAAATAATTTGTTCGTGTGATCAAGGTAACTGACTTTGTGTACGAGTCGTATGGCTCTAGTTATGTCCCCTAAACCGCTACACAATAAGAAAAAATACGGAGAATCTGTTTATTAAATTTGTTCATATTTTAAATGTTTTACTAAAGTATCAGACTCAGCATCAGCAGCTACTCCAAACCAAATGACTCGGATCGGGACATCCCTACTTTTCAAGTCTGTTCCAAACTGCACACATTAGTTTATAATGTTTTTGTACCAGAATTGAGAAACACAACCTTTAAACTCATAATGACTTGTCTGAAAATCAGAACTGAAATGGATCAGTTTGAAACCTGGAATGGAGTTAATGACATGTTTTTTACTGAAGTGTGTTTTTCATTTTTCCGACTTCCTCAGTTGTTTTTAATTTGTGGTTTGATACGGATGTAACCCTGTCCCATTGCTCTTCATCAGGTGGAGTACTCTGAGCTGGTGGAGACTCTCCTCTCCTCCCAGAGAGATGCCATCATCTACCAGCGACTGGCCGACGCCTTCAACAAGCTGACGGCCAGCAGCACGCCGCCCACCATGGATCGCAAGCAGAAGCTCGCCTTCCTCAAGAGCCTGGAAGAATTTGTGGCCAACGTGGGCGGCCTGCTCTGCGTTAAATAACCACTGGATAACATCGCTGGCCTTGACTCGTCCTGAAAATCAACCAATGAAAGACTGACCCCGCCTCCTCTCTGGGAACTTTGCCTGGGACGATGCGGCTCGAAGCCTCGGAGGAGCTTCTAGTCTGAATGTTTACCCCGTTTTCAGCTGGGAACCTTTTTTTTTTTTAAATCCTCTTGTGCCCGTTGCACCTGCCTGTCCCACTGCTCCTCCAGCATGTTTTACATAGTTACTGTGGTAACCATGGAGACTGAACTGCTCAACGGAGACCTGGTTGAAGGGTTCCCCCCTCTCAAATTGCAGAGGCTGCTTTTTTTGACGACACCGCGCTTTTATTCAGTGAGATGAAAGCTTCTGGAGGCTGCACTCAAACACACTCACAAGAACACAGAGGGAAAAGACTGACTGTGTTTAGGTTAGGCTTTACAGGGGCCGTTTTTGATGTCTTTTAATGAGGATTGCCATGACGCGCACAAACACACACCACCCTGTCCTTTCCAGAGTGCCTTGATGTTGTTGATTGCTCTGTGGGTGTGCTTGTGTGTGACAGAGTGCCTGCGGTTTGCCAAAACCTCAGCAAATTCACACAGATTATAAAAAGCATTGTTATTTTTGATTCTTTCTGCACAAAATACTTTGTTTTTAAACAAGATGGAGTGACTTCTCCTTTTCGGCCAGTAGATGGCAGTCTGCACGAGTTTAAGGGATCTATTATAAGAGCGAGCATCGCTCACCACGTTGACCTTTGCAGATTTTTAATTTTCCTTTTTACCTGGACAGACGCTAGGCTTTAAGAATCTTGACACAAAGAGGCTTGACAGGGATGGAGGGTTAACGGGATCATTTTAGCGTTTTCACGGCAGCATCACTGTTCAACACACACTGGAGACTGACGTGACGGACAGCAATAACAAACCAAATAAAAAGGAGCAGAGCCACTTCTCAAAGCATTATTTTAGAGATCCATTTCACTCAGAGCACTATCCCAGTAATTGTAGATGGCTGTTTTTGTTAATGAAGTGTAAAAGTGTACATAAAGTTATTGTATAAAATGTTCTGGCCTCTTCGGTTTCCTTTTTATGTCTGCTGTCAAGTTTTCTTTATCTAATAAATAAAATGATTGGTTTACAGCATAACTGTGAGTCAGACAGACTCAAAGAAGATGCCCAGATTTTCTGCATTATTCTGTAGATAATCACCAACCTGGCAACCTTCAATTAAATATTTTCCAATTGGTGATTTAAAAAAATTCATATAATACTTCATCTAAAATAATTTGTTTTGCTTCTATTTGTAATTTTAAGTTATGCTGTAAATAAACTAAACTTTTTGAGATATTTGATTTTTTTTTTTTTTTTTTTTTTTAGCTAAACAATCCATGTTCTTATGAATATCTCTGGTCCGTAGGTTTTAAAAACAAAATACAAGAACAACTGAATTGTGGTAATATTGAGTGTTTTGACACCATTAACTGTTTTGTTTTCAATTTTATATACAGTATAGTAGTTTAAAATGTTTATGTGCAAATGAAATTCATGCAGAAACTGAAATTGAAAAAAGAAATGCAGCTAAATATAAAAATGAAAACAAATGACAGCAGTGAGGGCACAGCCCCGCCCCTTCATTTTTATTTTTAAACTTGTTCTGTCCAACAACTGAGCAAACAGATGAGAGTTGAAGGTCTGAAGATCGGCCGCCCCTCCCCGATCCCACTGTGTATTGTGGTGTGGGGGTACAGTGTGTGTGCTGCAGGTAAAATGGGAGGTCTCCTGTGGGGTGGTGGGCCCCCCTGCTGCCAAGCAGCAGAGCCCCACCCCCACCCTGGGTTCCCTCTGTGTAAGTGTGTGTTTGCTATGTGTGCGGTGTCTAAAGTGAGAGTTAAATTGGGGGGTGGACAGGTGAGATATGAACCCGGATGTATCCCCGTGTCCCCCTCCACATGACCCTAGATGAATCAAGGTGTCTAATACGCGGGTAAAAGTGGAATGGAGGGCGGGTGCCGTTGAGGCCCCAAAGAGGGTGACACCCCGTTCAGCCCTGCCAGCACATCCCACCCGTCCAATTTCCGGAGCCCTATGTGCATGTGTGCAAAATTAGTTTGGGTGGGAGCGGGAAGGAGCAGGCGGATGGGCACAACCGGGGGAAGAAGGCCTCCCCCCGAGCGATCGGTCCCCCAGCAGGCCGCAGTAGGTGCCTCACCTCCCAGGGCGACCGGGAAGCCAGAGGGCAACCAGCCAGCTGCAGACAGAGACCGGGACAGCCCCAGCGCAGAGACAGTCAGCAAAGGAAGGGGTCCACCACCGGACCTGAGGGGCAGGAGGTCCAGCACCACCACTCATGCCCCTCACCCTCCTGAGGAACTAGCAATACCTGAGCGTAGATGGGCGTAGACCAGTGCTTCTCAAATAGTGGGACGCGCAGTAGTAGCGGTTTTAGGCACAGGTAATGCGGGCAATTGCTCGGGGCACAAATTTAACCGTGCGCGGTGGTGACAGTGACTTAGTGCTTGGAAAAAAATCTGCTCCTTTATTGATTTACTATTATCTGTTCTATCACAGAGTTTGTAACAGCTTGAAACCTGTGAACTGCCGTCCCTGCAGCTGGTCCTGTCTCCTGTCACACGCAGCTGCGTGTGTGAGAAGGAGAGGGGAGGGATAGTGTGCTCAGGATGCGAGGTGGAACAGCGCACGCCAAGATCATCACGTGCCTTTAGATTACTCCGTTTGTAGGAGCCATAATGGAAATGGCACAGGTGAAGCGCTGCAGGCGTGTGTGGCACAATTTTTGAAAGGTGCTCACTGACTCACTGGTGACGCATGTGAATGGATGAAGAAGTGGGGTGAGCCGCGGTGATGACATCATTTGTTGACCGCTGTGACGGGGTCCCGTCAGGAAATAATGCAGAGGAGCCAAGGTGAGGAGGGTCGTTCTTTATTCAGAACCAGTTGACACCACAGTTTCTCAACGCAGCGCCACACAGCGCATGGCACCTCCGTCACTCCTTATTTCACTACCTGTGGTGCTCCCTTTTAAGCGCTAAGCCATGCCTGTTGGGCGTTGCTTTCAATTATTGTCCAGATGGCACCACAGGTAGTAATTTTAAAACATAAAACACATAAATACACAAACAATAAAACACGGTGTGGCCCCCCCCTTGTCATCTGACGGTGCCACACCGTCATAATCGCGTTATTTGTTAAAATTTGGAAGTCTGTCACTGCTTGATTATTTAATGTGTTAATCGTTTGGACTGTATGGATGGGAAACCTGCAGAAGAAGAAAATAAATAATTTGCAGCGAAGCAGAAGTTTGGACTTTTGTTGGAACGCGCGTCTGACAGAGAAGCCGGGGCTTAGCCCAGGGCGGCCCTCAATGCTGTTTGGCCGCAACACAGCTCATGGTAATAATTTCATCTTTTATTAACTATTGTAGACATTTTGATGACATATCTGTATATTCCATAAATGTATTCTTTGTCCGCCTGTCGTTTAGTTGGTGTCAGTATTTGACATAAAGACAGCAGGAAATGCAGGAAAACAGCTGCACTTTTTGAGATCATAGATAAACAATCGATCATTTAGAAAAGAAAAACAGCACAACGTTTTTTGTTAACCTATTTCTTCAAACTAAAAACATTAAATATATTGGTGCTGCTGTGTTAATGTTTAAGATCAATTTACATTTAATATTATTTTTTGATTGAATTATTTTAATCAGCATCAAATGGTTCAGTTGGTCAAAAATGTGTCTAGTTTAAATAAGGACTGACAGATTTTTATTTTTATTTCAGGCAGTTTAAGCTACTTTTCTGCTTTAGACTATAACAGGGTTTCTGTGTGGCTAAATAAAGTTAATATTTGTTGAAAGTGGATTTATATTGATTTTTTCTTTTGTTATTGTTAGAAGATACAATTTCAGGTATACTTACACAATTTGTATAGATACTAACCTAATTTTTCTTTTTCCTAGGCCTTGCAAAAAACAATTGAGAAGCACTGGCGAAGACAGTTTTGCTGGCTTCTTGTCCCTCTGTTGTCGCCGTACTGTTTTGTTACGTCACAATCCTGCGACTGCCCGTGAGTTCGAGAGCGCAGCAGTTTCAAGCGTTTCTGACTGCAGAGTAACGCAGAGGCCAACAGGAGAAAGGGGTTACACGTGAGTCTCGTGCTCACAGACAAACGTTGACACAAACATCGACGATGAGTTTAAAGTAATTTTGGCTGCTTAAGAACGAGCGCAGACATGAATTCCGGCTGTAACGGGACGTCCAGCCCTGACATGCTTTCATCATCATTCATGCTGCTAGAGTTCTCTTAATTTCCTTGACAAAATGAACCCGTTTGAACCGATTTATTGCTGAAAACCTCAACCCAGGATGTTTTAGAGATAATTTTCAATGTATCAAAGCTTATTTTTCACAGCGTAAACTTAGAGTTCTGTTATGTTTCTGAAAGTCTTCCAGAATTTGTCAGATCTCCGGAATGAAAACGGACTGAGTTCTCCAGGTCTGAATCTGAAATGTAATAAATCAGGAATATTCCCTTTTTTCTCCTTATCTCAGTTCCATCTAAGGGAACCATCACTGCTGGGGGAATTGCTTCCTCCTCATCTTCCTCCTCCAGTCCATCATGAGTGGGAGCGATGATGATGATGATGTTCCCACTCTGTCTGCTCACACTCTGGCTGCCCTGCAGGAGTTTTATGAGGAGACTGGAGCTAGTCCGGACCACCAGGCAATTCCCTCCGACCCGTTCAGTGTAGGAGCTTTGGAGGAGGACTGGGTGAGTTCAGATGCTTTTGCAATGCTGGAGAACTTTTTGCATTTGTCCAAATTAATCTCATTCATGGTCTGGTCTCTGATGTAGCAAATTATGATGGATTTTTTTTACAATGCAAATGAATGTTTTTTTTCTTCTTTCTTTCTTTTTACTGGTCTTGTATTTGGTTAAACATCTTATTTATTGGACACATTTTTGGATTTCTGTGGTTCTACTTTGTTTTTTTTTTTTACATGCTTTGAGTTTCTGCGTCTGCATTTTTGAGCAACTGATCCAGACGTCTGACAGAAACAGGAAGAAAAGCTGATGAACTTCAGTCGTGTGCTTCAGATTCTGGTTCCTGATGACTCAGTGTTACCGATCGCATGGACTCTTGTGTTGCAGCGGATGAGTCAGTTCTGGTACAGCGATGAGACGGCAACACGGCTGGCGGAGGAGGTGGTGCGAGAAGCTGGAGAAGGAGGCAGGTGGGGCCACAACATATGTGCGATTTTAGCGATCAATAATTCAATATATGACTTGTGGTGCATTAACAAATAGCAAAGCAAATAAACAACTAATACATCTTTTCCACTTAATTGGACCTATTTTATTTAAATAAAAGTCAACATAACTTAAGTTATACTCCAAATGATCCTCATCCAAATAGGAGGCGGGCATCTAACATAAAGGAGGTCCATCTGTTTGGTCAAATGCGTAAAGGGCTCAGTTTGATTCTTTAAATACTTCAAGCTGTCATGAGATTGTTTTAGCGTGCGTGTAACCATCGCAGTTTACGTCATCTTTTGCCAGGTTGATATTGTGGTGATGATAAACTTGCAGTTTAGTGTACTGGCCGAGAGGCAAGTAAGGTTAGACACATAGGACCCTCTTTGTTTCAGATTTGGTTCTGACATTGCAGCTGCTGATGCTCCTCTGGTGTTGGAAGACTTTAGTGGGCTCAAAGCAGGATCAGCTTAAAGTGAATGAAAAGGCAGGTTGTAAATCTGGAAGAAAAAGTTGAAAACTATTTTAAACCCGACAGTACACATGGTAAACTTGAAGAAAATATTGCAAATTTCAAAAAAAAAATTGTAAATTGTAAATTTTAAGAAAAAGAACTAGATACCTAAAACTGTTACCAAATGAAAAATAATGTTTTTTTGTAACATCTGCTGTTTTTTTATATTCAACTTTTGTTTTATTCATTTCTTTTCCTCTTTGCTTTTATTTCTCAGTTTATAGTTTCAATTCAAAATTTTGTTTTATGTGTTGGGCCTAATTTGGGGCTTGGAGGCCAATGGCTACCGGGGCATGACTGGGATCAGGTGACAGAGGTGATGGTGGAGTCGTTGCCGCTCCTGAACAGCTGAAACTTTAGTAGAGCATTACTGCTAAAGAAGAGGCTTTTTAAAATACTCATGTCAATATATCTGCATCTTAAACTAACATTGTTGTCAACAAAAAATGACCAAATCATCCAATGTCTCATAATTGATACCATCTACAGTAAATCTCATTTAAAAAAATGAAGATGCGATTTATTTTTTGTGGAATTCATCAAAGGGTTTAAAAATTCTAATTTCCAAAAATCTGAATTTTCTGTCAATTCTTTGATGTGGTGGACTGTCCAGGGTTAAGAGTTGCTTTGAAGTGTTTGAGTGATGGCCCATGGCAGCTCTCCGAGCTTCTCTCTTCGTATTCAGATCAGCTGTCCAGCGTTTCCTGCAATGATCAAGGTCCAGAAGGAAGCTCAAAGGGGATCGAGCTCTTCCTGTTTGTGCTATAAAACTGCGGAACGCTTCATCACAGCATGTTAGACCAACATTTACATTGTCCACCCTTTAAATCAAATCTTAAAATCCATTTTTACATCCCAGCCTTTGATTCAGTGTTGGACTCCTTTCTGCTTCTGCTTTCTCCTTAGTTTGAAGAGTTCGGTTGGGGGTTTGTGTCTTTTTAAATAAAGTTGGTGGTCTTGTATCAGTATATTGATGCTGCATCATTGTACTTTCAAAGTGTTAAACATGATGCATCATGATCAGTCCTCAGGTGAGTTCTGAGTGAAGAGGCCCCTCCCATTCTTGGGTTATCGGTCGCCTATGCAAACACTTTGTTTCGTCTTGAGGGTTTAAGGCTTGATTTAAAGGCAATGATCAGCACTAACCACTGCTCAGTGGTTCTTGCCTCACAGCAACAAGGCCCCTGGTTCAAGTCTCGGCTGGGGGACCTGAACCAGAACATCAATGGGGGACCTTTCAGTGTGGAGTTTGCATGTTCTCCCCGTGCATGCGTGGGTTTTCTCCGGGGACTCCGGCCTCGTCCTACCGTCCAAAAACATGCTCCAAATTTAATTTGAATACTCTAAATTGTCCCTAGGTATGAATGTGAGTGTGTATGGGTGTGTGATTGTGGCCCTGCGACAAACTGGGGACCTGTCCAGGATGTCCCCTGCGAGTGGCCGGGATAGGCTCTTGCAGCCCTGTGACCCCGCAAGGGACAAAAACTGGTTTAGAAGACGGATGACTAAATGATCAGCCAGAAAGCTGTCCCTTCTTATCTCATGCTTGAATTTCTGATGGATGTCTGAAAACTTAAATCAACTTAATCAACTTAAATCCAAATGATCTGATTCATTTTGGGCTTGAAAGGTGCTTGAAATGAGCTATTCTAGCAGTTAAACCCTCACCATGCACCAAACAAACCGGTTTAGCTGCTAAACCTTCACTGCCTTGGCTTCAACTTCCTAACATGAAATCCATCAAATCTCTGTTATTACTGATCCTCAGCTGGATTGCACTTTGGGCAATTTGGAAACAGTGACACACTGCAACAACAGGCCATTAGAAATAAGTTAGAAATTCTAAAAATTTGAAAGATTTTCTTTAAACAAACAAGAAAATCTCCCAAGTGGGGTAAAAAAAATGCTATAAGAATTCTTATTGTATCAAAAACAATTCTAGTCATTAAGACATCTTTTCTCAAAGTAATATTATTTTGCTATTCTTGATAAGATTATTTTTCTTGCTAGACAGACAACAAGACAAATTTTCTTGAAACGAGGATCTTTCTACTTTCTTAAGAAACAGGTTTTGCAGTGCAGCAGTAAAACCCAACAAGCTGCGATTCTTTTGTCAATAAATCCATGTTTGTGATGAATTATGAAGGAGAATTTTCAAAAATCAGATCAAAGTTAAAAAGCTAGATGAAAGGGGTTTGTTTGAATTAGGCCTGCACAATATACCGCAAATTTATCGTTATCGCAATATCCAGCTCTGCAATATGCATATCGCGAAAGACGGTGAATATCGCAATAAATCATAAACCCAAAATGTGTTAAACAATCTTATGGCAGCTTGAAGCATTTAACGCATCAAATAAATCCCTTTATGTTTTGACCAATCAGATGGACGCTTACCCATTGTTTACCAATCAGATGGAGGCCTATTATGTTAGACGATTGTCACCTGTGTCGATGAGGGTCATTTGGAGTATAAATTTTAAACTTTTGCAGTGAAATGGGAATGATGTTTTTGGTTATTTTTCTATTTGTTTATATACCGCAAATTATATCGTTATCGCCATATTGATCAATAATATCGCATATCGCAAGTTTTCCTCATATCGTGCAGCCCTTGTTTGAATAAACTCCTATACCATACAACATCAGATTTTTGAGCTTTTATGTGTATAATAATTTTAATTCCTCTCAAAAAGTAGTAGTATTTTGATTTTGAGTATTTTGATCCGTTCACGCATTTCTGAGTATTCCTCTAAAAAAAACCTGCGCTCTGAGCACCAGCCCCTCCCAACCCACAAAAATGTGCGTGTCCTCACATTGTGACGTGGATCAGTGAGAAAAGCCCCTTCTGGGAAGAGTCTGTTCTGCCAGCTCTGCCCCCAGGCTAACACACACACACACACACACACACACACACACTTTCTCTGTAAAGCTAGCGGTGATCAGCAAAACGCTTTGCTTTTCTATACACAATATGCATATCCATCTTTGCAAAAGTTTGGATGTCGTTTGTTTTTGTGGGAGAAACGCTGACGTCAACTCTAGGTTGACGTGATGAAATGGGCAGCAGTCACAAGGAACTTAAGTCTTTTTAGTAAAAGTGTTTTTGGTATTCCTAAGCAAAAAGTAGTCTATTTCAGTGTACTAGTCTGTGTTAAAAGTGAGGCAGTATACCTGAAGTTTACTTTTTATTTACTATCTACATATTGTAAACTTAAAATGTTCCAAACTAGTCTAAAGAAGTATTCAGTTAGTATACTTCTCAACACTACAGGTACATGGTCTATAACAGGGGTCTCCAGGATCCTACTGGTTTTTGGAAATCCTGCTTCATCTGCAATAAATAATCTTTATCAGGTGTGTTCAGCCAATGAGAAGCTACAATGGCAGGTTAGTTGGAAAACATGTAGAACACTGGCCTTCGAAGTCTGGAGTTTGGCACCTGTGCTCTATAGTATACATGTTATACTTAATATTATTTAATACAATAAACTTGAAGTGACCTCCTTTTGGCTGAGGGGTATTTCATGAATTCACTCAGCCTCTTCAGATTTTCTCCCTGTCAGCAGATGTTTTCTTTACGTTGAGGTTCTCTGACCTTCAAACATGTCTGTCGGCGCTCCTTCTCTCAGGATAGCCTGTGTGAGCGCGCCCAGTGTGTACCAGAAGCTGAAGCAGGGCGTGGTGGACGGTTCAGAGCGAGTCACTGCCGTCGTCTTGGAGTTCGACCGCCGCTTCTCCACCTACAGAGAGGACTACGTTTTCTACGACTACAACCAGCCGCTGTCTCTCCCGGTGAGTGTGGAGCCACGCAGCTTCGACATCGTCCTGGCCGACCCGCCGTACCTGTCCGAGGAGTGTCTGAGCAAAGTGGCCGAAACCATCAAGTACTTGAGCAAAGGCAAAGTGCTGCTGTGCACAGGTGAGAAGAGGGGGCTCCCTGACCTGAGCCTGCACGCTGTTCCGTCAGTCTCGCGTGTCTGTCTGAACTAACCGTTGCTCTGCTCTGCTCTGCTACAGGAGCCATCATGGAGAATCTCGCCAAAGAGCTGCTGGATGTTAAAATGTGCAGCTTTGAGCCCCGGCACAACAGAAACCTCTCCAACGAGTTCCGATGTTTCGTCAACTACCCGTCCAGCTTGCTGTGTCTCTGAACTCTTGGCCTGATTCGAGCAGGGACTGTCTTTGGCAAATAAGGATCGTCTTTTTAGGCGATGCAGAGCAGCAGGAGAAGAGACTTTCACTTCAATCAACAGAATGCTCTTTCATGACTGCTCATTGAAGGAGCAAATATTGACGTTTTTCCAGAAAAAAATGTCAAACATCTTATAAATCTAAAATATGTGACTTTGATAGTCAGTAGGGGCTGTTTGGTAGGATAATAAATCAAATGTTGTGTTTTCCAATAAAAAATCATCTCTCATCTTTATTTTAATGGGTTTTAGTTTTGAATGACTTTTAACTTAAGTTAATTTATTCTAGCATTTGATGAAAATTACAATTTCTCCGAGTTGTAGAGCAGAAACCCAAGTTCTGCTGGATATTCCTGGTTGAACATCAAATGCGGGATTTGATTTTTCTTCATACAAAAGCAATTCTGCTCTCATGGAAACTTTCAGCTGCTGAAATCTGAGCTTTTCTTTTCCTATGAAGAGTATTGCTACTACTGGATTGGACCCCCTATTGCCTTGAGAACTGCCTTAATCTTTGGTGCCATAGGTTCTGGAAACATTCCTGCAGAGACGTTGGGCCATATTGACATGATAGCATCATGCAGTTGCTGCAGATTTGTCTGCTGAATATCCATGATGCCAATCTCCAGTTCCACCACATCCCAAATTTTCTCTATTGGGTTTAAATCTGGTGGCTGGAGATCATCTAAGTCCAGTGAAGTCATTGTCATGTTCAAGAAACCAGTCTGAGAGGATTCCAGCTTTATGACATGCGGCGGATCTACAGACCTAAAGTTTACTTAGTGAGCAAAAATGTAGTTTAGTTGTGCCAAATCTTCCAACCAATACTTTCTGTGCATCATTCAAAACCAGGAAGCTGCAAAACAAAAATCTCCAGCATTGCAAAGGCAGAACTTTTCTTTCTACAAACATGAATTGTGCATCACTGTATAAAGTTTGGTGGTTCTGTCTTTTTTTTTTCCAACAAAATATTCTTTGTTTTAAACTTCAATGACATCCTCTGGCCCTATTTGCATGCCACACACTTAGCTTTTTCCAGTAATTATTTTTGTTGGTAGCAATCTGAGTAGAGTGTATTCTACATATCTGGAAGTTTGGATTCCTACAAAACATAAATGCTAAATAATGATTGTGTTTTTATTTCAACTGGATGTAAAAAATTAAATCTTGATGGAAAAGGCATACCTAACAAAATGTCTAGAAATTCACCAAGTTGTCACTTTGAGACTGTTAGCCTTCCATGATCCCCTGATCCACCAAGATCACAGATCACCTGCTGACCTGCTGTTGACATGACTTACTCAACAAAAGAAAAGAACTCAGAACCACAGAACCCATCCAATGTAACCCTTGTGCTATCCAAGGCACTTTAACATTGGGAGTTGGGTCATCTAGACCCACTAGACAGTGCTCTGAACCTTTTTTCTTCAATGATTTGTGATCTTCACTGGTGTCCATGGATTACATGAAATCTTTCCACCTTTATCCACCTTTATCATGGTAGATAGAACAAATCAATGTAAGGGTGGGGTCATCTAAGATAGCACAAGGGTTAAGAAATGAAGGTCAGTCAGTCGGAAAAATTGGGAAAACTTTGAAAGTGTTCCAAAGTGCAGTCAAAAAAACCATCAAGCGCTACAAAGAAACTGGCTCACATGCGGACCGCCCCAGGAAAGGAAGACCAAGAGTCACCTCTGCTCCGGAGGATAAGTTCATCCGAGTCACCAGCCTCAGAAATGGCAGGTTAACAGCAGCTCAGATTAGAGAGCAGGTCAATGGCACACAGAGTTCTAGCAGCAGACACATTTATACAACAACTGTTATAAGGAGACTGCGTGAATCAGGCCTTCATGGTAGAATATCTGCTAGGAAACTACTGTTAAAAGGCAACAAGCAGAAGAGACTTTTTGGGGCTAAAGAACACAAGGAATGGACATTAGACCAGTGGAAATCTGTGCTTTGGTCTGATGAGTCCAAATTGGACATTTTTGGTTCCAACCACTGTGTCTGTGCGACGCAGAAAAGGTGAACGGATGGACTCTACATGCCTGGTTCCCACCATGAAGCATGGAGGAGGAAGTGTGATGGTGTGGGGGTGCTTTGCTGGTGACACTGTTGGGGATTTATTCCAAATTGAAGGCATACTGAACCAGCATGGCTACCACAGGATCTTGCAGCAGCCTGCTATTTCCATCCGGTTTGGGTAGTTGGACCATCATTTATTTTTCAATAGGACAATGACCCCAAACACATCTCCAGGCCATGTAAGGGCTATTTACTAAGAAGGAGAGTGATGGTGTGCTGCACCAGGTGACCCGACCTCCACAGTCACCAGACCTGAACCCAATCCAGATGGTTTGGGGTGAGCTGGACCGCAGAGTGAAGGAAAAAGGACCAACAAGTGCTAAACATCTCTGGGAACCCCTTCAAGACTGTTGGAAGACCATTTCAGGTGACTACCTCTTGAAGATCATCAAGTGAATGCCAAGAGTGTGCAAAGCAGTAATCAAAGCAAAAAGTAGCTACTTTGAAGAACCTAGAATATGACATATTTTCAGTTGTTTTACACTTCTTTGTTATGTATATAATTCCACATGTGTTAATTCACAGTTTTGATGCCTTCAGTGTGAATCTACAATTTTCATAGTCATGGAAATAAAAGAAAACTCTTTGAATGAGGTGTGTCCAAACTTTGGTCTGTATCACACACACGCACACACACACACACACACACACACACACACACACACACACACACTCGCTGCGGTGACTTTAAATAAGATCAGTATCTACAAAAATTGTGCTAAGTATACCTAAAATTGTATCTTTTAACATTAACAAAAGAAAAAAAGCAATATAAATCAACTTTCAACTGTTTATAATCTCACTTTCACTGCTGTATAACACTGATACGAATGCATGTCATGGATAAATATGTATTGTTTTCTTTTTTTGTCTATTTTTGTATTTGCTTGTTTTACGTCTTGTGGGTCATTTTGCCAGGTCATCATTGTAAATGAGAAACTGTTCTCAATTGATTCATCTGGTAAAGTAAAAGTTAAATAAATAAAACATCTGGCTTGCTAATAGAACAGCACATTTTGGTGAGGCAGACTCCTCTCAACGCACACTCTAGACCAGGGGTGGGCAGACCTTTTGACTCATGGGCCACAATGGGTTCTAAAATTAAAAAGAGCTGGACCAGGAGCAGAAGCATGGAGTATAATCCTTCTCATTAGAGCAAGAAATAACATGGAATCTGGACAAAAACATGCTTTAATTTTGATTGAAAATTAATAGATATTTTAAAACTGAAAACGTTGGAGTTTCTATTTCAAAACTTTGGCTTTTTCTCTCATTTTAGTGCGAATTGCACCAATGGATTGATGTCCCTCAGTGGAACGTTTTTGAGGTGAAAAATGACCGTCCAACTTGAACAACATACATGAATATTAGAAAAAGAACAAATCTTCCAACACCACATGAAAGCAGAATAACTTTCTTCACCTACAAAAAAGTCAATTTAGTTTTTAGCTTTAAAACTTTAAAATGAATTTAAAACAAACAAGGAATTAAAATGCCTTTTGTATCCCTTGTGCTATCTTAGATGACCCCACCCTTACATTGACGTGTTCTCCCTACCATGACAAAGGTGGATAAAGGTGGAAAGATTTCATGTAATCCATGGACACCAGTAAAGATCACAAATCATTGAAGAAAAAAGGTTCAGTGCAATGTCTAGTGGGTCTAGATGACCCAACTCCCAGCGTTAAAGTGCCTAGGATAGCACAAGGGTTAATATTGAGTTGTAAATTGCAAAATTAGAATTTCATGACCATATTCAAAATTAAATTGAAGATTTTAAAATGCATTTTCATTTGAATTGAGGTACCAAAAACCCATAACAATTTAAAATGCAATTGATTTTGCTTTTATTTATATTAATATTTTTCAGATTGAATTGTAATTTTTACATTGAATTCTAAATTGCAAATTAAATGTTCAAATTGCAAATTCGTATTCCTGGGGTTTCTTCGAGGGCATGGTCAGCTCTTTTTTTTGGGGAAAATCACGCCACGCGTCCTGCTGTGTAACCCGGAACCGGAAAAAAAAAAAAATGAAAAAAAAAAAAACTTCCATTGGAAGAGGCTTTGAAAACCTGAAAGGTATTCATTGTCATGTTCTATGTGTAAATTAAAAAAAATCACAATTGATTATTTATGAAGGCTGATCAAAAATGTGGCAGTAATGTTACATTGACAATGTGGAATTACAATGAAAGACTGAACTGAATTTATTGAGAAAACAATATCTTAACAGCATCACATTACAAATGCTTCCCACATTTTAGAAAACTTTAAAAGAGAATCAAATCCTTCATGAATTACACTCTAGATTGCTGAGAAAGTAGAATTTTACCACCTCAAAATGCAGTATTTTGAGGTTTTCCCTTACAATCAATTAAAGTCCTTATTGATCTATAAATGTGTGCATTTATTATAAAGTTGTTCTTGATGATGGCGCTCTCACTGGTCTTTCTTCAGTTTGGACAGTTGCATAAGAAGCTGATCCCTCCTCTCCTTCCTTGCTGACAAATGCTGCTCATCATTGGGAATGAGCTCACACATTTCCTGAAGATATAAAGTTCATATCATTAGTGTAAAGAAATGGGATCTTTCATTTGCAAAAATCAAGTCAAAGTTCTTCATTACTTACAGTCAAATGATAAATTACATCAACATAAAAATCTAAGTTGCGGTTCTTGTTTTTTTTTTTATTCATGCATTAGTTAAATATATTTTGAACATGGATGGAAACGTTTAAGAGTAAAAATTCAGATTTGGAAGTTTGTTACAACGCCCTCCAACCATCCACACACACATACACAAACTCTCTAAGTTTTTTTTTACACAGGCATTTATCAATTTTGACAATGTTGATCATGCAAAACAAAAATTCAAAATGTTTGGCTCCCACTGCAGTAAAGAAAATAGTAAATTTTCTTAACTTTTAACATTGTAATGGATCACATTTTAGGGAGATGCTTATAAATTTAAAACAAACATAGCTTCAGTGGAGGAGGTAAGTATTTGATCCCTAGCTGGTTTTATAAGTTTGCCCAATTAAGAAAAAACGACGGTCTGTCATCTTCTTTCAAATGACTTATAATTATTTAGATTTTGTGGCTGTTGCTTGGTAACTCTGAGCTTCAGCTCTCTATAGTTTTTTTTTTATAGGATTGAGGTCCAGAAACTGGCTGGACCCCCTCCATGAGCGTGATATGCTTTTTCTTTAGCCATTTCTTGGCTGGCTTGGCTTTATGTTTTAGATCATTTTCTTGTTGGAAGACCCACCCATCCCATTTTAAGTGTCCTGGTGGATGGTCTCGCTCACGATTTGACGGTACATGGCTCCATCCATCCTCCCATCTACATGGGGAAGTAGCCCTGTGTAGAAAAACACTCCAAGACCATAATATTTCCACCTCCATGTTTGACAGTGGGGATGGTGTTTATAGGCAGCATTTCTCTTCCTCCAAACACGATTGGCTGAGTTGTTGCCATAGAGCTCCATTTTGGTTTGATCTGACTATAGCACTTTCTTCCAATCACTCTCTAAATCATGAGGCTGTTTGTTGACAAACTCCAGCTTTGATGGTTTTGTAGTCAATTCTGGTTTTGTGCAAGTCTACATTCTTCTCCCTTAAATCCACTGAAAGCTCTTTAGTCTTTCCATGTTGGAGAGTTTGGAGTCTGACTGATGGACGGATTCTGTGGACAGGTGTCTTTTCTACAGGTGATCAGTTCAAACAGGTGTCTTTAATTTGGGTAACAATCTTCGGGTTACTGGTCTGTGTGAACCAGAACTCTTCATGGTTACTTGGGGATCAAATACTTATTTTCCTTAACCCTTGTGCTATCCTAGGCACTTTAACATAGGGAGTTGGGTCATCTAGACCCACTAGACAGTGCACTGAACCTTTTTTCTTCAATGATTTGTGATCTACACTGGTTTCCATGGATTACATTAAATCCTCTCCACCTTTATCCACCTTTGTCATGGTAGGGAGAACACGTCAATGGTCATCTTGACGCCATAGGATAGCACAAGGGTTAATCAAATGCAAATGTATATCAATTCTTTAAAGTCATTTTCTTGATTTTCTATGTCTCATTGTTCAAATGAACCGACCAATAGCTTGACAGACTGTCAGCTTCTCTTTAAGTTGGCAAAACTAAAAAATCAGCAAAAAACTTATTCCTTCCACTGTATATTTGGCAAGTTTTTTTTTAATGTAAATCCTCAAACTGTTCTCTCTCTGAGATGGGCGAGTCAAACAATTGACCATGGTGGTATGTAAAGAGAATGCAGCAAAATTTTTAAATATGTGACTCAAATTAAATTAGTGTTTTTTTTCTTTACTCATTTGATAGGGAAGTAAGTGCAAATGTTTGACTTTTCAATGGTTTGTGAATGCCTCTGATTCAAATGACTGCGGCTTTAGCCCAACAGTACAAATGAAGAACAAGTACAAATACCATCAAGCGTCAACAGAAATTAGCACTAATGTTTTAACTATATTTATCCTGAAATTTAAACACGACCATTAACAGATCACCTATATCAATTATTTGTTTCATCACCACACTGATTTGCTCCAATCCTTGCCATGACACACACCCCTCCTTTATGAAATGAGCTTAAAAATCTGTGCTCATACCTCAACGATGCTCCCGGCTCCCTGATCGAAGAAGTTAGGCACAGGCCCAAATGAAGTCAGGACTCTCTGAATGCCTTTGCCATATCGCTTCATATAATCTTCCAAACCTGAGAGTGCATAGAAAAGATTTTGGATAAAATATATAACATTTTTTACCTACATGTGCTTTGCAGATTTGGGGATTCAGCGGGCTAAGACGATAGATGGATGGACCTTCAGCGTGCACTGGGGTTGTGTGCAGAAGAGTGTGACGTGGCTAGAATAAGAACTGGCACCTCTAAGTCAGAGGCTATTGTTCTCAACGAGAGAAAGGGGGTATGCCTTCTCTGGGTAGGTCAGGGGTCGGCAACCTGTACTTCTCAAAGGGCCATTTGGATCAGTTTCCCACTGAGATGAAAGCACAGGGAGCCGCAACACTAAGTGTGTTAGAAAAAATGTTTCTTTCAAGTTAGTTCAATTAGCAATACTTGTATTGATTCAAAATGCTGTCAGGATATTTATTTAATTATTTATTTTAAATATTTTTATTCTTCATGAGCGTGACGTTTCCTTTAATCTTTTGTCCATTTTCCACAACCTTGAATAGACTTTTCCGTCTGTCAAACACCCAGAGTTAAGATGAATGAGATGATGGAAACAAATTTCCTTTGATGCAGACTCCTTTCTATTTTTTCTTTTTCTTTATATCCAGTAAACCCAATAAATTATATTAATTTTATGAATGAAAACTATTTTTTATTAGGAAGCAGCTGTTAGTTTGTTGCGGGGCTGGAATCATAAGCGGTGAGTCTTAGCCCAGCCCCCGCCTCTCTACCTGTTTGTTGTTTTCCCCCACGTGCAACCCCCCCCTCTAGCGTGTTCTACACAGACAGCACAACATACGGTCATCGTAGCAGCAAGGTGACAGGAGAGTAGGGGTGCCCTAACGCAAATCTAATTAATTTTGGAAAATGGGTGGTTTTAGTCTAGGGGGGAAAAGGCCTTTTTTTGGGGGGTGCTCATTAGCGGCTGGGAAGCTCGGTTGGTAAGGTGAGAGGCTATCATGCAGGAATCCAGGGTTCGATTCCCGGAGGGGGATAAACAATGGTACTGGGTCAATAACCGTCTCAGTTAACATCACCCAGTGAGGGTCCTTAGGCCCTTAACGCTGCTGCCTCCTGAGCGCGGTTAGACTGCAGCTCACTGCTCCCCCAAGGGATGGGTCAAATGCAGAGAAGAATTTCCCCATTGTGGGATCAATAAAGTACCAATTATTATTATTATGTGTCACCTACGAGATAGCTGTCTTTCAAGAAAAACTCTACATCCCATAATAGACTTTGGTCGGCGTTCACAGCTGCAGACACACCCCCTCCGCACGTTCAAGCTGCTCTCTTCCTCCTGCCAGCTTGCACCACCTGACGGTGTTAAAGGCACCACGACAATCTTAGAACATGATAGTTATTTTGCCAAAACAGAGAGCTCGAAGGAGAGCCGCTGCTCCTGCATATCGAGACAGGCTAGTCGAGCTAACTCAGGGATCTCTTCTGGATGACTCCTGGACATCCCCATGTGGAAGTATTCTGGGTGTTTCCCACTGGGCGGAGACCCCGGGAAGACCCCAGGACATGCTGTAGAGACCACGTCTCTTGGCTGGCCTGTGAACGTTTTAGGATTCCCCCAGAGGAGCTGGATATCTGGCCATCTCTATTGAGACTGCTGCCTCTGTGACCCGGCTCCGGATGAGCAGGAGAAGATATACGGGTGAATTTATAAAAGCTGAACTCCCCCAAGTATTACTCATTGCTTGTCTTAATAGAATTCTGCCAAAATAACTAAAGTAAAAAATTTGTATAAGTTTTTTCCTTTAAAAATAGGGGGAAAAACTGATCTAAACCAAGTAACTTCAGCTATGGGTTCACTGTATTGTGTCTATTAATTTTATTTTTTTCCTAAGATGTCGGTTTAGGTTTCTAAAAGCTTTCTCAGCTAAATGTCAGGTTTACCCCTATTTTACACATACGTGTGCACACGCACACACATGCAAAAACACACACCCACATTTTAACCAACTGATGGTAAAAAGAAATGGATTTTTTTACATTTTGTTAAAGTGGTACAAGTATATAAATGAAATCCACCACACTTTCATCAGCAAAGTTGTTATTTTTTTTAGATTGTCCAAGTTAGGAAGATTGACCTATATTTGCCTCTCATTAATGCATTTTGTTGGCTCTTGAAGAAAAACAATGTTCAAAATCAGGATTAGTGGCAAAACCAAAACTGAGTAAAAATGTCATGTATGTTGCATTACCTTCAGGGGCATTGAGGTGCATTGTTTCCATGGGGCCTATAAAAGCATAACGCATTCCCAGTCCCTCTGACATCACTAAGTCAATGTCCTTCACTGAGATAACGCCGTCCTGGAGAGACGAGAAAAAATGTGTCAACAAACCCCACAGAGGATGTTTAACTGAAATCTGGAAGGGCAAAGGCCAAAAGTTTCTCAGATCCTTGTTCAATAGTGGCTGATTGCACGAAAAAAAGGAAAACGTTTTTGAACGTTCTCATTCAGGATGGGGAAATGTGTAAATGTAGAAAAACATTTCCTTTTTATGTCTTGTTAAAGTCTCTTTTTTTTATTTTGCCTCTCCCTAAGAAATATTATTGACACCTTACATAACATGACTTGTGTGTTTTTTTGACAATGTTTTAAACTGCAGAAATGAGAAAAACATCCGGATGTTCAGGAAAATTATTCTACATCAGTTCTCATAAAGGCTTTTTCAAATTTGCTGTCAGTTTGTGAAGCTGAATTCTGTGTTTTCTGAATTCTGTCCCTCACAGACCTATTTTTTTTTAAAGACGCTCCTTAAAGCTCTATCTTACGTTCATTACCTGCATTAATGTTACCTGTTGGAACTGGTTATTTGAGCAAAAACAGCTAGATTGTAACCTCTACATGACTAAGACCGAAGAGCTGTCTGAGGACACCAGGAACAAGATTGTAGACCTAAACAAGACTGGGATTAACCAATTTACAGTAAGAAAGCAGCTTGATGAGAAGTGATCTACTGTTGGAGCAATAATTAGAAAATGGAAGACACACAGGATCACTGACAATATCCCTCCACCTGGAGCTCAAAGAGCTCACCTGGTGGAGTACAAATGATCTAGAGAACAATTTGGAACAGACCAGAACTACACAAGGGAACTAGTCAATGACCTGTAGAGAGCTAGGACCACAGTAACAAAGATTACTCTAGTAACACAGTTAATCATCATGGATTCATATCCAGTCCAAAGGTCCCCCTGCTTAAACCAGCACATGTCCTGGTCTATCTAAAGTTCTCCAGAGAGCATCTAAATGATCCAGAGAAGGACTGGTAGAATGTCATGTGTTGAAACCAAAATGGAACTCCTTGGTGTAAATGCCTCTCGCTGTGTTTGAAGGAGGAAGAAGAATGCTAAGTCGCATCTCAAGAACACAAAGCCCACTATGAGGCACTTGGGTGGAAACATCATGGTTTGGGGTTGGTTTTCTACAAATGAGGCAAAACAATCGATCTGCTTTAAGGAAAGCGTGAATGGGGTCATGTATGAAGAGATATTGGACAAAGCCCTCCTTCCATCAGTGAGAGCATTATGGGTAAACATAATAACAACATACAAAAGCAGCTATATAAAAAGCATTTCAAGGTTCTGAAGTGGTCTCTGGACCTCAATCCAACAGAGAATCTGTGGGGTTAATTAAAAAATAAATTTTCAACTAGTTTGTGTCTATTTTTTTTCCGTCCGTCTGATGTCGTCGTTACTAGGATTCAGCTTTAAATTCCAAGAAGAGAACCTCAACTTTATCTGACCTAATAAAGGTGTTAACTTTCAGTTTAAGCGTACAACATTGTGTTAAGACGAAGCTTTTCATGTTTCATACTTTTCACACTACACTGCAAAACAGCACTCCCATAACTGCTGCTACATCCCTTTGTGATTTATTAAACCATTTCTTCCTCAAGTATTTATGGAAGTTTTAGAACTCGACAAAAGTAAAACTAATTTGTATTCATTGTGCCGTTATGAGCGTGATCTGACACACAGATATAAGCACAGAAAAGAAGAAAGAGCAGACAGGTCAACAGTAAGGAAAACGAATGGTTTAACCTAAAACAACCCCAAGTGGTTCCGGTTTGTGATAGCATTACTAACGACTTGACTCGGGGTATGAGTTTATCCCCATCTACAAGTTGAATCAAGACAAACTTCTCAAGTCTAATCTTAAAGCTAGGGAAGGTGTGTGCTTCCAGATCTGAAGTGAAATAAAGACGTACAAAGGAGGAGTGTGATAGCTTCAGGCTTTTCCCATTCTAGTTTTAGAAATTATTTAAAAGGATCAAAATTTGAACCATAGATTTGTCCATAAATTTCCTAGACCATCTACAAAAACAAACAAACAATCCCACATCATAATCCCCCCTCCACCAATCATCACATTTGGCACGATGCTTTCAGAGACGTCATGTTCTCCTGGCCATTGTAAAACCTAGGCTTGTCTATCAGGTTGCCAGATGGAGAAGCAAGCCTGTGACAGACTGGCGACCTGTCCAGGATGTCCTCTGCCTTCACCCAGAAGTGGCCGTGATAGGCTCCAGCAGCCCTGTGACCCCGAAAGGGAACAAACGGCTTAGCAGATAAATGAGAAGCATGATTTGAAAAACACTCCACACCATTTTTGGGGACTACATCTAATTCAAGAGTTCTAGAGTTATCGACTGTCTATTTTTCACCTGTTAATTTTTTTTTCTTCCCTGTATATTTTGTGTCTTGTATTTATTTTATCTCTTATCTTATTCTGTGGTGCTGCTACTACAAATAAATTTCCCTTTGGGGATGTTTAAGTTGATCTTGAATCTTGAAGAATGAGGAAAGAGGAAATGCAAAAGCTGAAAGGATGAGGACAAAAACAGAGATTATAAGAAACAGCAACTCATCAGTGCTGCCTCAACAAGCCATAGTCATAAATTGATGCTTGAGGAGTTAATAATAAAAAAATAAAATAATTTATACTGTATTCATCCCTCAATGGGGAAATTCTTCTCCGCATTTGACCCATCCCCTGGGGGAGCGGTGAGCTGCAGCTGAACCGTGCTCGGGAGGCAGTAGTGTTAAGGGCCTAAGGACCTCCACTGGGTGATGTTAACTGCTCGCCATTGATATGGTAATTGCCCCCCAGTACCATTGCTTATTCCCCTCCGGGAATCGAACCCTGGATTCCTGCATGGTAGCTTGTCACCTTACCAACCGAGCCACCGAGCCACCGAAGAAATATAAAACACCAGGAATTGATCCAGTGACCTTCCTGTTGGTGGACAATTGTTGTAGCTTCTGAGCTACAGCGTCCAAGTTAGGAGGCGAAAGGTCAAAATCCCTAGGAGAAGATAAATTTGTAGTTGGTACAAAAGTTGTTTTATTCTTTTGGGGGGAAATTTAAGAGGGGCAGCCCCTCAAATGAGGTCAAAGGTCAACAAAACTTTGGTTGTGGTTAAAGACTTAAACTGGCGGTGTGTGTGTCACATTTTTTTAAGATTGTTTAAACAAAAGTTTTCCCTTATTGTTGGAAAATTGTAACAATTTTGTTACATAGGTGAAAAAAGAAACAATTATTAATGCTTTGTTTTTAAAGAAGATACACTTAAATATATTTTTCCGCAACTTTATTTCCAATGAATTTAGCGCTAATGTGTAAAAAAGTGGCACAAAAAGAAACTGACCTGGACCAGCCTCCATGACTCTGCGATAATAGCTGCTTGGACCCGGTTTATGGCAAAGCCATCAATCTCTTTTTTCAGGCAGACAGGTACCTGGCCAACCTAAAGGAAGACGGATCACAAATGACCAAGAATAAGAAATGGACAAAAGATTTATTTGTTGTTTTATTAGAATTACATAACAGTTTAAAAAGAATTTTTGAGTTAAATTACTCTTTTTAATACAGCAGACGAGTTGCACATTTATTACAAAAGTGCAGCTCCATCAAATGTTGCAAAACAAAACAGCACAATATCAATCACAACAAACTATTAAAAAGTAAAATATTTTTAAAAACGTGCACAAAGACTGACATAAAGTCCACCCCAGGTGATGTTGGAAGGTATATTATCATTTAAAAGAGAGAAAAACTGAGAAAATATAAAACTCTATTAGTGTAAGTCTACAAAAGTCTAGTTTTAGTTTAGTTCAGAGAGCTCACTTCACACGAAGGCCATTAGTTTGTTCACAACTCTCAACCGATCAGAACTAGGAAATATGCAGTTTTAGCAAATGCCTATCAGGAGCCATGAACAGTGTTATCTGATGAAGTATTACAACAGGGGTGGGCAGACTCTTCAACTAGTGGGCTACAAAGGGTTATAGAATTTGATAGAAGGGCCAAATAAGGAGCAGATGCGTGGAATGTTTTGGTAATCCACCTTTTAAGAGAAGGGAATAACATGGAATCTGGACAAAGAAATTTTGATTGAATTTTTTTTTAAAACAGAAAATATTTATTTCAAAACTGTGGCTTTTGTTCTCATTTTAGGGCCAATTAAACCAATGGCTTTATGTACCTCGTGTAAAACCCAAACTTAGAGAAATGCTGCGTTCACGTGCAGTTTGAACGATCGGAAGAATGAAAAACAACAAACAACAAAAAACACCACAGAAATGCTAGAGCGGGGTCCCCAAACCTTTTCTTGTGAGGGCCACATAACATTTTTCCTCTCTGATGCGTCTGATTTTAAATGTATTTTTTCTTTCTTTTATTGTGAAGCACTTTGGTTCCCCTGAGGAGTTCTAAAGTTCTAAATGAATAAAGTTTCATTCATTCATGATCCTTTTAATAAATTAAAAAACACTATTTATGAAATAAATAATTAGCCAAATAACACTTCTGTGATTTTCAAAGTAAAAAGTCGGGAAAAATTATACTAATCAATTTCAAAAATATAGCCTAACAAATAAATAGTCTGTCTTCTCCCGTCATAGCCTCTCCTCTGAGACTTTGGAGGGCTGCAGCTCCTCCCACATCTCACAGTTTGCGTAAAATTTCTCAAATCAAACTGAGCAGCAGCACTGTGTCCTGCACATATGTTTCTCATCCAGTGATAATGAAAAAAAAGTCAAATTCTAATGTCTTCTGCTGCAGCTGGACATATATCTGCATCACCTTTTCACCAGTACAGTGTTCCCTCGTTTATCACGGGAGTTGCGTTCTAAAAATAACCCGTGATCGATGAAATCCCCAGAGTAGGATTACAGATGTTTAAGGGCTGTAAAACTCTGGAGAGCTGCATGACACAGAGGAGATTGATTGACAAGGTCTCCAGCCAATCAAGACACAGAACAGTGTGTAATGAAAAAAAAAAAGAAGCATGATTGCCCTAAAAGAATGAGCAAAAACGCAAAAGATGAACTGCGAGGCGGAACGGGAAGACTGTCTTCTGTTCTACATGAAAGAGATTTTCAGAGGGTTTAGATTGGGGCACAGACTCCAGAGCGGTGGAATAAAATGTAACATTCTAAGTGGGTCTCGATCGCATGACCAGATAAAAATAAAATCATGTGTATCTGATATTGTTCAGGGGGCTGGACCAAACATGGATGTGTCCCGCGGGCTGCAGTTTGCCCACCCCTGTATTACATGAAATGACCAAAAAGTTCTAAACTGCAACTATATAACAATACAAGTAAATGGAAGCTTGAGTTCCAATGAAAACATAGAGAATTTGCTTTGGACCATTTCAAACTTTTTTGTTTTTTAGTACTTCCAGAGAACAACTTTTACATTAGTTTCATATCAAGAAATACAATTGCCCAATTCCCTGAAAACATAATCCCCAGCAGGGTGGGAATGCTGTGTTTAGTGCATTACAGGACCCTAAAACTTAACTGGTGGGATTTTGACAATGACTATTCTGTTTTTACCAATGCCAAAATGATTGAGCGACAGACTTTTGCTACATTCCTACTGGTTACAAGTCAACTGAAATCTGGTGTATGGTATGAGGCGTATTTACTTTGGTCATCAGAGCATGGGTGGTGTCCATGATGGTTGCTGTCGTCTGAGGGTGGGGTACAAGCTCCACCAGTTTGACATAGTAAGGTGGATTTACCTGGGAAAACAAATATAAAACTGCAGCGTTTATGATTAATGAAAAAATGATACACTTCACTTTAGCAGATAAAACCTTGTTGTGATTAGAGAAGAACGGTAGACTAGAGTTCTCTCACTTTACTACATTTATGTCAACTTGATCATTTTTGCTTTTTTGTGTCAATATTGCATGAAAAGTTTTGTTTCTTTGTGCCAGAAACTTCCCTCCGACTAACCGGATGAGAGACGAGGCAGCGGCTCTTGTTCTGAAGTTTAGAGAAGACACTGCTTGGCACCAGGCATGAGGTAGAGCTGCTCAGGATGACATCCTTTCCCACAATCTGCTCAACCTCCTGAAAGACGCTCTGCTTGATTTCAAGCTGCTCGAACACACATTCCTAAAACACAGACAGAGCATAACTATCAGCCACTTTCAAAAACATTCAGGAACTTAGTGATTATTTTGTCATTTTATAACAAACCTTGATGTTAATATGTAAATGCTGTAAATAATATTTTTGTAATGCAAATATACTGTTATTTGTTTGTTAGCTGAATCTAAACTGTGGTGAGCTTCCGTGGACAGAAGCACCTTGGCTGTTGTTTGTATCTTTGGGTTGTGGGAGGCATCTGAAGTTCCCAGAGAAAACCCCCACATGCACAAGGAGAGCATGTAAACTCCACAAAGAAAGGACTCAGTTGCAGGGTCCTCTTCCTTTGAGGGGAGAGTCCTAATCTGTACCCCACCATGCAGCCGCAACATCCCCCGTTATGCCAGAATACAAATCCCTTTTCTACACCCTAACACTTTCTTGCACTTTTCTATGTAGCTATTAAACATATTTTTGATCAATTTGATATGTCAACCATGATCAAAACTTTATTAAGTTAAATTTAAACAAATTTAATTTTTATCCAGATTAAAATAAAATTGCATTAATGTTAATCTGAATAAAGAGTTTCCTTGTTTTAACGACTCTCTTATTGACCTTATTGGCCTTTATAAGCAAACTTGACTTTCTTTTGGACCTCCTGGATTGAAATACTACATTTTTTTAAAGTGTATGTTGTTCCAAATTTGCAAAAGGGAAAAAATATTGCTTAAACTCAAAATTTTCAGTAAAGTTACAGTAAGAGTTAGTTATAGTAAAATCAGAAAAAGCTGCTGAACATTGTCACTGTAAACTGGATCAACAGCATTTGAAGTAGATTATCAAATAGAATAGTGAATTATTAAACAAAGAAAATACAATCTTTTCATCCGACTCCATTGGAAAAAGAAGAACCTCATTCCCCAGTTCATCCAGCTTTGAACAACATCAGAATGTCAGAATCCTAACAATAACAGTTCAAATCACCTGTAACTCCTTTGAACAGTAAAATTAGGAATACTGACATGTGCTCCTCTGTGATGACTTTACCTGAACAAAGAAGGCTCCTTCCAGGGCCTGAGACAAGTCGTCATAGCTGCTTATCAGGGTGAGCTGCTGTGTGGCGGTGAGCTCCCCTCTAAGCATGTGGGCTTCCTCCAACTCCTTCAGCTGCTGACTGAGATATCACAAGCAAGAAAATACAGATTTCACTTTGTGACAAATATAATCATACATGTAAAATAATACATACCTGACCAGTCTATTTAATAAAAACTTTGTAAGATCCTTTGTTTGTCTTTTTTCCTTTCCAAATGAATGTACAGTAGACAAAGTTTTATAAAGTAAAGCGCTATTGGATAACCGTGCGTTGTGTTGGGTTTGGACTTTAACCTAATATGCTATAAAGCCAAAAAGTGGTATATTCTAATGTGGGACAATATAATTTCTTTATGTTGAAAAAATGTGTATATAAATATAACTAATACCGCTGAAGCTATGGTCACATATGCAAATTGCCACAGTGCATCAACCTAAATACAAGTTTTTCAGCAAATTCGGCAGGTGGCCGCACGGTGGCACTTGTGATCAGGCGGCGGCAGTCGCATTTTTAAATGCTGTGCGGCAACCAGATGAATTTTGGCATCAGTCAGCCACCGCCCTGGCACATTAGGAGGTAGCACAGTAGGGGTCTGGTGGCAGGAATGTTCCCTCTAATTTTTGGTGTGTCTGTGCAAACACACAAGCTCCCCCACGCACTGCACACGCTGCTACACTGAGGCTCCCTGGGCTACCGGTCGGCTGCCGGTGACACTTGATATGGACAGCCGCTTAAATGTCAGAAACATTTAAACATTGTCCAGTCAGAGCTGCCGGCCAGCAATCTGGCTTTGACCACCCAGCTTTCGCCCGATTTTGTAACGCCAACCCCACCTAACTGAAAGCCACCGGACTGCCCCCGTCTGCATTCATGACCACGCTTACAATTTCTTCAAGACTCTGCCGATGCCTCCCCAACTTGGTGTGGTAGTTGTATATGTGATCATAGACTTGGTGTGGTAGTTGTATATGTGATCATAGACTTGGTGTGGTAGTTGTATATGTGATCATAGACTTGGTGTGGTAGTTGTATATGTGATCATAGACTGTAAACTGTTCTTACAGTCTATGATGTAACCGTAGCTTTAGCTAAACATGAACTTAGTAATGCTGATGTGCCAAGTTCACTTACTATAATCCAAGTGTTTATGTTTTTCTGGATTGTTCCAAATAGAGATCAATTCAAGTCACAGGGTGTCTTTTTAATGATAGTGTCATAGAAAATACAAATGAATTTGGAATAATGACATGATTTTTGCAGAGTGACCATAGAGTCAATGATCATGACCCACCTTATCTCAAGGATAGCTTTGGCAGCCTGTCCTGGCTGGTTGTCATAGATCTTCACACTGTAGCCTCCGCTGGCAAACACCATAGCCCAGGAGCGGCCAATGAGCCCACTACATCATTAGCAGAAATGTTTATACACAGAATCACACAAACTAAGTTATTGATCCTAGTTAGTAGTCCATCTATACTGGAGAGCAGAGATATCCGTGTTTTACTGTTACTAATTGTTGTTATGGTCCTTAAAAAGTACCTGCAAGGCAGGGTCAAGACAGGATGCACAAGGCACTGAGCCTGAGGTTTTTTAGAAAATATTTGCACTTTTTATGCAATTTTGTCCAAGACATGGATCCAACTACAATAATACAGCAAATGTTAAATAAGCCCAAGAAAAGACAAAGCCTAGAAAACAGTGCGGTTTAGGAGCTCATGCAAATGTCACCTTAAAGTGTCTTGGTTTTAAATTAGTGATAACATTTTAAAAAAAAACTGAGAATAGTTTCTTAAAATATTCTGTGCATCTCCTAATATGTTTTAACAAGTACTCTGGCCCCTCTGCTGTTGGAGCGGTTGGCCTTTTGGACAGCCAGCATTAGACCTTTAGTGTTTCTGCTCTACCAAAATAAAACATAAACAAAGAAATCAAGAGTTAAAAACCTTTTTAAGCTATTGACAGTGATGTCCTGGAAGTAAGAACATAGTCTTAAATCAAAAGCCCCAACTTAATGTCAACACCAGTCTGAGTCCAAAGTAAGTCCCAATAATTGCTGAAGAGAATAGGTGAATGGTAAAATCTCTACAGCTGTTTTTTGACACTGCCTTTGAAACATTACATTACCTGAAAATGTCATTTAAAATTAAAGCTGCGAGCAGCTGTCACTTCCTACCTGGTCAGAGCTGCACGTAACAAATTCATGAAAACATTTTTTCACAGTGGCAGGGTTTCCATTTTATACTTTGGTTTTCTGGGGGCTCTGGATAGGTCTATGTAAATTTTTGAAGAATTGGTAAAAGTACATTTTTTTTATTTCCTTGGCAACTGAGGGTTTTTGTTGACTACACCTTTATTCCCCATATTCCCTTAACCTGGTGGCATGTGTGTGAATTTTTTCCCCATATTGTGGCTAAAAGTGAAAATTCGCAAATTTCATATTTTGCCACTAAATGACTGCCAAGCTTTAGGTCCTGTGGCCATCCCATAATAATTTTAAAATTTCCTTTAATATCCCTGACTTGTGTTTTGGTTATGTTTGTGGATTTTGAAATATTTTTTGAGCCCTACAGGGCAGATTTTTGCCCCATTCATACTTCATACTTCAATTTTTGATGGTCTCTCGCGCTGTGATGTCTTTTTTTTTCATTGGTGGAATTTGCTATGCCCAAAATGTATTTGGGTGGGTCTACATGATGCATGCAAATCATTGACTGTATACGAGAGATGAGCAGAGCAAGTGTGACGTCACCCATAGAAAATACCTTGCTCCCAATTCCAATGAAATGAAGTCAATTCACTTTCCATTTTTCCACTATACGGCCATCGCCATGTTGGAACCAGGCAGTAAGCAGTGATTTGTCCCAGTCGGTCTGGGTCTACATTTCTATAGCAACCGCTCTGACCAAACAGGAGTAAGCATGTTGTAAGACCACACCCTTTCTACTGAAAGTGGGCTCAGGAGAATCAAATGCTTTGAATATTTGATGTGAGGCCATCTACTTTTTTAAGGAATCTGATTGGCCAGTTCATAACTTGAATAACTTGCATTACAGAAAAAAATATAATCCAAAAGAATTTGGATTATCAGGAACATATTAAAAAAGGTATCAGATGAAGAACAGTTATTCTGACAAATAGAATGACTAATAGTAATAATAATAATACTTATTGTACAATAATTGCATAGTAATAATAATGAGTGATAGTTGTTTATGTTTCAATAGAGGTCTGCATGATTTAGGCTTTAGGGGACTAGAGGGTACTTCCTATTTGGTCAGTCCAGACCACTCAGTCCAGTTCTCTTATACAGTCAATGGTGCAAATTGACTTTTAAGCTCAGGTGAAATGTTCGCTCAAAGGGGCAGTAAGAAAGAAGAATTGCAAAAACAATTTTTAAAAAAAGTATATCTGTGAATCTAATAAAAAAACGTACAAAAGCTAAGAATAGACAACATGAAATAAAAGCTATTTCCAGTAATATAGACACTGAAAACTGTTTACGGGTTACAGCAGACTGACCCCTGTTACAAAGACCGCTCAGTGCACAGATACACTGATCAAGGTGCAGAAAACAGGTTAAAATGTAAACAGGATAAGACGAGAAAAAGCCAACCCAATGGACAAATAACAGTTCTTCCTCTTATTAGATAAAAAAAATCTGTCTGCTAAAACAAAAACCGCTTGAACGTTTCTTTTTAGCGTTATTACGAATAGCTGTTGTCTTAATGCTTGCAAAACGTTCGGTACGCCGACCTAGTTGTAAGTAAACTTGTGGAAATATACTACCGCTTTTTTTTTTACACATGCAAGTTTAACAAACCAAAATGGTTTTTTTTCTGTGTGCAAACAAACTGTCTTTTCTTACTCACCTGCCGATTACAGTGATGGTCTTTGACTCCGAAATGTTCATGATTTATTTTAGTATTGCAGTTCAACCAGAGATTTCTGCATTTATGCCAAATTTCTTTCACTCCCCCCCCTTCCTAGTCACGCGTAGAGGGTGATACGGCAACCCTTAAGGACAAAAAACTCAAAAAATTGAAAACGACATCGTTTAATGTTTATCCTCTTCTGGGGAATACACAAGAGAATCATTACATAGTTGTATATAGTGACAAGTAAAAGCTAGACACTGAGAAAAATAATTTTGAATTTTGACAAGTTGTTGCAGAGATGCTAATGTTTACGATTGTCACCTAGCAACGGGTGAGTAACATTCAACCAATCAGGTTAGGTCCACACGATGAATGACTCCTTGTTAACCAATTGAACGTTTGGAAAAGGACTGAATCCCACCAATGCCGCGTTGAATTGTGGGAATAAATCCTAACAACTACAACAAACGGGCTTGTTTAAAAAACTGTTAGAAGAAGAGGAAAACGGTTTTGTTTAGACGATAAGTGCTTCTTTTTAAAGCCAGTTTATCGCGTGGAGAGAAAATGGAAAACGTTCATTTAGCAGTGGAGGACGAAGATCTTTATTCGGGTTACAACGACTTTAATTCAACGTTTTTCACAGAGGTGAGCTTTCCTTCACTGCAACACCTAAGCTATACAATTGGATTCACTTGTTGTACAATGTTGGAGTCGCAGCTAATGATCCTAAACTACCATATAACACGTCTGTGTGCTGATGGGCGGGGACATTGTAGTTAAAATAAACGAATGGTTCATTATTTTAAAGGAGTTGGAGAATGATATAGGCTTCCAGCAGGCACTGCGGACAAGCCAAGGAAGAAGACCTCTGGTAAGACTAAACATTAGTTTTGCTGTGTGACACAAAAAAATATGTGGATATTGTCTGTCTGAGTAATGAGTATTAATGCAAATATGATTCCCTAATTCTTTATTAATATTATTATTTCTCACGGACGCCCCCTAGTGAGTGTAATATTTTCGAGACAAAAGCTCCTTACAACTCTTTATTTAATTTTAAACAAAACTTAAACTACAAATATTCATACTACTTCCCTGAATGATCATTTTTTCATCAATGAAGGGCTAAAATTTTAAACTATATCTGTGCCTAAATATTTCTGGATCAAACTACAGTAAAGAGGAGTAGAGCAATACACTGAAGATGGATCAATAAATTGTAATTTTGTGGTTTAATAGCAGAAATGTGTCTTTGTTTTGTCAAGATGACTGCAAAGTTGCCAGGTACTGCCATTGGAGGTCGACCTTTAGCTTCATCTTTTGGAGTAAGTTCATCCTTCTTCCTTTCTCTAGAGTCTAGTCATTCTGTTTTTTTTTCTTTCGTCTTTTTCTTTTTCTCTTATGACCGTCAAGAATGGTGAAATTGCGTAGTTTTCAAGTAAAATACCTAAAAAAATGTATCTGAAGCTGATTTATGTTCATTTATTTTCTTGATTTATCGTGAAATCTCCACTTTTTATTTTAAGTTAAATAGAATCTCAACATAAAATGCATAACATGCATGAGACCAACAAGTAATACCAGAAGTACATGATTTGCAAATATGTAATAAAATGTACAAGAAACCCATTTATATTTAACTCAGTGGTTATTGTTTGACAATAAGGTTGTAGTTTGAAAAACTGGTTTGATAACTTTATTGCATAATTTCATCGGCAGTGACATATTTTTCAATGAAACATCCAAAGAAAGATTTTGAGTAAAATAGGAAAGATTTTCTTTAAAAGTATCATTCAGACATGTTATTATTTTCTGTTAAATCAGTTGTTTAAATTGTTTGTAAAGAAGTGTTGCTCTTGGTTATAGTTGTGTGTGTGTGTGTTTGTGTGTATGTTAAGGAAATTGCTTGGGGTCCGTTTTCTCAGATAAGCTTTAATGTGTGCAACTTCTTGTCTTTATTGCTGTTTCATGTAGTCTCGGGTCCCTTTGGCATCATCAGCAGGCAGACCTGTGACTGGAGCTGTGCAGGTGAAAGTATATTCTTAAAAGCTTTGATGTTTTCTTACATGACTTCATTCCTGCTTGGAACATCTGCAAATACTTCAGACTGGTTTTGTGAGCAAATACACAATTGTCTCTCTTAATATTGTCGCCTCTCTGCATTGACATACTTTGTTAAGTCCACTTGTGTAATCAAAGCTCATGTGAAATGAGACTGCTTTTTTCAAAAATGTTTCAGGAAGGAGCTGCTCGTCCGATGACTTCTATCAGAGCTGCAGGTTACACGTCCACCATGATGCGTGGTAAGTTCAAGTGAATCACATACAAAGTCTGGCTTAAGTTTTTTTGTTTTTGTTTGGTACTTTCTTGTTACTTATTTTACTAAACGCAATGCGTTGTCATGATAACGGCTCCTGAGCCTGCACCGACCTGTCTCTGCTGCAGCGGAGAAAAGTGCTATATATGCTGAACGTCATGTTAAGTGATCCATCCATTTTCTGAACCCGCTGTACCCCTTTTGGGAGCACGGGGCTGCCAGAGCCTTAGCCGGCTACTGGTTGGAGAAGGTGGGTCACACCCTGGACAGGTTACCAGCCCTGTCGCAGGTTCACACAATAACACACACTCTCAGTCACACCTAGGGACACTTTAGAAAAACCAATCAACCCAGAATGCCCGGAAGTGCTCTTAGCATCATGGAGAACATGCAAATTCCATACAGCAAGGGACCCAGCTTGGATTTGAACCGACGCCTTTTCACTGTGAGGTAAAAGCACTAACCACTGTTCTACTGTTCAGCCCATGGATGGTACAAAGGATCATTTCAGAGAGAAAGTTCACCTCTTACTGCTTAGTTTTTGTCCAGATGATGAAGCAAAAGTTTGTTTTAAAGAAACAAAGTCCATTTAGGCCAGTGCAATAATAATTCAAACTATTCAACCAGTGTCCATTGTAACTTTTAACTGACATCCTGCAGCCAATCAGAATCGAGTATTCACCCAGCCCATAGTTTAAACAGTTTTTTTTTTCTTCAGGTTCAACATTTGACACACTGGGCCAGCACAGGGGCCCCGCACCTCCTCTTGAAGGAAAGAATGAGGACGCGTGAGTTATTCCTTTTTTTAATTGATTCCTCGTTAAAATTGTCAAATCAAATCAACCTTTATTTATATAGCACTTTTCCAGCACATGTCCCTCAAAGCGCTTTGCATAAAATACAATCAAATTTAAAAATAAAATGACACGACAAACTATGCCAACAACAACCCCCCCCCCCCCCCCCCACACACACACACACACACACACATACATACACAAAGGCAGGCACTATTTCTATATCTATCAGTTTGTTTTGTTGGCCTTTCAACCAACCTGATCGTAGATATTAACACAGTCACGTTCTGTCCTGTTGTCTTTCAGGCCCGAGGAGAAGATCAAAATCATGGAGAAGAAAGTCAATGACCTGATAGAGGAGAGTTGCATGGCTTACAGCAGTGGCGCCTCACAGTTGGTCAGGGAGATCATTTATTTACCTCAGCCTGTATGCAGTTATTCCATTTGTTTTGTAAGATTTGTAGCTCTGTTGTTCATGCTAAAATGACTACATGACATTTGTCATCTCGAAAAAACACTTATATGTAACCAAAAAGGAAAAACGGAGTAATAATTGGGATTCTTAGGGTTAGTTTTCCTTTTATTTATCCTGTATTTTTAACATGAATTTGACCGTTTATGTTTTTTCACCTCAAACATGAGCATTTATATCACAGCTGCTGATCTGCCTTTGGGTTTGGGTCTTTGATGTGTCGCTATAGGCTCTTGAAAAGGCCAAAGAGGCGAGGAGAAAGGAGCAGGCGCTCGTCAGGCAGAGGGAACAGTCTGGTACTGCGGATCATATTAATTTAGACCTAACCTACTCTGTAAGTTAGATTGACGGCAAGTAGTGTTCTCCCGTTCTTCTGTGATTGATCTGTTTTCCACTTTTCTGTTCTGTTTGATTTGTTTTCTTTTTGTGTGGGGAGACGGATAAAATAACATGTCATTTTTTCATACCTTTTTATGAAATAATTGCCTCTGTTTAATACAAGTTCATTATTTACACTGGAAAAAATATTCTTCTCAAAACGAGGTAAAAAATATAGAATATAAGATGTTTTCCCCTTGTTGTAAGTAAAGAAAAAATCTGCTAATGAAACACGTAGAATTTGTCTTGGTAAAAATTTTTAAAATAAGTTGTGATGTTCTTCACATTTTAGAATAAATAAATCATGATGTTAGCTATAAACGCTCATATTTCGTTTTTTTTTCTCGTGTTATTGGAAATATCATGTCTTAAAATAAGCATGTTGTGCAAAATAATTTAATTACAGTTGGTATCATTTCGATTCCCCCAAACATATTCTATTTTAAGCAACAATCCAACTATCCCTATTTCTAGACCATAATCAACTTAAAGTAAGACTAGGAATACACATTTTAAGATCAATTTATCTTAAAAAATGTGTTTTGAGCCAAACAAACTCCTGCTTAAAAAAATGTGAAAAACGAGCAGTGAATGAATTATTTAAGGTCCGCTTGGGTTCTTTTCCTGTTTGATTGTGTGTCATCTGCACACAGTTAAGAAATGTCATCCCACCAAAAACTACAATTCCTTTCGCATTTGCTATCATTAAAATGTTCTTTGAAAAAGGAGTTAATTCAGTGGTATGCAGTGGTTGGGAGATATTCAGGTTTAGAAATGTGCTCTACAGAGGACAGATTTACATTGCAGGTTGTCAGGAGGAGATGTTACATTATGCCAGGCCTGACTTCTCTCAGACCATCCTAACAAAGCAACTAGAGAAAAAGGCCGTTTAATAAGTTCAATTAAAAAATCCAATGATGTCAAAAGAAAATCCCTGATGGATTACACATGCTTGTCCAAAAAACAGTTTTTTAGACAACTGGAGAAATTTGGAATCTGACAACAAAATCCCATCCAGGACATCAAAAACGAACCAGAACAACATATAACATTTTTTCACTTGGGTTATCTTTGGCAAAGGATGTTAATCTGAAACATTTGAGTGGAATAAATATGTAACAAATAAAGCAAATTCATTATCACAGTATTTACCCAATTCTTCCCCTATTGACAGGTTTTGCTCAACCTTGCAAACCAGTATGAACACAACGAAATGTACCCAGAAGCCCTGAACACCTACCAGGTCATCGTGAAGAACAAGATGTTTAATAATCCAGGTGAGCAGATCACCTGTGTTACGCTCACTGTCACTGAGTTCAGAGTTTGGTTGCTGTGGTGGACCAGGACATCCTGTGCTATGACACGGGGATTCCTGTGAAACCAGAGATTTTTTCTTTTTTGAACTCTCATTTCCATCCTGGTCTCTTTACTCCAATAAAAACTCTAAAAGAGTAGAAAGCTTCTTTAAACACTGACTATAAATCGCTCTGGAGTATAAGTCGCAGCAGCCAAAAAATGCTTGATAAAGAAGAAAAAATTGTAGAGGAGTATAAGTTGCACTGAAATAGTTATAAATGTTTTCAGATGCTGAAGCATAAATACATTTGTGTTTGGGACAAATTAGTACCTGAAATATCCCAGATCACTGTCATGAGGACAAACTTGTGATTTATGCCTTTTACTTTCATGATAACCGTTGTTTCCTTGTAGTTATTTGAACCCCTAATTTACTTGTATCCATTTTAATTTAAAATTGCACAAATCAGGTTTCAAAAACTGATGTTAAAACGTATGGCAAGTAATCTTTAACAGATTTGGCTTTTGTTTTATAAATGTCAGTCCTTGCTTTAGTTCTGCAGTTTCCACTCATATTAACTGTGCTTCTCCTTCAGGCCGTCTGAAAGTCAACATGGGCAACATTTACTTCCAGCAGAAGAACTACCCAAAAGCCATCAAGTTCTATCGCATGGCATTGGATCAGATCTCCAACGCTCACAAAGAAATGAGGATCAAGATCATGCAGAACATCGGGGTGGTGTTTTTGCGGATGGGCCAGTATTCAGATGCCATCACGTCCTTTGAGCACATTATGAGAGAGAGTCCCAACATCACAACGGGCTACAACCTTGTGCTGTGCAACTACGCCACTGGAGACAGGGAGGGGATGAAGAAGGCCTTTCAGATGCTCATTTCTGTTCCTCTGGGAATAGATGACGAGGACAAATACATTCCAGCCACTGTGGGTAACATTCATATTCACTTGATGTTGAGTTCAGTATCAACTCGCAGTTAGATTCATATTTACTGCGTTTGTCATCCCCAAAAGTCATTAGACGGTCTGTCTGTGTGTTTCAGTAAAGTAAAAAGTGGTGACAGAAAAATCTGATCTGGCATCTACCTGCCAAGATCCTCCACCACTTACCTAGTTAAAAAAAACATCACATTAAAACTTGATTAGTTAGCATTGTCTGTATCTGAGAACTGGACTGAGTGACTGTGACGTCACCGATAGATAACGGTTTACTTCAAGCTCCAATTATATGAAGTTAGTTCAATTGCCATTTATTTTTGCAACGCAGACACTGTCATGTTGGAGCCAGACGACGTCATTAGGCAGTGATTGGTCCAAGTTGGTCTGAGTCATAATTTCTATGCCCGGTCCAAGCAGGACTGAGCTTGTTGGAAGGCCACACCCCTACCACTCAAAAGCAGGCCACACTAAATCTGTCAAACATTTCGAACATTTGACGTGAGACCACATACTTTTACTCAGGCATCTGATTGGTGAGTTTATAACTTCAATTACTTGCAATTAAAGATGAATTATCATGAAAAAAATTAGGATTAGCAAGAACATCGTAAAAAAGGTAGTAGAGCTATTCAGTGATTCTGACAAACATAATGAGTAATAGCTGTTAATTTCTCAATCCAGTTCTCATCTAAAGTCAATGTCAGTCAGCTGATATCTATAAAGTTTAGAGAATGGTACATTTGTTTCCAGCTGGCGGGGGGGAAAAACTTCACCTCATGACAATTGAACGATTGGACAATGGCTGGCAGGCTGCTTGGCTGGCAGGCTGCTGGACTGGGAGGAGAAAGGTTTTAAAGCAGAGATTATGAGTATATCAAGGCATGCCTAAAGCAAGGAGAAAGAGGGATTTTGCACAATTGAATCACATAAAGCAGTTTTTTAAGGGGCATAAAAAACATTAACCCCTTAATACCTGAATTTAGTTCCAACTATGAAAAAAATAATCCACAAATAGTACTTGTGCTTTCAAATAAATGCTAAATTAAGGTAAATGTGGAGCAGAAGTGGTTTGATGCAATAGTTGTCAAGTGGCTTTGCTACTTTTGCTGACTTCTGCAGTAATTTGAACGATTTTCATGTTTTTGCTGTTTACTGTCTGAACTGTGAAATGTTGAAACACGCTTATTTAAGTAGTTTAGCATGGCCATAGCTTCACTCTTTTGTCACATTAGATCGTTTTACATCCTTAACACTCTCTTAACACAAACCCCCCTCTCTTTAAAACTATGTTTAAACTTTGAAAAAGCCTTCATCTGTGGTTTCACTCTGTGCTGAACTGAGAAAAAAGTATTATCATGAGAAACTCTATCCTGAACATAATGGTGTTGGTGCATTTGCCAGCAAACAGGCCTGTCGTCAGGAAGACCTGCCAAATGCTGAGTGGGATTTTTATTTTTCCTGTTGGAGCAGTTTGGCCTCTGCTGAAGACTGGAAAAAGCAATTGGCTTCCTGTTTGACTGCTTACTCACATCTGTGCACTGTCTTCTCTTTTTCCATGCAACAAAATCATTGTGTAACGCACACATTCTTAATCTAGTGAATTTAGCATTCTGCATTGAGGCGTGTCCTTTTTGTTCTTTCAGGATGACTCTAGCACAAATATGGTCATTGATGCCATTAAGAATGATAAGCTTTACCAAATGGAAAGAGACAAGTAAGAAAAACTCCAGTAAATTTGTAAGTTTGTTGCCAAGTGAACCAACTGAATGTCCATTCCTGTGTTGTTCACAGAAAAGCCCAGGCAGAGAAGTACATCATGACCGCAGCCAAGCTCATCGCCCCGGCCATTGAGACCTCGTTTGCCAGTGGATTTGACTGGTTAGTAGAAGTTTGTAGAAAACATTCAAAAAGACGTTAAAGCAGGCATGTCCAAAGTCTGGACCATTGGACCTAATATAGCCTGGGTTCCAAATTTCCACTGAGCCCTGAAGCTCCTGTCATAAAATCAATAATATGTGGCCACCATCAGGTTCTACAAACTGTAGGTCCAAATTATTTACTTTGATTGGCTAAATTATGTTCAAATTTGTAAATCTGTGGCAACACTGTTGTGTTACCCTTCTAGGCCATTTCTAAAATGTGTGAAAAATGTAAATAAAAAAAAGGCAAGTTGACAGTGAGGGCCACTGCTTCCAGGACAAGTGAAAATTGGAGTGTGTTTTTCAGTGGACATGCGAAACAGCTGTGTCTGCCTAACATGCCAAGAGACTGTTGCTGTTTTCAAGCAGTTTAACATCAAGAAAGACTACCAGATGAGACGTGCTAACTGGGAAAACCTGACTGGGACAGAAAGAACAGTGCAAAAACTAGAAAGTCTTTTAACGGCACAGCAGTGTTTTCTGACAAACCTGTGAGGCAAATGAAGATGCCTCAATGAAAGCAACAAGGTTGCGGCAGCTCAGCAAACCTTTTACTGATTGGGAATTTATTAAAGACTACGTGATGAAAAGGGTTGGAGAACATTTGACCTGAGCAGAAGCCAGAGTTTGCCAATGTTCGCCTGGCTTGTAACATTGTGGTCTGGAAACTTGGAAAACAGTTCATCAGAAAGTTCGACAGTTGGAGGCAAAAGTAGTGAGGTCTGAATTTCTGTCTTCTGCCTACAACAAAAGGTACAGATTTTTTTTTTTTGAAGAGTGCATGATGTAATGAAGGTCAGCGAAGAGCTACTTGACCTTCAGGGCCCAGATTGATTTGTTTTTCTGATCAAAGGCACAGTGGTCCTTCTAAAAAACTGATGAAATAATGAATTATTTTCATTTAAACCTTAATTTAACTATGTTGAAAGGTTTGTTTTTCCCAACAGACTATTTCTTCTTTTTATTTCTGTTCCTCAAGTATGAAAATCCCAGTAGTTTGGGTTGAATTGTATTTAGGTTTATTTGTGTTTACTGTGAAGAAATGTAAAGAATGCCATTGGAAGAAAGTTTTCATGAAATTCAGGAGTTCATTTGCATTTAATGTTATTACAATGGTTCAAAGACTGGAAGACCGAATTGGACCAAATCCAAATTCTTCCCCTACGCCTACGGCTTCTCCCTACACCTACAGTTTTTACCTTACAAGCGGAGAGTTGTGGAAAAATAGCTTCCTTAAATTCAGACAACTCTACCCCAAATTGACGTCATGAATAGTCACAGGTGAGCCACGTTAGCGCTCAGAAAATACATAACAACATTGGTTTTATCATTTTAAAAAGTCATCCAAAAACAAAAAGTCAGTACTTACATTGAAATGTAAACTTTTGTGCTTCAGAGCACACCCACATGAAGAAATGCATTTCTCTTCCATGGCACCGCGCGACACGGATCAACCTAGCGGCAGAGGGATAGACCGGCCTAAGTCACTACGGCTTTTCCTTACAAAAATAAATTGGGACAGCACTACAGCTCCAAATGCACCTACAACATTTGGATTTGGCCTGAATAATCTTCCCTGCATATTTTTACATCACCAAATCTGTCCTCTTTGCAAAATGTTTGGACACCCCTGCATTAAAGTCAAACAATAATTTAATTTTGAGTTTTTTTTGTTTATGTGGGAACCAATTAATTTTTTTAATTTCTCAATATTTAGATTTTTTTTTACGCATCAATGAGAATAACTAACTTTTAAATACAAATGTTAATGTTATGACACTTCAACTATTTCATGATAAAATATGAGTAGAGCTAATATATTCTCTTCATATAAACCCCTCACAGGTTGAATTGAAGCCATTGGCCATGAAGCAAAATTCAGTCTAAGGTGCATCTATGGCCTGGTTTGAGTTGTGTAAAGCTGTGCAAAGATTATTTGTGCTGTTTAAATGAGATTTGCTGCTGACCGACTAAGACCACGCAGTATAGAAAATGTGCTATGAATTGCTCACAATAAATAAATGCAAAGAAGAGTAGAGAATATGCACAATAGATGCAATTTTACTAAAACACATTCTGCAGCCGCTGCACGGTGGCACAGTGGTTAGCGCTCTTGCCTCACAGTAAGAAGGCCTCTGGTTCAAGTCCCGGCTGGGGGACATGAAAAAACAACATCAACAGGGGACCTTTCTGTGTGGAGTTTGCATGTTCTCCCTGTGCATGCCTGGGTTCTCTCCGAGGTCTCCGGCTTCCTCCCACCGTCCAAAAACATGCTTCATAGGTTAATTGGCAACTCTAAATTGTCCCTAGGTTGTGAATGTGAGAGTGAATGGCTGTGTGTTTGTGGACATTCTACCCTGCGACAGACTGGCGACCTGTCCAGGGTGTCCCCTGCCTTCGCCCACAAGTGGCCGGGATAGGCTCCGGCAGCCCCGTGACCCCGAAAGAGAAAAAGGGTCAAGAAAATGAATGAATGAATGACCTTTGAAAAAGGTCTGACTTAAAGCCAGGAAATAATAAATTTGAAAAACTGTAATAAATGGCTTTAATAACCATGAACAGTCAGCCTTTAGCTCCTCCAGTAACTCAAAACTATGGAAGCATTACTGAAAGCCTATGTCAGTGTTTTTAACCAGTGTGCCATAGCACACTAATGTGTACCATGACTGTATATTGTTAAGTAAGATTACAGAAATTCTTTTTTTCCTTTTACCTTTATCAAGAATAGATTTAACCTCGGTTCAAAAAAGATTGAGAAACACTGACTGATGTGTCAATAGGATTTACATCTGTCATTCCACTGAATTCACATGAGCAGAAAAGATAATCTCTGTCGATATCTCATTAAAACTATGATGTATCAAGTTGTTTCACTTTCCAGCAGGATTTCTTCAGTTTAGTTGTATGGTTAGGGGACTTGACTTATGTTTCAGAAAGCCCATAATGTGCACTATAAATTTAGATATTTGCATTAATCTTCCCAGTTTAGTTCACTTACTGCCAAAAACCCTTTTATTGCATACATGGATTATATATTAGATTAGATTAGATTAGATTAGATTCAACTTTATTGTCACTGCACATGTAGGTACAAGGCAACGAAATGCATCTAACCAGAAGTGCAATAAGCAGTAAGTACAGAATCAAGGTCTATAGTATGTACAATAACTATACAGGTAAGTATTATGGACATAATTTACAGATATTAATACTATAAGCACGATATACAGATAGGTGTACTATGAACATACTATTCAGATGGGCTATGTAAAAGTGTATGAACACTATAGGCAGAACTATGAACATAATTTACAGTATTGCAATGGACAGTAAAGTACATAGAAAATATTACAATGTGCAGATGGATTATACAGTGTTCCCGGATGAACAGACAGTAGTGCAAGTAATAACAAGTTACTGTTTTTGCTTGTTGTGAATAGTAAATAATTCAGAGTGTTGAAGAGGGGGAGGAGTCTATGGTGGTGTGGGGGGTGTTTTAGGGGTGTCAGAGGGAATAGTTCAGCAAGGAGACAGCTTTAGGGAAAAAACTGTTCCTGAATCTTGTGGTCCTTGTCCGGAGGCTCCTGAAACGCCTCCCGGAGGGGATGAGGTTAAACAGTCCGTGGTCAGGGTGAGAGGAGTCCTTGAGAATGCTGCGAGCTCGACGTAGACAGCGTTTCCTCTGGATGTCCTCAAGAGGAGGAAGTGGTGTCCCTGTGATGCGCTGCGCAGTTTTCACCACCCTCTGCAGTGCCTTGCGGTCAGCCACTGAGCAGTTCCCATACCAGACTGAGATGCAACTCGTTAGGATGCTCTCGATCGCACACCGGTAGAAGTTCACCAGGATGGATGAAGACAGCTGGTTCTTCTTCAGTGTCCTGAGGTAGAAAAGACGCTGGTGAGCCTTCTTGAGCAGGCTGGAGGTGTTTGTGGCTCAGGACAGTTCCTCCGAGATGGTGGTTCCCAGGAACTTGAAGCTGGAAACACGTTCAACAACCATCCCGTTAATGTGGATGGGGTCATGAGGGCTTCCATTCTTCTTCCTGAAGTCCACAATGAGCTCCTTGGTCTTGTTGGTGTTAAGGAGCATGTTATTGTCAGCGCACCATGTGGCCAGGTGCTGTACCTCTTCCCTGTAGGCAGTCTCATCGTTGTCACTGGATCCATGCACGGGCTTGCAGTCGTGGGTGTAAAGGGAGTAGAGGAATGGGCTCAGCACTCAGCCCTGTGGTACGCCAGTATTAAGTGTGATGGTGGTGGAGTGGGTGTGACCTGACCGAACATGCTGAGGCCTGTTGGTCAGAAAGTCCATAATCCAGTTGCAGAGGGAGGTGTTGATTTCCAGGTCTCCAAGTTTTGTGGTCAGTTTGGAGGGAATGACGGTGTTAAATGCTGAGCTGAAGTCAACAAACAACATCCTAACATATGTGTTGTTATTGTCCAGGTGTGTGAGTGCAGAGTGCAGCACTGTGCATACTGCATCCTCTGTGCTCCTATTTCTGCAGTAGGCAAATTGGTGTGGGTCCAGTGTGGGTGGGAGGCAGTCTTTGAGGTGTGCTAGGACCAGTCGCTCGAAGCACTTCAGAATGATGGGTGTGAGTGCCACGGGGCGATAGTCATTCAGGCACGTTGGGGAGGAGTGTTTCGGTACTGGCACAATGGATGTGGACTTAAAACATGTTGGCACAGTTGCCTGGGAGAGGGACAGGTTGAAAATGTCTGTGAAGACCCCTGCAAGCTGCTCTGCACATGCCCTAAGCACACGTCCAGGAATGCCATCCGGGCCAGCAGCCTTGCGTGCATTGATCCGGCTCAGTGCAGTTTGGACATCTGAGGGGGTGAGTTTAAGGCAGGGGTGTCAAACTCATTTCCACCGAGGGCCACATCAGTATAGCGGCTGTCCTCAAAGGGCCGGATATAACTTGTACATGTAACTAAATGTAATGAAACATACATGTAACTACTCCTTAATGTTAAACAACTAATTTATTTATTTATTATAATTTTTGAAAGTGACAATCACAGTTGCATAGAAAACATATGTTTGCTTGTTATTCTAGCATAAATCCTTTTAAATTTGATTCTGTCAGGTTAGGTTATATGGACAGTGTTTGAGTCATAATGTTTAGTTGCCCAATTCGATATTTCAAGGCAGATTCCCCCTAGATATGAATAAATACACACCAATTTTTATTTTTTATTTTAAGAAATCAAAAACTTTTATGCTCTCGGGGGCCACATAAAATGACATGGAGGGCCACATTTGGCCCCCGGGCCTTGAGTTTGACATATGTGGTTTAAGGGGTTGGTGGTCTGCTGAGGGTGAGATTTTGGTGGCCGTCTCCTTGCTGTCGCTATTGAAGCGAGCATAAAAGTAATTTAGCTCGTTAAGGAAGGAGACGTCCGTGACTGTTGGTGTGGAGTTGCTTGACTTGTATGCTGTTTTGTCCGCTTAATTGACTCATTGCGGTCAGTGAACGTGCATCTCGCCTTTACATGTGCTGTTTGTACACACAAACCTTTGGTAAATCAGTGTTATTATTATGTAAATAATATGTGCAAAGTGTTACATTAAAAGTAAAGTGTATTGTTGCTTTTAAGGTGTGTGGATATGGTGAAGGCTTCTCAGTATGTTGAGCTTGCCAACGATCTGGAGATCAACAAAGCCATTACATACCTCAGACAGAAGGACTTCAACCAGGTGAGTCAGTTTAGCGCCTTAGTTCTCCAGCTGACCAAAAATGTATTTGATGACCGGAGTAGATCGCACTGTGTTCGTTATTTTAACCCTTTTTGATCTTTTTTTCTACTTTACAGTTTGCTCTATGAATTTATTGATATGTTTGTGATTATACTAAACAGAAATTTCACAATAAACCTGGTACTGTCCAAAACCTCAATGCCAAATGGTAAATTAGTGCATATTTTGCTGGAAAAAAAATCAAAAAAAAAAATCAAACAGTTTTTATCTTTAAAAACAAAAAATCAAACATGTAAAGGCAAAATAAAAATGTATAAATCCACAAGGAATGCAAAGAAAAGGTCAAAACAATGTGAAAAATCTATCAAATAAATGGCAAAATCCCACTGAACTACAGTACATACAACTTTCAATGATAAATTCCTAGTATCACATTTATGTGTCGTAACTCTTGTTATGCTTGTTGCAATACAAAAATTCCAAAGCTTCAATCTTTTTAAAACCTTAATGTTGAATTTTGAATTTCATTCTGAGTTTCCTTGCTGTGTTATTGTAAACAGTTGATGCGGTTGGCAAATTCACTAGTGAGTTGAGGGTCGGCTGAGGGTTGAGACAGTTGTTCTCTTTTTTCTTCTTCAAGTACTGTCATTTGATACAACCACAATTCATTTGTTTAATTTTTCATCACAAAACTGTTGATCAAAGCTCCTGAGTTTACATTTTCTCCTCCATGTCAGCTTCAAGTCTTTGTTTTGTTTTTTTCATTTCTTTCCCAACTGGATGAAAAAGAATGAGGGATGTCTGCCTTCTGCATTAATCATCTCCTTTAAGCTGTTGGGATTTATCACCTAGACAAGATGTAGTTTATTTATTTATTTATTTATATTTATATATTTATTTACAAAAGCTAAAGGATTTCTGCACACCATCCAGACTTCCAAAAAAAAAATGTATCTTTTCAATGATGGGCAGGGTTGCTCTACACCAAGGTCCTGCCCACAAATGTCTAATAAACTGCTGCTGCTCTACAAAAACTATGTTCCAGAATAGAGCACCATTTTATTTTTATTTTGGCTAAATAACCCCCAAATTAAAAGATCACTGGAAACGTTTTAAAATAGCTCAAACGATGATTGAAGTGGATCTTTAATGGTTCAGAATGAAATAGAGTCGTTGAAATTATCCGTTTAGTTTATTGTTTGCTGTTTTTGGCAATAATATTTACATAGATGCTCTGGTACTATCATAGATCATAACAGTGAGCAGAAAAATATGTGTCTTATATTACTTTTTGATAAAAAAAAGAAATGTAAAATTATTTTTACATTATAGGAAATATCCAACCATCCTGCAATGAAATATTGAATACCTGCTAAAGGGTAAAGGCCTGTTTTATGCAAAAATCCCTTTCGGGGTCACGGGGGTTGCCTGTCCCGGCTTCTGTTGGGCGAAGACGGGGTACAAACTGAACAGGTCGATAGTCTGGAGCAGGGCATGCAAGCACTCCCGTACACAATCACACATGTACACCTAGGGACACTTTAGCACTACCAATTAACCTGCATTGTGGGAGGAAGCCAGAGTGACAGAGTGCAGAAAACCCATAAATAAAGGCTTGAATAGGAATTCACAAGTAACTCATCAGTTTTTCCTTGATCCAAATCTTTTAGTAAAATGAGCAAACCTGGTTTTGAATGAGAAAAATGATCAAATAGAAGTTTAGTTGACTAATGACTCAGTGGGTTTGAATGGATTTGATTGAACCGTTTGGCTTATGGGCCTCAAAGGGTTCTAAAATTTGACACAAGGGCCAGAAGGCATGGAGTGATTTGGTCATCCACCTCATAGGAGAAAGAAAAAACATGGAGTTTGGATGAAAACATGCTTCAATTTTCAATTTTAAGGTTGTGAACATTTCAACTGTTGCTCTTTAAGAACCAAAAACATGTCTCCATTGTAGACTTTGTTTTTGAAGTGGATAAAATTGTTAGAAATGGAATTTCTGTTTTGAAAGAAATATCTTAAAAAATCTATTTTGACAGTAGGAACGTAATAAAATCTTATTTTTAATTTTTTTTTAAATGAAGTGTTTGTTAAATTTTTGCAAGTAAACTATAGAAGAGTTTTCTCTTCATATGCTGATGTGTTTAGAAGCTTTCATTCTTTTGGTGTTCTAGTTGTAGAAGATCTATCTAAAAGGGAAAATGCTCATACTTGGTTTATATTGTTAATCAAATTCATCTGGATGAGAAAAAAAGAAAAAAAACCCTGTTTCTGATCAACTGGTTGTTGTATGTTGTGTAATCAGGCAGTGGAAACACTGAAGACTTTTGAGAAAAAGGACAGCAGAGTGAAGAGCGTTGCAGCTACAAATCTCTCCTTCATCTATTTCCTGGTAAAAGTCTTTTTAAATATCAAAAGTGTTTTTTTATGTGGGGATCTAATCGTTTTCTCTGTTTCTGTAACCTGTTTGACCCCTTCCAGGAGAAAGATTACGACCAAGCTGATCGATACGCAGATCTTGCTATGAACGCTAACCGCTACAACCCTGCTGCTCTCGTCAATAAGGGAAATACAGTGTTTGTCAAGCAGGATTATGAAAAGGCTGCAGAGTTCTTCAAAGAAGCTCTGAAGAATGATTCCTCCTGCACTGAAGGCCTTTACAACCTGGGTAATACTGGAGCTCTTCATGGAGAACTAAAACAGTGACAATTCACTTCATTTCAATAATAACTAAGTGGACTTGTGTTGAAACAGTTTACAGCCTTTATTACCAAAAGACATAATGATGAGTACGGAAATATGGCACAGCAGTTTCTGTTTGTCATACATTGTTTGTGATACATATTTTTGATCACCCAGATTAGAGAAAGACTCCTGTCAGCCTAAACGTCTTTTCTTAACGCCTTAGTCGGGTAGATACAGGCTGTCTGCGAATGAAAAATGGCCAAACCTGTCCAGGACATGCAGGTGGCTCGCAGGAAGTTTTTCAGTCAGCCTGTACAGAGAAAACTTTCATGCACATTTTTTTTGCAACGGGCATGCTGCAGAGTGTCAGGTAGTAGAACATTTAAACAAAATGTAAGGGTAATATAGGTTGGACGCAAGCCTGATGTCCAGATCTTTAATTTTTTCAAGCTCACTAAAACCTGTGCACTGCACAAAGAGCCCATTAGTGCTGTTCATGTGATAAGTGTGCGCTCCTTCTGAGCAGTCTGTGTGTTAGGAATAAGGAAAGTAGACAATCAGAGCTTAGTGTGTGAGGACATCCTAAAGGGCATCTTAATGGCACTTATGTTTCTACTACATGGCTCTTGCAAGCTGGATTTTCACGCTCAGTAATGAGCCAGTTTGCATACCTTACTATTGACTAGAGTGTGATATAAGTGCACCACCGTACGACAGCATCATTCATATGTCATTAGTGTGGGCAACTGACATTGTCCTTAAGAGTACTTCACAATACACTTACCACACACACAGCAATGGTACATTCTACTTCCATGACGTCCCTTGTGACCCTGCACAGGCCTAGACAACCCAAAAACCCACAGCACCCCTACAGGTCAGCGCCCGTACGAGTGCATGTGACTAAGGCGTTCACCCACTTCATAGTCATCTGTTTCCACATTATTGTGGTTGCTGAGCTTAGAGAAAACCTGCTGTTCGTTTCTTAGGGATCATTGTGAAGTTGCCTTCTAACAACAGATTTAACGGCTGCAGCCAATAGGAGATCAATAGGAGCCAATAGGAGATCATTCTAAAGCAGACTTTTGGGGGAAAATGCAAACAATAGATGTTTTTCTTTTCTTAAATTTTTTTAAAGTTTTTTTTTTAACGTCATGTGATATTTCAAGAGGTTTTTATGATTTAAGATAATATGTAAGTTAAAGATGAACATTTAAAAATTTTTTGCAGTGATCAATAAATGTAAAAAAATGGGAAAAAAAAATCTTTAAATGTTTCATAGACACAGCTAGAAGGTAATGGAGGATCTTTTAATGGCGTGATCCAAACTTTCTGTCTACTCTGCTTTGCACCACATTGGCAATTACGGCTTTACAGAATAGAATAGAATAGAATAGGATAGAGGGTTAGAACTTAATTGATTCTACAAAGGAGAACTTGTTAAAAAAGCTCTATCCATCCATAATCTTAATTTCAAAGATTGTTCTAAATGGAATCATAAGAGGGGTTATTATTTTAACAGGAGCCTGGAAAAGCAAATGACTGAGAGATTAAGTACTTAGAATCAAACTAAAAATGTATTTCTTCTTACTAATAAATATGATGCAGTTTTAAGATGTTAGCATTTCAGGAAACCTAAAACTTAATTTTTTTCTCCTTTAATTGACTTCAGGTTTGACCTATAAGAGACTGAACCGCCTTGAAGATGCCCTGGACTGCTTCCTGAAGCTTAATGCCATTCTGAGGAACAGTGACCAAGTCATGTGTCAGATAGCTGACCTGTATCTTTGTCAAAATCAGTTTGAAAGGCTTTAAAAGTCTTTTTATATTTTCTAAAACAGATGGGTTGTTTTAAGATCCCTTTCAGGTCATGGAAGTTGCATTTCTATTCAGTTTCACATGCGTTTCTTTTTAGCCCTTGATGTTTTGATGTCAGCTATGAGCAGCTGGGAGATCTACAGCAGGCAATCGAGTGGCTGATGCAGGTCATCAGCGTGACTCCCACTGACCCACACATTCTCGCAAAGCTGGGAAAGCTGCACAACGATGAGGGAGAGAAGTCCCAGGCTCTACACTATTATTCTGAGGTAGAAACTCAATTCCTTTCTTTCTACAAACTTATTAATGAGCGCTTATGTACTGCATGAATCCCTGGTTAGTGAGAGGTTGCTGACATGCTGTTCAGTCTTTCAGGTACTTTCCCTCCAACATCAACGTGATCACATGGCTGGGTGCTTACTACTTGGATACCCAGTTCTGTGAGAACGCCATTCAGTATTTTGAAAGAGCCACTCTGATACAGTAAGTTATAATGATGGAGCGTGATGGCAGTGAGCGTTACGTTCACTGACAAACCAAATCTATTGAATGGATCTGTAATATGAAGGGGAGGAAGAAAATCCCAGTCAGGAAGCTGTCCTTTGTTTAGCTGGCTTTACTCTTTCACACAAAAATAGATGGTTTCAAACTAAGACAGCCTGAAACACACACTATTTGTCTTTGGGAGATCATCAGTGAGGGAAGGAGCCATTAAAACTGTACATGTACTGCATTGACTCTGCTGAGAAGATATTTAAAAATCCTCTCAGAGCAGAGTGCATATTCAGTTTAAAGACCCACTCTGATGTAAATCGTGTTTTTGGTGTTTCTAACATGTTCTTGTGGCATATTTCTGATGTTGAAGGATGTATATAAAGAAAAATAAGCTCAAATGAGCATTTCTTTGTATTTTTTATTCAAATCGTTGTGAATCAGGAGAAGATGAAGAAATGCCATTTGAAAAAGGATTCATTTGTTGTGTAGAAAATACGCTGGGCGTGCCATAAGCTCCCCGCATTAAGCTCTCAGCAACAGGGAGTCGAATGAGAACAGGGTTGCTATGTGCCCACGACTCGGAGGTGAATTTCTAATGAGCGCCTGTCACTCTGCAGAAACTATGTCCTAGAAAACAACACAGAAAAATAGATCAAAAGATGATCGGAGTGGGACTTTAACTTCTCAGAAAGTGAAGAATAGGTAGAAGGGAGAAAACAGCAGCATCTGGACTCCTGTTTCTTATCACCAAGTCAGTAAAAGCAAAATGTGACTTTGATTTCAAGCTTTATTTTTGTTCTTCTTCTAGCTTTTATTCCATTCAAATGTAAAAATTCCTAAACTTTTCTGGAATTTGGGGTGTACGGCTGGTTTCACACTGACTGGATACTTCTATGTCATATTCTTTAGACCCACCCAGGTGAAGTGGCAGCTGATGGTGGCAAGCTGCTACAGAAGAAGCGGTGAGATGGCAATTTCTTTCAAAACAAGCACAGAATCAAAAGAGTTTTTTAAAGTGCCTGTCTTTATCTTTTTCTTTTATTTTTTTATTTTAAATAGTGAAGGTTTACAGAGTATTCTTAGTTAGTCTTGGCCCACAGATCCATTCTCCAAATTAAGACTCCTCACAAAACTTTTTAAAGGACCCCACATGTCTTCGAACAGTTCCAACTTTCCTTTCCTAATACATCTAATCCTTTCTAATGGAAAAAACTATGAGCATCTGTTTCCCCCAGTGAGTCAACTTGGGCCTACAGGTTCTTCTCCAAAACATTGCAATGGTTCTTTTTGCTTGTAAAAAACACATGTCAATCATAATTTGTTTGCTTTTAGTAAACTTGGGATTTTAAGGATATATACCTAGAATAAACATAGCAGGATTTGTTGGAACAGTTTTTGAAAGAATCATCTCCACTGCTTTTCTAACCTCCCAAAAAAGTCTTATCTCAGGGCATTGCCACATGCAGTGGAAGAGAGTCCCTTTAGCCTCAGCACACTTACAACAGATATCGGGGATATTACTCTTATATCGGTTCAGTTGAGCTGGTGTTATATATGTTCTCATAAGCCACTTGTACTGCAGAAGCCTAAACCGAGTACTGATTGTCTTTATCTTTTTAAAATAAATTTACTTATATATAAATTTTTCTTTAGGAAACTACCAGAAAGCTCTGGAAACCTATCAAAACATCCACCGCAAGTTTCCAGACAATGTCGAATGTAACATTTTGAGTTTTTTACACTTTATTCCAAGCAAATGCTTGAACAGCAGCAGAATTAAAGAAAATAATGGATGCTTGTTATGCAGGCCTGCGTTTCCTGGTGAGGTTATCTACTGATATGGGTCTGAAGGAGGTCCAAGATTATGCCACCAAGCTGAAGAAGGCGGAGAAGACGAAGGAAATCCAAGAGCAGGTCATTTCTGTTCACCTTTAAAGGCTTTGATGTTCTCTGGATAACCTACTGTAGTCATTTTCCAAAAAAAAAAAAAAAAAATACATTATCATCACTTTTGCAGGATCATGGCAGCCTCTTATTTACTCTTTATAGTCTCACTATCTAAAAAACAGATGTGTCGTTTTGCAGCATAACTTCTTTTTGATGTCCATAAATGTTAAACAGTGATGACAGAAGATGGTAAGAAGCTGTTCAACACCTGAATCTCATTAATCTGGAGTTTTTTGTTTTTTTATATCCTGCCTTTCTCAAAGACCTGATCCTGTGAGCCTGTTTACTTTGTTTGGTGTGGCTTTAAGTCCCACTCCGATCATCATTCCGATCACAATGATCTGTTTCCACTGGTCTTTTCAGTTATGATTCTGTCTTTTTAGCCCAAATTAAAAAAAACTGTCATTTTCTAAAATGGTAAATGGCGTATACTTAAGTATATAGCGCTTTTCTACCTTCTTCAAAGGCCGAAAGCGCTTTACAGTCACAGACCCATTCATCCATTCACCCATTCACACACTGTTGGCGGCTCTGCTGCTGAACACTGGCATCAACCTTCCACCAGAGGCATGGTGGGGTTCAGTGTTGGGGTGTACGGCTACTATATTATGGCTTCCCTTTTCTAATAGTGTTGCTCCTCTCTTCCTCCTTCCCTATATTCCTATCAGAGGTCGACCGCCCTTTCACTGCCCCACAGCCACCCCAAAAACTAAGACATTGTTTTTGACATCCGAGTTTTGGGTGGGACCTTGGCACGGAGCAACCCCGCAATCCCACTTCCCATCATCTATCTGTTTACATGCTTTCCCGCTAGCTAACAGACCCTCACAACCCCAAATTAACATTACCGATATATCAAAAATGGCGAACAATATTGGAGCTATCCGGCCGTACAGTTTTGATCCAGATTCCAGGACGAGGAAAACAAAGACGTACCTGGATCTATTTGTCTACAAGTGGATTCATCAGAATGGAGCAGAGCAGGGAGCTTGCTGCCTTTCAATTGTAGCTCCTACGTCAGAATTTCTTTCAGACAGCACTTTTTCGCCTGCTCCCGATTCACGACGGTTTGAATAAAGAAATACATGTACTCAGAAGTCCAATTTTGAGCTTAATTTTCTCAATATATGTCCTCTAATCATCAGAAAATGCCACAAGAATGTGTTAAAAACACCAAAAGCACAATTTTCATTAGAGTGGGTTTTTAATCGTTTGACACTTGTGGATCTTTCAGTTTGCTGAACATTACCAACAAGGATGGTCTGTTAGTTCGTTTAGGCTGAAGTCCTTTTTTTTTTGTATTTCTGTCCTAAAACAGCCACTTCATGTTGCAGTTTGACTTTGAGACACTGGTGATAAAGAAGCAAAACTACTGCCAAACTACACACTTCTTTATTTCTATGAATCCCTTTTCTAATATTTGTTGCTCCTCACTTCCTCTAGCACCCACGTGCCTCTACTGAACTGGAAACAGAACAAAATTCAAATTCAAAACAAACATAGTATTTAAAGCACATGATTAATCAGTAAAGCATCTCTGTGAGTGCTTTATCAAACCATTTTAGCTTCAAAGATCTTTTATCATAACTATATACAAATAAACCACTGAGATTGATGTGAGCCAACCTTTGCTCAAGGCAGCCTTTCAATCCATGCTTCAAGTCTTTGTTTCAACTTTTCCATCTGTAAAAAAGAAAAGTTCGGAGAAAACTTTAATTTAAAAACTAGCTGGTCTCTAATCCTTAGCCTCAGTACAACACACAAGAGTAAAAGTGTTGAATCATCGATTTTGTTTTGTAGAAATACCTGAAAGCATTAAGATGATGATTTGTACCTCATTTTTAGAACCAAATAACAGTTTTTTTAATGGATCGTTCAGTGTTTTGGGTTCAGTCTGTGTTTAGTCATTCCTGATCTTCTCTGTAGTTTGTTGTGAATCTTCCCGGTCCAGGCTGACATACTTTTCATTTTTGGGGCAGAGGGTGAGGTCGGGGCGAGAGAGCAGCTCCAGAGGTCGCAGAGGAAGCAGAGAAGGCAGCGCTGGTAATACACTGAACGTCTGATCTCATGTAGTTTCAGCCACTAAACTCCACATGAACTAAAGATGTGTTTCAATGTGGTATTTAATATGTAACCATGTTCATTTTTGTTGTTTTCAAGAGAAAGCTTAGAGATCAGTTTTGCTGAAAGGTTTTGGGTCGTGTGTGACTGAAAATATAAACTGTAGAAATCCGGTTGCATTTGTGTTCTAGAGTCAATTGAAATGATTTGTTCTCTCCTGTTTTTGTTGCTCACACGCTGCCTCAGGCATCTCCACTCCCGTCCTTACCTCTCCTATGAAGTCCAGCATTACGGGTACATTCATTTTCCTCACCTCAGCTGTTGGTGCGTCTGCGTCAGGGCTCCTCGAACAGGCCGATAAATCCTCAGAACACTGTGGCTGAACTCCCACACACTCAGCTCTCCTTCACAACAGACCCACAACAAACACACAGACACTGGCTGAGATGCTGGAAAACTGTCCCATCAACACATTCTGGGGGAATCTCACACCGCCATTAGAGTACACAAAGCTCTTTCTGCTGTGCAGCTGTTTCTAATAGCATGTTGAATTGCACTGTGATCTATGTATTATCTGTTTATGTGTTTCTTCTCTGCCAACATTCCTATTATTACTATTAAAGTCCCACTCCGATCAGCTTTTGATCTATTGTAAAAGCGTTCCCACTGGTCTTTGAATTATGATTATGCCGTTTTAGACAAAATAAAAAAATCTATGTTGTTTTTAGGACATAGTTTCTGCAGAGCGGCAACACTTTTTTTGAAATTTGTCTATGAGTTGTGGGCGGGACTGTTGGCGCAGAGCAACCCCGCCCCCCTTCCCCTCCCTGTTGCTGAAAGCTCAGAGCAGGGAGCTTGTGGCTCGCCTATAGTATTTTCATGTCACTATTAAGCTCTTTTTCAAACGGCATTTTTTCATCTGCTCCTGATCCACAATTTGAATAAAGAAATTCTCAGAATTGCTATTTTGAGCTGAATTTTCTTTAGACATGTCCTCCATCATCAGAAGATGGCACAAGAACATTTTAAAAACACAAAAAACATGATGTTCATCAGAGTGGGTCTTTAACTTTTTATTTCATAGTTTAGCTTTATTAGTGTGATGTGATCTTTTAAAATATATCTAAAAGATCAATTTAGTTGTTTTAGATTCTTCAGACATTCTTGCTTGTTAAATTATGTTATTGTAAAGTTTGAGTTGAAGTGTTTCTGTTTTGTTTCTGGCTCAACAGAAGACGTTAAAGCAGGTGAGAAGGATTTCTGCTCAGCTCTGGGGCTTTCTTTTGACTCATAGGGCTTTCTTTTGACTCATACATCTTATTTTTGCTCTCACTCTTGCTTCTTTTCTGCTGTCCAGTGTCTCAGCCAGAATCCAAACTGTTCAGTCCACTGTTGGACTCTGGGAGAGGTATGTAAGACTGAGGCCCAAATGTGAGGAGGGGGAAACCAGCAGCTTGGGTCAAATATGCCTAAATGTGGAGAAACTGGTTTCAGCGCTGTACACTGTTAAAACAGGCCGCTAGGAAATCAGTGAAAAAACCTTACCCCGTTGGCTGATTTCCTTTGAACAAGCGAAAGAAAAGAAAACTCTACCAATGTGGTTGAAAATATAGTCTTTACAAAAGTTCCTATTCAAAGAAAAAAAAGATTATTACGCTAATGAAAAACTTTCTTGATGCGATTATTTTTCTTGCAGGACAGTAAATAAGACAATTTATCTTTTTACTTTCTTAAGAGTCTGTTTTTGCAGAGCAGTCTCACGCCTCAGAAAGTTTAATTCTATGCATTTATGTTACAAATAGAATAAAACTCAAAGAGCACCTCTTCAAAGCTGTAAAAATGCTTCTTCTGTTTAAAAACAACTCATTTGTTCATTTGTAATCCTCTCAGAAGTCACTGACTGTAGACAGACTCAACAAGTGTATTCTGTCAGAACGTGTGAAAGTGCTCTAAAACTCTGACAAGGAATTGAGATGTTTGCTCTGACTGAGGAGGAGGAGGGGACGATGAAGCACAGCCCTCTGTTATTTGGGAAAAGTTCACCTGAGAATTTTCCATCTGTTCTGTGAAGTCTGTGTGTGTTTGTGGACATTTGTGAGGAAGTTTACAGCCACTGCAGTCAACTGCAAAGGCTTCTTTTTTCTTTTGTGTCTAAAAACTTTTCTTACTTTTACTTGATACACACGTTCAAGTAGTTACCTTGTCAATCAATCTCCTGTGTGTCGTGTCTCCTCTACAGAAACGCACAGCTCTTCAGATCTACATAAATCTTTGATAGCGATCAGATCTTTGTTTTCCTTCTATAATACTGAACTTAATTTCTATGAAGGTTTGAACTTTGAGAATCCAAGGAAGAGAGAAAAGTGTTAAAATATTCATGTCTGTCACAGAAAAGTGTAGAAAGTGTGTAGTGATGAGTTTTACAGCCATGAACATCTGTAATCCCACTCTGGGAATTTCATCGATCACGGGTTATTTTTAGAACATAACTCCCACGATAAACAAGAGAACACTGTACTGGTGAAAAGGTGATGCAGATATATGTCCAGCTGCAGCAGAAGACATAAGAATTTGACTTTTTTCAGTATCACTGGATGAGAAACAGACGTGCAGGACACAGTGCTGCTGCTCAGTTTGATTTGTGAAATTCAACCCAAACTGTGAGATGTGGGAGGAGCTGCAGCCCTCTAAAGTCTCAAGGGGGCTATGATGGGAGAAGACAGACTATTTATTTGTTAGGCTATATTTTTGAAATGTATTAGTATAATTTTCTTGACTTTCTTTCTTTCTTTGAAGATCACAGAGAGAGTTATTTGGTTTGCAACCCCTGTGTAACTCATTCAGAGCTTCAAAGTGCTTCATAATAAAAGAAAGACAAAAGAAGTTTAAAATCAGACACATCAGAGAAGTAAAAAGTTACGTGGCCCTCACAAGAAAAGGTTTGGGGACCTCTCAGGTTTGGAGGATTCCTGGCTACCACAGCTGCACCATGCAGATGACCGTACAGCCATCGCTTTGATTCTCAACTTCATGTTTCAATTTACAGTTGAGAAAAATCCTTTAACCCTGTTAAACCTACAACATCAAATAAATAATAGAAAATTCTTTTTTTTTTTAATTAAGAAGTTTTTTTAAAAACTTTGATTTAATCTACGTAAAAAATTGAATTATTTATGTAATATAGATCATATCATTATTGATGCATTGGTGATTAAGTTTTTGCTCCGAACGATGTTAGTTGAAGATGCAAAAATATTGAGTGTTCAGTGAAAAAGCACTGTCATAAATTTGATCTACACTTTTTTAACATAGTCTAACTGTGTCATAAAGAATTCATTATCAACAAATTAAGTTTTGAAAGTTAGCTAATCCTTTCTCACCATAAGTGAGATGTCATGGTAGCCGCCATTTTGAAATGGTAATGCCCTTTTACTGCCTCTAGTGGAATGATGAAGAACTACAGGGCAGATAACATGGACTAAGTTCTATATACGTAATGGGTTTTTTTAAGGAAAGTTTGAATAATACTAATCAGATAGGGGTGTGAGAAATGTATGTATTAATTATACAGGGTTCATATATATGTGTGTATATATATACATATAATTTTTTTTCATGAAAAATTCATTTAAAGGAAAATCAACTTGTGGATTTCATGCATCTATTTTCCATTTGTAAGTGAAGATCCACTAAATTTTTATTCTATGACCCAACCTTAATCATTCTCAGAAACATTACTCACATTGTGCAGAGTGTGAGCGCCACCATGCAGATGATTAACAGGCTGACATCTGACTGTCTTTAAAACCTGTACAGCGTTCAATTTGAACGCCTGGTAACCATCAGAGCTGTGTTTTTTTTACAACCTGTTTCATGCAGACAGCAGCAACAGCTCCAGAGGAGAGCGGCGCAGCGGCAAAAACATTTCACTTCCTGCTTCCAATGAGCCTTATGAGAGCAGCAGCCCAAAGGAACTTGGTAATGTTTTTGTGTGTCCTGTCTGTATGTGAATGTGTTTGTCCAGGCAGTCTGCTTGGTTTCTGTTTTATCCTCAAGCTTTAAAAGTTTGTACATTCTGTATCTGTGACATTCCTGAAAAACTGGTGTTTTGAAGTTCCGAGCGTCTGTTAGGTAATATTAAAATATAACAGTCCTCACAACAAGAACTCATTAGGCAGTCATGAAACAGGTAAACAATTCTAACCCACAGGCATTAGTCCCGTGTCAATTCAAATTATTTAGACCTCTCTTTTTGTAACGATTCGAAAAATATAGAAAATAGAGGAAAAAATCAAATAGTTTCATTACCTCTTAAACCTTGTTCTATCAAGATGACCATTGATGTGTTCTCCCTACTATGACAAAGGTGGATAAAGGTGGAAAGATTTCATGTAATCCATGGAAACCATTGAAAATCACAAATCATTGAAGAAAAAAGTTCAGCGCACTGTCTAGTGGGTCTAGATGACCCAACTCCCAATGTCAAAGTGCCTATGATAGCACAGAGGTTAAGGCTTTTGAATGAACTGTCCTGAGAAACCGTGTAAACAATCATGATACCAGTCAGATCCAGACAAACTAAAGGCTGATGGTTATTCCAGTTAAAGTTCATCCACAGCTACCGGTAGATGTTGTTAGCACATATTAACCTAATCCTAATCCTCTTTCCGGGTCAGTTCAGCCAAAAAAAAAGGCACCGGCCGGCACAGATAAAAAAAAACTATGAAGTCATAATTAGTCGCAGGCCACAGGGGCCTGCGACTAATTATGACGTCACATTTTTTGATTGGCTGTACGTTGGTCCGATAACGTGTAAGATAGTGATTGCTCTGGATAAATTAAGGTACGACCATAGAAGAAGATATCGCCAGTTCCGTTGTAAACAAAGTTCCGACATATAGCGAGATGATCTTCTAAACGGGACTTTATAGATGGATGGATGGATAGATAGATAGATAGATAGATAGATAGATAGATAGATGAGGTTAATACATACTAACAACATTTAGCCGTGGATGAACTTAAACTGGAATAACCATCATCCTTTATTTTGTCTGGACCTGACTGGTAACACAAATTCACATGATTGTTTGCACAGTTTCTCAGGACTGTTCATTCAAAAGCCGCCTCCGCCCGTCCCAAAGCCGCTCATCTTTTTGGAGATACAAATCTCCCGGGAGACCGTTGTCCTGAGTTACAACACCGTAGTAAAGCACCCTAACCTGCCTGCAAACACGAAGCTACCAGTCTGGCTGTTCTGCTCAGAGACACGCACATGCAATATGTGCGTGCGCATGATTGCGCAACAGTACGAGCACAATCGATTAATCCGTGTGCATGGTTTATCAGATTTTTTTTTTAACCACTGGCACCTGGAGGGTTCCATACTTTTCAAACAGCATATATTCGTCTGTTCCTGTTTTACAATAATATGAATAAAGAAATACTCATAAATGCAACTTTCATCTTAATTTTCTTTTTATATGTCCTCTATCATCAGAAAAGGCCACAAAGCACCATTTTAAAAACACCATTTTCAATAAAGTAGGTCTTTAAACTAATGTTATGGGATGTTTTTTTGAACAAACATCTACATGCCATTGTTCTGGTTTGAGAATGGTTCAATGTCCTGAAAAACATCCTCAGAAATGATTAATTTCTTCTCTATCATCAGTTTTCAAACGGTTGGCACTTCCACGAATTAACATGGAAGCCGTCACTACCAAATCGGAGTCCCTGATTGGTCACAGTTCAAACTAGTTTAACCTTAAACGCCCGTTCAATGGGTGCGCCCTTCGAACATAGAGCCCAAAAACGGTCGTAGTAACTCTCATAGCGACGCATGAGTGCGAGAGTTTTGAACGGGGAAGCCCAAATAGTGCAGATACACACGTTTACATAGACTCTTGAATGGAAGTGGTCTCTTGAACATGTGTTGCCGAGGGTGAAAAGATGTAGCTTTAGAGAGTAGCTCCTTATGTCCAAACAAAAAAATAAAAACGTTACCATTAAAGCTGTTTTTTGTTTCTACATGCGTGTAGATGCATACTATGTGGACCCGCTGGGGCCTCTTATGGAGAGACCAAAAACAGGAGCAAAGAGAGTCGTGGAAGAAGACTTCGCTGATGAAGATATTGGAGACGACCTTCTGCCAGAGTAGATGGATCTGCTCTGTTCTGTAATGAACTTTTCCAGATTGTTTAAGGCTCTTCAGGCCAGTTTATATGTTCAGAAATTCACACATTCAAGTGTTTTTAGACCAGATGTGTGCGAAGCAGCATTCTTATACTTAAGTTGTGGATTAATTCAAAATAAAATAAAGGTTTTTCTCTATTTATATGGGTTGAATAATGTGACAGACTGGCGACCTGTCCAGGGTGCCCCCTGCCTTTGCCCACAAGTGGCCGGGATAGGCTCCGGTGGGATAGGCTCCGGCAGCCCCGTGACCCCGAAAGGGAATAAACAGAAGAAGAAGATGAATGTTATCATTGTTCTAGTTTTTTATAACTGTATCAACTCGACTGGTAAATCACTTGTAGAGGGGGAGCAAGTGCTGACCTACCAACTGACTGACTGAGTAGGAAAGTCATCTGTACTCCATACACCGCAAGACCCCAGAATATCTTTAAGAATGTATTATTAGTAGTTTCTGAGATTCACACAGTCTCTTACTCGCAAGAAAATCGCTGAGTACACACACAATAAGTGTACAACATGACCGTCAGTTCCCTCACTCTTTGTACAGGATTTCACATTTCCCAGGAGTCTTAGTGGATCTAAGGTAGCCCAGGTCACTAAATTTGTATTATCTTTTATAAATGATTATTTACATGTATAACTGTTCAAATAAAACATTGTTATTTTCCCCTAAGCATGATCAGTGTGATCCTTTGGGCTTCTTTTCTTTAAATCAAATATTCAACATAGATTTGAAAAACTTGTTAAATGAAATTTTGGAACTGGATTATGATTATTGGTTTTCGATTATTTGGGTTTTGGTTTAAAAGTTTCTGTTGTTTTTTTTTTTTTTTTTTTTTTTTTTTGGGGGGGGGGGGGGGTATTTTTGTTTGTTTGATACTGTGGTCCTGTAAAAAATCGTCGTTTCCTCAGAACTCCAGAGGTTTTCCAGGGCGGGTTCCAGTAATCTGGCGTCCAGCAGCGGAGGCGCGCGACCAACTGTCTGGACTTCCCACTCGCGTCAGGAGCTGCTCTCAGTCACGCAGGGGAAAACTTTCCTCTTTTTGTCTCCGTGGCTCTAAGCCTCAGAACGGGACTTGATCTGTCAGTGCTTTGGTTTGATTTAGATTTCTGGCGCCACGCAGTTGCATCCAAACGTCTCCCAAAGGATTTTACGCACAGATTTCCGGAGAGGGGAAATGAAATGGAATGGGTTTTTCTGTCATAGTTCCTGGGTTAATCCTATACCAGTATTTGAAAGGTTTCCTTCTGTAAGGCATCTGCTGTTTGTGGCGTCATGGCGGGTCTTTGATGAGAGCATGATTGTAAAAACCCTCTGCTGGAGCGCACGTGTCTCACTTTCACCTCCGGGGCTGCGGGCTGCTTGCATTGAAAGCTGCGTCTGAAATTTCACATCTGTGCTCTTCATGATCATCTAAAAAAATTGAGGGGTTAAAAACAAACAACCCGCAGTTTCACCTCGTGAACGCGCCTCGAGCGAGGCGACATAGTTTTCAAGAGATGACAGCTGGTTCTTCTCGAATCTGCGTCCTGCTGCTGCTGCTGCTGCTGCACCTGGCGGCGTTGCTGGATGCGAGCAGGGTCCGAAAGAAGGCCAGCAGGACCCGGTCCTGTCTGGACCTGCCGGAGGAGATTCTGGAGCAGATGTTCGGACGGCTCTCCGTGGGAGTGATGAGCGCTTTCCACCACGCCCTGCAGCTGAAACCGCAGGACAAACTCAACCTGAGCTGCCCGTCCACGGCGGGGACTCTGACCGCCAGTAGGACGCGCCTCCCGGTCAACCTGCTGAGCGTCTCCCCCTGGGCCTACAGGTGAGAGCCGAGCAGAAGCTGGGAGATCTGACAATAACGTGCAGTCTGTGGAGCAATTTCACGATTCCCACTGAGCTCAAGATATTATATAACTAGTACACCTATTGTAGGTTTCTATCTCAGACAACTCTATTATGTTACTTTAGAAGTCTATCAATAGTGTTATGTATATTAGGGTCGTAACAATTCATTTTAACGATTTTTGATAGTTGATGTTGCCGTTTCGATTCATTTTCAATTTTGGTTCATTTTGTTTAATCAATTCACTCACCTAAAATAGATCCAGGACATCTTTAGCCAAAACTTCATCCAGTCTGACTCAGAGATAAATACCTGGTACTGAACAGTTCAGCAGAAGTTTTCCAGATTCCTTGGATTTCTTGCAAGATAATCAAGTGTAATTAAAATATGTGTACAAACAACAATGAATAGTAAATCGATTCACATTTTAATTTCCTAAAGTTCCGCCCACTGTTGTTTTTCCACATCCAAATAATCCAAATGGAACATTATTAGATAATTCTAGCACACCGTATGGTCATGTGTCTTTGCAGTCCAGACATTGGACTGGAGTGATGGATGGATCAGTTTTTGCTGACTTCACATGCGTGTTGTCAATCATTCTGTATTTCACTATTTCAATTAGATTGATTTATCTCATTTTGAAATGATTTTTTAATGTTATGGGGTGATTAGATTCTGCCTCAGACAGACTGATCTGGTTCAATACTAGGAATAGAAAACGATTTGATTAATTGTTACACCCCTACTGCATATAGAGGTCTTGTAGGCCCACTGTTTAATTGATTTCAATTGTTTATTTTTCCATAAATTGGAGTTCCAGCTCATAAAACACACAAAAAAAAGATTTCAGAAAATTTGTATACTGTGGATAAAATCCCCATTTAAAAAAAATATAAAGGCAGACATTATGATCACATCAAATCAATCATAATAAATGATATATCCATCTTCAATAGTACAGGCAGAGAGCAGGTCCTGCTGGAAAATATGCTTCTCCATCCAGATCCTCAGCAGGAGGAATCTTGAAGTCTTCTAAAACATTCTGCTAGTCCAGGGGTCGGCAACCTTTTTTACTCAAAGGGCCATTTGGGACCGCCCCTAATGAGAAGAAAGCACCCGGAGCCACAACCCGTTTTGTTATCATTATGTATATTATGCATGTATAAATTATTCAAAGGTGCTCATTACATCGATCATGATCGACCGGTAGATCTTCAATGACATGAGTGTAGATTGCGGGCCAGAAAAGATTTTTAAAAAAAGTACTTCTTAGAAATCCACCTGCCAATCAAAATCCTCACTGAGAAGTACGGGACTTGATTGATATGTACATTGGGCAATCGGACATCCTCTGAAACGTACATCACTGCAAATGCACATTATGTTCTTTAAAGGATGATGCCGTGGCCGCGTGTGGTAGGAGCTACCAGCTGAAGTTATGGTCTGATCGCTGCATGGAGCGATGTGTTTGTGAATGCATGGTAGACACGAAGAATGTGGAGAGATCAGGTTTATTATTTTGAAGAGTTCTACTTGGTAATCATGTTTCCATGTTTGAGTTCATAAAATCATCCCAGGGAAAGTCTCTGCTTCAACTCCTGCAGTGAAAGCTGCGTCTCAATCTGACGCCCATGTTTGCATCTTTCTGACAGAGTTTGAAGCCAAAGCCCCTTCTCCGCCTCTTTACCTGCTTTTCCTCTCTACCTATTCACCTGTTCACATCCTCTGCAGCTGAGAGTTGTTTCCCCTGCGCTCCTCAGTGTGTCCTACACAGAGAGCGCAAAGTACGGTCATCATAGGTTGACACGATAGTCGGGGCGGGTTGTGAAAATGATTTGAAGAAGGCGGCCCACTGAAGAAAAATTCAATAGTGTACACATTTTATTATTAGTCTGAACTATCTAACTATTATTTAGAAAAATCTATTATTTTGCTAAATAAGTCCAGTACGAAAAAAAAAAAAACATCAAGAAAAGCTGTGTTGGGCGGTTTTTGGCTGGGTCTGGCGGTTTTCAGATGACTTTTGGGTTGGAAAACTTTGACTCTATTTGGCAACACTGGCGCAAACTCTTTGTCATCAGAGAGTTGCTCTCTGCCCCACGGCACATCAAGTTCCCGGCAGAAGATCACTCCGGACAACCGGAGTGTTTATTGAAGCCGCCCCGCGTGAGTCCTCCTGCTATCAGCTCTGCAGGTCTCGCCCGATAAATACGAGCTCATTAAGAAGCTGATTTTTACATGGCATTTTTACGTGGCACGCGCTTCGGTTCGCTTCGCTTCGCTTCGCTTCGTATGGAGCCAGCAGAGCCTTTGAAATGCCATGAAAAATGAACAAATAAAATAAAATTTATTTATTATAAAATACTCATTATTTTCCAAAGTCACAGGGAGCCACAACAGAAGGATGAAAGAGCCACATGTGGCTCCGGAGCCATGGGTTGCCGACCCCTGTGCTAGACTGTTACAGTGATTTTGGATTGAAGAAAGTAGAGTTTACCAACACCAGCGCTAGACATTGCAGCCCAAATCATGACTGACTGTGGAAATTTCACTCTGGATCTTCAGCAGGTTGGGTTCTGCTCCTCACCAACCTTCCTCCAAACTCTCGGACCTTGATTCCTAAATGAAAGGCACACTTTACTTTAATCAGAACCAGGACCTTGGACCACCCTCCAACGGTCCAGTCCTTCTTTTCCTTGGTCCAGTTGAGACGTTTCCTCCGTTGGCCCTGGCTTAGAAGTGTCTGGACCCGAGAACCCAACAGTTGTAGCCCATCTCCTGAATGTGTCTGAATGTTGTGGTTTTTGAAGCTGTTCCTCCACCTCCTTACTCTTTCTGGATGTTTGCAGGTTCTGGAATCTTTTGATAATCCGCTGAAGCCCACAGTCGTGTCTTTTGCTGCTGTTTCTTCTCATGCCACATTTCCTCCTTCCATTAGACTTTCCTTTGATCTGCTTGGACACAGTCTGTGAACAGTCAGCCTCTTTAGCTTGGAACTATGGTGGCTTATCCAGACTATGGAGGGGATCAATGATGGTCTTCTGGCTGGTTGTCAAGTCTGAAGTCTTCCCCATATTGATCCAAGCTGTCATCTGGTAAATCTGTGCAGGTGCTTTGAGTTTAGTAGATGATAAGTTGGTGAAACTCAGTTGAAAACATTCATGTCCTGCAGAATTTAGGCAGATTTCACCTCAATTCTATAAAACTTTATAATCCTATTTCTGTGGGTTTTATGTGCTGGAAGCTTGATTTATGTAAACATAAACAATTAAATACTTGAAATAATTACAGGTGAAGAAGATTTCATGTAATCCATGGACACCAGTGAAGATCACAAATCATTGAAGAAAAACAGTTCAGCGCACTGTCTAGTGGGTCTAGATGACCCAACTCCAAATGTTAAATTGCCTAGGATAGCACAAGGGTTACACAGTAGGCCCTGCTTATTCTATTAGTTTTCAATGGAAATATGATAATGAATACACTTTTTTCCCAATATTCTCAATTTTTGGAAATGGTCTGTATAACTATAGTAATTTTCTTATAAACCTAATACCTGGACCTTGTAAACTCATTAAAAGTGTTTTATTATGAGATGGAAAAACGTGTGACACTCTGCTGAATCGGAACAATTACAGCTTTTCCAATGTTGTCTTTATTACACTCGTCCTGCCTCTTTTACATCTTTGTGTACCTGATCTGATCTGTACAGTCTGCATACACAAATCTTCGTGATTGTGAAACTCATGGAAAAGCTCGTGTTCCATCATGATGCCACTCTAGCAATAAACCAGTACATTAATGTCATGCTTGCTGGATCCAGCCAGTGGATCTCAATTTTCTTTGTAGACATGTTTTAGAATCACAGCAGCTCATCCATGAAGAGAGTCATAAAACGTTTAAATGATCCGCCAATTCAAAACTTTAAAGAAAACTGAGCTGTTGGAGCTACCTGAAATTGCTTTCACTGAAGGCCCAACATGAGCGTGGACTGTGGGGCTGTGAAAACCTGCCTGCTGTCTGTTTGACTTAAGATCTGAGCCTCCCCCTGATAAGTTTGGTGGAGGAGGGATAATGGATTCTGCATCTCTGTCTTGGATGAGGTGATGGCTGAGTTCTGTAGCAGTGTGTCTGTGCTTCTGTTGATGGTAACAAGGTGTGTTTAACCAACCAAAGTTGAAGAAAAAAAAGATTCCATGTATTTTTCAGGATTTCCTATGACCCAACCAGATATCCTCGCTCCATCCCTGAGGCCTACTGTCTGTGCAAAGGCTGCTTGATTGGACCATCAGGAGAGGAGAGCAGGCAGTACCGCAGTACTCCAGTTTACTCTCCGTCCGTCATCCTCAGAAGGACCGGCTCCTGCGCTGGCGGGCGCCACTCCTACTCTGAGATCTACGTCTCCGTCGCTGTGGGATGCACCTGCGTTCCACTGCTGGAGAAGGACAGAGAGCCACAGAGCAGAAACCAAACCCTGCAGAGAGGAGCCCCCAAAGCCAGAAGAGTCTCTGCTGCTGGACACAAGGGCTGAAGAAAGGAGGACTCCAAATGCTCTGGCTTTTTTCCCCATAAAGACTCAGTTCTGCAGAGGCTTTATATCTACACTACGGTACTCACAATTATTTAGGAGAGCTTTTCCTATTTGGTCTGAATTTTAATGAAATATGCTAAAGTTTCCTTTGATATCACCAATAATGACTGAGAAAGAACATCATTTTCATTAGTTTGACATTCATCAACGTTAACCCAAAAATGAAGACAATAATAAAGAAATCCCCAAATAACCAAAACTGACTATGTCAAAAGCAGCTAATTCCATCATTTTCCTCAATGACATCTTAACAGCAACGTCTCCTGCTCCTCACTAGCCTCATGATGTTGTTCTGAGGAGTTCCACTATTCTACAAGTGCTACTATCAGTTCTACAGATCATTTGGGGGTGGGGATACAATCATCCAGTCTCTGCTTCAGCTGGTCCCAGACGGGACAGGGGTCTCCAACCACCGGGCCGTGGACCGGTAGCGGTCCGTGGATCAATTGGCAACGGGCTGCAGAAAAAATAATTAATTATGCCTGGTTCTTTTTTTTTTTCCGTTTAAGTTTCGACAATCTTTTATTTTAAAAGATCTTTTATTTTGAAAAATAATCAGATTCTGGGCGGAGGCCCCAGGGAAGACCCAGGACTGTCTCTCGGCTGGCTCGGGAATGTCTGGGGGTCCCCCCAGCTCCTTTGGGGAGATGGAAGTCTGGACATCTTTTTTTAGACAGCTGCCCCCGCGACCTGGATGGATGGATGGATGGATGGATGGATTTTCTCAGCTACAGCTTGAGGTGTAAAGTTTGGTCAGGGAAGGAAAATTGGCTACCTTTGAAAAATCTTTTATTCTGAAAAAAATTGGTTTTGAAAATTGCCTGTACAAAGCCCATTGAGACAAATGTTGATGGGAATTTGGACTATACAAATAAAATTGAATTGCTGGGTCCGGGTCCATTCAACCAGGAATAAAGCTCTGGCCAACATATTTAGAAACTTATGAGCAAACTGACACTTGCTAATAATCCTTATTTACAAACAATAATTAAGCTAAAAGGACTCAGACTGACTGACAGATGTTTCTGCTCTAAACATGAACTCAGTCATTTCTGGAGTTTCAGGAAAACTCCTTCAGTTCTTCCCTCATATTATTCCCACTTTTCATCACATTTCACTCAAAGTCTGGAATAAAGACAAAAGAATCAGGATGTTTTTATTGTCATGTGATCAGAAACAACTTTTCTCTGAAGAACAGAGCAACGAAAACACAAATCTTCAATCAAAAGTTGTCAAATGAAGCAGAAATTAAATTCAAAAATTCTTTCCACAAACACAATCTTCCCCTACAGCTTCTTCTCTTGTCGTTTCTTTGTAGAACAAACCAGAAAAAGTCTGGGATTGTGATGTCACTGATGCTATTTGTGTTACAGGTTCCTTCAGCTCCCATGACAACACAAAAACATTTTAAATTCCAAAGTTCAAAAAACCACAAGAAAACAGATTTTACTCCCAAAAGTTTAACATTCATGTTCGAAAATGTCTCCAATCCACATTCTAAAGATTCTTTTAGTTCTCTCTATTTCTGACTACAAACATTACTCCACAAAATATTAGCAGTTCAAACATTTAGTTTTAAATGATCCAAAGCAGAGAAATCCCTGAAAACAAACATTTCACTTCTTTCAGGAACTATTTCACTTTACACACATCTGCTGTGGATCCAACATAATACAAACTCAGTCCCGCATGGAGCGGCTGAGTGAAAGTGGTCTGGACTCGGTGGAGGAGAGTCCTGCTTTTAGAGACGCTGTAGAAGGACAGAACACCTGCTCTGTAATCCAGGTACACTCCTACTCTGGAGGAACCAGGAGCTGAGATGGAGGTTCCTATGCTTTTGTGGTAAAATGAGAAACTGAATGGAGAACAAACTAATGACCAAGATTTATCATTATAACCAAATACACTATCATTTCCAGATCTGCTGATGTTCTTGTATGCGACTGTTACATAAACAGTTTCCTCTCGTCTCCACCTCCCAGTAGCAATGTCCAGTCAGACTCTCTCTACTCAAAACCTGAGCATGAATAGTGAATCTGTCTGGATGTTCAGACTGAGGTTTTTCCATATATGTCACCTTTCTGTTCTCATCTGACAGTAACAGATGTCTGCATGCTGTATTTGGATCCAGTGTGATTTGACTTAAATATCCGAGGAAGTCAGCTCTGCTCTTTGGTTCTGGTTCTGACAGTAAAACGTCCACACGAGGGACTGTCAGTGAGATGTTTGTCCATTCCTTCAATTTTCAATTCAATTTTATTTGTATAGCCCAAAATCACAACAACAGTTGTCTCGATGGGCTTCGAAGTAAACATGAACTCAAAAGGATCACGAATACAAAGAGTTCAATAGGAAAATACTAAAATGAACTAACAAACTGACGAAGCTATACTGGCATCCCTGCCCTTAGACCCCCCTTCGCAGTAAGGAAAAACTCCCAAAAAAACCGGATTCCGGAAAAAACGAAGAAACCTCAGGGGTGCCCACATGAAGGAGGGATCCTCCCCCAGGACGGACAGGCGATTTAACAGAACTCTTAGAGAAGAATTAACTTATCTAAATCTACAACTACATATATAAAAAGTCCAGCAGACGAGCTTCAGCCATGGTTGTGGGGACAGTCAAAGGCGCGAGTCGAGCCGGAGACAGGAACCACAGCCAGGTGTAGGAGTAGGAGCAGAGACGAGGTACTCGGTCAGGTACAGAGCAGAGACGAGCCAGAGATGAGCCAGAGGCAGGATCCACAGCCAGGTGTAGGAGCAGGAGCAAAGGCGAGGTACTCGGTCAGGTACAGAGCAGAGACGAGCCAGAGATGAGCCAGAGGCAGGATCCACAGCCAGGTGTAGGAGCGGGAGCAAAGGCAAGGTAGACGGTCAGGAACTGGAGCACGGATGAGCCAACTGGAGTCTGGAAGCACTCCCACTCCCCAGGAGGGGAGAGGAAAAGAGGGACAATACATGAATCGCACTGTACCAAACAGAGGCATGGAGAACTAAATGATAAATTATGATCAAGAATAGAGGAGAGGAAGGGTAGAAGTAGAAAAGAAAAGAGGACAGAACCCCAGTGCACCATAGTTACCCCAGCTTCAACTTCTAGCAGCCTTTTAAAAGAAATAGTTATTAAGTTTAACTTAAATAAATTAACATTAAGTTAAATAATCTCTGAATACTAACTAGTCTGACAATAAGCCTGTCCAAAGGCTTATTGTCATTCCTCTCTCAGAATGTCCTGCAGTTTGTCTCTGAGCTCTGACACAGCTGTTGTTACATCCTCAAAGTATGTCAGAGGACGGACATTGATGATGGCTGAGGGGGTGGACTCACTGAGTGGTGGCAGTGAGGGGTAGTTTAGCAGAAAGTGGCTGTGATCCTCTGTGAGCGGGAGCTGCTTCAGCTCAGCGTCTCTCCTCTTCAGCTCAGTGATCTCCTGCTCCAGCTCCTCCTGAAGACCTTTGACTCGCCTCACTTCAGTTTGCTGCTGGGCTCTGATCTGCTGCTTCACATCACAGCTTCTTTTCTGGATGAGAAGGATCATCTTAGTGAAGATCTTCCCACTGTCCTCCACGGTTTGATCAGCAGAGTGATTGATGGCCTCCACCTCCTGTTGAAGCAGCTTCACCTCCTCTCTGTCCTGGATTCTCTGCTGGATTTGTTGTTGACTCTCCTCCATCTCTCTCTGCTTCTCAGTCCTTTCTGCTGCAGCTGAGACTGTGTCGTTGCCTCTATGTTCATCCACAGAGCAGAGATAACAGATACACTTCTGATCAGTGCGACAGAACATCACCTCATCATGACGGGAGCAGATGTTCTCCTGCAGGTTCTTGGAGGGTTCCACCAGCTTCTGTTTCCTAAATGCAGCTGCTTTCAAATAGGCTGAAGGTGTTTCTCACAGTAAGAGGCCGGACAGCTCAAGCAGGACTTGATGGCTTTCAGTTTTCTTCCAGTGCAGACATCACAGACCACATCTTCAGATCCAGCAGAGCAGAGACTAGCAGGAGCAGCTTGGAGTCCGGTCTTCTTCAGCTGCTCCACTAAAACTGCTAACATGGTGCTTTTCACCAGAACAGGCCTCGCTGTGAAGGTCTTCCTGCACCGAGGACAGCTGTGGACGTTCTCTTCATCCCACAATCCTTGAAGACATTTCATGGAGTAGATGTGTCCACAGGGAATAGTAACCGGATCCTTCAGCAGATCCAGACAGATGGAACAGCAGAAGCTTTCTTCATCCAGATCCTTCCTGCTCATTTTGCTGCAGAGTTCCAGTTGAAGAAGCTGCAGTTCTTTCTGCAGTCAAGGTTTCCTCACAGCTTGTGTCCCTTCAAGACTCTTGTCATCAGGAGGAGGGATTTAAGGATCAGAGTCCAGGAGAGTCTGATTTCCCAGAGGACTTACTGCAACTCAGAAAAATTTATTGGTTTTACTGTCAGTCAAAGATCAAGAGAAAAACTCCAAAGTTCTTCATGGTTATCAAATGCTGTGTTTTAGCAACAACAGTCAGAAGTTCTTTAGAATGAATTTAGGACAGACTCTGGAACTATGAGGGGATATTTCTGCCACTAAAATGAGAAAAAATAAAGACAGAAAATCCCATCAGTTTTCAAGAAGGAAGTGTTAAAAATCTAGATTTGTATTTAAACTTGATAGAATTTTTATTGGATCCTGAAACAATGAAGCAGTTAAGTAGTAGAGGAAAAAGGATGACGGTTCAATTTTTGTCAATAACCACATTGACAAGTACATAGACAAGACAGTACATAAAAAGGATGTAAAGAAAAGAAAAAACAAGCAAAGAGGAGAGCCAGCCCCTATATCCAAGCAATATGGGAAAAAAAAGAAATATGTACATAAAAAAAAAAAAAAAAAAAAAAAAAAAGGATAAAATAAAATAAAAACAGCCGGAGAAAAGAAAAAAACAGTTCCAGACGTGTTGGGTACATCAAAGGTTTTCCATCACAATCCATTAATAATGCAAGGGGAGTCTTAAGATGTGCAATAAAGTGAATAAATAAAATACAGCAGACGAAAAGAAAGTACACTTCTACACAAATGCTCTTATCATATAGGTGTGACCGAACGCCCTCTTACATTTGTAACCCAAATGGAGACTGGATTTGATAGGTTAAAAACATAATTAAAAACTTGACACAAATTCCATAAAAGAGAAAGTTAAAATAGACTCGGACAGTTGGACCGCACTCGAACACTGCATGAGGGCGGCTGCCTCCAGGATTGCCTCAGCCCCACTGCACTGGCGGGTAGCCACAACCACCACCAAGGGAGATCTCCGATCCAAAACCCTCACCAGGAGTACCTGCTCAGGGCCCAAATGCACACAAAAACACACCACAACCCAAACAGTGATTAAAAGAAAATACAAAAAAAAAAAAAAGGTGCACCTGAGCAGGTCACCACTAATTTATGGGCTGAAAACAGGGGGATCCCCCTTACACAATACTATATGGCACCCACCAGCCACCATAAGGATAAAAGGAGGAGGCAGCCACCTTCAGCCAGGTCCAGACACCAAGATACTAAAAATGAGCACAGAACAGTTTAAAAATGGATAAAAGCAAGGGTGTCAAGCTTGATTAAAAGAAAATTAAAAACAATGACTAAAAACACTACAAGCAAAACAGCAGTGGCAACTCTGCTGGAAAAAGAAAAATAAGTTAGTTCTCCCTGGGACAAAGACATGTTTTACAAACCCTTATATTACCTCTCATGCCCCAGGGTCAGAACTCATGCCACCACCTGTTAATATAAATATAATTTAAAATCTTGCAAACTCAAATGCTTAAAAACTTTAGTAAAAGGACTCAAATGATTAAAAGCTTTAGTAAAAAAGGTCCACATGTCAAGCTCACCCACCAAGGCCAAACCAGGAAACCAGCACCTAGATGGAACTCCCACTGCTGCTATTTATCAGCCTTGTGAGCCAATCACAGCTCAACAGACAGGTGCTGGCCATGAATGTTCATCTATGGAACACCATGAGGGACAAACTACCACCCACAGCTCTGTCTGTCACATAGGCAGAAATGTTCACATTACTATAGTCAAGGAATGGCCTCCAAGTTTTCTCAAAGATATCAGTTTTGGAGTGTGAGAGACTAGTCAGGCGTTCCAAAGGAATGTATTCCATTAACGCCCTCTGCCATCAAAAAAAATTGAGGGGGTTTTGTCCTTAATCCAGTTGTGAAGGATGTGATTTCACCTCAATTCTATAAAACTTTAGAATCCTATTTCTGTGAGTTTTATGTGCTGGAACCCTGATTTATGTAAACCTAAATAAATAAATACTTGAAATAAATTACAGGTGAAGAGAATTTCATGTAATCCATGAACACCAGTGAAGATCACAAATCATTGAAGAAAAACGGTTCAGCGCACTGTCTTGTGGGGTCTAGATGACCCAACTCCCAATGTTAAAGTGCCTAGGATAGAACAAGGGTTACACAGTAGGCCCTGAATCCATATTTTATTAATTTTTAATGGAAATATGAAAATGACACACTTTACCCTGATATTCTCATTTTTTGGAAATGGTCTGTATAACTATAATCATTTTCTTATAAATCCTGTCTCTTTTACATCTTCGTGTACCTGATCTGATCTGTGCAGTCTGCATTCACAAATATCCGTGATTGTGAAACTCATGGATGAAACTGCATCTCTGTTTTGGATGAGGTGATGGCTGAGTTCTGTAGCAGTGTGTCTGTGCTTCTGTTGATGGTAACAAGGTGTGTTTAACCAACCAAAGTTGAAGAAAAAAAAGATTCCATGTATTTTTCAGGATTTCCTATGACCCAACCAGATATCCTCGCTCCATCCCTGAGGCCTACTGTCTGTGCAAAGGCTGCTTGATTGGACCATCAGGAGAGGAGAGCAGGCAGTACCGCAGTACTCCAGTTTACTCTCCGTCCGTCATCCTCAGAAGGACCGGCTCCTGCGCTGGCGGGCGCCACTCCTACTCTGAGATCTACGTCTCCATCGCTGTGGGATGCACCTGCGTTCCACTGCTGGAGAAGAACAGCATTTTTTTACAGGAATATTGGAAATGTTTATAACACAAATCTTTAGATCAAGTTGAACAAAATGACATGATATATGATATGATTTGATATACAGATAGGGTATCTGATAGGGTAGATAGGGTCAACAAAAACCCTCAGTTGCCAAGGAAATAAAAAAAATTACTTTTACCAATTTTTCTACCAAAGTATAAAATGGAAACCCTACCACTTTGAAAAAATGATTTCATGAATTTGCTATGTGCAACTCTGACCAGGTATGAAGTGACAGCTGCTCGCAACTTTAATTTTAAATGACATTGTCATGTCTCGTCAAGCTTCCTGTGGTCTCGTGTGGGGTTTCCTGTTTTATTTTGAAAGTCTAACCTACCTCTCGTTCCAGACCTTCCCCTTCCTGCCTTGTCTGTTCCCCACACCTGAGTCTGCCTCATCATCCCTGATCATTCCCACCTGTGCTTCCCCTCCTCATGTATTTATGGCCTGTGTTTCCCTTTGTCCTGTGCCTGTTTGTCACGTGCTATCACCTGTCAAAGCTAGCTCTTCTCTTGTGTCCAAGAATTAAAAACCTTCTCAAGCTCTGCATCTGAGTCCAGTCCTGTGTTCTGCCTGTCAGTACAAACAGGCCAGAATGGACTCTGCAGAGAGCAGTAGATTAACATCAATCCTGCAACGCCTGGAAGCCCGCCTTGCCCAACAGGAGGACTTCCAGAAGGCCCTGGCGTCCCATATGGGTCAGGTCTCTACCCAAGTTCAAGACCTCCGTTCAAGTTCAATCTGGAACAACCCTCCTCCAGGACCTTCTACGTCCATCCCATCTCCTCCTACTCCCATGCCTGCCAGGAGCCTGGAAATCAAGCTCACTCCTCCCGATCGTTACTCAGGAGAACCTACCGCGGTCAAGTGAGCCGACATCTCGCCAGCCGTCACTGAATTTTTGCATGCACCACCACCTGTTAATATAAATATAATTTAAAATCTTGCAAACTCAAATGCTTAAAAACTTTAGTAAAAGGACTCAAATGATTAAAAGCTTTAGTAAAAAAGGTCCACATGTCAAGCTCACCCACCAAGGCCAAACCAGGAAACCAGCACCTAGATGGAACTCCCACTGCTGCTATTTATCAGCCTTGTGAGCCAATCACAGCTCAACAGACAGGTGCTGGCCATGAATGTTCATCTATGGAACACCATGAGGGACAAACTACCACCCACAGCTCTGTCTGTCACATAGGCAGAAATGTTCACATTACTATAGTCAAGGAATGGCCTCCAAGTTTTCTCAAAGATATCAGTTTTGGAGTGTGAGAGACTAGTCAGGCATTCCAAAGGAATGTATTCCATTAACGCCCTCTGCCATCAAGAAATTGAGGGGGTTTTGTCCTTAATCCAGTTGTGAAGGATGTGATTTCACCTCAATTCTATAAAACTTTAGAATCCTATTTCTGTGAGTTTTATGTGCTGGAACCCTGATTTATGTAAACCTAAATAAATAGTTTACGGTACACACGCCCAGCGAGCTGGAAAGACGGTATAAAGCGATAATATCACCCATGTCACTGTCTCTTACCCATTATCAAATAACATGTACTGTACTCTGAAATAAATGGTAGTTCCGGTTCCAGGTTACACAGCAGGACGCGTGGCGTGCCTCTCTGCGAATACAACTATCTTCAAATTACTTAAAAGGTTGATTTTCTCCAAAAAAGAGAGCTGACCATGCCCCCGAAGAAAACCCAGGAATACGAAGACCTCAAAAAGACTCTTGACGTTATTCAAGAAAGGCTGAAAAGCTTTATGGACCAAGTGTCCGCTAAGCTAACGCCACTTTGGGAAATGATGGAAGAGTTCCGAAGATTTCGGGCTCAAAACGAGCAGCGAGAAAAAACCGGGTCGACATTCGGGAGAAAAGACTGGACAATGTGGAACAGCAAGTAAGGAGGAATAATGCCATTCTCACTGGAGTACCAATCAAAACTGGAGCGAAGCAGACAGCAGGAGCAAGCACTGCTAATGCTAGCGCTAGCGTAGCTAGTAGTGCTAATACAGAGAGCGGTGGAGAGACTCTGGAACAGCAAATACATTCATTTCTCACATCTAAAGGGATTTCCCTGGATCTCAATACCATCGAGACCTGCCACCTGCTCCCCAGGAGAAAGGAGACGGATAAACCAGCGATCCTCATCAGGCTTGTGAATCAAAAACACAAGCTAGCTTTGATGACCCAAAGGAAACACCTGAAAGGTTCGGCTGCTTATCTGAACGACCATCTGACCAGAAGGAATGCTGAAATCTCAAAACATGCACGGCTTCTCAGGAAGCGTAAGCAGATTGAGAACACTTGGGTTAAAGGCTGCAGGATTTACGTCAAACCACTCGGTCCACCGGACCGGGTCAAGGTTCTGGTTCTGAACACCATGAAGGACTTTGAGAAGTGTCTTATTACGGTCGTCTGAAACAACATGCAGTAATAAATCAAAGAGCCAAATAATTTCAAGAAATATGACGCCTGGATTCCTCACTTTCTCCATACGTCTGACGTCACCTGAATAACAGCAGAGCTCTGACATGCAGACAACTTGACCTCAACTTTCACCGCAGCTGATATCAGCTGAAGAAGGATATGGACCCAAATCTAATGTCTCCAGACATAACATAGAAGAGAACTATAAACTGTTTTGAACCCAGAAGATCAGCTGTCATTCAGCAGAAGAAGAAATACCAACCTTGGACAATCGACATATTATGGACCCTTTTTATTTTTCCTCTACAGCATTACTTTATTATAAAAAAAAAAAATACAAAAAAATATGAAAAAAAGTAAAACAAATGATTAATCACTTATTGAAAATTGTTAAAATGATTGACTTTTAGTGATATTACTTCATTAGCTCCAAAAATTGATAAATTGATTCAAAAATCTTTCCTAATGTAGCACAATTTTGCACATGTTTTTAACTTTTGATACATGATGAAATTTTGCTATGAAAATTTCTGAAACAGTGTTGTGTCTACTTTACTGATATAGTATTATGTTTTAATCATATGAATGACTTTTATAAGTAACATAATCTGCATATATTTCAGATGACTGATCTGCATTTGCCATGTTGATTTCTAAAATAGTTATTTTTTACGTAATAATTAAGTAATCAGAATCTGTCTGATTGATTATATTTCAGACATAACACGTTATTTCTGGTAGTTTATTATGGAATGAACAGACATGCAATCCAAATGAATACATTTGTACATCAAATAACAATATAGGGCTTGCAATAATTGTCACTGATTTCAGAGTACAGTACATGTTATGTGATAATGGGTAACAGACAGTGAAATGGGTGATATTAGCGCTTTATACCGTCTTTCCAGCTCGCTGGGCGTGTGTACCATAAACTATGATGTAAACACGCATGCAAAAAGTCAGTGACGGCTAGCGCGACTGACTTCCACAGATGTCGGCTCACTTGACCGCGGTGGAGAACCTGGACTATGTAAGCCCTTCCTCACTGACTGTTCGATTCATTTTGAACATTCCCCCTATGCCTTTGTTTCTGACAGAGCCAGGATCGCCTTCATGATTTCTCATTTAGCGGGGAGGGCTCGTGCATGGGCTATGGCTGAGTGGGCTCGTAGCCTTCCAGGAGGCGCTTCAGAACACATTTGACCCGGTATCTACCAGCCAGGATAAAGCCCGTGAGCTCACCTTCATACGTCAAGGTGGGGACTCTGTCTGCGATTATGCCATCCGATTACGCACCCTAGCAGCTGAGAGTGGGTGGAACTCGCTGGCGCGGTATGATTTCTTCATGAAGGGGCTGGCTCTGCGCATTCAGGAGCAGCTCATTCCGGTGCAGCTCATTCCGGTGGACTTACCTCAGGATTTTGACTCTCTGATCGCTCTCGCCATCCTCACGGATAATCGAATCCGTGAACTGGTCTCCCGACGTGGAGGCGGATCATCAGGAGGCGGGTCGTCTCGCAGGGCGGATTCCATGGAAAGACGAAACTTCCGCCGCTCCACAGCCGACCTGCATCCCTTCGTCTTGGCGGAAAGATGTGAAGAACCCATGCAGTAGGGACAGACACGTCTTTCGGCGGAGGAACGACGGCGACGCCTGCAGGAGGGTCGGTGCTTCTACTGTGGGGAGATCGGTCATCCCGTTATCTCCTGTCCCATGAAAAAAGCCAAGTTGGTGAGTCAGTCACCGCTATGGACAGACGCGCACGGAGCCTCACGTCATTAGTGGTAACCCACCATGGCTCTTCTACGACTCTCGTAGCCCTCATTGACTCCGGGGCTGATGTCAGCCTTATGGACTGGAAGCTGCCCATCGGCTTAGGTCTTAAGCCACAGCCTCTAGACCAGGGGTGGGCAACCCTGGTCCTCAAGAGCCTTAACCCTGCCTGTTTTCCAGCTCTCCCTGGAATGCTTGATGCTTATAACTTAAATCAGGTGTGTTCAGTCAATCAGGATGTGAAATCACTTGAGTCAGCTAATCAACAGCAAGCTGGTGAGGCAGAGCTGGAAAACAGGCAGGGTTGAGGCTCTTGAGGACCAGGGTTCCCCACCCCTGCTCTAGACAGACCCATCCAGGCCCGGGGCCTTCGTGGGAGGGGTCTCTTTGATATAATGCATGTTTCCGAACCTCTCAAACTTTCCATAGACCACCATACAGAGGTCATGTCTTTCCACCTGTTTAGGGGCTCCTCTAGGAAGGTGGTTCTGGGATTTCTTTGGCTGTGTGAGCACAGTGCCCGGGTGGACTGGGCGACCGAAAAAATACTTGAGTGGGGGCCAGGATGTGACACAAAATTTCCCATCCCGCAGGTAAACGAACCATCATGAACAATAACCCTGTCCCTGTTCGTCCTGCTTCAGGTCCAGAGGCCCCTGACCTAAGCACTATACCCTCCTGTTACCATCATCTGGCCGAGGTCTTCAATAAGAACCAGGCTCTGAGCCTCCCGCCCCATCGGCCCTTTGACTGCGCCATCGACCTGGTTCCAGGGTCCACCATTCCTAAAGGACACCTGTACTTGATCGCATCTTCAGAACGCCAGGCACTTAACAAATACATTTAATCCCTGGCAGCGGGTCTCATTTGTCCCTCATCTGCAGCTGGTGCCGGGTTCTTCTTTGTCGGTAAAAAGAATGGGACTCTCCGACCCTGCATAGATTACAGCGCGCTCAACAACATAACCGTCAAGAACAGTTATCCATTGCCGCTCATGTCCTCTGTTTTTGACCAGCTCCAGCAGGCCCGGGTGTTCACCAAGCTTGATCTCCGTAACGCCTATCATTTGGTCAGGATCAGAGAGGGGGACGAGTGGAAAACAGGGTTCAATACACCAAGAGGCCACTATGAATAACTGGTCATGCCCTTTGGAGTCAGTAACACCCCCGCCGTTTTTCAGGCCATGATCAATGATGTCCTCAGGGACTTCTTGGATCATTTCGTGTATGTTTATTTTGTATGTTTATTTGGACGACATCCTGATTTACTCCCTGGACCTGGACTCTCATGTCTCCCATGTTTCTGCAGTCCTCCAGCGACTTCTGGATAACCTCTACGTCAAGGCTGAAAAGAGTGAGTTCCACGTCACCACCGTCGCCTTCTTAGGTTTTGTTGTGTCCGCAGGGGCGGTAGAGATGGATCCAGCCAAGGTCAGCACCGTGAAGAACTGGCCGACACCTGACAGCCGTAAGAAGCTGCAGCAATTCTTTGGCTTTGCGAACTTTTACAGACGCTTATCCGGGGTTTCAGCTCCATTGCAGCACCCCTCCATGCCCTCACGTCTCCACTTGTGAAGTACCGGTGGATGCCTGCGGCCGAGGCCGCTTTCTGGGCGCTGAACCACCACTTCACATCCGCTCCACTGCTCACTATGCCTGATCCTCACCGTCAGTTAATCGTGGAGGTGGACGCCTCCAATGAAGGGTTAGGGGCTGTCCTGTCGCAGCGGTCGGAGCAGAATGGGAAGGTTCATCCCTGTGCGTTCCTGTCCCGGCTTCTCTCTCAGGTGGAGCGCAACTACGACATCGGCAATCGGGAGCTGTTGGCGGTCAAGGTGAATCTGGAGGAGTGGCGGCACTGGCAGGAGGGGGAAGAGCACTCCTTCATTGTCTGGACAGATCACAGAAACCTTGAGTATATCAGGACTGCCAAGAGACTCAATGCTCGCCAGGCCCGATGGCGGCTCTTTTTTGATTGTTTCTCTTTCTCCCTCTCTTACAGGCGGGGGTCCAAGAACGTCAAGCCGGATGCCCCGTGCCTGTTGCCACAGAACCTGAACCTATTCTTCCACTGACTTGTGTGGTTGGAGCGGTTTCTTGGCAGATAGAATCTGAGGTAATGCAGGCTAACAGTGGGGTGCAAACGCCCAGTGGTTGCCCGAGGAATCGCCTATTTGTACCCCCGACACTGCGCTCTAGGGTGATCCACGGGGCCCACACCTCTCTGCTTTCCTTTTGTCCCTTGAGTAAGGCGGACCATGCACGCCATCTCTCGGAGGTTCTGGTGGCTACGCATGGAGCCGGCCTGTTCAGTCTGTGCCAGGAACAAGTCTTCCACCAGTCGTCGCATGGGGCTCCTACAACCGCTTCCTGTTCCTTCCAGACTGTGGACGGACATTTTCATGGACTTCGTCACCGGCCTTCCCGTCTCACGTGGACACACCACAGTTCTAATGGTCGTGGACAGGTTCTCCAAGATGGTCCGGTTCATTGCCCTGCCTAGACTGCTTTCAGCTAAAGGCACGGCTGAAGTTATCATGAACCAGATTGTGAGGTACCACGGTTTCCCGAAGGACATTGTGTCGGACCGGGGGCCTCAGTACATATCCCGGTTCTGTAAGGAGTTCTGCCGGCTCATCGGTGCTACAGTCAGCTTGACCTTGGGATACCATTCTGAATCCAATGGCCAGACTGAACGCCTTAATCAGCAGCTGGAAACCGGCCTTTGGTGCTTGGTCTCTCAGAACCCCTCAACATGGAGCAGGCACTTGATCTGGGTTGAGTATGCACAAAACACCCTGCCCACTTCGGCTACCGGCATCTCGCCCTTCAAGTGTGTCTTCGGATACGAGCTTCCCCTGTCTGCGGCCGAAACAGATGCTGCGGTTCCGTCTGTCCACGCCCTGGTCCGCCGCTGCCATCGCGTCTGGGCGGCAGCCCGGCAGGTTCTGATTCGGCAACAGAACAGGGTCAAGGCGGTTGCTGACCCCCAGAGGAGTCCCGCCCCCACTTACCGTCCCGGTCAGAAGGTCTGGCTCTCAACCAAGGACCTCAACCTGCACGTTCCTAGCGGAAAGTTGGCTCCAAGATTCGTGGGTCCATTTCCCAAGGGGTCCATTTCCCAAGGTCATCAACCCTGCAGTGGTCCGCCTTCGGCTGCCCCGGTCCCTCCGGGTCCATCCCAAATTCCAGCTCACAGTCAGCAAGGTGAAGCCGGTGGTGGACAGTTCCCTGATGCCTTCCCTCGGAGCCACCCCCTCTGCCCAGAATGGTGGGTGGGGGTCCGGTGTACACGGTGCAGAAGATTCTGGCTGTCCGGAAGCAGGGCCGGGGTCGCCAATTCCTAGTGGACTGGAAGGGTTATGGTCCGGAGGAGCGGCAGTGGATTCCGGAACGCTTTATTGTGGACAGGTCACACCTGACGGATTTCTTTAGGTCTGGGGCTCCTGGACCGTCAGGAGTCGGTCCTTAAGGGGGGGGGTTTGTCATGTCTCGTCAAGCTTCCTGTTGTTTTGTGTGGGTTTTCCTGTTTTATTTTGAAAGTCTAACCTACCTCTCGTTCCAGATCTTCCCCTTCCTGCTTTGTCTGTTCCCCACACCTGAGTCTGCCTCATCATCCCTGATCATTCCCACCTGTGCTTCCCCTCCTCATGTATTTATAGCCTGTGTTTCCCTTTGTCCTGTGCCTGTTTGTCACGTGCAATCACCTGTCAAAGCTAGCTCTTCTCTTGTGTCCAAGAATTAAAAACCTTCTCAAGCTCTGCATCTGAGTCCAGTCCTGTGTTCTGCCTGTCAGACATTTTCCGATAATGTAATGTTTCAAAAGCAGTGTCAAAAAACAGCTGTAGAGATTTTACCATTCATCCTATTCTCTTTGGCAATTATTGGGACTTATTGGTACTTTGGACTCAGACTGGTGTTGGGGCTTTTGATTTAAGACTATAATCCTACTTCCAGGACATCCCTGTCAATAGCTTAAAAAGGTTTTTAACTCTTGATTTCTTTGTTTCTGTTTTATTTTAGTAGAGCAGAAACACTAAAGGTCTAATCCTGTGTTCCCACTGGCTGGCCATAAGGCCAACTGCTCCAACATCAGAGGGGCCAGAATACTTTTTAAAACATATTAGGAGATGCACAGAGTATTTTAAGAAAGTTTGGAAGTTTTTTTGAAAATGTTATCACTAATTTAAAACCAACACACTTTAAGGTGACATTTGCATGAGCTCCTAATCCGCACTGTTTTCTAGGGTTTGTCTTTCTTGGGCTTATTTAACATTTACTGTATTATAGTAGTTGAATCCATGTCTTGGACAAAATTGCATAGAAAGTGCAAATATTTTCTAAAAAACCTCAGCCTCAGTGCCTTGTGCGTCCCTGTGTCGACCCTGCCTTGCATACAGGTACTTGTTAAGGACCATAACAACAATTAGTAACAGTAAAACACAGATATCTCTGCTCTCCAGTATAGATGGACTACTAACTAGGATCAATAACTTAGTTTGTGTGATTCTGTGTATAAACATTTCTGCTAATGATGTAGTGGGCTCATTGGCCACTCCTGGGCTATGGTGTTTGCTAGTGGACGCTACAGTGTGAAGATCTATCACAATCAGCCAGCCAATCTGCCAAAGCTATTCTTGAGATAAGGTGGGTCATGATCATTGACTGTATGGTCACGCTGCAAAAATCATGTAATTTCTATGGCAATATAATTAAAAAGTCACCCTGTGACTTGAATTGATCTCCATCTGGAAAAATCCAGAAAAACAAAAACACTTGGATTATAGTAATTGAACTTGGCATTAGTTAGTTTATGTTTAGCTAAAGCTAAGACGTTGGGGGGCCGTGGGGCGGTCCTGCTAGACCTGTTTCGGGTGTCTGACTGGACTGCCTGGCGGGCGGATTCCCTCAATCTGCAATACCATGTCAGTGTCTGGGGGTCCTGGGTACTGCTACCACTTCGGCCAGAGTCTCTCTAAACACTCTCTAAACACAAATAGTATGTGTGACAGAAGGAAATGCTTTACATGTATTGGTTTGTATGTATATGTGCGTGTGAACTGTGGTTGTGTTGAGTACATGTTGATATGATTGTACGTGAAGATTTTTGGAGCCAACAGGTATATTTGTAACACTTTAGTATGTGTGGACAGGCCCCGCCCCCTTTGACTAACATTTACACCAGACGGTAATGACGACATTCCTTCAGCATCTTGTTACTTAATGACTGCACCCCTCCAACACCTCTGTAATCATCCTCCACATTTCCTTAACTCCTCTTTTCCCCCTTTCTTCTGTGTCCTTACCCCCGGTCTCCTATTTCTCCCTTTTTTGTCTTCTTCTTTTCTGTCCGGTCCAACAAAAAAACGATACAAATGTAATTAATATAAATAAAGCCTAAATTGCAAAAGGGGTTTATACAAATACAAAACTTGTGCGTCAGAAGATCCAGAACCCCCTGCTGTAGCAGTGAAATATGTCTAACACAAGAAGCCTTTAGCTCCTATCTGTGAGCTCAGCTGTTGGACAGTACAAGTAAAAAAAAAAAAGTTGGACAATCATTTTTCAGATCATTCCGACACCACACAAATGCAGCATTTCTCTAAAAGTGCATTTTCCCCTGAGGGACATCAATCCATTGGTGCAATTTCCACTAAAGTGAGAACTAAAGCCACAGTTTTGAAATAAACACTCAAAAGTTTTCAGTTTTAAAATACATATTAATTTTCAATCAAAATGAAAGCATGTTTTTGTCCAGATTTCATGTTATTTCTTGAAGAAGATAATCCAAAAGGTGGGTCAGGCTGAAAGATGAAGAAGACAACTGGAATCAAACCCAAACTAATCTTATGGATGTCAGGTCAATTTCTCTAAATGTTGGCCAATGCAGTGTTTTTCAACCAGTAACCAGTGTGCTGTGGGAGGTGGTCAGGTGTGCCGTGGGAAATTACCCTCATTCACTGATCTAAAAACAGACCGTGGAACAAGTGAACAAAACAACGAAGCTCAGAGAAGCGATCTCTGGCCGTTTTCACACTACATCTCCCATGATGCATTGGGTTAAAGTGACAGCGTCTCACAGGAGTCCTTGTTGCTAAACGTCTTGAAACCACAACGAACACACATTAAACAGTTTTTAAATCTTCTAACAACTTTTATTACATCTGTTAGAAAAAAAACAGCTTTTTTTGCCACAATTATCACAAAAATGTATGTGAGATTGCGGAGGGGCTCTAGATCAATACAGACTATGAGTTTTTCCTATGTTTATTTATTTTTGGATGCTAGTGTGCTGCGGGATTTTTGTCAAGGTTAAAGTGTGCCGTGGCTCAAAGAAGGTTGAAAAACACTGGGCTAATGGACTAATGGGTAAGAGCGGGCAAAGACAGTTGTAATATAGCAGGGGTGAGTGGAGATAGGTTCAGGAGTGTCAGGAGTGCCTGTTATCCAGCTCACCTGTGGAAACACCAGAAAAGGCCTGAGGAGAGCAATGGCAAAAAATAACCAGCAGAGGGAGACAGAGGAACAGGAACATGTAAAATCACGCCACTGGGTTTGTCTATATCACAGATACAGGTATTATACATACAGTGGTAGACAAAATTGTTGGTACCCCTCAGTTAAAGAAAGAAAGTTCACAATGCTCACTGAAATGGCTTGAAACGTTAAAAAGTAACAATAAATTACAATTTATTGAAAATGAAATAATCCAAATCAGCCATTACTTTTTTAGTTGTTGATTAACAGAATTATTAAAAAAAACAAAAACTAATGAATTAGGGCTGGACAAAAATGATGGTACCTCCATAAAAGACTGAGAACTAATTACCCAGGGGGTCATGATGAACTCAGGTATGTCCTTTAATTGACATCACAGCTGTTTTCAAACCCATAATCAGTGAGTCTGCCTGTTTAAAGGGAGACAAATAGTCACGTTGCTGTTTGGTGAAAAGGCGTGTACCACACTGAACATGGACAACAGAACACCAAGGAGAGAATTGTCCCAGGACGTTAGAAACAAAATTTATAGACAAACATTGTGAAGGTAAAGGTTATAAAACCATCTCTAAGCAGCTTGAAGTTCCTGTGACCACAGTGGCACATATTATTTTAGAGGTTTAAGACCCATGGGACAGTAGCCAACCTCCCTGGACGTGGCCGGAAGAGGGAAATTGATGACAAATTTAGGAGACGGATAGTTCAAACTGTATCCAAAGAGCCCTGAACAACCTCCAAAGACATTAAAGGTGAACTCCTAGATCAAGGTACATCATGACAGATTGCACCATTCGTTGTTGTTTGAGCCAGAGTGGACTTCATGGGAGACGACTAAGGAGGACATCACTGTTGAAAGGAAATCATAAAAAAGCCAGACTGGAATTTGCAAAAATGCATGTTGACAAGCCACAAAGCTTCTGGGAAAATGTCCTTTGGACAGATGAGACAAAACTGGAGCTTTTTGGTAAGGCACATCTATGTCAGAATCTATGTTTGTAGACTCAAAAATGAAACATCCTACGAAAAGAACACTGTCCCTACTGTGAAACATGGAGGAGGCTCAGTTCTGTTTTGGGGCTGCTCTGCTGCATCTGGCACAGGGTGTCTTGAAGTTGTGCAAGGTAAACTTAAATCTCAAGATTATCAAGGCATTCTGGATAGAAATGTGCTGCCTAGTGTCAGAAAGCTTGGTCTCAGTCGCAGGTCATGGGTCTTCCAACAGGACAACGATCCAAAACACACAGCCAAAAACACCCAAGAATGGCTAAGAGAAAAGCGTTGGACTATTCTGAAGTGGCCTTCTATGAGCCCAGATCTGAATCCCATTGAACATCTGTGGAAGGAGCTGAAACATGCCATTTGGAGAAGACACCCATAAAACCTGAGACAACTGGAGCAGTTTGCTCATGAGGAGTGGGCCAAAATACCTGTCAACAGGTGCAGAAGGCTTATTGACAAATACAGAAACAATTTAATTGCAGTGATTGCCTCAAAAGGATGTGCAACAAAATATTAAGTAATGCATACCATCATTTTTGTCCAGCCCTATTTCATTAGTTTTTTTTTTAATAATTCTGTTAATCAACAACTCAAAAGTAATGGCTGATTTTGATTATTTAATTTTCAATCAATTTAAATTTATTGTTACTTTTGAACAATTCAAGTCATTTCAGTGAGCATTGTGGACTTTTTCTCTTTAACTGAGGGGTACCAACAATTTTGTCCACCACTGTATGTATAATACCTGTATCTGTGATATAGACAAACCCAGTGGCGTGATTTTACATGTTACTGTTCCTCTGTCTCCCTCTGCTGGTTATTTTTGCCATTGCTCTCCTCAGGCCTTTTCTGGTGTTTCCACAGGTGAGCTGGATAACAGGCACTCCTGACACTCCTGAACCTATCTCCACTCACCCCCTGCTATATTACAACTTTCTTTGCCCGCTCTTACCCATTAGTCCATTAACCCAGTGTTTTTCAACCTTCTTTGAGCCACGGCACACTTTAACCTTGACAAAAATCCCGCAGCACACTAGCATCCAAAAATAAAGTTATCCATGGGTTTCTACTTTCCAATTAAATTGCATAATATTTGGGTTGTAAACTAAGTAGTACAAAATTGTCTTTGAGAAACCTTAGTATTATAAAAGCGATGAACTTGAGGCCAGGAAGATGCTTTATGGTAATTGAAGAACAACCATTGTGGAAGTATCACAAAAATTAAAATTACAGCTAAAAAAGACAAATATAGTTATTGAAAAAGAGTAAAATACTTAAGTCCCACTTCAATAACCTTTTGATCTATTGGAAAAGCATTCCCAGTGGTGTTTCAATTATGATCATTGTGGTTATATACAAACATTAACAAGCTGCAGAACAAAACAAACAAAACCTGGAAACATTAATAAGAAATAAAAAATCATGTCTTTCCGTTTTCTTTGCTCTTTTATCATTTTTGGACTCCTGGCATCATTTCTAGCAATAAGTTAATTTCTTGGTGTGTGACGTCCTGTGTGTGTCTTTGTGAAACGGATCAGCAGCACCACGAGACGAGCAGTTGCCGGGACCGACACAGGGGAGGATTGCTGCGGCAGGAGTAGGCTTTGGACCGACAGCGGAGGAGTCCCCCCCCCCTAAGGAACGCTCACCGGGTGAAGCAGCTTGGGGTGAAGTGGTGCCAGAACGGGTCGCCCTACGAGTCAGCCAGACGATCGAGCGCTGGCTCGCAGCAGAGGAGCAGCACCACCAGAGAGCGGCCAGGGACCAGCAGGAGAGCCGACTGGAGAAGAGAGGCGTGTGGTCGGATCGAGGGGGGCTGCGGAGGACCAACCCCAGAGGCCAGTTGTAATAGGGCCTGGAATGGATGTGATTAATCGCCCATAAAGCTAAGTTTAAAGAAACGTAACTGGTGTTGTGAGCACGAACGTGGCTACTGTCTGGCCTTGTTGAACTGCAGCTGAGTTTCCTTCTCCCCATTCCAGTGGCGTGCAGGAAGGGGGCCACTGCTGGAGCAGAAAAGTATTAATCGGGACCCCTTTCGTGGACTGCTGCTCACCCACTGCTTTAAATTGAAGGACTTCCTATTTTTTTCTTTACAATGCATGAACTGCCAAGATGGACTCTTAATGTGTTTTTATAGGCGTGTTTATTTGTGATCGATTTTGCTCCTTTTACCTGGCCATTTTATGCTTTTGGGACTTTTAGAATTTTTTAGCTATTTTTCTCGTGGTAGTCACCACTGGTACATATTAAAGATTTCTTTTGACACCAACATATTTTGGGTTCATCCTTTCTAACGGTGGAACTCGTGCTGGTATCCCAGAACCTTGCGCTGAAGGCGCGACATCTTTTAATTTTTTGGCGTTGTCGGCAGGATACCAGCTCCACTGTTAGAAATGGAGGCCGCTCACGGTAGTACTCACCCTACATATACTACACAGTACATTGTGCCATGGTTTATGGGGGCTGCTTGGATTCCAAAAGTTGATGGCGATAAAACTAAATTTGTCGAATGGAGAGCTCAGGTAGAAGTCATGCTGCGAGCACAGGGACTTAATCAACAACAAGAGGCTGACTTTATTTTCGGTGCCCTAGAAGGAGAAGCCAAACGAGAGCTACAACTTTTACGTCCAAGAGAAAGAAATACTAGCCAGAAGATATTGGACATCTTACAGGGGCTGTATGGCCAATCAGCCTCCAGAGCGCAGCTGCGGGCCAGTTTCTTTAATTGCAAGCAGAGGCCTGAAGAGAGTGTGCGGACTTTTGTGTTGAGATTACGAGAGCTCTTTGCCAGGTGGCGGGAGCAAGATGAAGATGAGCATGATGGTGAAGATCTTTTGTTGGATCAGCTCATGGTTGGGCTTAAGCCAGGTCGTGTAAAACAAGAACTAAGCAGACAAATGTGACGTAATGAGAGAATGACCTTCTCTGAACCCACTAAAGAAGCGCGGTTTTTGGAACAAGAAAGTGAAGATGGAGAGCCGGCCGTTTGTTCTCAGAGAGTGGTAGCCCGATCCCCAGGAGGCGTGGCTACAATCAGTACAGGGGAACCACATAGTCAAATACGGGCTGAGATGCAAGCAGAGTTGCTTAAGGAAATGCGGAAAGAGATCGCTGAACAGATGAAGGTCATATCAGCAAATCTTCTGGCAGAACTAAAGACGCAGGCTCCTATGGATGATCCAGCACCAAAGCCTACAGACAACCACGTGGCTCCCATGCAAGAAAATTGGGCAAGGACACGACGGACAGACCGGCAACAGCAGACCTACCGATGGGACCCACAAGGTAGACCTATATGCAAGTTGTGCAACCAGGTCGGACATCTCCAGCGCCACTGCACCCAGTCATCAAACCAGCGCCAGGGTTTTTGAGTTCCCCTGCAGTCGAGGGCCAGGCAGCAGGGGTGGTTGTCCAGAGCGAGGAGCCCACATTAAAAGCAGCCCAGCCAAAGTCTGCCCTAGTGGGTGAGTGCCCTACCGTGATTATTGAGATGAATGGTCAAACCATACCTTTTGTGCTCGATACAGGTTCTCAAGTGACTTTGTTGAGTAAAGGTTTGTTCACCCAACACCTGGAGGGGACTGGAGTGACCAAGGATGGACAAGTCCCTTGGCTGGCGCTACGAGCTGCTAATGGCCTGAAGATCCCCTACATTGGTTACATGTTGGTGAACTGCACGGTAGGAGGAATGCATATTCTTGAAAAAGGGGTGATCATTGTGGATGATGGCTGCTTAGGGGCTGACAAGGGAATATTGGGAATGAACATTATTCAAGCCGTGTGGTCCTCTCTCTCTCACTCAAGGGAGTCATCCAGGGATATCAGCATTCAAGACAATCGTATCACCTATGGAAGGGCAGGCCTGGACCCAGGCGTTTGCAGAGTGTCAGCGTGTGGCCACAAGGGTTCCTCCCATACCTTGTCAGGGTGTGGCAAAGTTGCCCCGTCAGCAACCAGTAATCATCCCACCTTACGCCAAGATGGTCATTTGGACCCAAGTATCGGGCGACGTATGCAACTCCTCCGATGTGATGGTAGAGCCTCTCCCAGACAGTGATACAGATTGGTGTGTGGGGCGCACACTGGCCACACTGAGTGGTGGGAAGATACCTTGTAGGATTTGTAACCTGTGAGGAAACTGGATTTTCTAGAAAGGACTGTATTAAATATAGTATTAGGTTGGTTCGATCCCTTTTCAGTTTCCAGCACACAGAAATAATGAATAATGACTCAGAGACAGTTACTTAGCTTCAGTGTAGGTTTACTCCGCACAAAACAGCACAGATTTGTACGCAGGGTTACAGACGGAGGAACAGGATCACAAGGTCTGAACCAGGTCTGAACAAAGACACTCAGAAAAGGGCTTGGTACATATACCTGACATTTACATATTCAAAAGATGGTCTGGGGATCTATGGTGTGAAAAACCCACCCACATGCTGTTGCAGGCTGGATACTTGAAGGTCATAAAGCTTCAAGTGTCAGATCTCTCTGATGTTCCCACAGACATTTGCCAGAGCACAAACACCAGAACACACAAAAGTAAAAAGGGAGGATGAGGAGAAACTGTGAGGACAATAGCTTGTTTGTGCTGTCTTAGGATGTAATATAATTTTGAGATGATAATACATGCTCAGTGAATTAAGTTTAAACCATTAGTGTAATAAAAGGTATAGGTAAATGTTATAATAGTAAAAAGGGAGTTTCTAACTATTCTATTTCTAATTATTCCTAACATACCCCCCTGTTTGTCATATCAAAATTATATGTGTAAAGTCAGCAGAACACTTCTCATCATCAACCATATACCATTTCACGAGGAATTTCAGTATAGGCATCATATCGGCACCGCATCGAAAACAAAAATGTATAGGTACATGTAAATACTGAAGAGCAGATAAAATCAACGTGAATAAATGAGTATATCAGAGGTGGTGGGTGATACATGAGTGTTGATGCGAAAACCTCCAGGGCTAAACTTATACCATCTGTGTGAAACATTCAGTGAGCAGTCAGGGAGGGCAAAACTCATCAACGACTCTGTGCCCCTCAGCAGTCATCCGTAAGGATACGCATGCATCACCAGTCCAAACCTCGGCACAAAAGCGTTAATTAAAGTTACATAGTACAAGAAACAAAGTAGGAAATAAAGAAAATAAAGAAAATCAAACCCCATAAAAGAAAGTCAAACTCAAGAAAAAATTTCAAACCCAATAAAAAGGAAAAATAACACCTTAAAGACCAGTTTCAACCTCGAGCGGGTGCGAACCAGGAGAATTGCAGGCATAGTGTTGATAAAGGGTGTTGACATACGTCGCACGGCCTGACAGGGCTTTGTCAACCATCGATCTGATGCAGGGAAACACACAGGTAACGAGAAGGAAAAATAAAAGCAAGACACAGAGAACCGGAGTGACTAGTTTTACCAGCACACTCCACCAGGGGCCAGAAGTGAACCAAGTAAGCGGGGAATCGGACCAGTAGGTGTCAGTCATCTGAGAAGAAATGTGTGATTTGAGGGTCTTGACCTCATTGATGATGTGAGTGAGATTCGCGGAGGAAGAGGGAATAAAAGTACAACAGTAATCGTGGATTAAAGCACAAACACCTCCACGCTCAGCTAAAATGAAATCAAGCGCCATCCTGTTCTGTAAGATCATTGTTGTCATAGCCTTTCGTTCGGGGTCTTCATGAAGAAATTCTGTCAGATGCAAAAGGGACGCGGTGAGATTATCAAGGGACCAATATAAATCATTTACTGCGTTATGTAAAACAACAACACCGTAGGAAGGGAAAAGCGCCATGGCAACTGTTTTACCGGTGCCAATAGCAGGGGGGCGTTCGTAATGGGTAGTGTCGCGACGACGCCTGGACAGATGATCAATAGACGAAGCAGTGTCTGGGTCAGACTTCTGAAAAACGAGAGACGCAGGAATAATTTCAGCCAGGTAACAGGTGCCGCACCAATCTGCAGGAAGCCACAGATAGGTGTTAAGGCCGCATGTCCAAACATACTCAGGAGGACAGGGAAAACCCTGTGGTCCTGGAACGTAAGTGAGTGCAGCTGGAACAGAAGCTGGTGTACGTAAACCAGCACGAATGCCTATGGCAGTGTAATTGAAGATCAAAGCATGAGGGAGAGGGTTGTGTTTAGAAAGCATGGAGGCGTCGTAGCTCCAATGCATGCCACCTAAAGAAGCAACAGATAAGTTTGAACCAGGAACGACGACAACATCCTTACAGTGGGATCGGCCTAGGAAATGGGTAGAACGGGCATCACATTTACTCCTAATGCAGAAGGGTGTAGTTTCAGGCCACCTGTTGAGAGCCAAACCCCTTAAGTTTGTGCTGTTAGTGGCGTTGGAAAAGTGGGCAGGTTGTCTCCATGTCGACTGGGCAGAAAAAGAAATGTTAACACCAGGAAAAAGTCTTTTAACACCAATACTACAGTAAGCAGAGGTAAAGTCAACAAAAAACATCAGCGTCTGAAACATAGAAACAGACCTGGGCGTGATTGTGGGATTGTGACGTGCATGATGGGGAACAAAAGAGCAAACATAGCAATCAGTGACATTGTAAGAAGAAGCTGTGAGGTTAACCGTCTGAAACCAGTAATTGTCCTGATGATCAATGGGATCCACCAAAAATCTCTTAACTCTGGGAATCCATTCAGGCGTCGTTGGCATCACTGTCGGTTCGGACTGGGAGTGGATTTGTGGACCAGTCTCATAGTACCAGAGGAAAAGGGTGAGAGCGCACAGGAGCAGCAGGGCAGACCACAGGCAGATGAAAACACGAGGGGGAGGCGGACCCATGTCAGCTGGTTCTAAGCTCACTGTAGCTGGAGGAGAGCAACGTCAGGGGAGACACTCCAGAGGGCGCTCTTCAGCCAGGGGCAGTGTCAGGGCTCTCAGCGGGAGTTTAGTCAGTGGAGTGTCTCACAATGTCAGTCTCGTAGGCTCTCAGTAATTTACAGTTGCTTACGTGAATCCAGGAGGGTCGCTCAGCAATGCGGACTGCCGTTGGTGTGGCGAGGAGAACTTTGAAAGGTCCTGTCCACCTGGGTTGTGACCAAACAGTCCGTTGAACGGCCTTGAGAAAAATGAGGTCACCGACAGAGATCTCCTGATCTGGCTTCAGAGTCTGTGGAGAGGAAAGGGCTTGGGCAGACTCAATTTGTTCTTTTGCACTCACAGCTTTCTTCAAATAATCATGTAAATCACCAGAGTTTTCATGAGAATCAGGCAGAAAAGCAGAAAAGGTAGGCAAAATAAAAGGTTTGTGAAAAACACATTCAAAGGGAGACAGACCTGTCGCAGAGCTTTGGGTGGTGTTTATGGTTAATCTAACCGCATCTATAGAGGCCAAGATTTTTCCGTGTCAGCGACAACCTTCGCTAATAACTGCTTAATTGTGGAATTTTGTCTTTCAACAAGGCCCGCACTCTGAGGGTGATAGGCTGCATGCAACTTATGTTTAATGCCAAGAGAAGTCAACAGTGTTTTGACACACTCTGCTGTGAAATGTGTGCCATTATCAGAGTAAATAATCTGAGGAAAACCAAAACGAGGAAAAATAGCTGACTGAAGGACCTTACATGTAAAGTCTGCATTCGCCGAGGCAGTAGGATGGATTTCTGTCCATTTACTGAATGCACAAACAATAACCAGACAATATTTAAAATTGTGGGATTTGTTTAGCTCAATGTAGTCCATGTGAATATGTTGGAAAGGTTCCGTTGGGTGAGGAAAAGAACCGCGTCGCGTTTTAACAGCACCCTGAGCGTTATGGCGTAAACAAATCAATCATGCACGAACGTGTTTCTGGGCCATCTTCTGAAAATTTGGGCAGTAAAAAACTTTTTGCACCGAATCTGTCATCTTCCGTGTGGTGACGTGGCAAGCACCATGTGAAACACATGCCGCCCAAGAATATAATGTAGGTGGTAGAACAGGTTTGTTCGTGGGTCCGTGTATAAGGATGCCTGTGTTAGAAGCAACATGCATGTCAGGAGAGGGAGTCAGTCGAGACTGATGATGTAATAGCACAGTGTGGTCAACAGGGTCTGACAACAAGAGCTGGGCAGGCGTGCCAGGTAAATTCAAAGCTAGAGAACGAGCAGATAAGTCAGCTAGTGCGTTTCCAAGGGACACTAAATCCTTTTTTCCTGTGTGGGCTGGACAATGAACGATAGCGAGGGCTGATGGGAGGGTCAGTGCATGACAAAGCTCTTTCAGCAGAGTTGCATGTTTTACAGGAGCACTAGAAGAGGTTGAGAACTGTCGTAAATGCCACATGGCGGTATGTGTGTGGCAGGCATTAAAAACGTACTTGCTGTCGGTATAAATCGTGACAGGGAAGCCCGAGGTTTAATTTAAAGCTGCAATCATAGCTTTTAACTCAGCTGCCTGAGCAGAGTAAGATGATGGCAGAGTGTCCGTTAGCAAGACATCAGACAGAGTAGTGACAGCATAAGCCGTGTGTGTCACCCCAAAGTCGTCTTTCAAAGACGAACCGTCAGTAAAAAGCCACAATGAGTTAGGAATGGGCTTATCTGTTAAATCTAACCTAGGCAAAAAAATCTTTAGGGAACAGTCCAAACAGTCATGAGCTTCCCCATCTTCAGAAGTGGGCAGAAGAGTGGCTGGGTTTAAAATTGTGCATCTGCGAACAGTGATGTGCGGTTGGGCCAGATAACAAAGAATAAAGAGGGGCAGACATCTGAGAGTAGTTCGGGATCCATTGTCTGCAGTAATTAAAGGTCCCTAATAGCGACATCAACTGTTTACGAGAGGAAGGGACGGGCAAATTACAAACTGTGGAAATCCTATCAGGAGAAATAGTTTTGCCAGAGGCAGAAACTAAATGTCCCAAAAATTTAACCTGTGTTTGGGCCAGCTGGATTTTAGATTTACTGCATTTGTGGCCCTGAGAATGTAGGAAATGGAGCAATGCAATAGAATCAGAAAGACAAATGTCTTCGGTAGGTGAGGCCAGCAGAATGTCATCAATGTAAAGTGAAAGCTGGGAGCCCCCTGGAGGTTGAAACTTTGAAAGGTTTGCAGACATGGCCATTGAAAAAATGCAAGGGGAGTCAGTGAACCCCTGAGGTAGTCGCGCAAAAGTGAGTCTTTTGCCCTCAAACGTGAAAGCGAACCAAAATTGAGATCAAACCAAAAAAAAACAAACCAAAAAAAGCATTAGCCAAATCCACCACAGTGAAAAATCGACTTTGTGGGTGCAAATCGTTTAACAAAGTGTGTGGGTCTGGCACAAGAGGGGATCTGGAAATTACATTTGAATTAACAGCCTGTAAGTCCTGAACTAACCTCCAACCAACACTGGGAGGAGCTTTTGGGACAGGAAAAATGGGTGTATTGACGGGGGAATCTGGGCATTCAACAATAACACCTGACTTCAAAAAGGATTCAAGCATGGGACGAATGCCAGCGACGGCGTCTGGTTTTAAAGGATATTGCCTAACATAGGGTCGAAAGCCAGATTTAGGTGTAATAACAACGGGGGCCACATCTTTTATGAGACCCACATCAGAAGGTCCTGTAGACCAGAGAGTCTCAGGAATGCTTTTAAGGGGTCAGTCCTGGTTATCAAACAGAAAATCAGAGGCCTGATCAGCGGAGTCAGAAGATTGCAGGCAATATGACGGAATGGGCACTCGCAGGGGGAGGGAGTCAGAGGGGCATCTGCTCTCTGACCCACACTGGCGTTCAACTTGGAAAGAACCCACAGCCGTAAAGGCAAATGGCAATTTAAACAGCCCTGTCAGGCGGGAGTGGAAGATATCTTTACGATCTGTGCATGGCAACCAATCGTTTGCAGATAAGCCTTCACACACAAGGTGGCCACAGTCCTCCCAAAACACATCAGAGGACCCAGATAAGGCGATGTGAGGGGCCACCTCAGTGAAGAGGGGTTCGAGATGGGACGGAAGTGTTACTGCGGCAGCCGAAAGACCAGAGGCATGAAAGAAAAGACCTGTAACTTGGAAAACCTCAGTCTGAAAAGATTCAAGCTTGCCAGCATAGTCAAGATCAGTCATAATTGAAGGATCATAACGCATGGTAACATGCAGAGTTATAGGTGGGTGAACAGCAGCAACATTCGGGGCCACATACTCTAAAGCAGAAGAGGAGGCGCCAAGAAGAGAATGTGCATAGTGTTCAGGCAGCATATAGGCATATAAGATGCCAGTACCCTGCCAGTCACCGTCATCCTCATGCCACATGAGCTGCTGCGGGGGAGTCTGACGTATAACCCTGTAGTCATCCCCCTGACGACCTACAGCTAAGTGCAGATCAAAGGCAGCATCCCTGCCGAGGAGATTAACAGGACAGGATGGGCAGTAAATTGCAGACAGTTCCGTCTGCAGGTTACTGACAGGATCAACAAACAAAAGTGGATCTGTGACTTTTTCTTTGGTCAATTCGCCATTAGCTGACCTGACTGTAATTGTTTTGCCGCTAAATGTCATGTCATCTAATTTAAAGTTCAATGTGGTTTTGGTTGCACCACTGTCACAGAGGAAGAGAACTTCTCTGCCCGAAACCAGGAGCGTAACAGTCGGTGTGGAAAGGGAGCGTGCACGCGCAGCACTGTGACTGCACGCGGCTCTCTCTGTTCTTCCCCAAGAGATGATGCACCCACACACAAGACGCAGACACAGTCAACATAAAACCCTAGCAAGTAAAGAGAGGACAGACTTTCTGTGTTGCATACTCACTTCAAGCAATGAACCTCGTTATTTGATGAGGGTCCGACACGACGTCGGGGGCACCGCCGGATCCAAAGGGCGAGGGCCGCCGATCCTGAAGGCGGATGTGTCAATGCTGAGGCTGTGATCTCAGACCGCATGCGGTTTTCAGGCAACCCCCCCCCAGGGGTTCCAGCGATGTCCAGGGCGTCAGTCGGCCGGCTCAGAAGGACCAAATGTGAGGAAACTGGATTTTCTAGAAAGGACTGTATTAAATATAGTATTAGGTTGGTTCGATCCCTTTTCAGTTTCCAGCACACAGAAATAATGAATAATGACTCAGAGACAGTTACTTAGCTTCAGTGTAGGTTTACTCCGCACAAAACAGCATAGATCTGTACGCAGGGTTACAGACGGAGGAACAGGATCACAAGGTCTGAACCAGGTCTGAACAAAGACACTCAGAAAAGGGCTTGGTATATATACCTGACATTTACATATTCAAAAGATGGTCTGGGGATCTATGGTGTGAAAAACCCACCCACATGCTGTTGCAGGCTGGATACTTGAAGGTCATAAAGCTTCAAGTGTCAGATCTCTCTGATGTTCCCACAGACATTTGCCAGAGCACAAACACCAGAACACACAAAAGTAAAAAGGGAGGATGAGGAGAAACTGTGAGGACAATAGCTTGTTTGTGCTGTCTTAGGATGTAATATAATTTTGAGATGATAATACATGCTCAGTGAATTAAGTTTAAACCATTAGTGTAATAAAAGGTATAGGTAAATGTTATAATAGTAAAAAGGGAGTTTCTAACTATTCTATTTCTAATTATTCCTAACATAACCCCAATCCTTACCCCATAGAAATCCCTCAACGACAGCCGTTGGCCCAAGTGGGTGGAGTCGCAGAAGAGGATGTACAAGGAGAACAGGAGTTGGTCCTGAGTAGTATGACATCAGATGTAGTGGAGGTGTCTGTAAGACGGGTGGGGTTTTCAGATGAAAATGATGTGGGGACTCACCTTCTAAACTCCCTACAAGGAGATGGTTTGACTTCCATCCAACAGGCTGAGATGACTAGTCTGTTACACAGATGAACCAAGGTTTTTGCAAGCCATGATGAGGACTTTGGCCGTACCGGAGCAGTGAGACATCAAATTCCGACGGGGTCAGCACCACTGAGTAGGGAAAGGTATCGACCCGTTCCCCCAAGCCTGTATACGGAATTAAGAGCCTTGCTGCAGAACATGCTCAATAGTGGCGTGGTGAGGGAAAGTTCTAGCCCGTGGGCAGCTCCCATTGTGCTAGTACGGAAAAAGGATGGGAGTTGGCGATTTTGTGTCGACTATAGGAAATTAAATGCAGTGACCCACAAGGATGCACACCCTCTCCCACGTATTGAGGAGTCTCTAACTGGACTCAAAGCTGCCAAATGGTATTCAACTTTGTATCTCGCCAGTGGCTATTGGCAGGTGGAGCCCTGTGATCGAGAGAAGACTGCCTTCACCACACCTTTTGGGCTATATGAATTTGACCGGATGCCATTTGGCCTATGTAATGCCCCAGCAACATTTCAAAGATTGATGCAGCGCTGCCTTGGAGACATGGTGAATGACTTCTTGCTGATTTACTCGGATGACATTGTCGTTTTTTCCCCTGATTTCAGCAGTCATGTGCACCATCTGGAGAGAGTGTTCCAACGACTAAATCAACATGGATTGAAGCTCCAGCCCAGCAAGTGTCGCTTGTTCCAGCACAGAGTAACTTACCTAAGACATGTTATCAGTGAGGAAGGAGTAGCCACAGACCCGCAAAAGATCTCAGCTGTGAAGGATTGGCCAGTACCCCAGACCGTGAAGCAGGTTAAGTCCTTCCTTGGTTTTGCTGGCAACTACCGTCGCTATATACCTGCCTTCTCCAGAGTCGCTGGACCACTACGTGCTTTGACCCATGGCTATGGAAATGGCAAGAAACCAGCTGTAATCGACTGGTCCTCAGAGTGTCAGGAAGCCTTCAATCTATTGAAGAAGGCTTTGATAAAAGCACCTGTTTTGGCTTATGCCGACTTCTCTAAACCATTTAACCCAGGGGTCGGCAACCCATGGTTTCAGAGCCACATGTGGCTCTTTCATCCTTCTGTTGTGGCTCCCTGTGACTTTGGAAAATAATGAGTATTTTATAAAAATTCAAATTTATTTTAGTTTGTTCATTTTTCATGGCATTTCAAAGGCGCTGCTGGCTCCGTGCGAGGCACGTGCCACGTAAAAAACAGCTTCCTTGGTGGGCTCGTGTTTGTCGGGCAAGGGCTGAGGAGCTGATAGCAGGAGGAGACACGCGGGGCGGCTTCAATAAACACTCCGGGTCTGGAGTGATTTTCTGCCGGGGGCTTGGCGTGGCGCGGAACGGGGAGCGGCTTTCTGGTGACGGAGAGTTTGCGCCGGTGTTTTGGACTCCCGTGTGCGGTGATGTGTGTTTCAGAGCAGGGGAGCTCGTTGCGTCGGTCGCGATCGACGGGTCATCTTCGGGGACGTGGGGGAGATTGAAGGGGAACAGAGTGCTTCTTGAAAATCCACCAGCCAATCAAAATCCTCACCGAAAAGTACGGGACTTGATTGACATGCAAAATGGCCAATCGGACATCCTCTGACAAACTCTGCCTTCAGAACGTCTTTTTCTCCCCGCGGCACATCATGTCCCCGGTAGAAGTCCAGCAACCGGAGTTTATTAAAGCCGCCCCGCGTTTCTCCTCCTGCTATAAGCTTTGCAGTTCTCGCCCGATAAATACAAGCTCATCAAGGAAGCTGTGAGGCACGCGCTTTATACTGTTGCGGAGTGTGTGTTTGTGCTGAGCGGCGCGCGTGCCACGAGGGAGGGGCGCATACAGGTGGAGATGTGGGTGTGAGCACGGAGCGGAGGGGTGTGCGTGAAATATATTGTGTGTTCGGAGGACGGAGCGATAAATTAGTAGTCGTTGTTCCCCATCAATACTGATCAATACGGAGCCAGCAGCGCCAAATGCCTCACAATATGCCACACTCCCCGCATTGCACCGTTTACAGCAGAGCATGAATACGATGGTCGCTGCTTTCTGTCTTTGTAATAAAACGCCTCATCTGTTAATACAAAGTATCTTTATGTAAACTCACTGTGTAGTTTTTAATCATCAGTACATAAACAATTATGTTGAAATAAACATGAAGATGAAAAGAAAGAAGTACTTTTTTTTAATCTTTTCTGGCCCGCAATCTACACTTATGTCCTTGAAAATCGATCGCGATCGACGTAATGAGCACCCTTGATATAATTTATACATGCATAATATATATAATGATCTCAAAACGGGTTGTGGCTCCGGGTGCTTTTTTTTTCATTAAGGGCGGTCCGAAATGGCTCTTTGAGTAAAAAAGGTTGCCGAACCCTGATTTAACCTGTACACAGATGCCAGTTTTGGTGGGTTGGGGGCGGTGCTGGCTCAAGTACAAGAAGGTAAAGAGCGAGTAATCGCCTATGGCAGTCGCAGCCTGCATCCCACTGAAAGGAATGACCAAAATTATAGCTCCTTTAAGTTGGAGCTAATGGCTCTGAAATGGGCAGTGACTGAAAAGTTCAAAGATTATCTGTATGGTGCTGACTTTACTGTCTTCACAGATAATAACCCACTGGTACACCTGGAGAGTGCTCGCCTTGGCGCAGTTGAACAAAGATGGGTTGCCCAGCTTGCCAACTTCAAGTTTACCATCAAGTATCGTCCTGGCACCCAAAATAAGAATGCCGATGCACTGTCAAGGCTGCATGACCGAGGGGATGATGACGTGCAGGTGAACCAGGTGGTCATTGAAGAGGAGACGTGGGTGGAACAACAGGCCCGGGACCCAGACTTGAGCAAGGTACGAGAGTGGAAAGAATAGGCCATACCACGGTCACAGATGGGTGAAGTGTCACCCTTTGTAAGACTGCTGTTGAGGGAGTGGGATAAGATCGTAGTGAGAGATGGTGTTATTGGAAGGTTAACCACAGCAACCGATGTTAACCAAGAACTCTTCCAAGTAATTGTCCCTAAACAGGCCACTCGAAACATCTGGGACAAATACCACAAGGAGATGGGACATCCGAGCATAGCTCGAACATTGGCCATTCTAAAACAACGCTGTTTCTGACGGGAATGACAGAGGAAGTGAAGGCCTGGACGGAAAGCTGCCCGCAGTGTGTGTGTTCCAAGACTGGACCGGATACAAGAGCACCACTGGTACCTATCCAGACATCCTATCCCTTTGAGGTCATTGGCATGGACTACCTCTCTTTGGGCCGCCCTGAGGACCGGTACCCATATATCCTGGTCATAACTGACCTGTTTTCTAAGTATGCAGTTGCAGTGCCCACCAAGGATCAAACAGCTAATACAACAGCTAGAGCCTTCTATGAACATTTTATAAGAACCTTTGGCTGCCCGGAGCACATCCTGACTGATCGGAGGGCTTCGTTTGAGTCATCACTACTGCAAGAGTTATGTAAACTGTATGGGTGTCAAAAGAACACCCATACAGCGTAACACCCACAAGGAAACGGGGCCTGCGAAAGGTTTAATCAGACATTGATAGGGCTCCTGGGTTCATTAGCTGAGACTGGCCAAGCACAGTGGCCAGACCAGTTGCCGGCTCTCCTTCAGGCCTACAATAACACTGTACACAGCACGTCGAAGATGACACCGCACTTTGTGGTGTTTAGAAGACACGCAAGGCTCCCTATCGACTGGGTTACGGGCTTGAACCATATTACAGAGTCCTATACCCTGCAAGGTTGGGTCAGACAACACGAGCAAGCCCTTAACAATGCATACCAGTGTGTCCGGAATCACACTGATCATTGACAAAAGCAAGACCAGGCACGTTATAATCGCCGGACCAGGTGGATCCCCTTACTTCCAGGCGAACGAGTGTTGGTCCGTAATTTCCAAAGGAGAGCCAAAGGCAAATTGACCCCAAAATGGAGTCCAGAACCTTTTGTGGTGGTGACGCAGTTGCGAAAGGGCCTCCCAGTCTATGTACTGTGGCCCGAGGGCAAGGAAGCCCCAACACGCACAGTGCATTATAATAACCTTCGTCCATGTCCTCTAGGTGTGTTACAGGAAAATCCAACAGCACTAGAGCCAGGCCCCATTCCATGTAAAGAACCACCTCGGTTGCCGCCACCAACTTGTTGGCTTCCAGGTCTAGTTATAGGGACTCAACAATCAGTACCACCGACCATAGGTGCAGCACAAAATGAGCAACCTGAGCCTCCATGTATCCCAGCAGTTCCCAGGGCTGAACAGGAGCACCCAAATCTACGGCGTTCCCAGCAAGTTAATTTAGGGCGCCCACCAGTCAGGTACCAGTAGTAGCAAGCGGTCGAGACGACCTGTGTTAAAGGAGGGGGGTAAATGTCGGGTGGCTTATCACATGTTTTTATTGAATATTTATGTGGGTTTCTGTGTTGCATGACTTTGTAGTGGATTCCTTGATTCTTTGCATGAACTCTTGCATGGACTGATTGGTGATGCATAACACCTGCTGATGAGCCGCACCTGAAGCACACAGGAGTCTATAAAGAGGAGAACGTTTGACTGAGCGGGGCGCGAGGGGAAGCAGGAGAGGGACGAACAGGAGCAGCACCACGAGACGAGCAGGTGCCGGGACCGACACAGGGGAGGATCGCTGCGGCAGGAGCAGGCTTCGGACCGACAGCGGAGGAGTCCCCCCCCCCGAAGGAACGCTCACCGGGTGAAGCAGCTCGGGGTGAAGTGGTGCCAGAACGGGTCGCCCTACGAGTCAGCCAGACGATCGAGCGCTGGCTCGCAGCAGAGGAGCAGCACCACCAGAGAGCAGCCAGGGACCAGCAGGAGAGCCGACTGGAGAAGAGAGGCGTGTGGTCGGATCGAGGGGGGCTGCGGAGGACCAACCCCAGAGGCCAGTTGCAATGGGCCTGGAATGGATGTGATGAATCGCCCATAAAGCTAAGTTTAAAGGAATGTAACTGGTGTTGTGAGCACGAACGTGGCTACTGTCTGGCCTTGTTGAACTGCAGCTGAGTTTCCTTCTCCCCATTCCAGTGGCGTGCAGGAAGGGGGCCACTGCTGGAGCAGAAAAGTATTAATCGGGACTCCTTTCGTGGAATGCTGCTCACCCACTGCTTTAAATTGAAGGACTTCCTATTTTTTTCTTTACAATGCATGAACTGCCAAGATGGACTCTTAATGTGTTTTTATAGGCGTGTTTTTTGTGATCGATTTTGCTCCTTTTACCTGGCCATTTTATGCTTTTGCTTATGCTTTTGGGACTTTTAAATTTTTTTAGCTATTTTTCTCGTGGTAGTCACCACTGGTACATATTAAAGATTTCTTTTGACACCAACATATTTTGCGTTCATCCTTTCTAACGGTGGAACTCGTGCTGGTATCCCAGAACCTTGCGCTGAAAGCGCGACATTTGTGTAAAAAAATTAAATTAAATTTAAAAAAATACCTGTGTTTGTGTGTGCTTCACCCAGCCACCGGTGACTTGCCCCTTCTCGAACTTTTTGACTTCTGTTCCAAAGACTACTGCAAAGAGGGGTGGGCGCAAGTGTCTTGCAGCAGAGGGTGGTGGCTACGTGCACATTGGGTCTGCTCTGTCGGAGCGGGGAGTTGTAGGAAATAATACCCTTTGCCTGCTCTGGTCGAAATTGGGTTGAACATGGGTTTTTCTTTTGCCTAAGTGCCTTTTCATGTGGCTGTTTTATGTTGTTTGACTCTTAGTTATTTCATCTTCTTGTGTTTACTTTTTTATTTTTTTGCACCATAAGTGTGGAGAGGGGAGAGGATGAAGACATGGGTGCGATGTTCAGTGTCAGATGTGTCAAAATATAGGCGCAAAATACTGTCTGTGGTAAGCCTATCAAAATAAAGGGCTGAAAGTCTCATCCATCGCTGAGTTGCTTTATTATGTGTTACACTGTGGGCATGCTATTGGAAGTGCGCACCCTGGAAAATGCTGCCCCCTGTTATGTGCCGCCCTGGGTGACCGCCCACTTTGCCCATATCAAAAACCGCCACTGACCGCTGCATTGTGGCGGTACAGTTCAACTACCCCTGGTTGCAGTCTGAAGACCAAATGAACGAAAATACCACCCTCCTCTTCCTCAGCGCGTTCACAGGCGCAGCAAGTGAATGAGCGGGATGTCGTTGATTTTATGAATAAACCCTGGAGACGATCGTGTTGTATGAAAAGTATAAACGCATCTCAGAAGTTCATCGCAGAACACAACAGTAGTATTAACAAAACTAGATTGTGGAAACGATTTGTGCGATGACCCATTGCTTGGCTAAAGCGAACGACAAAAGCTGGCTTCTTCCTGTGAACCGTTTTTTTAACTGTCCTTCATTCTTTCTTACTTCTTTTTATCTTCAAGCCGCTTATCATTGGTCACAACATGTTTGTGCTGAACAGGGGAGGGGGTTAAAGGGGCAGCAAAACCTCATTACATACACAGCATCAGTGGAGAAATGGAATAGAGTGCCAGATGCAACAAGATGACTAGAAGAGACAAAATCAACACAAAAACATACTGAAATAAAAGGAAAAAGAAGCAAAATCTGGACAAATGCAAAGTTTTAAACATAAACCATGTTTTTGAATAAATTAATTTATTACATATATTGTTTAAGCATGGACCAATGTTCAATGAACTCGTTCAGTAGACATAGACAAGGGACCAAAGACATAGACAGTGGACACGAAAACATATTTTTGGCACAAACAGAACCCCATATGCAAAAAAACAATTCCATCTAGAACCAGCTCCACAACCAACCTGCACCTGAGAACTGAGAGAATATTCTCCTGATTAGAGCAGATCATTACTGACTGAAAAAAACAGATGGGAAAGTATGTGCTCGGGCAGTAATTATGTCATGCTCTGTCAACAACATCATGTCTCTTGCCATTTTTCTTTCCTCATGGTTTAATCGTGTGCCACTGCGGCTCTGGATGGGGACCTGCATCGCCTCTTAGTTGTGGTGGAGCGGTTCCCGCCTGTGATGCTGCATTTGGCTGGTCATGCAGCTGTTCACAGAGAGGGAGGTTCCAATTATCAGCGTTTTCGTGCTCAGCTTATTTCTCATTTCTAATTGTCTTTCCCCATCAATTAGGGGGTGGGAGTTGTGTAGGCATTTATTTATTAATTTACTTATTTTTTGTGCTTGTTTATTTTAATCTTCATGCTTGTTTTGATATTATTTATTTTGTTTGGTTTTAATGTAAAGCACTTTGTGTTATTCTTTTATATGAAAAGTGCTTTATAAATAAAGTTTGATTAATTGATTGATTAATTTGGTCAGGATGTACTGAGGGGAATTTATTTTTTCTTTTTCACTTCTCTTTCAGTTTGGTGGAGAAATGTGGGTTAGGCAAATACCACATGTATAGTACTCACTCAATAACCTTGTCCCAAATGGGAACTATGGTATGTCTTTTGAGGACAAAACAGGTAAGTAAAAATAACTTGGTTTTACTTCCTGGTGCCATGCTTCATGAAGGCTTGAGGAAGAAATGGTTTAATAAATCAAGGAGGAAATTGGCAGCAATTTAGGGGGATGCTTTTTTTATTTTACCTTGACAGGTTTTGTCCTCCTGACAGTTACAGCTGAACCCAACAGTTACATCAGACTGTTAAAATATTCACATGCTATAAAGGCACAAAGGTTGTTGTTTTTCACATTTCACATTTCATTGCGCAACACCTGGATCATCAAAAAAAAAAAGCTGACTCATCTCATGCTAATAATGTGATTTTTATTAACTATTGAAGACATTTTTATTATGTGTCTTTATATTCCATATAAATGTATTTTTTTTTTATTTTTGCCTGTGGTTTACTTGCTGTTAGTATTTGACGTAAAGACAGCAGGTAATGCAGGCAGTAAAACAGATGCGCTTTTTGAGAACACAAGTAAACAATAGATCATTTGTTTATGAAAGTACTAAAGATTTTTAGAGGATTATTGCTGTTGGTGTTGCACAAAATTAGGAGAATGCCAAATATTTTTTGGAGTAATCCCAGTGATGAGTCATATGATTTAGTTTTTAATGTTTTATGAGACCTAAAAATGATATTCACAATAACATTTTTTAGTAACTTGCCTTGCTCTGTTATCTATTTCTGAACAGCAGCTCAGTTATTCTACAACTGCCCTTATTTTAGCTGCAGTTACTTTGCAACAAGTGTCCAGTTTTTGCTCGTTGGTTGTTGATGATCACTGCTGTGTTGGGGCAAAATTTGAGTTTTCCTTTTTGTGTTAACTTTTTGAATCTTGTGTGTTGTGAATGTCAACTGTGTTTTGCAATTAGTAGATCCCAGTTTTGCCAATTGTGTTTTATGTTTAAACCAGAGAGTGGCGTTTTTGAGAAAAGAGTTAAAGCGGTTCCGTAGTTGGTTTAGAGAATGATACTTAGTGTTTTAGCAATTGGAAAAAAAACTTTAATACAGGAAACGGATGAAGGATAATGAATTCAGTTAACAGATGGAGGAGAGAAGAGTTCTTGACAAACAACTAAAGGGTCTGTGGGAGACAGAATTCTTTTGTATTTGTAGTTTCTAAATACTTATTTTCTGCACTATTATAAACTATTTTAAAGATTTCTTTCAAAAGGATTTCCCGGATTGCGTAATTAATTTTTTTTATGATTTTGAAACTCGCAGAAAAAGTCATAAACTAAGGGTCACTCCAATCTCATGTTAAAAACCATTTTCCTTCTTTTGCATAACCTGTCAAGGTCAACCTTTGGCAGATACAAGTCTGTAGAAAGACAGTGTTATTGTAGCTACAGCCTATTTATTTATTTATTTGACCATGTCATTAGAAATACTCTTCAGAAAAGCAACAAGAAGTCATCTTTCTATGGAAGCGATTCTGTAGCATAAATAAAAAGCAAGGTCAAAACCAGAAATGCTTTTTCATTTTCAAAATGAAGCTGCATGCCTAACCGGAAAAGCACCTGAAGAGGCGTGAAGAGTCCCTCCCTAAACAACACTCCTCCGTCTTCGTCAGAAAGGAGTTTGATGAACCTCCGCTGATCCAGGTGCTTCTCTGTTGAACTGGAGGGCAGACAGGAGACTGAGCTCCTATCTACAGCTGCTCACACAGATTGTGCACCAAAGTCACTGAGGATTGTTTGTGTTTTCTCTTTATGGAGACTTGATACATTCTTCCTGTCTGGAAAAATTCTTCAGTCAGGTGAGTTTTAGGTAACCCCTTTAAGGATTCAGTAAACTTGTCAGCCTACTGTTACTGTGACTGTTAGATTTGTTGGCACAAAGTCATCATTTTGCAATACATTTGTATGAATTTCTTTCCTGTTTTCAGGTTTTTAACATAAGAAGGTTTTTTAAACTGTGAAAAAACAATGTAAATGTCACCTAATTGTTGTTTATAAAATGATTTTTGTTAGTTTAGGTAAGGTTGCTGATTATTTGACCTATTTTACATTTTGTTGTAGATCTGCTTATTTATTTAGAAACAAATTGAGACTTTTTAAAATTACCATTTTATTATTTCCTTTATTTAAAACATGTAAAAACAATACGAATTATTACAATATTACAAAATACAATCACCATCTTCAATGCTTAAAAAAAAATGGAAAAGCTGTCCTTTCCCTCGGCATGGCTCGATACCATGTGGAGCCGAGCCTTCAGCTGGCTCCCAAACTCCTCAAAACTCACCTGTTTACTTGGCTTCTTCAGTCTGATTCACTTTTGATTTTCTGTCAGCTACTATTCATTGTGTTTTGATTGAATATTTTTGTGAACTGAGTGACTATTATTTGGTACAGTGTCGTTGAGTTCCTTGAAATGCGCTTTTAAATAAAATTGGTTATTATTATTAAATAATTGCACATTTAACCCTTGTGCTATCTTAGATGACCCACCTAGATGGAAAGATTTCATGCAATCCATGGACACCAGTGAAGATCATAAATCATTGAAGAAAAAAGGTTCAGAGCACTGTCTAGTGGGTCTAGATGACCCAACTCCCAACGTTAAAGTGGCTAAGATAGCACAAGGGTTAAAAAGGGGCAGTACCAATGCCTATTTAAGCCTATTATGTTAGCTACTTTTTACATAATAATTAATATTATTCCAAATAATTATTTGACCATTAATAATTGGAGATTTCATTATTTTTGTTCATCCATCTTAAGTTTTGTAGTACATGTAAATTGTTTAATGTCCATGCTATTCCACATATTCATTCCAAACACCGACACACACACTCACACACGTGCCTACCCGCACGTGCACACACACCCACACCCACACCCACACCCACAGTTTTTCTAATTGTTCTAACTTGTTCAAAAATACCATATCTGTTTAGAGGGTAATGATATGGTGCCGCTGTCAGACTCCTCCCCCTCTCCCCTCCACTTGGCTGCTTCTCCATCCCAGCTGCTGCCACTTACTTCATCACCTCTTCTGCCTTCATAAGGAGCCTCTGGATCACCAGTCTTCGCCAGTCCGTTGCCCCTGATGGTGCATAGTTGGTCCTCTCGTCTCGTTCATGGTGTTCTGTCTCGTTAAGCCCTTGGCTAATTTCTGTCTCTGCTCATCTCCAGGAATCCATTGTCACAAGTGGTCGCCTGCATCAACTTCTGTCTGGAACCTTCCCTCCGTTTGCTCCCGCTGGTCCCACCTCGAGCCTCTGCCGTCTTCTGCCATCTCTCGGACCCCCTCCGACGTCAACTCCTTCCGACTGTCTGCGGAAAGATCCAACAGTGACGCCACTCGAGTTCGATCTTCACTCTCTGGGAACCCTAGATCCTGCCCACGGCTTTCTGTCTGTTCACTATTAAAACCTCTTACCTGCCACGCTCGTCCTCCTCTGTGTTTCCTCCGGGTTCCAGCGTCTGGGTCGACAAGTGTTCTGTAGCCATGACAGGTAATCTCCATCCATTTGTGTAATTTATTGGTTTCACATATTTTTTGTCTTTTTGCATCAAACATTAGTTTTGTTTTTCAAAACTCATTAACTTTGTAGTGAGTTTAAGAGCAATTGATGTCTTCAGTTTAAAATCCTGTTTCTTCTCTGTGTGCCTGAATTTGAGTTGATATCTTCTACATGTCAGTTAGTTTATGCAGAAACTAAGAAAACGGATGTTTTCTCTTTTTCAGTCTTGATTTCAGTGCAGATTCATGGTCTCAGAATGAATTGGGATAAGCTCTACACCGTGTTGAAGCGTGTCAGGAACAACTCCACCAGTTTGGGGAAGATCTGGTTGTCTGTTCTTTTCATCTTCCGCGTTGCCATCCTTATTCTGGCAGCAGAGAAAGTTTGGGGAGACGAGCAGTCTGACTTCACCTGCAACACACAGCAGCCTGGATGCAAAAATGTCTGCTATGACCACTTCTTTCCTGTGTCGCACATCCGCCTGTGGTGCCTGCAGCTCATCTTTGTCTCCACACCAGCCTTGCTGGTAACCATGCATGTCATCTTCAAACAACGTAAGGATGGGAAGAGCGAGCAGTCCTCTGAGATGTCAGACCTTGAGAAGCAGAAGGAGAAGAAGCCGCGTCTACCCATCACAGGCTCTATATGGCAAGGCAAGGCAAGGCAAGTTTATTTGTATAGCACAATTCGTACACAAAGTAATTCAAGGTGCTTCACAAAACAGAAAAATGCATTAAAATCACAATACATCATAGAAATAATCAACATAAAATTTACTTTAAAAGAAAAGGAAAAAAAAAAAAAAAAAAAAGATTTAAAAAGAAAGGAAGGAAAGAAAGGTGCAGATAGGACCTTTCAGTCATATACACGGCTAAACAGAAATGTTTTAAGTCTAGATTGAACATGAACACAGAAGACGCCTGTCTTACGCCTTCAGGGAGGCTGTTCCAGATTTTAGCTGCAGAATATTGAAACGCTGATTCCCCTTGTTTAGTTCTGACTCTGGGAATCAACAGGAGGCCGGCCCCTGAGGTCCTCAGAGTACGAGATGGTTCATATGGCACTAACATGTCAGAGATGTACTTTGGTGCGTGGCCATGGAGAGACTTGTACACAAGCAGAGCTGCTTTGAAGTCTATTCTTTGAGGTACAGGGAGCCAGTGCAAAGACCTGAGCACAGGACTAATGTGATCATACTTCCTGGTTTTGGTCAGGACTCGAGCAGCAGCATTCTGGATGTACTGAAGCTGTTTTACAGCTCGTTTGGAGAGGCCGGTGAGCAGGCCGTTACAGTAGTCTAACCTACTGGAGACAAATGCATGGATAAGTATCTCCAGGTCTCGCTTTGAGATTATGTTTTTGATTTTGGCAATGTTTTTCATGTGGTAAAATGCCGCTGATGTTACTGACTTGATATGGCTGTTAAAGTTCAGGTCAGAGTCCATGATTACCCCTAGATTTCTGACTTGATTTAAGGGGTTTAAGAGACAGAGAATGAAGGTAGCTGCTGACACTTTCTCTTTGTTTCTGTGGGCCAAAAACAATAACTTCGGTCTTGTTTGAGTTTAGCTGGAGAAAGTTGTTCTGCATCCACGCGCTGATCTGTTGGAGGCAGTGGTTGAGTGAATCCACTGGCCCATATTCACCTGCTGTCAGTGACACATAGATCTGAGTATCATCTGCATAGTTGTGATAAGATATGTTATTACTGCGTATTAACTGCCCTAGTGGCAGCATGTAGAGGTTGAACAGAAGGGGTCCCAGGATCGATCCCTGGGGCACACCACAATTCAAGCCCATGTAGTCTGAGACACAACTCCCAATTTCAACAAAATATTTCCTGTCTTCTAGATAAGACTTGAGCCAACTTAGGGCAGATCCAGAGATGCCAACCCAGTCTTGGAGTCTGTGCAAAAGGATCCCATGATCAGCAGTATCAAAGGCAGCGCTCAGGTCTAGCAGGATTAAGACAGAGACCTCTCCATCATCAGTGTTCAGGCGGATGTCATTGGTTACCTTGATAAGAGCAGTTTCTGTGCTATGATGGGGTCTAAAACCTGACTGGAAAACATCAAACGAATTGTTTAATAAGAGAAAGTCAGTGAGCTGTTGGTAGACAACTTTTTCAAGGACTTTTCCTAATAATGGCAGATTAGAGATAGGTCTGTAATTATTCAGTACAGTGGGATCAAGACCGCTCTTTTTCAGGAGGGGTTTAATGACTGCAGTTTTTAAGGCCTCCGGAAATATTCCAGATTGAAGAGACATGTTAACTATTTGAGTAATTGATGGCAACACACTGTTCAAGACAGACTTTAGAAATCTAGTGGGTAACACATCAAGGCAGCATGTAGACAAGCTCAGACGGGTGATGGTCTCTTGGACAGTTTGGTCAGTGACAGGTATAAAGTGAGTCAGCTTAGAGTGAGTAGGTGGCCGTTCGATAGTTATATGTGTTGTGGAGTTGATGGCTTTTTTAATGCCCTGAACCTTGTCATTGAAAAATACAGCAAACTCATTACATTTAGGTGTACAAACCAATTCTATTGGTAGCTGGGTTGGAGGGTTAGTTAATCTGTTAACTGTTGTGAACAGGATACGAGAGTTGCTGCTGCAACTTCCAATTATTTCAGAGAAGTACCTTTCCCTTGTTCTGTCTTCTCCCTTGGTGGACCTATACCTGGAGTACTCTCTTCAGGCTCATTTTTGAAGGCGTTTTCATCTATGTTTTGTTCCTCATCTACGATGGCCTCTATATGCCCCGGCTTGTGAAGTGTGAACAGTGGCCTTGTCCTAACAAGGTGGACTGCTTCATCTCCAGGCCAACAGAAAAGACTGTCTTCACCATCTTCATGGTGGCCTCATCGGCCATCTGCATGATGCTGAACGTGGCTGAACTTTTCTACCTCATCCATAAGAAGCTCACTAAGTCTTCAAAGAACTCAGAAAAGAGGAACGATCTCTGCACTGACAGCACAATCCAGGATTCACAGTAGCGTAGGCACAGAGGAGCACAGCCTTGATTGCGCAACACCTGGATCATCGTGTGCCTTTAGATGACTCATCTCATGCTAATAATGTGATTTTTATTAACTATTGAAGACATTTTTATTATGTGTCTTTATATTCCATATAAATGTTTTTTTTTTATTTTTGCCTGTGGTTTACTTGCTGTTAGTATTTGACGTAAAGACAGCAGGTAATGCAGGCAGTAAAACAGATGCGCTTTTTGAGAACACAAGCAAACAATAGATCATTTGCTTATGAAAGTACTAAAGTTTTCCGAGGATTATTACTGTTGGTGTTGCACAAAATTAGGAGAATGCCAAATATTTTTTGGAGTAATCCCAGTGATGAGTCATATGATTTAGTTTTTAATGTTTTATGAGACCTAAAAATGATATTCACAATAACATTTTTTTAGTAACTTGCCTAGCTCTGTTATCTATTTCTGAAGAGCAGCTCAGTTATTCTAGAACTGCCCTTATTTTAGCTGCAGTTACTTTGCAACAAGTGTCCAGTTTTGGTTGGTTGGTTGTTGATGATCTGAATCCCATTGAACATCTGTGGAAGGAGCTGAAACATGCCATTTGGAGAAGACACCCATCAAACCTGAGAGAACAGGAGCAGTTTGCTCATGAGGAGTGGGCCAAAATACCTGTCAACAGGTGCAGAAGGCTTATTGACAAATACAGAAACAATTTAATTGCAGTGATTGCCTCAAAAGGTTGTGCAACAAAATATTAAGTAATGCATACCATCATTTTTGTCCAGCCCTGTTTCATGAGTTTTTTTTTTTAATAATTCTGTTAATCAACAACTCAAAAGTAATGGCTGATTTTGATTATTTAATTTTCAATAAATTTAAATTTATTGTTACTTTTGAACGATTCAAGTAATTTCAGTGAGCGTTGTGGACTTTTTTCTTTAACTGAGGGGTACCAACAATTTTGTCCACCACTGTATGTTATCCATGGGTTTCTACTTTCCAATTAAATTGCATAATATTTGGGTTGTAAACTAAGTAGTCCAAAATTGTCTTTGAGAAACTTTAGTATTATAAAAGCGATGAACTTGAGGCCAGGAAGATGCTTTTTTTGTAATTGAAGAACAACCATTGTGAAAGTATCACAAACATTAAAATTACAGCTAAAAAATAGTTATTGAAAAAGAGTAAAATACTTAAGTCCCACTTCAATAATCTTTTGATCTATTGGAAAAGCATTCCCAGTGGTGTTTCAATTATGATCATTGTGGTTTTATACAAACATTAACATGCTGCAGAACAAAACAAACAAAACCTGGAAACATTAATTGTCATGGTGCCTCTGTCAGACTCCTCCCCCTCTCCTCTCCGCTTGGTTCCTGATTATTCCCAGCTGCTTCCACTCACCTCATCGCCACACCTGCCTTCTTAAGGAGCTCCAGGATCTTCATTCAACACCAGTCCGTTGCCCCTGATGGTGCATATTTGGCCTCACGTCAAGTTCATGTTTTGCTTCCTTGCCTTAAGCCAAGCAATTAACATACGTTGTCTTACCTGTCTCCAGGAAACCTCAGCCATGAGTGGTTGCCCACAGCAGCCGTTATCTGGAAACCTCTTCTGGTCTGTTCCCTCCACACTCACCACGAGCCTCTGCCGAACTAGCTGCCTCACGAGACGGGACCACGCTGCCGACTCCAGACCCGTACGAGCATATCCACCAGTGACGCCACGAGCCGCAGTTACTCATTCTCCGGACCTCCAGGAACTGTGTCCTACCTGTCTTGCCATCACATTAAATCCACCTTCTCGCCAAGACATCTCTGCTCTGTGTCTCATTCAGGATTTCAGCATCTGGGTCTCTGTCGTTCTATAGTCATGACATTAAAAAGAAAAAAAAATCATGTCTTTCCGTTTTCTTTGCTCTTTTATCATTTTTGGACTCCTGGAATCATTTCTAGCAATAAGTTAATTTCTTGGTGTGTGACGTTCTGTGTGTGTCTTTGTGAAACGGATCAGAGGGATTGGATCTAAAATAAAAAAACGTATTGTGAACATCATTTTTAGGTCTTGTAAAACATTACAAACTAAACCATAGAACTCATCACTGAAATTACTCCAAAAATATTTGGCATTTCCTTAATTTTGTGCAACACCAACAGTAGAAATCCTCCTAAAAACTTCAATCCATTAATACACAAACAATCTATAGTTTATTTTTGATCTCATGAAGTGCAGCTGTCATCCGGAATTACCTGCTGTCTTAACATCTACAATAGTTAAGTAAAGTAAAATATTGACATTAATAACATAAGCTGAGTGATTCAATGGCACGTGATGATCCAGGTGTTGCGTAATCAAGGCTGCAGTCTGCACAGCCTGCGCCCACTACCCCTCCCCTTTTCATTCTGACATACGCGACTCCGTCTCTATGACAGGAGCGCACAGCTGCGTCCTACAGATGATTGTTAGAGTGAAAAAGATTCACAATTACCTGTGTTTGTGTAAAAAAATTAAATTAAATTAAAAAAAATACCTGTGTTTGTATGTGCTTCACCCAGCCACCGGTGACTTGCCCCTTCTCGAACTTCTTGACTTCTGTTCCAAAGACTACTGCAAAGAGGGGTGGGCGCAAGTGTCTTGCAGCAGAGGGTGGTGGCTACGTGCACGTTGGGTCTGCTCTGTCGGAGCGGGGAGTTGTGGGAAATAATACCCTTTGCCTGCTCTGGTCGAAATTGGGTTGAGCATGGGTTTTTCTTTTGCCTAAGTGCCTTTTCATGTGGCTGTTTTACGTTGTTTGACTCTTAGTTATTTCATCTTGTTGTGTTTACTTTTTTTATTTTTTTGCACCATAAGTGTGGAGAGGGGAGAGGATGAAGACATGGGTGCGATGTTCAGTGTCAGATGTGTCAAAATATAGGCGCAAAATACTGTCTGTGGTAAGCCTATCAAAATAAAGGGCTGAAAGTCTCATCCATCGCTGAGTTGCTTTATTATGTGTTACACTGTGGGCATGCTATTGGAAGTGCGCACCCTGGAAAATGCTGCCCCCTGTTATGTGCCGCCCTGGGTGACCGCCCACTTTGCCCATATCAAAAACCGCCACTGACCGCTGCATTGTGGCGGTACAGTTCAACTACCCCTGGTTGCAGTCTGAAGACCAAATGAACGAAAATACCACCCTCCTCTTCCTCAGCGCGTTCACAGGCGCAGCAAGTGAATGAGCGGGATGTCGTTGATTTTATGAATAAACCCTGGAGACGATCGTGTTGTATGAAAAGTATAAACGCATCTCAGAAGTACATCACAGAACACAACAGTAGTATTAACGAAACTAGATTGTGGAAACGATATGTGCGATGACCCATTGCTTGGCTAAAGCGAACGACAAAAGCTGGCTTCTTCCTGTGAACCGTTTTTTTAACTGTCCTTCATTCTTTCTTACTTCTTTTTATCTTCAAGCCGCTTATCATTGGTCACAACATGTTTGTGCTGAACAGGGGAGGGGGTTAAAGGGGCAGCAAAACCTCATTACATACACAGCATCAGTGGAGAAATGGAATAGAGTGCCAGATGCAACAAGATGACTAGAAGAGACAAAATCAACACAAAAACATACTGAAATAAATGGAAAAAGAAGCAAAATCTGGACAAATGCAAAGTTTTAAACATAAACCATGTTTTTGAATAAATTAATTTATTAAATATATTGTTTAAGCATGGACCAATGTTCAATGAACTCGTTCAGTAGACATAGACAAGGGACCAAAGACAAAGACAGTGGACACGAAAACATATTTTTGGCACAAACAGAACCCCATATACAAAAAAACAATTCCATCTAGAACCAGCTCCACAACCAACCTGCACCTGAGAACTGAGAGAATCTTCTCCTGATTAGAGCAGATCATTACTGACTGAAAAAAACAGATGGGAAAGTATGTGCTCAGGCAGTAATTATGTCATGCTCTGTCAACAACATCATGTCTCTTGCCATTTTTCTTTCCTCATAGTTTAATCGTGTGCCACAGCCACTGCGGCTCTGGATGGGGACCTGCATCACCTCTTAGCTGTGGTGGAGCGGTTCCCGCCTGTGATGCTGCATTTGGCTGGTCATGCAGCTGTTCACAGAGAGGTAGGTTCCAATTATCAGCGTTTTCGTGCTCAGCTTATTTCTCATTTCTAATTGTCTTTCCCCATCAATTAGGGGGTGGGAGTTGTGTAGGCATTTATTTATTAATTTACTTATTTTTTGTGCTTGTTTATTTTAATCTTCATGCTTGTTTTGATATTATTTATTTTGTTTGGTTTTAATGTAAAGCACTTTGTGTTATTCTTTTATATTAAAAGTGCTTTATAAATAAAGTTTGATTAATTGATTGATTGATTTGGTCAGGATGTACTGAGGGGAATTTATTTTTTCTTTTTCACTTCTCTTTCAGTTTGGTGGAGAAATGTGGGTTAGGCAAATACCACATGTATAGTACTCACTCAATAACCTTGTCCCAAATGGGAACTATGGTATGTCTTTTGAGGACAAAACAGGTAAGTAAAAATAACTTGGTTTTACTTCCTGGTGCCATGCCTCATGAAGGCTTGAGGAAGAAATGGTTTAATAAATCAAGGAGGAAATTGGCAGCAATTTAGGGGGATGCTTTTTTTATTTTACCTTGACAGGTTTTGTCCTCCTGACAGTTACAGCTGAACCCAACAGTTACATCAGACTGTTAAAAATATTCACATGCTATAAAGGCACAAAGGTTGTTGTTTTTCACATTTCACATTTCATTGCGCAACACCTGGATCATCGCGTGCCTTTAGATGACTCATCTCATGCTAATAATGTGATTTTTATTAACTATTGAAGACATTTTTATTACGTGTCTTTATATTCCATATAAAAGTATTTTTTTTATTTTTGCCTGTGGTTTACTTGCTGTTAGTATTTGACGTAAAGACAGCAGGTAATGCAGGCAGTAAAACAGATGCGCTTTTTGAGAACACAAGTAAACAATAGATCATTTGTTTATGAAAGTACTAAAGTTTTTTAGAGGATTATTGCTGTTGGTGTTGCACAAAATTAGGAGAATGCCAAATATTTTTTGGAGTAATCCCAGTGATGAGTCATATGATTTAGTTTTTAATGTTTTATGAGACCTAAAAATGATATTCACAATAACATTTTTTTAGTAACTTGCCTTGCTCTGTTATCTATTTCTGAACAGCAGCTCAGTTATTCTACAACTGCCCTTATTTTAGCTGCAGTTACTTTGCAACAAGTGTCCAGTTTTTGCTCGTTGGTTGTTGATGATCACTGCTGTGTTGGGGCAGAATTTGAGTTTTCCTTTTTGTGTTAACTTTTTGAATCTTGTGTGTTGAGAATGTCAACTCTGTTTTGCAATTAGTAGATCCCAGTTTTGCCAATTGTGTTTTAGGTTTAGACCAGAGAGTGGCGTTTTTGAGAAAAGAGTTAAAGCAGTTCCGTAGTTGGTTTAGAGAATGACACTAAGTGTTTTAGCAATTGGAAAAAAACTGTAATACAGGAAACGGATGAAGGATAATGAATTCAGTTAACAGATGGAGGAGAGAAGAGTTCTTGACAAACAACTAAAGGGTCTGTGGGAGACAGAATTCTTTCATATTTGTAGTTTCTAAATACTTATTTTCTGCACTATTATAAACTATTTTAAAGATTTCTTTCAAAAGGATTTCCCGGATTGCGTAATTAATTTTTTTTTTATCAGACACTGGTTTGTTTTATAAAACGTACCGACATGTTTCGGTGGAATACCTTCCGCCTTCGTCCAAAAAAATGATTTCCTGGTTTCCTATTTTGTATTCTGTCCTTCACAGTAAAAAAATGCCTGTGAAAAACATTGCAGACCTCATCTTTTTAAGTAGGAGAACTTGCAGAATCAGCGACTGCCAAATACTTTTTTTTCATGTATATTCTCATATGCCTGCAGTTTTTAAAGATTTTGAAACTCGCAGAAAAAGTCATAAACTAAGGGTCACTCCAATCTCATGTTAAAAACCATTTTCCTTCTTTTGCATAACCTGTCAAGGTCAACCTTTGGCAGATACAAGTCTGTAGAAAGACAGTGTTATTGTAGCTACAGCCTATTTATTTATTTATTTGACCATGTCATTAGAAATACTCTTCAGAAAAGCAACAAGAAGTCATCTTTCTATGGAAGCGATTCTGTAGCATAAATAAAAAGCAAGGTCAAAACCAGAAATGCTTTTTCATTTTCAAAATGAAGCTGCATGCCAAACCGGAAAAGCACCTGAAGAGGCGTGAAGAGTCCCTCCCTAAACAACACTCCTCCGTCTTCGTCAGAAAGGAGTTTGATGAACCTCTGCTGATCCAGGTGCTTCTCCGTTGAACTGGAGTGCAGACAGGAGACTGAGCTCCTATCTACAGCTGCTCACACAGATTGTGCACCAAAGTCACTGAGGATTGTTTGTGTTTTCTCTTTATGGAGACTTGATACATTCTTCCTGTCTGGAAAAATTCTTCAGTCAGGTGAGTTTTAGGTAACCCCTTTAAGGATTCAGTAAACTTGTCAGCCTACTGTTACTGTGACTGTTAGATTTTGTTAGCACTAAGTCATCATTTTGCAATACATTTGTATGAATTTCTTACCTTTTTTTCAGGTTTTTAATATAAGAAGGTTTTTTAAACTAAGAAAAACCATGTAAATGTCATCTAATTGTTGTTGGAGCTACTGGTACTTGAAATATTCATGTTTTCTTTGTTTGAATCTGACAATCGCGTAAATACTTGCTCTCTTCTTCTGAGTGAAAAGCGACTTTAAGAAGCATAAAGTTGCGCAGCGCCCCCTTGTGTACAGGAGAATTTCTGTTTACATTAAGCGCCATCTAACGTCAGGGAATGAAATTGCATGTTCGCTCGGCTCATCGTCAGCGAAAATCGCCTGGGTGTGAACACAACAAACGTGGCGAAAAACGCTGGCGAATAACGCCTGGCGAATATTCGTCCCGGTGTGTACGGGCCTTTATGTTGCTGATTATTTGACCTATTTTACATTTTGTTGTAGATCTGCTTATTTATTTAGAAACAAATTGAGACTTTTTAAAATTACTATTTTATTATTTCCTTTATTTAAAACATGTAAAAACAATACAAATTATTAAAATATTACAAAATACAATCACCATCTTCAATGCTTAAAAAAAAATGGAAAAGCTGTCCTTTCCCTCGGCATGGCTCGATACCATGTGGAGCCGAGCCTTCAGCTGGCTCCCAAACTCCTCAAAACTCACCTGTTTACTTGGCTTCTTCACTCTGATTCACTTTTGATTTTCTGTCAGCTATACTATTCATTGTGTTTTGATTGAATATTTTTGTGAACTGAGTGACTATTATTTGGTACAGTGTCGTTGAGTTCCTTGAAATGCGCTTTTAAATAAAATTGGTTATTATTATTAAATAATTGCACATTTAACCATTGTGCTATCTTAGATGACCCCACCCTTACACTGACTTTTTCTCCCTACCATGACAAAGGTGGATAAAGGTGGAAAGATTTCATGTAATCCATGGACACCAGTGAAGATCACAAATCATTGAAGAAAAAAGGTTCAGAGCACTGTCTAGTGGGTCTAGATGACCCAACTACCAACTTTTAAGTGCCTAGGATAGCACAAGGGTTAAAAATGGGCAGTACCAATGCCTAATTAAGCCTATAATGTTAGCTACTTTTTACATAATAATTAATATTATTCCAAATAATTATTTGACCATTATTAATTGGAGATTTCATTATTTTTGTCCGTCCATCTTAAGTTTTTAGTACATGTAAATTGTTTAATGTCCATGCTATTCCACATATTCATTCCAAACACCGACGCACACACTCACACACGTGCCTACGCGCATGTGCGCACACACCCACACACACACACACACACGCACACACACACACACACACACAGTTTTTCTAATTGTTCTAACTTGTTCAAAAATACCATATCTGTTTAGAGGGTAATCTCCATCCATTTGTGTAATTTATAGGTTTCACATATTTTTTGTCTTTTTGCATCAAACATTAGTTTTGTTTTTCAAAACTCATTAACTTTGTAGTGAGTTTAAGAGCAATTGATGTCTTCAGTTTAAAATCCTGTTTCTTCTCTGTGTGCCTGAATTTGAGTTGATCTCTTCTACATGTCAGTTAGTTTATGCAGAAACTAAGATAACGGATGTTTTCTCTTTTTCAGTCTTGATTTCAGTGCAGATTCATGGTCTCAGAATGAATTGGGATAAGCTCTACACCGTGTTGAAGCGTGTCAGGAACAACTCCACCAGTTTGGGGAAGATCTGGTTGTCTGTTCTTTTCATCTTCCGCGTTGCCATCCTGATTCTGGCAGCAGAGAAAGTTTGGGGAGACGAGCAGTCTGACTTCACCTGCAACACACAGCAGCCTGGATGCAAAAATGTCTGCTATGACCACTTCTTTCCTGTGTCGCACATCCGCCTGTGGTGCCTGCAGCTCATCTTTGTCTCCACACCAGCCTTGCTGGTAACCATGCATGTCATCTTCAAACAACGTAAGGATGGGAAGAGCGAGCAGTCCTCTGAGAATTCAGAGCCTAAGGAGCAGAAGGAGAAGAAGAAGCAGAAGAAGCAGAAGAAGCAGCGTCTATCCATCACAGGCTCTCTATGGTGGACCTATACCTGGAGTATTCTCTTCAGGCTCATTTTTGAAGGTGTTTTCATCTATGTATTGTTCCTCATCTATGATGGCCTCTATATGCCCCGGCTTGTGAAGTGTGAACAGTGGCCTTGTCCTAACACGGTGGACTGCTTCATCTCCAGGCCAACAGAAAAGACTGTCTTCACCATCTTCATGGTGGCCTCATCGGCCATCTGCATGATGCTGAACGTGGCTGAACTTTTCTACCTCATCCATAAGAAGCTCACTGAGTCTTCAATGAACTCAAACGAACTCCAGGATAACAAGATAAACGAGGAGCGGGAGAAGAAGGAGCTACTGCATTCTCCAAGTAAGTGTCGACAATTGGATTCAGAGCATGATGAGCAGTAGACAGAATGGAGTGGAGCGGGGAACTTTTAGCCTGCCCATCTCATTTTCTATAACAAATACAATCTTTTATAAATGGCATTTTTGTCTGCATTTTTCTATTCACAACAATTTAAATAAATTATCGTTTAGAAATGCAATTTACGGTTAATTTTCTTTATATATGTCCTCCATCGTGCCACAGCAACACGTTAAAACCTCAAAAACACAATTTTTAATGGGAGTGGGTCTGTAAAAGAATATGGCAGATAATTTAAGGATTCTGCTGTTTTACTTCATTATTACATTACTTTTTTTCAGAGTTTATGAAAAAAGATTGAAGGTCTAACAACTGTCATGTATTAATGTTTTCCTAAAAAAATGCTGAATACATTTTATTTCCCACAATTTAAAATAATGAGAATGAGTTTCCTATATTACTATGATTGGCATTTGATATATTATATAACAATCTATTCGTTTTTTTAATTAAAAACAAACTAGTGTCAGGAGCATCTGTAAACCTTTACACTATGTCCTGTGGTGCAGTGGAAGGGCGACCGACCTCTGATCAGAATATTGCAGGTTTGATTCCCCCCATCTATGTGTCAAAGTGTCCTTGGGCTAGAAAATCGCTAGAAAAATCTGTCGTTTACCATTTTACCAATTATTTTGCAAATGCAAATTACATTTCTATCACAAACAGGAAGTTATGTGCTTTATAAAAAAAAAAACTTTTCAACAATTCATCTTCTAAACCCACTTATTTCTGTCGAAGGTCTTTGGAGCTTCTATCAAGCCAAAGTGCCTAAATCCTGGCCGATGACAACACATCTCTAACTCACTCATCTCTCATTGAACTCTGCCAGGCTGGTTACTCCTTCATCGGACGACCTCGGCCATCGATGGGTTGATGGGTCGATGCATGAAAATGCTCTGTGCTACTGCTACTGGACTTGACCGCAGCCTTTGACCATTATGTCCTCCTGGACAGGCTAAAAAATTGGGTTGGGGTATATGGTTCCGCTTTAAACTGGTTCTCCTCTTATCTGACTGGTAGATCTTTTTCAGTTGTTTTTACAAAGTTTAAGTCCTCTTCTGCATCCCTCACTTCTGGTGTCCCACAAGGCTGAGTTTTGGGACCTTTATTGTTCATTTTATATCTATTGCCTTTTTTTATAGCACATTTTAAGTTCTTTTAACGATGCTTCTTATCATTTTTATGCTGATGATATTCAGCTCTATGTGTCTTTTAAACCGCAGGATGTTTTTAAAGTACAGATTTTATGCAGGTGCCTGGATTCAGTCAAGAGTTGGATGAATTTTCTCAAACTAAATCAAGCCAAACTGAGGTACTAGTCTGTACTCCTGACAGTTGCCTCCCCCAGATAGTCCAGTGGCTTGGTCCCCTTGCTTCCTTTATCAAGCCGTCTGTCAGGAACCTCGGGGTAACCCTCAACCCAGTTTTATCCCTTGACTCTCATGTCGGGTCACTTGTAGGCTCTTGGTTTTATCATCTTAAAAACATTGCAAAACTGAGTCCAATTGTGTCACATTAGGAGTTGGAGATGCTCATCCACGCTTTTATTTCATCTCGTCTTGATAATGGCAACTCCATCTTCACATGCTTAAGCAAAAACTCTTTAAAGTTGTCCAGAACACTGCTGCAAGGCTTTTAACTAAATCATCTAAGTTTTTACACGTCAACCCGTTGTTAATCCAGTTGCACTAGCCCCCATCCGCCACCAAGTGCATTTTAAAATCCTGGTTTTAACATACACAGCTTTCATTAACCAAGCACCCATCTACCAACCGGTACACTCCCAGCAGGTCCCTGAGGTCATGTGACCAGGGTCTGCTGGTTGTTAAGAAAACCCGCTTAAAGCCTAAAGGTGACAGAGCCTTTGCAGCAGTGGCCCCATCCCTCTGGAACTCCCTTCCTCTCAGTCTCAGATCTGCAGACTCATTGTTTTCCTTTAAAAAGCAGCTAAAAACCTATCTTTTTAAAATTGCTTTTTCTTATTTCTCTCCGTATTTTACTGTGTTTTACTGTGTTTTATTGGGTTTTACTGTGTTTTACTGTGAAGCACCTTGTGATTTTATCTTGAAAGGTGCTATACAAATAAAGTTTATTATTATTAACTATTTGGAAAAAAACATGGCATGAAAACAGGATTGTATAAGGTAAGAATTGATTCAGCAAGAGGTTGCTGGACATTGTTACAGCCTGATTTCCAAAAAGTTTTTGTCTCTGTGCTTATATTGAAATTACAATTCAGTTACTCTGATGTTTATGCATCGTAAGTTATTCTACGTATGACTTTAGAAGTCAGCACAGATGGAGGTGTGGTCGTTGAATCAACAGGCTAACCTCAGTGCTACAAAACCCTCACAAAGAAAGTTCAATCTTTGCTAGTTATTTGGATTTACAAATTTCTAGAACAAAGAGGGTTCGGTGTATATTATGATTAAAATGGTGATGAATATAAAGCTAAGTGAATATATCAATTTAAAAAAAAGAGGTTAAACCTGTAAGGTTCATGGTAAAGTTTTTCGGGGGTTTTTTGCTTTCAATTTAAAAGTTACTTAATCCTGACACATTTTCTGTTGAAAATATCAGTGTTTGCATTAAAGCAAGTGTTGTACTTTGTCTCCTTTTCAAAATTTTGTGATTTGATTCCAATTTTCTGTTCCTTTTTCAAATAGTTTCAGGGAATTCCAGAGATTATTTTCCCAAAGGTACAAACAAAGATCCAAAGACAAGGTGAAACCAAAATACACTCACATACAGAACCTCACATACAGAAAGAAAGAAGAAGAAAACTCCTCTTTAAATATTGAACCAAACAAGATATTGCAGGAAGCTGTGGCAGAAGGGGGAGGACATCCAGAGAGAGACACAGTTAACCAGCACAAAACAAAAAGGAAATAAATAATAAAACGGTGGCAATTAATAAAATTAAACATTTTTAAAAATCCTACAAGTTTTCTCATTTATTGCAAAACTCAATTTTTCCACTCGGGAGAAGACTACAGACCACTAAAGGACTTGAAAGAGCACCAAAATCCTCCAGTGATCTTTGTAAAGCCACCATTGCAAATGGAATACTAGTTAACAGGAGAAGAGGGGGAGACATTTCAAAGATGACACTGAATGGCTTTCTGGAGAGAGACAAAGTGCCCTTGCACAAGGATGTGGCATTTAGACTGAAACAAATTTGAACTTCACCTTTACCAACACTGGATTCATCCAAACTCTGTGGAACTCCATTCCCAATTACGTTTTCTCACAGGTTGGTGGCCTCGTATTTTTACTGCTCTGCACCTTAAGCCAGACAAAGTCTTCATTTCATAAACAGATGCTGCTTGCTTGGTCCATGATCTATAAACTTAACTTTTCTCCTCACAGGTTTTACATTTGGAACCATAGATATATTCTTTACAAAAATAAAGCTATCTTTATCCAACAGTGGTTTGATCATAATATCAGATTAGTCAGTCAATTATTCAATTAACAGGGTCAACTCTACACTTACACTGAATATATTCAGTTTTACAAGATCCCTGTTTCTGTAAAGGACTTTTCAGGTTTTTTTTGATGCCGTTTCCCTTAACCCAGGGGTCGGCAACCCATGGTTTCAGAGCCACATGTGGCTCTTTCATCCTTCTGTTGTGGCTCCCTGTGACTTTGGAAAATAATGAGTATTTTATAAAAATTCAAATTTATTTTAGTTTGTTCATTTTTCATGGCATTTCAAAGGCGCTGCTGGCTCCGTGCGAGGCACGTGCCACGTAAAAAACAGCTTCCTTGGTGGGCTCGTGTTTGTCGGGCGAGGGCTGAGGAGCTGATAGCAGGAGGAGACACGCGGGGCGGCTTCAATAAACACTCCGGGTCTGGAGTGATTTTCTGCCGGGGGCTTGGCGTGGCGCGGAACGGGGAGCGGCTTTCTGGTGACGGAGAGTTTGCGCCGGTGTTTTGGACTCCCGTGTGCGGTGATGTGTGTTTCAGAACAGGGGAGCTCGTTGCGTCGGTCGCGATCGACGGGTCATCTTCGGGGACGTGGGGGAGATTGAAGGGGAACAGAGTGCTTCTTGAAAATCCACCAGCCAATCAAAATCCTCACCGAAAAGTACGGGACTTGATTGACATGCAGAATGGCCAATCGGACATCCTCTGACAAACTCTGCCTTCAGAACGTCTTTTTCTCCCCGCGGCACATCATGTCCCCGGTAGAAGTCCAGCAACCGGAGTTTATTAAAGCCGCCCTGCGTGTCTTCTCCTGCTATCAGCTCTGCAGTTCTCGCCCGATAAATACCAGCTCATCAAGGAAGCTGTGAGGCACGCGCTTTATACTGTTGCGGAGTGTGTGTTTGTGCTGAGCGGCGCGCGTGCCACGAGGGAGGGGCGCGTGCAGGTGGAGATGGGGGTGTGAGCACGGAGCGGAGGTGTGTGCGTGAAATATATTGTGTGTTCGGAGGACGGAGCACTAAATTAGTAGTCGTTGTTCCCCATCAATACTGATCAATACGGAGCCAGCAGCGCCAAATGCCTCACAATATGCCACACTCCCCGCATTGCACCGTTTACAGCAGAGCATGAATACGATGGTCGCTGCTTTCTGTCTTTGTAAAAAAACGCCTCATCTGTTAATACAAAGTATCTTTATGTAAACTCACTGTGTAGTTTTTAAACATCAGTACATAAATAATAATGTTGAAATAAACATGTAACAAATAAACATGAAGATGAAAAGAAAGAAGTACTTGTTTTTAATCTTTTCTGGCCCGCAATCTACACTTATGTCCTTGAAAATCGATCGCGATCGACGTAATGAGCACCCTTGATATAATATATACATGCATAATATATATAATGATGTCAAAACGGGTTGTGGCTCCGGGTGCTTTTTTTTTCATTAGGGGCGGTCCGAAATGGCTCTTTGAGTAAAAAAGGTTGCCGAACCCTGCCTTAACCTAACAACCTACAACTTCACGTGACGGAAACTGCTGTCGGAAAACTCTGCTTCTCAATTTTGAGAAACCAAAACAAAGCCGTCCGAAGACTGTTTCAGCAGGAGCTCAGAATGGAATCCCCAGCCATTACTTTCTGGACTTCACTTCATGGTTCAATTTTTTGGGAAAAGGTTTGGCTTCTTCCAAACAAATATCTTATAACAACAAAGTGAAAGAGGTAAAAGAGGCTTCATTCAAAATCATTTATAGGTTTTATCCAACAAATCAGTATAGGCAAAGGTTAAGAAAGGATATTACTAAAAATTGTGCTTTCTGTTTCCAGTTTGAGGAAACGTTGATTCATTTTTTTTGGACATGTAAGTACACTGACAAAATATGGGACAAATTTACAAACCTGATAACGGAAATTTATTTACATTTTACTTAAACATGAAAAAATATCTTATTTGGTTTTGTTAAATATAATACATTTTCATCTCAATTTTATTTAAACAAATCTCCTGATTTTATGGCTACAGGAACAAGAAAGGCAGACTAAACAAAACTGTGATGGGACGGCTGTGAATGAAACGGCTTTTATTTCATATAAATATTTTTCATACTTTGCACTACACTACCCTGTGACAGACTGGCGACCTGTCTAGTGTGTCCCCTACCTTCGCCCATAAATGGCCAGGATAGGCTCCGGCAGCCCCAAGACCCCGAAAGGGATAAACGGAAGAAGATGAATGAATGAATGTACTACACAAAAAAATGTAATTCACTTCTTTTTTCTGCCTCTGTATTCACTGCTTCTGCTTAGTGAATGAAGACACAACCCTCCTCTTCCTCAGTGCGTTCACAGGTGTAGCAAGTGAATGAGCAGGATGTTGTTGACGGGGGGGGTTGAAGGAGTACCGAAACCTCGTTACATACGCAGCAGAAGTGCAGCAGCAGCAGTGGAGTAATGGAACAGAGCGCCAAATGCAACAAGAGGACTAGAAGAGACAACATCAACACAAAAACATACTCGCCTGGGGAGTAAGTAAGTGTAGAACTGCCACTGCGCCCAATCCTCCTCTAGATCATCCAAATGGTTTCTGGAGAACTTCAGACGGGTCTGGAAATGTGCTGGTGTAACCATTGTGCTATCTTAGATGACCCCACCCTTACATTGACATGTTCTCCCTACCATGATAGAGATGGATAAAGGTGGAAAGATTTCATGTAATCCATGGACACCAGTGAAAATCACAAATCATTGAAGAAAAAAGGTTCAGAGCACTGTCTAGTGGGTCTAGATGACCCAACTTCCAAAGTTAAAGTTCCTAGGATAGCACAAGGGTTACGCAGCGCGACCTTAGGAGCATGGCCGGCCCTCCCTATACGCGAATTACGCAGCCGCGTAGGGCCCCCGTCACCAGCAGGGCCCCGAAGTGGCGACAAAAATTAAATTAAAAAATACCCAAATCTGGCAACCCATTTCATAGAACTTCCTTACCAACGTGTGCTCTGAATGTTGTGCAAAAGAAAGTTGCCTGCACTTTAATGATCCCCCCTGTCAGCACACATGAACCAATTTGGCAACCCAAATAATGACGTTACACCATTTAGCAACGATTGGTCAACATAATTGCATCTGAGTCTGGCACGGTGTGCATTTACGAGCGCATTTTGTTTCAATAAAGTTGGGGGAAAGAAAAAAAAACAGCACATTTTGTCACGCTGATCAAAGCGACAACAAGAAAACGTCATGCCTCAGAGACTTTATCCACCACCAGGAGCTAAAAAAAGATAAAGAACTTCAACATCAATCACAAGGTAAGTTTGGAGGATGTTGGGGCTTTATTTTTACATTATCCAGCATTTCTGTGCAGCTGCGCAATTTACGTAAAATACGAAGCGATCTGAGGTGAAGTTTGCACATAAACGACCCCCTTTGTCGTAATTTCCCATGGAAAACTCGAAAATAATTTTGATACCCAAGTTTCCAAGATGAGGTTGGACATGACCTTCTAAAACGGCGGAAAGTAAAGAAAAGTAAATAATGACAACTATATGGTGGCTGAAAAATGTTTTAACTCACGTTATCGTTTTGTTTCATTGTTTTGCTAACACATATTTAGTGCGTTCTGCATTCTCCGGTTTATTACAGCATAAAAACTGCTGTTTATCTGTTATAGACAGGTAGTCAGGTAGTCTGAGTTTTACAACAATTAGTGTGTCATAAATCTTGCATTGGCATGAAATATGGAGAATAAAAACTACCAAATACATAGGAAATAAAGGTTCTCATCTATAAATGACAAACAAAATAAATGTACTAATTTTAAAATTATGAACATACAAAATAATACAAAAAGAAGTGTATAAAAGGCTTATATTTCCACTTATTCTCAAATTAGTGTTCACGTTTTATTATTTATAAGTAGGTACATTTATTTCTTATTTGTATTTTGCAGTTTTGATTCTACATAATGATGATGTTTTGCACAGTTCCGTCTCAGCCGACAGTTTCTTCTGCTCTCAAAAAGCATCAAAAGTATTGGAGGTGGTGCAGCGTCCACATCCCAAGATGTTCCTGACTTCACTGAAGATTTCATCTCAGGTAATTTTAAAAGCATGTAAAGTAATAAAAAAAACAGTGTCTGCATAAACCCTTTTTTTCATAAACAGCAGCTGAAGAGTATGGAGCTCCAAACTGTTCATAATTAAATTAATGAAATATGACCTTATGCAAATATACAATCAAACAATAAATCTCTCATAAATATATCAAAAGATCATGAAATTGTGAAAAACCTGCACACAGATTTTAAATGAGCCACTAAAGTATTATTAGTATTCTGCTAAAGATATTTTATTAGCTTTATCATTGATTATTGTATAATAATAATTCTTGTTTTTTAGCTGCAGAAGAAACTGCTGTCACCACATCTACTGTTGAAAGGGGAAACATTTGACTGTTTGACTTTTCACTGTTTGCTTTTATTGAAGTTCTGTCTTTTATGTTCCAGGGGCTCCAAGAGAGGCGTATATGGAAGAGGAGCCGACTGGATCCAAAATTCCACCTACCTCAAATCCAGTTGGTCCAGCTGAATGTCTAACCACACTCTCTGATCCAGTAAGAATGGATTTGGTGCAAAGAGGTCCTTTTCAGACTAATAATGACTCTGACTTTCCAAACTCCCCCTCATTGAGCTGTTGTTTTCTTTATGTTGGATTGTTTTATTGTCATTTGATTTGCTATTAAGTTGCTGTTTTTAATAAGTTGGAGTTTTGTGAATGTCATTTGTTGACTGCCTAATAATACATTAAAAAATATATATCTATATATCTATATACATTTGTCATTGATTTTTTTTTCTTTGCATTTAAAATTTGTTTGGCACCACTTAATGTGCATCCAACATCCAGGCAATATACTGTATTCAATTATTTGGCAGCAACCATAATTCACAAATGTATTAATAGAGATATCTCATTTATATTACAACAACAGTTGCGTTTTTTGGTGCTGCTGACCAGTTAGAGGGCCCACAAATTAAATTTCGCTTAGGGCCCCCAGAAGACCAGGGCCGGCCCTGCTTAGGAGCACTGGAGGAAATAATCCATGACAACGCCGTGTGTTACCATAGTAACCTCCTTGCTCTGTTCAGGTTGTTGACCAATCCTTCCTGTGTAGTTCTGGTCTGTTTTCTTCAATTTCTCAAGATCATTTGTACCCCACCAGGTCATATCTTTCGTGGAGCTCCAGGTGGAGGGAGATTCTTAATGATCTTGTTTTTATTTTCTAATAATTGCTCCAACAGTTGATCTCTTCTCACCAAGCTGCTTTCTTATTGTAAATTGGTTCATCCCGATTTTGTTCAGGTCTGCAATCTTCTTTCTGTTGTCCTTAGAAAGGTCTTTGGTCTTAGTCATGGTATAACACTAGAACTTCTGTAGAGCAGCCATTTGGTTTTTCTACCTGCAATGGCCAGGGGACAGCTAAGTGGCTGGATTAGTTAAAATATGCATGCCCAAAGAGCAGCCCTCTACATAGTTTGCACATAAACAGCACAGCCATTAGGCTGTTCTTTTGGCATGCAAAAAGGACAAGCCAAGTGGCTGCGGAAGTTTTTCATTATTTCCCCTCACTTCTGTCACTTCTAGTAAGAGGTCACCACAGTTTGGTTTTTCTTTTGTGGCTGAGATTTATTGTTCATGCACAAAAGACACTTCTTTAAAGACATAATACTGACATGTACAATTATAGAAATGATGTGGTCAAAGTGACAACTTCAACCCACTACAGTGTCTGCACATCCTTGGCACTGCCACACAATCTCCTTTCTGCATGTGCCACAGGCATACTTGTAACAATCAACAAAGCGCACTCTGGCGTGATTGTTCTTGCACTGACCATTCACCTGGCACATTGCCCTTTTCCCTTTGCCAGGTGTGGGAGCTTGTCACCAAATACAGTTGTCCTTTTCGCCTTCTCAGCTCCCGCATGTACCTCTGCGAGCTTTTTTACTGATTCAGGAAGCTCCCGGCGAATCTTGCCTGGGTTGAAAGATTTGATGCAGTTGGAAGACCCCCAAACATTGGAGATTGCAGGAAACCTGTCAGTCCCAACTCGTTCCATGCGCGTGCCCTTGTCATCAAAGCATAAATGCTGCATGATGTCTTCAAAGTGGTTTCTGACCATAATTTTGGAGATCACAACATATTAACAGTAAGTTAAATATTCTCTGATTACTAACTAGTCTGGCAATGTCCAAAAAGGAATGTTTTAAGCCTAACTTTGAATGTAGAAACTGTATCGGCCTCTCTTACATGCCCTGGGAGCTTATTCCATAAAGCAGGGGCTGGGTGGCTAAAGACTCTACCTCCAACTGTGCTTTTACAAATTCTAGGAACCACAACTACTCCTGCATTTTGTGAGCAAAGTGTTCTGTTTGGATGGAAAGGCAATATGAGGTCTTTGATATAGGGTGGGGTCCACCATGTAAGGCTATAGGTTGGCAGGAGGATGTTGATCTTAATTCTACATTCAACTGGGAGCCAGTGAAGTGAAACTAACACAGACGTGATTTGATCCCTTCTGCTAGTTCCTGCTAACAATCGTGCTGCTGCATTCTGAACAAGCTGGAGACTTCTTAAGGAACTTTTAGGACATGCTGCTAACAAAGAGTTACAGTAATCCATCTCAGATGTAACAAACGCATGGATGAGTTTTTCAGCATCACTTAGAAAGTATATTTCTGGTCTCAGCTATATTATGCAGGGGGAAAAATGCAGTTTTACACACCTGTGATATGTTAGCCTTAAATGATAAATTGTGGTCAAATAAAACCCCTAGGTTTCTAACTGAGGAATTGGAGGCCATCCAGGGAGACAATCTGATCAGAGTATCTCTGAGGTTTTTAGGACCTACAATTTGATCATTCTGGTCAGGTTTAATGGATAATTACAACTGCGTATCATCTGCACAACAGTGAAAATTAATGCTGTGTTTCCTGATTATGTTTCCTAAGGGTAGCATGCAAATCATAAACAGGATAGGTCCTAAAACTGAGCCCTGTGGAACTCCATAGCTAACTTGAGTGCAATGAGAGGACTATCGATTTAAATTAACAAACTGGTACCTATCGGATAAATAGGATTCAAACCACTGGAGGGCAGATCCTCTGATTCCTATGTCATGCTCTAAACTTAGGAGTAAAATACTGTGGTATAGTGTCAAAGGCTGCACTGAGGTCAAACAGGCAAGAATAGAGAGTAGTCCCTTTTCTGAGGCCAATAATAGGTCAACAGAGACTCTAACTAGTGCAGTTTCAGTGCTGTGGTGTGGTCTGAACCCTGACTAAAAATCTTCAAAGTGGCTTGAAATTCCGCGGCCTTCAAAATTACTATGGAGAGAACAACTCATCTTACTGTATCCAGATCCCATTTTACAGTCAGAATTTTCTGCTGGCCTTTCTGCCTTAGAATTTTCCAAAACAGGTTCAAAAGAGCAAAACCTCATGCAAAGGCTGGTTACCTTCAAATTTGAGACTTTATTATTTTTTCCTTGGGTCATTTTAGCCTCAACTACCAATTCAATTCAATTCAATTTTATTTGTATAGCCCTATATTACAATAGTCATCTCAATGGGCTTCAGTAAACATGAAATCATAACGAACATGAAGTCATAGAATTAAATAGGTAGATTCTAAACTAAACAGACTAAACTAAACTGGGCATCCCTGCCCTTAGACTCTCCTTCAGGGAAATGAAAAACTCCTAAAAATACTGGATTCCTGAAAAAAGAAGAAACCTCAAGGATGTCAACATGAAGGAGGAATCCTCACCCAGTACAGACAAGCAATGTAACAGGACTCTTAGAGAAGAATTAGCTTATCTAACTCTACGACTACTCGACTACATGTTTGAATAGTCCAGCAGTTGGGCCTCATCCAGATGAGTTTGGGGACGGCTGGAGGCGCGAGTCGAGCCAGAGAACTATCACCCTAATACCTAATACCTGCTCCCCACAACCCCGTCTAGACCAAAAACAGCTCACCATGTCATTTGCTCAAAAGCCTTCTAAAGGGATCAGGTCAGTTGGATTTCTGCTGCGGTCTCTTCTAGTGTCTCTAATGTAGGCTACCCCATGTAGCCTTCCCAGAGGGACAGTCAGCCTTACGTTATAACGGCTCCTCCTTTCAGACATCACTATAGCTTTAAATACATCTATAATTGGAGCTAAACGGAGGAGCCAGAAGGGTAGGGAAGCTATTTGGATTCGGCAATAGTGTCTAAGAAATGTTTCCACAACACTGGTCTTTAGTTGCTGATTGAGTTTTTCAGATTAACAATTGGATTAGGAGTGACACCCCAATAATTGTCACTCCCAGCAATCTGCAGAACTAAGACCAAAATTTCCCAATGAACTGCAAAACATGATGTCTCTGTGGATTCCCTGGTGTCTGAAAACTAATTTCAATGGTCTCAATCAATCAATCAATCAATTTATTATTTGTGTAGCACATTTTAAGCAGAAGCAACCAAAGTGCTTAACATAAAATCACATAAAATCAGGGACAATATGATACAATAAAGAATCAATAAAAGCAATAAAACAATAAAACAGTAAAAGAATAAAATTAACAAGCTGACCCACTAAATCCGCTCACTGGAGTTAAAAGCCTGGCTAAAAAGATGAGTTTTTAAAAGTGACTTAAAATCACTGACGGTTCTGGCAGACCTCACAGAGAAGGGGAGAGCATTCCAGAGTTTAGGACCTGCAACTGAAAAGGCTCTGTCTCCCCGAATCACAAGCCGAGTCCTAGGAACCATTAAAAGCATTTGATCTTCAGATCTTAGGACTCAACATGGATGATACACATGTAAAAGCTCAGAGAGATACAGCGGTGCCAGACCATTCAAACATTTAAAAACCAAAAGTAAAATCTTAAAAGTGATCCTTAAAGACACAGGCAGCCAGTGAAGAGAGCGTAAAAGTGGAGTGATATGCTCACACCGTCTGGTCCCCGTTAACAGGGGGGCCGCCGAATTCTGAACCAGCTGGAGACGGTGGAGCAGAGACTGGTCAATACCACTGTAGAGAGAGTTACAGTAATCCAGTCTGGAGAAGATCAAGGCATGAATCACTTGTTCCACAGCATGAGGAGGTAGATATGGCTTGACTTTACTTATTAGCCTCAAGTGATAAAAACTAGACTGGACTACTGCACTGACCTGCCTGTCAAATTTAAAATGTGTGTCGAGGTTTACCCCAAGATTCCTAATAAAAGGAGCATCTGAGGGGTCCAGGGGGCCAACAGCACTACAGCAGCCTGTCAGCAAGTCAGTTTTTCCAAAAACGAACACCTCTGTCTTGTTTTTGTTCAGACAGAGGAAGTTCAGCTCCATCCAGGATTTGATTTCCGCCAAGCACTTCTGTAAATTGCCAAGACCCTCAGCTCCTCCAGACTTTAAGGGAACATAGATCTGGATGTCGTCGGCGTAGCAGTGGAAGGAAACATTATATTTCTTAAAAATGGACCCCAGTGGCAGCAGATAGAGCGAGAGTAAAAGAGGGCCTAAAACTGAGCCCTGGGCTACACCATGCTTGAGTGGAGCTTCTGGAGAAGAGTACTGTCCAACTTGGACAGAAAAACTCCTGCCACATAAATACGACTTGAACTAACTGAGTGCTGTGCCCTTCACACCGACAGAGTGCTCCAGTCGGGATAATAAAACACTGTGATCCACTGTGTCGAAAGCAGCAGTAAGATCTAAAAGTATTAAAACAGTGGAGGCCCCAGAATCCACAGCTAAAAGAAGGTCATTACACACCCTGAGCAGAGGGGTTTCAGTGCTATGACAGGATTTAAAACCAGACTGAAACTTCTCAGAGATATCATGTTTTGTTAGATGGTCCTGTAATTGAAAATAAACCACCTTCTCTAGAATTTTTGAAAGAAAAGATAACTTTGAAATCGGCCTAAAGTTTGAAAGAACATTAGGGTCCAAGTTGTGCTTTTTCAAAAGGGGCTGCAAACCAGCAAGTTTGAAAGCAGCTGGCACACATCCCGAAAGAAGGGAAGAGTTGATGAGACCAACTATCCAGGGGCCTATGGCATCCAAGACCTCCTTCAGGAGTCTGGGGGGAACACAGTCACCTGGGCAGGAGGAAGGCCTCAGGTGCTGAACTATCTCAGAAATCTCAGAGGAAGTGACAGGCTCAAAGTGATCAAAAACAGCAGGTGGTGAGGTTAAAACAGAGGGGTCAGGGGTACAAGGAGAGGGTAAAAACCGGACGGCACTGACCTTGTCAGTAAAAAATTTTAAAAACTGTTCACAAAGTAAAACAGAAGGAGTAAGACAGGATGAATCCCCAGGACTTAAAAGAGACTTTAAAGAATTAAAAAGGACCTTAGGCTTGCTGATGTTCTCAGACACAACATTCGACATAAACTGGGTCTTGGAACTTTTCACAGCAGCCTGATACTCAGTCAAGGAGTTTTTGAAAATCTGTAATGAAACATGAAGCCCGTCTTTTTTCCATTTACGCTCCACGCGACGGCAGGAGCGTCTGAGCGCATGAGTGCGTTCGTTGATCCAAGGCTCTGAGGCCGGTTGCACCTTAAATTGAGCAATAACATCTAAAATGCCCACACCAACAGAGTTAAAATTGTCCAGGAGCTCATCAATGTTTCCATTATGGGCGTCCACGGAGGAAAGCTCAGAGGCTGAGAAAGCCGCTGAAAACTGCACCACCGTCTGCGCGTTCAACAGGCAGTGGGGGCACGTGAGTCAGGCGGCAGCGTTAAAAGCTCAAATTCAAATAATACGGGCAGATGATCCGAAAAACAGGCATTAACAATCTCCTTGACATCTCCATGTAAACCCAGAGTTAAGACCAGATCCAGGATGTGTCCTTTTTCGTGTGTGGAGCTCCTTACTAACTGCTGCAGGTTGAAAGAGTTGATCAAGTCCAGAAAATCTTTCGTTAGTGGCTTGGTCTCACAACACACATGAATGTTAAAATCTCCAACAACTAAAATCCGGTCATAGTTTAAAATGATCTCAGACAATAATGTGGCCTGAAGAAAGTCCTTGTTAAACTTGGGCGGCCTGTAGATCAGCACGCAGAGAACCGGAGAGACAGAGTCACCTTTAATTTCCACGAGCTGAACCTCAAAGCTTGAGAAACTATCAGCTGGCAGCTGCCGTCTCCTTAGCAGAGGGCAACCCTGGCAAGGAGATGAAATAACAAAGTCCATGTTGCTATGGGACCAGAGTTGCAAAGGTATAGGAAAAGAAAGGAGGAAGCTAGCAGGTCACAAATGCAGAAGCTTGATTAGAACACATTCTGGACAAGCTGTAACTGTTAGGATTATAGTCCTCCCACTCTTACTGGGGAATCATCCCCTCACCTGTTACCCATCTCCTCATCAGTCTTCAGCCTATAAATGTACTCCTCACCCTCCAGCCGACGTCAGTCCGTCTGCTCTCAGCGGTAGAGTATTGACTGATGCAAAGCTCTAGGCCAGGGGTCGGGAACCTTTGGCTCGCGAGCCATATATGGCTCTTTTGATGGTCACATGTGGCTCGCAGACAAATCTTTAATTATACTTTTTTTTTCATTAGACCAGTCCTTCTCGGGCGCGATGGAATGCCAGAAGCGCGCAGTCGTAGCAGTGCTTAGAGAGAAAAATCTGCGCCAGCGCTATCAGTTTACTATTATCTATTATTTCACAGAGTTTGTACCACCTGGAAACCTGTGAATTGCCGTGCCTAAAACTGCGCCCTCCCGTCTCTGAGAAAGAGTGCGCAGATGCGGGGACGGGATGTTAGAGGAAGAAAGCAGAGGGTGGGGGTGAGGTGTTGTGGGGACAGGCAGCAGGTGAATCGCGCAGGGATTGTAAAAACGTAAAACCCGCTGCCCGTCACTCACTGCAGCGTGTGAGTGTGTGTGTTTGGCTCCGTATCTGCATGTGATCAGTCTGTCTCACATCTACAAAACATTCATACCAACCTAAGATCACGTTTAAAGTCTCAACGCCTGCATGAAGCAGAAACTCACCACGTATCAACCAGACTAGACCATCAGCAGAACTATCACGAGAAATACTCAACATTTATAAGCAACAGCATAACAATGTTATTAAAAATAATCCACAGACTTATTGTCCTTTAAAAATGTTGAAATTAAATAAAATGCACACATTCATTTGTATTTTTAGTTTTAAACATATTGTCGCGGACTGAGCGGCTGTTGGGCCGCGTTGAAAGTTCTGAAGTTCATTGAACGCATCTGATTGGCTCTCAGTTCTGTCGCTCAGCCTGTTATTAGGTAGTTTGGACCAATGGGGTTCAGCTATGGGCCAAATAAGGGAAATGGGAGGGCTGGAGCAGGAGGGGGGGAATATAAAGTTGGGAGAAGTGCTCTTGTCTCAGCGGGAGAGATTAAGGAGTTGCTGAAGTATTTGTACGGCGTTTGTCGCGGTCTGCAGTAACCAGAATAAAGAACCTTAAAAGAGGTTAAGTCTCCGTGCCTCCGTGTGGGAAAGGGACACCACATTATTGTATGGCTCTTTCGAAATTACATTTCAAAATATGTGGCGTTTATGGCTCTCTTGGCCAAAAAGGTTCCCGACCCCTGCTCTAGGCCAAGCTTTATGCCTATGCCATCCCTTTTGCAAAAACCAATCCACTGTTTGTTTTGCAAACTAATCCACTGTGTTTGTCTCCTCAGGAATTGCTACCAACTGCATCTTCACCGTCGTTTACAACTGCTATAAATGATCAGGACACCAAGCAAGGCTCCACAAAAATTCCACAGTCGTCGCATCCCCCACCAGACCAGCAGCTCTTCATTCCATCAGACGTCCAAGCCTCAAGCCTTCCAAGCCAGAACTCTCCACCACCCCTGGGACAAAATACAGACTTTAACTCATTCACCATCTGTTTCTGTCCTGCTTCTGGGTCCAGCCTTGTTCACCCCTAACAGAATGGACTGACCATTATGGACCTTTTTCCACCTTTGACAGGGTGGGGTCATCTAAGATAGCACAATGGTTAAAACCGTCTTCCATTCAACCCTTTCCCCTATCTGGATGATCTGAAATGCATAGACTAAGTCAAGCTTAGTGAAAATGATCAAGCGTTTCAGTAAGTCAAAAGCTTGGGTATCAACAGGCAAAGGATATTTCTTTTTGGCTCAACAACATGTTTATATTGGGCATTAAACTGCTCCAGATGGTGAATCTTCACTTTTTCAGTGATACATTAAAAATACTGAATAAAAAAGAATTATGAATGGCATAAACATTCAAAGGTTTAGACAGAGATGAAAATTGAATTTAAAAATATATAAATAAATTGGTCTTAAAAGATGATTCATACTAGCTAATAGTTCACCAAAACATGCCCTCCCTTTGGGTGTAGTACGGTAATTCTCTGCACTACCAGTTGTAAAGGAGAGCCTGAAATAAAGATCAACCAATCAACCAACTAAAGAGAAAATTAATGAATGTCAGGCTCCAAACAAAAGAAAATATTGTTTTCACAATAAAATACCTCCACAATACAAAGTAACAGTCCTGTTGAAGAAGACGCAAGCAGACAAGGGGAAGCCTAGGTTTCCACAGATGCTTGAGTTGAGGTAGAGGGAAGAGTTGCAACTGAAAATCCAGACTCAAGGAAGGCTGGAATTCAAACACGATTATCTAACAGAGGAGCCGTACATATCTATACTCCGTGATCCTGAGGTAAAACTTGAGATCAGAAGAAAAGGCAGAGTATCAGTGAAGGTGACAAATTTGACCTTAACCAGGGACAGAAACACGTCAAAAAACACACAAGCAAAACTATTGAAACTATGACAAACTGCTTTAACAAAAGCAGTGTAATGTGGAACACATGAGTGCATTAGGAATTATTCTTGTCTCAAAAGTAAATATGTTAGCCAGGCCCTCCAGATGTTTTCCCAGTTGCGGTCGGAGGTTGCTGCCCATCTTCTACTTGTCTAGTAATTGTATCATTTGACAGACTCATTTCCTTAAACTTTTTCTTATGTTCTGGACAACCAATGTTAGCTACTTTCAGCATACATTCTTTTTACAAACTCCTCGTCACTGAAGGGCTTGCTACGCCGGGCCTTTTCCAAAGATAGCTTCTGTCACAGCTTCACTGGATTTAGCCATGTTTGTAAACATCTGGTGTGCAGCATAGCCTCGTTGTAGTTGTTGGAGCTTATTGTTGTGCTCCTCGCCGGTAAAATTGTAATAGTTTTCATGATTTGTAACATGGTTAAGATTTTTATTGAAGTCTTTGAGCATTGCATTTACCTGCTTGCAAATAAGGCACATGACTTTATCCTGCCCTTGAGGTACGACAAAGTAAGCATTTGTCCACTTAGCTTGAAAGCGCCTTTTCTCCTTGCTAATGAAACGTTTTTCCTTTAAAGGAACCTGCTCTGGCTCTCTTTTATCGAGGGCCACAAAAAATCTTCCAGCGGGCCACCATTGGCCCCCCACTTTTAGAACCCCTGAGTCAAACAATGGGAAATGCTCTTGTAGTAACTTTGGCCACTTAGTGTATTTTTATGATTTCAGACTTTCTTATCTTACTATTACCCCTTCTCTCATTCTTTCTCAAAAGGTTGGACCTTTTGCCAGGCCACAGTTGAAAATAAGAATATTGGTCTGAATCTGTCTTGCGGCAAAATAAAATAATATAAAATAAATCTTTCCCAACCTTAGCCACTGCCGCCCCAAATAATACACAATACATTTAAATACAACCGCAAAGTGAGGAGTGTAGCGATTAATAGACTTAATCGATTATTATTCCTATGATCCAACCACATCATTCTGTCTAAGGAAACTTGTTTTTTTCTAATCGAAAATAATATATAATATATATAAATATAATCAATATTGGGAAATACCATTTAAATTGAGGTACAATATGTTTATTTTACTCTAACATATTAATGAACAAGTGCTGTCACACCAGACAAAATACATGTAATGTCAGCAAAAAATGATCAAGCAATCATTCCAGTCCAATGTGTGGAAACAATTTGATTTTTGCAAAGACGTGACCCTACAGTGGGTAGAATGTTCTAAGAATATTCCCTTTGGATTATTTAGATGTGGAAACAGTCGGCTGAAGTTTAGGAAATTAAAATTTTAATGGATTTGACATTCATTCTTGTTTACTTGTTTCTTTCTACACATATTTAATTTACACTTAATTATCTTGGACTGCTCAGTGGCGCTGTGGTTAGCACTCTTGCCTCACAGCAGGAAGGTCCCCCCAGAAGGCCCCCTGTTTTAGGCCCCCCCGGCTGGGGGACCTGTATCAGAACACCAATGGGGGACCTTTCTGTAAGGACTTTGCATGTTCTCCCCATGCAGGCGTGGGTTTTATCCGGGGACTCCGGGTTCCTCACAGTGTCCAAAAACTTGCTTCATAGGTTAATTGGTAGATGATCCAGAGAAGGACTGGTAGAATGTCATGTGTTGAAACCAAAATGCAACTCCTTGGTGTAAATGCCTCTCGCTGTGTTTGAAGGAGGAAGAAGAATGCTAAGTCGCATCTCAAGAACACAAAGCCCACTATGAGGCACTTGGGTGGAAACATCATGGTTTGGGGTTGGTTTTCTACAAATGAGGCAAAACGATGGATCTGCTTTAAGGAAAGCGTGAATGGGGTCATGTATGAAGAGATATTGGACAAAGCCCTCCTTCCATTAGTGAGAGCATTATGGGTAAACATAATAACAACATACAAAAGCAGCTATATAAAAAGCATTTCAAGGTTCTGAAGTGGTCTCTGGACCTCAATCCAACAGAGAATCTGTGGGGTTGATTGAAAATAAATTTTTCACAAGTTTGTGTCTATTTTTTTCAGTCCGTCTGATGTCGTCGTTACTAGGATTCAGCTTTAAATTCCAAGAAGAGAACCTCAATTTTATCTGACCTAATAAAGGTGTTAACTTTCAGTTTAAGCGTACAACATTGTGTTAAGACGAAGTTTTTCATGTTTCATACTTTTCACACTACACTGCAAAACAGCACTCCCATAAGTGCTGCTACATCCCTTTGTGATTTATTAAACCATTTCTTCCTCAAGTATTTATGGAAGTTTTAGAACTCAACAAAAGTAAAACTAAGTTGTATTCATTGTGCTGTTATGAGGGTGATCTGACACACAGATATAAACACAGAAAAGAAGAAAGAGCAGACAGGTCAACAGTAAGGAAAACGAATGGTTTAACCTAAAACAACCCCAAGGGGTTCCGGTTTGTGATAGCATTACTAACGACTTGACTCGGGGTATGAGTTTATCCCTATCTACAAGTTGAATCAAGAAAAACTTCTTAAGTCTAATCTTAAAGCTAGGGAAGGTGTGTGCTTCCAGATCTGAAGTGAAATAAAGACGTACAAAGGAGGAGTGTGATAGCTTCAGGCTTTTCCCATTCTAGTTTTAGAAATTATTTAAAAGGATCAAAATTTGAACCATAGATTTGTCCATTAGTTGCCCAGCCCATCTACAAAAACAAACAAACAATCCCATATCATAATCCTCCCTCCACCAATCATCGGATTTGGCTTTCAGAGATGTCATGTTCTCCTGGCCATTGTAAAACCTAGGCTTGTCTATCAGATTGCCAGATGGAGAAGCAAGCCTGCGACAGACTGGCGACCTGTCCAGGATGTCCTCTGCCTTCACCCAGACGTGGCCGGGATAGGATCCAGCAGCCCCATGACCCCGAAAGAGAACAAATGGCTTAGCAGATAAATGAGAAGCATGATTTGAAAAGCTCTCCACACCATTTTTGGGGACTACATTTGATTCAGGAATAAGGAAAGAGGAAATGTAAAAACTGAAAGAACGAGGACAAAAACAGAGATTAGAAGATAATAACTCATCAGTGCTTCCCAAGCAAGCCGTAGTCATAAAATGGAGCTAAACTTTTTAAATCTGGATTATTTGTAGGATCAGAGATTTTGTTGTAAATAAAGTTTTTCATTAAAACAACAAAACAAAGGTTATTAAATACAGTTAGTATTTTCTTCAAGTCATCCTTATTTTGATTTTATTTAGGATTTTTGAAAATGGAAAAGAGTGTTTTGCATTCATATGATCATATAATTGTAACACTCATAGAAAAAAATAGCAATGACACACAAGCAAAGACACACAATTCCCTTTATCAAACTGCTGTTTGAAGAAAGCAAAAAATTAGTTTAATTAAAGCCACAAGCAGCATTGTATGCCTTGCAGGACCTTTTTTACCCGCCCTCAATGGATGAGCAGCTGCTACACACCCTGATCAGACCTATATGTGACAAATTTATGGGGAAAAAAACACTTTATTTTCAAAATGGTGGCTTTTCTGTTGGTTTTATATTTATTGCAACTATTTTATTTTTTGGTCACCTGGGGGTGACAAATATCCCTTCGCCAGTTTTTAGAAAAACAGGCAAAAGTAAATTTTTAGATTTCCTTAGCAACAGAGGTTTTTTGTCAACCATGCACACACTTCTAATATGTTACATCATTTCATTCAGTTTGAACCTGGGATTCATGTACTACATTTCAAAATATTTTGATGAAAAGTGTGTGAGCAACAGGGGAAGGTTACTTTTGCAAGCTTGCCACGCTAACGCCATTCAAAATCTACAACTTCTTAACCCTTGTGCTATCTTAGATGACCCCACCCTTACTTTGACGTGTTCTCCCTACCACGACAAAGGTGAATGAAGGTGGAAAGATTTCATGTCATCCATGGACACCAGTGAAGATCACAAATCATTGAAGAAAAAAGGTTCAGAGCTCTGTCTAGTGGGTCTGGATCACTTCAGGCACGCCCCACTATTTGAGAAGCACTGCCTTAAAGTAGTATTAGACTAGTATTAGACTATTTAGATTGGTTCTATGTTCCTTTATCTTATTTTTATTTTACTTATGTTTTTATTTATTTGTGTGCTATGTTCATTGTTTCTTTTTTCCCCTCTATTCTTTATTTTCTATGTTAATATGTTATGTTTGGCAATGGTGACTGATCTTCGAGGTAATATTGATTACATTATTATTGTTCGTTATTTAATGTATGATACCGCAATTGTCAATAAAGTTTTAAAAAAAACTTAGCGACGTTAACTCATTGGTCGTGGCAACTTACAGCCAATCAAATAGTGTGACGTCATCATTGGTCGAAGGACCCCGAAGGACCCCAAGAACATCCGGCAGCCCGAGAACATCCGGTACCCACACCATCTCTGGTGACTAGTAAATATTCTTCTTTGCATTTTTTTCTTTTAGTGGAGAGGCACCTTTCTGTGACCGACTCCATCTAGGGTTGAAACTGAGAAGTGCAACAGAGTTGAGCTGACATCCACTGAGTTTATGCAAAATCCCTATTGTGAGTAGTGTTAAGTATGGCAGAGAAAAAACAAAGAGTACACACAGTTTAAAGACAGAGTCTGAAACCTGAAATTATTTGAACATCTAAAAAATGCTACACACAAAATGTTGCAACAGCAGGAAGCAGAGAGAAATATCTGAGTATGTGTTTGTACCTATGTGAGTGCGTGACTGGTTGTGTAATAGGGAAACTGAAACGTACAAAACTAAAAAAATGTGACAGTAGTCTGCAAATCTGAAAGGGCAAACCGGATCTTTAGCTCAAAAATCTGACAGCTTTTAAAAATCGAAACAAATTTGTTTTCTGTAAAAATAAATAAATAAATTGACACACATCTTCTATACAGAAAAACATACAAATTAACGTGTTTGTGGCTTTTGACAGTTTCCTGTTATAGCTGACAGGAGTGGCACCCGGTGTGGTCTTCTGCTGCTGAAGCCCATCTGCATCAAGGCTATCTATCTATCTATCTATCTATCTATCTATCTATCTATCTATCTATCTATCTATCTATCTATCTATCTATCTATCTATCTATCTATCTATCTATCTATCTATCTATCTATCTATCTATCTATCTATCTATCTATCTATCTATCTATCTATCTATCTATCTATCTATCTATTGTTGGTTCGTTCGTAGTCACATTCATCAGTAGGCCTATAGCTCTAATATAATTTCTTCATTAGCTCCAGATCGATGCAGCTCTTCCTTGCGATTGCAGCACTGTTACGTAATCGTTTGAATGACGCACGTAAAATCCACTTTTGACGTAAACACAAACCGTAGTTCAAAACCGCGACAATCCTACAGATCCTCTCCACAGCTGCTTTGTCAGATTATACTCAAAAGTCAACGAGGACTGTTTTTTTTCTCTTTTTGGGGACGTAGGCTTTTTCGTGTTCGGATCAACTCTTCCGTCAGTTAAGTTTCAGGTTAACACCTACCTGTGTGCTGTTCAAGAGATTCAATAAACTCGTTCCTCTTAACTGCAACACGAACACCTCATTTACAATGCCTGGCTGACCTATTTGCGTGAATTTATTATTTTTTAGGCCATTTGATCTAAAGACAAAACGACTTTTCACGTTCAAATGAAAGAAAGGAAATATCTCTTAAAGTTTATTTGTTGTCAAAATGATTTTTGTTAGATTTTGTGAACGTTTTTGGTGATTATTTTAGTTTTAAAATATACACAGATAACAGTTTTTCTCACATCAGAATTGAAGTTTGCAAAAATGTGTGTGCATTTCTCAAAACAATTTGTACAAAGAGCAAAACACTATGGCTTTCTTGCAAAAGCCTGTAACTTGCTCAAAATCATTAGTTCATCTCTCAAAACTAAGTCTTTATGTCATTGAACATGTCAGTGCCATCAGAATGTCAAGTCCTTGTGTCATTGTCTACGAACAAGACAGTCAAATGACTTAGTCATGTTGTCAATATAACTGTGTACTTTAGAGGGAGGTTCTGATGTAAACTATGGCTAAAGTTTTGATGACAATTATTGTAAAATGTAATTTACACCTTTTTTGTTTGATTACAAGAGACTGGACAAGATTCACATTTACACTTTCATTGTTCATATTGTAATTTGTTGACAGAAGCCCGGTTGCTTTGAGAGGGTTGCGTCAGGAAGGGCATCCGGCGTAAAACATTGCCAAGTTTACCATGCGACTAGTTCGCTGTGGCGACCCCTGATGGGGAAAGGCGAAAGAGAAACAACATTGTAATTTGTTGACAGACCATGTCATACCAACATAGAAAAAACCCACTGCAAACAGTAACACAAAGGGAAAAAAAGATAGGACAATATTCTGTACAACAGTACAGTGCAGTAGGAATTGGTGTGGTCTTCCTACACCTCTTGTCGTTCATGTATGTTAGGCCACAAATTCTCATCCACATCACAGCAAATATCCTCTCTTGCAAAGCAGCGAAATATGTTTGTCACATTATGACAACTTGGTCAACCATTTTGCAGTTAATGACTTATATTATGAACTAATGACTAGGTGTTTTGAGGAGTAAGACTATTGCACAGTGAACTATATAATACATTTTGATCAACATGACATAAACAATTGATAATGTAGCAAAGAGCAGAGAATTGTACATAATCATTTGCATGGATGTACCAAAGCAATTGCAACTTGTTCAGAGAAGTGAGAAACTGCTTATATGATGTGCACAAGTGACATCATGATGTAAAGATTGAACAAATAGTTTTGGGAATTTCATTCTGATCTGAGAATTGTACTAAAGCGACTGAGAAAAACTGTAAAAAAATACTTATAGTGAGTTTAAGTGCAATTAATGTCTTCAGTTTAAAAACCATTTTTTCTCTGTGTTCCTGAAATTGAGTTTGTTAATCTTTTCCTCATCCACTTGGCACACGATGTCTTAATATAGATAACTGACATACATCTATTGTAGATGTCTGCTGGACATTTCAGACAACTCTATTATGTTACTCTATTAGAGGTCTACCAATATGTTCTGCATATAGAGGTCTCCTGTTTACCTGTAGTCACCTAGACTTGGGATATTTTTAGATGTTTATTGGAGAACACTTTAAATTATGTTGTAAAATAAATAAATAAATACCCATCACAGGTTCTCTGTGGTGGAACTGTATCTGGAGTCTTATCTTCAGGCTGATTTCTGAAGGTGGTTTCATGTATGTTTTGTTCCAGGCCAAAAGAAAAGACTGTCTTCACCATCTTCATGGTGGCCTCATCGGCCATCTGCATGATGTAGAACATGGCTGAACCTTTCTACCTCATCCAGCCAGGAAAACCAGGAGAACAAGGAGAAGGAGCTACTGCTGGAGATCCATGCTCAAAATAGGTGTCAACAATTTGATTCAGAGCATAATGAGAAGCAGACAGAATGGAGTGAAGCAGGGAACCTTTGGCCTGCCCAGCTCATTTTCTAAATAACAACAACAATCTTTTTCAAATGGCATTTTTTGTCTGCATTTATTTTATTTTTTTATTTTTATTTACAACAATTTAAATAAAGAAATACTCAAAAATGCAATTCAAGTTTAATTTTCCTGATATATGTCCTCAATCAATAAAAAAATGCCACAGGAATATGTTCAACCATCAAAAACATAATTTGTATGGGAGTGGGTCTGTAACTGTAACAAAATAAGGCAGATAATTTTAAAGATTCTGCTGTTTTACCTAATTATTACATTTCTTTTTTTCTGAGTTTATGAAAAAACTTTGAAAGTCTAACAAGTTTCATGTAAATATGTTTTCTTAAAAAAATGCTGCATACATTTCATTTGAAACACTTTATAATAATGAGAATGAGTTTCCTATATTACTGTGACTGGCATTTGATAAATTCTATAACACTTAGTTTTTTAATTAAAAAAGAAACCAGTGTCAGGAGCATCTATCAACCTTTACACTATGTTCTGTGATGCAGTGGTAGGTTGGCTGACCTCTAATCGGAATATTGCAGGTTCGATTCCCGTTGCCCATGTGTCAAAGTGTCCTTGGGCTAGAAAATCGCTAGACAAATCTGTGTAATTTACCATTTTATAAATTATTTTGCAAATGCAAATTACAGTTCTATCACAAACAGGAAGTTATTTGTTTTATTACACCAAACCTTTAATTAACTCATTTTCTAACCCACTTATTCCTGTCAAACATCACAGGAACCCTGCAGTCTTGTGAGCTACAAACTCCAATCACCCTGAGGATGATTGTGGATGTAAAGGGGAATCCAAAGTGCTGGGAAACATATGTCTAAGTATTTGGAAAAGAAATCCTGCATTAAAACAGGATTGTATAAGGTAAAAATTGATTCAACAAGAAGTTACTTGTTACACTTCCAAGTCAGTCTTCTTGTACTCCAATGAAATGTTGGAAGCGAGGGACAGTACATGAATCGCACAGCACCAAACAGAGGCATGAAGAACTAAATGATGAATAATTGTTCAAGAATAGAGGAGAGAAGGAGAAAAAAAGTAGATGAGAAAAGAGGACAGAACCCCTAGTTTCCCCAGCTTCAAACTTCTAGCAGCCTTTTAACAACCAATTGTTATTGTTAAGTTTAATATAAACATATTAACAGTAAGTTAAAAATTATCTGCTTACTAGCTAGTCTGGCATTAAGCCTGTCCAAAAATGAATGTTTGAAGCCTAACTTTAAATGTAGAAACTGAGTCGGCCTCTCTTACATGAGCTGGGAGTTTATTTCATAAAACAGGGGCTTGATGGCTAAAGGCTCTACCTCCAACTGTGCCTTAACAAATTCTAGGAACAACAACTAGTCGTGCATTTTGTGGGCATAGTGTTCTGTTTGGGTGATAAGGCACTATGTGGTCTTTGATATAGGATGGGGTCATACCATGTAAGGCCTTATAGGTAAGCTGGAGAATTTGAAGGTAACTTCTAGATTCAACTGAGAGCCAGTGAAGTGAAACTAACACAGGAGTGGTGTGATCTCTTCTGTTAGTTCCTGCTAACAATCTTGCTACTGCATTCTGAACAAGCTGGAGACTTCTTACTGAACTTTTAGGAAACAGTGCTAACAAAGACTTAGAGTAATCCCGCCTAGATGTAAAAAATGCATGGATGAGTTTTTCGGCATCACTGGTAGATACTATATTTCTGATCTTAGTTACATTACACAGGTGAAAAAATTCAGTTTTTCACGCCTGAGATATGTGAGCCTTAAATGATTAATTTGAGGCTATACTTACACCATCCAGGAAGACTATCTGATTAGATTACAGAGTATCTCTCAGTGACCTCAGTTTTTTCTTGGTATAGGAGGAGGTAATTGTCATCCAGGTCATGGTGTCTCTGATGCAGGCATTAAGTTTCATCCCTCTGTCTTCTTTCCTCTTCTTCTTTTCGGTCCAGTCCAACAAAAAACAGATACAAATATAATCAGTTTGAATAAAGTATGAATAAAGTTTAGCCTAAATTACAAAAAATAGTTTATACAACCCACTAACTGTAGTTCTTCACATGCATTTCACCCTCAACTGCTTTATCTGCATGGGTGGCTACAGTAAAGCTACACATTTGTTAGTCTTGCACTTCACAGTAACAGTATCATTTGCAGGTATGTAGGCTCCACCAAAGGCAATCTGCATGCTCTCCATGGGCTGCAACTGTGGTTGACCTGGTGATTCCTGGAAGGTGTTCTTAGGTAGCATCTGCACCAGTGTAGAGTTTGGCAACATTAAACCAAGAAAAACCAGTTTCACAGCCTCATCACTTATAGTGTCACCCTAAGATATTTAAATGATGTTCTTTCTAGCATATTATTCTACATCTTTTTCATTTTTCTTTGCCTTTTTTTAGGACTTGAGCCATCTTCATTTGTAGCAGATAAGGAAATGCTTACTGATTCCTAGAAGTTGATGTATGGGAGGTTACAAAGGTTGACTCAACTTGATTGATTGCATTCTATTCATTGGTTTCTGCAAGGCAGTTTTGCATTTTGTAAGTGCTGGTTTGACTGGTATGCTACAGGGAAAATAGAACTAGTTTTTATAGTTTAAGCATGAGCCTAATTTTCATCACCACAAAATCTCTCATTTTTCAGTTACAGTAAAGCCACTGTTTTTACATGCGATTGTGGTAACAAAGACTATAACTTGACTGATTTCAGATTTTTGAAGAACTTATGATCATCAACTTTAAACTCAATAAACTGCATTGTTTTAAGATGATTAATTTTGGAAGTTTACAAGCAAACTGGCTGTGGCATTAAGGTTTTTAGGCATTTGTGTTCAGATTTTCCATTGTATTGATGTCATAGATAAATTCATTTTTGCACTCTTATTTTTTCCTTTTGCAAAAAGTTAGTTGTTTTAACTCTTTGTTTAATTAAAATCAATCAATCTAGATTTTAAATTCGTCCCTAAAATAAAATAAGACATAAGCATTTCAAAAATGACACATTGTTGAAGGCTAACAAGAAGTCAGCCACTTTCTTGTGGGACTTGAAAAAACCTCAACATCTTTACCAAACCTAAACCTTCTAACAGGAACTCAGAATTCATAAAGTATGGTTTTCTGTCAAGTATTATAAGTCAGTCTTCAAAGTCAGAAAAGTGGAACCCTCTCTGCACTGACAGCGCAAACCAGGAAAACAAGGAGAACGAGGGGCTGACGTCATATTCATCCAACAACTCAGAGCTGACGACGCCCAGGCGGAGGACCCATCCTCAAAGTTAGTGTCAACAATTTGATTCAGAGCATGATGAGCAGCAGACAAGTAACATGATGCCTCTCCAATCTGATTGGTCTAAAAGTTTTCCAACACTCCAGTAGATGCATTAGGACAAGTTAAAGAAACAGCTTTTTCCCAGACAGACTAAAGAATTGAATTGGCAATTTTCTGATCCACAGGCTTTCAGTGTGCTCAGGGATGAAGAGAAGTAAGTCTAAACTGACATCTAGTGGTGAGATTGAAATGCCTCAGCTGAAAGAGGCTTCCTCACAGTTGCTTTGATGTAAAATGAAATGCAGAAATCAATATATTTCTCTCACTGTATGAAAAATGTTTGAAGGTCTAACAAGTTTCTTGTATAGATTATGTTTTTTTTAAAGATATTTCGTATTTTACTATGATTGGCATTTGATAAATTCTATAACAATCCATTCGTTTTTTTTAATTAAAAACAAACTGGTGTCAGGAGGAACTGTTGATCTTTACACTATGTTCTGTGGTGCAGTGGTCGACATCTGATCAGAAGAGTTTCAGGTTCGATTCCCCCCATCCATGTGTTGAGGTGTCCTTGGGCGAGAAGAGCGCTGGACAAATTTGTGTCATTTACCACTTTACCAATTATTTTGCAAATGCAAATTACATTTGTATCACAAACAGGAATTTATATGTTTCATTACACCAAACTTTACATTCATTCATCTTCTAAACCCACTTAATTCTGTTAAAGGTCGCTGGTACCCTGCAGCCTGCCAAGCTACAAACTCCAATGAACCTGAGGATGGTTTTGGACAAAGCGAGGAAGCCAAAGTGCCTGATCAAAAGTACTTGGTGATATGACGTATGTCTAAGTATTTGGAAAATAAATCCTTCATTAAAACAGGATGTTATAATGTAACATATAATGCAAGGATCTTTGTTTCTCTTTATTTACATAGCGTGCAGCTATTAAATCTCTCTGTTCCCAGTTAGATCTTAATCTTCTGAAGCATTGAACAATTTTTGAGTTCTTATGCTGGTTGTCAAAAGGTTAACAAGAGTAACTGTGCTATCCTATGACCCCACCCTTACATTAATGTGTTATCCCTACTATGACTAAGGTGGATAAAGGTGAAAAGGATTTCATGTAATCCATGGACACCAGTGAAGATCACAAATTATTGAAGAAAAAAGTTCAGCGCACTGTCTTGTGGGGTCTAGATGATCTCGCTCCCAATGTCAAAGTGGCTAGGATAGCACAAGGGTTACCTTTACTGAGCTTGATCTGAAAGCATGTTAATGAATGCACAAATTAAATTTGTTTTTATTTTAAGAAGTTCAATTCCAAAATTGGTAACACCCAAATCCACATTGCTTGTATCATTTTCACAAACACTTCTTGCAATATTAAATTGTGGGCCTAAGAAACTCATTTTAAGTACCAACAATTCAATTCTATTAAATTAGATAATTGAGACTAAATGCCTTTGTGTTTAACAACAACTAATACATTAGTTGTTTAAATCTATGTCCACTCCATCATGGGACATTACCTTTTCTAGGCATAAGTCTTTATTGATCTCTAAAGAAAAATTAGACTGTTACGGCAACATAGATATTTCACACTGTACTTCATTGTCAGTAGAAGATGAGCTAAAATAAGGCTAGAAAATAAAATAAGCTAATGCACTAATGGACTACATTATACATATACTATAAAAAGAATAAGCATAAAAATAAAAAAATAATAATCTTAAAAATAAGATTTAAAAAATTAGAAAATGTTTTTGCACAAGTGAGATTGTACCTTCAAAAATAATGTAAATGATTGCACAGACTGCTATTAAATTCTGATATTTTTGGACAAGAGAAGAGCAGTTAAAAACATCCACTATTGCACAAAGAAAACTAGTTCAAAGATAGTGCGATGGGAGCACAGGAAACCAAAACATAACAGCAGTAGTTCTTACCTGAAATAAGGTACCTTTAACTGTGGTTGTCTACGTTGTAACCACTAGAGGGCGCAAACTAGTAATTTTTTTGTACTGTACCAACTTCAAGTCTGGATAAATGAAGAGTGTTGTGTCAGGGAGGGCATCCTATGTAAAATCTTAAATCAAATTTGTGAATCATACCCATGACTCACAAATTAATGTTTGATTACAGCCTGGATTAATAACAATTAGAGCTGTAAGGGTCTGATGTTACATGTTGTCAGTTGTTATTCCTCACACGTTTGGCCTAAGTTAAAATAGAAGGAAACATTTGGAAGGATTGGAAGTAAGAGATACAAAGTATCCCCATACATAAGAAGTTAGGAACTGATACAGGCTTCAATAGGCCTGTTCATTGGGGGAGCAGAGCTGACTACAGAAGTTAAGTAATACTGTAATTTTCCAACACAGAGTAAAAAGAGACCACTGACTGCAAAGATGAAACATGGAAAAATGTACCCAGACAGCACAGGACTGGCTACACTTGTTTCACAAATCAGGGATCAGTCAGCCACACATTTGAGTTGTTCTATTGATTTCAGAATTAACCCTTGTGCTATCCTAGGCACTTTAACGTTGTGAGTTGGGTCATCTAGACCCCACAAGACAGTGTGCTGAACCTTTTTCCTTCAATAATTTGTGATCTTCACTGGTGTCCATGGATTACATGAAATCCTCTTCACCTTTATCCACCTTTGTCATGGTAGGGATAACACGTCAATGTAAGGGTGGGGTAATAGGACAAGGGTTAAACTGCGTGACCCCTCCCCCCCGGCATTCCAAACAGGAATTACCACTGGCTTTAAGATGCCAAAATCCTATAGACTTTTATAGAGAAATAAACAGCTATTACTTAGTCATTCTATTTGTCAGAATAAACAATCTTACTCTGCTACCTTTTTTCAAACATGTTCTTGTTTATCCTAATTTTTTCATGATATCTTCTCTGTCGTGCAAGTTATTCAAGTTGTAAACCAGGGGTCTTCAACTAAAATTTAAAGAGGTCCATGTAGAAGAAATTTCTTGAAGTTAAGGTCCAGAAAAATAAATTATGTGTAAATATTAAGGGTAAAATATCTTTAAGTAGCCGAAGATTGGTGGCACATCCACATGCAATTAATATCTAAATTTCACTTCAAACTAATTCAGTACAATTCAAAACGTTTTTATTTTAGTATAATGTCACATAACATAAAACACCTGGAACTGTGCGCCACACACACACATACACACACAGCAAGAACACTAACAGAACAACTGCCGACATCACCAAGAAAACTAGATGAAAGGAGCCCCCATTAGCCTCTTCCACAAATCAAACAACTCCCCTGAAGAATGTGCATTTGAACAAATGTTGGATGTTTTTCAGTCTATCAGGGTCTCATTTCAAAACTGGAAAATTCCTGCTTAATTCAGCCTTTCTATAGGAAAAATTCCTAAATATCCCTTTTACAAGTTTTCTCAGTTCAGCAACATCTTCAGCAGGTCGGCAACTATTTTTGATTGAATCTTAATTTTCTTTAAGCTTAAACTTTGTGATGAAGACTTTCCCAGTGACCCTTGTGCTATCCTAGGCACTTTACCATTGGGAGTTGGGTCATCTATTCTAGACCCACTAGACAGTGCTCTGAACCTTTTTTCTTCAATGATTTGTGAACCTCATTACATGAAATCTTTCCACCTTTATCCACCTTTGTCATGGTAGAGAGAACACTTCAATGTTAGGGTGGGGTCATCTAAGATAGCACAAGGGTTAACGTTAGAGTGGATTCTAACAACTGGACGCCAACTTCAGCTGCGTCCAACTTTTAAGGTGTGACGAATACATAAAGCAAAATAAAACAACACCACCGTTTTAAGACTGGCATTTTCTACTTACATTCTAAACTTGAATCCATCGTGTCTGCATCTTTATTATTGTGAGTCAGTCGCTGCATATTATGCAGATCGACTTGGTTTTTGGAAACAACTGCCTCCATAAATCCAGACGTCGAGGACGACTCCTGGTTTTGTCTGTAAACAACAGCTTTATGTTTCTTTGAAGTTGAATGCTCTTCTTCCTCACTGGCCCTTTTCTCCCCATAGAAACTTTCCAAACATGTCTTTTTGTTTGGCTTTTGTTAACTTTTAGCTTGGGCTTATAACTTAGCTAGCACTCATAGCGAGCAGCCGCTTTATGTCACAGACAGTGACATAGACAGTTTTATTTTGGATTTAAATTATAATTTAATAAAATTCTTGTGAAACGGTCTTGGTATATGGAAAAGCATTTTACTTTAAGTTTTTCTGGATGCTTTTAAATGTGACCATTGACCAAAGGTTGGTGGCAGCATTTTTTTGGGGTGGCCAGTGCTACCCTTGGGCACCATGTGGCGCATGTCTGTCCCCAAAGGCACTCTCTCCCTATATAAAACTTCCCTGGGCTTGTGGGGAGGTGGTTGGCAAAGGCCACACTGTGGGGGTTGGCCCCTTGGCAGTGGCACCTTCCCCCAGGGTTGTGCCACAGGTCTGCCCCCCTTCCTTTCTCCCAGTTTTATTGGCACTATAGAGCCCTTTGGTGGGAGGGCAATTAGGCAACAAAATATATAAACAACAGGTGTCGATACAAACCATCAACCACCAAATTTTATTATACCTTTTAGAACAGGAGCGCACACACTCTTCTTCAAGTTTTGAACTGAATTAGACAAATATTTTGAATAAAAAGGATAAATTCGGATGACAACATGCTAAAAGGTTTTAATTGGATCCATCTGTTACTAGTTGTCGTGTGCGGTGTGCCGACAACCCAAAAAACATTCTGTTGTGGGTTGTGTTTGTGTTTGACTGACCTCAGGCCAGTGGAGAAAAATAACGCATACTAGCAGGTAGATCCATAGTTAGGAGTCTGACACTTAATGCTCCCACCTTTATGAAGATGATGTCATAGTTCATAGGCGTGACAGACCCAGACACTGGAACCCAGAAAGAATACTCAGGTAAGTGAGAGGCAAGTATAAATTTATTTTCTTCCGCTGAGAACAGGAATGGAGATCCGCGCTTGAAGAGGCTCATGGCGTGGCTGGAGGTAGTAGCGTGGTTAGCGATGGTTTGCGTTTCCTCAGGAATGCAGGATTTTCTCGAGATGACTTCCACACAGGTGACGCTTGTGAAAGAGAATACTGAAGCAGGAGAATAACATTAGTTTGCCAGCAAAAACAAGACAGGCTTGACATGAGCAATACGAGACCAGGCTTAGTCACCATAAGGGCAACGAACTGGCGTTGAATACTGGAGCTGGGTCTCCTTTTGAAGAGCAGAGGCTGATGAGTGAAGTGGTCACAGCTGGTGGAGTCAGGAGTAGAGCAGAGGGGGAGGGGGAGGAGAACTGACAGAGGCACCATGACAGATGAGGAAGAAAAATCTTTGAAGCAATCGCTATTAGATCAACCAGGATATCTCCAGGAGGTAGAGCGTGGGGGAGTCAGGCTTTCTAATGGGTGGTGGTGTGTGAGTGTGGGGGGGGGTCTGGCAGGGCGCGTGCTTCAGCACAACACTACTAGCTGAGTGGGCTTGGGAACCGCAGAGCCGGCAGCAGGCGCCGTGGCAGGACGGCTGGCTCAGACAGGGCGTTTCTGTCTCATTTCCATTCAAGGAGAAACCGTGTTTAACTTGTTCAAATTGAAAATGCGTAAAAAAGACAGGAAGTGAAATAGTAACAAATGTTAAGATCAGAAAGGTTGAGAACATAAGTTAAAGATCCGACTATTTTCAGAGACTTTGAAAATTGCCAATTTTCCCGGGTTAGGATAAGGGTTTTGTGATCTTTTGATCTCTTGTAGGGAAAACTTTCAGTCGGTCAAGTCTATTCCTTGTTGTCATGCACACATAAGTTAGTAACTCCGTAAAACAAGTTTACTGATCACAAAATTGTGTCTAATGTAATGAAAAAGCAGCTTAAGTATTGAGCTTATTTATCCTGAGCCCATAGTGTTCAACTCTTCCTGATAGTTGACTGCTTGTTTGTGTGGTTTAAACCTTCTAGTAAAGCTTACTAAAAACAGGTTAGATGAGGTTGAGGTCAGTTTGCTAAATGTACTTAAAATGATGGATAGCATTGAGTCCTTGTCTTTTTTTTTCTAAAAATAAGTTTTGCAGAGCAAAGTAAACTATTAAAAGTTACTTTTTTTGCTGCAGGAGAATTAGCTCTTTTTAAACCACAGAGACAGGCCTAAGAACTCATTGAGGGTCTTTGTTTTTCTTAAAAGTACCGTTTTAGTTCACTGATGAGCCAAGTGGGTGTGCCACTACTACTGAACCAACGAGTTACTACAAGAAGCATTCACTTCTACTGTCCTTGTGGGAGGGTTCACCACAGGTCATCCCTCCTGACTGTCACATGCAGATACCACTGTGTGACAATTGTAATTTCTCATAGGCGTGCAAATGCTTGGAGTAATATGTACATGGCATTTTTTATTATGCAGGGATCACAACATTGTGAGATATTTGTTGAGCCAAACAGCTCTCTCTGAGGTTCTTCCTGAAAAAACAGCACATTACTGTTGAAGTGCTCGGGTTTGATCTTGAAAATGCATTTAAGGGAATCAGAATGTGCTCTTAAGTCCACAAGTACCTTGAAAAGAATTAAATGTTTCCATTCAACAGAAAACCTGACTTTTTGGTCAGCAGATAGATGGATGGATGAACACCTTTATTATTTCAAAGAAAAATTTGAATAGATAATTTGTAACAACATTAAACAGGAACTAACCGATTGCACACGTTACAGTGTAGCCCAACAGATTTGTTTGTAAACTTGAAAGACTTAAATTCTTTGTTCATATATATGATTCATATGATTTAAATACACTGGGAAAACAGAATGACATCCCTCAAAGTGGCCGTACGAGCCTCAAGGGAGCTGCAAGACACACGTGCACTCCCCTTAAGATGCAGTGCCTCTTGGCCTTGACCCTCTCTGGGCCAGGAAAGCCCAAAAACCCACAGCACCCATCACGTAGAAAAAAGTGTGCATAAACATTTACGCTCGACAGGCTCGCTAGGAGATCTATGAATGCTATTTCCTTTGGGCCACCTGTGTGCCCCGCATAGATTTGCCCATTTTTACCTACAGGCAGCCCTTAACCACCTGTAAGAGTAGTTTTCACTAAGGTATAAATCATGAGGTAATAAATGACTTACTTTTAATGCAACAACAATAAACAAGAGTCCAACAGCCTCAAGAACGTGTTCATTACTAAAATTATTGACAGCTCAACAGCATTTGGCATGTTTTGCTGTGTGTTTAGTATCTTTGAAAGTCACACTGTGCTCAGAAAACTAAATCAGATAGAAAAAAAAATGCTGTCCTCTTGTGTGCACTGTAGCCCACGAAGTTTCCTTCATGGCTACAGAATGAAGAGATCAATATGAAAAATACACAAACCCGCAACATTCTCTCCTGTCTTCCTGATTGGAAATCTCAGACAGCTTCTCAGTAAAAAGAGTGAATAAAATCCCAGTTTGACATCTTATCTGCATGAGTAAGCTGACCTTCTCTTATCGGCTGACCTGTATCTGCTGAGATAATCTAACAGTACACAGTGCTCCATTCTGTTCTCATTCTAAAACTGTGCGAATGTGCCAATTGTATTAAAAAAATATCTTTTTTTTCATATTTACTTTGTGTTTCTAAAGTTCGTTTTGATTTCTGCTCACTTAAAGTACAGTGTGTAGCGGAATGAGTTTTTGTTGCTACTATGGTTAGATTAGATAAAACAACTGCTTTAATTAAAAAAACATCTCTAAATCATATGACAGCCTATGAAGAGGTTTTTTTAGGATTTCAGACAGGAAACCACATATGATAATTTTATCAACAGTAGATTTGCATAAACATATGAAAGAAAGGGAAAACAAGTTGGACAAATTTACCAACATATTTTATGTCTGCCTAATAAAATATCTATCGATCAGCCTTTGTTTAACAAAAAATACACTTAAAAATATCATATTATAGTTTTTAAATGATTTTTCTCAGCTCAGAACCAAACCTCCTTTTAGTTCTTTCATTTGACAAAGTTGATTTGTTTGAGTGGTTTTATTGTGTAAAAACAGTTTATTTGTGCTTTCCTGGAGCACAAAAATACTCCATTGCCAGTCATCCCCACATCTGTACCACTTCTTCTGTTCAGCTTTAGGTTTCATGCTTTCATGAGGGTGAACAGACACATTGTTATATACTGTCTATACTCCCTATTTGTACTGTTGGCAGAACTGGTATGAACTGTAAAAGATCAGCCCTTTCAAACAGAACTAGATGTTCAGCATTGAACATCAAGGCCCGTTGTCTGGCAGTTGCCCTCTGATCCTTCTTGCATGGACTCTCCCTCAGCTCAAACCTGAAAAAAAGGTCCTTGAGTCAGGGCCAGCACTGGAAAGCAGAGCGGCTGAGAAAGCGCCTCGTTACCCCCAGTGATTACAGCAAAAAAAAAGCCCCACCCACAGCCCCATTTAGTTAGATAACAGCCTCGTTGTTGGATGATGGGGCCTAACAAAGGGGACCCTGTCCTGCTCTTCTTGCTCACCCTACTCTTAGTATCTGTTTCCTCTGTGGCCCGCCAAACCCAAAGATACCTGAACCACTCCTTGTGTCTCTACTTCCTTTAATCCTTCCATCCTCAACGCTCTACTCTCTGTGAAATAGCTGAGGGGACACAATGTTGACTGAAACTCTGTGTGATGAAACAAACTCTAATGGGATCAAAGCAAACTCACCTTTCCTAAAATAACTGTGGGGGGCGGAAAGGTCATAGATGTCTTAAAATGTGTCAAAATCTCCAGATCTGACTTAATGTTATTCAACTAAATAACATTATGTAGTTAAAGCTAAGAAGCTTCTAGATCATGAACAATTAAATCTGACAATCTTTGTGATTAAATTCAAATCTGAGATAAATCTGAGTTAATCTCAGTTGAACCTGCTCCTGTATTTTCATGTAAAAGTTTTTTCTCTCACCATATTAGTGTTATCTCAGTGAAACACATCGACCTGCTGGTGCCGTCAGAGGAATTAGGAATGCATTACGCATTTATAGGTCCCATGGAAAAAGCTGCACCTCAACCCGCTTCAAAGTAATTCTAGCAGTTTCTCGTTTTTGCTCATGCGTACCAGATTCCTGTACCTGGTACTAATTACTTTTAATGGAATTTTACTGCTTTCAAAATAATACAATAAAAGAAAAACAAAAATACTTTGATGCAAGTGTATACTTTCATGGATTGTGTTTCTGGGAAAAAAGGAACATTTATGAAAGCATCCTATAAACATTGTGCAAAATAAAAAAATAATTGGGTTTGGTACATTATTTGTTTATAATAACAAACCCTCCTTACAAAAATTACTATACTGTTTGGATTGTGCCACATTTGGAAATGAAAAAAAATAACTTTGTCAAAAAAGATTTCTGCTGATAATTGAATTAGAAAGAAACGAGATATTTTGGCAAAATAACAATTTGCACATTTAAAAAATTGTAGCTTAGTTGAGACATCCATCCATTCTCTTCCTCTCATCTGGGACCAGATTGAGGTGGCAGCAGTATAAGCAAGGATGCTCAGGCTGAACTTTCCCATTACCAATTCTTCCAGCCCCTCTGAGGGAATCCGAAGGCATTTCCAGACCAGCTGAGAGACATTGTCCTGGGTCTTCCTCTGGGTCGCCGCCTTACAGAACATGTCAAAATACCTTCCTGATAAAGCGTCCAGGAGGTCCAGATGCTTCCATTTGATCTATAGGAGCAGTGAGTCCAGACCGAGCTCACTCCAGATGACCAAGCTCTTCGCCTTAGCACCAACATGCAGAAGAAACTCACTTCTGCTTTTTGGATCCTGGACCTCATTCTTTCGGTCATGACTAAGAACTCGTGACCATAGATGAGTATTTTGAACAAATATCAACTGGTAAATTGAGAGATTCACTTTCTGACTAAGCTCCCTCTTTACCACAACAGACTTGCATAAAAAGCACATAAAAGTGAACCAATCCACCTGTCGATCTCATGCTCTGTCTTTCCCTCACTCATTAACAAGAAGGAGCCACCACCCCAGTCTGCCAATCCAGTGGTGCTGTCCTTGACGGCTACACAATGCTGCAGAGATTTGTTGGCCTCCTATATCATCTAGAGACATGAGGTACTCGGGGCGGACTCCATCCATCCCCGATGACATGACATCGAGGAGCTCTTCAAACACCTTGCTGACATTAGCTTGGGGGATGGACAGCCCCACCCAGACTCTTTAGCCTGTGCTTCCTCAACGGAAGGTGTGTCAAAGTTAAAGAACGTTGTGAAAATTGTTCTCTGCATTTTTCACATCCATTGGGGGAGTAGTGAGCTGCAGACACAGCAGTGCTCTGCAACCATTTGGTGGTTTCACCCCTAATCCAACCCCTTAATGCTGAGTGTCAAGCAGGGAGTCTTTGGGTCCCATTTGGGTCTGTGGTATGGCTCGCCCATAGATTTGAACCCATGACCTACCAGTCTCAGGGCGAACACTCTACCATGAGGCTGCTCAGTTGGTGTCAGCAGGGTTGAAGCGATCTTTGATGGGTTCCTTCCACCACCTAACAATATGTTCAGTTGAAGTCAACAGCTCCTCACCCACACCAAAATTGGTTAAAAAAAATAAAACATTTTCAAAACTGCGTCCCTCCCCTAAGGCGCCAGGTCACTTGCCAGAATCTCTTCATTGTGACTTCATTGCTTCATTGGAAGTTGCTGCTTGAAAGCGAATATCTTAAGAGCTTAGCTCATGGTATAAGACAGATCTAGAGCTGACGATGTGACAACCAACTGCCAATCAAAAGACCAGGAGTTCAATTTCAACCGCAAACAACAAAAGAAACTACCAAAGCCAACGCAAACTAAGAAAAAATAAAATCAGAGACCTCCCTGCAGAAAATTGGTCTATGGAGGTCACACCAGGCAGCTGGTTCAGCCAATTAAGCCAATTAACTGACGTACTAACTCCAGCTAAGAGGCAGAAGCAGTTTTTCCCATTTTAAAAATTACTTGATTTAACATGCTGTGAATTTTCTTACGTTCTTGTAATTTTCTAATATTTCTGTATTTTTGGCCTACTTTTCTACGTAGTTGTAAATGTCTTTAAATCATTTGACTTTTCAGTTTGTTTGTTTGTTTTTCAAAGATTGTTGTGAAATTTTTAGTTAAATCTGGTTTGGGTGAAAATTTCTAAACCGCAACTATTCCCCTCTAACGAGTGATGGAAATATTTTTGTGGAAAAATTTGTACAAAAAAAAATCAATTTGCATGTTTGCTTGTCTGTGTGTGTGTGGGGGGGGGGGGGGGGTATTTTTGTGTGTATGTGCATCACTCAGTGTAAAATGTCGGGGACATGGAGAATATCACAAGGGAGTGTAAAACCCAGAGAAGGTTAACTTGACTGTGTACACGCAAACACACAACACACACACACACCTACACACCTGGTACACTTTGAGTGAACAAAGCTGTCTATTGATGTGAGGCTGAATGCACTCCCTCACACCAGTAATCCAAGATTTATACAACCCTCATCACAGCCTTCAAATCAGGTGCCAAGCCTGTAGTTACAGTGCTGGACTTCTCTGTTTCTATTCTACTTAGAGCACAGTAGCATGATCAAGTTCCTTAAAAGACGTCCTCCTTTACTGATTTGAAAACCCTTGGATCATTCCAATCAGATACTGAAGCACTCAGACCCTTTTTTATTTTACCCAAATGCATTTGGAAATCATCAACCTGTCCCAAAGAATGCTGTCCTTTAAGGACCCATTCCAATGAAAATGGTGTTTTTAACATGTTCTTTTGCATTTTTCTCATGATGGACATTTTTAAAGAAAAATAGGATTAAAACAGCATTTCTGAGTATTTCTTTATTCAAATGGGCAATCAGGAGTAGATGAATAAATGCCATTTGAAAAAGCTTCTGGTCTTGTCACGTAACATCTACAACCAGTGGGCCACAAGCTTCCTCCTCCTCTCCATTCTGATGCATCCACTTGCAGACAAATAGGTCCATGAATTTCTTCGTTTTCCTCGTCTGAGCTGGAATCTGGTTCAAAACTGTATGACTTGAACAGCTCCACTATCCATTTTTGTTGCACCAGTAATATTAGCTAGGGATTGTGAGGGGCTGGCGGCTAGAGGGAGAGCGTGTTAACGAAGGGATCATGGGAAATGAAGGCACACTAACTCTGTGCCAGCAGACCCAATATCAACTTAGAGGTGAATTTGTAATGAACTATTGCTGCTCTACAGAAAGTATGTCCTAGAAAACAACAAAGATTTTTGTTGTTTTTTTTTTAGCTAAAAACAGCGTAATCATAATTAAAAGATTATGAACACTTTGAATATAGGTCAAAAAATGATCAGAGTGGGACTTTAAAGGAAAATGTTGGAGAACTTTCCGCTTCACTTGAGCTGTAGTTTTGAAAAGCTCAGCCAGCATGTCCCCCTTCTTCAACAGATATTTTGAGCTCACAAAAATTGTTGCAAAAGACTATTTTAAAATACCAATCACAGCAACAAGTGTTTAGGTAAAGAGAATATCCACTAACTGGTTATTTTGTTAAGCATACCTGTCCAACTGCTCGTTAATGTAAAGTTCTAATCAGCCAATCACATGGCAGCAACATTTAGACATATAGGCATGGTCAAGGCGATCTGCTGCCTGGTTGATGCCAGAGGTCAGAGGAGAACAGCCAGACTGGTTCCAGCTGATAGAAAGGCAACAGTAACTCAAAGAACCACTGGTTACAACTGAGGTCTGCAGTAGAGCATTTCTGAAAGCACAAACGTCCAATCTTGAGGCAGATAGACTACAGCAGCAGAAGACCACACCGGGTGTCAATCCTGTCCGCTAAGAACAGGAAACTGAGGCTACAATTCACACAGGCTCACCTAAACTGGACAATATAATAGAAATAGAAACAAAAATACGTTGTCTGGTCTGATGAGTCTCCATTTCTTGCTGCCACATTTGGATGGTAGGGTCAGAATTTGGCGTCAACAACATGAAAGCATGGGGGTTAGGCATCCATCCTGCCTTGGACCAACAGTTCAGTCTGGTGGTGGTGGTGTAATGGTATGGGGGATATTTTCTTGGCACACTTTGAGTCCCTTACTACCAATTGAGCATGGTTCCAACACCATAGCCTACCGGAGAATTGTTGCTGACCATGTCCATCCCTTTATGACCACAGTGTACCATTTACTGATGGCTACTTCAAGCAGGATAAGGCACCATGTCATAAAGCTGGAATCATCTCAGACTGGTTTCTTGAACATGACAATGAGTTCACTGGACTCAAAGGACCTCCAAAGTCACCAAATGTTAACAGAGAACCTTCAGGATGTGGTGGAACAGGATATGGCATCATTGATGCTGACAAATCTGCAACAACTGTGTGATGCTATTATGTCAATATGGACCAAACTCTCTGAGGAATGTTCCTAGTACCTTGTTGAAGCTATGCTACGAATGAAAAAGGCAGTTCTGAAGGCAAAAGGGTGTCCAACCCAGTACTAGGTGAGTGTATCTAGACAAGCACAAAGAACCTTTTTGTATTGATCTAACAACACATGATTATAAATACTGCAACCACTCTAACATGATGGGCGGAAGAGTTGTCCATACATGATCCATTTTGATCTTTACATTCTGCTGAAAGTAAGAAAATAAATTTTAATTTTCGATAACTTGAATTCATTATTTAACATTGTGAATTTTGTACACGTTGAATTTGTTTGTTTTGTTTTAACGTTATGTGTGCACGGAAGAGTGTGTGCACGAAAGAAATTATAACAATACTAAATTAATTTCATAGATTGTGGAGAACTAACAGCTGCCATGAGCCATCCTCCATGTAGGGAGATGTTTAGTTGAAGGTAGATGGTAGTTATCACACTACTGTGTCATGAGTCTCACAGAGTTTGATGCAAACATAAAAAGTTCAACTTCAGGACAGAAGGTAAGCCCTTTGAGACTGCATTTTACCACATTGTTGCTGCACATGAAAAATAAATACAGTATTGATCCTCCTTTTATGCCTTATTGCATGGTTGTTCGGTTTATCTTTTATTATCAAAGAAGACGTTAAAACTTCTTCACCAATAGCAGATAAACAATGTCTGGCTACTTTTTTAGATACTGCTTTGATGGAATTAACCTGGAAGATTGAGAATCCACAGAATTGCTGACCTTGCATTATTTGCAACCTATGAGAGAAATTTTAATCTTTATCCAACTATTTGATAAGCACTTCAGTCATTAATAAATAATATTATATGCTTTGCTCACAAATTCATTAAAGATTTAAAACTAAGTATACTTATTTAAAATTCTTCTTTAATGGTAAACTTAGGAAACAGAACAGGGATAAGAGAGTTATTTATGAGGCATTTAAAGCTGAACAAATAAGGAGGGGCTCTCATTTTAGATATACGACTTCTACTTTAACTAAACACAAACCACAATTTGGCATTAATGAATCATGATGGGTTTCTTTTTTCTTGACAGCTTTTCTCAGGAATTGAGCTCACCCTGACAATGGCTATATGAAGTAACAAAAAGCTGAAAAAAATTGTACAATTAAACTGGATAAAGCACTTTCTTAAGACATTTCTACATATTGTGTTCATAAATTGAAAAGTACACAGAAAAATAGAAATAAACTTGGACATATACTTATTTGGGGGACAACATTTTTTTACAGCTGCTATAATCAGAGACCAGACTTCTCCAAATGGCGTATCATTTGAAAAACTAAGATTGTTTTTCTTTTGTTTGTTTGTCGGTATAGTGATACCATAGATCCCAGATGGTTTACCTGTGGCTCCAGGATTGGATTTCATATTTGATCAGCCTGTAATTGAGGTGAGGCCTTGTGCCCGGATCCAAGGAGCCCAATTTGCCATTATACACAATCATATTCCTTGTTGGTAGGAGTGTGCTGTTTGGTCAGGATCAGACAACACACCCAACAAATATTCTCTTCCCCTCTTCACTCTTTTAAACAAGATTTTACTTGCAAGAGAAGCCTGGAGCTGTTTGCTCTAGTGTGAATCCAGCCAGACTATCTAGCGGACCATAGATACAAGTGAACATTCAGTGAAGGAAATAAGTATTTCATCCCTTGCTGATTTTGTTTATTGTCCAGCTAAGAATAAGTTCACAGTCTGTCATCCTAATGGTTGGTTTATTTGAACAGTGAGAGACAGAATATCAAAGACTTGTATAAAGAATTTGTATAAATGTGTTTGCATTTCATTGAGGGAAACAAGTATTTGACACCTCTTGCTGGAAAGACTTAGTTCTTCATGGAAAAACCCTTGGCAGCACAGAAGTTTCTTGGAGATGATGAGCAGGTTTCTGCACATTTCTGGAGGAATTTTGGTATAATCTTCTTTAAAAATGACTTTTAAATCATTCATATTTGAGGGTTTTGTGGTCAATTTTGGTCTTGTCTGGGTCTACTCTCCTCCCTTAAATCCACTCTTTATTCTTTCCATGTTGGAGAGTTTGAAATCTGACTAATGGACTAATTTTGTGGACAGGTGGCTTTTCTACAGGTGATGCGTCTTCAATACAGGTGAAAGGTTGATCGGGAGTGTCCAACTGGTCTGTGTGAATCAGAACTCTTCATGGTTATTAAGGGATCAAATACTTAATTCTCTCAATGAAATGCAAATAAATACATATAAATTCTTTAAAAGTCTGTGTTTTGATTTTCCATCTCTTACGATTCAAATAAACCGACCATCAGTTTCTTTTTAGGTGGGCAAACCTACAAAATCAGGCTGAAGGATGGCAGGGTTTGCAACTTCGTAAGTATTGATGTCAAAAAGAAATAACAGGATCTGTAAAAAGCAGGGCTGCTCATTCCTGGTCCTCGAGATCTACCACCCTGACTGTTTTCCAGATCTCCAAGTCCTGCTAGCTGCTGATTATCTCAATCAGATGTCTCCACATTCTTATTAAAGGAACACACCTGGTCCAGGTAATCAGCAGCAAGCAGTGCAGGGAGAGCTGGAAAACAGGCAGGGTGGTGTATCTTGAGGACCAGGAATGAGCAGCCCTGGATAAAGGATGCAAAAACCAATAAAAGATCCCTAAAATCTGTGTAACGTGTAACGTTTAAATGACTTACTGGTTATCAACGACTCACTTTTTTTATTCCTATGATCTAACCAGATCAATCTGGCTGAAGCAAGTTGTTAATCAAATCAACCCAAAGCATTATAAAATCGTTTAAAAATAAATTAATTGATAAAATAGATATTAGAAAATAGCATTTGGATTGAGACACAGTAGGTTTATTTTACTGTGACGTAAAAATCACTAAGTCGCAGCAGACAACACACATGTGATGTCAGCAGAAAATGATCAATCATCATTAATATGTTCCCTTTGGATTATTTGGATGTGGAAAAACAAAAGTGGGCTGAACTTTATGAAACTAAAATGTGAATGGATTTGACATTCATCCTTATTTACTTTGTACACATTTTTAATTTTTACTTGGTTATCCTGCAAGAAATCCAAGGAATGTGGACAGTACCAGGTATTTATCTCTGAGTCACACTGATGACTAAAGATGCCCTGGTTCCATTTTAGGTCAGTGAATCGGATTGAATCAGATCAATCAAAATGATTTAAAATTGGTTTCACTTTTTGATCTTTATGAACATGTAAGCAGCTCAGTTCTAAAGATTTTTTAGGAAAAACATAAGGCAGAGAATGACAATAATCATTACAGGCTATGTGCTTTGTAGTGCACATTTCTAAAGGCTCCAGGAACCAAACACGCCACTTCCTGATAAGAGGTCAACCACTCTTCCTCTGCGCCACAGTTGGCCTGTGTTGTTAAGAGTCCCTGAAATAGTGTTAGCCTCCTGCTAAAAGGTAGTGCATTAAAGTTTGCCACCAGATATGATTAGATTTATTGCATACCTTCCTAAAGATTACTTAAATACATTTGTGGGGAAGCTGAGATACCAATTTCATTGTTAACAAAAACTAACAGACTGTATGCAAAACCATTAATATCCAACAATCAACAAGACCTGAAATAAAGACATACAAAGAATTGGGCAGACTCAAGCTATAATGTTCAGATTGATTTTTTAAAATAAACGAGTTTTTACCTCTTCTCTGTGATATGTGACCACAAATATTATAGGTTCAGCCAAAATCATTATAACCTTTCTGACTTCCTTTGGGTCTGAGTCTGAGTTAAAAGCAAGTAGTATCACTGAGACACTTGAGGTAATTCTTTTTCATTTTCCTAAAAACCAAATGGCAAGCATTAATGAAATCTACACGGGTGATGTAAAGAATTATTTTATACATTATTTTAGCTTTCTTCAATCTTTCTAGACAAAGAGATTTAAAACATTTTAAAAAATGTCTTAACTGTTTACCGATTTGCCTCTGTTTTCTCTAAAATTTGATGGTGTTTTTAGCTGGGTGAAGATCAAGCATCTGTCTCACCTTTGTGCTTACAGCTCCACAGGCATTCCAAAGTCACATGCTTTCACAGCCTGTTTAAAAGTTTGTCACACAAGGTCAGCATGGTGGGGGGACACCATGAGCAAGAGCAATAAATAGCTTGAGATAACCTGGCATTAGCAGTTTATGTGTCTACTATTGCTTCAGGTTTGTTAAAAAAAAAACTTTCTGGTCTTTATATTTCTCTGTCAAAAGTTGTCTTCTCATGCTAAAAGACAAATCTGAGTCAGCATACTAGTGTTTACTTTTTATACATGGCAGGAAACAGGAAGTTGTGCCCTTAAACACACACATCTTTATTTACTTACAGCAAAAAGTGAGTATGTTTTAGTTGAGCTGAAGCATCTCTTAATTTACCTTTTTTTAAATATTTGTGTAATAATACAACAAAGTGTATTCTCTGTAGCCACGTCAGCCAATCTCCCGTTCCATCCCAAAGGTTCTCTATTGAGTTGAGATCTGGTGACTGTGGAGGTAATTTGAGTCCAGTGAACTCATTGTCATGTTCAAGAAATCAGTCTGAGATGATTCCAGCTTTATGACATGGTAACTTATCCTGCTGGAAGTAGCCATCAGAAGATAGTACCCTGTGGTCATAAAGGGATGGACATGGTCACCAACAATACTACGGTAGGCTGTGGTGTTGGAACCATCCTCAATTGGTAGTAAGGGACTCAAAGTGTGCCAAGAAACCTTTGGTACAAGGAAGGATGAATCCATGCTTTCATGTTGTTGACGCCAAATTCTGACCCCACCATCCAAATATGGCAGCAGAAATGGAGACTCATCAGACCAGACACTCTTTTTTCAATCTTTTACTATTCAGTTTTGGTGAGCCTGTGTGAATTGTAGCCTCAGTTTCCTGTTCTTAGCGGACAGGAGTGACACCAGGGGGGTATTCCAGAAAGCATGTTTAAACTAGCCTGACTTTCACCCTGAACTCTGGCTGAAGTCCGCCTGAACTTGCTTACTCTGGGTGTGTCGGTTCCAAAAGACCGGATATGATTTAGCGTAATTACGCTCTACTTGGTAACCCTGGGTTAATGTACATAAAGACATTCTCAATGGATTGCCGATTCCGGAGTCACCATGGAAACGCGTGGAGAAAAAAAGAGAGCATCATATTTTTCAGACGGAGTCAGAGATTTTAATGACGGCGTATGAAGATTATATGTCCATCAAAAAAGTATTACGGCTGCATCAGCAAAAAAAAAAAAGAGTTTCTGCTTTGAGAAAAATAACGGACAAAGTAAACGCATGATTTTCTATCTCATTTCCATTTTCATTGTTACGCGCACATTATATACTGTATTATATACTGTGTATATATATATATATATATATATATATATATATATATACCGGCTGGGTAGCTCGGTTGGTAAGGTAACCCGGGTTCAATTCCCAGGACGGAATGAACAATTAATGGCAATGAAAATGGGGCAATTACCATGACAATGGAAATGGGGCAATTACCATAACAATGATAGGCAATTAACATCACCCAGTGAGGGTCCTTGGGCAAGACCCTTAACGCTACCGCCTACCTCACAACATGAGAGACAATGAACCACATGTCATGCCGGCTCAGACGTCGCCCGGCCAAACAAGGTCTGCGTCAGGTGCTGAGGGACCAGAGCACCCTGATGGAAAGTGGGCTACTGGAACAAGACGGAAATGGACTAGATGTGAGAACAAGGTTCTGTTAGGATGCTACTACTCAAGTAATCCCACCCAGAGGGGTTACATGCAGAGAATGTGGAATGAATGGATGCTTCGAAACCCACAATCAGGGCTAACTGCCAAACAACTGGTAGCCCAGTGCTCTAACATCCACAAACGGCAACTCCTATCACAACTTGAGATTGAAGCAATACAATACAATGCCACGGGAGAGCCAGAACAACAGGTCAGAGAGGAGGTTATACCACACTCCCACCCTGAGATTGGGTACACAGCCCCAACAACCACAATTACGCTGAGCGAGGCAGCAACTGACCTGAAAGACAAGATCATGTCTACAATGAACACTAGGCAACCCCGACACCAGCTACAACGGTTAAGTGATGTACCGCCTGAAAGTCTACTGGAAACTGTGAATGAAGCATTGAGGGCAATTCCTACCACCACAATCACAGAAACCAATGAACTGGTTTACACTTCAGCAGCAGTGATCCTTGAGATGCTTGGCTATAAGAGCAACCATGGAAGAAAACAGTACCCACCATGGAAGCAACAGTTATAGGCCAAAATCAAGGCAACTCAGAAGGATGTGAGTAAGCTGACAGAGGCTCAAAGAGGTACAATGAGAAAGCAAGTACCTAAGAGATACAGCCAGATGTCCATACCTGAAGCACTGGAAACTGCCAAACAAAGGCTCCTAGCCTTGAGCAGCCGCCTAAAGAGGTACACAAGAGACAATGAAGCCAGACGAATAAACAGGCTCTTCGCAACTCAACCTGCAAAAGTGTACGCTCAGTGGCAGGGTCAAAACAGCCGAGCAGACCCACCAAGGCTAGAAACTGAACAGTACTAGAAAAGTATATGGGAGAAAGAGACAGCACATAAAAGCAATGCCCAGTGGCTGGTCTCTCTGAGAAAAGAACATAGCAACCTCCCTGAACAGAATCCAGTAACCATCACAGTGGCAGACATCCAAGAAAGAGTCTCAGGTATGAAGAACTGGACAGCACCGGGCCCTGACATGATACATGCCTACTGGCTAAAGAAGCTTACCGCACTCCACGAGTGCCTGGCAGCACAAATGAACCAGCTGCTAAGAGATGGGACTTACCCCGAATGGCTAACAGAAGGGCGAACGATCCTGATCCAGAAGGATCCTTCAAAGGGTGCAGTTCCATCCAACTACCGCCCAATAACCTGTCTCTCCACAACATGGAAGCTCATGTCAGGCATCATTGCAACCAAGATAAATAGGCACATGGATCAATTCATGAGTAACACAGAAGGGCATTGGTAGAGACTCCAGAGGAGCCAAACACCAACTCCTGGTCGACAGAACAGTCGCTCAAGACTGCAGGTCACGACACACCAACCTGTGCACAGCCTGGATTGATTACAAGAAGGCCTATGACTCAATGCCACACACATGGATCACTGAATGCTTGGAGCTGTACAACATCAACAGGACTCTAAGAGCCTTCATAGGAAACTCAATGAAGCTGTTGAAAACCACCCTTGAAGCCAATGGGACGCCACTTGCACAAGTGTCCATCAAATGTGGGATATACCAAGGTGATGCTCTGTCCCCACTGCTGTTCTGCATAGGTCTGAACCCCCTCAGCCAAATAATCAACTAGACTGGCTATGGATACCGACTCAGAAATGGGGCCAACATCAGTCACCTCCTCTACATGGATGACATCAAGCTATATGCTAAGAGCGAGCGTGACATTGACTCCCTGATCCACACTACCAGGATCTACAGTACTGACATTGGGATGTCATTCGGGCTCGAGAAATGCAGCCGGATGGTGACAAAGAGAGGCAAGGTAGTCCACACAGGAGGGGTCTCACTCCCAGAAGGAACAATAGCAGACATCGAGGACAGTTACAAGCACCTTGGAATTCCGCAGGCAAATGGCAACCTGGAGCAGGCAACAAGGAAAGCTGCAACAGCTAAATACCTCCAACGAGTAAGGCAAGTCCTGAGAAGCCAGCTCAATGGCAAAAATAAGACCTGGGCAATAAACAGCTACGCACTGCCAGTTATCAGATACCCTGCAGGAATAATAAGATGGCCAAAGGAAGAGATACAGACAGCGGATGTTAAAACATGAAAGATCCTCACCATGCATGGAGGGTTCCATCCCAAATCCAGCACCCTGAGATTGTATGCTAGCCGCAAGGAAGGAGGCCGAGGACTAGTGAGTGCAGAAGCCACTATCCAGGATGAAACATCCAAGATGCATGAGTACATCAAGCTCAAGGCCCCAACTGACAGTGTGCTCAGTGAATGTCTCAGGCAATGGAGAGCAGAGGATACAGTGCTGGAGGACAGATCCCCATGGGAGGACAAACCCCTGCATGGGATGTACCACCGGACCATAACTGAAGTGGCTGATATCAAGAAGTCCTACCAATGGCTACAAAGGGCTGGCCTACAGGACAGCACTGAAGCGCTCATCCTGGCAGCTCAGGAACAAGCCCTGAGCACCAGAGCGATAGAGGCTCAGATCTACCACACCAGACAAGACCCAAGGTGTAGGCTGTGCTAAGAGGCGCCTGAAACAATCCAGCACATAACTGCAGGATGTAAGATGCTGGCAGGTAAAGCATACATGGAGCGCCAAAATCAAGTGGCTGGAATAATATACAGGAACATGTGTGCAGAATATGAACTGGAAACCCCAAGATCAAAATGGGAAACACCTCCGAAGGTAGTAGAAAATGAGAGGGCAAAGATCCTGTGGGACTTCCAGATCCAGACTGATAGGATGGTAATGGCGAACCAACCAGACATTGTAGTGGTGGATAAAGAACAGAGGAAAGCCGTTGTGGCAGTGCCAAGCAATGGGAACATCAGGAAGAAGGAACATGAGAAACTGGAGAAATACCAGGGACTCAGAGAAGAACTGGAGAAAGCCTGGAAAGTGAAGGTGACAGTGGTGCCTGTGTTAATTGGAGTACTCAGGGCAGTAACCCCCAAGCTGGAGGAGTGGCTACAACAGATACCTGGAAAGACCTCAGACCTCTCAGTCCAGAAAAGCGCAGTGCTAGGAACAGCTAAGATACTGCGCAGGACCCTCAAGCTCCCAGGCCTCTGGTAGAGGACCCGAGCTTGGAGGAGAAACCACCCGCGGAGGGTGAGAGGGGCTTTTTTTATATATATATATATATATATATATATGTATATATATATGTACATATATCTTATCCAACTTAAATGAATTACTTTAATTGTAACACGTAGGTAAAAATATTTGTTTTACATCTTAAATTTACATATTTATCTAATTAAATGTCATATTACTCGAATTCAATTAAATGTATTTCCATCTTAATTTATTGTACTTCTTGAACTCTCATATGTCTAATTTTGAACCTGCAGATATACTCATTTGTATAACAATAAAATGAATGAAACACAACAGATTTTAATCATGTATCATGACTTAAAGTCAAGTGAAGATTCGGCGATATATATATGCTGATCGTCCCGATGGGTTGAATAAAGCATCAGTTCAGAGAGAAAGTTCATCTCTTACCGCTTGTTTTTGTCCAGATGATGAAGCAAAAGGTTGTTTTAAAGAAGCCGGCGCAGTGATAAAAAACATTTAAGCTAGCTGACCGAACTTCTTTTTTCACCGTGCGGTCATCAGGTTTTAATGCATACCCAGCAGCCAATCAGAATCAAGTATTCAACTGGACCATGGTATAAATGTCTGATAACTACATGTTATTTTTAAGCTGACTTAAAACTAAAAAAAAAAGTATTAATCCTAACTGAAGCAATAATTAAGTTAGATCAATTTTAAAAAGTTTATCTTTAAACATCCATATGTGGTCTTATCACCCTCTCATGGTGGAAAAAGTATTATCCGAGCTTCTTCATCCACTAAATCATGGACTGGTGTTGGGACACGCCCAAACCACTCAGTAATTCTGAGACTATTGGCACTAATTGGATGGACTTCTATCAAATTAGACCATTAAATTTAAAAGGGATGAATAATTATGCAAACAATTATATTTCACTCATATTTTTGTTTCATTGCCATTACTTTGTAGAATTTTGTTTTCACATTGACATTGAGGGTTTTTTCTAGTAAATTTTTTGGGGAGGAAAGACAAATTGTATTGACCATGAGTGATTTATGAAAGCAACAAAAGGACAAATACTGAACTCAACACTGAACAAATACTTTTGCAAGGCACTGCATTTAAAAGCTCTGACTCAAAGAATCCATAAAATGTTTTATAAAGTGAAGAGGGAATGGGATCTCAAAGGCAGGTTGTGGCGTTTACTTGGGATATAACTTGACCAAGCATCTCCACATCAACCAGGACAAATGTCCACATTCTGATGCTCGGTTTGAACTGCTGCAGATCGTCTTCTTGACCATGTTTACATGCCTAAATGCACTGAGTTGCTGCCATGTGATTGGCTGGTTAGAAATTTTTGTTACTGAGCAGTTGAACGGGTGTGCCTAGTAAAGGGGTTAATGGGTATATGTTGTAAAATGTATGTAGCAGACCCCACCTAGCATTTGTCAAACACTGTTTCCTATAGGAGCAACTATTTACAACTCTATATTTTCCGAGCACCTGTTGAAATCTAAACAACAACAAATGAAATATAATGTAAGTAGGACATTTCAAGTGGAATGTTTTTCATCCACCGCATTCTTAAACTGGGCAACTTGTTGGGACAATTTAAATTAAGATCCACTCTATTCGGATTTGATTGGAAATGGTTTATTTCAACCAATCAAAGCTAGAATAATGCACAAAACAATACAATCAGCAGTTATACATGCATACAAAGGACTTTTTGGACTATAAATCGCTCTGAGGTATGAGTCGCAGAAGCCAAAAAGGCATACTGAAAAAAATAAATCATGCTTTTGTTATCAAAATATGGGAACAACAACGGACATTTAATCTTGAAACACATCATAATAATGGAATAGATAGCAATAGTAGACTGAATACCTGCATACTTCTTTAGCTTTACGAAACATCAAAGGAATCTAGTATATTAGCGCAACATTTGAACAATTATTAAGATAACCATAGAACACTCTAATAAGTCAACTAAACACTACTTCTAATCTTCTTCTGCATTGCTGTCAGTGGCAAATACTTATGAACAAACCTACAATGCCCTCTAGTTGCTATTTTTTAAATCACATATAAGTAACACTTAAGTATGAGTCACACCTTATACGGTACTCGTGACCTTGTCCCATCTTCTAATCAAAAGAAGCATGCTCCTAACTGTGCACAAAACTGATCCTCAACTCATGTACAATAAAAACAGCTGGTAGGACTTGTTGACTAGAAAAAAAAGCACTAAAGTAGAATGTTTTAGGCCATACTGAACTTAGATTTTAAATAAGGTTGAAAATGAGAGTTTACACAAAATTGTTTCATTTGACCATCAGCCTCTTGAAGTTATTTGCAACATTAGTTTTTTCTAGTTTGCTTCAAATTTGGGAACTTGGGCTCTTAGGGTAAGTGCTGTCTTAGGACAGAGTTCAGACTTAGATTGTAAAGATATGGGATTACCTTGATCTAAAACTACCGATAATCATTACATGCCCTGTTTTTCCAGTGGGACATCCAGTAAATAACGATCAGAAAGAAGCTATTTCTATTTTTTCACTTGATTTTTTTGTTTGTTAGTAGAAAATAATCAACAGTATCTATCATAGAGGAAGAAAAGAACAAGCTACATCATCAAGAACTTTGCTGATAGAAATGTGTGATTCATTAAATAGTTGCATGGAATTAAACATGTACAACTATCACCACCAAAATTTTCAGGAACTAGATTGACCTGGTAAAAATCGAGAGGCTTAGAAGATGCTGTAATTGTGATGCTAATGTTGATGCCTTGTGCAACAAAAACGTTGAGCAATATTCATGCAATCCACCTGTTCCACTCCAGGCTCAGATGAGGAAAATATAGCTGTACATGGATCTAGTCTTCTGCAAGTCGATCCATCAAAATGGAGCAAAGCAGCGAGCCTGTGGCTTGCCATAGGAACTTGTACATCACACTTACTAGGTTTTCAAACTGTATTTTTCCCCCTAGTTCCCGATTCACCATAAAGAAATGCTCTGAATGCAATTTGAGCTTAATTTTGTTCATATACTGCATGCCCTTATTTTTAGGAAAATGCCACAATAACATGTTAAACCCACCAAAAACGGAATTTTCATTTGGAAAACAAAATTAACAAATCAATTTTGTGTTTGAACAATTGCATAAAACCTTTAAGATTTAATGGAACAACGACAACTCAGTTCCTGGAAAAATGATTCAGGGGTTGCAAGAGAAAATGCCAAACCTGAAAAGCACCTGAAGAGGCGTGAAGAGCCCCGCCCTAAACCACACCCCTCCCTCTCCGTCTGCTGAAAGGAGTTCGATGAACCTCCGCTGATACAGGTGCGTCTCCGCTGAACGGGAGCGCAGACAGCAGACCGAGCTCCTATCTACAGCTGCTCACACAGATTCTGCACAAAAGTCACTGAGGATTGTTTGTGTTTTCTCTTTATGGAGATTTGATAAGTACTTCCTGTCTGGATATAATCTTCAGTCAGGTGAGTTAGGTAACCCCTTTGTGCTTTTTCAGATTCCCTCAGTTCGTTTCTGTTGCTCTGTATTGGTCACAAATCGCCATTTAAAATGACTTAGTTATATGTGTGTCAATTTAATTAAAAACAAGAAATGGAAACTTGTTCATAAAATGATATTTGTGAGAATTTTGGCGATTTTAGAGAACTTTGCTGATTATTTTATTCCAAGATTTCCACAGATTCAACTCGGATTATTATAAATCAGTGTTTTTGAATGTTATGTAGATCTGATGATTTATTTAGATAACTTTTTTGACTTTGAAGTAGTTTAAACTTGATTTTTATAGTTTTGCCAGCACCGCGTCTTTTTGGATCAATTAAATTTAAGTTTTGTGAAACAAAAATCTCAAAGTGAGTTTAAGTACAATTTATGTCTTCTCTCCTCTGTTTTGGAGTTTGTTTGTCTTACCTCCCTTTAATGACATCCATGTCTCAGGACTCATCACATGTTGGTGTTGAAAAGTCTCTTCGACGTGTAAGCAGGAATTAAGAACGCTGATGTTTTCTCTTTTTCAGTCTTGATTTCAGTGCACATTCATGGTCTCAGAATGAGTTGGGATAAGCTCTACACCCTGTTGGGTGGTGTCAACAAACACTCCACCAGTTTGGGGAAGATCTGGTTGTCTGTTCTTTTCATCTTCCGCATTACAATCCTGGTTCTGGCTGCAGAGAGCGTTTGGGGGGACGAGCAGTCGGACTTCACCTGCAACACACAGCAGCCTGGATGTAAAAATGTCTGCTATGACCACTTCTTTCCTGTGTCGCACATCCGCCTGTGGTGCCTGCAGCTCATCTTTGTCTCCACACCAGCCCTGCTTGTTGCAATGCATGTTGCCTACAGGAAACGTGGGGATAAGAGGACCATGTTGGCCTCCAATGGCACAGAAAATATGTCCAATACAGACCTTGAGACACTCAAGAGGAAGCGACTACCCATCACAGGTCCTCTGTGGTGGACTTACACCTGCAGCCTTTTCTTTAGGCTCATCTTTGAAGGCGGGTTCATGTATGCTTTATACTTTGTCTACGATGGCTTCCACATGCCCCGCCTTGTGAAGTGTGAACAGTGGCCTTGTCCTAACAAGGTGGACTGCTTCATCTCCAGGCCAACAGAAAAGACTGTCTTCACCATCTTCATGGTGGCTTCATCTTCCATCTGCATGATGCTGAACGTGGCTGAACTTTGCTACCTCATCGTTAAAGCGCTCATAAGGTGTGCAGAGAGGTCAAAAAAGAGGAAGCGACGTTACACTGAAAATGCAACCCGGGAAAACGAGAAAAATGAGATGCTGCTGTCGTCCTCCACAGATTCTTCCAGCATCAAGACAGTGCTGACAAGTAAAGAGAGAGATGGAATGTAGCTCCATCCTCAAAGTTAGTGTCAACAGTTTGATTCAGATCATGGGTCTTAGTGTAAACAGCAGATAAAAAAGATGTGAGGTTTCCACTGGGAATCAGCCGCATCTTTAAAAAGAGTTTTAGCCGCTGATGCTCCTTTATTCTGAAAGAGTTCAACCCGGTTTGTTCAATACTAATCCAGGTCAAACATACAAATCCATCACTTTATTAACTAGAGTTGGTGAAAACTGCATGAAATAGTAAATAATTACCTTTTTCGTATGACTGTGGAACTGATTCAGTTCTGATATGAGTCTGTCCAATCTGAATGTATGGTGGCTCTTAAGTGCAAATCACTCAATGCAGAAACATATTAAAGATCACAACAATAAAAAAAAATAATAATAATATAAAGATGTTACATTTTAGAAATAAAAATGAAATTAGAAATAAAATGAAACAAATAAAAATGAAATGATTCGGAAAACAAGTGATTTCCAGAAATCAAAATGTCAACTAACCAAACACAATCCCAGACTGGAAAATGTTGGTGCTATGCTGATGAGGTTTGAGTTTTAAAGTTATTTACCATGAAACAATACTGTACTCGTTACACTTTAATCAGTATACAGGCATTGGAAAAAACTCAAACATCAAAAATCAAACCTCATCATCCAATCAGTGATGTCCCTTAATACCTACCTTTCCCCTGTTTGTTATTGCCTGCTGTTTAAAAAAAAAAGTCCTATAAATTGCTTTTGTTTTCCGAAACTTTTCATTTTAATTATGTTTCATTTGTTTAAAACTTTTATTGTCGTTGTGATCCTTAATGTGTTTTTGCATTAAGTGATTTTCTTTGGCTTGAATTGCCCTTCAGGACCACCATATGATTGGCCTAAAAAGTTTTCCAATGCTCCAACAGATGCATTAGGACAAGATGAAGAAACTGCTTCCTCCCAAACAGGGACACCGGCAACTTTCTGATCAACAGGCCATTTGGCTGTGCTCAGAGATAGAAAGAAGTCTATACTGACATCTGGTGGTGAGATCGAAACATCCCTCAGCAGGAAAAGGCGTCCTCACAGTCTGTTCATTTGATGTAAAATGCAGAAGCATGCAGTTTATAACAGCTGACAGTTTGATTTCAGTTATTCTTTAACTGTAGCAGAATAGGGCTGATAATTTTAAAAATTCTGCTGTTTTTCTGCTGTTTTAAAATGAATGTTTCTTTTTTCTGTCTGATTTTTATGAAAAATGTTTGTAGGTCTAGGTTTCATGTATTCAATATGTTTTTCTTTAAAAAATACTACATTTAAAAAAAAACAATTATACTAATGCTTCGTATTTTTACTATTACAATTCTATAACAATCTATAAGATGATTCTGGTCTGGTGAAAGGTGTCTCTGCCAGTGTTTAAACTGTGTTAAATCTTTTTTTAAACACAAAGTTCTATCCAATCTAAGACCCAATTTATTGTATCTTAATTCAAAGAGTTTATTGAAGAATTGAAACATGAGAAATGTGCCAAACTAAATGTAATGCTGATTTAAAGGGTGAATCTTTGATGTGCCCGTGTTTGTTCCTGACTTAAGGCTAAAGTGCTGCTCTGTCATTTGGACCTGTCTTGTTCCTGCGTCGTGTGCTCACTCCAGATGGCTGTAACAGCTTTCCACATGTTTTATTTTAGACCCAACACTAATCAGTGCTCAGCCTTTTACTATAACTGAATTCAAATAAAAAAAAGTCTTTGTCCTCCGTCCATCCAGGAATAGCAGAGTTGGATCAGTCACATCTGTGTATTTCTTAAAAAATAAAGCTGGCGTGATTAAAAACAAATCCTAGCTGCTGGTGTCAGAGACTGGCCGGGCTGTCAGACATGTAAATCCTGACTTTATATAAAGACTGTACTGTACTTTATGTTATGCAACTGCTTTTGCAGCTTAGCAGAAAGAAGAATGTTGTGACTAAATGTCACTTGTCTTGAATGTTTTGCTCTTGAGGACACTGTGTGATTTGCAGAATTATGTGTATATGCTATGCATTGAACTTTGACCTCTTTGAGCAGCTGTTAATTTGGACTTAATTGTTTTTGGTTTTTTTGGAATGACCAGTCATAGTATTTACACAACGTCCCTAAACATCTCACCAATCTAATAGTCTGTTTCTCTCCTAAAACCTTTGGGATAGAAACTCTGCTTTCTGGGCAAAAATATGATTAAATGAAATCTTTGGGTTTTCAACCAATGTTTTTAGTACTTTGCACTTTTGAACTTGTGTCTTTTTAAAATATTTTACTTTAATCAACACAAAATAAAATATGTCTCATTTTTGTGTGTTTTGTGTATATATGAAACTGTTATGTCACAAAAACCTAAAATTTTGTATTTCTAATGTCGTCTTTGCTGCTTTTCAGTTGAAGTTTTCCTAAAGTTGGATCTCAGTGATTCCATATCTTATTTGGAAAGGGTCAAGTGCTGCTCCAGAGTGCCATAATCACACTTTGGTTGTTGCCACATTTACAGGCGAGAAGTTTCTAAAATTAATTCTGGTGGAGTTTCTGGTCGTTAAGGAAACTTTTACGCACAGTTTGGGAACTGTTGGGGGGGGGGGGGGGGGTTGGCAGGGGCGTGGTGTCACTCCGAACAGCCTGATGACTTTTATGGACTCACTCATGCATGCTCACAAAATGTGACAGTCCAGACATGGCTTGAAACGTTTGGCAGCCGCGCTCCACCCGCGCTCCATCTCTGACCGCCGCCTCCACACACACCCAAACAAACAGTAAAAGTCATACCGCGCGCAAAAGGAAAACTTCTCCCCACGAGAAAACATGCGCGTGGAGAAGTTTGCGCATGAATTCTGTTTGTAGGGAAGCACAGAAAAAAAGAAGGCGTTTGCTGAGCAGAAAGACCGGATCCGGGAGATGGACGCGCTCTTCAACCGTGTCACCTGTGAGGGCAGACGGATCCTCTCCGTGTTACAGTATGACATCCCCGCTTTAAAGGTATGGTGGATGAACAGTGACATCCTTCTCAATTGCACGTCCATAGGAATAAAGTAATTGCGCACTGAGTTAAGAATTGCTGCAGTTTTACTAAAGTGGCTTTAAAAACAGAAAGGCCTGAGTGGCGCTTGAGGGAATTTGTGACAGTATTGTGAGTCAGGTATATATGAGTTTTTACCTTTAGTTTGTAATTCAGTATTATATGAATTATAGAAGTTAATGGAAAAATATTTTGACTGTTGCAGATGTGCTTCTCTTAGGGAGCGGTCCTGAAAAATGTCAGATAAATCTAAATATTCTAGGTTAAAAAATGAAACAAAAGCAAATAATCTTACTGGAGGTTTTTAGACTCACATAAATTGACATTTCATTTGAAGAGGTGCATAATTTGTTGTGGATGAAGAAAAAGTATAAAAAGAAGACAAAACAGGAAAAAAAACATGTCCTTTTCCATTTGTTTGACAATTTGTTTTGTCTTTCAGGTGTCAAACAGGTTGTGAAACTCAGTCGATGGATTTATTACTCTTAATACAAGAATATTTTAGTAAGTTTCTTTTCTTTTGGCTTTTATTACCATGATTGTATTCTGAAAAACATCCATGCTAAAATAAACTTTATCTCTTGACTTGAAAAGCAAGAGGAACTTTATTTGAAATTAAAATTTTTGTTTTAAATGGAGTTCTTTACCCCTTGGTGCTTGAATATATTTCCACTTAAGAAATAAAAATGTCACTTGCGTTTTTCCTTTTAAGTAGATACTGAATTAAGGTCAATTTGGAGCCAGAGTGGTTTGATGCATATTTACATCAACCCACTTTGGCGTGGAGTTAACACTTGGGCGTCTAAGGGCTAACTCTACAACACTATATTACATATTTAAAGAAAGAAATATCTTGCAACCAGAATTGGAAGGTTTTTTTTTCAAGCAGAGAAAAGATCACATTGATAAATCTAGAAGGTCTTTGTGTTTATTTTTGGAATGTGGTGCTTTTAAAATTTGGTTCAGCAGAACAATTCTTTTTAACAGAGTGTCATTGGCTCCAAAACCTAAATCCTCTTTTTCATACTTTAAAAACCATAATAACTAAAAGTAAATTATATAAAATATTGTACAATCTTTTTTCGAACAGCTTTTCTGTCCATATTTTCATATAAAGTGGTGGATTTTAGACATTTCAACTTTTTAATGAGCATAAATGCTACCATGGTTTATTGTAGTGTTACATACATACATACATTACAGTGTTACTGTTATAGTACAGTAAGTGTTTTTGTGTTTTACAGTCGACGGTGAAAGGAAGGGAGGGTTGAGTGTGGATGCTGGTATTTGTGTGTGTGTGTGCATGTGCCACAGTAGAGCCCCATCTCTGCTAAATGCTGTTTTCAAGCATAATAATGTTGATCTCAGCACATGCCTGCTGGGCAGGGGAGCGAGCAGGTGAGACACAGAGACAGGGCTGACGCTGGGGCAGAGAGAGAGGGGCCGAGCCACAGGTGGCCTGAACTGTACTACGGCCAGCAGCTAAAGCAAACTATCTGTCTGGATTAGAGGCAAAAAATGTTGGACTGGCTTGACTGATCTGGGTGGCGAATTAACTTAAAGATGTCCTGCCAAGCATTTCATCCGAAAGATATGTGCGGACACCCTGGATGTCGAGCATAGTCTTGCTGCTGTTTGTGCGTTTGTAGGGTTTTTAAGCTTGGAGTAAGGCCTTCCACTCTGTAATAACAAATGTGAGGTCACAGGTTTCTTCTTGTACTAACGGATTTTCTGCTTTGTCGTTCTTTCCTGTCATTTGTGTTCCAGCCTGTACTTTCTTCATTGGCTTGAGAACTTGAAGCATGGGTGACTGGAGCTTTCTGGGGCGGCTGCTGGAGAACGCTCAGGAGCACTCAACAGTCATCGGCAAGGTCTGGCTGACTGTCCTCTTCGTCTTCAGGATCCTGGTGCTGGGGGCCGCGACTGAAGAGGTTTGGGGTGACGAGCAGTCTGACTTCACCTGCAACACTCAACAACCTGGTTGCGAGAACGTGTGCTACGACGAGGCCTTCCCCATCTCGCACATCCGCTTCTGGGTGCTGCAGATCATCTTTGTCTCCACGCCGACCCTCATCTACCTGGGCCACGTGCTTCACATCGTCCGCATGGAGGACAAGCGGAAAGAGAAGGAGGAAGAAATGCGCAAAGCAAACAAGTTCCATGAGGAGAAAGAACTCCTTTATAGAAACGGTGACGATGCAGGGGGAGGTGGAAAGAAAGAAAAGCCCCCAATCAGGGATGAACATGGCAAAATCCGTATCAGAGGTGCGTTGCTGCGCACTTATGTGTTCAACATTATTTTTAAGACCCTGTTTGAAGTGGGTTTCATTTTAGGCCAGTATTTCCTTTATGGTTTCCATCTGAAGCCCCTGTACAAGTGTGCACGTTGGCCCTGCCCCAACACTGTTGACTGCTTCATATCCAGGCCAACCGAAAAGACCATTTTCATTTTATTTATGCTTGTGGTGGCTTGCGTGTCTCTTTTGCTGAATATGTTAGAAATCTATCACCTTGGCTGGAAGAAGGTTAAAAAAGGAATGAGGAATAAGTTTGTCCCTTATCATGAGTCGCTGCGCCATGTTGACATTGCAGAGCCAGAGTGTTTGGCCTCGGCTTCCAGAACTGCCCCATCCAGCCTCAGCTACCCTCCTAACTACACAGATGTGACGGCGGGCAGTGGAGCTTTCCTGCCACCTATGGACCCAGCTGCTTTGTCCTCAGCAGAGGAAATGGAGGCTCTCCACCAGGAGGAGTCTATTCACCAGGCCCCCCCCTCCTCCCACTACTACATCAGCAACAACAATAACCACAGGCTGGCCACACAACAGAACTGGGCCAACCTGGCCACCGAGCAGCAGACTCGGGAGATGAATGGCACGTCCCCATCTCCATCAGCCTCTTCCTCCACCAGCAACAAAAACAAGTACCAGCAGCAGTCAACTGATACTGTTGCACTGCTGTATGCCAGCAGCAGCACAACCAGCGATGCAGCCACCAGTGGCGGCAGACCCGGCTCTCCCTCCAACGCAGACATCTGGGGTTCAGGGAGGAGCATGCAGGAAAAAGGCCACATCACCACCACTACAGTAGAGATGCACGAGCCACCAGTAACAGTTCGCACAGACCCGCGACGGCTCAGCCGCACCAGCAAGAGCAGCAGCATCAGGACCAGGCCGAGCGACCTGGCTGTCTAAACATCTTTGTTCCTAAACCCTCCTTCTTAAACAACCTAGTCCCTCCAACCCCACCCACATTCAGAGGTAAATCCAAATTACTAAATCGAGCATTCTCATCAATCAAAAACAAGAAGAACACTGACAGAAAAGAACATAAGAGGCATAAAAGGAAACAGATGTGAAAGGATTTCACCAACCCAGAAATTCTGACTGAGTGCTGTTGGTGAGTTGCTGAGACAAAAGTTCTTTTTCTGGGGGATTCTGCACTCGTGAGAGGGAGTTAGGAATGTTGTCATGCAGTTTCATGTTCAAAAGAAGACCTTTCCACAACATGCTGACTTTAAGGGAAGAGATCTCCCCATGTTTCCTAGCTTTTTTTTCTTCTCAATGAACATTGAACATTTATTGTAATTTAAAGCCACCAAGTGTCAAATAGTTAAATTCTTATTTTTTTATTACATGCAGGATAAGCACAAAAATCTGAAATTAATGTACATAGAGTTTTTTTCACCCTCTGCAAAGCAGGTTTCGTAGCTATGCCAAATGTATATCATCCACAATCAAAGTAAATTTAATTTATTATTTTCTTGGTTATTTTTGACAACTTGCCCACCATTCAGCGACTGCTTTACGTGCCAAAGTTAGACCTGTAATATTTTGCTATACTTCCAAGAGCATAAATATTTGTGATTGGGAGTGAATGATAAGAATGATGCAACAGGGATGCAGTAGGGTTACAATTGCTGGATGGGGTCATTCCTGAGAGACCCAGAATCCACCTGGCTGTTTATGAGCATGTCAGTAAAAGAAAAAGTGAGGCGAATAGAATCCCCTTCATGTCGGCCTCTGTTGCTTTTCAGTCAGCAAATGTCAACAAAATAAGGCTTTCTGACCGGATTTAGCTTAAAAATGAAGCCATCCTTTTAAGAGACTCGGGGTGCTCCCTGTACAGGCAGTCACTCAGTACTTGATCATGAAATGTTTAGAACTGTTGCTGACCATTAAACCAGAAATCCCCTTTAAAGTCACATGTAAAGACCCAGAGTGGCAAACTTTTCTTTCCCCAGATAACATTTTAAGAGCACATGCAATAATTCAACAAGTGATTTAAAAAATAAAAAAGTATAATTCCATTTTTTAATCTCATACTTGTATCAGTTTGTGTTTGCAAATCGTTGATGACACAAAGCACAGCTGTCACTTCACCTTTCACAAAGCAGCAGCGCCCTGACTCTTTCTATTGTGTCGCGTTTATGATACTTAGACAACTCTTATGCAAATAACTAGACTGGTCAGCTCTGTCTGTTTTGTGTTACTGTCCTATTTGGTCAATCTCAACCCTGACAATCTCAATTTAACACTAATTTGCAGTTTCAAACACTCAAGAAAAGACAAAAGTGCCTAACTAATGCATGAACACTCTAAACCGCACAGTTTTACATTTATACTTTTTTGTTTTAAAATTGTAAACCAAAGAATAGACATTTGCTCATATTTTCCACTTTGAAGTGGAAAACACTATCACCCACCGGGTGATAGTGTTGTGGTACTATAAGAGAATGTGTACTCACATAAGTGTTTTATCTGACCACAGCTGCTTTCAGGACTTTCAGGGGAGACGCAATGATGCCAACACAAAGCTGAAAGGAACTATTCGCTTTTATTTTTGAATCCTGAAGTTTACATTCTAAAATCTGGGAGAAATTTGCACTTTTGAGGACAAGTGTTGTTCTGAAATTTCTGTTAGAGACATAAATATAGAAGATGGTGCCAAAGTGCAAACTCATGACACTCAAAGGCAAATTAAGTCTTAACTGAATATGACATTGCTTGTTACAGAACAGTAGCTTTAACAAGGATACGTGAGCATCTTCAGTCCAAATGAAGGACTAATCATGATGATGATGATGATGATGATGATGATGATGATGATGATGATGATGTAAAAGGGCTTTTTAATAATATGAAATAAAAATGACTGTTCTTCCCCATCAACACTTAGGGTAAAAAACATGCACAGTTGGGAGAATGTTAGTTGGGTAGCTGGCCCTTCCCTAACCCTGCAGCCTTGACAGGATGCAGTGTGCAAAGGCCCATCAGTATCAGTGAATTGTCTGAACTGTCCTGTTTCATGCAGAGCATGATCTACTGAATCCTCTGGGTGTAGGAACCATCATAAAATGCTCACAACAACCAGTTTTCAGTGCTGTCTTAAAGCAGAGAAGTGCCTTGTGAATGAATGATTCTTCTGTGAGAACAAGTTGATGTAAATGTTCATTTACCTCAAATGTTTACAAAGTGTTAATAAATACATTTTTTGTACCATACTTGATTTTCTTACTTTTTATTATTGCTTTATGTAAAAAATAGTTGTTACATAGAAATCGACTCCTTTCCTACTACTATCATTTTGTATGTATTTTAAAAACCTTCCCAGTGGTCTTTAAATTAAATATTTGGCCTAAATCAAAAAACCTGTTTCGTTTTTGAGAACATAGTTTCTGCAGAGCGGTAGGAGTTGATTAGTAGTTCATCTCTGAGTTGTGGGCAGGACCGTTGACCATGCCCCCTTCCCCTCCAATCACTTAGAACTCTGTTTACATGCTCTCTCCCTCTAGCTTACATCCCCCCACACCTCCAACTTAACATAACAGGTGCAGCAAAAATATCAACCAATAATGGAGCTATCCAGACATACAGTTTTGAGCCAGTTCGGTCGAGGAAAACAAAGACGTACCTGAATCTAGCCCTTGTGCTATTTTAGATGACCCCATCCTTACTTTGACGTGTTATTCCTACCATGACAAAGGTGGATAAAGGTGGAAAGATTTCATGTAATCCATGGACACCAGTGAAGATCACAAATCATTGAAGAAAAAAGGTTCAGCGCACTGTCCAGTGGGTCTAGATGACCCAACTCCCAAGGTTGAAGTGCCTAGGATAGCACAAGGGGTAGATATTTCTCCACCTGCTCCATGCTCGCACTACAGATCACAGTGTCATCTGCAAACATCATGGTTCATGAAGACTCCTGTCTAATCTCATCAGTCAGTTGGGTACTGGCAGTGGTCAACAATCTCAGCAGTTTATCTAGAATGCAGCAGGCTTGGAGAGAAAGAAGAGCACAGAAAAAGGAAAGACAATCCATAAAACCAATGTCCAAACTGAAACCAAACATAAAACAGAGCCTTTGGATGCAGTTGGTGTAGTGGTTTGCACTCCCACCTGACAGTGAGAAGTCCTAGTTTGAATCCCAACTGGGACCTTTCTGTGTGGAGTTTGCATGCTCTTCTCGTGCATGTGTGGGTTTTATCCAGGCACACCGTTTTCCTTCCAATGTCCAAAAACATGCATCATATGTCAATTGGTGACTCTAGAGTCTACCTAGGTGTGTGTGTGTCCTGCAACAGACTGGCAACCTGTTCAGGGTGTGCCCTGTCTTTGCCCAACAGTAGCTGGGTGGCTCCAGCACCCATTGACCTTGAAAGGGATTCAGTGGGTTTAGAAAAACGGTTAGATAGTAATTACTGGATATTTATAGGTTATAGATCTATTTAATTATGAAAGATCGTATTTTGCGTTATTTTTGTGGTTCTACAAACCAATTCTAGAAAAAAAGGTATTTATTTTCATCCTAAGATGTGTTCCAGGATGTACTTTGTCCACAGCTGACCTCACAGCTTCTAAGAATTCCCAAGAGGACCTGGAGGAAGTCGTATGGGGGGAAAAAGCCTGGGAACATTTCTTTTTTTTTATCTCATGCAGCTTCTACAAACCCAACGTGTCTAGATGATGTGGTGGGTCTTCATCGTTGTCAGCTTTGTTTTTTAAATATTTAGAAAGCTTTCAAAAGTGTAACAATAGCATTAACATCAATGTCATACTCTGGTTCAACCTTGTTTTTTCCAACCAGATTATAAATTCAAAGACAATTTTTGTAAAAATTAGTTAATGAATAATTGCTTGTTACTTTGCCCTAAAGCATTAACAACACATTATTGTGCTGTGAAATCAGTGTTGGTTTGCAAACTGAAAATGGTAAATGTTTACTGGACGTTACTCCAGTCCAACTTTGTCCTTCCAAAAACTGACCATGGATCATGCGCTAAAATAAATCCTGCATTCTGTAGATTCCACCAGTGGGTACGGCAAAGCAACTATAAGGATTACCAAATAAAACACATAAACATCAATACGTTTTTGAAAACAGGCTGTTCATAGGTGTTCTTTAATTAAGTTTTTAACATGATAGTCAAAAGAAAAAACTCTGAAACCAGCCCCCAGTGGTCATTTGAAAAACCGCAAACATTTGCTTTATCTGGGTTGACTTTAGATTCAGTTAACAGAAGGTGAGGGCTTGGCTTAAACCAAAAAAGATGATTTAACAGTCAAACAAATATCCAACATTTGCAAATGATAAAATTATATTACCCCCTAAATAAAAACCCCATTATAATATCTTTTGGGAAGCATTCTAAGTATTTATTTTTATTTTACTTTTGATTTTAATTGATGTGTCTGATGGGTACCAGACAACCGAATTTCTTCTGATGGGGATAAATAAATTATTATCTGTCTGTTATTATTATCGTCTGAATTTGATAAGGCCATAAATGACAACGTTGTCATGGTAAGCTCAATTCCAAATAATTTAACAGGCAAATTAGAAACGCACAATATTGGATATATGAGTGCTTTACTGTGCCAGTGCTTTTACACTTCTGTTTATGATGTACAAACACACATTTTACTCTGAGCTCAAAGCTTGGTCCAAAACATGTAACTTTTTACACATTTCCAGTTGGTTGTAGTACTAAAACTTTAGTCACATTTACCCGTACCAGGGCTGACCTGTACAGGTGTTGCAGGTTTTTGGCCAGCGGAGGGAGCGCAGGTGTGTCTTGCAGTTCCCTTGAGGTTTACACATACAGGGTCCGTTTGTTCCAAAAATATGTTTTTGTGTTCACTGTCTATGCCTTTGGTCCATTGTCTATGTCTACTGGACAAGTCTTAGACAAAAACAAAAACATATTTTTTACACAAACGGAACTCCATACATACGCATGAAATAAACCAATCAATCAAATCAAATCAACCCACTTCCGCTTACTTACCCTTGCAAGTTGTTTACAGGTTTGCTACAGCCTGTTGCCTGCAGCATAAATGCAGATAAAAATGTGCATGAAAATTTGGGCTTACAGAGCGGTCTGCGACCTTAAAATTTCATGTGGGCAACCTGCATGCCCTGTACAGATTTGCCCATTTTTCGCCCACAGGGCAGTTGTGACTAAGGCTTAAACAGCATTTAATATTAACTGCTTTACTTATGTGGGTGTAACTAGTCAGTTAATGACACTACAAGCTACCAAATCGAAGAGAGATTTTAGGCCTCTATGACTACTTAATCCTTGTGCTATCCTAGGCACTTTAACATTGGGAGTTGGGTCATCTAGACCCACTAGACAGTGCGCTGAACCTTTTTCTTCTATGATTTGTGATCTTCACTGGTGTCCATGGATTACATGAAATCTTTCCACCTTTATCCACCTTTGTCATGGTAGGGAGAACACGTCAATGTAATGGTGGGGTCATCTAAGATAGCACAAGGGTCAAACACCCCAGAATTATTATTGAATTACTTCACTTTAGCATATTACTGCTAAATACTTCTCTGTTAGCTTTGACCTAAACGTTCTTCAGTTCCCCCAAGATAAAAAGTTCCTAATTCTCAAATTCGGTCAAGTGTCGTCTGCCAGAATAATGCTGAGAAACAAGCAGATGCTTTTGTTACTTCAATGAATAAGCTAACCCTTTCCATGTAGTCCCAAACATCCTGCTCTCTAACCTTAACCCATATGATTCAGAATATCTCAGTGAGTCCAAATCCTCCACCTTGGAGTTACAAACAGGAAGTACCGGTTGGTTCCATCCATCCATCCATCTTCCTTTCGCTTATCCGGGACCAGGTCGCGGGGGCAGCAGTCTAAATAGAGATGCCCAGACTTCCCTCACCCCAGCCACTTCCTCCAGCTCCTCTGGGGGGACCCCGAGGCGTTTCCAGGCCAGCCGAGAGACGTAGTCTCTCCAGCGTGTCCTGGGTCTTCCCCGGGGCCTCCGCCCAGTGGGACATGCCTGGAACACCTCTCCAGGGAGGCGTCCAGGAGGCATCCGGACTACATGCCCGAGCCACCTCAACTGGCTCCTGTTGATGTGGAGGAGAAGGAGTTCTACTCCAAGCTCTCCGCGAGTGACCGAGCTTCTCCCCCTATCTCTAAGGGAGCACCCAGCCACCCTACGGAGGAAGCTCATTTCAGCCGCTTGTATTTGGGACCTCGTTCTTTAGGTCATGACCCATAGCTCATGACCATAGGTGAGTATTGGAACGAATCTCACGTGCTAAATCCAGCAGAGTTCGGCTTCTTTTAAATTTATAAGAAAACACAACTTTTTAGCTAAACTATCATTAGTTTTGCTGTAATTAACGTCTTTTAATAGAAATTGTAATTAATCATTTTACTGTGTTGGTGATAAGAAATGAAACAAAGAAAAACAAGAAGGACAACCTTATGTGTGACAGTAAGATTAGATGTCTGTTAACATGCGGGCACTGAACTTCACTAGAGACGTTTTTACTGTTTTAAAGGCTGCAAAAGAAAAATTGCAGTTCCTCTTGAACTAATGGCTTTCTTAAACAAACATTGACTCAAACAAATTTTACTAACGTGCTTGATTATTCAAAGGCATTAACCTAACTGGGCTTATTCTGACTTTGCTAAGAAAAGCTACTCAATTTAGGTCATGATTTGTTTTTTCGGCCGTTTTTCCAGCCACTTGGCTTCCTGTTTGTTCTACTCTGATCTTCAACCTCCCGACCACTAATTTCCTCCTCCTCTACATTCCAGCAACCAATATTCCCTTTTGACGCTGAGTCAGGCCCACTTCAAAGCAAGGTTCTGAAATAATTAAAGTAAGACGGGTGCGTGAGTCTTTCACCTGAGAATCAGACTGTGACCACAAACACACTCCTAACAGTTACAAAAACCAAGAATTTATAATGCTTTGTGAGAAATATCACAGAGATTTGTTTCGATCCTTAACTTCCCTCTGAGTTTAGGTCAATGTTCTCAGAAAAACGACAGATGTAAGTTTAAAAGAAATCGTTAAAGAACAAGGCATTTTTCTTTATTTATCATAAAGATTTCAGAACTCATAAAACAACCACTGAGTTTTAAACAGACACCAAAATGCTTCAATGCAATAAAACTTAAGCTCTGAACAATTTGGAAGAATATTCAACATCTATTTCTTAAAAGCATGGACATATTATTTGTCTTTTTATTTAAGTAACACATTTTTCTCCAGCTTCTAAGCTTGAAGGTTGACGTAAAAAAAATAATTGTGTTTTACTTTATTTTTAACATGGCACTGCTAAGCCATTACAGAAGTTTTTCTATCCGGTTATTCCTGTTTCTTTTCTCTTCTAGTATATTTTTTGGGTACAACGTACTATAATACTCATTTGTTCCTTTTTTCAGTTGTTTTATCATATTTCAAGTACTGTGTTTGCAATTTTGTCTACCTCGGTCAATATCTAGTGATAGTTGCTAACAGTCTCCTTTTTCTGCTTGGTCCTTCCAATTTAAGAGAAAGAAAAAATCCCTCAAGCTAAAGAATTTTGTGGTAGCTTTGGTGTTTTAACTGGGAACTGAATCATATTCATAGAAACCTTTTTTTTTCCAAATTCATATTTGGAAACAGTGACGAGCAGTGGTTTTCTAAAAAGGGTACCATCTGTGGAAAATATAAGCGGGTGAAACCTATGTAAACATATGGTCATCACACAGCTCTGACGTCCCCCATCAGATTTTTAAAGATTAAAAAAAAACTTGTGGTACGGAAACTTTACTCCACCTATTCCACCCGTTCCTGAAAGGACGGTTGAGTTGGACAGAGTAAAGGTAGAAAGTGAGCCCATTTGTGATGAAAACCCTTCTGCACATAGGTTTAGAAGTGGTGTAGATTTGGTCTTTTTACCATTACAACTTCAATGAGACATTGCTCCCAGTGGATGCCTGCCTCCAGTGGTCATTAATGGAACTGCTTTGTGTGGCGTATAGTGTTCTTCAACTCTGAACCTCATGAGCTACCGCTCTGTTTGTTTTGCAGCTAACACTGCTTCAGTAATTACTGGTCACCTGGATCAGGTGTGATCAGTCAATAGTAGATCACAGAAACTGGGATCACTCAATCCAGCTAATCAGCAATTACTGAAGAGGGGTTGGCTGCAAAACAAGCGTGGCAGTAGCTCACAAGGAGGCCTGAAATTGGACCCTCCCCCCTTGCATTCCAAATAGGAAGTACTTGCTGGCTCCAGAAGCCAAAGCAGCTTTTACTTAGTCATTATAGTTGTCACCGTAACCATTCCTGTTCTGATACCTTTTCTTAACATATTCTTGCTAATCATGGTTGTTTTTTTCAGGATGTTTTTTTCTTTATAGCAGGTTATTCATGTTATAAACTGATCAATCAGATTTTCCAATAAACGCATGTGATGCACCCTGGCCCAGACCAAGCCTGCTTTCAGTGGAAAGCGTGTGGCCTTACTCAAGCTAATAGTTGCCATGGAAACGCTGACTCAGATCGACTCGGACCAGTCAACATTTACTTACGTAGCTCCAATATGGTGACACCCGTATCGCGGAAAAATGGCGACTGATTTGGCTTCATTTCGCTGGAGCCGGAGGTAAAGCGTTTTCTATGGGTGACGTCCCACTCGCTCTGTCCAATTAACCCAGAGGCCTACAACCTGAGGATCTGGGGCTCTTTTATCCATCCATTGTGGCTCTTTGGCTCAAAGTAATGATGCAAATGCTTTAAAAAAAATAATTATGGTTATCTATTTATTTGATACAGGATGTGTTTTATTTTGCAAGGAACTTATATGTGCTGCTGTTTAAAGTAAATTGAAATTAAAATTGTATAGAAACAGAATTCAGAAACACAATAAAAACATAAATAATAACTTAATTATTGTAAATATTTAATACAATTGGTTATAAATAAATGGCTTAATGGTGACAAAAACAGAAATAAAGTTTATTTTTTAAACAATAAAGTCGAACTTTGTAGCTCTTGCTACAGTGGATAACCCTTGTGCTATCTTAGATGACCCCATCCTTACATTGACGTGTTCTCCTTACCATGACAAAGGTGGATAAAGGTTGAAAGATTTCATGTAATCCATGGACACCAGTGAAGATCACAAATCATTGAAGAAAAAAGGTTCAGAGCACTGTCTAGTGGGTCTAGATGACCCATCTCCCAACGTTAAAGTGCCTAGGATAGCACAAGGGTTAAATAAAATCATATGCTGATCATGGTGAGAAATAAATGCATTGATGTGATTTTTTAAATGCTTTGATTTTTGTATCCATTTTGGCCCCTGTGAAATCCCACTTGGCCCCATGGTGGAAAAGCCACTTCTAGAGAAAGCAGCAGTCTACCACTGAGTCACCAGTCTGCAGCTAAGAGCGGACAGGAGGCTAAATTTAGCCTTTAATCGCCTAACAAATTCACACTCAGCCCACAGCACAAATACCTCAGACCTTCTTTATGTATTTCAGGAGTGTGATGAATTTGTCTCTGCAACTCCGGACCACTGGCTATTGGACAGACAGTGATTTGTTAAACCTAAACTAATCTAAGTGTCTGATGGACAAGAAATTAAAAAGGAGATTTGGTTTATTGTAGTACAATTAATGCATTCAGTTTGTTTTATCCTAACTTTTAAATTAAAAAGAAATCCACAATTGGAGGTTAAACAAATAAATGAAAACACTGGGTTTTTAGATGCATCACACATACTGTATTACATGCAAGATATGTGGAAATATTTTGGTTGATAAAATTCTTAACTTTATCTCATTTCGACACGTTGGTGATTTGATTCAAAGTCTTGTGAAATCTGTGAAATTAATGAACCATTGTAAACTTTTCTCACCCCTCAGCGTTATGCAGCAGGATCAGTCTCTGAAAGGTCATTCAAACACTCACAGACCTTTAATTCAGTTAATCTCCCTAACAGTGTCTGCCTTCTTTTAAATGCTTGATGTGTAATTGATGTAACCATGCAACACTCCTGTGTGTGTGTGTGTGTGCGTGTGTGTGCGTGCGTGTGGTTGTGTGCAAAAGGGCTGTTTTGACTGTGCATCCACTGAGGGAGGGGCCATGCAGGGCAAAATAGCATCAGGACAGTTGTGAGGTGGCAGGTCATTTCTATGGGGACACCTGCAGGTCAGGCCACGGTATGATACCCACAATGCACTTGTGCAGGGGTCTGCAACCTTCAACGTTTAACCCTTGTGCTATCTTAGATGACCCCCCCCTTACATTGACGTGTTCTCCCTACCATGGCAAAGGTGGATAAAGGTGGAAAGATTTCATGTAATTTCATGTAATGGACACCAGTGAAGATCACAAATCATTGAAGAAAGAAGGTTCAGAGCACTGTCTAGTGGGTCTAGATGACCCAACTCCCAATGGCAAACTGCCTACGATAGCACAAGGGTTAAAGAGCCATTCATACATTCAGGACGATTTCTCACAGCCCAGTAGGAGCCATACAATCTTACTTCACCCTATAGAAAAAAAAGACACTGCTTTATGTTTATTTTATTGTTACTATTATGGTGAATAGAAATAAAATGTTGTTTTTATTAGCATAAATAAAACGTTTTTAAAAATGCCTTTCTTTTCTAAATATGAAATTGTTTATCATTTTTTAAACAGCTTAACATGACTTCCTTTCAAAATAAAAGACACCCTGTTTCACATAAGGTTATCTCATTGCAGCAAATGTGGTACAAGGTGCAATGCCAGCAGTGATTTAAATTTTTTTATTTACCATTTGTGGTGCATTTCAGACGATTTGTAAATCTAACTAACAAAAATGAAACCAGAGATAATTAAATGACCCTTCCTGTATTTTCTTTTTTTTACTTTAAAGCACATTTAAAAAATCCTTGAATTTGTTCAAAAATAGCAAATCTGCCTTATAATTCAGTGTGCCGTCATTATGGTTGTGCTTACTGACCTGAAATTGATTTTCTGTGGTACAAGGCACTCAAAAATCAGTCAAAATATTTTAGTTTGACTTGTGATACATACTGTCCTTCAACTGTTTGTGAATTACTTAAATAAAATAAAAGCTCCTTTTTTTTTACTTTACCACTCACCTGCTTTTTAGTTTTACAGGTACATTTCAAAATTAAAAACTTCTTTGTTTTTCTTTAACCAAAGACTGACATGGAAGTGGTAAAGGAGCCTCATGGCTCCAAGAGCTCCAGGTTGCAGATCTCTGCACTTGAGTAACCCCACTGGCAGTTTAATTCAATTCAATTCAATTAAAAAATCACAACAACAGTCGTCTCAATGGGCTTCGTACCGGTAATTATAAAGTAAACATAAAATCAAAAGGATAGCGAATACATAGAATTCAATAGGAGAATACTAAACTTAACTAACTAAACAGCCTAAACTAAACTGGGCATCCCTGCCCTTAGACCCTCCTTAAATCAACAGAGACTTGCAAGCCAGGGAGTTTAGATGTTAAAACTGTTTTCTGGTCGGTTTTTCAATGTTTTAAAATGTTTTCAGGACTAATCCAAATTTCCTGCCACTGGCAGTGTGATCCGTTTTCTGATTTTACTTTTCTGCATGAAAAGCCAGAAAACCTTGTAAAAAATGAAAGAAAGACAGCAGCTTCATTTAGATTTACTTTAAAAGCAAAAAAATTTCATCTAACCTGCTAGGACATAAAAATCTCAAATCTGAGTGAAGTTTTTTATTCATTCTCTCCACTAACACTGACAATTTTTATTAAAAAAAATGTTGATGTGCAAAGCTGTCTGTAGTAAATATTTCCCTACTTTAGGGAAGTACTAAAGAAAGTCAGGCCTTTTACTGTCTGTGAGCACCTAAAACATAAACACAAGTTAGAATAACTGCAGAAAAAGACAATTGTTTTTTACGTGGAGGCCAAAATGCAGCTGATGTGATGAACATGTGAAAAACACGTGTTCCTTTAAAAAGAGGGCAGAGAACACGGAAGAGGGGAAGTGTGATTCTCCTGTCTTCAGCTGAGAGTGCTGTGCTGGTATCGCTCATGCAGAGAGGATGTGAATCTGGCTCTTCACGCAGTCACTCTGTGACCACTCGCCTCCCTTTGGGCAGTAAAATAAAAAGAGGCTAAGAATGTCTGAAGAAGCTTTCAAATCTCAAAAATCAATGCTTGGGTGTGTTTCAGGATCGAGACTGGATCAGGTTTGAAAGAAGGGGGTTCAGGTCTGCTATGGCTGGCTTCCTGTGTGCAGAGATGTGGGTGCAGACTCCATGGTGGCAGTGAGAAGTTAAAAAAAAGAAAAAGATGAGTTAGGTGACAGCGATGACAGGAATCCTGCACTCGCTCCTCCACTATAGTTTACCAAATAGGGTCAGGCATTCTTAAATTTAACCTAATCCTAACTCCCCCACCCTGAACCCATCAGCACAAGCCAAGGTTTCCCCTCTGTCTCTATGTCATCCTCAGTCTGGGAAACTGTTAATATTCATGCTTCCTGTAAGAGCAGTAAATGAAAAGCTGCAGCTCACTTCTCAACCTGAGAAATGTGGTTTGTTGTTGCCCTTTCGTCCTCCCTGCAGCTGCACAGGGGCCCTTCCCTCCCAGCTGCTGTTCTATTATCATTAGATGGAGACATTAGTTCATATCATGTGATTGGAAGAGGATTCATTGCACATCAGAGGCCCTAATCGCTACCTATAGTCTACCCCCAGGCCTCGCCCACTTGACCCTGCTGAGCGCAGCGCTTTCTTTATGCCCCCTGAAAGAACTGGGGATTGAGCTCAAACAAAAAAAAAACCACCAGGGGGAAAAAATGTTTTTACACCCGCCACGCTCTCTCGCAAGCCCGGCGGTGTGGGAGCGCAGGGACATTTTAGCTTTAGGTCAATGGGACAAGTTACTGGAGTCTGGCCAACTCTGGCAGAGAGCAGAGAAAGAAAAAAGCTGGCCTCTTCAAAAAATTGGGTTTTGTCACTGTGTTTTTCTACCTCCGCGCATCCATATGTGCACCCCAGCTCTGAGCAAATAAAAAGAAAGGATTGTTTTAGGGTTTTTTTTGTCTTAAAGTGGGAAACGTATTTTTAAAATTTCTGCTTGCATGGGGGGGGGGATGTTTTGAGAAGAATGTTTGACGTCAGAGAGTGCAGAACTTGAAACGGAGGCAGCAGGAGGATGATGAAGATGGATGTTGTGTTTACGTGCCTGAGTGAGGCCAATGAAGCAGGAGATCGAGAAAGCCCAACATTTCCTGCAATGAGTAAATGGCGAGGATGTAGCGCCTCCCGCTGGGAGAAAGACAAGAGGGCCTCTGATCAACAAATCCAAAACTCTAACGCTAGAAATAAACAAAAACAACATTATTCTGCTACAAAAACGTAATCCTGAATTCCTCTTGATTTCCACACGACAGTCCTTAGTCTTTGTAAATGAGGGAAACTTCCCTGACAAAAAGGAAAACACTGAAGCTTTATTCAAAAGCTATATCGCATCAAGACTCTTTTTATATCTTAGCAAGAGTTTGGAGGCAACAAAAAACAACAACAAAAACCCCGCAAATATATGAAAAACTTTATAATTTACACATGCAATAAAATGATGTAATTTATCAGTTTTTATTGCAGAAATTATGTAGAAGTTCATCATTTGCAAAGAATTTCTTTACTTTCTTTACTACTCCTTATATAAACCACAGTCATAAATCCACTGGATTTCTTGATCTTGATGGTAGTTTTATCATGTCTTAATCTGCAAAAATGCAATTTTTACACTATTTAAAGTTCCTCCACATATCAAAAATATTTTCATATCAATCCAGAAAATAGAGAAACATCTATTTTACTCCAGCAAATACTTCACACCTTCATGACTTACCTTGCAGGTCTCAGTTAATATTCAGTTAGAAAGCAGAAGTCTATATCCTAAAAACTTGACACTGTTTCTCATTAAAAAAATTTAGGTGAGCAAACCACAAAGCTGCACAAAAAACATCTTTAACACAAATAGGAATGATAATGCATACTGACAAAAGTGAAAGAAACATTAAATAAAAACTACAACATCAACTCCTAAACTAAATGGTGGAGGTATGGTGATATGGGCTCAATAACTGCACACTTTTGATTGTCTGATCTGAAAAATAAAAAGTTCAATTGAAATCTTTTCTATTACAGAGATCATTAAAAAGGCTTTTAAAAAGTTATGCTTTAAAAAACATCTGCAAACTTTAATAAACTGATAAAAGTTTTATGACAAAAGAGTAGAAAAAAACTTCTCCTTCATCACTTTAGGAAAATTACTTCTTAATGCTAAAGCTAGATTCCTGAGTGTTTAATTAAGGAAGCTTTTTATACTCCCTTTGGTATTTTTGGAAACAATGAACAAATGTTTTCTTTGTTTACATGTATTTCTTTTATTTTATGAGACAGAACATTTTTCCAAACTCTTCAGAAGGTGACAGAAAGTGTTTACAAGTTTGACGTAAAGAAAGAAAGAAAAATGGAGCTCCCACATGTTCAGACATCCCACCTATCAAGCGGCTCGGAAAACAGCACTGGGAATGTTAAGCCTCTTCAAACTCATCAAGTGATTAGGGCCCGCCACCCGGAGCCCCGCCTCCCGGCTGCCGCGCTGACCCCTGGGTGTTGACAGGCCATTCTTACCCTTGCTTTGCTGTCTGCCATCTTCCATACAACACTCCTTACATAAGTGTCGTGTCCTCCTGGCACCTTGTAAAAATGGGACATGATAGTGAAGAAGGTCAAAGCTCTGATGCTGCAGAGCTTTACTGTTCAGTACAATTACAGAGAGATTTCCCTCTGTTTAATAATTACTGACTATGATGTTTGAAACATTGGAGCGGACTTTTAAAGACTTAAATATTTTTGCTTGGTTACTCTTTAAAAAAGGCCACTTTTAAACTAATTTCTATTGAAACATGGGAACAGAAGTCATCTGGATTCACATTTTTGCTGTTGTGAAAAAGTAAATCTAGTGGATCAGACAAAACCTCCAGGCGAAGAGCAGCCTGAACCAAACATCAACTTCCGCTTTGACGCATCTTTAACCCTGAAGAATCCAAGAACAGTTTTCTTCTGTTTTCCAATTCTACTTGGGCTGCTTAATGTGGACTGCCTACACCAGGTGTTTAGAACATCAGGATGTGGAATCACATGCCATTCAGCTGCAAGCTGGTCAGGGAGAACTGGAAAACAGGCAGGGTAATTGTGGCTCTTGAGGTCCAGGGTTGGCTAGCCCTGCATGGCTTCAATGTAAGATGGTACAAATTTATTAAACTTTACTAAATTACTAAATACATTGTTTCAATTTTTGTTCATCATTTTGTTTGTATTTAGGACTGCAAATTGTCCCTCAGTTGAGAATTTTAGTGTGTTTAAGTTGTGTGGTACTATGGTGGACTAGTAAATCAATCAAGGGGTACCCCGCCTTCGTCAGACAGTGGTTGGGATAGGCTCCAGCATTCATGCGACTCCAAAAGTGATTAGGCAGGTTTGGAAGACGGATAGAATGGGTTGGATTTATTAGTCGGGACCACTGTGGGTATTTCATAAGTTCCATATTTTTAACACTGTAATAGAACTTATGGCCTTGTTATGGTGACTTTCAAACTCTCAGCTCTACAGGGACGTTACTAACAACATTTAAAATACTCAAAATCATTAAAAAAAAAATGTGGATCTACATTATGGTTTACACAATTCAACTCTACAAGAACCAGTTCCCTAGAATTTTTCCTCAACGTAAAAAATAAATTGAAACATGAATCAACTCAATATAACACTAAATTAACAAACCTAAAAAAAATTAGGATGTAAAAGGAAATCTTAACATTCTCAAGTATAAAAAAGAATATGAAGACGGCTCATCACATTTTGCAACATTTCTGCAGATTTTTTAAAACATTCTGCACACTATTTTTGTGAATAAATGTTTTAAATAATGCTAAAAATAAAGTCAATATTTTAAAAATATAAACAAAGCTTTATAGTATAGACTTAATGTTAAAAAATACCTCTAGCAAGCAATGTTTCCACAAAAAAAAAAAAATATTTTTTCTACTTTGTCTGCAACCGCCATGAAGTCTGATTTGGAGGTCAAAAAGAAAATGTAGCAGTTAACTCAGAACTTGATCTGGCTGTCAAGTAGTTACAAAATTATTTTAAACAAGATGAAATGCTGACTGAACCTGCTTTAAAAGAAAAAGGTTTTAACAGCCTTTTCAGAACTCCATTAACCTGTGAATTTCTGAAACTCATTTTCTTTCAGAGATCAAATGTAAACACCAGTGCACTTTGCCAAATCTCTTGCATACATCTGCATTAAAAACGAGTCTGACTAGAAAACAAAGTCATTTATTAAACAACCACATCAGCAGAAGAGCCCACAGTTCAGATTCAAGTCACAATCACTCACTTTCAGTATTTACAGGTAGGCACATTCACATTAGGCGTTAAAGCCAGCCGCAGCGTCTGCTGAAGCCGCCTCAGTCCAGCAGGGGGCGCTGGTCTGGTAAACCAGCATCCTCTGACCAGGGTCAGTCTAGCCACACGTTGATCAGAACCCCTCATCTGTAGTGTCCTCCTATGTCCACGGCAGGTTTTAGGGAGAAGCGCGGTTCAAAGGGGGAGAAGGTGGAGGTCACAGCTTCAGATGAAGGTCCAACTCGGGAGGGAGGAGGAGGAGTCTGTTCAGCAAGGAGCTCGTAAATAACCAGGTGCACCAGTCACATCATTCAAAAGGAGGGAAAATAAAGAAGTTGATGGCACGACAACATTTTATATAACGCATAGTTAAACTAAAATAAAATAAATGCAAGGATAGCTTGACAAAAATATTTCTAAAGATCATGAAAAAAAAATCTAACTCAACGGAATGAGTGAAACTACATAAACAGCCAAATGTGAAAGTCTTTAAACTAGTTCCACAAATTGGAGTAATCCTTCATATTTAACTGGATCATCACCATCATCATCGCTCGTATAAAGGGGGAAGAAAACTGCTTACAAAAATACAACCATTTAAAACAAACTAAAAGCAAATAAATAATGTTAAGAAAAAGCTCTGCAACAGGTCACTTTGCAAACTAAGGTTTTATTTATTCAAAACTACACAGCTCCTTTGTTGACTCCTCCCCTTTTCGAATATATTTACACATGGAAAGAACCCAATCTGGGCTTGGTACGCTGGTAATGCTACATCGCAGGAACGAGGCCTCCCGTTATGTCCTACAAAGAAACGCAGCATGTGGATAGGCAACCTCCTCCAGCAGGAAACAGTCTTGACTGGAGTCTTCTGTGGAGCAACGTTTTAGCCTGAGAGCAGCCCTGACAGAGGAAGAACAGGAGGCGGGACATGACAGCAGCGCCGCTCAGTGGGTAGTTCATGTGGTTTGATGTCCCTCTAGAAACGTGACGCATATTAAAGGCTGACACGTGTTGATGGGGCTGGGAACTGGAGATAAATTCTGCAGTTTAACAACACTGGTGAAGACTATTATTACCCCATTTCCAAAGCAAAGTTTGAGCTGTGAGTCTCTGTAAAACCTGGAGGTGAAGGCTTTACATTCCAGACCCATTACTTTGTCTCCCATTAGAATATCGGAGCTGAACCGTCTGTAAAGCACCTTTGGTTTTGCTGATTAAGTATTGCAGATGTTGGTTGTTTTTTTTTTACCAATAACGCTAATTCAGTGACATGGAAACTGCAGGAACCTTAAACCTAAAACACTCCGTCATTGGAATGAAAAGGTTTGTGTATAAAAAATGCATCTTGTAAATGAGTAAGTTCATTTTCAAAACCCGTCAGTCATAATTCTACCTCATTTAAAAGCTGAAAGACTGAATGAGGGATGATTTTTAGGAAATGTAATTTTTCCTTCACCTTAATCTGAATGCTGCATCTCCGATTCAATCCGAAAACATCCTATCGTGAACTTTCAACATAAAGCTGCTCGTACAAATACAGAAAACATGTTTCTCTGAGAGGTTGTCGTGAATTCCTAAAGCGAGTCCTAAACCTCCCATCTCCGTCAGCAAACATTACAGCTTGACTTCACATCTCCTCACGTCACTCAATATCGTGGATTTGTGCCGATCCCTTTTCTGACCTCCTTCCAGAGGCAAATCATCACCACCACAACCATCATCCACCATGTTGTGAACATCCTCTCATCAACATAAGACATCTTTTAAGAGACAATGACGGGCAACAGAAACATGTTTGATGAAACGCACATTTTCCTCTGGTTCTGCTACTTCCCTCCATCCTCCTCCCCCTGATCTCCCTCTTCCTCCTCCTCCACCTCCAAGTGTTCCTTGTCTGTGTAAATGTCCCTGACCAGAAGCACTCGAGTGAGGAGGCTCTCCAGGATCCGTCTTTCCAGGGGCGCAGAGCTGAACCATAACTGAGTCTCTGGGCTGCAGGCTGGATCCGGCTGCATGTAGAAGACGCCATGATGCTCCCACAATGACGGTGGACTGGAGGGACGAGACGAAAGTTCACAAAAATGTTACAACTTGTGCCGTTTCTATTTAAAGTGGGTCATGAGGAATTCACCAAAAATAAAAAATGTATATTTCTAACATGTGAAGTAACTACGTGTAACCAAAAGGAGTACAACAAAAACAAATGTGTAAAACAAGTTTAGTCTTCCATAGAATTCTGTTGTGTTTGCTTAACGTAACTGCAGAAAACGGGTAAAAAAAAATATATATATATATATATATATATATATATAGTTTAAGGTTTTCCCTGTTTCAAACCTATTTAGTGATTTTTATTTTAAAGGGAAAATTAACGTTACGACTGGGTTGATTAAATCGATGCATCGAACTAATTTGATCCAAGCTTAATAAATCAGTCTATAAAAGTAGATATTATCTTTTATGCTTTTCCTTTTACGGTGACCTAAAGCATAACAGCAGTAAAACCCAAGTCTGCTAGCATGATGCTAACATCTATTAGGATTTCCCATAGGAAGGCTAATGCTAATACTAAACATACATTCCTGACTAAATGAACAGCTTTCTAGCCTCACAGGCAAGAATTTTCAAAACTCTTTTAGGAAACATTTTTTAAAGTAACCCTTTGTGGTCTAAAGCACACTTCTGGAATAAAGTTTAATGCAAATCATCACTAATAAAGGTTAAGAAGACTGTATCTTCCATCCCCCAGTACAAACAAAAGAACAATTAAAACAAGTCATTTTGCTCGGCTTTATAATTTAATATAAGTTTATTTCGTGTTAGTATCCCCCCAGGCGTTTTCTCTGAACAATTGATGTACAGTTTATTGCTCCTTGCTGTATGTCACCTGCGTTCTGAAATAAAAGAAAAAACAAAGTCTGTATCTGCCTGATTACCAGAGAACATTTTTTAGGCTCCCCAGAGCCCAACCCTTCACATTTGAAAACCCCCAAATGTCCTCTGTAGATACCACAAACAGTTAATTCAGTAGAATGCAGTGGTCCTGGTTTAGGGACAAATTTGCATTGCTTGTAGTCAGGAGGAAAGATAACACTGTAAAGAGTAAAAATGAAAGCTCATAGAAGTGCTTTTACCATTTGGATCTGTAGATCTCATAGAGACGACACTCGTGTTTCTTTACAGGACACCGTATTGAGGAGCTGCCCGTGTCCTCGTCCTCCTGCTCGCCATCCTTTAGGCTGCGCTTCCTCTTCCTAGACTCTGTTTGCACTACAGCAGATAACATAAGAGAGATATTTAAGTTTACAAAATTAAAAATGTAGCGCTTTGCTAAAAACTTAATATATAACATTCACTTAAATATATAACATTTTTCGACAGTACAAGGCTGACTCATGAAAGAAGTGCTACGTTCACATCGTGCATGCGTGTTCAGGAACAACTTCAAAATCAGGAAGGAGCTTTTTCCTTTTGTACTGTTTACTACCAACAGTTGGTAGAGGCTTGATGTAAATCGGTGCAAATCTGGTGAATCTTGCTCCAGGCTTTTAATTTCACAGCTCTATTGAATAGTAGGCTTCGCTTGTCATCAGTGTAGCAGAATATCTCTAAAGATTTTAGACAAACCTGCAGAAATTGGCACAATCTTAATCTCTAATAACTGCCTGTTAGCATACTCGCTGAGTTGTTATAGTTAGGAGGATATTGATGGGTTACCATGGTGATCCTGACTGATGGAGGGCACGCGGATGCAGACCGTGCTCTCCTTGGTGACAGGATGGACCGTGTCAGGGCCGTAGACGTTGGCGAAGGAGAGGCGGAGATGCTGTTCCACGGTGCGCAGGCCAAAGTATTTGGTGTTCAGGTAAACCAGGGAGCGCAGCAGCGTGGCGGGACTCTGCTCCCCCAGGTGCTGGCTGCTCCACAGACTTTGCTCCTCCACTCGACCCCATAGTGAGCCTTTGGAGGGACAAAACACTTCATTCAACCCAGGTAAAAAAAATAGTCAAAACAGCTAAGTGAAGACAAGGATGGTTCCTTACATCAAATTTTGTTGAACCAATTCAATTTTTACAGCATTCATGAATATTTTTTCATAGAAGAAATAACTGTTTCCTGCAGTGTCCTCATATAACTTCAAAAGTACAATCACAACGAGTCAGGATGTGAACAGCAGAAAAGGTTATAATCACTGGACACTACTGGTTTGTTAACAGAGGTAACTCCACCTAAAAGAACGAGAAGCAAAAACAAAAACAAAAAACAAGTGACCCATTTCATTAAAGGTTTAAGTTTCACCCCAATCATCTTGTGATCTATGGTAAAAGTGTACCCAGGGGTCTTTTAGTGATGATTATGCTGTTTTTAAACAAAATCCCCAAAACTTTTTCAATGACATATTCTGCAGAGCTGCTAAACCTAACATTACTGGTGCATCAGAAATGGCGATCAACATTGGTGATATCTAGTCGTACAGTTTTGATCCGGATTCCAGCTCAGACGAGGAAAACAAGCCACACATGGATCTATTCGCCTGCCAGTGGATGCATCAGAATGGAGCAGAGCAGAGAGCTTGTCCTGCAGTTAAGTGAGACGCTGTTCGCTCAGTCGTGATCAAGCAAGCCGCGCTTTAAAAATGTTTGGCGTTTGTTTTACACGGTTTACGCCACAGCCCTTTCTGTTAGCACATAAAAATATCTGATCTGTTATGAATACTACTACTACAGACATGCAAAAAAAACAAATATTCCCTGTCAAAAATATTTGTACTTGTTTGCATATTTGCTCTTTTTATCAATTGTCATTTCACAGTAAGGACAGTTACACCTCTCAACTTTCAGGTTTTATAAGGCAACTTTGGTGCAGAATTCCAAGGTAAACTATTTGCTATCTACTCACAAAGACTTTTGTACTTTTACTGCGAGGCCTTTTATTTATTGATTATTAAATAAAGCATTTATTAAAGAAATTTGAGGTTAAATTAAATCAATTTAGTGTACAAATCCAGTAGATTACTAGTCAACGTAAAATGTGCTTAATGAAGTACTAGTATTTCAAAAACTATACAGTGAAAATACCCAAGTCTGAGTGAGGTGATAGTGTGTGACGTATAGAACATGAACATAGTAGTCAAGGCCTGGAGTTGTGCACCAGTCACTTGGTATTAAAAGTTTGCAACTTGTTTTTATTATTTTATGTCAAAAACGCCATGTTTAGGTACTAGTATTTAGAAAACGATAGAGTAAAAATACACAAGACTCACTGTGTGAAGTGATATTTGAGGAAATGTAAATGAAGGACATACTTTTTTCTCTTTTCACGTGGTCTGTCGATCCAGACCACGTGCACTCACCATCAGGAAGCACACTGGGCTGCCAGTCTTTTAGGACTTTGTTCAGCTCCTCTCCGAACTGCTGGAAGCATGGATCACTGAAGAGGTCGAGTTTGCGTCCTTTGGCGTAAAGGTGCTTTAAGCAAGACAAGAAAACGCATTTTAGCAGGTCGGGAAAAAAAACTTCCCATTCAATAGCTAAACAATGTGTGTCCTCATACTAGAACGATCATCATCGCTCATCAGGATGTGAACAGCAAATAGTTTATAATCAGTGGACACATAATCGGCTCTTCTTCACACATAAGCAAAGAGCCGCCATAAAAAGTTAGCGCTCCCCACCCCCACCCAAAAAACACACTAAAGTTAAAGTTAATTCATTTACAAACGTCCCATAAAACATCCAAATATAAACTTTTTGAAATAAATCTGTAATAGTAAATGGTAAAATACGAAAAACTTTGAACAAACCCGTTCTCTCTCCAGCCATGCTGCGCCCGCGCTCTCACAAGAGAGAGAACTGTGCAGCAGCAAAACCTGACCCACGAAAACATTAACTGAGACTTTATAGTTCCCACCTTCAAAAGACTAACACAGTCTTTAAATAAGAACAAACACGTGGATTTAAAATAATTAAACTTCTCCATTTTATTGAAACATTTTAATCCAACGTTCTTCTTTAATCATAATACAAACAACATATTTAATTTTAATTAAATATTGGGATAAAAAAACAGCTTTAAATGATCATCTGTGCATACAAAAGATGAAAATAAAAGATCAAACAATTTTAAGGTAATTACAGAAATATTAAAAGTACAAAATAGTATTTGGATGGTTTGTTTTGTTATCCTAAATTTACTACGCCAATTTAATAAATGAAAACTGGCAGTTATGTTTATGGCATTACCATAAATTCCATTTAATATATTATAAATAAATTAATAAATTCTTAATTTTGTGAAAATGGTTTGATTATGTTAAAAGGCGGTAAAATACAATCCTGCATTCTGCTGCCCAAAAGTTAAAGATTGTGAGAGGCCAATGTGAAGTACACACTAAAGAGATCATGTTAATCAGGCTTTTGGGATGTAAAATAAATAAATGCAGCTTTTGTGTTTACACTTCAGCCACTTTGTGAAATATGTATTGGCAGTAAAAACTGAGATTTGCAATATGTTTTTTTTTTAAATAATCTTTCATAAGATGCTTGTACCATTTGCTGAAAGCAAAAAAAAAAAAAATCTTTAAACTGTTTTGTTTCATGCCCATCTTAGCTCTGATTTAGTGTGATACAAAGGCTGGGTAATGTTCACTGTCAATCTAATGTATAAATAATTCATTAAGGTTGGGCTAAACTGTGTTTTCAGTGTTTTTAAAAGGAGAATTACTGAAAAGCACATATATCACACATGCTAAAGCAGAAATAGGGTGCTTTACAGAGTTAAGAAAAAGCTTCCTTATTTAAAATGAACCACTAATTTGTATTCAAATTAAGAAAATCAGAATCAGATCCTTGAACCCTTGAACACTAGAGCCGTTACTGACGTCATCTAAATAACACACGCTCTATAACCTACCGTAACTCTTCGACCGTTTACATACATTACTAACGTAAAGTGTTGCATATCAGCGTGAGGCTGATTTTCTGACTTCATTAATTGCATAAATGGTTGAAGAGTTACCTTAGCGTTAGAAACACTGGAGCTAAAGCTCTGGTGTTAAAGAGGTTAAACCAGTGGCGGACCCCTGAAAAAGACCAAAAACTAACCTGCTGGATCCCCAAGCAGAGGTAGAGCATACTGTCTGGAGAGTAGCGTTCCCCGTTGGGCCTGCAGACTTCCTTGACAAATTTGGACAGAGCTGCATTCAACTCCTCTGGACTCAGAGTCAGAAGATTACTTTTAGGTCGTACTGAGAGATATGAGAACAACCAAAGATGACTGTCAGCACACATGATTTATGTCTTCGAACAACAATGATCCCTGCATGCGCATAACAGGTACCTTACCGGGTTTGGTGTTTTCAGCTGCTTTGGTGTCTTCAGATTTGTCACTAAAAGATAACGCCCAGCGTTTCCAAGCATTGACGCCATAGCGAGCTTTAAGAGGCAACGAATGTCCTTTAGAGGGCTTGTTATTTGGACTAGAAGAGGTGGATGACGTTGAGTTTTCCTCCAATGCCCGCCTTTTACTTCCCTGTAAGACAATTATTAATGTTGCTGAACTGAAATGACGTCCGGAATCTGTCCGACCGCTTCAAGTTTCTGTACTCACGAGTCTCCTTGGTTGTGGTCGTGGAGTGGATTCTTCAAGCTCATCTTTCTCATCTGACAGGATGGGGGGTAAAGAGAAGCTCATTTCCTCATCCATTCCTTCAAGAACCGGGGCAGGATCTGAGGCTGAGACAGAGAACGTCTGTAAACTTGTTTTCTAACTTGTAGGGGAGTAATCCAAAGAATAAAATTTCCTCTTAAAGTTTATGTTTATTTTTTACATTTGAGAACAGAATTGTGGCACCTCAGTGTGTCAATAAAAGAAAACCCTCTGACACGGCCTTTACAGTACAAGAATCTTTAAAAAAAAAAAACAAATGGAATGAGCCTCAGAAAGAGATCATACCTTTAAATGTAGATTTTTGTTGCACAACTTTTATAATATTTCTGCAGCTGTCTTTATAGATTTTGGTTGATTGATGAAACTGCCTTAATTTGAAGTTGGGTTTCTTCTCCAGATTTGATGTTTAATTTTCTTTTAAAGAAAGATTCAGATCAGGGTTCCTTGAAGAACATTCAAGACTAGTTAAAGATTTGGTCTTAGCCATTCTTGGATGTTTTTAGCCGTTTGTGTTTTCCTGTTGGCAGACCGATGACCTGCACCTGGAACCTTCCTTACTTACACTATGGAGAGCCTTTGTTGGTCTTGAAACTATGCAGAGTACAATATCAACTGTTGCAAATGCAAAAAGGAAAAAAATAATAATCAGGAGTAGTCTCATGAGAAAAGTCTTCTTTTCCTGGTTTGGTTCATTTGCGTGAGCTGATGTTGACAAAAAGCTCCAACTTATGTCTTGTCTGTATAAAGGACATTCTTCCTGAAGATCTGTGGTGAATTAAAGGTAATTAAATGTCTTATATCCTTTACTTTCAACAGATCAAATAAGTCTCTTCCCCTTAAACAGATATGGACAGTGTTTTGTGACGCTATGGCTGGGTTAAAAAAAAAAAAAAGATTGAACGCTAATCTTTACTTTGAAAATAAAATGCAGATTTCCATGTGAAATCAAAGTGTGTTATTGGGGGATCGGGCTTTGACTTTACTACTGCTTTCACCTTACAGCTTTGTGCAACAGAATCCGTTGTATTCCGTTTCCATCGGGTTCAACATCAACCCTCCAGTGAATATTTTCTAAACGAGTAAACAACATGGACCACACTTCTGAGCTACCGTAATTTCCGGATTATGAGACGCTACTTTTGCCACACGCTTTCAACCCTGTGGCTTATTCAATGATGCGGCTAATTTATGAATTTTTTTCTTTATTTTGTAGCCCCATGCATTTTTACTAACGACCGCTAGGGGCGCTCGAGCAGAAAGAGTAAGAGTGAGACAGGGGGAATACGGTAAATGTGTTGAGGAAGACGCAAGTTCAATGTAAATTCCCACTTTGTGAATGAATAGTACGAACAGACCCTCATCATGGAAAATGCAAGAAGAAATGCATATGATGCAGCTTTCAAGTTAAAAGCAATCGTTAAAAGCTGTGTGAAAAAATCCACCATCACCAACGGGTTTGGAAAAGCTGGTCTGCTGTGTGACGGAGAGGACAGCGCAAACTCAGGAGTGAATTTGCCTCAAGATGAGAGTGACACCGACAACGACAACGAAGGAGACACTGAGAGAGTAACGAAGAATATCTGACGCTTTTCCAATCCGACACTGAGGAGGAAGACTTCCATGGTTTCAGTGCACAGGAGGAAGATGAAGAAAGCTCTCAGTGACTTTTACGTTCTTGTTTTTAAAACCAACCCTGTTAGCGCTGTGTTACGGTGTGTCACTGTTGTGGAAGAAAACGGCACGCGCTGTGCCAATGCGCAGAGGCATGTGCCGCGCAGAGGTGGGTCTATAAGTCACTGCTGCTTTAAGTGACTTTTACCGGAATGTTTTTTTAACCAGCCCTGTGCTCTTACTACCATATTGCTGCCGTGTTACTGCCGTTTCACAAGCACTGTTTGGAAAGAAAAGCTAAGGTATATTATTCAAACTTTGTAAAACTCTTTCTGTGTACCGTATTTCTTTGTAAATATGTCATGTGTTGAACCTTTCTTGCGATTACTTTTTTTCTTTCTGACCATGGTCGGAAAACGCGGGGTTCACTTCCCCGTTCTGACCCTCAGAGCCTCCAGACAAGTTAATAAAGAGTCATTCACCGTTCTTCCGGGGGAAACCTTCTTTTATTACAGTTCTCCTTCACTCTGTATAGCAAACATAAACGCGCACCCCCAAACACACTTCCGCTGCGTGCTCTCGCTCCCTCTTGTGCTGCACGCGCTCCCTCCTCTTTCTTACACAAGCATGCAGTTTCAGCACATTTACATCTTCATTTTACAACACATGTTTCAATGTGGGCACAGCCGGCTGATAGACAGGTGCGGCATATGTATGTACAAAATGGTTTATCCTTTAAAAATGTAATGGGTGCGACTTATAATCAGGTGCGCTCTATTGTCCGGAAATTACGGTAACTGAAACACAGTTGGCAAAAATAGTTTCTTTACAGTTTGCAAGCCAGTTTTTGTCAAGTTATTCAACCAATAAATATTCCCGATTAGTTTTAGTTCTAAAACTGTCTGATAAGGCTTCTCTAACTGTGAACACGTGGTTCTTCAAGGAGTTTTTGACCTCACTTACCTGGAAAGAATGCCAAAACCTTATATTAGCTAATCCAGAAGATTCTGGGGGAACTTTAATCCAGCAAGCTGTTCTGATCCACAGATATATACACATTCATACAAAACGCAACTAAACTAAACCCTATAAGAAAACAGAACCAAAACTGTAAATGAACCCTGGAGAGGGATCTCATAAAATATTGGTCTTATTTTTCACATAAGAGCCCTGGATATGACATTCAAAAATCAAAACAAATTGCTCTCTCAAATTGAGACTCTGTAACTTGGTACATGATTTAGATCAACGTCTTCATGGACTGTACTATATTAAGAATCTCCTCCAGCCTGGACTGTCCTGTATTACAAAACATCTGCCAATTCTAGTTCCAGTTTTTATTCTATTGACAGGGCTCTATTCCTATTAGTTTACAGTCAATGACCTTTACAGTTTTACCACAACTATATTTTAATGCATTGTAAAATCATTCTCAGTGGTCTTTTAATCATAATTATGCAGTTTTTAGCCAAAATAAAAAAGCCTGTGTTGTTTTTTAAGACATTTTTTGCAGAATGACAGGAGTTCATCAGATATTTCCCTTTGAGTTGTAGTCAAGACTGTCGCCGTGGACGTTTTATCTGCACCTAATCCATCACGATTTGATTTAAGACATATTCAAACACAGTTTTAGTTATAAATTCTTAGATGTATGTCCTCCATCGTGAGAAAAATGCCACAAGTACATTTTAAAAACACCAAAAACACAATTTTCATTGGAGTGGAAGTTGAAATGAAGTAGGTGTTTACCTTGAAGGAAGTCTGCTTCCAAGTCCAAGTCAGGCTCATATTTGTCATCCTCCTGCTCTTCCCCTATGTCAGAGCTACTGCTGCTGCCGCTGCTCCTGCTGCTGCTGGAGGATTTGTGTCTTTGCCGTTCCTTTTTTATCTTCACTGGTTTCACATCTGTAAAACATAATGGCTGTCAAATCAAGGCTCTGTCGGTGGGGCAAAAAAATACATCAGTTTCTGAATCTGCAAGTTGTTCTTTTTTTCCTTAATACGGATCAGTCAGACCCAAACCACGATGTTCCCACCCCATGTTTCAAACTGGGTTTGGTGTTCTTGGGATACAGCATTGTTTCTCCTCCGAACAAGGTGAGTGGCGTTTACATCAAAGATTTCCATTTTAGTCTCATCCGACCACATATCCTTTTCCTAATCCTCCTCAGAATCATACAGATGGTCTCTGACGAACTGTAGATGGACTTGGACATGAGCTGGCTTAAGCAGGATGACCTACAATATTGTCCCTGCTGTCCTTTTGATCATGGTGGGGAGGTTGCAGTCTGACTGTTTAAGAGTGAATGGATTCTTTACACAGGTCTGTGAGGGACAGAATTCTTGAACACTTTTTTGCCTTGTTGTACTGTATATCAGGCTTAAAAAATCTCTCAAAGTTCAGTCTAGACAACCAGCCCCCTCATGCATGCACCTGGTTTCTGATCATCTGTGATCTTCTCTGCTGAAGAGAACAGACTGGCCTCTGCAGGATCAGAGGAATCCTCTTTTTTCATGTCTTTGATGGTCTGAACGATCTGTTCTGCCCCTTGCAAGGTGGTGGGCAGAAACACAGGCACAGGAAGCTAGAAGTGAAAGGATGAGAAGTTGTGTTTAGTATTGGGTAAAGTTTGAATATTTTCTAACACTGTTTGTATCACTGGTATGTTATTAGCTTGTGAGCAACAACCCTCCGGTCTTACCGGTACAGGCAGAGAGACGGGAGCTGGGGTGACCTGGGCATACATATTCATGGGTACAGGAATGAAGACAGGCACAGGTATAGGAACAGGAATGTACTCCCTCTTAACACCATCATCTACATCTGTAGACACAAAAAGACAAATCCCAGCAATGAATACATTTTACTGTTTGCATTTGTAGACTATGACTCAGAGCAGCAGAAAGTTGCTCTTTGTAAAACAAGGTTAAAAAAAATGAAAAACAAACATCAGGGTAAAGAAGGAGGAAGTCAAAGCCTCTGCCTGTTCAGCGTTTTTAACTCTTCAAAAATAAGGCATTTGGCCCCATTTTAAGACTTAGATTAAGACTCCAAACAAACATATTTGATCACATATTCACTTATGATGCTCCCATAGTCCACTGAGCTGGTACTGGATGACTGAATGATAAAATACATCATTTGAAATTTTTGTAAGTATGCCCATTTGTGAACCAAACATTGGCTGATACTCATAACCATTGTCCACAACAGAATCTTGTTTTGCTTTTTACCGATACAAAAACAACCGCAGGGGATTATGGGAACAGGTAATGTTCAAAAAATTGTCAGTCTTGTTTGTTGTGCCGATTTATTCCTTTGATGTCCTAAAGGTGCTGTACAAATACAACTGCTATAACTTTATTTCTGTATAGTGTGGGCTGTAAATAACAGGAAGCTAAAGATTACAGTTTAATTGAAAGTGTTTGCGTAAAAGTTGTGGTGGATGATGGTACCTTTTGCTGGTCTAGAAACCTAACATTCAAGCTCAAATGTCTGCCCCTCTCAGAGGCAAACACACAAATTAGACGGCAAACTGCTTATCAAACGGAGCTAAAGCCCATTTCCCAGTTCCCAATAGAAACCAAAGACTGCCCTCTACAGGTTCACACACAGAAGACCTGAACTTGAAGAGTTAGTAACACAATCAGCACAATAGCCTCAATCAAATAGATTTGACAAATGAAATCTAAAACTAGAAATATACCCAGATATTTATTGTTTAATAAAAACATTCCACCGTACTTGACTGTAGTTAATGATTACTATATTTAATTAATCAAATGTGATTTAAGTGTGTCTTTGTTTTTGTGTTTTAATCTATGCATTTCATCATTTCTGTAATGAGTTTGATAAATCTGTGTGATTTCTTTTATTTTATTGACAACAATTAATGCTTGACATAAATTAAATCCAATCCAATCATCAATAAACATGTAGGTGTTTCTCTTTACCCGTCTGCAGCAGCTTGCTCTGCATGTGAGGCTTGCAGTAGGTGGCTTTGGTCAGGGTAAGCGGCTTGCAGAGAACTGCCTTGTTCTTCACATCTCTCATAAGACCCCCACCCGAGTAGGCTGCAGTACTCTGGTTTACATGCTGAAATGAGATGCACAATTTGTAATGCAGTAGTATTCAGATTACACCTGACCATGAACAATTTCTGCTATGATTTCCTGTTATCTAATGTTCATAATGTTATCATCCTGTTATCCAATGAGCACACTTCAAATGCAGTTTTTAATTGTGTACAGCATTATTCAGCAGTTTTGAGAGTTGGAAGTGACTGCAAGGTGTTACAGTCGTAGTTATATATTAGATCTAGGGCTGTGCGGTTCATGCTGCATTCACACTATGGTGCACATCTGCATGTCTATCTGCATGTCTAGCACCTGACCAGTGCTTGACATGCAGATAGTAACAGGGTATTTACAGTTTATTAGCGCTCGTCCGCCACCTACAATACAAAAGTCAAAGCGGTGCAAATCCCGCTAATCTTGCTCCAGATGTTTTACAGCTCTGTTCCTATTAATGTCTGTATTGGAGTCATATTAATCCGACCGGACACAAACCTGTCCCCTTCGTGACCATGTTTACAACAGTTGGTACTTCCACGTTTTGAAGCAGACTCTTCCCCACACTACCAAATCTGAGTCCCCGATTGGTCACAGTGCTGCGTCGCTGCGATTCAGCATGAGAAAGTTCCGCTGGTTGAACTAACACCGTGTGATCAACGAACGCCTGATTTGTATGTAGAACTCAAAACTGGACTTAAAAACTTGTGTAGCGACGCATAAGCTAAAACTGCTGGTCTGCGCCATTGACTGTACACTGGGGAGGAGCCAGTGCACACCAGAGACGGCTGCAACACTTCCACAGAGCATCCTTAACGTGTTTCTAAAAGGAATGAGACCTCTGTCAATGTTTGAAGAGGATGGATTTAAAGACATGATTGGGGTGCTGCACCCTGGCTTCCACCTTAGTCACTTTTGGAAACGAATGGAGGAAACATTATTGGAGAATATTTACTGGTTACTAATTGCAATAGAGTGAAACCCATGATCATAAAAATCTTTTTGCTTACTATTTCTACGGGAAGTTTAGAGAATGATTTAGTGCAGGGATCAGGAACCCTATAGCTTGCAAGCCAATTTATTTTCTTTTTTTGTGCTAGCATAAAGCTTACCTGGGACCTTAAAATTGTTGACTAATGGACTGCTGAAATAATCATTAGTGCCAGCCCTAATTATGTCTTAAAAATATAAATATTGGATTTATTTGAAGAGACATAATATAAAATAAGGATCTTCCCCAAAATGCTATCTTCATGTTGACACTCAGCTTCCAAGCGTGAGTCAAGATCCAGGTTAAAGTATAAATCAGGTTAAAGTAACGCTGACACATGCCGTCAAATCTTTTAAAACTCTGCCATCTTTTTAGCCAAAAGCTAAAATTCAGGCCATTTGGCAAACTTTTATTGATGTTTTGTGTGAATAAAGTTAACTTCAACAAAAATTCCAGCAGAAATATTTGAAGTGCTCATTTTGTGCTTTGATAATATCGACCTTCTCTTTCTTTACGACCCTGTCAGAGGTAGATTCATAAAGAAAGACACAAAAAATATTAAAAGTTGTTCTATGTGGTCGGTCTCTTAAACATGTGGCCAAATCATCTCTTTGAGACAATCCTGTCACGTGAACAACATTTGGAGGACAGAAGTCAATAGAAAACCTTTCTAAACACATTTGATGACTATATCTAAAGTAAACGTGTTTTTTGCACATCAAATACTTACTCCAAGTTTGGCTCCTTGTGCTTCTAATCCTGTGAGAGAGAAAAACATGAAAAGAGCTCTGCATCAAACTGTCTGCAAAAAACTTAAACTTTGTCTCAATAAGGAAGGTCTTTTTTGTTGGTTTTGGTGAATAAAAAACGTGAGGAACATAAACATATTTTTCTCATCTAAAATATTTTGCCATTTAAAGTTAATATCCTCAAAGAAACGGCAGATTACTAAATATTACAGCTTTTTCTTTTTTGATAATCTAAGCTCAAATTTTCAGCTGCTAAATTACAGTTATTCTATTTTTATTGTAGTTAAAATAATTATATTTTCAATTCATGGCATGATTGATTCATCTTTTTAAAATTTAAGCACTCGTTCGTTAGCATAAACCCCTAAATTCAGACCTAAAAAAAAGGAAAGACAAGCAAAGAAAAAGGTTATGAGTGCCAAACATAAAAAGTCAAACAAGATTGTTTTTGTCTCCGATTCTACAACAATGCCTTTGCTCCAGCTGTTGTCATTTAGACCAATATTATTTATTTACACTAAATTTATTTATTTACACTATTTATCGTGAGCGTTGCTATCTAAAAAAAACCCAACCCGCAATAAATTAAATATGCAAAGTAGGATTGTAGATGTTTTAAGATTGTAAAACTCTTCATTTTATATACTTTTCTCAGACAGACATGAACATTTTCACGCATTTCTCTTTTGTTGAAACTCTCAAAGTTCAAACCATAAAAAAAAAAGAGAATGAAAACTAAAGTCTGTTGGCAATCGGAGATTTATGTAGATTTTGCAAGTTGAACACATTCTGTACAAAAGACACGACACAGAGGAGACTGATTGACAAGATCAACAACCAATTGGGAAGCAGAACACAGTGGACTGTTTGAATTCCCACTCTGTTCATCTTTTGATCTATTTTCAAAGTGTTCTTTTGGACCAGCTCAATGGCCAAAAGGTTGTGAGTTCAAATCAACTGCCGAGTCATACCAAAGACTCGAAAAATGGGACCCAGTGCCTCCCTGCTTGACACTGGATTGGGGGGCTGAGCCAACAAATGGTTCTCGAGCACAGCTGTATCTGCAGTTTACCAGGGGGTGGGTCAAACGCCAGGAACAAATTTCACCAACTTAGGTGTGTGACAACTAATGGGACTTCAACTTTCAACTTACAGTTCTGTAAGTTTCATACAGTTTTGAGCCAGATACCAGCTAAGATGAGGAAAACAAGGACGGACATGGATCTAGACATCTGCAAGCGGAGTGGAGCAGATAGCTTGTGGCCTGCTTGGGGTATTTTCGATGTCACAAATACGATTTCTTTCCAACTGCATTTCTTCCTCTGCTCCTGATTCACAACAATTTCAATAAAGAAACGCAATTTTAAGCTTCATTTCCTTTATCCATGTTCCCCATCATCAGAAAATTGCCACAGCAACACGTTAAAAACAGCAAAAACAATTTTCATCAGAGTGGGTCTTTAAAAAAAGGAAAACATAACAAACATGGAAAATTGCACAGAAAAAAAGCCACAAAACAGCGAGACCGTGAAAGGTGAACGGCGATATAGCGAGGAAACACTGGATCCAAAGAGAGCAAAAATTCAAACATGTTAAGTCCCATTATCTACTAATTTGTTCTTCGCATTTGACCCATCCCCTGGGGGTGCGGTGAGCTGCAGACACACCCAAGCCCCCCACACCTAACCCCCCCAAATCCAACCCCTTAATGTGGAGTGCCAAGCAGGGAGGCATTAGGTCCATTTTAGAGCCTTTGGTACGACTCGGCCAGGATTTTAACTCACGACCTTCCAGTCACAGGGCGGACACTCTACCACAAGCGCAATAAGCTGTTTTAGGTCAACTAAAAGATACTTCAACACAAAAACCACACAATCTTGGTACCTGTACTGGTGTTTTCTGGCCCTTTCTGTGTGACCATGATGGGCTCGTTCTGCTGACAGTAGAACTTCAACAGGCAGTCCTGATCACAGAAATGCTTCATCTCCGCTCTCCACATCACAGACTCGGTCAGGTTTCCCTGTACCTTACAGCAATCGCATCGTGCTGCCTGGAGGTCAAAACCAAACAACGTCATCTTAAATCAGCACATAGACTCATTGCTGAATTTATCAAAAAGGAGCAGACCTTGTAGTACCAGTCGTGAAACTTCTTGGAGCAAGCCTCACTGCAGAAGTCCCGAGTCATGCCTCCAAGCTGCTGAGTCACGGCTCTTTTGCATAACTGATTGCAGTGGTTACAGCTGACACACTTCAGACCCAGCCGGTTGATGAAATCCTGTTTATATAGCAGCTTACAGCCTACGCAAACAAATGAACAAAGATCGAAAAATCAAGAAACAGGCAGCAGACTTGACGACTGTGCCTTATGGTCAGAAATGTGACTTGGCCTAGGTAAAAATACAGGCAATGACATATTTTGAAAAAACGGAAGAGGAGAACCCAAGGAAATAAGTACCTTCACTGCAGAATGGTCTCTTGACCCCAGAGAACTTGACCACCTCATGGAGCGTCTTCTCCTCCTGACAGTACTCACAAAACGTCACAATGCAGTGAAGCTTCTTGTAGTCCTCACAACACGTCTTACTGCAAAACTGGTAGACCTTATCCTGCAGCCAGACACATGCATTTGTCACTTTTCTCATGTTTATACATAAGAAATATATACAACAAGGCTGCAAGCATTTTATTTTGATCCCATCTGACATATAATCTATTAACTATTAACAATTATTTCACTAATAATTTGGACTATTTGAAAAAGTCTGTATCTAATCCTTTCATTTATCCAAATAAACAAATCACAAAGCAAAGAAATTACAATTATTTTGGAGAAAAACAATGATTTTTCTTCTGTAACAATCAGCTCAAACTACAGAACTGTTGTTGATGAAGAAGAAAGGATAAAAAGAAGATGTGATCTCACCTCCCACTCCAGGATTTCTGGCTTTAGGTTGAACGCTCCTCGACAGTAGTTACATTTCAGCTGGATGGTGTTGTTTGTTGTGCAAAGCGGCGCCTGTCCATTGGTAGTTGTTTGAAGAGTAGCATTCTATAAAAACAGAAGTAATGATAAAAGGAGACTAGACCAGAGGTCTGCAACTTTCACCAATAAAAAGGCCATTTTCTGTCTGACCACAACCCAGTAGAAGGGACAAAATCTTACTTCACCCTTTAAAAAAACATTACACTACATTGTATTTATGTTACTATAACTTTATGGCACATTTACTTTTGTCACCAGTAATTATAGAATTTTCTTTTGTTTTTACTTTTGACAAAGGTCATATTAGTTCTTTATAAAACATAAGACACCTTGTGCCCTGTGATTTGTATTTCAGTATTTTCAGCAATGGCCTCTGGATAGCAACTAAACATTTTTTAGTGGTGTTGAGATAACACATGCTTTGAACTTTTTCTCATCATAAACAAAACTTACAGAAGGTCAAATATTTGATTCAAAGGTTAAAACAGCTCAGTTTAGTTGATGGTTAAAGAAGGACCTCAGCCATAAATTAATAAACCTGACTGACAAAAATTAAGTCAGTGCTAAATAAGTAATCCTTAATTTTTAAAAATCGTATCATCTCATTTTTCTTTAACTTGAAGGTAAAAGAGCCACAGGTTGTAGACACCTGGACTTGCAGAATGTGCCTCTTTTCTGAATTAATCAGTGACTGCATGTAACTATGTAATAGTGTCAATGTTTAAGTTTTTCTTCTGTAATTGATTAATGATAATATGAACAAACTTTTCAAGGAAATCATAACATTTATCTCTGGTAGACACAAAAAAGCAGCATAAAATTCAAGAAGTAACGCTTATAATGTGAGTTATAAGGCTTGAGATAGCTTGAGCCGTATAACTCACATTACACTGTTACAGCAGAACAGAGAGTGAAAACACATACAGTTTGTGTTGTGCTTTGACAGACTGGAGAGTTCCTACCTGAAACTTGCTTACACACTGAGAGCTGCAGAAGTTCAGGATGCTGCCCTCTGCCAGAGTGGCCTGGTACTGCGGCAAGGAATTTCTTTTGCAGAAGTGACATGTGGGTTCTGTGTCTGCACAGAATGACATGTTTTAACTTATTGTGTTCAGAAGACTGAGTTCACATTTTCCGGTAATATAAGAACCCCTTACATTTTATACAAGAATTTAGGAGGTATAACTTTGGAAACAAATAAATAAAAAGTAACTAAAATAGATCTAAAATTACCCCAACAATATATGCTAATGAGATTTTTCTCTGTCCTCTTGGAAACTTCAAATCTAACTTGATATTTGACAGTTTAACATCTTTGAATAGTGAAGCTATAAAAACGGACTGATATAGCATACAAATGCAACAATGGGGGTAAATCTTAGAGGCTTCAGCCTCGTCCTAGTGGAACATGATGTTTGGTGCTGGTGATGCACGTGATGAAGGTGGCTGTCTAGAAAGCTTAACAGAGCTGGATTAAAGACAAGTGTCAGGTACAATATATGTGTCTGATTACAAAGAAACTTCTATTCGTCTTGTTAATGAAAACATCAGACTGATGAGAAAATAGCTGAAATAGGTGTGTCACCCAAATAAGTTCATATCGGGGATGGCTGTAGCTCTATGGGTAGAGCAGATGTTTGCCAATACGAGGTTCAAATTCCAGAAATGGCAGCCACTGTGTCCTTAAATTAGACATTGAAACCAATAATGCCCTCCCTTAAGAAGCCTTCATATCATCCACTGACGGAAAATATCAATTAAAGAAAATTATGATTTTGCATCACCTTAACCAGGAAAAGGTCATGGTTGGGTTGTGATAATAAATCATGAAGGATAGACAAAATAATCCACCAGGTACTAACACTACTTATATCATCGTCTGGGTGAATACTCGATTCGGATTCTGTATAAGCGGGATAATGGCCTTCGAAGTGAAAATAACGCACATCCGCAAAAGGTGTTAATTTATTATAATGCACACTTCGTTGGCCATTATCCCTTACATAATGCATAAAAGAGGAATAGGAGTTTTCATATATTCTGCCCATTTCTTTATCAGTTAAGGTAGTTTGTAGATTGAAAGCAAAAACGTCCTCTCCAGTCAACACGTTGAACTTTTACCTCAACTCTCCTAGATATGAACATAAATGACAATAACCCACTTCAACCTTTTTAGTTTAGTTAGGAAAATACAGCATATAACAGAAAAAGATGTAAAAAAACAACAAAATGGAGATGATGGGGATTTTTCTGGCTCGGGTGACATTTGCTGCCCAAAAGAATGCCACTGTCACCAACAGTTAAGGTGGTTTGAAAAATCTAGTAAAGATGTTTTGAAGAACCTAAAGGTTCCGTTTGATCAGAGGAAAATCCAAATCGTTCGGCTGAGACGTCATTCCACCACTCATCTGGCTCAACACCACCTCAGTGTGCTCCCAGAGGAGCAGGAGGAGATCTCTGGGGTTTGAGGATCACAATGATGCAGCCCTTCTGAGATGAGCAGTGATAAAAAGAGATTCTTAGTCCCTCGTCAAAATGTTTTCTGAATACTCACTAAGGAAGGGAGTTGAAGTCAGCTTGCCTTTGTTCATACAGTTGACAGAGCAGTAAGAACTTGTGGTCCCAGCCGCTCCAAGGCTTTGGATCACTTCACCTGTCTTGATCAATGTTTTGCAACTCATGCAGGTCGCAAGTGAACTGTGAGCCTGGATGGAAGAACGCAGAACAAACAGCTATTTAAGCCCAGGAAGGACGGACTTTTTGTGTTTTAACTAATCTTAAAATAAATTCGCTTTTGAAGATGAAGAAAAGGCATCAGAAGAGGTTTTGGTGCCGCTCCGGTGATGATCGTTTCCTTCACTGTGGCCTGCAGTTACCATGGCTTTACCTGTTTATAGTCCCTGATACAGTTCTGGCAACAAAAGCGTTTCTGCTGACCATCCACCAGCAGAAAGTGATTGGCTGACGCCCGGCTGGGCAGGTAGTCGCCGCATTGCTCGCAGCAGTTCATGATCAGCCCGTTTGCCCTGCGGTAGATGTTGAAGCACGCATCGCTGCAGATCTTGTGGGTCACAGTTTTAAAGCTGACCTCATGGCGGATCTGCAGACAGAAAAATATTACAGATTTTATCCTGTTTTTCCTTATATTTTTCGGAATATTTTTTCTGGTTATTCAAGTTATAAACTGACCAATCAGATGCCTCAATAAAAGAATGTGGTCTCACGTCGAACGTTCACAACATTTGACAGATTACATGTAGCCCGCTTTCAAATAGTAGGTGTGTGGACTTCCAACAAGCTCACTCCTCATTGGTGAGTCGTTGCCATAGAAACGATGACCAATCACTGCTTCCTGACAATCTCTGGTTCCAGCATGGGGCATCCATAACGTGGGCATGTGACGCACATTCAAGAATGTGCATATAGCCCATGGTGTTCATAGCAGGGTGGGGCTTTGTCTTCTTCTTCTACTCTTTACTAGCGCATGTCCACCACATGCATGTGGTCCACCACATTTCGCACCAAATGTGGAAGTGGTGTAAACCTAGTGAATCTTGATCCAGGCTTTTTCTTTCACAGCCTTATTCTGAGATATATATATGAAAGACTTGGTGTCAAAGAATTCCAGCCGGACACAAACAGCAGTTATTAATTTCTCTTCTGTGATCAATTTTTTAAAACAGGTCCTTCCGTGAATTAAAAGGAAACGCAACTACCAAATCAGAGTTCCTTATTAGTCAAAGTTTCACCTAGTTTTACTTTCAATGCATGTTCAATGACCGCACATTTTGTACTTGGAGCCCGAAAATGGTCGTAGAGACGTGTGTACCTGTGCGTGAACGGAAGAGGGCCAAATGCCAAAGCTTGAAACAGATATTGATTGGAAATGAACGTTTGAATGCGTGTTGCAAAGGGCAATGTGAACATTGCATTATACAGTCAATGGTAGGGCTGCATGATATGAAGAAAACTTGCGATGTGCGATATTAGTGATCAATACTGCGATGACAATATAACTTACGATAAATGAATAAATAGCAACAAAAAAAAACATTTCCATTTCATTGGCACAAGTTTCATTTAAATCAGAGTCAAAATATATGAAATTATACTCAAATGACCCTTGTCTACATAGGAGGCGAACATCTAAGATAAAAGCTTCATCCGATTGGTCTACAACATGAACGACTCTATCTTATTGGTCAAATGCATAAAGGGATTTATTCAATTTATTCAAATTATTGCGATTTTCGCAGACTTTTGCGACATGGATATTGCACAGCTTGAAATTGCGATAGCAATAAATTTGCGATTTATTGTGCTGGCTTGGTCAATGGTGTGTTTACATTTCCCTAAAATAACCAGGTTAAATTCAGCTGACATAGCATGGATAGCACGATTTCTTAGAAAAAAATAAATACATAAATAAATCAACGTGGACAACCAACTGCAATGTTTTCATTTAATTAAACGGAACACCTAAACAGCCAAAAGTCATCACGGTCAAAGAAATTGAAGATAAATTTCAATAGAAAAGAACAATGGTCTTGTCTGCCATTCACACATCTTTAACAAGAGAAAAAATATATACTCAACTATGGATGTAAACATTGACCCTGATATAAATATCTTTAACTTTGTGAAGGACCACTGTAGTCATTATACAAAGGAAGAATACAACAGAAATACAGATTTAAATAACAAACTGTCACTCATAAATTTTAACAGCGGAAGCTTTTCTGCGACTTAACAAGGTATTGAAGAATACTTGCACCACTTCAACAAACCATTCAGACTAATTGCAATATCAGAAAATTGGCCAAAGCCAGAAAAGGCCTCACACTTCTAGCTTGAGAGCTATGATTTTCACTTCTTGAACAGGAAAAGTAAGCAAGGCGGCAGCGGGGTGGGGTGGGGGTTGGGGGTCTCTTTATATACACAATGGTCTTAACACAAAGTTGTGGAGACGATGTCTGGCTGTTTTGATGATGTCATGGTATTTATATCTATAGAGATCAGTATGGAGAAACAGAGTAACGTCATTGTCAGTCCCTGCATCAAACAGTGAGAATTTCACAAGTACCAGTACTATTGAAAACATGTTTGCTAATATCTCCAAAAAGGTAATATTTCTATGTGGCGATTTTAATATAGATCTGTTGAACCCAAACAACTATACCAACCCAAACAATTTTGCTTTGACTGCTGCTGACTGACATCAGTGACCACCGTCCAGTATTTGCAAACTATGAATGTGTTTGTAGAGAAGTAAAAGAAAAAAGGTAAATAGTTTACAGAAGAAAATAACAGAGGAATCATTAAATGCAGTTAAATCAGAACTACAAGCACAAACTTGGAAAACCCTGTATGAAAGCAACGATGTTAACTCAGCTTATGAAAAATGTATGCAGGGGTTTTCATCAATATACGACAAAAACTGCCCACTTACTAAATCCTGTAGTAGAAAACAATATAATAAAAATCCTTGGATGAAAATGGACTGAGAAACGTATGCAAAAAAAAGAAGTTTATACAAACAATAAAAAAAAAAAGAACCGTTGAAGCGGAGCAGCGATACAAAGAATATAAAAACAAAAGAACCAGCGTCATGAGAACATGCAAAAAAGACCATTACACAAAAATATTAGAAAAAAAAAATAATCAAATACTAAACAAAGTTGGAAAGTATTGAACAGTGTCATTAGAATACACAAAGAGAAAACAAGTTATCCAGACTCTTTAGTGGGTAAAAAGGAAAGGAGATTTGCAACAATATTCAGGATATGACTAGGGAGTTTAACCAATATTTTCTAAAAATAGGGCCAAAGTTAGCCAACGAAATAAACTGTACCAACAAATCAGAAATGGAAACTGCTGAACACTGCATAAAGAGAAATCCAAACTCACTCTATTTGAAAACCGTGGAAGCGAAAGAATTTCTAAAAATTGTTAAAGAATAAAAAAAACATTTACAGACTGTAACGGAATTAATATGATGGGGATAAAAAAGGTCATTGATTCCATTGTTGACCCGCCAATCTACATTTGCAATTTATTCTTTCAAACTGGAACCTTTTCACAAAAATGAAAATAGCTAAAGTAATTCCATTACACAAAGCAGGGGACAAACATCAGCTAACAAATTACAGACCACGGTCTTCACTTTCAAAAATACTCAAAAAGGTTTCCTCACAAGGCTGGAAAACTTTAAGAAACATAAACTAATGTCCGACGATCAGTATGATTTCAGAATAAAATCAATAAACATCCATGGCAATTCTGCATTTAACTGAAGGAATATTAAATGGCAGAGATAATAAAGAGTTCACAGTAGGAGTGTTCATCGATCTGAAAAAGGCTTTTGACACTATTGATCATAACATTTTAGTAAACAAACTGGAAAGATATGGAATACAAGGACTGACATTAAATTGGTTGAATAGTTACATTAAAAACAGGAAACAGTTTGTACAACTGGAAGATTGTAAACCATCCCTGCTAAATTTTACCTGTGGAGTACCACAAGGCTCAATATTGGGTCCAAAACTGTTCATCCTATATCTAAATGACATACACATGATGTCAAATACACTCAAATACTTTTTATATGCCACCAACACAAGTATAGTACATACAGGGGAGAATCTCAGGGAAGTTGTAAAAATTGTAAATACAAAGCTAAAACAATGGTTCAACATAAATAAACTCTCACTCAATGTCGACAAAACTAAATGCATGATTTTTGGAAATCGCCACATTCCTGCAGATTTAGAAAGAAAAGCTGCTATTGATAATCATATTTTGGAAAGAGGACCTGAAATTGAGTTCCTTGGAGTAATTATGGACGACAAAATAAGCTGGAAGCCACAATTAAAGAAAGTCAGAGCTAAACTTGCAAAGCAGTGTTGGGACAATCACATAATACACTCACAAAGCACATTTACTAATAAATAAATCAATAATACTACCAACTTTACAGTACAGTGTTTAAGTTTGGGGAAACAATTATAAAACAAATTTACAGTCTTTGTACATCTTACCAAAAAAAAGCTATTCGAATAGTTCATGATGTGGATTATGGAACACATATGAATGTGTTTTTAAAGTCGGGTTTATTATAAATTATGGGAGCTAGTTAAACTTAAAACAGCACTTATGTATAAAGTCAAAAATAACTTACTTCCAGTAAACATACAACAAATGTTCAAGGATAGAGAGGGGGGTTACAAATTAAGAAAACCAACAAGATGTCACTGATGGAACTTTACAAGACCCGAAATGATCAATAAAACCAAAAAATGTCACTTCTGCATAGTGCTATAGGGAAGGTAATTAGAATGTTTTAAAAGAAAAAAATGTATATAGAAATATGCACAACATATGGTGTTGTAAAAAAGGGTAGGACCATAAAAGATTTTTATAGTACTCACTCCTTTTCAAGCACACTATTTTGTTTTATCAGTCTATTTTAAACTCGTGTTTATTTTCATTTTGTGTTTTAAATAAATAAATTGAAGAAAATAAACGGAAAGCAAGTTTTCTTAAATCTTTTCAGGTAAATTGGAGTAATGGAATAAAAAGAGAGATCATTTATTTACACATAAGACACTGGAGGATGTGTGGAAACCCAGTTATGTAGGAAATTGCTAACCCCTCTCCAACGGGGGGGGGTGTTAAGTCTAAAGCTGCGTTATCAGGTGTGTGTGGTTGACTGACCTCTGTGAGTTTGCCGCAGACAGTGCATTTTGTTTTGAGGCCTGATTTAGGAGGGTTTTGCTTGTTCTCGTAGGCACCTAAGCAACCGGTGCTGCAGAATTCCTGGAAGGACTCGCTGGAGTCGACCTGAGCCACGATTGTACCCTTCATGTTTGTAATGTCCCTGAAAAAAACAACAACATCGCTGTAAATTTTACAATCACTGCATTTTTAGGAGAATTAACTGTGTTGCTGCTGCTGTTTGGACACCTAAAACAAAACCCAACTGGGTACAGCCCAAACTCCAGACTAATGCTTCTAGGTGCATTTTTCCTGTAGACTAACTTTTTGCACATGGTGCAGCTTTTTTTGGGTGCAGGTTTGTGGGAGAAGGCAGACAGACAGGTGGTGGAGCAGAACAGGTGTGTGGAGCCTTTCCGCTGGTAGGCCGTTTGACCTTTCTTCAGAGGCTTTTTGCAGTTGGCACAGGTGACCTGGAATGACCCAACAATAAATTAAACAAGTAAAAATATCCCAGAGACCAAAAGGAACATGATTTCATGCAAAATATAGGTCACCAGTGAAACCATTTGGATCAAGACTTTTTCAGCCACAAAGAAACCAGAACAAATCTGCTTGGTTGAAAAAAAAAATGTCTTAAAGACCCACTCAAAAATAGTGTTTTTGGTGTTTTTAACTTGTTCTTGTGGGATTTTTCTAATTATGGAGGACATATATTTAGAAAATTAAGCTTAAAAATTGCATTTCTGACTATGACTTTTTTCAAATAATTAAAAATCAAGAGCAGACGAAAAAATGACGTTGGAAATAGAGATAATTTTGGGCGTAGAAAATACGCTGAACGGGCCACAAGCTCCCTGAGGGGAAAGGGGGGCGGAGTTGCTTTGCACCAACAGTCCCGCTCACAACTCAGAGGCAAATTTCGAATGAACTACTGCCGCTCTGCAGAAACTATATCCTCGAAAACCACAAGTTATTGATTTTGGCAAAAAATTGCATCATTATAGTTAAAAGACCACTTGGAACACTTTGAAGATAGTGTAATAGATGATCAGTATATTTAGAAATACTTCCTTTTTTAAAGCTTGTATTTTCTTTTACCTGGCTGTTTCAGGATCCTTACGTTGAACAAATAAAATCACAAACATATGCTCACCTTTCATTTTTTCTCTTTTAAAAGTGAAGTTACAAAAGAAAAAACCCTGCATTGTGTAAAAATAATCAGGGGGTTAAGTCAGAGCCAGGTGGAGTTTATCATCCTCCATCTCTGGTCATCAGCAGGTGTTCACACTTCCTATTGTCTGGGCCGTCCAGGTGTAGATTAACAGAATGGTGCAGTCGGTGTTGTATGTTGAGATACAGAGGCCTGTAAAAATCTTTTCTAAACGATGCAGAGTTAAGTGTTGTACAGGGAGACCAATAGTTCACAAAACAACTTGGTAAAACTTCAAACTAGACAGGTCTCACAGAACATGTTTAGCATTAACTCTTTAAAGTCCCACTCCAATCATCTTTTGATCTATTGTAAAAGTGTTCCCAGTTGTCTTTTAATGATTATTATGCAGTTTTTAGCCAAAATCAGAAAACCTGTGTTGTTTTCTAGGACGTGGCTTCTGCAGGGTTGCTCAGTTCATCAGAAATTTCCCTCAGAGGTCTGGGTGGGACTGTTGAACCAGAGCAAGCCCTCCCCATTCCCTTCCTCGTTACTGAGAGCTCTCTGTTTACAGCTCGGAGGCAGAGAAAAATTGGCTTTTCATGCCGGCTTTGCACTGATGTGCAACACATAACTAACGTTAAGTGTTGAATAATGACACAAAACTGCTCCATGACAGAATCAGACGATTTACATAGCTTTAGAATCCACTGCAATCGTGTTAATTGTGTAAATTGGCTGAAGAGTTACGGTAGTGGAAAGAATGTAAACTCTCCAGCAGTAACAGCAACATCAAAAGAGGCCACAGTTTGGTGAAAGCCAGGTTTTCAGGGGAACTCGGCTTCAGGTTTGTTAACTAAATGAGATTAAACAGCAAGTGGTTTCTACAAAACGTCCTGAGTACCAATAAAAAAAAAATCAAAGAACCATTGTAAATTCTATGAAAACCAAACAACATTTCAACTGAGACCTTTTCTGTTTTAATCATGGCAGTGCTGATGGAGTGATGATTATGTAAGTATGTTTATGGCCTGTACACTAACTCAACCACTGACTGCTTGGTCTAAATCAGGGGTGTCAAACTCATTTTCACTGAGGGCCACATCAGCATAGTTTCTGTCCTGAAAGGGCCAGATATAACTTATGCATGTAACTAAATGTAATGAAAAATAAATCTAACTACTAATGTTAAATAACTCATTATTTACTTATTATAACTTTTAAAGTGACAATTACAGTTGCATAGAAAACATGTGTTTGCTTGTTACTTTACCATAAATCCTTTTAAATTTTGTCCGCTTATTAAAACCCACATAACTCCATTAATGAAGGACAAACTGTCCAAGTGAATAAAGAAGAATAACATAAAACTGAGCTAGAAAGAACATGTATGACACGTGTTACATTTTACATAAAAAGGCTGCACACCGCCTTGCATCCAACTGATGGTTTGATGATCTGTCTGCATAAGACACATAAGACCTGCAAACATTGAATAATTACAGCAGCTACAGATAAATAATATGTAATCAACTAAAGAAACATTTTCATTTTAAGAAATTAAAAACCTTTATGCTCTCGCGGGCCACATAAAGGGATATGGGGGGGCACACTTGGCCCCCGGGCCTTGAGTTTGACACATGTGGTCTAAATTATAAAATAATGTTCAGATTTAAGTGTTCCTGATCGACATCTCTAAAGACAAATCTACCTCAGAATGGTTGAAGCAGAAAAGAACGTTGTAACTACGAAGGACCACTCTAACCTGGGTGGATTACCTTGACTGTCCTGGTCTGTGGCTGGGTGCCAGAAGAAGTGGATGAGGAGGACTGGCCTGCAGATCTGGGAAGAGAAGTGGCTGATGACGGAGAGTCCACCCCCGTCTGCTTTTGGTTACGAGGAACTGAAGCTGACTGGGAGATCCATAAATCTAGCAAGACAGACAGAAACACACTGGGTAAATGTCACCTTTAATTCAGAACATACTTCCCTTAACTTTTAAGGGTAAAGTTTATCTTCATCCGCCGTAAAACTGGCTCAACTTTCTTTGAACACCAAATTTCATATAGGAACCATTAAAATGTGGCATAGATTTTCCATTAACCCATATTTGTCTAGATGGGACATATTACAAAAAGAAAACAGTCACTTTTAAATTTCATTGTACCTACGATGATAAAAAAAAAGTTTGATCATTCTGTTATAACTAATATCTTTATTAGCAGCATCCTTGTAACATTAGACAGCAGGTTGCTGAATATTTATGCATAATTATTGTGGTGTGTGGGAACAACTGTCGTAATAAATCCATATTTGGAGTAAAGACTCCTAGTTTTTGTTTGTTAAACAGATTTCTTTTTTCTTTGAAGTTGAAGGCTATTCATTAGCTTTCTCTGTGTCTTTTTTTCTGCTAAAAGAAAGGTTCTAAATGCCTTTGTTTTTTGTCAACCTTGTTAGCTTTGGGGGTTTCAATTTAGCTTTAAGAAAGTGGTGGATGGATTTTCGACACAGGACTGAGCAACTGAGAATGAGTCGGATGTGTTGGAGAATCCAGGAGTTTTCCTAAATAAAACTTCCTTCAGAATCCGATTATAAAGAAAACAGAAAAAATGTAGGTTGTGATTGTTTCCTTGGCGGCCCGGTATGGTCAGTACGGCACGGGGTTTGGGGACCACTGCTTTAAGAGAATGCTTGAACATATGTGTTTTACACAAAGTTTAATTAAACAGGTGGCGTTTTGACAGCACAGTCTTCCTAATTTTTGGACCGGTCCAGCACAGGCAATCTAAAATATGCGACATCTTATACAAATGTTTACTTCTTTTAGGTTAAAGTAACAATAAAAGGCAAAGGAGCAGTAGTTCCTTTGATGAGTTCTGCAGGTGTGCCAGCTCACAGAGGAAGCACAGGATGCAGGTTTTTTTCTTTAGTTTGGTTTAGTATTTTGTTGCACACCAGCAGGTTAGCATAAAAGCGATCAGTCACCTGTTCTGTTGTGCGTCTCAGAGTCTCCATTCTGAACAAGCTGGCCGATGGAGCCAGAGCCCCGCCCTGGGTTAAAGGAAGCAGTTGGTCGAGAAGACGGGGTGTCAGGATTCAGGCTGAAGGTGCTGCTGATTTGCAGACCATTTTCCTCTGCCTGGCCTTCAACTGCCTGCAAGCAAAGGTCATCTGGTTAGGATTTACCTCATCGAAAATGCGTAGCATCTAAAATCTGCTATTTTTGTTTATACTTCGCAGCATATAGAGAAGTGTCTGCTCTCAGCGTGTCTGTATTCCTCTTTCTACTGAATTTAAGCATCAATGAACGGATTAAGTGAACAAAGTTCTGACCGTTATGATGGCAGACGTTCCTCCTTGCAGGGATGTCACTGAGGTTATCATCAGGTTGAGGTCTGTCTGGGTGTCCTCTGAATGTGGAGGTGTGTTTACTGCAGACAGCATGCCGCTCTCTTTCTGGCTGCTAGAATCTAGAGTGGTGACACTGGCGATCTTAATGTCTGAATCCGGCTCAGAGCCGCTGCGTGGAGCAGGAGAGTGGGACGCAGAGGAGCATCCTCGGGTGATGGGTGAGGGGGAAGCATCTTTCTGTTCAGTGTCCTCCTCATCTTCAATCACGATGGGCTCTGGCTCTGCGTTGGGAGGCTTCTGAGGTGCCGCCACCGCGGATGCGTTGGAAGACACAGGGGAAGGGGAAGTTTTGGAAACCATCTCTGCCGTGGCAATGTCCTCTTCTGCCCCTGAGGCCGCCTTTAAGCAGTCTGTGCTGGGCGTGTCCTGGAGGGAGGGTGTGGGAGAAACCTGGGGAGCCTCTTCTCCTACGAGAACCACATCATCATCATTGTCCTCTGTGTTGCCCTCCTTTGGGGTTTTTTCTCCGGTTACTTTGGCAACCGTCTCCCCAGACTCTTCGGAAGGAGGTGAGGTCTGTTGCTGGGGGAAAGGAGTGGCGTCCATGGGCTCCACCAGCTCCTCTGCCTTTTCTCCCACAACAGAATTTGGTTCTGTCTCCCCATCCATCACTAAGGCAACCACCTAAAAGCACAAACAAAAACCAGTCAGGACATAATTAGGGGGAGGCCAACTCCGTTAATTAGAGTTATACAGCCTGACAGCTGTGCGTGCAGCTCAGGTATCCCCAAAGGCGAGCTAACCCTGCACAGCTCGTCTGTTACAAACTCCTAACTATAGTTCATCTTTCTGTGTCCCTGTCATCATAAAATTATTTTTAGTTAAATGCAAGACAAATTTTCTTTTTTTCTTTTAATTTACCATGGGTTTGTGCCAGATAAGAGCGCTGAACTTCAAAGGACCAGCATCTGATTAGACTCAAGGTCCATGAACTCCATGAGGCTTAGGTCCCTGATGTCTTTTAATGCTCACAATAGGCCGACCAAGAGACAAAATTCTGTCATTTCAAGTTATTCAACCTTGAGGCAGAACTTAACTGAAAGAAAATCATGAATCTATAATCAGAGGTTGGGATTTAAACACAAATAAAACTGACCATTGTTAAGAACTAAGGCCAGGTAGAGTCAAAAACCATCTTCTGGCTCTTCTAAACAGACGCTTGTACTATAATAAGTTGGTTAATTTTACAGTTTAAAATGATTTGTTTTTATAAAACCTTCTATTGAGAGCCGCTTTCCTGAAATCCTTTTCTATTATTGCCTCAGAAAAGTGTTATTTATAGATAAAGGTGAAGGGCGGTGGTTGGCTTTGTGCATTAACGTCAGGAGGAATGACAGCCATTCTCCTCACACTTCCTAACCCAAGAACCCGGCACTCTGCTTTCTTATTCACCTGTGACCTTTCGCATCTCCTGGAACAGCCAGTCTCGTGTTGCCTTGGCAACCATTTGAGATACACCTTGGTTGCCATGGTGACAAAAAGGCTATCCATCACAGGGACCTGTTCTCAGTGATCGACATATGGAACCTGGCTGAGTTTGGTTCCAATTAACCGGTCTATTCTATATGAACTAATAGTCATTAACCTAAAGACAGAAATAACAGAATCAGCTTAGTATACAGGTAAAACATATGATCTGTGATTACATCTAGGCATACTATAAAAGAGAATCCTATTTGAATCCGGATTTCAGGTAACGGGTAACCAGACAATCAGCACAACCACACACTACACAGACATTTCACACAAAAGCCAGACAGAATTCTGAGTCTGAGCGGCAGTCTCCCACGTCATCACAGACAAGATTGGTGCTCTAGTAGCTTCACTTCCAGCCATTCATGGATGTTTTTAGATGTCCAGCTCTCATCAGCGTTCCCGCCAGCTTATGATGTCGACAAAAACCTTCCTTGGTTTCATTGGACCTTCCTGCTACGTTCACACCAGCCTTGGCAACAATGCGCGTTTCAGGCTCCCACATTCAAAACTCTTACGGTCACGCATCGCTATGCAAGTTTTTAAGTCTGTTTTCCGGCTCTGCATTCAAAACATGTGGCCATTGAACACGTGTAGAAAGTTTAACCGGGTCAATCGTTGACCAATTAGGGACTCGGATTTATTAGTGATGTATGGATTGTGTCGTTTTTGATTCATGGACGTGGCAACCATTTGAACATTGATCATGAAGGAGAAATTAATAATTGCAGTTTGGAATTATTTGACACCAATTCCTTCACATGTCGAAATAAAGCTTTGAAAGAGAAAGCCTGGAGCAACTTTTACATAAGACCCACTCCAGTGGAATTTGTGTTTTTGGAGCTTTTAACATGGTCTTGTATCATTTTTCTCATGATTGAGGACATGTAGAAATAAATTAATGCTGGAAATTGTTTTTCTGAGTATTTCTTTATTGAAATTGTTGTGAATCAGGAGCAGACGAAAAAATGTTGTTGGAAAAAAGCTGCTCTGGAAAAACTATAATCTAAAAAAATTACAGTTTTTTTTTTAATTTGGGCTAAAAACAGAATAATAATAAGGAATACCACTGGGAAATAGGAAAATAGGGTTTTAAGCACCAGTTAAACACATATAACAACAACTTCATGATGGTAAAATAAATACATGACCCACAACTAGACTAAATCGAAAGCCCTCTACCTCTGTGCTTTCTGTTTGCATTATGGTGAAAAGGCCTCATTCGAAAAAAAATCTTTCTAGCCATTTTCTTGCCTGAAAACTACTTTTTTTTTTCTTTTAGATGTCTTTAGAAAACTTTACAACACCTTGTGGGAACTCAATATCCGACAGGTTCCTGCATATCCACCAGTGAAACAGCAGCAAAACATTGTAAAGCAACTCAAGTCCCAAAAGTTAAGTCTTAAGTCCCTGCATGTGAGACATAGATGTGACTCAAGTCCAAGTCTCCATCTGCAGTGACACACAATACTGTTCTCTAATGCTAAATATAATGGTGAGGCTCATTAACACTCCCCTCACTATATTTGCCCGGAATTTGTAACTTATCAGAGAACCAAACAAACAAAGTTTGTTTACTATGTACCGGTAATCAGCCTGTTTTACATGGAAGTAAAACTGGGACTGCTTTACCTAATCCACCAAGCAGCTATTCTGTAAAGTGATCACCCTCTACTTTGTTTCTTTTTCAAACCAGAAGTCAAAGTGTTTCTCCTTGAAGCGCACCCTGTCCAAAGTCTGGAGCAGATTAAAAACTAAGGATCACTAAGGAAAACTCTTGCATTAAAAACCTCAAACAAAACACAACAGAATCAACATTAACAAAACATTTTTCTCAATAAATCAAAAAATGCATAACGTTTTATTAATAATGTGAATGCATCACTTGACTCTTGTCCAGAGTGAAAGCGTATTTCAATGATTTTTTTTTAAATTCCCAATGGTGTTTTAATTATGATTATGAAGTTTTCAAATAAAATCCCAAAACCTAAATGTCTTAAAAAGTCATATTTCAAGCCGCCTCTGTTTCCAAAATCTCCGCCACATGGGCGTGCCTGTTGGTGCTGAGCTGAGCAACCCCGCCCTTAATCCCCCCTTTCTCGAAATACCTGCAGCCAGCCATGAACTTTTTTCTCGGTCGCATGGACCCAGAGGAAGGCTTAAGTTTAGGATTTTGGGTTACGGTTGGGATTAAACCACCAAATGGTTCCTGAGAGCGGCGGTTTCTGCAGCTCACCGCTCCTCCAGCCTTGGACGCACTTAAAACGCATGCTGGAAATGCAGCATTGTGCATCTTCTGTTCTCCTGCAGCTGAGCTTGTCCACGCTGGACGGGGCAGATCAGGGAGCCTTCACATGTGCTACTGGACGGTCGTGACATCACAACAGCTCATTAATCCAAACCGAGCGTCTTTGCGACAGTTTAACAGTGATTTCAAAGGAGAAATACTCTGAAATGCAAAAAGGAAATGATGTTTTGTTACATTTGTTCTCTTTCATTAAAAAAAATGCCACAGGTACATGTGGAAAACTCAAAAAACAATTTTCATCAGAGTAGATCATTTGTGAAAACCTGCAGCTAAATATTTTTTTTCAAAAAGAACAATAACTGAAGCTAATCAAAGAAGCTGTCATTTTAGCATCATTGGTAAAGTATAGGATTAACACTTTAACCCATCAGTTGTTCTGCAGACACAACATAACGACTAAAAGGCAAAACAGGAAACTTGAAATAAACGTATTGAGAAACAAATGCTGCATTGCTAGCAAAAGAAATTAGACCATCACCCTCACAAAACTCATGACGGTTCAGTGACACAAGTTTGAAGCTAGCTTGTAGAACAGCCTGGACAGCATCCCAATGCTAGCAAGCCTGAAATGTGGCAAAGCCTGACGCCTGTTCTCCTCAACGTAGAACTGTTTTTAGCTTCTTTGCAGCCAACAATCTTCCTCTCTAAGAGGTGTTCATCCTTCAAAGCTCACAGCTTGTTCATTAACAAGAAAAAGATGCAGGTGGTTCACTTCCTGTGGACATCTTTTGCCAGCTAATGCTCGCAGCTACACCACCAGGCGGCGATGGGGGGAGGGGGCCGTGCACCTCTGAGTGCACAACCTGAGGGGGTCCTGCTTTCTATCAAGCTGGGCTTTCCAAAATGGCGATTTTGGCTGGAAACTGGTTCCTTCCTACCTTTTGATTCCTCAAATCACAATCTGAGGTTTTTACTGGGTCTCTTATCATGGGATAAACTGTAAAAAAAAAATCTGCCCAAAAAAAATGATGGCACACACATCATGTTTGCATGGTTTAAAGGCTTACCAAATTCAGAGCGTTCTGGCTTCAAATAGGAAAACATTCAAAAACCAATTCAGAGGGCTTCTTGTGATGTGTGGAATTATTCAGCTGATCCTTTTTAATGTTACATAGCTGTGAGGGTGGCTGCAAGCCCCACGTCGCATCACTGCTGACAGCTGCAGCACAGAAACACACTCCAGCTCGAACACTCGCATCTTTGTTCCTATGGGTTACATGCTGTAGAGGACCCAAAACAAGGAGAGCCTGAACACAGTCTGATGAGGTAAAACAACAGTCCTAGCTGGTTATGTTATGACAACTACTTAAGAAGAAAGTATTCAAAATTTTGTGAAAACACAGAGTGTATTCCAACAACCACCTAATAATTTAAAAATGTTGATTAATAATGGAAATCATTATTTAGTGCAAAAAAATATATATACCGGTAATATGATTATGATTTCACTGTCTTTTCTGAACACTAAGTGCTGAAATAAGGTCTTGGCAGATGCAGTGGTGTCCATCGGCCACCAGAGGTCACTATTGTAAGTTCCAATGTCATGTGTCAATGTCATGATAGTCTGGTTAACTCAGTTTGCAGAGGTAGAGAATGCATCTAAATTTCCCACTATCATTTGGTTTGCCCAAACCAAAAACCAAAGCAAACCAGACCACCTGAAAAATGTCCCACAGTGGCTTACATGACGGCAGCTAACCCCTTCTGGCCAGGAAATTAAAAGAAAAAAAAGCAACTAAAGTTGCTAATCATCTAAATGTCACAAGTTAATAAAAAACCATATCTCCTGATCTTTTTTTTCTCATTGTCGTCAAGCCCCTTCCTTCTGTTACATGTTTTGTCTAAAACCTAGAGGTACAAAGTGTTGCAGTTCCTAAAATGACCACGGGTGTCAGGAGTGAGCACTTTCCCAATGACTCCCATGTAAAAAAATCTAAAAAACAAAAGAAATGAACAAAATCAAATGTATAGCGTGATGTCAGAAGCTTCTTTTGGTGTTTACTGCTTTGTGTTCTAATGATGACAACTCTGAAGGGCTTTTTATTTTTCATTAAGTGGGTTTGATTTCGTTAGAGCTAGGGCTGCACGATATTTAGGAAAACCCGCGATATTAGTGATAAATATTGCAATGACAATATAACTTGCGGTATATGAACAAAATAGCTAAGCAACCAAAAAGAGTCAAAATACCTTAAACTATACTCCAAATGACCCTCGTGTACTTAAGAGGCCAACATCTAACATAAAAACTCCATCCGATTGGTCAACAACATGAAGGGCTCCATCTGATTGGTCAACTTTTGCGATTTGGATATTGCACAGCTTGAAATCGCAATAACGATAAGTTTACAATTTATTGTGCAGGCATAGTTAGAGCTCAAATTGTTGCATTATTAGTGGCGTTTCTTTTCTTTCACCAGATTTGAAAGCAGGTGGACCCATAAGCAGACTCACCACTACTTTCTTTAGTCTCAGCCATTTTCAGAACATTGATAAATAAGGCAGAGAAAATTCCACTCAATATAGCCTGACCACTTATTGTCGTCCATTAAAGTCCTATGGGTGGTGTTGACAATAATGCTGTGGTGTTCACAACCTTAAAATGACACTATGAGCATGACGAATGTGAAGCCTTGGACTTAAACTAGACTGTAAAAGAGAACTGGACCGAGTGAGTGTGATGTCATCCATGGAAAATGGCTTACTTACAGCTTTAACCAAAGGAAGTCGATTAAGTTGTGGTTTTTTTCGCAATACAGACGTCGCCATGTTGGAACCAGAAATTGTCAGTAAACAGGGATTGGGCTGAGTTATTGTTTCTATAGCAACCACTCTTGTAGATCAGGAATAAGCTTGATGGAAGGCCACACCCCTACCACTTGAAAGCGACTCAGGAGAATCTGTCAATCAAACATTTAAAACGTTTGACATCTGATTGGTCAGTCTATAACTTGAATAACTCGCACAACAGAAAAAATGTAATGAAAAAAAAATTAGGATTAGCAACAGCTTGTTAAAAAAAAGGTAATTATAACAAATAGAATGAGTAATACCCGTTTCTTTTTCCACTATGGGATTTTGGCTCCTGGAGTCAGCGGGTACTTCCTGTTTGGAATGGGAGGTGGGGGTGAGGGTAGGGGGGTCACTCAGTCCAGTTCCTATGTACATCAAAAGTCTGAACCAAGACAGCCCTTTAACAAAATCAGCAGCAAGAAAAGGCCCTGGTCCAGCAAGTTTATCCCCTGACCTGCAATTGTAGTAAAGGTCTGATTAAAGGTCAAAGGATTCAATATTCGTTGTTATTCTAAAAGGAACTGCTGCATTGGGTCTGCTAACTAAATCCAATCAAGGGCTATAAGATCCTAAATTGATTTTTGAATAAATCATGTTTACATATGTGATGTATTTATTCAATTTTCTAAATAAATTGAATCTAATCTAATTCGAAATGCTGTTCTTGAGTAAAACAATCTTTAAGAACCACTCCCATCATGATCTTTTGCAAAAGCGTTCCCAGTGGTCTTTAAATGATTGTGCAGTTTTTAGTCAAAATCAAAAAGCGGTGTCGTCTTTTAAGACAGTTTCTGCAGAGCGGCAGTAGTTCGTTAGAAATTCACCTCTGAGTTGTGGACAGGACTGTTGGTGCTGAGCAAGCCTGCTCCCACATCCCATCATCTATCTGTTTACACTTTCTCCTGCTAGTTTACAGCCCTCACACCCCCAACCTAACATTACCAGTGCAACAAAAATGACAAGCAATATTGAAGCAAGTGGACGCATTACACTAAAGTGGAGAAGGGAACGTGTGACTCGCTGTAGCATTTTTTCATTTATTCCTGATTCACAACAATTTGAATAAAGAAATACTAAGAAAGGCAATTTTGAGCTTTCCATCGTGAGAAAAACACCACAAGAATACCAAAAACGCAATTTTCATCAGAGTAGGTCTTTAACTTTGCAGTGAAAACCTTCAACAGCAGGCTGGTTCTGCCTGACAGTGAAGCCAAATGAGGAAAGAGTCTCTGATCAAGTGACAGGAGGCACAAGAAGCAGAAAACCCCCAAAGATAAATGCATTTGTTCAAAAACCTGATGGAAGTCCATAGCATTTATTTCATATAGGCTCCTCTCTGGAAGCCAATACCTTTGCTGATGTCCAGAGATTTAGAAAATTTGATATTTTTGGACTTAACAATGATGAAATGCCGTAAGAATCCCCAGATCTGCTCTCCTGCATGAGCAGCATCTCCCATCCAGCTTTCTGACCTAATATCCCACCAGCTGAGGACTCTGCGCTCTGATGGAGGGAAATAGCCTGGTTTAGACCGAGACCAGACTGCAATGCAGAGCTGGGAGGAAGGTTGCGTTCACGTGACTGCGAGGAAAAACGAGGATCCAGCATTAATTAGCTCTGACATGCAACCCCACTCCCAATGTCAACACCAGGTGGAAAGGAAGGTGGGCCGGAGCTGTGGAGGGACTGCCCCCCTGCAATAACACACAGGGCCTGCGCCACATCACCACCTCAAAGGTGCTGCTCTGCCTTTCCAGCTGTTTCTCCTAGAAGGTCACAAGGTGGAGATGTGCAGCTGTTTGCACCAGAGGAGAATACTCCTGACGTATTCCAATGAGGTTATTATATAAGGCTTATGTCACTGATGCATAATGTCCTGCCCCCCCCCCCCCCCCAACCAGCTGATGGGCTCAAGAACAGCCCCCTCTGGTTACCTGGTAGCAAAATGCCGCACTAAAAACCCTCCACGCGGCTTTCCTGAGGAGAAACTACAAAATCACCGAGGATTGGAAGCGCGCAAAGCCTTCTGGGAAGCGTGCCCTTGATTAATGATACAGTTCAGGAATCACCGAATCAGATTCAGGCGCCCGGTTCACTCGGCGCCTGTCACCCCTCCTCTTTTTTATTACCTTTATAAAACCCAACTCCACAACTTTCAAAGAAAATATTTTTGTTTAAAAAAAAACAGCTACGTGAGCTGCGCAACTCTTTCAGCCATGCGCGCGCGAGCGTGCGTTTGTGTGTGTGGTGGTGGGGGGGGTTGAGCTCCCAAGTTGGGGTTCATTGGAAACGTGGTTGAGGGTTTTCCGTTCCCACCCCTGCCTTTCCTGGCGCAAACAGCCATTGGATTAGCGGCGGACCGAGGGGAGGAGAGCAAACCCAGACTGCGCCATTGTTAAAACGCCTCTAAAAACGAACGCAACTGACTCAAATACGTGACAATGTGGCCCAAAAAAAAGCTCGAACACGTCAGAGCACGCGCTAAAAACGCAACTCCGAGCGTCTGCTGACGTTTGTTTTCACCCAAAAAAAAAAAAAAAACCTCTTCAGTCGCTTAGTTTGCCCTTCTCGCCCCGGCACGTGCCATTGGTATCAACTACAGTATTTGACACAGCTGAAAATTACTGATTTCTAGGATACCTGAGAAGCCGGGGTTTTAATTGGAAAGTTACCCTGCAGAGTCCACCCTAGCGCAATCAGTTGCACTTACACCCGGTCGCCGGAAGGGGCGCCCTTCCCTTTGCCGTTACATGAACAAGCTTCAATTGTGTCAACAACAAACCCCAGATAAACGCACGCATCATTTTTGGAGCGGTTTCCTGTTGCTGAACGCCAGGTGTAAGCCACAAGCCCCGACCACACCAAATCTGCCCCCTCCCTGCACACCTCACAGCGGAAAACGCCAGTGCCCGCCGTCCGCCATTAGGGAGCCGACTAAACAATACTGTGGAGCCTGGAGGCGGCTGCAGTCACAGCACACGGAGCGTAAAGGGAAATGTCTGTAAAAATGTAACTACCAATAAAGCCTTTCATATGAATGCTGCTTTCGGGCTGGCTCTGAAGAGAATTCCCAGGAATGCCGCCAGAACCCCCACAAGTTCCCAAAACTTTGAGCAATTTGGCGTGAAAGTGGAATATATGGACAGGCTGGGGGGATCGCTTACCGGAGAAGATCTTGAAACGGTGTAGCGCCACTTTTGTGCCCTGACATTAATCCCGGGGAGCGCATGCGCACAACGTAGAACTTTCCACTTTACGTCTAGAGATCGTCTATCACGAAGATGACCCCTTTGAGTTCTGTGTCTTCTCTGACAGTCAAAGGAAAGCAATTTCTCACAATCTTTTCAGATTTATCACCCCTAATGACCGTTTTAATGGTCAAACAAGCCAAGAAAAAAAATAACTGCGTGAAGTAACAAACAAAACAGAAACAATCTATTTTCTTTAACCAGGGCCTTTTTAATCTTAGTTTCTTCTTTACAATTTGCTCAAATAATTTATCTTTAATACAGTTCTTGGGGCAATGCTTGATATCAATTTTTAGTATAACCCCAGATTCTTTTTCTTAAAAATATTTTTCATTGTATTACACAATAAGTCTGTAACAAACCTGAAACTGTCCAAAATTCTAAATTCAGAGTATACAAAAAATCTGTCACTTTTGACTGCAAAATTCGGATCAGTTTTGTGTTTTATAACAAAGACAAAACGTCTAGAGACAATTCACAAATGCATAAATCAATAAATAAGCAAAGACAAAATCAAAATAATGTGAAATATGTCCCAAAAACATTAGGCATAGCTTCACTCAAAGTTCCAAGAATTTATTCCAAGGGGCATCACAAATTTGTGTCATAACCTTCACATTGCATTTTGAATGAAAAGGATCCTAATAGGGGCGTCAATGCCATTCCTACGTCATTTTAAACAGCCTGTGTGATTGGCAAACTCACCAGTGAGTGCAGAGACTACTGAGGTTTAAAACAGGCAACTGAAGACAACTGAAAAGTCACTACAGATGCTGTCTTGGAACCAAAGCAAATTTTAGGGGTTAAATAATATATAAGGTACCTTAGCAGAAAACATCTAAGAGATCTAACTCATGAAAAAAATCAGAATTTAACAACCAAAGATGCCAAAAACAAACAACGGGAACTAAATGAATGAAAATGTTTTAAATTGAAGTAGTTCTGCCAATGCATCAGTAACTGTCTGATAAGAATAGCAGAACTTTGACCATAAACTTTTGAATTGAGGGAAACAATTAAGAGGCGTGGTTTTGTGCTCAAACACTGGTAACACGACTGGTGATGTGGTGCAAGTTAAAACAGTTGGAAGATAATCAATCCATATTTTAAGACACAGTTGACCCAATCCTACATTGACTCATCCATCCATTCACCCGTCCATCTGTTTAATTTCTGAACCTTCTCTATCTCTTCTGGGGTCAAGGTGTTGCTGGAGCCTATCCTAGCAAGGAAGGACAAAATGGTCGTAAAAATAGAGTTTGTGATGACTGTATGAGTAGATCTCTATATTTCCTGCTAAAGATACACACTACAGTAATCCCCCCGTATTCGCGAATGGGCGGGGCGCGAATATTAAACCGCGAATGGGCGGGGGATTACTGTATTACCAAAAGGATAAATGCAGATGTGAAGCAATGCTTCCTTAACATTACATTGTTTCTCCAGGGACGTTCATGTGAAAGAAATAAACTCCCCACCAACAAAAATGTGAGCATAATTTTAAAAGTTTCTTTTTCCACTCAATATGTATTTAAATGTATATTTAAAAAATAGTTAATATTGATTTAAACATAATTTAAACTATAACTTAAATTATTAAATGTGGGCCTATTTTTTACAGTGTATTTTGGATGTTACATGCACTGCTTCCTTGTGATGTCAGTTATGATGGTGTCTGTTAGGCTTTCCAAATTAAACATGTTAATCATGTGCATATTACAGAGCCCTAGACATGACTTTAAATACAAAACAAATTATTCCATTAAATAAATAATTTGTGGCCATGATTTAGGGTTTCATTGTCTTTTTTGTAGGACCCAAAATTAGCATTTTGTAAGTTCCAGTAATCATTTTGTGGGCAAAACTAGCAGTACTTGGACACAAATTATCACTTTGTCCACACAAATTAGTGTTATATGCACACAAAATGTATTTTCTGGGCACAATTTTGCATTTTGTGGTTTCAAATTAGCATTTTATGCACACAAACTAGTTTTTTTTCTGGGCACAAATTACCGTTTTGTGTCGACACATTTGTATTTTGTGGCCACAAATTAGTAGTAGAAATGAATTATAATAAAATACTTATTTGTGCATTCTAAATGCTCTTTATTTGCCCACAAAACTCTAATTTTAGTCCACAAAATGCAAAGAAATACCCATTTGTGGCCGCAAAATACTAAATTATGGCCACAACCCTGTTAATGTGGTGCAACCCTCTTACGCTAATCACAACAACAGGGTCGCAAATCTGTACGGATGTTAGTTTTCTCTCTGGATTAGAAGCTATCTATCACTGTTGACCAAGAGGTCAACAGTGACGGTAAGAGTAAGAGGACAAGCTTACTTGAGTAATTAAGTAAAGATTTTTATTGTTTTAATCTGCTGCAGGACAGGGTTGCAAAAAGTAAAGAGAGACATTCAATCAAAGCATTCTATGTCTTAAAAAGATAAAAAATCAAATCCATTCTTTTGAAAAACCGTTTGATAATATCAATTCCATCGTATTATGTGATTCTCTGTGAAACTCTTCTTCTACTGTGATAAACAGGTTATGGTATCAGGGCTGTCTGCATGTTGTGGGACACAAGTTCCATAAACAGTGATTATTAATTGAACAATACCAACGAATCAACGAAATACATTTTTTTGTATGCTTATTAATATGTCACGTCGGTCAAAACACTTAGAAGTGAAAGAAACGTCTTCAAATTTAGTTGTGGCGGCAAATTCAAATAATTATTAACTTGATTTAAATGCCCCACAATGAGCTTGTCTCGATTATATCTCAGAATTGAGACAGAGTGAGACCTCGTTGTTTTTCTTATCTTTTCCAATTGCGTCCATTCGTATTTTCTTCCATTTTTTGCCACGCATGCGCAATCCGACCATTCTGAGATAGCATGGTTGGCAATTAAATTGCTCCATTAAGTTAATTGCATTTTATTAATACAAATGATAGAGTTTATGGCAACTGAGTCCAGCTGAGCAGGAACAGGAAGAAATGCTGCGGATGAAAAGCCTTTTTTCTCTGTTTCCACGCGCTGCCATGCGCAGCACGCAGCGCGGGTCCAATCAAAGGCTGGGGTCCGGGTTGACAGAGTTCATGCGTTCAGAAAAAAACTGGCCTTCCGCTCTGATTTCATCCAGACTGGATGCTTAGTGAGATCTGCGTGGAAATGAAGCAGTAAAATACATTTCAGGAGTGAACTAGTGTGATTGCGTTTTCACATTTGGAGGATCAAGGGCTTTCAGACGCGATGAAAATATGCAGATCTGATTCACATTTAAAGCAGATCAAAACAGAAAAACACCACTTCCACCACTGATCCAAATCGGAAAAAAAACAAGAATTAAGGACTAAAACCTGGTTAATATGTATTGCTTTTGTAAGTGACCATGGTATAAGCGGGTTAATGGCCTTCGAAGTGTGCGGTTACTACTTTTTAACGCACTTCGCGGAAGCAACCGTCCTCCGCGAACCACGGCGTGCGTTAAAAAGTAGTAACCGCACACTTCGTCGGCCATTAACCCTTACATAAAATGCATGTGAATGTTTTTTTTAGGATCTGTGTTTGATCTTGATTAATAATTGGGTTGGTTTGGTAAGAGGTGGAGCCAACCACCTATAAAAGAGGACCTTTTTTTTTTTTTAAATTTTTTAAACTGGAGGCCTTATTTTTTGTTGTATGGCTTCCATGGTGTGGCACTACAGGGGGGTATTCCAGAAAGCATTTTTAAACTACCCTGACTTTTACCCTGAACTCTGGCTGAAATCCGCCTGAACTTGCTTACTCTGGGTATGTCGGTTCCAAAAGACCGGATATGAGTTGGCGTAATTACGTTCGACTTGGTAACCCTGGGTTAATGGGCGTGCACGGCAAGTACATAAAGACATTCTCAATGGATCGCCGATAACTCGGCAAAACACAGTAAAACAGCTAAACAACAAAACACATTTGGTCAAAAACCCACACTTAAACCCAAATCCGTCCAGACAGGCAAAGGGAATGGTATCCCACAATTCCTTGCGCTGCCGATCTAACAGCAGCACCAAAGTTACACCTACTTAATTGAATTAATTTGAATGAAAGTGAAATAACTGTTTGATAACTACGTGTTATTTTTAAGATGACTTAACTAAATAAAAGTGATTTATCTTAACTGAAGCAAATAATTAAGTTAGATTAATGTAAAGAAGTTTATCTTTAAACATCCATATGTGGTCTTATCACTCACTCATGGTGTAAAAAGTATTATCTGAGCTTCTTCATCCACTAAATCCTCTTCAAATGGACACACCATGCTCCTTCCCCTCTCTGAAAACAAACTAACCTTCAACTAAACCTGCTCCAGACCAGGTTATGTTCAGAGCATGAGTTGCTGCAACCTGACATACCCTGAAGCATACCTCTGTTTTTGGAACCGAAAGCGGTGGTTGTCCGCTTCCTTAGCCTCAAACTTACAGAGGTAACTGTTTTTTGGAATACCCCCCAGGTTGCTTTCCTGCCATGTTGTTCCTAATTGATGCATGTTTCACACATTTAGCTGAAAAAGACACAAAAAGAAGAGAACCTTAACTTTTTGTGCGGACAGTTAGAGGAGAACACAACATTCATGGATGTGTTTAGGCTCCTGTGCCTGTAGACACCAGTGCTCCGACGTTCAATTCAATTTCCTTCAATTCAATTTACTTCAATTAAACCAACTAAAGCCAGGGGGTGCGAGGAGCTTCATCCAGTGTGGCTCCTTAGGGAAGACCCTTCACACTACTGTCTACTGTGTAGCCACAAAGGGGTCCTAAGTCTTGCTGGTCTCCAGCCTGGTTAAAATACAGCTTTGTGTCAGGAAGGGCACCTGGCATAAAACTCTCTGCCACCCTGTGCCACTCAGTGAAAGCTGATTGATGGCTGTGGTGACCCCTGATGGGACATGCAGAAAGGCGAACAACACCCATGTAATTTAATTCAATAAACTGATCCAATGTTTGTTTAATTCATTGAAAAAAAAAATCAATTTATTTTAATTTACTTTGAGCAGTTAGTTTGATTTAATTAATCAGTTAAATCTACATTAATACATTTCATTTACATTTTTTTATTTCTAACACCTAATGAAAATAAACACAAACGTTAAAAATAGACTGATAAAACAAAACCGTGTGCTTGAAAAGAAGTGGGTAGAAGAAAAAACCTGTATGATCCCACCCTTTTTTTACAACACCTTATGTTGTGCATATTTGTATTTACAGATTTTTTTAAATCTTCAAAACATTCACATTACCTTCTGTATGGCACCGATGCAGGAGTGACATTTGATTTTAAAAACAAATACTAAAAATGAAAGCTGCAGAAAGTGGTGTAGTGGTTATCACTCTCATCTCGCATAGTGAAACCGTTCATATCCCAGCTGGGACCTTTCTGTGTGACGTTTGTCTGTTCTCTTTCCTCCCACAGTCCAAAAACATGTTTCATTGGTTAAGTGATGTTTGTATGATTCTAAATTTGTCCCTAAGTGTGAATGTCAGAGTGTGTGTGTGGTTGTGTGGTCCAGTAATGCACTGGAAACCCTTCCAGGTGTACTCTGCCTCTGCCTAACAGTGGGGATAGGCTCCAGCAACCCTGTGACTCCCTCAAGCAGGTTCAGAAAACGGATGGATGGGTGGGAAGCTGCAGAGTATCTCCACATGCATGATATATTCTTGACCCTTTTTTTATTTTTACATATTTTAAACAACACAATTTGAATATTTATTTTCAGCAGTGACTAATTTAGAAAAATATACTTTTTTGGAAGATTAACCTCCCATGTAAAAGGCTTTCATACTGACTGGTGCTGTAACTCTAAACTTTTCAAACAATTATTTATTGCAGGAGAATCAGAACTAACATATAACCTTTTATTTATTAACTTCTTACTAAAGAAACCTTAATTACATTTCTGGACCAGTTATTCTCTCTTCCCCAATCTGGTTCTCAGTACTTAAAAACTTTCGCTCAGTACAGATAGAAAGTTTACATTTTTAGACATGAACTTCAATATAACCTGTGTGAATAAAGGTTTCAAGTGAAGGGTTTTAGAAAACTTCCATCTCACAGATCCTTGGAAACCCAACATCCATTAGAAAAACTGAAAGTATCTGAGATTCATAATATACAAAACATTTCACACAGAGTAAAAACTCAGCAAAAATGTTAAATGTTTCTGACTTTATGATCTTCCTAGCACTTCATTGTGATAGTGGTGAGGAAGCCCTCTTCTTTGTGATGACTGGATCTAGCCGTCAGTCTTTGCACTTCCTGGGAGCTGCATGTTAGCTTTGCCATCAAACACCACATCGTGGAACAGACGTTCTCGCTGAAGACGATTCAGACGTGATGTTGCTCCCCCGTCCTACACCTTAAAAAAGATTTTTTTATAAATTTTCTTAATTTCTCTTAAGAAAAAAAATCATCAAACAGCATGAGAGTTTTCATGGTTTTCATGTTCTGCAGGCCTGTAAAAATACATTTTTGAATAAAACAAAAAGACTGAAGCAAGAACGACATAAAGAAGTAAATAAAGTTTTATGGGAAGTCTTTATATTGGTACAGTGTCTAAAAATGTTTACATTTCTTAACAGACTAAGCATTTCCATGTAAAAATGGGTAAAATTTCATAGCAGGGCAGTCTAAAATATTTTAGTACCAGATAGGGGAACCGACATCTGAGATTCTTACTGCACAAAAATAATTTAACCTGTATTCTAGAGCTGCAAAAAAGCCACACTTTTCATGAAGTCATCACATGACACACTGCAACCATTTATGTTTACATTTATATATAGTATGTGAATATATACAGACCAGATACCCCGCCAAACTAAACAGTATAAAGAGTAACTTCTGTTCTGACTAAAGCCTCTTTCAAAAATAACCTCACACTGCTATGTTAATAGGAGATAAATAAATGTGGAGGTGATCAAACTCCAGTTGTAAATAATGTGAAAACCATAGTCTATTAATTGATTAGTTCCTGGTTAAAAGGTCCAACTTGAAATGAGTAAAACAGAATCTGTACAGATACTGAAGTGAGAAAGTGTGAAATAAACGCACAACGTAGAACAAGTCTTTTTGACCCTGGAGGCGGAGCTTGAAGGAAGGCACGACAAAGGAGGGCTTCAGTCTTCCGAGTTACTTGAGGAATATCCTGGCAGCCCCCTTCCACCCGTTTGTAGTGAAGGCAGCCCGAGCGGAGGCCGGGCCGAGGACCCATCGACCTGCAGGATGCTTGGATTTGTGTGGTGGAGCCGGGCTTTGGGTTGGAGTCCAGTGGTGCTGGACAGGCTCTGAAGGACCGTCACTGCAGCTGGACTCGGTATGCACAGATGAGGAGCTTGACCTGAAGGGCGGAGTTTTGGAGAAACATTTATAACAGGAAAGAATACAGGTTTTTCCACTATTTCCTTTCAATCATTGGACATCCGAAAGCCTTGAAACAGCTAAACTGCAGTTAAGTTGCAAACTTGATGTGATGCGTTTGGACCATTTGAACCACTAGTATTACTTATTTGAGTGCAAAAGATGTTTTCCTTTCACTTTTTATGATAATTAAAAATTGAGAAGGTTGTTTTTTCCGCTTTTACAAACAGAATTATAAACATTTTCTTTAAAGCCTGGAGAACCTAACAACAATTTTCTTCAGGGCTTTTAAAGTTTATTAAACAAATTTGGTTCTTGTTTGTTCATTTGGGAAGCATTAACAGGAGCCAAGAAAATAACAATTAAACATAAAAAAAAGACATTTATAAAATGTACACAAAAAACAAAAACAAGTTTGACCCTGTGTGTTCTCCAGGGTTAAATACAAATGTCAAATAACCCAAACAGTACATTTCATTTTGATTTCTTTTAGAGTTTAAAGTCCCACTCCGTTCATCTTTTGATCTACCGTAAAGGCATTTCCAGTGGTCTTTTAAAAATGGTTATGTAGTTATGTAACTTCTTATTGGTGAGTTTTTATTTTCTCAAGCATATTATTTGTTATTTTTAAGTAACAAATACCATCAAAAACTGACCAGGTAACATCTTTAATGTGCAAGGTAAAAATACAAAACCGTTCTTTTATAAACTCCCCTACTCATGGCTTGCTGTGCTGTTGCTAAGGGTAACATGCACAACTTCCAGCTCCTCTGGTCATGTGACTGATAGAGCAGTTCAATATGCTGAGGGCTGAGGGGTGTTTCAGCACAAAACACTGGAGTAATTTACCTAATATTCAAAAAGATATTGAAGTGACACATGGAATCTTATTTCCTCATTTAATAATTAATAATCAATACTTCAATAGAGTTGTCAATACCAAAATTGGTGATGAACAGGTATCTATATTTTGACTGATACTTCCATCACTAGAGACCACCTGCTCATGACCAGGAAGAGCATTGTGGGTTCAGCAGTTCACTTAGAAGTGTGTTTGTGGTAAAGTCACCTTGGCTGTTGGTGCTTCTGCGAGACGGATGAAGAGTTTGTTGATTCCTGGAACTGGGCTGAATGAGTAAATAAAGTGACTATCCTTTAAAAAAAAAAAAAGACCCCCCCCCACATGTTATTGTTATTCATTGACATAAATGCATAAAATGACATACGTAAATTGCAACACTTGAGGACGTGTAGCTGGAATAGTTACGTCTAATCATTCCGGATTTTTCTTCTTTTTAAAAGCAAAGTGAGGAGTGAACTAACCAGGAAAATGGGCAGCTGGAACTTGTCATTGAGCACCACGGCGTGGACGCTGCACGGTCCACACAGCCTGGCTGTGATCTCATTTAGGAAGTTGGCATGGAAGATGAAGAGAAGGATACCGGAACCTGGAACACCAGTGAGGGAGAGAGGCATTGTGGGAAACGAGCAAAGACAGAGGCCTTGTAACTGTTTTACATCCGTGGAAACAAAACAGGACTAGGTTTAAAGTCACTTTGGACTTTGCAAATGGACATTTACTTTAGTGTTCTCATCAGTAAATAGTTTGCTCTAATCAATAATCGAATGCAGACACAGCAGGCATTCGTTGTCTGTACAGGATGATTATTTGACAGTTTGCCCCCCCTTCCTGACACCCCTGCTAGCTTACAGCCACTCACATATTAGAGCTATCCAGCCGTACAGTTTAGATCCAGATTCTAGCTCAAACCAGAAAAACAAAGATGTTAATGTATCTATTTGTCTAAAAGTGGATGCATCAGAATGAGGCGGAGCAGGGAGCTGTATTTCCAAACGCCATCTCTTTGTTATTTTTTTCCATTTAAATAAAGAAATACTCAGAAATTCAATTTTAAGCTAAATTTTCTTTAAACATGTCCTCCATAATCAGAGAAGTACCACAAGAAACACAATTTTCATCACTGTGTTTTACTTTCTGGCTGTGGTTGCGCCTTGAAGCCAAACTCCAGGGAAAAGTCTGGTCCCTCACAAAGCCTGTGACAGGCTATTGGAAAGACAGGCTCCAGCAGCACCAGGCGGGATTCAAAGTATCCTCGGATGGTTTCCTCTGCAACACTGGAAAGCCTAAGACGTGGAAGGACATGCAGTTTTTTTAACCACATTTGGAAAAATATACAGCTGATCTTTAGGGATTCCACTTACACATTGATATGCTCCTTTACAAGGTCAAACACCACCAGGTTGTTGCTCACTTTGGCAAAATACAAGGCTGTGTTCTTGTGTTTAGACTGGATGTTGCAGTCAGCTCCATACTCCAGTAGGAGGCGCACTATGTCAGTGTTACCTCGTTTGCATGCCTGAAAAAAAGATGACATAGTTACATCAATCTAAGCTATAGTTTATGAAATTGAAAAAACAAAAATGGTAGGACAGCTTTTTGGTCTGGATTTTTGTAATCTCTCTAAAAGAAAGGACTTAAAGTAGAAAATTTTATTTTGTGGTTAAGTTTATGAAGGAAATTACCTGAGTAAATATTTACCTTCATCAGTGCTGTTTCTCCTCCCAGCGTCTGAGCATTGACATAGGAGCCTGCCTCCAGGAGGATCGCAACAGTTGTCAAGAAATTCTGTTATTAGAGGGACAAAAAGCAATAATAAACATTTCTGTACTTCATGCAAAATGTCAAAACAGATTTTATGTAAAGGTATTCTGCTGCAACAATGCTGAAACCATTATAGCTGCAGACATTGAAGTCCTCTGGAGTAGAAAGGGCCAGACCTTTTCAGCCGCATGCATCAGCGCCGTGGTCCCGTTCTTCTGCCTGGCGTTCACCCGCACCCCCTTTTTGATTAACAACCTGAGGATGTCGTCTTGCCCCCCTGCTGCTGCCAGCATGCACAGCGACATGCCACTGACGTCCTGTAATAAAGAAAGACAACTGTAGAACTGAACAAAAAACAGGGACTAATATTTAGAACTTCATTAAAAGCTTCAGGTTTGGAAGTCAGACGGAGTCCGTTAAAAGATTCTATGGTATACTTTTATCAAAATAAGTCAGTTCTGTGAGTTAACCTTTAGGCTGAAACCCTTAGTAACAGAAGACTTTCATTCCGTGTCAATTTCCAGCATTATATCCGACAATACACAGGCAAAAAAAATAAGATTTTCTTTAAAAACTGGAGCATCTCAGCTTTAGAAAAGCAATGAAAACTGATCCCTATAACTAAACCTTAAAACATAATTGAACATGAAATAAACATAGAAAAAATGGGGTTTTGAAATTTCCTGTGAATAACCCTAACTTTAAAACCTTTCATTTATTTTTGTACATAACTCATTCACTTTTAATTCAGTCTCGACAAAAATGTCTTGGTTGGTTTTACACACAGGAAGGACTAATTATTTAGGGTATTTAGGGAGTTTTTTTTTAAGGTTTTGCTAAATTTACTTTAAAGCTTCTCCTGTATGGTGCTCACAATAAAAAAATGTCGTTCTGAAATGACATGTCTGCCTTTCCCTCCACAATTCATGTAAGAGAAATATGATTATTACTCATTATCGTTACCTTTTTATAAAAACAATTTTTACTTTCAAAGATATCACAGAAAGTATTGTTACAGGAAAAATACATGTGCTCATATTTCTATTGTAAGGATGTCTGAAGTGCATGCTTTCTGAAAAGAAAATCATTTTCAAAGAAGTAATTTATTGTACAAGCAAAGGTTTTAGGTTCCCTACAATACTTGAAAATATGCATTTATTGAAGGCAACAGATTTTCAACAAAACAAGCAACAAAGTGTGCTAACATAATAGAAAAAGATATGTAGAAAAAAAAAAAGGATGAACTTTGCAAGATAAGGAAACAATTGCAATTCAGCCATATGTATTAGGGGTCCAACAATGGATTGACTTAATTGATTTATATTCTTATGATCCAACCAGATCGATCAGTCTGAGGCAAGTTGTTAATGAAATAAATCGATTATATCAATACTAAAAAATACTATTTGGATTGAGGCACGGAAGATTTACTTCACTATAACGTAAAAACGATCAAGCGCCATCCCAGCAGACAACACACACGTGATGGCAGCAAAAAATGATCAAAATGATAATGGTGATCAAATGATCAAATGATTACCATTATCCTGCATTCACATTGGACATGATTTGCGCGTCAGGGGCAAGTTTCAATGTTAAGTCAATATACAGATGTGATTGGAGGTCCTGCGGCGTCACGGGATGATTTTGGTGTGAACCAATTAGGTACTGAGTGTTCTCGTCCTGAACTTCCTTCCATTTTCTTAACCTGCTGGGGCCGCAGGACACACCCTGGACAGGTCACCCCATGGGGCAGGAGTGATTGCTGTCGCTATGCAAAGCCCCGGCGGCGGAGCTTGCTATGCCAGGTGGTGGAGTTTGTTTGCTACACAGGCCACCATGGGTGGATGGCTGGCCGGCAGACAGAGAGCCGCTGTGGAATGGGGAGGCAGTCTGCCCGGACCTCCTAAATCTTATATTTTTCTTATTTTCATCGAGACATCTGTCAGGGCACAAAACGCAATTATTAATTTCTCCTTGGTGACCACGTTTACAAAAGTCAGTACTTCCGTGTTTTGAAAAGGACACTACAAACACCATCAAACCCGAGTCCCCAATGGTCACAGTGCCGCGTTCCTGCGGTTAAGTTCAACCAGTTGAACATTCAGCACGCAATTACACACAGAGCCCATGAACAGCCTTAAAAAATTGCGGAGCAAAGCACGATCACATACCCTCCTGGACATGGAAGCACAAAAGTCGGGTTTATGCTTGTTTGCATCAAGTTTTCATTGACAGTGGCTGCTTTAATGCGAGTCGATCCAGCCACTGTGAATGCAGCTTTACTGTCCAATGCGTGGAAACACATTGAATTTTGCAAAGACATGACCACATGGTGTGGTGAATTTTCTAATGTTTCTTTTGGATTACTTTAATGTGCAACTAAAATATGAATGAATTGACATTGATTCTTGTTTACTTGTCTGTACACATTTTAAATTTACACTTGATTATCTTGTAAGAAACACAAGGAATCTGGAAAACTTCACCTGCACCGTTCAGTATCCAGGTATTCATCTCTGAGTCACACTGGTTGAAGTTTTGGCTAAAGATGTCCTGGATCCATTTTAGGTCAGTGAATTGGATCAAACAAAATGAATCAATATCGACCATGAATTGTTTCGACGACCACAATTTAAATGAATAAATTGTTAAGATGAATCGTTACACCCTTAACATGTAGCCATTTCATCAAAAACAAAAAAACTTGAAAAGAAATCAAAAAGCACTCTGTCATTGAAGAAATGGAGCTGAGTCAGATTCAAAGAACTTTTATATGAGGGTATGTTGCGAAAATCCAACACAAATTTTTAGGATGGCAGGATAAACTCTGGTCAGCTAATTCAGTTTAAGAGAAAAGTGATTTTGAAGAGATTTTTCTTTCCTGTATATGCTTAAGAAAACTACATGGCTCAACAACCTCCTACTGAGCAACAGTCAAGATTCTCTACAGGTCTTACTAAACATCCAGTATAAAACAAAACCTGGCAAAAAGAATTTTGAAACTTGAAAGACCAATAATACTTCATGGTAAAAAATGGAAAACCTTAGCCATTGATAAAGAACTAAAAAGAATAAATGCTGTTGAACCAAATCTGCCCATTTGCTACAATAGAGTCAACAGTCTGCATCTTGAATACAGGTTAAGAAATCAATAACTGTAACTTGTTCATTTCTACCACCTTTGAAAACTCCTCTGGTTTAACACCTTTGGGATAAATGAGAGTGAAGAGGGAGGGCCAGGTAATTTGAGCAACATCCACTCCCATTGTCAAACATTGTCATTAAAACACATCTACCTGTGGAAAGCCCTCAGATGATTTTAAGTGAAGGTCAACATCATAAAATCCAATGGGTAACAAATATGATGCAATTAAAGCTCATATATGTGGTAAGGCAGATGAGAAAATACTTTTGGCAATACAATGGTAATACTTATAAGGCAATACTTTATAAATAAGTATTATTGATGTATAAATAAAATCAAAACGCATAAAATATACCCCTTGGTACACAAAACAAATCCAATAAACTGAGGTGATCCAGATACTCAGTAGTGTTTACAAGAAGATTTGTAATAGAAAAATGGACAAGTAAAATGAGAAACTGGATCTATATTGAAAAATAAAATAAAACCATTTTAAACTAATAGATTTCTCAACTTCTGAAAGAAAGTAAATTAGTTCATTAACACTGTAGCCTGCAAGACAAACAAGTCACTGGCAAAATCAAAAGTATAACAGGCTACTTGGGCTTAGTGTTTGGAAATTATACAACACCAGTCATTTCACAATACAGGGATTACATGAAAAGGTTTGCTGGTAGATTTTTTTGTCATTAAAGTACATAAATGCTACAGTAAGTCACAGAGAAGGAAAAGTTGTGATTGTAGATACTATACAGGTTTAAAGTGAGTTCAGTTTTGATACAAGAGGGAAAAAGTTGCGCCAAACAGATGTAAGGTTTCTGTTTGAAAGTCTAAGAAATGCCAAGTTCAAATTGAATGGGGCTCTTCAAACTATTCACAACTGTGAAAGCAGACTTAATAACATGACCAGATATCTTAGCCAACATGTGGTTAGATTCACATTTATAATTTGATTACTGTATTTTCACGACCATAAGACACACTTAAAAGTCTTACATTTTCTCCAAAATGTAGAGGGCGCCCTATGAGGCGGTGCGCATTGTTGTGGGACGTAGGAGAAGACGGCACGAGAACGGGAAGTGTAACAGTTTAAACTACAAGCTATCAGCTACGCGGAGGAACATGGGAATCGAGCAGCTGCGAGAGAATTCAAGATGAATGAATCCATGGTTCACAAGTGGAGGAAGCTGGAAAACGAACTCCGACAAGTCAAGAAGACGCAATTGAGTTTCCGCGGAAAAAAGGCGACTCGAGCGATGGATGATCGGTGAACAGCTTGGAGAAGCGTCTCTGCAGTCACCATTCAACTGAGGGCAGTAACGCTTATAGAGGAAGCTTTTTACTTTCACTTTATGAAATGCCGTCATCTTTTCATCCAACGAGAAATATGGTGCAGCAGCGACTTCCAGCAGATTCCAATGAAAAGCTGTTCATCTCCGCTCATACTGCAGTAAAAAGATTGCCGAAAAACACCACCAAGCGTGGACGAGACGCCGCTGAATTTCAACATCCCAGTGAGTCACACTGTAGAGAAAAACGGGAGCATCGCGGTACGCACAACGGGGCACAGCTTTTATTGTTGTGGGAGGCAGCGCCGGGTGTGTTACGCCACAATTTGTGAATGGATTGTAGAAGCTTGGGCTAACGTGTCTGCTTACACTGCTTTCGAAGTGCTGAAATGCCGGCATCATTCATGAGGAGCCGCTCGGCAACGAGACGGACTCTGACAATGATGGAAGGGAACCTGGCGTGTTTGATAGAAATTTAGCCCGGCTGTTCATTTCAGATACAGAAGATGAGGACTTTGATGAATTTTTGGATGCTAATTGATGAATGAAAAAATAATAAATAAATCAGAACCAACTCAGTTTTTCTCACGCCGCCTTTTTTTTTTAAAACACACACTAGCATGCATGTTTTACTGGTATGTGTTAACGTGCCCACGCCTTAAAACCTGGTGTGCAGAATAACAAAAAATAACCCATAACTGAGACTACACTATAACCTAGTGCGCCCTATTGTCGTGAAAACACGGTATATACCTTTACGGAGTAAGGTTGAAATGGTCAAATGAATTCAAAGTATCCAATACTTTTGTATGTAAAATTGCTTTGAGCAAAAGCTAAAGAACAAAACATGTCACAACTTTAATAGTATAGCCTATATTAATACTATAAATAATAGGGTACAAAAATGACTTCAAGTTGGAATACTTCAAATTGAGTATATTTAGAGGACAGCATAGCTGTCTGAAAATAATGTTCAAACTATCTAAGACCAGCATCAACTGAGAATCCAAGGGTGACTTTGCATCAATACAAATGTGTTTTACATGAACCTCTAAAGCCACAGGCTTTTTGAATCTTTGCAAATATCCTATAATGGTTTTCCAGTATGGCTCTGTTCATTTTCACTTAAATGTTTACAGGGAGAGATATACAGGGCCATCCCAGTCTGTAGGTGTCTGAGTCTCTGGTTCTTGTGGTGTACTTGGTTTAGATGCAACGTCAAGACCTCTCCTTTTCAATGACTGAATTGAGTTATGTACAAAATATTTCACCTCCCTCCAAGTTCTGGTGCTCAGGGCAGGTTCAGCAGCTAAACAGGCATCACAATCCTTCTTTCCTGGAACTTTTACAAGTTTACTAAAGTCTCCAAGTTGACGCTTCACAGCTGCTTGTTCCTCCTCGTTCCACAACCTTTTGCTCCTCTTTTGAGCCTTGACATTTGGGTTGACTTGTCTTTCAGTGGAGCACATATGTTTGTTTTCTTGGACCACCTGTGTTTTGTCAGAAGCACAAGGGGGATGAATTGAAGGAACAATCTGTGCAACCGTTTGTATCTTTTGTAGGTTTGTGGGGTACGTTGGGGTATTTGAATGGTTTAGAGATGTAAATGAAGACAAAACTGGAGTACTTCTGTCACTTAGAGTTGAGAAGCTATTGATGGCCATTGATAGACTTGAAGCATTTAGGTCTGTGTATGTAGGAACCATTGAAGTACTTGGGTGATTAAATGTGGTAAAAGAAGGAATCATTGTTGAATGTGTAATGTCATGTGGGGTATACAAAGCAGGGGGTAATAAACATGATGTGTTCTGTGTGTATAAAGAAGACATTGACAGACTTCCACCATTCTCTGGTGTGTAAACAGACATTAGGGAATCAGCGGTGTTGTGTGGGGTAAATGTAGGGACCACTTGATTATCAGTAGAATTCAGCGGTGTGAAGCTTGACATCAATGGCTGACTTGTATACAGCATGTCAGTGTTGGTGCAACACATGGATGAATAACATGAGGTTATGTCTTGGGAAAATGGTAGTGACTCTCTTAAATTAGGCAATGTGACTGCCATACAGTTTGGACTTTCACTCAGTTGGTCTGGATTTACTGTTGTCATAGTAAAGATGCTTGTTTCCTCTGTAACTGTGTTGGTGTTTTGGACGGTAGCTTTTGGACTCTTTGGGTTAGAAACGTCTTCCGTCTTGTCAGGCTTTCGTTGGTTATTCCTCCTTCGTAGCGTTTGTAGAGTGTTGTGTATGTAGTTTTTGACATCAGTCCAAGACCTTTCTTCAAGATCTGGTTCAGCAGCTATGCAAGCATTGCATTCTTTTTTGCCTGGAACTTTCATACTTGAGATAAATTCACTCAAGTAATGTTTTACAGCAGCCTGTTCCTTCTCACTCCAAGGTCTTCTTTTTAGAGGTTTCCGTCCAGTGCCTAAACATACAAAAATATAAACAATCGTTAGCCCCAACATGATATAAAAACGTTAGCCAACTATGAATGAATACGTTCCACAAATTGATAAATACATTTTTCAACAAGTTTGAAACAGGATGTAGTATATTCAACAGATACAAACTAAGGCTTTTCCAAAGTCTTCTCAGGTCTCATCTAATCTGGGAGAGACTGTTATATATCCAAATTGAGGATTATACACCAAAGTAAAAAGACCCAAATGATCAAAGATGTATTTACCCTCTTTTGTAGTATTTGCTTGGCTTGATGGTCGTGTTCGATCCATTTTCAGAAGTTGCTTACTCAGTTCCTCTAGCTGGGATATACTTTGTGAAAGCATGTGGCATTCTTGGCCGCTCCTTCCCACAATCTTTGAAATGTCATCTAATTCGCTCTGCCTCAGGCTCATAAGCTGCCAGCAGGTAGCAACTTGGTCTCTTAATGAAGATGAAAGTAGTGCTTCGGGGTTTTTAACGTCACACTCCATGGCAGACCTTCTGAAACAATCTAATCCTCTAATGAAGGATGGACCCTCGGTCCTAGCAAACAGGTACGGGTTTGTTTTTGACACACCCGCTTGATCTCTATTCTCAACAAGCAAATCAAGTGACGAAGCCATCCTGTCCGTTAGCAAAACCAACATGTTCCTTCCATATTGACCTTCAAGTTCAAGTCTTGTTAAAGTGGAACCAAGTGCCTGCTCCAGTACTGTGATTTTTCTTACTTGATCTGCAGAGGGCATAAATGTTCCTTTGGTCTTTCTCTGAGCATATGTCCGAAGGAGGAGTCTTCCAATGTTTCCAACCCTTCCTCTGTTGAAGAGACACACATCTGCTAAAGTGGCTTCACAGAGTTTTTTCCAAGTTGACATGCTGGGACTTTCTTTCAGCTCCTTGGTTGCTGAATCCTGTTCTGCAGTAATAAATTTGTGGAGTCTCACCAAATCTTCTGTAACAGTTGATTTATCAATTTCCACTTTCTTAACATCTTGTTTCATCGACTGTGTAAGTACTTTGCGAGAAAAAGACTCGTTCCATTTTGTATCAAGAAGCTGTATGAATGTCTTCACTTCATTTTCAGTTTTGCTGTCTTCAGCCATTCGACTTTCTCCAAAAGCGATTTCTGCAGCTCGTTTTAAAGAGTAGCCAATCTTCGTGACAAGGGAAATGGTTTTGAACTTACTGGAAATGGGGTCAAACCCACCAATCTTTTTGACCCCTTCAACAGCCAATTCAAACTTAGATGGTAGACATACTTCATGCAAATACTTGACTCTCTTATCAAGTTCGTTTACAGCAAGCACAAACCTACCTAATTCTCTCATCTTTTGTGCAATATAAGAAAACTGAGACTTGTCATTGGCATATTTTAGTGACAATGCATGGCCATATTTACAAATAAGAGGATCGGTTCTAATATGTGTTGAGATTTCGTCTTGGTGCATGACATTAATAATTTCTCTGCATGTTTCAGTTAAGAACTCTGCCACTGGAAGCAGTCCTGCAGCAAATGATTTTCCATTGGTTGTTTTTGAATTTTCAGAACGACTTTGATCTCCTTTTGGAACCTTACAAGACCGTTCATGGCGCCATAAATCGGTTTTGCGATAAAATGCAAAACAAAACTGGCAAGGTAGAAAGTCAGGCACTGATGATATAGGTTTCTCTGATTGCATCTTGGGCACAATTTCGTCTTTATCGTCTTTGAGAAGTTGGTTATGCTCGAAATTTCCGTTATTCCGAATTTGATCAAGCAGTTTTTGTCTGACTTTGGAACCCTTGGGCAAGCGTAATGCATTGGAAACATCTGTTTCTTCTGAATGTTTCTGTTCTAAATGCTTTGCAAGTTGTTTAAAAGCCATTTTGCAATACAGGCAAACATGTTTTTTCCACGATCTGCATTTTTCTTTTTTTGCTTTGCAAGGCTTTGTATAAATAACTTTTTTGCGTGTCCTTAGACTTGTTCGTGTTGGCTGTTGATTTTGCAAGATTTTTCTTGGACGAAGTGATGGTTTTTGAATTCCTTCTTTGCTTGATTGAGAAAATGCCTGGTCTGTGCCACATGATTTATCTTTAATTACATCTTCTGTTTCTTCATCTAATTCACCGTTTACACCAGGAGAAATTTCTTTGTGTGTCATGTCTTCTCGTCCATCATCTTCTTTTCTTGTAATCTCTTTGTCATCTTTGGTCAAACATTTATTGGCTAATAAAACACCTTTTGTTACATCCAAAGATTTATCTTCTACAGCTTTCTGATTGTTTTCTCCTTGGCTTTCATGTGTGCTGGATAAATCCTTTGCTTTGTGTTTTACTTGAGTTTCATTGCTTCCAGTTGGGGGTTTTTCATTGCTCTTTAATGTTAATTGCTCAGAGCAACCTGGCATACTGTAATCGTTTTGTGGGACATCTATATCTTGTGAGACATTATCTTTAGCTTCTGAAGCGGCATCTTCTTTTCTTGGACAATGAAGCTTAGAGGTAAACGTCAGAATGTCACTTGAGCCTTGCTCTTCAGTCGAGCTCCTCTCTCCTTCAAAAGCCTTCCTCCCACCAATAGCACAATCCTGTAAAAAAACAAGTATATGTAAGACTCATTTCTAAACCCAAACCCTGGACTTCAGGGGGGATAAAATCTATAGTCTATTATATATGTTTTTACTTTTGGTTCTTTTAAGCTAATTGTTTTGTGTATTTGCACATTTTTAGTTAGGTTTTAAAACCTGTTTAGCACCTTGGCAATGCCCCTCTACAACCCAGGTTCATTCAATCTAAGGGTCAAAGTCATGACTACAGATCTTCCTTTAACCCAATGTCTGCTTTAAAAAAAAAAGAACACCTTCAAAAACTCCATACAAAAACCACATGTGACCCATTCAAGAGCGATTGATGGCTTTATTGGATCAAGCAGAGTTTTAACATATGATTCTCTGACCAAATAGTCATTGGATGATGGATGAGATAGAATACATGAAACAACCATCATGAGCACCACCTACACGCATGGGCTTCGATATACAAATATGTGTTTTTACATAATATTAATAAAATGTATATATAAATTGATAAACATGTCTTTCATGTGACAAAAACTTTAAAATCCAGCATAAAGTAAAACACTTAAAACAGTGTTCCATGTTTGCATATTTAAATTTGAATCTTCCTAAGCCTCCCGCAGAAATAACGTATGATACAGATTCTAAAATTGTATGCGCCATGTACCTGCTTTACAGGGCTCATCTTGTCTGAAAACCTCCGTTGTTGGATTCCTGTGTTGGCAAATTTACTGAAAATAAAGATAAAATATATTAATTTCATAATCTGATGGTATAAAGTATAACATTTTGCATTCATGATTCTTTTTTAGAGTTAAAATATCAGAAGCAGCACCTACATGCAACATAAAAAACAATGACAAATCTCATTAAAAAACAAATTTCAGTATGATAGCATAAACAAAAAAATTTCAATTTTTAAAACTCTTTAATTTTCCTAGCTAACATTTGAAAATAACATTTAGCCATCATCTGAGTCAAAGTGCAATAATGAAAACCTTGAGTATTTAAAACCAAAATGAGTTTTCATTAACTTGAGGCACTTGCAGCTGCTGTCTTACAAATATATTCACACCAAACGTGATTCCCGTGTCAAATTTGCATTCACCGCCTGTTTTTGTGTGTGTCAAAATTACTTCTACATATTTGTCCAAATATGTGTGTTTATAAACATAGTACTCCAGGTGCAAATTCACGCGTGGGAGGAGCTGAGCTTTGACCCTTTAACACCAGAGCTTAATCTCCAGTGACATTTTTTTGATTACTGCAACTTTTCAATTGTTTCCGCATTTAACTTAACTCCAGCGGTTACTGAAGTGAGGAACAGCAACACTTTACAGTGGTAAAGTGTTTAAGCAAATAATGTAAATCAGCGCTGACACGCTTTTCTGACACGGAGAAAAGTGGCTTTGCGTTATTCTCCAACACTTTTGTAAAATGTTACTCGGTGCAAAGCCAATATGAAAAGCCGTTTTTCTCAGCGGTTAAAGAGCTGGAGACATCTCAAGTTTCAAAGGGTTACCAGCCTTGTTGCTACATTATTGTAGACATGGATGATATTAGGAATGGCTTGGGTTTATTTAGATTGGAAAGCTCCACAAAGACGCCGAACATGGCTACCCTAACCCAACATTAAATCCCAACTATATAATAAAAAGCAAATCTAAGCTAAGGAATCTAAAAGGTCATTCTTTTTTTGCTTTTACATATTTATTACATATTATATTTCCTTCATTAAAGGTAAAAAAAAATCATCTAGTTAAAGAAGAACATGATGGAGATATTTTAGCCTACAGTATATATGCTAAAATGTTGAAACATTTCTTTTCAAATGAAAAAGTAAATGTATAAAACCAGAGGAAAACACTTACCTTCGTTTGTTGGGTAGACAAATGTCCTTTGAAGGTGTGACAAACATCTTGAGGTCTCATCATGTTTGAAGATCATAAACATACAAATCTGTGGATGTGGATCTTGACGATTTCTAAGCAGTTGAAAACAGTATCTGCTTTCCAGAGAGAGTTCTGTCTCACCAGTTATTTTTAATTTACATCTAATAAAAGCTTAACGCACATCTAATGTTCCATAAAAAAAGGTTTACATTTTTTTAAACTAATATGGTTGTTTTTGAAATGTTCAAGCCTTTAAATTCATATTTTTATTTCCATCATGTGGACTACAACAGCCCAACTCACCTTGGTCATAAATAAATAAACGTTCTTGCATGTTACACAGAAGTCACTCAGACAAATACACAAAGGGGGCAACCAAGGTGCAAGCTGAAAAAATGTGCATTTGTGAGCTCAGACTTGGGAGATCCGAAAGCTTTAAGTTGTTGTTGATGAAATAAAATTACAAAATTAAATAGGCCACGTGGGAAAGTTCATATTAGACACAATTACAAATACAATAACTTCTTCCAAACGTTTCAATCAGAATCAGTACTTTAATCAATACTTTATTGATCCCACACATGGGAAATTTGTTCGTTACCATAACAACTGACAGGGGAAAAAAAGAGGGCACGTACCTCTTGCTCAAGATTGTAGTCTTCTTTGGAATTTAGCGCCAACTTGACAGCCATGTAGTCGCCACTTTTCACAGCATCTCGCAACTCACCTGACAAGGGCGAAGTAAAGCGGAGTTATGTTCAAATCTAAAAGTTTTAGAACTTTAAAACTGAGTTTCAGACTCCTATTTTTAGTGGAGGTTCATGTACACAGAACAAAGGCAACAACATTCCATATGGAAGAGCACTCAACTGCCGTGTCTGGGTTTCTCACACAGAATAAAGACAAAGGGGAGATTCATTTTTATTATTTTACATAAAGGCTGTAGTTTTTAAAACATGGGTGGCTTAAACCCTCTAAGTTTGATTGAAAAACAACACGGGTGAAGGATCTTGACATTTAGGGTAAAATCACAGGTATGTGGACCAATCAAATTTGTCGTCATGGCAACACTGAAGCCTGAAGTGGGACCACTACATTGACTGTAGTTTACTCCACCCAACTTAACGTTTCAAAGAAGAAACTAAAGAGACCAGGCCACCCACCTGCAAAACATTTTCATTCTAATAAAATCATTATGAGTAATCTACTAGTAATGAGTAATCTAGTACAGTGTTTTTCAACCTTTTTTGAGCCACGGCACACTTTAACCCTGACAAAAATCCTGCGGCACACCAGCATCCAAAGAAAAAAAAAAAAGCAGAAATTCATGGTCTGTATAGATCGACAGCCCCCCACCCCCCCCGCGCAATCTCACGTGGATTTTTGTGATAATTGTAGCAGAAAAAGCAGGAAGTTGCGGCTGTTTTTTTCTAAGAGATGAACCACCAGCTAAAGACGAGCTCAGCTGGTTTTTTTTGTTAGAACTGAGCGACTTTATCAGCAGAATTAAGAACAAGGAAGTGAAGACTTTAACCACTTCCGATTGGTCAGACTGATGACATGTGATTAAGCCTTCAAGAATGATTGGCGGAGACAGTTAAAGGGGCGGGACTTTTCCTTACACAGTTATAGCTGCAGCTAAATCGCGGTACCGTGATTCTTATCAAAATGTCTTTAATAGAATTAAATAAACACAAAGAAAAAGTAATTTTAAGATCTTTTATATTCCTAATTCCTCAGTGTTTTATCAGGGCCTGTTTGGATGAACAAAGAGCTGATTTCCTGGAGATGGAAAATATTTTTAGATCAGTTCATGAGGGCAATTTCTCCACGGCGCACTTGACCATCTCCCACGGCACACTGGTTGAAAAACACTGATCTAGTAGGTATTTATGCTAACAGTTGGATGTGAGTTAAGGCACAATGATCATTGATCGTGCATACTCTAGAGAGGTGGTCCACAACTCCCGGGCTCCACACCGCTACCGGCCAATGGGACACTTGGTACCGGGTCACAGAGAAAGAACACGACCTACATTGTTTCCCCCTTTCATTTCTAATCAGACTCTAAAGGAAGTTTTATTTTTCGAAAACGACTGGATTTTCCACCACATTTGACTCATCCTTTAACAGAATAATGTATAATACTCAGTAACTGACTGTCTAATGTTACGAGGATGTTACGAAAGTGCTTAAATGGTGGATTCATGTTTATTACAGTTAACAAAACCAAAAAATGCAACACTTTGGTTTTTGTTTCCATTTGTAATGGGATGAACTCGAAGATCTGAAACATTTTCTACAGACAAAACATAACCATTTCTCTGAAACACCATTCACAAATCTGTCCACAACTGTGATAGTGAGAACATTGGTTGGGGACCACTGCTCTAGAATGTTCTGGATCGTACCACATGATTGTGATTGTTAGTGCAGAACTAGCAAACACTCACTTGGTGATAATGGTGGACCTGATAAGATCTCATCTTCTCCATTCAAATGCTTCTGGAAGTCATCCAGAGTCATCCAGTCCAGGTTCAGATCCATTCCTAGACTCAAAGTGGCTTGACTTTTGTCTGCAACAAGAAAAGATGTAGAACAGTCATTAATTAGACGCTTCTCTTACAACAAGCCTTTGTTGTTTCTGAAACAAAGATAGGAAGTTCCAAAGCTAAAGCTGCATTAGATGGGAATCGACAAAGAGACATTTGTAAGATATTAAAATACCCGTTTTGTCTGTGCCTTCTGCTGGGTCTTGAGTTTCATCACATGCTATAAAGAGTCTGGGCTCGCTGTCCTCTGTCCTCTTTCTTCTGTCATCAGATGGGGCTCTCTTCTCCCAGGCTGGACGTTGTGGTTCCTCTGACCTATCTTTCCGCTCCCGGGCATCATCCCCAGCCCGTGATTTGCCAGTAAGTTCTTCATCCCGCTCATCGCTGTCGAGGTTGAAGCCATGACTTTGCCCAGGTCTTGAAACTAGAGGTAGAGCAAACCAGAGAGGCACTTAATTCTCAGTAAAGGTCTTTCTAGTTTTTAACATTTGCTGGGTTGTATTGAAGCATAAAAAACTACAGTTCCCTCGTTTATCGCAGCGGTTACGTTCTACAAAAAAGCATGATAGATGAAATCCATGGAGAAGGATTCTAGATGTTTTAAAGCTGCCAAACTCCTCACTAGACCATTTGTCCACTTTTCTCAGCCAGGTATGAACATTTTCACACTTTTCTCTCTTGTTTGAACTCTCCAAGTTTAAACTGTTATAGACAAATAAGTCCAGGATTATAGACTGAAAACAAAGAGCTGATCGAGATCAAAGATGTATGTAAATTTAGCCGACTAAACACATTCTGTTCAGGTGGCGGCTGGATAGCTCAGTTGGCTGGGTTCGCTTCCCAGAGCGTGAAATGAGCTAAAATCTTTGTGCTGCTCCCTTCACAGCAGTGTTTGTGCTGCTGCCTTTTTGCAGAACCTAAAGATCTGCACATTTTTGTTGGAGTTTCTGCTTTAAATGTTTTACAGTGTGTGAATTGCATCAGATTAATATGAATATCTTCAAAACAGAAATAGATTACTGTTGCATTTTTATACAAATGTGTACACAGTTTAAATTCAAAATCGAATCAAATCGAGGGATCGTGAATCGAATCAATCCAGGACAAATCTTTAACACTCTAAATCCACTATACACCCGTTGGGGGTGACAGGGTTGCTGGAGCCTATCCTAGCTACTGATGGGTGAAGGTGGGGTTCACTCTGCACACCTTACTGGTCCATCAAACAAAGACAACCAACCACATTCACACCTGAGGGACGATTTGGAATCATCAACTAATTAACAGAACGCGTTTTTGGACGATGCATGCAGGAATAACATGCAAACTTCACACAGAAAGGTCCCAATCGAGATATGAACCAGGACTTTCTTACTCTGAGGCTAGATGGCTAACCACTACAGCTTGATTAAATCTTGCATAAATTTTTTTTGATTACCAAACAAAATTGGTATTCCAGATGGAAATTTGAAAAAGAAAAAAAAAATGAACCTAACAATATTGCAAATCTAACTGTATAGCTTTTAACATGAACATATTATTTACACCTCAGTCACCTTTAATAAGTGTCAGGATTACGACATAACAAATATGCACGAAAACCTGTTTGAGTACTTATATAAATTTAGTATTTTATTTTTTTACTCTTGCAATGTCTTTTAAAGCCTTGGGTAAAAAAAAAAACTGAGGCAGAGTGAGAAGGATCAACAGATTTTCAAAATAAGATTTGACGTATTGTCATGGTACACCCTAAGGCTGAAACAATTCCTCGAGTTACTCGATTACAAAAATTCCTCGAGGCAAAAACTCTGCCTTGAAGCCTCGTTAAATTCCTATGACGCGCACTATACGCACGGCGCAGGGATTTGATTGTGTCACACGGACCGTTTGAATTTAGTTGGCGCGATGGCGGAGAATAGATCTATAAATAAACGGCAGAAGTTGTCTTAAGTGTGGGATCATTACACACTTAAGGAAGAGAACAAGGTGCAGTGTCTCTACTGCAAAATAGAGCTGGCATACGACAACAGCACATCTTCCATGATTCAGCATCTGAACAGAAGACATCTGCGCGACCGCTGGACCCCGACGCCTTAGGCGCGGGACCCGCGCGTGCCGCCGGCAGCGAGCGAGGGGCGGCGTCAGCTGCTCCGCGCCCCCTCCGCGGCGACCAGCGTGGGCCGCGGAGGGGGCGCCGAGAGGCAGGGGCTGGGACAGGCGGTAGCTCGCCTTTCGGCGGACTGCGAGGCTTTTTTAAGCATTGCAAAAATAACAAAAGCGTTATTTTTACACAAAACATAAACAATGATAATGATCGTATGTTTTTCTGATTCTTTTAGTTTTAATGGCCTTCCATTTTGGTGTTGTGCCACCCTTTCAAAGTCTTCTGCCCCCCCCCCCCCCCCCCCCCCATACAAAATGTTTTAGCTCCGCCACTTCTCAAGACCAACTTAAAACCACCAAAGTAACATTTGCATCAGAGCGGATCTTTAAAATCAAATGGTTGTTCATTTTACAACCACATCATTTTTGTTATGCAAGATTTGTTTTGGTTGTTCAAAAACACACACAAATCGTTTTATCCGATTACTCGATTAATCGATCGATTAAGTGCTAGATTAATCGATTACAAATAGAATCGATAGCTGCAGCCCTAGTACACCCCTAAAAAAAGGTAATCTCCTTTTTAAAAAACCAAGCTACATCTGACACTAAAAAGTCCTCACGTTTTTAGCCTTATGCCACAGCAGACGTTTTCAGAATGCATGTATTTCAGACATACCCTCTGACTGCTTGGTCCTTTCCAGCTTCTCAGGGTCTGGTTTCTGAGAAAAAGGCTCTTTGGCTACTTTGGGAATCTTCTCAATTCTTCCTATTAACTAGGATATAAAAAGACAAAAACATTGTTTGAAGAAACCATAAGCATGTTTTTAAATGAATGAAAGGCATAGAGAAAAGCTGTACCTTTGTGGGTTTGCTGGTCTTCTCTGTAGTGGGCGGCGGCCTGCGGGGGGCCCGGTCCTTTGCCTCACAGTTTAACAGGAACTTTTCAAACAAGTTAGTTGAGCCACTGGCATCCTTCTGCCCCAACATGTCCTCTTTGCTCATTTCCTCCTCTTTAGGCTTGGGGGTAGCTGCAGCGGTGACCGAGGACGACGACGATGAGGAGGACGTTGAGGAAGAAGGGACTTTTTGCTGCACGGAGGAGCTCTCACTCCCTTTGCTTTTGGACTTTTTATGAATGGTGAGGCCATCGCTGGAGTCTGATTGTGGTGCATTATCCTCTTTGTTTTTAGTAGTGAGATTTTTTAATTTTTGGAGGCTGCCTTCTTTCTGGGTGCTATCTGGCTTTTTAGTCTTCCTATCTTGAACAAAGTCTTTGATTCCTTGTAGCTTAACTTCCCACTTACCCTTCTTTTGTTTGGACTTCTCCTCTGCAGCGGCCTTTTCTAATACTTTTGTTGACGCTGGGTCCTCTAGTTGGGATTCTGAAGGACCTTCACTAAGATCGTCTGCTAATGGAGCAGTGATTTCATCTTCAGATGTTTCAATTTTTCTTTCCTTCTTTCCCTTCTTTTTCTTGCCTTCCTCTAATTTCTCCTTCTTTTGCTTTCCTTCGCCCCTTTCTTTGTCCTTCCTGTGCTTTTTTAAGGGAAGAGACTCCTCCTCATCGTCAGAGTCTGCAAAACGCTTCTTTAAAACAGTCTTTTTCTCTTTAGTTAAAGAGGAAGGGGTCGGCACGCTCTCCTCTTCATCGTCTGTGTCTGGTGCTGGAAGGGGTTTAAGTTCCTCTCTACGTTTGTCTTTTTTCTTCTTCTTTTTCTCCTTTAGCAGGTTTTCTTCGTCCTCCTCATCTTGAACCTTCTTCTTTTTCTTCTTCTTCTTGATGGGCGCCTCAGTGGGACGGTCTTTGTCACTCTCACTCTCGGAGTCTGCATCAAACAAGTCGCTTTTTGGCGGCAGTGGTTTCTGTTCAGACAGTGGGACAGTGTCAAAATAGTTCGATCTCTAGTCATTTCCTCTAATTCAACACAAAGTCCAGAGCTGTTCCAGCCGCTTTATATTCAGTACTAAAGCTGCCTCCATAAAATATACCACTACTGTTGTATGAACCTTGAAGATAATTCCTCTGCGTACTGAATTGGGATGTATGACTAAAGTTTTTGAGGACCCAATAAAGGCTGTGCAAACTGGATGTTTGCTTAGCAACAGTGTTAAAGAACTGCAAAGAGACACTTTTTGCATTGTTCCCAGGAGAAACTGGATGCACTTTGTTAACTACTTTGAGATAACTAACCTCTTTGTTAGCCTCCTTGTCATAAATTGTGTGTAACAGCCGTAAATAAAAAGGAGAAACAACATAAATTAAAGTTCTTTGGCTGAATTATTCTTGCCCAAATGGTGAATTAATGAATTTGCGATTTATTCTTTGAGGAGACACTTATGTCTGGTTTTGCTGAGAGTTTAATAAATGAACACAAAAATGCAACGTTTAAATATAAAGGTTGTAATTTTCTAATTAGGTCCCCAAACTTGGAGTTTCTGTATGTATTTTTATTTTTTTTATTATTTTTAATGCCGTTGACATTTGGAACTTGAGTCTGTAATAAAAACTTACTCTTCTAGTTAAAACTGCATTTGTTTCCATCGAAGTAATTAGTCAGCCTGACTTACCACACTCTTCTTCGCCTCTGATTCCTTCTTGGCTTTAGCTTCAGTTAAATGCTTCTTGAAAGTCAGGAGGACCTCCCGACAATCTTCCAGGTGAGCCTCAGGTTCCCAGGTGTCGTCGTCAGAGCAGTAATTCTTCCAACGAACTCTATAAAGCACTTCGCCCTGGATACAAACAAAATCATGAGATGACTACCAAGAACGTCCCTACAAACAAAGCAAGTGGTGACCCTCTGCCCACAAAGAACCTCTAAAAAACACCACCGCTATATCTAAAATGATCATGCTTTCATTCTAATACCTGCTATTTGCGACAATTGAAAACTTCGTAAAAGTTCATAAAAACTAAGTATTGGGGACTTTTGCTGTAATATAATAAGCAGCGCATTACTCTTTCAATATGTTTTTTTCCCAATAACTGCAGCATAAAAAAAAAAATCTTTCTTAGTACTTTAAGACCCACTCTGATGGGAACAGTACTTTTGTCGTTTTTAACATATTCTTGTACCATTTTCTGATGGAGGACATATATAAGGAAAATCAAACTTAAAATGTTATTTCTGAGTATTTTCTTTATTTAAATTGCTGTGAATAAGGAACAGACGAAAAAAAAAAAGCTTTTGAAAAAGCTTGTAGCTGTGACGTAGAAACCACAATCAGCACGCCACCAGCTCCCTGCTCCGCTCCATTTGGATGAATCCACTTGTGGACAAATAGATCCATGTACGCCTTTGTTTTCCTTGTCTGAGTTGGAATATGGATCTAAACTGTACGGCTGGACAGCTCCAATATTGCTCACCATTTTTGTTGCAGCGTTAATATTATGTTGGGAATGCGAGGGACTGTAAGCAAGCAGGAGTGCACATAGAGAGCATTTCTAATGAACTACTCCTGCTCTGCAAAAACTATGTTCTAGTACACAACTCAGGTTAAAAGAAAAGACAATTATAATTAAAAGACCACTGGGAACACCTATACAATAGATCAAGACATTATTAAGACATTTTTTAAAGAAATTACTTAATGAAAATACTCGTTATCTAATGTTATCTAATTGTACAAGAAACAATAAGTACAGTTACTATCTTAATTAGGATTGATTTATCTCTGCATAATCTTTTGTTTTTATTGCTTGAAATAAACCAATAAACCAAACTCTCATCAAGCAGAGTGAATGAATGTTATGATGAGGGGAAACAACCAATGAACAGTTAAGAAACATGAATACAGCAAAAATATTCTATTTCTGCTTCATATTTAATTCATTCTAGTGGAATCTTCCGATTTATATAACTTCTTCTAGAACATCCCTGAGATCGAATTATCCAGACACAAAAGTCAATGTTCAGCTAGCTAAATCAACTATTACTATTGCGTAAGATTCTCAAATATTATGGCCATAAAAATGATTCACTTTCAGCTACTTTTGAGTTTGTTTGCTTATTGTGTATTTTGTCATAGCACAGTGGAAAGAAAGCAGAATTTAATATATTGGATGGTTTAGGATGAAAGACTATATTTGACAAACATTTAGTGATAAGAAGCAAATGTGCTGGCCTAATGTCTGACTTTGTCATCTACTGTTCAGAAAAAGCGAGATCTCCATTAAAAGTAGTGCTTCGTTTAGACTGAAGAAACTTTAAAGAATTATGTATAACTGCTCAATCTTTGAACATCGTTAGTGTGAAATAACAGTGATTTTGGAGAAACAAGCTTCAACTATCAGGCGATGCTCCTGCAAAAGAACCGTTTAAACTGAGCGCATAAAAAGTTCACTGTGAAATAACAAATTATCCCATTCCATCTGAGGCATTAAAATGCATGTGGAATAACGATTTGGTATATTAAAAAGTTAGAAAAAAAACGTATCGTGGGTTAATGACAAAGCCGAGATGCTAACATGCTAACAGATTATTTTTGAATCAAAGCATTGACGTTGCTAACCGCATCAGTGGTCCCGCGCGCGGTGGAACTACTATTCTTAAATGTCTTTAATTATATAATAAAATTAACTAACTACTATGAATCCCTGCGTGGGTATATACAGTGCTGAGTCCGCCCTTGTCCCCAGCAGGGGGGAAATCGAGCGGACATTATGGAAGAAGTTATGCAGAGAAGCAAGGGAGGAGAAGCCTTGAAGCGGTCACTAAAAATGCGGGGAAATAATTAAGACTTCAGTTAGATCAACTATGAGAACCCATCCGACTGTGCAAGCGTCGTAGTAGAATTTGTGCAGCAAGAAGGACGGGGGGATAAAAATTCCGCCATTAGCTTTAAGCTAGCTGGACAGCTATTTAGCCGCTAGCTTTACCTCTTCCACTCGCATGTCTATGATCCTTTCCACTTCGTATACATCTTCTTCTTCATCTTGTTCGCTGTCTGCAGGCTCGACTTTGTTGGTTTCAGCCGCCATGGCTGCTGAGCTTTAAAAGTTTCAATTTTTAACGGTTTTTCGTAGTCGACACTCAACGGGCCGCAATGTTGAGAGGTAAAAAGACACCGCACCTGGCGGCACTGTGTGCTCTGCTCTCTGCAGCTCTTCAGTGGGCGGTACCCAAGCGAAGGAGCTACCGCCCATCCTCCTGATGCTGCGTTCAAATGCTGAATCTCAGATCACTCAGCTTTGTCCTTTTCAATTTACCTCCTTACTTTTATGCTAGCTAACATGTTTTGTGTTACGTTTAGGAATTTTTGATGTCAAACAAGCTAAGAAAACACAGCATGAAAAAAAAAAAGTACAACTGACATTATTTGGTGTAATCTGTAAATATTTCTCATATTAAACCAGAATTATGGGGTTTCCTAAAGTCAACATAGAAAAAAAGCCAACACAAGCCATAAACTCTTGCTATCTATAGTTGTTTTATTAAAAAGACAATTTTTACATTTGAAATAATTGCAGCTTACATCACCATGTAGTTGAATTTATTTAAATGGAAATGAAATATATATATAAATACAATACATGGGGCAAATAATAGCAGCAATTTTACTAGAACAAAAAAGGGTGACAAATATGTTCATTTCCAACCACAAAAAAATAGAATATTCCATACTTTGAAGCAATGTTCACCAACAGAAATTAACTGCTTTTCCAAAGTAACAATGGCTGCAATAAACTAAAGGTCTGCAAATTACCGGTTTTTGCCTTGAAATAACAAATTAGAGTAAAGTTTCTGATAATTGGTGTTAGTGCAAATGTTTCAGGACTTATTATAGTACTTCCAAACACGAGAAGTAATATAAATAAATGTGTGTCTTGAAGGTTCCAATAATATCTTTTCAATCAGACGCCAAAAATGATTTTGAGATCAGCCAGGGAGAGTTTGGAGAAGGTATTTCCTGTTCCTGAGAGGACATTCTGGGCAAGCTCCTTCTTTCTTGTCTGCAGAATGGAAATCTTCTCCTCCACTGTGCTTTCACAGACAAACCTGATGGCATACAAAAAAAAAAAAAAAACAATTTTTTTTCCATAATATATCAAGAGACAGTGTTTTCAAAGTTAAACCAGTTATAGACACACTCCAATGATTTGTTGATCTATTTTATTGTAAAAGGCATTTCCGGTGGTCTTTTTTTATTTATGATTATGCTGTTTCTAGCCCGAATAAAAAACCTTTGTTGTTTTCTAAGACAATTTCTGCAGGGCGGCAGGAGTTTATTAAAAATCCGGTTTCAAGTTGCGGGTATACTGTTGCATTTTGCTGGTAAAAAAAATGACAAGCGATATTGGAGCTTTCCAGATTCCAGCTCGAATGAGGAAAACAAAGACGTACATGGATGCATTTGTCTGCAAGTGGATGTATCAGAATGGAGCGGAGCAGGGAGCTTGTGGCCTGCCCAGCGTGTTTTCGAAATCAATGCAATGCAATTTTCAAACTGCAATTTTTTCGTCTGCCCCTGATTTACAACTATTTGAATAAAGAAATGCAATTTTTAAGCCTAATTTTCTTTATATATGTCTTATATAATCAAAAAAAAGATCACAAGTTAAAAACACAAAAAATCAGATTTTAATCAGAGTGGGAGTTTTATATACAATGTTAGGCTAATTCATCATAATTAATTTTTCTTTATAGTGAGATATTGTCACGAGGAAGGGAAAACATGCGGGGTTACTCCACGCCAACAGTCTCTTCGAACAAACATTTCTGATGAAGCAGAAACTATGTCCTAGAAATCGACCGTTTTTTTTATAATTTGGGCTAAAAACAGCATAGTCATAGTCAAAACACCACTGGGAACGATTTTATAATAAATCAAAAGATCATCTGAGTGGGTTAGGGTTAGAACTACTCTGATATTTAGATATATTATCAGATGTTTTTAATCCAGCCCCTATTATAACAGAAAATTGTAGTCGTCGGGGTAATGGAACAGTGTCCACTGGTGTGTTACTTGTGGATGGTGACATCTCTGCTTTGTCCAACTCTATAGATCCGATCACAAGCCTGGTCTTCTAGAGCAGGGTTCCTGTTGGAATAATCAAAAGATAAATGTAGACTGATATTACAGTTTGACAAATTTAACATGTTTAGCGTTATAATGCACTTAGGTTGATAAAACTGGAAAATGTCCAGCCAGGTTTAGAGGAGGTCTCTGCTCTTTCCCCCCGCTACATGCTTGTGTCACTCTCACCAGTGCATATCAATGAGAAAGAGGTGATTTCCTCCAACAAGGTTAAGTCCCACGCCTCCAGCACAAAGAGAAACCAGCATCACCTTTAAGAGGCAGAAAAAAAACCTTCATAAATACAGAGAATTATTTCATCCCCATTTTAAATTTCACAATCTTTTTTTGTGTGATTGCTGAGAAACAAGAGGCATACCTGAGGCCCTTTAGGATTTGTGTTGAATTCCTCCACCAGATCCATGCGGCGTTTTGGGTTGACAGACCCATCGATAACTCCGAATGTCAAGCCTATCCGCCTCAGATGAACGGCAACAATGCTGAGCATGCTTGTCCACTGTGACACAATAACACTGCAAGATCCCAGAAAGGAAATACTGTTGTGTGAATTTTGAATATGCAGGAAAAAAAGGTCTGTTAGAGATCACTATTTTTATTAGTTTTTAAACAAACGTGCAAAAATAACAACCATTATTTGCAGGTTTTCAGAGCTGTATATATATATATTTTTTACATTTATTGGTTAGGGTCGGTTGTCATGGTTACATGTGCTGTTTGAATGACATTAGGAAACACAACAACACCTGTAGCTCAACTGGTTGGCTGTTTAAATGGCTGAACGCCATTTGCTGTTGCACACAAATGTACGCGTTCACGTATTTACATGCAAAATAAGTGCGCTCCTGACCCTAGCCGTTCATGTATTTTAGAGTAAAACGAATGCAAAAATAACTAATAAAAAAAAACCTAATAAAAATAATTAATAAAAAAACAAAGAAAAATTAAAAATTAAAAACAGATTGGCGAACTGTCCAGGGTGTCCCCTGCCTTTGCCAACAAGTGGCCAGGATAGGCTCCGGCAGCCCCGTGGCCCCGAAAGGGATAAAACGGTAGAAGATGAATGAATGAAAAAATTTAGCCTTTAAACTCTGGTTTGTTTTAAAAAGCTGCATGACCTTTGAAATGTGCAATTAATAACAGGCATACATTACAGGGCATACGTTGAAGAACATTTCGATTATCAAATTTATTCTATCCAAATCAAGATCTTTAAGTAAAATGGAAAGGATTAAATAATACAAAATCACCCTGTGAACTGCCAAGGGTCTAAAAAAAGAAAAAGTTAAAAACAAAAAAAAAATATGTGATTTCTGCCATAATATTAAAGTGACAAAGGCAAATAAAATGTTTTGGCATTGCTATTAATTTATTAACAAATATACCTAATTCAAAATGTTCAGGTATTATCAATCAAACTTTATTTATAAAATAGCGCTTCTCATGCACTTGCGCAGCTCGAAGCGCTGTAACATTAAAAACAGAAAACACACAATATTACAATAAAAATCCAACCCACCCTTCCCACTCCCCTCCGTTAAAATATATGACCCATGGCCCCCACGAACAAAGAATAACGACTATGTAACTGTAAACAAACAAAAAAATAAACAAGTAAGGCTTGGCTCTGCTGTGAGGAAACAGTATTTAGGAATCTCTTCATACCAGGAGCCAGCTTGGCCATGGGAGCATTGCCACAGCCCCCACCCAGACTGGGACAATAACGGGGTCCACTTCACAGCCATGAAGCTGCAAAGTTAGACTTCAGCTGCCCCAGCAAGGGCAACGACCACGGCAACAACCACCGACCAAGCCGGCGAGCCCTGGAGGAAAAGATCCCCACAAACACTGGGGCTAAAATGATGATAAGAGCCTAAAATTAAAAACATAAGATATATATAAAAACATAAAATTGAAAATAAGATACATAAAATGAAATTAAACACCGTACATTAAATAGCCTATACTAAAACTAATAGAATAGATTAGCAGTTAAAATCAACAAAAAGTGTAATTTAAAAGGTGGGTCTTGAGCCTCTTCTTAAAAACCTCTACAGTCTCTGCGGCCCTGAGGTTCTCCAGCAGGCTGTTCCACAGGCGAAGACTGTAATGGCAGAACGAAGCCTCACCATAAGTTTTGGTCCTCACCTTAGGAACAACTAAATGGCCAGCACCGGAGGTCCTCAGGGTCCGCGAGGGTTCATACTTTAACATAATATTATTTAAATAAAAAGAGCAAGACCATAAAAACATTTATAAACCATTAAAAGAATTTACTTTTTTTTTTAGAATGTAAGATTTTCATTTCTCACTAAGAAATTGCAAAGGAAGTCAACGTGTCAGTGGGTGTCAGTTGTGGGATCATCAAAACCCTCTCAGAAACTGCCAGGAAGAGGTCTGGTAGATCCCAAGCTAAAACTGAACCAGAATACGTCTCTGAGAGTTAACACCTGTATGACAAGTTAGGCCTTTTGGGTTGTTCGGGCCTTTTGAGGGTGGTAGAGAGAAGAGGCAGTATCTTAACGGGAGCAGAGGTGTGTCCTGCAGTTCTCCTGAGGCTCGTACAACTACCTTCAGGAACGTACCATAGTCCTGCTTGTTGTAAGTGTATCATGGAGTATTTGTAAAGATAATGCGAGTTACACACTTGTCTGACGTGAGAGTGATGCTGTTCTATGGTGTTACACAGTACTCCAGTCGTCGGTAAGATAATTGGAGTACTAGCTTCTTATTGACCGTGGGCAAATGTTGCACACAGAGGGTGTGAAGGTAAGACACAAGTAGCCGTGACTCGCGTGTAGGATGTCCACACAAACTACACAGCCCTTGTCTAACTTCCTCATTTCTAACAGTGCATACTTATCATGCAAACAGCACTAACAGGCGCCATGCGCAGGGTTAGAAAACAAGAACATCTGTACAACGTGCATGTGTCTCATCTACTTCACCTTTACCCCTTGTGCTATCTTGTGGGGTCAAAATGACCTTGATGTGTTATCCCTACCATGACAAAGGTGGATAAAGGTGAAATAGGATTTTATGTAATGCATTGATACCAATGAAGATCACATTCAGATGACCCCACTCCCAATGTTAAAATGCCTTGGATTGCACAAGGGTTACACATTGTTTAAATGTTCACTATGACCCGATGCTCGCAGCATGCCAGTTAGGGCTGCACGATATGAGGAAAACTCGCGATATGCGATATTGGTGATTAATATTGCGATAACGATATAATTCGCGGTATATAAACAAATAGCAAAACAACCAAAAACATAATTTCCGTGTTGACTGCAACAGTTTAAAAATTATACTCCAAATGACCCTTGTCGACGTAGGAGCCAAACATCAAACATCAACAACGTAAACGAGTCCTTCCGATTGGTTAAATGCATAAAGAGATTTATTTCATTTGTTCAATATTTCAAGCTGCCATGAGATTGTTTTAGCACATTTAAGGTAACCATTTATTGCGATTTTCGCCGTCTTTTGCGGTATGCATATTGCACAGCTTGATGTCGCGATAACGATAAATTTGCGGTATATTGTGCAGGCCTAATGCCAGTAGAAAAAGTTTGCACACATATTTTTGCTCTACAGGTTCACAGAGTGGTCTAAAACTTTGATATTTCGTGCGGACCACCTGTGGGCCCTGTACAGACTTTTCACCTGCAGAAAGTCTGTATACACCCGTAAGGGAATTTGTGACTAAAGGCCTGTTCACACCGGGACGAATTTCGCCGGCGATTTTCGCCGACGTTTAACGCCTCGTGACTAAACAAAGGGCACCAATGTGAGTGTGCACACCGAGGCGAAAAAACGCCAAGCGCCAAACCGTCAAAAAAAAAAAAACGCCTCGGGTTCGTTTTTTTTTTTCGACGCGTCGCGTCGAAATCTATTCGACCAATGAGAATGGCGCTTTTGCACACGTGTCTGGAGCTTCTGAAGTTACAGTAAAACACCACTTGGGGGCGCTCAAACACAAACTGCCTTGCTGAGCACACATACCAGCGAAGAAGATAGACGCCGAGTAGCGTCTACACTGCCGCGAAGAAATAATGACGGACATTCTAAAATATCCCCGAACCAAGCACCAGTTGGAGCTACTGGTGCTTGAAATATTCATGTTTTCTTTGTATGATTCTGACAAGCGCGTAAATACTTGCTCTCTTCTTCTGAGTGAAAAGCGACTTTAAGAAGCCTAAAGTTGCGCAGCGCCACCTTGTGTACAGGAGTATTTCTGTTTACATTAAGCGCCATCTAATGTCAGGGAATGAAATTGCATGTTCGCTCGGCTCATCGTCAGCGAAAATCGCCTGGGTGTGAACACAAAAAACGTGGCGAAAAACGCTGGCGAAAAACGCCTGGCGAATATTCGTCCCGGTGTGTACGGGCCTTAAGGCTTTAGCAAGAAGCAAACTCAGAGAGAAGGTTTTGTGTGCCTCTTCTGTTTGACAGAAGACAGGTAAAGGTAACAGGTAAAAATATGACAGACTGAAGAAATAAGATTATTTGAAGAGATAAGTAAAAGATGCATTAGTAGCTTCACCTTTTTTGGTCGTCACTCTTCTCTTTGATTGCCATGAGCTCAGAGGTGATAGCTGAAATCTATAACATTTGGGAAAAAGCAAAGCAAAAGACACTTTGTTAAACAAAATGCAGTTAGTTTAGGAAAAGCTCTCGCTATCAGAATCATGAGCAGAACCCTTCTATTTCTAGTTGGTTGGCACCTTGGTGCTTTTGTTGGTGTCCTCAAACAGCCGTGAGGGGAAGCGACTGCCATTGAGCAGCACTGTGTCTTTGGGGTCAGCATCTGATGGTGAGGGGCTGGAGGACAGCGACAGAGCATTAAGCTGCTCCTCCAGGGACAAAACGATGCCGTCCCCCTGCAGCTCAGAGGAGTCCAGCGTCTGAACAGAGAAAAGGAAACTGGTTTGTCCTCCAGGGCTGTAATCTCCTGTGAGAGGATGCAAAAAAAGAGTGCCGACCTTCTTCAGAAGAGAGAGGTGACAGCAGCACTGACGAAGGCGCAGCAGCAAGGACAGGATGTGGATGCTGCTGGAGGACTGTTGATGCTGCTGAGAGCTTGATGCGGCAGAATCAGACTGAGACAGGCCGAACTCTTGTGCCACTGGAAGACGGCACAAACGGTGTTAGAAAAATGCAACAAGAAATACAATTACAAGGAATTATGTCTGTGAAGACTCTCATTCATCCAGGTTGTTTTCATCGCAGTAGTAGGTATAATAATTGTCATCTGGACTTGGTTTTTAAAGTTGAAAAGTTTTCAACTTTAAAAATGCAATTACTAGGAAATAAAAAAAATTTAAAAAAAATCACATTTCTTTATTGTAAGGCTACCTACACTAAGACACAGGAACACATTTATTTGTCTAAACCTTATCTCACCTTTGTCAAATGGATTGGAGGAGGAGTTTCCCACGTCCTTTCCTTCATGTCTCTTCAGATAATTCTGCAGAGTAGATCTGAGGGAAAAACATCCAGAGTGAGACGACTGTTTTAAATATCTTTGTTTTGTTTATTGTCGATACAGACCAGAGAGTTTCTTAAATGGCATTTCTTATAGAATGTCTTCCATCTTTACAGTTTTAAAGGTGAACAGGTTTTGGGTTCTTGTCCTGATAAGTAAGTCCATTATGGAATCATTTCTTCATCACTGTATATTAAAATATTAAACTTTAGTTGTTAGTTCCTCATTCAAGTTTAAATGGAAAACTCACGAATCCTTTAATAACGCATCTGTCAGGAAAAACTCAAAAATTTTGTTTGGATAACAAATTCATTTTTTAACCTTGTAAAGAAAAAATTGCACTAACTATAGAAAAAGATTTTGAAGACAAAAATTTTTATTTACTTTTTTACATTTAAAAATTACTCAGATTGCCTTAAAAATTGGACTGCACAATGGTGCAGCGGTTAGCACTCTCGCCTCATAGGGAGAAGGTCCTGTCTCAAAACATTCTGGCTTCCTCCCACAGTTCAAGAACTTTCTTCATATGTCAATTGATACATCTGAATTGCCCCTAGGTGTGCATGTGAGTGTGTAGCCCTGCAACAGACTGGTGACCCTTTCAGGATGTACCCCACCCTCACCCAACAGTAGCTGGACCTTAAGCAGCCCAGTGACCCTGAAAGGGATTCAGCGGGTTCTGGCAATTGAAGGTTGAAAATTCATTTAGGTTAAGAAATTACCATAAAATTTGTGAAAAATAAAAAAAACAGGAGAAGCTCATAACTGCAGGATTCACACTCTATTCTAACTAAAATTCCCTGGTTGTAAACTAGGAGCACAGAGATGCTGTGCTTTCATTTCCTTGAGGGATTTCAACATTTTGGGCTGTGTTCAGAGCCTTTCCAAAGATGCCCTTTATAAAATATCCTAAGCAACTTTTGGTTGAAAGAAAACTCTTTGGTTTCAAGGATTTCTCTGTTTCCAGCAGCAAGGTTTAGAACGTCCCTCCACTTTAACCAGTCCTCTGCATGGACTTAGTGCAGTTTAAGTTAAAGCAAAAGCAGCCAAATGTCAAAAGGTTGAGTACATTTTTAAAAGCTCACAGTTTTGTTTAAGAAAAGGTATTTTTTCTATTTCTGGTCACTTTAAACACCTGAATAAATACGATCCAGCTCGTATACTAATATGTAAATGCAAAAGGAATATAAAGAAATGTGGAGAACTGTTCCAATTTTACCTGGACTGAGCAAACACCACATCGTACACAGTCTGCTCCTCCTCAGAGAGATGAAGTTGATGCACCTTGCAGGTCCGATTAGGAAGAGACACCTGAAACATTTCACACTTCTGGTCAGCTGGGATGCACCATAGGCCTGTCGTGACACTTTTACAGATAAAACTCGAAGCAGTGGACTGGTAGACATGTGTCTGACTGAGTGGGAGTGCCCCTACCAGTGGTTTTCCAGTGGAGTCCAGCTGGTCTTTGGTTCGTCGCAGCAGCAGAGCTTTCATCAGGATGTTGAGCCGCTCTCTGCCTCTGTTGGAGCCGTTGTCCACCTGTGCTTTCCACAGTTTGTACTCATCGAATGGAGAACAGCGCAGAAACCTGAAAGGGAAGATATGGGAAGAGTTTTATGCACTTTATGGATGTTATTCCAAAATATCTTTGGCTTCTGGTTGCAGGGGCAACAGCCTGAGTGTAGAAGCTCACACCTTCCTCTCCCCTGCAGTCAGATGAGATATTTCATCCCCTGTGTGTCCTGGGCTTGCTTAAAAGCCTTGTACTGGTTGAAGATGCCTTTCAAGCTGCAATAAGCAGGTTATTAGGTGGTGCTGTACACCAAGTTCCTTTTGGGTGCCTCTGCTTCACAGAGAATTTCTAAGTGATTCCACTGTAGCTGGAAATGAACCTTCTGCTCCACAGAAGGAAACCCCAACCAAGAGATACTGCCCCCTGACTTTGGAGACAAATTCAGAGTCTTAAGAAACTCGAGACAGATTTTGTCTTCCCTATGAGTTTTTTTTAATCACCTCAACGACTGCAGCCCTAAGAATGGGGGCCTGGCCCCCCAAGTCCACAGGATCAGATTTTTTTAAATTTTTGCTGTAATATAAATGTAAGCAGAACATTTAGTACTTTGACTTACTTTAGCAGAGAGTACATGTCCAGCAGGTTGTTCTGGATGGGTGTGCCGGTAATGGCCCAGCGGGCCTGGGCCCTCAGCTGGCAGACTGCCATTGAGGTCTGGACTTTGGGATTTTTGATGTTGTGGGCTTCATCGAGAATCACTCGCGTCCATCTCACTCGCAGAAAAGGAGAAGAGCGTGATGCCTGGAGAAGAAGGACACGTGTAAGGAGGTGCACAGCCAAGCGTGTTCACCGTTATGACGAAGTTAGAAGAAGAATAGAAGCTTTATTAATCCCAGAGAAAAGCGATCAGCTGCTTGCATTCACAACCACACAAGCACATCAGACAAAAAAAAAGAATAACACCATAAAAACACCAAAGATTAAAGTCTATTCATTAAAATTATTTAAATATTAATTATGAATATAATAAATCCATTAAATATTCAATTATAAAGTACAATACAATAAAACCATAAACACATTTAAATATTAAAATTCAACGAGGCTTTCTTTTTATGCTCTGTCATGGGATCTTATAGCACAATGGACAAAAGTCTTCCTCAGTCTGTCTGTGGAGCAGCGTTGGGACATTAGTCTACAGTAGACTTGCTCCTCCTCCTGGTGAAGGCACTGTGCAGGGGGTTTGAGGAATTGGTCACAATGGCCCTGAACTTAAACAGTCTTCTGCTGTGCTACGTTCTCCACAGGGGCCAGCTGCTGTCCAACCAAAGACCTATCCTCACAAATTAAAATTTCAACGGTTTTATCGAGGCTGAGATTTATATTTTCATCTAACTTATGAGCTCAGATGATTGTTATTTTAAACCCTACTTCCTAATGGATACTACATTCTAATAATACCTCAGGATCAGGGTCTTTGCTGGGGTTGTTGGCGTCTTCCTTCTGGACTTCGATCTCCTTGGATACCAGACTATATGTGGTCACCACCACGTCATGATCTGCCAGCCTGAAGTGCACAGTTAGGATTATTTTCAGCTTGTTAGGAGCCAAACAACTCATGAAAATCTGGGCTTTTTCCAATTACTGCTACAAGAACTTTACTCCAACGTGTGAAATCATATCTACTTAAGGTAAGAAACAGTGCTTTCTGCTCCTTCATCATCAAATCTACTTTTAAGCTCTTGTTAAATAAAGCTATCTAGCACAAGCTCTAATACTACATTTTGAAGTCAGTTTGTTTGTCAATAAAAGCAAAATAAAAATTAAATAAAAATGTTTTTCTTTACTTAGTAAGCACTAAAATGCACAGAGTATGAAGTCATATTCTATATATGTAAAAAGTCCCACTCCGATCATCTTTTAAATAATTATTTAATTATCAAAAAAACTGTCGTTTTCTAAGACATAGTTTCTGCAGAGCGGCAGGTCATCAGAAATTCACCTCTGGGTTGTGGGCATGACTGTCGGTGTGGAGATAGCCCACCCCCACTTCCCATCACCCATCTCTTAACACGCTCACCCACTATCTTACAGCCCTTCAAACCTCCAACTTAACATAACAGATGCAACAAAAATGGTGATCATTATTTCATTATTGGAGCTATCCAGCCGTACAGTTTAGATCCAGATTCCAGCTCAGACGAGGAAAACAAAGACGTCCATGGATCTATTTGTCTGTAAATGGATCCATCAGAATGGAGTGGAGCAGGGAGCTTGTGTCCTGCCAATTGTAGCTTCTATGTGACAACTACAAGCTTTTTTCAATGCAAAAGCATTTTTCTTTAAAGCTGAAAACCCCTCCATTAAAGAAAAGCTGGATTTATATCTTTTCGATTGGTGAAAGACTGACTCACAAAGTTGACATGATGCTTTTTGTTTTTCTAGAACACTTATTTAAAGGAACAAACTGAGCTAATGACCCTTTTCTGATGTTTTATTCTAACAGGTTCTCCTGTTGTTTAAAATGGTAAAAAACACAACAACTTGTTTTTTAAAGTGTTTGATTCTCACACTTTGGCACTTTTCTGTCGATTGGTGCCATGGTACAGGTAGACGGTTAGCCTGCAGCTCTTCACACGTTTGTCGATCTCTTTCTTCCAGTGGTGAATCAGTGAAGCAGGACAGATGATCAGAGTGCCTTCAGAAGCAACAATGGTAGGATCTAACAAACGGAGAAAAACAAACATAAGAACAGGGGGGTATTCCAGAAGGCACGTTTAAACTAACCTGACTTTAACCCTGAACTCTGGCTGAAATCCGTCTGAACTTGCTTACTCTGGGTATGTTGGTTCCAAAAGACCGGATAAGAGTTAGCGTAATTACGCTCTACTTGGTAACCCTGGGTTAATGCGCGTGCACGGCAAGTACATAAAGGCATTCGGAATTGATAGCCGATTTCCCGAGTCACCATGGAAACGCGTGGAGAAAAACAGAGCGTTACAAAAAAAGAAGTTTCTGCTCAAATCCCAAGAGTTTCTGCTTTCAGAAAAAGAACGGACAGAGTAAATGCATGAGTTTCTAATCTTATTTCCATTTTCTTTGTGACGCATATATATAAAACTTATCCAACTTAAACAAATTACTTCAACTGGTAACAAGTAGTTGAGTTAAATTTATTTCGTCCATAAAACTCAATAATTGTTTATACAACTCAAATTTACATATTTATCTAACTAAATGTCATATTACTCCAATTGAATTAAATGTTTTTCCATATTAATTTACAACATTATGTAGCAGGAGGAGTGATAAATAATCTCATCATCCTTTTCCTCCCTCTCACTCATAGTGCAGAAATAATTAAATATAACAGCACAAAATAACTCAGCAAAACACAGTAAAACAGCTAAACAACTAAACACATTTGGTCAAAAATCCACACTTAAACCCAAACAGTCCAGACAGGCAAAGGGAGTGGTATCCCACAATTCCTTGCGGTTCCGATCTAACAGCAGCACCAAAGTTACATCTACTTACCGGTAAATGAATTTGTTTGAATGAAAGTAAAATAAATGTCTGATAAATGTCTGTGTTATTTTTAGGTTGACTAAACCCCCAAAAATTATTAATCTTAACTAAAACAAATAATTAAGTTAGATTAATGTAAAACTGTTTATCTTTAAACATCCATATGTGGTCTTATCATCCTCTCATAGTGGAAAAAGTATTATATGAGCTTCTTCGTCCACTAAATCATCTTCAAATGGACACGCCATGCTCTTTCACCTCTCTGAAACCAACTAACCTTCAACTAAACCTGCTCCAGATCAGGTTATGTTCGAGCATGAGTTACTATGGCAACTTGACATACCCTGAAACATGCCTCCATTTTTGGAACTGAAGGCTGAGGTTATCCGCTTCCTTATCCTCAAACTTACCGTGGGAGCTAGCATAACCTGCTTTATGGAATACCCCCCCAGTTTAAAATATATGTAAACAAAAATAACAACAAAACGGATTATTACATAGACCCAACTTTGTAAGAAAAAGGTTTATGTTACCACTTTTAGACACCCAGCTATCCAGCTTGGTCTTGGTCTGGTCCTTCTCCTTGGCCTCCTCTTTAGCTTTCATCTTCTTAGCCAGTATGAGTGAAATCATGGTCAGAGTTTTACCCAGACCCATGTCATCCGCTGAGCCAAAGAAGAGGACAAGGAGAGTAAAAACATAAGGTGGTGTCTGAAGAGCTTTGTCTCCTTCTCTTCACCAGGCTTAGTAAAAGGTCAATATTAGTTCTTCAGAGATAACACACAACATTCAAGGATGTACCGTAGTTACAAAAAAAAGGAAAAGATACACTACAGCTTTACATTAAAAAATCATTGAGAGACATAAAAATTGCACTGTGCACTGACTGAGCAGTTGGATCATATCCAGGAAGGACATTTTAGTGGTGATTGACATAAAACAAATTTTGAAGTAAAGTGGAAAAAATGACTCCCTTGTTCTGTTTTCCTGGTCCTTTAGTGAACAAAGTGAAGGTCAGTAAGCTGTGGAAAATATTGTTTTCTTGCACTTTGTGATGATTCACTTTCTAAAGCAGAGTTAAACGTCTCAGCGTACCCAAAATCCCTCCACACGGCTTCTGCGTTTCTCTCCAGAGCAGCCAGGCCAAAGCTCTCCTCTGATGGGGCATCAGAGGCACCTGGGGGAAGATCACAGAGACGCCGTTACCGAGGGATGACCTCACAACTGTATTCAAACTGCATACAACCATGTATAACTCAAAGATTATGTCTGTTTTCGACAAACTAAATTGACTTACTTTATTATATTTTAGACTCATCATTGGGCTATGCTGTTTGTTTCACTGTTTCTTGTCTTTTTTGCAGTTTTACCCGTTTTTTTATAATGATGTTCAATCTTGAATACACAACATTGTTTGATCCAGATCCAGTCTAATTAATAGTTTGTAATTATGTCAAATTCACAAAATTAAAACCATATTATATCATGAAATGGATCTTTCGTCTTTTCATATTTTTAGTGATGATTCTAGATTTAGACTTGTTTCCCGACTCCTTCCCAACGGCTCTTAGTTTTTTGAAAACAGTTAGGACGAGGAAACTTTTTTTTTTATCACCGCATGTTGTAACTCCTATTTTTAAATGAAACATTTTTTTTGTACAAAAAAGTAAACGATTATTTTTTGCTGCTGCGAGTTGAAACTCACCTTCCTCCTACAAAGGCTAATCTGGCCCCAACCAGCATTATTTTTATATTTCTGTGGTTTTGAAGCGTTTTTACCAGTAAATATTACTTCAAGGTTTTTCCTAATAAAACACAGTTCAAGCTCAAGCAGCAAATATTCTCATTTGGCCAAATACGGGTAGCTTTATTTGAGACAATAACAAATTATACTTAGCTTTTTAAATTAAAACCACATCACTGCATTGCTCTGATTAATTTAGTTGTCTATTTTAGTAAAAAATAATCAATTCTATACTAAACGTAGAGAATCTTTTGGAAAGGAGAGGCAATTACATGAATGCAGCAATGGCATTTCTTTAAGTGTGTGTGGGGTAAACCTGTGCTGTAAGATGTAACAGAGTCAAGACTGTGACACCTTGATCCCTTTGGGGTCGGTAACTTCAGTTTCAGGATCCGGACAAGACTCCAGGGATTTGTGCAGATGGTCGATGGCTTCACATGTGGCGTTCTTCACAGCCAGCAGGCGATCATAAGTCATCCTTCCACCGTAAAAGGCCTGCATGTGATCGCCTGCTCAAATGAGACCAGCGTGTTGGGGGGGACGTGACGTATGAAACGAGTCACAGAGGAGCTGGACAAAAAGCAGAGAAGTGTGCACAGTGCACACTACTGACCCCCATGCGTCTGCGCAGGCATCTGACTGTGTTGCAGCCCCAGAGAACTGCCTGCACCCTGGATCTGGGGCGGGCCCGGCACTGGAGGAGTGGGGAGGAAGATGCTGCCCCCCTGTCGGTCAAATGGATTACTGAAGGTGGTGCCTTTGTCGGGTTTTCTGCTCTCATCCACTGATTCTGAAAAAAAATTTTTATGACAGTGTTGGTGAATGAATAAAAGCCTGGAAACAATAAATCTACCAATTTAGCGAATCAAAGTTTGGAACTTTGAAGACCCGCTGATGAAAATTGTGTTTTGGGTGTTTTTAACATGTTCTTGCAGCATTTTTCTGATGATGGAGGACAAAGAAAATTCAACTTTAAGTTGCATTTCTGAGTATTTCTTTATTCAAATGGTTGAGAATCAGAAGCAACTGAATACGGGTAATGCCATTTGAAAAAGCTTGTAGTCAGGCAGAAGCTACAATCGGCCGGCCACAAGCTCTTGATTTCCTTGTCCGTGCTGGTATCTGGTTCAAAACTTTACAGCTTGATAGTCCCAATATTACTTCTTATTGCATTTCTGTTGCACTGGTAATGGTGAATTTCTAATGCTGCTCGGCAGAAAATATGTCCTAGAAAACAACTGTTTCTTTTTTTTTGGCTACAAACAGCATAATAATGATTAAAAAAAACTACTTGGAACGCTTTTACATTAGATCAGAATATCATTAGAGTGGGACTTGAAACTGTCTTTGTATTATAGTCATTCCTCATTTACCTTCAATAAGCATCAACAAGCTAATATGTAAATCAAAATGACAGAACCCGTGTGTTTCTGAACCTTAAGAGTGTGGCAGACACCTCACCTGTATGAGAAGCTGCAGACAAACTCAGTGACTCCAGCTCGTCCTCCAATTCTTTGATCTGGATTTGCAGTTTCTCTCCTTTATCTGGCAAAGCAGCCACATTTATAGCAGAGAGAGTGGCCTTCAGGGACAAAAAAAGGAAATGACATCTTAAGAGAAGGTCTATTTTCCTGTTATGACAGAAAAACATTTGTTTTTTTTTATTCTTACTAGAAAAACTTCCTGTGTACCTTTTTCTGTTTGAGCTGAACAGACAGCAGGTTAAGCCTCTCTTTAGGGCCTCCCTGCTTTGCCACACACTGGAACCCTGGAAAGTTGGTTATGGTCTTTTGGATCGCAGATGTCGGGGTGGTTTTCTGAGAGGCGGGTTTCTCTGACACAAACACTACATCGTCATTGGTTTCATCTCTGTTGGATCTGCTCTCTTCAGAATCCTCATCTAATATAGCAACACAGCCAGGGCTCCTAGAAGCATGTGAGCTGTTGCTGGGTTTGGATTCAGTGATGCTCCTTTGGACCGGGGGGTCAGTTTGATTCCCTGGCAGGGCTTTGTCACTAGTTTGCAAACTTTTGTGAACATCAGAGGAAACTTGATTCATTTTTTCAGGCTGAACTTCTGTGCTTGATGTAGACGTCTTATTTTGCGCTCCTTCAAGCTTCTTCTCAGTTTTTTCTGTGATCACAGCTGTTGTCTTTTCTATGCTGTCAGTTTTGCTGCTGTCCTCCCCCGATGTCCTCTTCTTTATCTTCATCCCCTGTGGAAGTGTTTTACCTTGATAGGTGTTTATTTTTTCTGCAATTTCCTTCCGAAAACCTTCTCCACCTTCAGCCATGTGACTTGTCTTCATGTTTTTCTTCTCGCTCTCCTTGTGTCCAGCAACCTCCATCTTCTTCCAATCAGAGTCTTTGTACATCTTTCCAGGAGCCTTAAAAGGGTTTCTGATAGGAGGGATGCAGGAAGGCTGAAGCTGTGTGCTTAACAGAGGGATTCTGTTTTCTTTTTCTTGCTGCAGTGGAATAGGATAAGAATTAATAAAGAAGTCAAACCACAAATGAAAATAATTATGTAAATTAAAAGAACTGTATTATTTTGATCAAATTTGAGTGGTGACTTATTGCAGGTAATTTTTCTTATGATATAAAAATGCAAGATATTCATAGGAATATCAGATAGGAAAAATGTGCAGTTACAACACAATAAGATGCTGTTTTTATTAGAGAAATTAAAATGTAACAACTAAGAGATGAGAAAGAAGCCTGTCCTGAATTAAAGACGAGATGTCACCGCCTTGGTTTGAGATTAAATGTGTAACAGGTCTTACTGTAGTCCAAGGAACACTACCACACCATCTCTGTCCGGACTTTTTACCCACAATGCATCTGTAGTAAAGCCTTGAAAAAAAAAAAACAAAGAAAAGAAGAGTCATATTTCACATTCCCATCTTAAAGTCCCCCAAACCAATCATCTTTTGCAAAAGCGTTCCCAACTGTCTTTTAATTGTAATTATACTTTTTTTCCACCTAAATTGAACCCTGCGTCGTTTGCCAGGAGGTAGTTTCTGCAGAGCGGCAGTTGTTTATAAGAAATTCACCTCTGAGTTCAGTTGTGGGTGGGACAGTTGGTGCACAGCAACCCGTTACCCATAACCCATACATACTCTCACACTAGCTATTGGTGCGACAGAAATGGCGAACAATATCAGAGCTATCCACCCATACAGTTTTGAGCCGGGTGTCAGCTCAGACGAGGAAAACAAAGACGTACATGAGATAAATTGTCTGCAAGTGGATGCATCAGAATGGAGCGCAGCAGGGAGCTTGCGACCCATCCAGCGGATTTTCTACGTCACAAATAAGCTGTTTTTATAAACACAATTTTTTCTTCTGATCCTGATTTACAATGATTTAAAGAAAGAAAGACCCAGAAAAGCAATTTTAAGCCTGATTTTCTTTTTATGTGTTCTGCATCATCAGAAAAATGCAACATTTAAGTTTTATAGCAACACATATGAAAACATTTTAAAAACACAATTTTCGTCAGAGGAGGTCTGTAAGTGTGAAGGATAAACACACACATACCTGTGGCTTTGGTGTTTCTGGCTGAAGCTGATGGCCTGAAGTTCTACCATTGAATCTTCATGGTTGATGCAGTGGGAGGGAGGGAGACTGGCACACATGACAGCGACAGTTATTACAAGGCATAATCATAAACCTACACAAAACCACGCCATTATCAAACTAAACTATATATTCTGCACTTGTAGATAACTGATCTCTCTGAATATACTATAGAAAGTTCTAAAATAAAAACTAGATTTTAAAACTGAAAGTCACACCCGCGAGGCCGAGGCATTGGGGAAATTACCTGGTCTGTTGACTAAAGTCACAGCCCTGCTCGCTTACGCAGACGTAGAAACTTTTGCCTTTACTCGGTCCGTCCTTAACCCCTGTTTTCAACATACAAATGCCACCTGCAAAAGAAAGCAGATACGGAAAAACTGAGAAATTTGCAAGTCCCACACCACTATCGACGAGCTACACTTTGACTTTAGTTTAAGTTTTAGGTCAAAACGAAAATTCTATGCTAACATGACATTAAATGACAGCAAGCGTTTCCAAACTTAAAATGACGACAGCACATTTTATTTAAACAAGATCAAATAATATGTATTGACGTACCGTGGTCACTGCACAAAACCTTCTCCATTGTCTCAACGTATTTAAGCTTTGGTTTCTAACTGCCCTGCGTGTCATCAAACTCGGGTATTTTTGTTTCGACCAATCAAAACGTCCAGAAGGCACATCCGGTTTTAGGAACACCCCATGAAAGGGTGGGCTTTTTTTATTTCCAAAAGATTGGGTAAAATAAAAATTATTAAAATAAAATAAGGACACATATTAGTCAGTGTCAAAACGATTAATACAAAAAACAGCTGTTCAAATACTAAATATGTAAGACATAATAAATAAATGACTTTGGGTTCTGAAACATGGACTTGACCCGGATGTAATTCGTGTGGCTGTTGGTCTGCTTCTAAAGGTGAGCGTTATGTTTATCTAAATTTGTTTAGTCACTTATATTATTAAATATATTTAGTATAATTTAAAATAATTACAACAATAAATTAAAAAAATTGAGATCTTAAAGTCTAAAAAATTTTAACTATAATACCCACAATTCACCAGTGCTGCAGAACTCTCGCGGGCTTTGTTTTGATATGGCGGCAGCTTTCAAAACTTGTTTCTGGTGTAAATACACAACGTTTTATGTTACAAGAACGAGGCTGCATTTCTTGTGTATTGAAGGTAAATATCTTTGGATTAGATTATAATGCGTACTTTTTTTATTTTGTTAATAATTTTTAAAAGAAACGTTACAGTTTTGGCAAACAGCGGGAGCGGGTAACATGATACGTTTTTTTGTGTAGATAGATCCACCCTGGGCCTGATTACACTAAATGACAGTAACCTTTTTTAAAATATTTAAACAAATGTTGATTACAACAATTTAATGTTAGCAGTTTAATTAGCTGTTGTCACTAACGGTATTATTTGCAGACACACTGTTCGTTAAAGTTTAACGTCTGACACTTTTTTTAAAATTTATTTGGGATTTTTAACGTGAATCCTTTCCGGTGATGTCTCGTCATGATGAAATTAACCTTTAACCGGCCACTGTAATCTGTTTTTCAAATCCCGGATTAGCTTCCTAAACAACCTGGGTCAACATGACATCTCCTGCCGGGCTTGGCTTCCCCGAGCCAGACATCCTGGCTCGCTGGACGCCGAGCAGGACCCGCGCCGGCGTCATCCTCCATCCCTCACCGGATTTGGCCGGATCGCTGCGGTACGTCACTGCCAAGGGGCCCGCGCCGCAGATGCCGGAGGACTCCTTCGCCTCTGACTTCGCCCCTCTGTCCGCCTCCACAGACAGCAGCCTCATTGGCGCTGAAGGCTGTGAGCGGCCTGTTCGCGGGGATGTAACGTATAGGCCGACGAACTGCGAACTGTCTGTACCGACAGCAATCCTACAGGATCAGTTCGACAAACTGGATGCGATGGCAAACGAAGATTTACCCATAATGATGAAACTGGAACAGGTAAGAACTTTTCTAATAAATTATTATATCTTTACTTCTCATCATACCTTTAAGTCCCACTCCGATCATCTTTTAATCTATTTTCAAAGCATTTCCAGTGGTCTTTGAATCACGAAGATGCCGTTTTTAGCCAGGACCAAAAAACCCGTGTCGTTTTTAGGACATAGTTTCTGCAGAGTAGCAATAGTTCATCAGAAATTCACGTCTGAGTTGTGGGCAGGACCGTTGGCATGAAACAACTCCGCCCCCTTTCCCTTCACTGTTACTGAGAGCTTTCTGTTTACAGTCTCTCCCTCTAGCTTCCAGCCCCTCGTACCCCCTGTAGGAACCCCCAACCGTAACATTTGAATAGAAAACAGTCATAAATGCAATTTTAAGCGTAATTTTTTCATATATGTACTCCATCATCAGAAAAATGCCACAAAAGCATGTTAAAAACACCATTTTCATCAGAGGCCAGTGGTATGTCACCTACAGTACAATGCATAAAAAGACAAATCCACTGGAAAAATCTGAATAGTGGGTAAATATTCAGCTCCAATATCCAGCCATTCCATATAAATACCAACACTCTGCCTGCACAATAAATTGCACATTTATCATCACTGTGATATCAGTCTGTGTAGTATGCATATTGGAAAAGACACCTTAAAGTGCCATAAATGGTTACCTTAAATCTATACACACATGCTAAGCCAATCTCATGGCAGCTTGAAGTATTTAATGAACCATATAGAGCACATTATATATTTGACCAATCAGATGGAGCCCTTTAATATTAGATGCCTGCCTCCTATTTAGATGAGGGTTATTTGGAGTATAGTTGAAGTTATGTTGACTTTTATTTAAATCAAACTTGCAGTGAAACGGAAATGATCTATTAGTTGTTTTTTGTTTTGCTAGTTGATCACGAATCATAAGTCATATGGTCATCGCAATATTGATCACAAATATTACAAGTTTTTCTCAGATTGTGCAGCCCTAGTCAACTCTAGTTCTTATTATTGGATGCAGCAAAGACGTGACCCTTAAAAATAATCACCACAACCAACTTCTATGACCTACACAGCTATGTATGGTATTTATTCTTAGGAAAGTCCTTGGGAACCCATATAGTAACAGAGGTGAGTATGTAAGGACAGTAAATAAGATTAACAACACGTGGATGGGAAAGCATATTAAATCAGACCAGGGCATAAAAGAAGAGTCTGTACCATTGAATTGATTAGGGGAACAGCAAACATGTCTTTAGATGATTAATCTGATTTAAATAAAAGGTACTAAACAAAGGTAAAAACAAATAAATTCACACAATTTAGAAGCTTGCAGAACTGTTTCATTAGCAGTAAGTAGTAGTGGTAGTTTTTTTTATGTGTTTTACTTTTTGTTGGATGTTTATGATCTGACAACAACATATATTATTGTTTAATTATTATTTGGCCTTTTTCTCACCTTTTTTTGAGGCAACCTTTTTCTGAATACAGTACTTACTGATCAATTATTTCACAAGTACATTGCTGCACACATAGACTGTAAAAACAGTCAGCCAGAGCAATTATTAAAAAGATCCTGTAGTTTGATTCTTGTTTTTCTTTTGCCCCTCCTGAACTAATGTGGGACACAGAAGTAGCGGCGGAAAGCGGCTTTAGCAGCGCGAGTGGAGTGGAACACCAGGGGAGACTTTAAATGATATTATGACCCCAGACATGGAGACATGATTACTGATGCTTTTGTAGAGCTTTTAAAAGAAATCAATCCGATCTCCAAACATCCTTCATGTCTTCCATTTATTGTAATGAGATATACACAAACAGAAATTTGAGTGTATCTCCAGTAAAGTATTGTTCACAACTGTGTTTTTGAACGACTTATCACATGAGGTGTTTTGTGTTTATTCGCATAATCATGATTTAATGGAAATAGCGTGATTACGAAATTGGGTTTTTCCCGACATTTCTAGAATGTTGATCATTTGTGTGATGGAAACACAGACTGTGTTGGTCAGTAAACAACTTGAATTACATGTGATAAAGAAAAAATATCTAACAAAAATTAGGAGTAGAAAGATGTTAAGAAGGTATTAGAGCAAGAATAGTTTTTCTGACAAACAGAATGTCTGAGTAATAACTGTCTATTTCTCAGTAGAAGTCTATGGGATTTTGGCTTCTTGAAAACCAGCAGGTACTTCCAATTTGGGAACACGGGGGGGGGGCTTAAAGCAACAGTATTTAGGTAACAGTAAAAAAGCTTTTTCAATCCATTTATCTGTCAGTTGTTTTTACAGTCACTGGCTGCACAGTGGGGCAGTGGTTAGCGCTTTTGCCCTCATTTGAATCCCTCCTGGGTTCTTTCTGATTGGAGTTTGCATGTTCTTGTGCACGTGTGTGTTTTGTCCAGGCGCTCCAGCTTCCTCCTACAGTCTGAAAACATACACCATAGATTCATTGATGACTCTAAATTGTGCCTCAGGTGTGAATGTGTCAATGTGTGGTCCTGCATGGGCTGGTGACCTGCCAAGAGTGTACCTCACCTTCTCCCAACAGTAGCTGGGATGGGCTTCAGAAACCATGTGACCTTGAAAGGAATTTAATGGGTTCTGAAGTTAGATGAATGGATGGAAGTGGATTTATGTCTGTTACTGGCTTGACTGTATAAAGAGAACAAGGCAGAGTGACCCCTCCACCCTTTGCGTTCCAAACAGGAAGTACCCACTGTCTCCAAGAATCCAAAAACACTATTACTCAGTCTATTTGTCAGAATAACCATTTTTCCTCTGCAAGATTTTTTTAACATCATTTTGCTAATCCCAGTGATGAAAGTCTTCCGGGAATTCCCGGAAATCCGGGTTTTTGAGCAAACCGAACGTACTTTCCGGGAAATAAAGACCTGATCTCTACGGTCAAATCGCTTTCCGGATTAGAAAATGGTCTGAAATCAGCTAATTTTAGCTTTATTTTCTATATTTCTCCGCAGATCGCTTCCTCTATGGTCGTGGCCATCTTTCGTCTTCCCGGCCTAATTGACCAATGACGGGACGTTTTAGTTGCTTTCGGATGCGTCGACGGGTCTGATTGGCTCTGTCTGCACCACGTGGTCAGCGTGACTTGCTTCCCTAGAGACCAAAACTGGCGGACCCACGCTAAACTTTCACAAACACATCTGAAGAGTTTGCGATCAAATTTGTGTTAAAATAATGGCAGGCATCGTCATTATTGAGCGTGGTCACGACCTCAGTTGTGAGAAGACGATAAAAAACAAATTGAAGTGGTCTTGGCTGGAAAAAAAAAAAAAGATTTTTAAGGTAGTGTAGGTCAAATACTTTTTTGTGTAAAATAATCTCAAAACCACATTTTGAAATAATTTCAATTTTAGTTTTGAGTTTCAGTTTTTATTTTGAATACATTTCTCTATCTAATTTATTTGTATTTCCTAATTACCATGATTTAGTTCAGTATAGTTAACATTAATTATAAGTATTTGATGGTTTGGACCCGCACTCCCTTAAAAAATAATGTTTACAATGTTTAGTTTAGTTTGTATGTTTGTTTTGATATTTCCCAGATTACTTAGTATTGGTGTTAAAGAATTGATGTATTATGTTATAGAATTATAGTTTAAAGCAGATCCCATATTTTGATGTAGTTATAGTTTGAGAAAACAGTGCAAGTGGATGTTGTACATCAGTCATTTCTAAAGCAGAAATAATGTATAAATAACTGAGGTATTTTCATAGAATATCATAGTTACTGGTGTTCTTTTTGCCATTTGGGGCTTTGATGTTACTATATTTTAGCAATTGTATGTTTTGCAGCTTTAAGGAAAAGCGTAGATTGTAGGATTGTGTTACTTTGAGCAATTTTCCAAATTCTTTTTTAGGACCAGCAAGTCCTTAATGGAGAGTCAAACTAGGGGTTTGAATGACAAATCATGATGCTCCAATTAGTCTTAGTTTCTTGATAAAGAAGTGAATAACTAGCTGCCAGAATGCACCAGAATGCATCTAAGACCACGTATTTTTCCAAAATTTCGCTCTGTGCCCGCCATATCGCTCAAAGAAAAGTTCAGGGATTTTTTCCTTGCCTGACTTTCATCACTGTAATCCTAATTTTTTATGACATTTTTTCTTTATTACAAGTTATTCAGGTTATGAACTGACCGATCAGACGCCTCAAAGCATGTGTTGCCCACTGACCCCCGCCGTAAATGTTTGATTGACAGATTCTTCCAAGCCGCTTTCAGTGGGAGGGGTGTGGACATGAATGGAGGATGAACGGAGCCAATCACTCCTGCTCTATATTGGCGACAGTAGTTGCCATAGAAACATTGATTCAGACCATTTACTGTCACTGTCAATGGTGAACACGTTGATGTTGAGAGCTGATGCTCCACTGATCTGTTTTGGTTGCACATAGCTCTCCACTGTGCAGCAGAAGTTTTCCGACCTCTGAAAATCTTCTTTCTCCTAAAATCGGCCACCATTTAGTCTTTTTTGGTGATAACATCACAAAGTGTAGACTGCTTCCCTGCAGGTAACCTCATAACTGTCAGTCATCAAAGAATGTATTTGCATTTGAACAAAACTTTATAGATGGAAGCAGCTGAACAGATCTGAGCGTGCACCTTTCAATTGTGAAGACATTAAAAGGCACTTCTGTGTTGTGTGTGTTTGTGCAGTTGAGGAAATGGCAGCAGGAAATGCAGAAGCAGCTGGAGGCTCATCAGCTGGAGGAACTGCTGTGCCTCCAGGAGGAGCAGCAAAGGCTTCTAGGAATCGGGAATGATCCACATCGCTTATTAGGGGGTAAGGAATAAACCAAATGACAGCAGAGCTGCACAGTTAAGCAGTTCAAATAGGTAAAGCATTAAACCATAGGGAAACCATGTCATTGTGTTATACCCCCAGAGAGTACAGAGTTATCAGAGCCAGAATGGGATGAAGAAACGGTCCACTCTAGGCCGGATGTGAACAGCTCTGAGTTTCCTCGGGCTGCCAGCGGCATCAGACCAGAGCAGCAGCTTTCAATAGCAGATGGAAAGAAGGAGCTTTCGAAAGATCAGGAGGATGGTGGGAAATGCAGTGAAGAGTCCAACACGCCTGCTCTGCTTCTTGTTGAAGCGTGACTTTCATGTGAACTTCTTGATTTGACATTAACTGCAGGAATGCGGGACACCAAACAGAACGACTGGAGGCGACGTGGCGATGGCCGAGCTTTCCCCGAGGTCGAAGAAGCAAATCAGGAGTGTAAAGATGCAGCTTCTGCTCAAGGAAGAAACAGGAAGGGGGATCAGGTCTGGAATGACCGGTAAGTCCTGTCTTATTTCATTTAAATCACTACACATTTGTCTCATTTCTAGTATAGCTACAGTAAAATAAAAGTCAAAGGTAAAATACTCTGAAATAGAATGACTTGTTTTTCAAATGTAATTTCAAAAGCTGCATTTTTTTCAGTGTAATTGGGCAAAACACTTGCCAGGAGAAAAATAAACATGGTAAATTAGTCAATAATGTTGGTAAAGCAATTTCTTTTTTAAATTTATTGTACAACAAGCCATCATCTCATTCAAATAACATTTTAATTTGAGTATATTGAGTGATATAAACTTTAAAAAGTTGATTTGATTTAAAATTAGAGAAATACTTTTTAATGAGATGTTGACTTTTGTCATTGGGATTAAATTAAAATGTCTTATGGAAACCACATTTATTTTGAAATGCATTTAGTGACAAACCACTGAATTCTTTCTGTTCTTCATTTTTCCGTGCGGCTCCTCTCCAGACCAATAAGACCAGGCATTGTTGGTCAGAAACAGACCTTTGAGGAGCTGCTAGACGAGCAGTTGAGGCTGGAGGAGCAAAGGCTCAAATCTGCCCAGCAACAGGTAAGAAATGTTTTTGAGAGTCTATGAAAACATAAATGTCTGAGGTCGTCGATGAAGCACTGAATTTATCGATGCGTTTATACAGTGAAGTGAAAGTGTTTTAGTCAGTCACTGATTCTGTACATTCTCCCACATAAACAGATTAGTTTGATCTCTAATGTTTATTATAGAAATAAATTTAATCTTTTCGATACAAAGTAAAAAAAAACAAAAAAATAAATAAATAAAATTACATTGTTAGATTTTTAAAGAATTTATTTGTATTATGGTGCAGAAAATATTTATCTCCACAAACAAGAATTTTTTTTCACAGATCTGTTCATTCTTTTTTGAGAAGCTCTTCTATCCTCCACTTGTTTCCTGTTTTAATCTCACCTTATTGAACTGGTTATCTGTATAAAAGACACCTTTCCACTCCCTTAAACAGTCAGACTGCAACCTCTCCACCATGATCAAGACCAAAGAGATGTCTAAGGGCACCAGGGACACGATTGTAGACCTGAACAAGACTAGGATGATCCAATCTGCAATAAGCAAGCAGCTTGGTTGGAGCAATTATTAGAAAATGGAAGAAACACAGGATCACTGATCATCTCACCTAGTGCTCAATGCAAGAACTCACGTGGTCTCACCAAAAGATCTAGAGATGCTCCAAAGATTCTCCTGCTTAAACCAGGACATGTCCAGGCAAGACCAAAGTTCTCAAGAAACCATCTGGATGATCCAGAAGAGAATTAGGAGGATTAGGAGAATGTCATGTAGTCAGAAAAAAACCAAAATGGAACTCTTTGGTATAAACGCCACTTATCATGTTAGGAGGCAGAAGAATGGTGAGTTGCTTCCCAAGAACACCATACCCATTGTAAAGCATGGGGGCAGAAGCATCATGATTTGGGGCTGTATTTATTTATTTATTTTTCCTTTTGCAAAGGAGACAGGACAGCTGATCCATATTCAGGAAAGGATGAATGGAGACAAGTATGGTGAGATCTTTGATTTTAAAAACCTTCCATCAGTGAGAACATTTAGGATGAAACATGGTGGAACTTTCCAGCAGGACAACAATCCCAAACATGTCATCTGAACAATGAAGACACAGCAGTGTAAACAGCATTTCAAGGTTCTGGAGTGTTCTAGCCAGTCTCTAAACCAACAGAGAATCTGTGGAGGGAGTTGAAAGACCGTGTGTTCCAGAAACAGCCCCAAACATCACAGCTCTTAAGAAGATCTGCATGGAAGAATGGACCAAAATGGCAGCTACAGTGCAAACCTGGTGAAGACCTAGATAAAATGTTTGACCTCTGTTATTGTAGACCAGGGTTACATTAAAAAATACTAAGGTGAACTTTTGTTATCTACTAAATACATATTTTTAAGGAATTTATCATACAAATAAATTCCTTAAAAACCCAACGATGTGATTGAAGTGTTTCTATGATGACCATTTCATATCAAACTCATCTGTAGAAGTAGAACAATCTACAGAATCACTGACTGACTGTATAAATGAATTGATATATTGTAAAATGTATTAAAAATACCGTTCAAAATGAAATAACTTTAATAGCTAGAATGATTGTTTAATCTGAATGTCCTCAACAGAATCAAGCTCCACCCAAAAGAGCCTTTCTGAAACGAGGAGAAGGACTTGCAAGATTTACTAAGAATTCCAAAGCTTTGTCCAAAAAAGCAGAAACAAGGACAGACCAGAAATCCGAACTCCAAGCCAGAGTCATTACCCGCAGCAACTCCGCGCCTGCGTCCATCCACAGAGGTTTTTCAAACTCTTCACCGCGGCTTCCTGTTCAGCGAAAAACGGCCATCCTCAACAAAGAAAACGAGCTGAGGAGAGTCTGTCCGTCCCCTCGGGAGATCAGAGCAGATGGGAAGCCAGCGTGGACCAAAGTTTTAGGAACTCATCAAAGACAGAACAAAGAAGAGGTTCTTAAAACCAAGCCAGAGAGCGGGAGAAACAAAAACGCTCTTCTTGGACTCAAAAATGAGGAGAACAAGAACAAAGTCGGTTTTTCAGATCAGGGTCAGAGGAGCTGCGCTCCAAACCCGGTAACCAAACAGGTGGGCACCATGGAGGCGCGAGGAAATGCTGACGGTGATGCAACGAAATCGAAAAGTTCTGGTTCCACAGTAGAAGCAACACCTCTGACAGAGAAGGAAGGTGGAGTTCCTCAGGATTCCTTTGAGATGTCGTTCCAGGAGAAGCTCCGGCGCTGGGAGTGCGACAAGCAACTGGAAAATATGGAGCTGGGAGAGTTTGAGCTGCTGGAGCAAGCGGCTGAAGAGCTGTCCTTTTCATCAAACTCCTCTTTTGTCACTAAGGTAAAGATTCAAAACGATTTAAAACAAATGGAGATTCAAAGAGATTGCAAAGAGGTTTCTTACCAAAATGAAGACGATCTTTACCTTTTTGATTGTTTGGTGCTTTCAAACAGTGGAGGAAATGAGTGTTTGATCTCTTGGAGGTTAGCCCAATTAAAAAGTAATTGACAATCCACGATCTTAATGGTAATTTCATTTGAACAGTGAGAACATCAGGTAAGAATTTTTTAACCTGTATTTGCCTGTACCATGTGGATGGGAGGATGGATGGAGCCGTGTCCCGTCAAATCCTGAGTGAGAGGCTCAGAGTGGGTGGTGGGTGAGTCTCTCAACAGGATAATGACCCAAAACTTACAGCCAAGGAATGGCTGAAGAAGAGGCATATCACGGTCATGGAGGGGTCCAGCCAGGTTCTGGACCTCAGTCCTATAGAAAACCTACAGAGTGCTAAAGCTCAGTTACCAAGCAACAGCCAGAAAATCTGCAAAGGATCAAATACTTATTTCCTCCACTTGATATAAAAAAGTCTGACGGTTTCTGTCAGTTTGGAGTCGACTCTTTTCTTGCAGCTGCAGTGACGTTAACCTTGCACCTTTTCAAAGTCTGTTGGTTCTCACAGGTTCTCCGGATGGATCAGCAGAAGTGGCAGCTGCAGACGGCGCATGGGCTCCATCAGAGGCGTCTCTCCTCCACCCCCATCAAGTCTCCACCTAGAGGCGACCCTCAGAAGTGCGGTAGTGTTGAGCGTGACGCTGTGTCTGTGTGTAAAAGTGGCTCGGCTGCCTCTGAGGAAAAGAAAAGCCGTGCAGTCGACAAGGTTAGCGCTGAGGATGATGATGGCGAGGACAGTGGGAGAGAAGACCAACGGGAGCTATCTGACATCTCATCTGCTGGTGGCTCTGACTTTGGAGAGCAGGACGTCGTGCTTTTTCCTCCCCCGTCTAATCCTCCATATGACAAACGATCATATCAGGAGGAGGACAGTTTCAGGGATTCAGCGTCAGACGGCGGGGAGGCCGACAGCATCCACAGTTACGCAGAAGACTCCACCCTGACGGAGGACAAAGACAGCCGGCAGCCGGATGTCATCTTTGACGACGACGACGCGTGGAACGACCTGGAGGTCAGCGCAGGCGGGAAAACCAGTGACTCTACGGAAGTTAGTTTACCTTTCAGATCTGCAGCCGATGGCGGGAAACCTCTGATGAGGAAAGTGGCAACGAGCAAAGCTACAGGGTCAGACAGCGGCCCAGAGGCTGACCCTCCACCTGCCTCTCAACTCATGACGAGGTTGTTCCCCTCGCTGAAGCCTAAAGACAAGAGCACACCTGCACCCCCTCCCCCTGTGGGGTCCGAGTCCAGCCAGCAAAGCAATGACACAGGTTAGACCAGCATTTGAACGCTGTCACAGAATACAGAAAGTCTGTTTAAAACAGGAAAAGCACTGGTAGGCCTTCCAGCTAGTGTTTGATTCTCTTGGTCTCTGCAGTCCAGCAGGCCCAGTCCAGGCAGCTCAGAGAGAGGCTGGTTGAGCTAGAAATCGAGATCGAGAGATTTAAGAAGGAGAACGCCGCACTCGCCAAACTCCGACAAGACTGCGAGAAAAAGCAGGAGGAGCTCAGGTGAACCAGCTTCTTCCTGTTCCACATCCAGAGAAGAACGTTCTACCCGATGAAAACGTTTCCATGTTAAACCTTCACCAAACATCCTGTGTGTCTTATTTTGAAATGCAGGAGGGAGCGGTTGGATTTTGATCAGGCCAAAGCAGCAGAGCTGGCCAGGTTTGACGACTACAAGAAGGAGGAAAACAGGAAGTTGCAGAAGGAGCGCAAACTTTTCGAGAAACACGCTACAGCTGCCAGAGCTGCACCTGACAAGAAGGAGCGAGAGGAAATCCAGGTGAGCCGTAATGTCATGACAAAACAGTCAAATGTGGAAAAAAGTTTTCTTTGATATCACTAATAATGACTGACAAAAAAACATCATTTTCCTTAGTTTGATATTTATTTACTCCCAAAAATGAAGACAATAATAAAGAAATCCTGAAATGACCAAAACTGACCATGTCAATAGCGGTTAATTCCACCTTTTGCCTCAATAACAGCTTAACAGCGACGTCTCCTGCTCCTCACTAGCCTCATGATGTTGTTCTTAGGCGTTCCACTCTTCTACAAGTGCTAAAAGCAGTTCTACATATCATTTGGTGGTGGGGTACAATCATCAAGTCTCTGCTTCAGCTGATCCCAGACGTCCCCTATGGGGATCAGGTCAGAGGTCATTGCTGGTCTAACCATATGAGACACTCCGACCACCTGAAGTTTAGTTGTGACAATTCTGGTACCATGTGGTGGAGCATTATCATCCATGAATAGACAGTTGGGGGTGTTCTGATGGAATCAGGGGATGATGATGGTTCTAAGATGTCTCTGAGTTAAGAACCTGCAATGACTAGACCATCTACAAGAACCTAATCAGTTTTTTACTGACTAGTGGTGCTTTTTTTATTTTACATAATGTTTATTAAATCATTTTTGTCACAGAACAATATGCATTTGAGCAACAACTAAAAGGAAAAATAAACAAAAAAAACCCACTCAAAATATAACCCTGGAACTAAGAAGCAAGAAGTCAAACCCTGTAAAAAAAAAAAAAAAAAAAAAAAAAAAAACGTTTTTAGATTATGTTCAGATCAAAGACAGAAAATGTCTGTCTTCTGTCTGAATATTTATTTCGGGTTTTTTAGGAAACAAAAAAAGAAAGTTGCATTAACTGACTGATCTGCTTATTAGAGGAAAGCACTGAATACAGTTAATAAGTCATTACTAGTATCATTGTCTTTGATGACAGATGGTATACAGTAAAACCTTGTTTTTCGCGGGGGTTACGTTCCAGAAAGAGCCCGTGATAGTCAAAAACCGTGAAGTAGAAACCTCTATTTTTTTTTTCAAGTATGATACAATTAAATACTCTATTATACATTGAAAAGAAAGAACACACCATTTTATAGGCTCAAGCATTTGTTTCACATCTCAAAGTACTATAGAAACGTTTTTTAACAAATAACTTCTGTTCTGTACTGTCAAATAATAATTTTAATCATCAATGTGAACAGAGGCGTCAAATCGCGGAGATTAGCCCCGCCCACCGCGACCCGCGTAATTGGATTAAACGGGAGAAAATATAAAATGATGATTATGAAAAAATACAAAGTACAGTCGCACAAATAGTGACTCGGGTGTATTTAACTGCTCTAAGTTCAGACTGAGCAGCTGCATCCTGACTCCGCTCTGCAGATTTTTCTTCTTTTAAAGCCCGCGGTGCAGCTGCAGGTGTGTTTGTTAGGGAGAAGAACATAGTGATAGGCAGTTGGTGTCGCTCTTTTTTCTTCTTCGCAAAAACATCCTTATACACCGACATGCCAACATCAAGAGAATTTGCAAGTACATAATGTAAATTTGGCAAGCTGTTTTACGTACGTGTACATATTAAACTGCAACGTTCTTGACGCACAGGTAGAGAAGAAGCAGAGTGGCTTTTTAGCCAATCAGAATGCAGAACACAATGCACGCTGCAAATCCGTGAAGTAGCGAAACCGTGAAAAGTAAACCGTGTTATAGCGAGGGATCACTGTATTCTAATAACGTTGTACAAATACTCACCCTAACAGTAAATCATGTAAAGAACAAAGCACTCGTAGAAGTGGGATGACAGATGAACTTCCTTTGACCCCAGTCTCTGAAGGAACAGCTGAACTCCCTTCAGGAGGAGCTGAAGAGGCGGGAGAGTCGCTGGACCTCCACTCACACCCGGCTGCGCCAGCAGATTGATTCCCTCAACAAGGACAACGCTGCTCTTCGGGAGGAGGTACCACTAACGCACAGCTCAGACACAAGATGGGGCGCCACGAGCCACAAGAGGCGTCCATGGATCTATCTGCATCAGAATGGAGCAGAGCAGGGAGTTTGTGGCCTGTGAAGCGTATTTTCTACGCCATGAATAAGCTCTTTGTTACTTCTCTTTTCATTCACAACAATTTGAATTAAAAAATACTCACAAAGGCTATTTTAAGCTTAACTCTCTTTATATGTGTCTTCCATAATCAGAAAAATGATACAAGAACATGTTATAAACACCCAAAAGATAATTGTCATCGCAGTGGGTCTTTAAGGCTTGTCTGGTTTATGCAAAGAACTGACAAAAGCATCAGATCTCAGCCACATGTGGTTATTGTCAGTTTGAAATAGTCATTTATTATCCTTTGAAGATCCAAATGTTGGAGAAGCTGCGTCTGAGCGCCTGGAAGAAAAGCTCCGTTGCTGCAGAAACCAAAGACGGTCCCAGGACCTCAGAGAGCAGCGTGTCGTCTGGAACCAAAGGAGTCACGTTTGCTGTAAGCATTTCTGTTTTCTGAACCGCCAACAGTGAAACTTGAAATGAGTGTTTACGAACTCCTTGTGCTACACTGTGAACACAAAACTCATGACTATCATCAGGACACTCAGGGGTTCATTCTGTTCTCTGTTTGCAGAGCCCCTTAGACTCCATTGGAAGCTGCAGCAGCCCCCCAGCAGGCAGCACATCTACAGGCCCCAAAGGAAACTGCAAAGACAGTGGCCAAGGTGTGATGAGAGCATGCACTCACTGAAGCTGCACGTTCTCCTCCTAACTGTCAAACATGAACGGTTTCGCTGCAACTGCTGTGCTGTTTCCACGGTTCATCTGATTATTTCTTACATCTGCATCTGTTATTAACACGGACGTTAAAATGAATGACCAAGCAATTACTGTTATGTATTCTGGCAGATGCTTACAATCATTCCTTCATGTCAGCAGGTATGAAAAGCAGCTTGAGGAGGTCTGGAGGCTCCACCTCCTCATTTTCCTCCTCCTCATTAACCAGCAGGAAGCAAGAGGGCAGATCTTCACCTGTCAGGAGGAACCAGAAACCCCCCCAAACCCTGGAGGAATCAGAGGAGTCCTTGGTAAGAGACAAGGCGAGCTTTATTTGACTGTACGTTTTCTACACAACAGGCGTACAGGGAGTCTGGACAATAGGTTGACATTTTTCGGGATTCCCAAGGGTCACTGCCATTAATCACGGGACCGGGACAAGATCAAATTCATGTGGGAGCGGGAACTGCTCAAACGGTTCACAGCCTGAGAGTCTCAGTGCGGCTCTTTAGATCAGTGTTTTTCCACCTTTTTTGAGCCACGGCACACTTTAACCTTGATAAAAATCCCGCGGCACGCCAGCATCCAAAAATGGAAAAAAAAGGAGAAACTCATAGTCTGTATTGTCGATTTACAGCCCCTCTGCAATCTCACATGCATTTTTGTGATAATTGTGGCAGAAAAACCTGGAAGCTGCAGCTATTTTTCTAAAAGATGCAATAAAAGTTAAGTTAGAAGATTTAAAAACTGTTTGATGTGTGTTCGTTATGGTTTCAAGACGTTTAACAAAGAAAGGCTCCTTGTGCGCTGAGATGCTGTCACTTTAACCCAATGCATCATGGGAGATGTAGTGCAAACTGCAGCTGAACGCATAAAGACTATTGTCTCTGAGCTTCATTGTTTTGTTCACTTTTTCCAAGGTCTGATACCGGATTCTGTGGAAACTACACCGCTAAAGACGAGCTTTAGCTGGTGTTTTTGTTGGAACTGAGAGACTTTATCAACAGAAAAAGGAAGTGAAGACTTTAACCACTTCTGATTGGTCATACTGATGACATGTGATTAAGACTCCAAGAATGATTGGTGGAGACAGTTAAAGGGGCGGGACTTTTCCTAAAACAATTATAGCTGCAGCTAAATCGCGGTGCCGTCATTCTTATCAAAATGTCTTTAATAGAATCAAATAAACACAAAGATAAAAGTATTTTATGATCTTTCATATTCCTAACTACTCAGTGTTTTATCAGGACCTGTTTGGATGAACAAAGAGCTGATATCCTGGAGATGGTAAATGTTTTTAGATCAGTTAATGAGGGCAATTTCCCACGGCACACCTGACCATCTCCCACAGCACACTAGTTGAAAAACACTGCTTTAGAGTGAACGACAAGAGTGGCTCCTTCCTGGGAGCATTTTTTATTTCTCAGTTCCCCCTCTGTCTTTTTTCTATTCAAGCTTCATGTAATCAGTCGATACATATGTGCTGGCGCCTCTGGTTTGCGCTGAGCGAGGGCGGGGCGTTGCATGTGCAGCAGCACATGAACAGAGTATGATCAAGAGAGAGAGCGCCAGGTGCAACAATGACAAACTGCATTAACAAGAATGCCAAGAAAATGAGTGACAGCAGGAAAGGAAGTAAAATCAAGAACCATTTCACTTTTACTAGATTTTTAAATGCCAACCTTTATTGTAAAAAAAAATCTTTTTCTCCATTTTAATTTGTTTTTTTGTTGTGGTTGTGTTTGAGCTTTTAGGAGTTTGCTCGCTTCTAAATCTGCTGTGTCTTGCTGTTTTCACCTTAGAAAACAGAAGTTGTGCCAGAAAAGCCAGAGAGCTTAGAGGCAAATGAGCTAGACTCAGTCCAGGATGTCATCAAACATCCCGATGGGAAGGTGAGATGACTGTGAAAATAAGAAAAGCTACAACTGAACCACTATTTTCCACGGATTATCCTCTTGATTTAACCACAAAATTAGTGAGTCACAAGTTCTACTTTGATTGTTGACATCTGCTTCTGGGTGTTCAGATTGAAAAAGTTCTGGTTGGGGGTGATCGCCTCATTGTCTTCCCCAACGGAACCAGGAAGGAAGTTTCTGCAGACGGGCTGTCGGTAAAGATCACCTTCTTCAACGGCGACACCAAGCAGACCACAGCTGACCAGAGAGTGGTGAGGCTGATCCTGCTGTCAGCAGGCCAGTGAGCAGGGAGTCACTGTCACTGCTTTGAGACTTCCATTCCCTTACATCTGTCACATTTGCTCCCCGTCCAGATCTACTACTATGCTGAGGCTCAGACCACACACATCACTTACCCTGAAGGTCTGGAGGTCCTGCACTTCCCCAACAACCAGACAGGTGAGAACTGAGAGGAGGCTCAGCCACTCAGCGGCTTTCATAGCAGCTTTTAGTGCAGCTTTGCCTCATTTCAGCAGGATGGAGCTGTTCTTGTCTCACACAGAATTCCCATTTTGTTGACGTGGTCAAAGTGGAAAAGGTGATTTTTAAAATAGTGTAAATAGTAAAATTAGCATTTTGTTTAAACTTAATCTCAGATTGCTCTGTCATGCGACAATCAAAAAAGTTTGCTAATCAATATAAAATGATTCGAATTTAAAATAGTTTTACAGCTGAAATCTTCTCTTTAAAGTCCTCAGATCAGCTAAAATCCAAAAACCTGTGTCGTTTTCTAGGACGTTTTCTTCTTGACTTGTTTTATGGTAATTGCATATATGTGCTCTTATTGTGAAAGGGCAGGAGGGATTTGATGTGACATTGTTGTGTTGATGATGGTGGAATTGATAAAGTAAACATTAAGCTAAGAAGGGAATTTGAATTTTGTTTAGCATTGTTAGCAACTACAGAGTCCCACCAACTTTTGACGAAGGAAAACCGCACGAAAGCTGGAAAAATGAAGTCGCAGTGTGGACCCAAGTTACAGATCTCGAAAAGAAGAAGCAGGCGCTCGCCGTTGCTTTGGTGCTTTCTGGGGAAGCGAGAGAAGTGTTGATGGAAATATCGGTGGAGGATTTGAACAAGGACACAGGCATGGACACTTCAGTCGTGAAGCTAGATTATCGCTTCTCAAAGATCGAACCAACGAGGCTCACTCAAGTTTTAATCAGATAGCGAGAGACAGTAAGGTGTCCGTGACGGATTATATCATTGATTTTGAACAGCGGTATGCCTGAATGCTTTAATACAAGATGGAACTTCCGGATGCAGAATTAGCATTTAAACTACTGGACAAAGCTTGTTTGGACAATTAGCACTGACACGTGTGCAGACTTGACTTGCTGCCACCAAGTCTGCACTGACGAGGATTTTTGGAGGGAAAACATCTGGCTCAACGGTGGGAATTAACCAAGACGCTGCATATATAACTGAACAGAGAAGACAGTTAAGCAAAGCATGGTCCCAAAATGATAAGCAGAAGACACTCTGGCCCAGCACAAATCCTCTGGATAGAAATGTGTTCAGATCATAACGTGCCATTTGTCAAAGCACATTCCACTGGGCTGTCCACAAAAAGGTGAGCAAATTAAACTGACTGAAGATAAAGCAAATGATGTGCAGGACAGCAATGATCTTTATGACCGAGAGTTTTGGCTCTGCAATAACTGACACCGCATGCAGACGGTCAGTGTGTGGACAAAAATGGTTGGATAACTACACCAGTCAGCTAAATCAAATAGTCAGAAGATGACAAAGTGGTCAACCCCACCAAAAGACTAAAGATTCCTGCTCAAATTTGGCAGACAAAATGTCCTAATGAAACTGAAGTTGTTCCAGCCAAGATTCCCCTTCTTCTGAGCAAAGAATCTATGAAAAGAGCAGGAACTGTGCTGGAAATGGAAAACTTGAGTTTACAAGCTCAGGTCATTACTGTGTGAACATTGTGGATGTTGAAAACCAAAAGGTTCTGGACCATGTCCACTTTTTGATAGCCAATGAGGATGTCATTCAACAAGAAAACTCAAATGTAGAACTGGATAGTCGGTATGATGAGGAAATACTGGCAATCTCAGAAAAAATGACCACACCGGAAAAACAAAATGATGAAGCTTCATCAACAGTTTGGTCATGCTTGTACAGAAAGGCTTCAGAAACTTCTGATCAGCTCAGGCAACAAAGCTAAAGAATGTGAAAAAAGAATCGTTGATGAATGTGAACCATGTCAGATCTAGTAGAACCAAACCAAAGACCTGTTGTTGGTTTACCATTGGTATCTCAGTCCAATGAAACTGTAGCAGTTGATCTTCATAAACTCCTGCTAGGTATGTGGTATCTTCATATTGTTGACCAGTTCAAACGATTTAGTGCAGGAAGTATTCTGACCACAAAGAAGTCATCTGACATAGTGAAGCACTTCATTCATGCCTGGATAAGTGTGCATGGCCCTCCTCAGAGACTGTTCAGTGACAATGGAGGAGAATTCAACAATGATGAGATGAACACATTTCTGCTCTGCATGCATCAAGGAAGGCCTTTACAGAAGCAGAACGTTCTGAAAGAATACGGAGAGCATTGCGTAAACAAATACACCACACAGATGAAAAATATGAACTAGGTGAAAAGGTCTACTATAAAAGAGTGGACTGCCATGAATGGAAAGGGCCAGGAGTTGTCATTAGCCAGGATGGTGCTGTGGTGTTTGTCAGACATGGAGGAAGATGCATCCCAGTACATCATTTCAGATCACCAAATTAAAGATTACGCAGAAGTGGACACACATTTTTTGAGAAGAAAAATGGTCAGATGAGTTTCTGATGACAGCTTGACGGACACTTCACCTGCAGGAGCTACATCTGTGAAACAAAATGAAGCGGAACAAAACACCTATGACAACACGAGGCAACACATAGTTGTGGAAGGAGAATATGATGTTCAGCTCAAAAGGGGACTAGTTTTGAAATATGGTGACAGTGGTGTTGTATGTATACAAAGCACAAGTCATGGGACGTGGAGGAAAAGCTACGGGAAAATATAAAAACTGGTATAATTTTGTAATCATGGAGCCCAGTAGTGTTGCAGGCAGCCCACGTTCAGTTGACATTATACCGCTGGAGAGTCTTCAGATAGAACAAGATGTCTCTGTTGATACAGCAGATGTTAATGATGTATTTATGACAGGAGTCTTCATTTGACCAGGCCAAAGAAAAAGGGATAAACAGTTGGAGAGACAATGATGTTTCCCCTTAAAGAGACACTAACTGGACTGATGCCAAAAGCATGCTTTTCTAGCAACACTGTTCTCTCAAGTAACAACTGGCAGTGCTGAATATGCTCCACCTTTAATCTGTGTCACAGACAGTCATTCAGTGGCTGACGCACTGACATCTACAAAGTCTGTCTCCCAAAAGACTGCGTCTGGAAATAAGTGCCATCAAGGAACTCTTCCAAGCAGAGTTGAGTGAGTGTTGTACAACACAAAAGAACAACTCGCAGACTGCCTAACCAAAAAGGGTGCATCTGCATGCAAGTTACTATGGGCCCTGAATGATGGACAATGGGAACTTGGTTAATGTTAAATGCAGCAACAGCAAGTCCAGCGAAAATGGTTCATTATGTTGTTTTTGTTCATCTAGCTTGGTTAAAAAAAAAAAAGTTTAAGTTTTAAATACACAGGGGCTGTTAAATGACGACTTTACCTGTTTTATGTTAACAAATTCGTGCTCTGACCAGCTCATCGGCCTTGTGGTTAGTGTTCGGCCTGTAACTGGATGGTCGTGGGTTCAAACCAGACTTTAAAAATGGGACCCAATGCCTCCCTGCTTAACAAGGGGTTGGATTGGGGGGGGGTTAAGCCACCAATGGTTCCCAAGCGCGGCTGCGTCTGCAGCTCACCACTCCCCCAGGGGATGGGTCAAATTTTGCATACCTAGGTGTGTGACAGATAGTGGGACTTTAACTGACTAACTTTTATTGTGAAAGGGCAGATGGGATGTGTTGATGATGGTGGGATGAACAAAGTAAGCTAAGAGGAAAATTTGAATTTTATTGAACACAAAAGTTAAAAACAACAGCATTTTCATCGTAGTGGGTCTGAAACCCTTGTGCTATCCTAGGCACTTTAACATTGGGAGTTGGGTCATCTAGACCCACTAGACAGTGCTCTGAACCTTTTTTCTTCACTGATTTGTGATCTTCACTGGTGTCCATGGATTACATGAAATCTTTCCACCTTTATCCACCTTTATCATGGTAGGAATAACACGTCAATGTAATGTAATGTGGGGGTCATCTAAGATAGCACAAGGGTAAAAGGAGACACTTTTCCTAACGCTGTTATTGACTGAATATGATGCGATTCTGCTGTAAGAAATTCCAAATTCCTTGATCTAATATTACACTAGAATAGAAAAACTGTCTCAATGTAATGTCTGGCGTTCTGCATTCCATTCTGTTCCTGCTGCAGAGAAGCACTTTCCAGACGGGCGTAAAGAGATCACGTTTCCAGATCAGACGGTGAAAAATCTCTTTCCTGACGGCAGAGAAGAGAGCGTGTTGACTGACGGCACCATCATACGGGTCAACACGTAAGTAGACCGACAGGCTCAAATGAGCAGTTCTGTTCCAGTGTTTGTTACCAGTTAACAAGAAAACACTTGTATCTACACAGATTTTCATCATCTTATTTTCGTCCCTTTTGTCTCAACCCTGCATTCGATAAAAAAAAAAATGTAAAAAAGAAGCTAATCAAACAAAGCCACATCGTTACTCCTGAAAAGATTTTTAAAACAGACGTTACGTCATATTGAATGTTTTTTTTTCAATCACTGGTCATAAAAGAAATAACCAAAGCAATTCAACTTTTTTTGACCGGACTGTCGTGTTGCTATTTTTGTGTATTTTGGGCTTTTAAAATCCGTAAAATCCTCATATCTGCCTAAAACAATGATCTTTGATGAGTGAAAGGTTATACAGTATATAAGGGAAGACCCTGCTTAGCCTCAAAACCTACAAAGATTCCCTAACCAATATTTTTATAGTTTCTATCTTTAAATTTGATGCTGTCATAGTAAAAATAATGTGAATGTTGCGGTTGAATTAGAGGATATTTTCTGTAAGATCGTCACTCAGAAGTAGAATCCTTTTCAAACCTTTAAAAAGGAGCACCTTTGCTAAAAGTTTACTTTTATTTAGATTTTACCCCATGAAAGCTAGTTCCAGAAAAAGGGAATTTTGGTTTCACCTTCCTGCCTGAATCAGTCTGTCGTTTTCAGGGATGGCATCAAGGAGATCCACTTTAACACGGGCCAAAAGGAGGTCCACACGGCTGACTTCAAGAGGCGCGAGTATCCAGACGGCACGGTGAAGACCGTCTACAACGACGGCCGGCAGGAAACCCGCTACCCAACAGGACGCGTCAGGATAAAAGACAGAGAGGGAAATGTCATAATGGACAAGCGGCCATAAGGACTGCATTATTTAAACAGAATCTTACTTTTATTGTGAAGAGTCTTGTGGTTATATTTAATGTCAATTACTTCTTGAAACCATGAATTTTTGCACTGAAATAACTCGGAAGAAATCTTCAATGTGAAATCTGTAAAAGTTTTTGTTTAGCTTTTCTTGTAAAAATATTAAATATTTATTTTCTTTAGTTGGGTGAACATTTTTATGCGAAATAATAGTTTGTTTTTTGGAGGTTCCTCCAGCCAACGATTGAAACACGTTAAAGCATACCAGACAGAAATGAAGAGCTTTTATTTTCGTATCTTCAAACAAATGTCTCAGATGAAACCAGCAACACAAATGAGTTAAAACCTAACAGCTGAATCTGAGATGAACTGCTCACAACAGCAAAAAGTCCCATTTCAACAACACTTCAGAACTAAAATCTATAAATAAAAATATATAAATCACTGAAGAAACCTGTCGGGCAGGAAACCTGAAAAACAAAAGTGGAAAAAAATATAGGTAAACATTCAGCTTCAATACCTTGTTTATTCACAAAAGAAACAAGTATTCAGATTTTAATTCCTTTTTTTTTTAATCACTTTTTCACAAAAAGCAGACTAATGTGCGGTGCGTTGTCATGGTAACTTCTGAGCCAGCACAGACCTCGACTGCAGCTGTAAAGGAAAGCGATATATGCTGATCATGATAGGTTAAATAAAGCATCAGTTCAGAGAGAAAGTTCACCTCCAACTGCTCGTTTTTGTCCAGATGATGAATCCAAAGTTTGTTTTAAAGAAACCAGTGCAGTGATATAGAACATTTAGGCTATGTGACCGGAACTTCTTTTTTAGACGTGCATTATCACTTTTTAATGCACACCCAGCAGCCAACCAAAATCGAGTATTCACCCGGACAATGATGTAAAGATAATTATTATAATCTGTGGGAACGACATATTTGGAGTAAAAACTCCTGGTTTTCTCTGTTAAATGCAGATTTCTCAAAGGCTCTTCTGTTTCTCACTGGATTTTTTTCTGCAAAAACAAACTTTCCAAATAGGTTTGGTTTTTTGTTAACTTTGCTATCTTCGGGGGGTTTCAATTTAGCAGTCGGCACTGCCACATTAAAAAAAAGTACTGGATGTATTTTCCACACACGACTGGACATGTGTCAAGAATGAGTCAGATGTTCGATTATAGGTCGTTTTTTTGTTCCCTGCAGCTCGTACCAACTGCCAAATGGGGGTTGGGGACCACTGTTTTAATGAGTGGTATCAGATTTCAGCATTTCTCCATCAAAGACCTACATTTGCTCGACCAGCAGCAGATGTTCCAGATCAACTTCACTCCAGCTCAGCCAGTCCTTTGTTCACCAGGCCCAGGTGGACCAGCTCTCCATCCTTGTTGTAAAGCTGCACAACCACATCAGGCTCTCGAGCCTAAACAGCATGTCCAAAAAAAAGAACACGTTGACAGAGAGTGCGTGCTTTACCTCTAGATAAGTAACATGCTAAAATGGAACAGCATTAAATACGAGTCCGTTTTCTCATCGTCCGATTCTCCTGGTTTCTTACGACAACAGTAGCTGTGATGCTGCCGTGCAGCAGGTCGATCATTTCCATTGCAGCTGCCACGCTCCATCCGGGGCTGTAGGGAAGAACGTCTTTCTGCTGGCTGATGGTTGGAGCCTTCAAGCCGGCAATTCGAACTTTCAGCACCTGAGTTGGAAACTTCAGCAGATCTGCCGGCATCTGACGCAACCTGGACAGAGGAGCAGAACCTCAGATGTCTGATCATGTAGACCACAGTAATCCCCAAGTGTTTCCTCATAGTAGCAATTAAATAAAATGTATTTTAAGGTGGTTGGTTCAATTATTTTGCCAGTATGGATTATGTTTAAAGCATGACAAAATGCAGAGAAAATACAGTTGTGGTTTTCTTAAAACTGAAGTTAAAACAGTTAATCAAAATCAATTTACGAGGGGATTGTTAACCGGTTTCAGGGTTCAATGAGGAGCATTTGTGAAAAACAAATAAAAAAAAGCTGCAAAACCCGAAATTTCAGGGGAAAAAATTCAAATGGGCAGCAAGGCTCCCAAAAACGTAATTCAAACTTTCTGGGTTGCGTCTGACGTCCAAACACTGCCTATAAGACAACATCAGAGAGGACACAGCATGGAAGTGTGAGGCCTGTGATGGGCCTCACACTTGTGTTCAACTGAACAGAAACTGTGGCACAAAGAAATCTGTACATTTCACCTGGGGGGGTATTCCAGAAAGCAGATTATGTGAGTTACCAGGGTAAGTTTGAGGCTAAGGAAGCGGATAACCTCAGCTTTCTGTTCCAAAAATTGAAGTTTGTTTCAGGGTATGTCAAGTTGCCATAGCAACTCATGCTCTGAACATAACCTGGTCTGGAGCAGGTTTAGTTGAAGGTTAGTTTGTTCTCAGAGAGGTGAAGCAGCATGGCGTGTCCGTTTGAAGATGATTTAGTGGATGAAGAAGCTCAGATAATACTTTTCCCACTGTGGGAGAGTAATAAGACCACGTATGGATGTCTAAAGATAAACTTCTTTCCATTAATCTAACTTAATTATTTGCTTCAGTTAAGATAAATAACTTTTATTTAGTTAAGTCAGCTTAAAAATAACACGTAGTTATCAGACAGTTATTTCACTTTCATTCAAAATAAATAAATTAAGTAGGAGTAACTTTGGTGCTGCTGTTAGGTCGGCACTGCAAGGAATTGTGGGATACCATTCCCTTTGCCTGTCTGGACGGATTTGGGTTTAAGTGTGGGTTTTTGACCAAATGTGTTTAGTTGTTTAGCTGTTTAACTGTGTATTGCTGAGTTATTTTACCCTGTTATGTTCAATTCTTTCTGCACCATGAGTGAGAGGGAGGAATAGGATGATGAGATTATATAGCACTCCTACTGTGTAGTGCTGCAATGAAAGATTCAGAGATATGGTATATGGTTACAAAATGAAATTCCATTTTGTTTCATTCATTTTAATTTTATGAAAATGAGAATATCTGCAGGCTCAAACTTAGACATATGAGAGTTCAAGAAGTACAATAAATGATGATGGAAAAACATTTAACTGAATTGGAGTAATATGTCATTTAGTTAGATAAATATGTACATTTGAGTTGTGAAAAAATATTGAGTTGTTACCAATTGAATTAATTAATTTAAGTTAGATAATTTTTACATATATATACATCAAAATGAAAATAGAAATGAGATAGAAACTCCTGCATTTTCTTTGTCCGTTCTTTTTCTCCAAGCAGAAACTCTTTCTTTTGCTGATGCAGCCGTATTACTTATTTGATGGACGTATAATCTTCATACGCCGTCATCAAAATCTCAGACTCCGTCTCACTGAAGTTTAGCGCTCTTTTTTTCTCCACGCGTTTCCATGGTGACTCCGGAAATCGGCGATCTATTGAGAATGTCTTCATGTACCTTCCGTGCACGAGCATTAACCCAGGGTTACCAAGTCGAGCGTAATTACGCCCACTCATATCCGGTCTTTTGGAACCGACATACCCAGAGTAAGCAAGTTCAGGCGGACTTCAGCCAGAGTTCAGGCTTAAAGTCACGGAAGTTTAAACATGCTTTCTGGAATACCCCCCTGGACATGTTGTCTTGTACCTACATTCAAAAACATGTAAATTAATTTGCGGATAACTTTTGTTTCGTGTTTTTTTTTAAGTTACACTAGAAACTTTTACTCTATGTATTAAAAATGATTCATTGAATTGCAAAAGTGCAACATAGGCGAGGTTGTGCCGATTAAAATGATACAAGGTAATAGGTAAGGTAATAGAAATTACAGAGGTAAATTCTAAAATAGACAAAAATAGAGATTTAGGCTCTAAAGGGTTAAAAAAAAGTTTGGCTAAAAGGTAATGTAATCCAGGATTAAAGGTGAAAATGACACAATGAGGGAAATAATTTAATTGTTTTGGGCATTTTCATTCATTTTCAGTGATCAACATATCATCCTGGAATATGAGGAGGTTTCATCTGAATCTGTCAAATTGTGATCACCACACCAACCTTATGTAATGCTTTGCATGAACGTCTAACAACAAGAAATGTCTGGACAGTCTTCTCAACAAACTCAAAGCTTTCCTCCAGTGTGGTGTTAAGGTCAAACTGTGGTGCAGTGTGCAGATGTCATACTTTCTGGGGGGGAGTGCGTCATCCGAACCAAAGTCGACATGCTGGACCAACAGTGTGACGGGTTCCAAGCTGGTGATCTGCAGCAGTTTGGCCCGGTAGTACTTCCCGTCGCTGTATTCTGCCAGACATGGATAACCTGGAAACAAGAGTTCCAACTTTCAGGAGGATCTGGTTCAAGATTGAGATCACAAATACTTTGTTCTATCAGCACTTGGTTGCTTTAAAGCTTCTTTATTACCAGTTATTACATGTTCTCATGACTTATAAGGAGCATCTTTACCCAAATAGAGATCTGATGTCTGAGAGCAAAAAACTGAAGGATTACCACTGTTGAAGCAGGTGAGCGGCGGCAGAGTGCTGATGTTTGCATTGATTCTGAACAAAGCCTCTTCCAGAGTCTCTCCCTCAACTTCAGTGTCAACAGCTCCCTCCAGAGGCCAAAGAAACACCTGCATGATGGAGACTTTCAGTTCTAACTTAAAAGACCCACTCCAATCATCTTTTGATCTAACAGTCTTGTAATAGTCTTCCTAGTGCTCTTCTAATTATGATTGTGCCATTTTTAGCCAAATTAAATATATGTGTTGTTTTCTAGGACATAGTTTCTGCACAGCAGCAGGAGTTCATTAGAAATTCACATCTGAGTTGTGAAAGGGACCTTTGGAGCGGAGCAATGTTGGCCCCCTTCCCCTCCCCGTTGCTCAGGGCTCTGTGTTTACATGCTCTCCAGCTAGCTTACAGCCCCTCACAACCTCATAATAACATTATTGGTGCTACAAAAATGGTGAGCAATATTGGAGCTATCCAACCTTACAGCTTTGATCCAGAGTCCAGCTCAGACGAGGAAAACAAAGACGTACATGGATCTATTTCTCTGCAGGTGGAAGCATCAAAATGGAGCGGAACAGGGAGCCAAATGTCATTTTTTATCTGCTCCTGATTTCTTTGAACAAAGAAATACTCAGTAATGCAATAAGGCTTGATTTTCTCTATGCATGTCCTCCATCATCAGAAAAATGCCACAAGAACATATTAGAAACACCCAAAACCTGATTTTTAAATGTTTTAAATGTTTAGATGTTTAATAATTTACAAATTCTTTTGAATTCTTTCAAAATTTTTGAATCAAATATAAACGTTGATATAGAAATTCTCATAAATTTTGTTATTTAACCCTTTAGAATTTTATTTTTTCTGTTTAGTTCATAATAACCATCACACACTGGTAATATTGACAACAGCATTTACCACAGTAACCGTAAAGTAAGCAGATACCTCATTAGGGGTACACAGATGCTTGACCTGGACTTTGAAGTGGTCCCCCTCCTGTGGCAGGTTTGGGGAAACAAAAGGCCCCAACATGGGCTCCTGGGTTTCTACAAGACCCTGCAACATAGAAAAATACTACATTAGTCAGGGTCAATCCTTTTGGAGGCTAAAACAAGAAAATGTCACTTCTAAATTCTACAAGTGCTTTTCCCATGAAATGAGACTGAAGGAAACGAGAGGATGCAGCTTCTGCAGGGAAGATCCTCAACAAAAGAAAACTTTTGTTCCTACATGAATAGAACTTGTCAGAACATTTGTAAATCTCATTCATGGGAACAAAGAGCTTTACTTTAGAGAAACAGGATATTAAAGGTTCATCTAGACCAGGGCTGCTCATTCCTGGTCCTCGAGATCTACCACCCTGCCTGTTTTCCAGCTATCCCTGCACAGCTTGCTGCTAATTACCTGGACAACTGGAGACATCTGATTGAGCTAATCAGCCACTAGCAGGGCTTGGAGATCTGGAAAACAGTCAGCAGCCCTGATCTAGACCAGTGTTTTTCAACCTTTTTTGAGCCATGGCACGAAAATCCCGTGGCACACCAGCATCCAAAAAAAAAAAGAGAAACTCATAGTCTGTATTGATGTACAGCCCCTCTGCAATCTCACACGCATTTTTGTGATAATTATTGTGGCAGAAAAAGCTGGAAATTGCAGCTGTTTTTTCTAAAAGATGTAATAAAAGTTAAGTTAGAAGATTTAAAAACTGTTTGTGTGTGTTCGTTGTGGTTTCAAGACATTTAACAAGAAAGACTCATTGTGCGCTGAGACGCTGTCACTTTAACCCAATGCATCATGGGAGATGTAGAGTGAAAACTGCCACAGAGGGGCAGAAAGACTGAGCTTCATTGTTTTGTTCACTTGTTCCACGGTCTGATACCAGATTCTGTGGAAAGCTACACCGCTAAAGACGAGCTTTAGCTGGTATTTTTGTTGGAACCGAGAGACTTTATCAGCTAAATCGGAACAAGGAAGTGAAGACTTTAACCACTTCTGATTGGTCAGACTGATGAAGAGTGATTGAGCCTCCAAGAATGATTGGTGGAGACAGTTAAAGGGACGGGACTTTTCCGCAAACAAATGAAGCTACGGCTAAATCGCGGTGCCGTCATTCTTATCAAAGTGTCTTTAATAGAATCACATTAACAGAAAGTATTTTATGAACTTTCATATTCCTAACTACTCCGTGTTTTATTCGGGCCTGTTTGGATGAACAAAGAGTTGATAACCTGGAGATGGTAAATGTTTTTAGATCAGTGAATGAGGGCAATTTCCCATCTCCCACGGCACACTACACCGGTTGAAAAACACTGATCTAGACGATGTTCCTTTGCAGCATTTTCCATTTTAACAGCTGATCAGAACTTTGGACAAACACACAAATAAATTAGGTTTTTGGAAGTTCACAGATTCCTGTGACACTGAAGCATCACTGCATTTTTAGACAGTTTTGTCATTTTAATGACAAAACTTTGTTATGAATTGATTTTTCTTTCAATTTTTAAGAAAACCTGTAAAATAAGTTACTACCTAAATATTAATACGCCTTTCATTGTAACAAAATGGTCAAATGTATTTTATTTTTAATCACAATGTTAAGCCCTGCAACTGTATCTCATATACAAGTTTACCCAAGCAAATTCATAGTGCTTTTATTTTGGTGACTTAAAATATATATGCTCTTAAAGGTCAAAGTCAACATTGTGTGATATTTACAACAAATATTTTTTAGTATAAGAAAAACTACTTACAATAAATGTGCCTTAACCAATAAGGTTCTGAAAGTATAGTTGAGGAAATAAAGTGCTATTTATTTCCAACATTCCTTAAAGTAGCTTCTCCAGTACTTTTAAACAGTTCAGGAATCTGAACAGTGCGTCAAAAAATAAATAAAAAAGAAAGGAAAAAAACAAACAAATTCTTTCCAGAAACATAACCGGAGAAGGAAAACGCTTTAATGTGGCTAAGATGGTTTATTTATACGACAGTCTGGGGAGCAGCTACAATTTTTGACACGCACAAGTAAAAACGCATTTCACCACTCATCGCCACGACGTTGGGGTTTTTTCAGAGCGTTGTACACATCACTGTGATGCATCAGGTCGCTAACTAGAATCTATTGCTCTGAGGTTCTGCAGAACTTTGGCCAGCTTTGCCGCTGTGCAGAGGCACTGCTTCACTTATTCTTATCAGAGTCCGAGGCTAAAAAGAACCCCAATCTGTGTTTTTATATGATACTGGGAGAAACACAGTTTTGGTTCGGTACACATCCTAAGTAAAAAGTAAGTTGTGCATGTCTCATAACAACAAAAGAAGCTGCTTCTGGCTGAGATCTTGTAGTTGTTCTGTGTGGTGTAGAGCAGCTCAAAGAGGCTCAGTGCTGCCAACTAGCGGCCGGGTTTAGGTAGAAAACAAGAGTCAGATGCTGAAGGACGCTTATAAATAAATAAATATTGTCCTGACAGCATTTTAAATTAATAAAAATATCGCCAAATGAAATGCCGTGATACAATCGCCGAATCGTTTTTTTCCGACACACCCACTGTACAGTCACAGGTGTTTTTTTAAATAAGTAGTTGTTAGAAGGTATTTCTATTTTTTCTCATTTATTTGTTACACTCAGGTTTGTACCTCTGTGGTAATATCCCAGACATCCAGGATTGGGGTTGGAGGAATGGCTGTGTGCTCCTGCAGAAACAAAAAGAACACGTTACTGAGGAACAAAGATCTGGATTTAGAAACCGCAACAGAAGCTAAAAAACCTCTTCTGCTGCAATGGCTGCATCCACAGAACCATGCCCGTGGTGAGACAGGATCTCATTGAGATTCAGGCCATCTAGAAAGATCTGCACGGTAAGAGGCCCTCTTGGATCAGCTGGCAAATCCTAGCAAACGTGACACAAAATGAACAGTAATGCTGGTTAATAATACATTTTCTTGTATTCATCTTCTACCAAACTGTTGTGTTAGAGGTGTAAATATCACAGAAATGGTACCAATATTTGCACGTCAACAAAGCGGTTCTGCAGCAGCTCCCTCAAGAAGGCGACGGTAAACTCCTGCCACCTCCCGCCCAGCTGAGGGGAAAAACAAACCCCATCAGGCTCATTCATCAATTACAACATCAGGACCAAAACAAGACAGTGGAACATTCTTTATAGTGACTTCCTCAATCACCTGCAGCTTCAACAGATAAAACAGTCTCTGAATCTGGTAAAAACTGAAACTCCTTTAGCTCAGAGAACCATCTTTACTTCATGTTGATCAACTACCTTTCATTATTTACATCACTGCTGTAGAGTATAACATGTTTTATTATAAATATGGATTTTTTTTGTAGATATTAACTAAGTCAGAAATTTCAAATATCTTGGGGAAAAAAAACAATTACAGAAAAGCTTATATTTGATTTCAGGTCATTGGAGCACTTTAAAGATTCTTGAGTATTTTTTTTTAATAAAGACCCACTCCAATGAAAATTGTGTTTTTGGTATTTTTAACATGTTCCTGTAGCATTTTTCTCATGATGGAGGACATAAAGAAAATTACGTTTAAAACTGCGTGTCTGAGTATTCTTCATTCAAATTGGGATGAATCAGAAGCAGACAAAAAATGCCATTGGAGAAAGAGCTCATTTGTGATGTAATTGTTGCATAAAATCTACAATCATAGGCCACAAGTTTCCTGCTCCGCTCCATCCTGATGCCTCCACTTGTAGACAAATAGATTCATGTACGTCTTTGTTTTCCTGGCCTAACCTGGAATCTAGATCAAAACTGTACGGCTGGATAGCTACAATATTTCTTGTTATTTTTTGTTGCACTGCTAATTTTACGGTTGGGGGTGTGAGGAGCTCTAAGCCAGTGGAAGAGAGTGTAAACTAAAGGACGATGGGAAAGTAGCGTAGGCTTACTCTGCACAAACAGTCCCACCCAACACTCAAGAGTCAGTTTTCTGATGATCTGTCGCTCTGCAGAAACTGTGTCCTAGAACATGACACAGGTGTTTTGATTAAGCCTAAAAATGGCATAATCATAATTAAAAGACCACTGGGAACGCTTTTAATATAGATCAAAGCAACATCGGAGTTGAGCTTTAAAATGTTTTGGCATTTTTCTGACTAAGGGGGAGGAAATGATCAGAAATTGCATTTCTGATCATTTCCTTATTTTTAAAATTGTGAGTCGCTTTTAAAATATTTTAAAAGTTTTATATACATTGTAAGTAAGGGTGTAACAATTAATCGAATATTCAATTAATCAATTGTTATTCCTACGATCCAACCTGATCGAAGCAAGTTGTTCATAGAATCGACCGATACCATTAGAAAATCGTTTCAAAATGAACTATATATATTGCAAAATACCATTTGGATTGAGACACAGTAGGTTTATTTTACTAAAAACAATCAAGTGCATCACAGCGGACAACACGCATGTGATGACAGCAAAAACTGATCCATCCATCTTCCAGTCCAATGTGTGGAAACACTTTGAATTTAGCAAAGACATGTGACCATACAGTGTGCTAGAATGTTATAATAATGTTCCCTTTGGATTATTTGGATGTGGGAAAACAACAGTGGACTGAACTTTAGCTAAATTAAAATGTGACTGGATTTGCCCTTCACTCCTATTTACTTGTTTTTACACATATTTCATTTACACTTGATTATCCTTTAGAAATCCAAGGAATCTGGAAAACTTCTCCTGCACTGTTCAGTACCAGGTGTTCATCTTTGAGTCACACTGGTTGAAGTTTTGGCTAAAGATGTCCTGGATTGATTTTAGGTTAGTGAATCTGATCGTCCAAAATAAAAAGCATTTGAAAGCAATTACAGCAATGAGATTCCATTTGAACAAAAATGATATATTACGTTTTATTGTTTAAATTGTACATGAATTAAAGTAACCCTTCTGAAAGAGCAGGAAGGATGTTTGTTTCCGAGCCAAACTAGTCTCTTTAGAAATGGATCCATGATCAGAAACTTACAGGGTTGATGCCGTGAAGCTTACAGGGTATACAGAGCTGAGGGACATCAGCACACAGCAGCACTGGGTACACATGAGCCATCGGGATGTTCTCCACAAACCCATGATCCACATATTGCACCTGTTTGAAGACAAGCAGCAACTATAGTCATCAAAGTCCCAACTGCAGTACAAGCCTGGAAAAGAACGGTGTCCCTCTGTAGGAGAAAATGAATAGGCCATCTGGACTTTGCTTTTTACGATGAAGACGTTTCAACCAAATCTGATTCACAGATAGACAGCAATGTGATTAGAGAAAAACTCACAATATGATCGACTAAACAAACCTAAAACCAACAAAGTACAAGATGTTTTGGAAACTAGACAATGTTTAAAGAAACTTCTGTTCCAGGTGCTGTGGTCCATTCCTCATGAACAAATTGATCCGAGTGTCCTCTCCAAATGATTCTGCTCCTCAAAGATGTTCAGCTGGATTTGGATCATAAAAAGAACACTTCCGAGTGCTTTGTTTTGTTCTCAATCATGTTTGGGTTCTGGTCATTTTCCAGTTGAAGGCCAAACATCCTTTCCAAACTGGAACTCACCACCATAGAGTCGAGACCTTAACTCTAACAAGAACCTTTGAGGTGTGTTAAAGAAGCTGTTCCACCTTCCACGCTATCCTTTGAAAAAATGATGATGTGAAAGTGGATAAATATTGGACTTAGCAGAAGTTTATGGAAATGATCTGACAATCAAACCTGGAAATACTGGAAGGATTTTTTGACACGGCATGTTTCTCTACAGAAAAAGCTGCAAAAGCTGAGTTTAGATTTGAATGGTTTAGCTGGATTTAATTGATTGATTTGGATAAATCATCACACGATCCAACAATGCGAGTCAAATAGGGAAGGTGCAGACTTCCTGGGTGACCAGGAGCAAGTTTTATGTGCAAGTTTGTTCGACCATTTTCCATATGTTCAATGATAATGTTTGCAGAAGAGGCTGCATTTCAGAAAGAAAAAGGTTTTCAACATAAACAGAATTCATTAAGAAGAATGACTGGAGCGCTGTGATGCTGCTGACCTCAACGTTTCCTCCCAGCACGGAGAGAATCTGTCCTCTGTACCACAGCGAGTCCGATCCAAACACAGCACAGCCCAGAACAGACTTCCAGGTGTAGGGCTTTGGTTCGGGTAGAGTCTTCCAGGTCTGCTGGATCCTTAAACAAAGCTGCTGCAGCTGACACTCTGACACACATACAGCATGTTCAGAAGCAGCAGCGTCATGACTTAATATACATACATAATGACACCAAGAATTGTGAGGCCGTGCTTTATCAGTAACCAAGATATGTGACTTTATAAGTAAGTACACATAAATAATAGCTCTTATTATTAATTGTTTGATTAAAACTGAGACTGTTGTGTACTTTCGAGTGCAACTATGATAAATGTGAAATTGATTATGCATCAAAACAGATGCCAACAATTTCCGTTAGTGAGTGAAATGACAAGCATGATGCTCGTTTACGTCAGATTTTTTTTTTAAACGGTGCACAGTCATCACAGCAATGTGTGGAACTGTAATAGGGCAGAAGGCGATGGGTGTGAGACCATGTAAAATGTGTACAATAAAGTACACACAAACCTGTGAACATTTCCTGATAATGGTAGGCATATATAAGGCATATATAAGGGAAAATTAAGCTGAAAATTAGATTTCGGAGTATTTCTTTATTCAAACTGTTGTAAATCAGGAGCAGATGAAAAAAATGCAGTTTGAAAAAAGCTTATTTGTGATGTATTAAATTTACTGGGCCAGCCACAAACTCCCTGCTCTGCTCCATTCTGATGCATCCACTTGCAGACAAATAGATCCATGTACATATTTGTTTTCCTCGTCTGACCTGGTATCTGAATTAAAGCTGTTTGGCTGCATAGCTCCACTATTGCTTCCGTTTCTGTTGTACCTCTAATGTTAGGTTGGGGGTGTGAAGGGCTAGCAGAAGAAGGGTGCTCTCAGTAATGAAGAGTTGAAGGGGGGTTGGGTTGCTTCATGCCAACAGTCCTGCCCACAACTCAGACACAGGTTTATTGATTCTGGCTTAAAAACAGCATAATCATGATTAAAAGACCACTGGGGCCGCTTTAAAAATAGATCAAAACATGATCAGAGTGAGACTTTGAAAGTTTTAGTTATTTACAGTCGAGCTTCAGAATGATAAAGGTTTGCAAAAATCAGAAACTTTTGGATCTAAGGATGGCCTCCAACATGGGATGGTGCTGCAGACTCTGAATACATAAAATTTCTCACCATGGTTTGGTTTGTTTTCAAATGGCACTTAAAAAAGGAAATGGTGTAAAGCACGGCTGTTGGACTCCAGGCCTTTAGGGCCGGCATACCTGCTGTTTTTTTTTTAAACAAGGCCCAACTTGCTGCTGATCAACCGGCTCAGCTGTGTTTTGCCAATGGCCCTCGAGGCCCTGGAGTTTTGACACCTATGGTGTACAGGTACTTCTGTTTTTATGAACGACAACATTTCTGTTTAGTGAAAATTATTTAGGCTAATCGGTGCATAAAATACAATCTTATCCATAAAATGATATGCATGTGGTATGTGCAGCAGGTCTTGCAGAATGATGCAAAAAGCTGTAAAATGTGGTTCTGCACAAACAGGTACCTAAATCTTGAGATCTGCCATAAATGACACCGTCATCTCCAACAGCAGTGACCGTCATCTGGATGTGGCCCGGAGATGGCAGCTGTGGCGCGTTGTACAATGAAGTCTTAACCTGCGGTTGCACACAAATAGTGGGGATGGTTATTAAAAATAATCATGCATTTTGTGGTACAAGCACCAAATTTGGCATGGATGTACCTTGGAATCCTCTCTATCAGAAAAACACATAAGCTAGAAGAAAATCCAAGATTTTAAAATACATACAGTGGGGGGGGGGGGGGGGGGGTATATTCAACCACCAGCTGTGCAAGTACTCCCACTTAAAAAGATGAGGGGCCTGTAATTTTTTTTTTTTTTTTTAACTTGTCCTGTCCAACAGCTGGGCAGACAGACGAGAGCTGAGGGCCTCTTGTGTTGGACATATTTTGCTTTAACAAGAGGGGTTATTAATCTTCTGACAAACCAAAGGTATGTCTGAATAAACCCCTTTTGTGATTGAGGCCAAACTTTATTAATTTCAATCATGTCTGAAAATCTTTGGTGTTGGACCGGACGGAAAAGGAAAGAGGGGAAGAAGAGAGAGGGACGCTAGAGAGAGGGGGGGGTAGGGGGTGATAATAGGAGGGGAAGGGGGATAAGACCATGAAGCAGCATACAGCAACAAGTTTACTGGTTGTTAATCATTATGGTAAGGTTCAAATGCAGTACAAAAAGGGCGGGGCCCGTCCACACACACACTCAAATGTTATAAACACACCTGCTAGCTGCAAAAATGTCCACCTGTCGGCATGTACACAAAACAGATAGTGTTCACACACGCATACTTATGCCTTAAAACCAACTAGTGTGAAACATTTCAGTCATTCAGTCATGCAAGCTATTAGTGCAAAGGTGAGCTAACACCAGTGCTCAGGTGAGGTTTTATGTTCTTCTAAAATGGATGGTGGAACGTGAAAAGAAGGAGGGAGAGTGCCCAGCCATACCCACCCCAAGACCCCCACCGCAGCAGCAGCGGCAGCCGGAATCCCCCCAACGCCACACGGGAACCGGCAGGGAACAACCGCCGCCCGGGCGACCAAGCCCGCCACCCAGGCCAGGGCCAGCAGGGCCGCCGCAAGGCCCCCAGAGCCAGAGGCCAGGAAAGCACGGAGGGAAAGAGAGCGCCGCCCCAGCCCAACCAGGAGAGCAGCCCCCCCGCCGCGCCGGGAGAACCCAACGCAGAGCCCCACCGGAGAAGGATGCCCACAGCCCCAAACGAGCACCCCACCACCACCCAGGAGTTCCGGGCATCCCCCCGCCCCAACCCCAGGTACGAGCCAGGACCCCCCAAGGGAGACCCGCTCCGCACTCCAGGCAGCCATCCGCCCGGCCCACGGTTGGTCCAGGGAGGAGCGAGGCAGGGGGCCCGCCGCCCCCGCCCAGGAGGGGGGAACCCCGGGGAAAAAAAAGAGGGCCCACAAGGGGTGTTATAAATATGGCCCGACCAGGCTCGGCCACAGTTGGAAATTTGGCGGGGCCCAGCACTCAGGAGCAAGGACCAGAACCCACCCCCCAGGGACCAGACACCCCCGGCTCAGATGTAATGTGAACTCCCCCACCGCGCGGAGAGAGCACCGCCGGGCCCAGGAAGCCGGCACCCCGGGGACACGGCCGCCGTTGCAAAGGGGCCCGCACCCCCCACCAGGGAAGAGGCAGGGGACAGATGGACCCAGGTCCCACCTTCAGGGGCCTGTAATTTTTGTCATAGATATAACTCAACTATGAGAGACAAAATGAAAAAAAAATCCAGAAAAATCACATTGTCGGACTTCTAGATAATTTTTTGGAAAATATGGTGGAAAAAAGGTATTCAGTCTCCAACAAAAGTTCAACTCGATGCTTTGCTGTATATATATCCTTTGTCTGCAATGACAACAGTCAAAGATTTTCTGCAAATCTTCACAAAGTTTTCACAAACTGTTGCTGGTATTTTGGTCCATTGCTTCATGCAGATCTCCTCTAAAGCAGTGATGTTTTGGGGCTGTTGCTGAGCAACATGGACTTTCAACTCCTTGCAAGACTTTCTATGGGGTTGAGATCTGGAGACTGGCTAGGCCATTCAAGGACCTTAATGCTTATTACAAAGCCACTCCTTTGTTACCTGGGAAGTGTGTTTGGGATCGTTGTCACCCTCAAAGACCCAGCCACGTTTCATTTTCAATGCCCTTGCTGATGGAAGGAGGTTTTCAATCAAAATCTGACTATACATGGCCCCATTCATTCTTTCCTTTACACGGATCAGTCGTCCTGGTCCCTTTGCTAAAAAACAGCCCCAAAGCATGATGTTTCCACCCCCATGCTTTACAGTAGGTATGGTGTTCTTTGGATGCAATTCAGCATTCTTTTTCCTCAAAACACGACAACGAGGAGTTCTGACCAAAAAGTTCTATTTTGGTTTCATCTGACAGTCTCCAAATCCTCTTCTGGATCATTCAAATGCTCTCTAGCAAACTTTAGACGGGCCCGCACATGTACTGGCTTTAGCATGGGAACAAGTTTGGCGCTGCAGGATTTGAGTCCCTGATGGTAAAGTGTTTTACTGATGGTAGCCTTTGTTACTACTGTCCAAGCTCTCTGCAGGTCATTCACCTGGTCCCCCGTGTGGTTCTGGGATTTTTGCCATTCTTGTGATCGTTTTGACCTCATAGGTGAAAAAGCAAATGCTCAGAATGCACATTGAATCTAGTCTAGATTATGTCACAATGATGGGAATAAATGTGTGCAATTACCTTTGCAGTTGAATTAAGGCGGCGGGGGCTTGGTTTTGGAGGGGTGAGAGTCCCTTCGAGGGAAGTTTTAAGCAACAGGGACAGAGAGGAGTTTTTTTTCTCATTTGTTTGCGTCTTGGTGGTTGGAGACCTTACATCTTTTTCCTCAGGTTTTTGGATGATAGGATCTCTGCTATAAGACAAAAAACAACAATTAAAACTTAAAAATCTGAATACAGATGTTAAGACCTGTTTAAACCTAAAGAGGCTGTCTTAGTTTTGTTCTAAATTGAAGCAGTTAGACAAACAACTAGTATAGGCCATTAACCAAGAAAGCGCGCACAAACCTGGGCTTTCTTTTCCCCAGTGCGAGCCCTTCATGAACAAGGAAGTCTGACATGCTGACATACTGCCCTATTTTGTTGGAGCAGAACAAGGTGACAGGTACTGGGCGTTCCTCTGTAGGCTCCTAAATAATGGAACGGTAAGAGAAAAGAAGCACACACTGTATAGATAGAAGAGAGTTAAAAAACAAAAAAATAAAGATAAAAGATGTATACCTTAATAGTGATTAGAGCCACTGCCCCGCTTACGTAGTGGGAGAACAAGTCAATTGCTGTACTAGTCCAGACTGATTGCCCCCCCGTAGGCCTTACATTAAACAAAGAGAGAAAGAAGGAAGTCAGTTCAGAGGAAGACGATGGCAAAATTTCACTCCCAAATATCTACATTTCAAAGAAATTACAACAGGTGTATACATCAACATAACAACAATCTAAAACTTGGCGATGCACAAAAGCATTTGACTACTAACAATATTTCATGGTTAGGTCAACCCTAAGCAGGCTGCTGCAAGCAGGAAAGTGGGAGTAGTGGTGACTCACGTGATATCATCAAGAGAGCACTCAAGTGACATGGAGCCGATCAAAGAGGATGGCAATGGCCGCAGACTGCTGACATGCAGCTTCTCTGTGTTGCCATGGTCACATCGTCTCACCTGAACAATTAGAGTTAATCAAACATTTGACAGTAATTTTGAAGGGATGTTTTTAGCGTATACACTAGTATACACTAGTACACACAAGTTGTCACACTGCCCATTTCCCACAGACATTAAGTCAAGTCAGTTTTATATAGATGTCTAATGCACGTTCGCCTGCAGAGGAAGAACATGGAAAACTCAGGAGTTCAAATAGAAGAGAATAAAACGTTACTGATCCGACAAAAGAAAAATTACCTTTACCATAGCTCTATTAAAAACATTGGATATGAGGCGTTGTAGTCTAATAGCTGACAGGAAGAAAGATCCTGCAGTGAGGTGTTTCTGACTAAAGGAGCTCCTCAGTGCACCCAGAGTTTCATGCAGAAGTTGATGAAGCGGATTGTCCATGATGGATTCCAGTTTCTGTAACAACCTCCTCTAACCCACTAGTCACAGACTCTAGGTGACATCCCAGATGGAAGCTGGATCTCCGCACCAGGCAATCCTCTGCCTGTTTCAGTCAATTCACCTCAACCCCCCCCCCCCCACCACCACTCCGTAGAAAATGAAACACCATCATAAACTCAAACAGTCTCCTCAGCCTCTATTGCGATCTCAAGTCGCTTCTCCGGTGGTGTTTTGTTATTGCCAAGCAACAACAGCCCACCGTGTAAAATGATGCACCCGCAGACCGCTTCAGACCCAGAAATAGCAGAAAAACTGCCCAAAAAGAGGCAGTAGATATAGTCCTCATCAAACCTGTTCAGACATCCACAGATGTTAATCAGTGATGACCGTCTGTCAACATTTTCTTTAATGAAGGCAAAGAACGACCCCCCTGTTTAAAAAGAAAGTTCATTATTTTAACTAAATATATATTTGTAACTCTTACTCAGCAAAGACTAAGGCCATGACTGCGACCATTAGGTCGCATTTTGCGACCAAAATTTGAGAGTGTGCGACTGAATTTTACATCCAGTCGCACATGTGCGAACAGTAAATTTGCCTCCCCCACCCTCCGTATTTTTTATACATTAAACGTGGAAGGGGCACGTCAATGATCGATGAAATAATCAATGAGACGTGAGCGCACACGCACGCAAACACACACACAAACTCGCACACATACTCATGAGACGAGAGCACACACTCGAGTAAGTGGCTAAAATGCGTGTAGGGGGAGGGGCCTAGAGATAATCGAGCACGCGTAAACATCTGTGGGAAGGAAACGGAGACAAATATCATCACAACCTGTGGTGCATCTGAGCTATGAGCAAGCGAACCATTGATTCGTTCTTCCGACCTGCGGCTAGTGTACCAGTGCCAGAGTCTGCAGCAGGGGTCTCTAACTCGCGGCCCGCGGGCTATTTGTGGCCCCAACCTTGAAAGTTTAATTTTAATGCGTCCTGCCAGTTTGTATGAATGACACCTTTTCATTGACAAACCAATCACAGTGGAGTAAATGACTATTGGGGGCGTGACAATGACCAGGCTTGAAAGCAGGAAACCTGACAGCCCCCTCCCCAGACCACACGAAGGAGTTCCTTACTTTCCTTTTTAGAACGTATCTATTCGCTCGTAATTTTCTAAGTGCATGCAGTCCGTGCTGAACTTTTCTCTGGGCCGCATAGACCCGGAGGTTACGGTTAAGTGCGCGGCGTCGCATCCCCCCAACCAAACGGTTTATGCACGGCTGTTACGACTCCCGCGGGACTCGGGTCAGCTGAGGAGAATAACTGTCCCACACCTACATGCGTGACAGCTAACGGGGCTTGAACTTTAAACACGGTTTAGTCCGAGACGCACTTTAAAACACGTGGTGAAAATGCAAGGATAGAAGTGTTTGAGATGAACCAGCGGCTCGCCTGGATCATTGGGGAGACCAGGCCGGGGGGGGGCGATGGCGAATCTGCAGAGAGACTGAAGGAGAACAGGAAGTTGAAGTTCAATTCAGTTCAATTTAGTTTTAATATGCCTCTCCCCCTTAGTATGATCTGTGTTATTATATATTTTATATTTATTTGAATGTTTTGTAATGGATGTAGCCTTTTTTTAATCAATTGGTATTTTAAATTATTTCAATTTCTCACTTAACTACAAAAAGCGTCAGGACACATGTCCCATAATGCATTGTTTTGTAGTCATAGGGCAGGTTTCAGTCAGTTCAGTACTAAATTTCCAGCTGCGTTCGGTAGGTTGGGGCCTTGCTGCCCCCGCATATTCTCCTGATATTTTTGTGATGATTGACAGGTGATGTTGGAGCAAAAACAAAAATATATGTCACACACCAGGTGATCTGAACAGCGTTGCGTCCATCTGGGTGATCTCAAACACGCTTATTGTGCGTCTTGACTGCACTTATTTGGTGTCACCAAGATAAATTTCCATTAGTTTTTGAGCCTCTCTCTGATCTCAGGTATCTGTATCGATTGTTCTGATATCAAGTGAACATCGCCCGTTCTTTTACAGCTTACCTTCTTCTGTCAGTTTACCTTGTTGCATCTTCAAAAGTGCAGACTAAAATGTGACACTGAATTTGAAACAGAGCATTGTAATTTCTGCATCTATTCTTAAAGTATTTATTCATAATACAGTGGAAATTAGTAGATTTGGTTAGAATGTTGATTTACGGTATGGGCCCCTACATTTTCTGGTTGTGCCCCTAAAATTTTCAGTTGGGTGCCACTGTGCTCCTAGTGAAAAAAGTTAGTCTGGAGCCCTGCATGTCTGAAATCCTCCCTACCCCTAACTACTTAAAAAAAAAAAAAACTATATAGTGGAGGACTATCTAGTGCCCTTGATTTTTAAAACAATTCAGACACCTGTTCACTTCTTTTTTTTGAAATGCCAAATATGATGTCACCCATTTCCCAAAGTAAAAACTAATAAATATGAACATTTTACAAAGAGCTTCATGCATCTGCTGTGTTCTGATGACAAAAAATGTGAATAAATTTGAAAACATTTTTTTCAACTGACAAATCAGTCAAACGCAATGCATTATGGTCTGTATTCGACAGTCTACAGCAGGGGTCGGGAACCTTTTCGGCCGAGAGAGCCATAAACGCCACATATTTTTAAATGTAATTTCGAAAGAGCCATACAATAATGTAGTGTCACTTTCCCACACTGAGGCTCGGAGTCTTAACCTCTTCTTCTTCCACTTTCGGCTTCTCCCGTCAGGGGTCGCCACAGCGAACGAGTCGCATGGTAGATTTGGCAATGTTTTACGCCGGATGCCCTTCCTGACGCAACCTTCTCAAACCGGGCTTGGAACCGGCAGAGGTAGATAAGGGAACAGGGAGCAGCCCGGAGCCGAACCCTGGTTTCACGGACGGAAGGCGCCGCAAACCAGCACGAGCTAAACCGGCTCCCCGGAGTCTTAACCTCTTAAGGTTCTTTATTCTGGTTACTGTAGGCCGTAACCAACGCTGTACAATTAATTAAGCAACTCCTCAATCTCTCCTGCTAAGAGCGCCTAACCCAACTTTATATTCACTCACTGCCGCATCAGCCCTAACATTTCTCTTATTCGGCCCATAGCTGAACCCCTTTGGTCCAAACTACCTAACAACAGGCTGAGTGACAGAACTGAGAGCCAATCAGCATCTCTGCTTGATGCGTTCAACGAACTCCAGAATTTAGAACGCGACCCAGCAACAGCCACCCAGTCCAATTCAGTCCGCAACGATATGTTTAAAACTAAAAATACAAGTGAATGTGTGCATTTTATGTCATTTCAAAACTTTTAAAGTACAATAAGTCTGTGGATTCTTTTGAACAACATTGTTATGCTGTTGCTAATAAATGATGAGTATTTCTTACCATTATTACGACTTCTGGTGCTGCATGGTTTTGCTGATCATGGTCTAGTCTGGTTGACACGTGGTGAGTTTCTGCTTCATGCAGGCGTTGAGACTTTAAACGTGATCTTAGGCTGTTATGAATGTTCTGTTGATGTAAGAAAGACTGCTCACATGCAGATGCGGAGCCAAACATATACTCCCACCCTACAGTATGTGACGGGCAGCATGTTTTAAGTTTTGACAATCCCTGCGCGATTCACCTTGCTGCATGTGCCCACAACCCCGCCCCCTTTCTTCCTCACACATCCCGCTGCAACTGCGCGCTCTTTCTCATAGACGGGAGTGCGCAGTTGCAAGGACGGCAGTTCGCAGGTTTTAGGCTGTTATAAACTCTGTGAAATAATAGATGATAGTAAATTGATAGTGATGCAGATTTTTTTTCCTCAAGCACTGCTACTACTGCACGCCCCCCCTGGCATCGCATCGCACCCAAGAAGGACTGGTCTAATGAAAGAAAAAGTATAATTAAAAATTTGCCTGCGAGCCACATGTGACCATCAAAAGAGCCATATATGGCTCGCGAGCCATAGGTTCCCGACCCCTGGTCTACAGAGTATCAATGCACTCTTTTTTTTTTTCAAAGACTTCTGGGAAATTTCCAGAGCACTGGATTATGGAATTGTCAGACACCCTGAGAAAATGGCAAGTTTACCAAGTCGTGAATTGTGAGGGAATTCAGACACAACCTTAATATTATTAAGGGGAGTTTTCATAGTCAGGAACTGGTGCTAAGGTGATGAGAAGCCAAACTGGTGCCGACTAAGACTGAACTGGCACTGGAAGCAGCTCCATGGAATAGAGGGTGATCAGTCACAGGTGAGATTGATCCTTGATAAAGTTAAGCAAAATGAAGAAGCATCTGTTTGACATTGATGTTTAGATGATAGTGCACCACAGTCATGAACAACAGTAATTCAAAGATCATTCTTAAGCTTCAAGTAAATAAGATGTTAGTTTCTTGAACAAAAGTAAAACTAAAGACAAAAGCCTGTTAGCACTCCACTGCTCCCATAAACATTCAGGTTTCATCTGATCAGCTCTGTTAAAGTTTTAACACTTCATTCAAAGTTTAAACAAATTTTGTTTAATTTTTAATTTTGTTAAAAAGTTAAAATTCTAATAATTTATAGATTTACCCCAAGTTTGGTAAAATACTGTGTTAAAAGAGTGACACCTTCATTAAGTCACATCTTCCAAGTCCATTTATTCCAATTTGTGAGACCTAAAGGTAGTTCACTGTGATTAAGGTGGATCCTAATGTTGTACCTGGCCCTTTGATTCTGTCAACATTTAATTTGATATCAAAATCATGGCTTTCAGCTGCTCTGACCCCAACATCTGGAACTCTCTTCCACTGGATTTAAGAAAATGACACCCTGTCCCCCTTCAAATCCAAATTTAAAATGCATCTGTTCAGAAAATCCTATCTTTAGCACTGCCTCACCATTCTGTGTCTCCCATCCGTTTTATCTGTTTTTATTCGAACAGTGGCCTGGAGAGCCCCGAAAGGAGCTTTTAAATAAAATGTACCATTATTATTAAGATCATTGTCATCTAAAAACATAATCTGCAGGTTACAACTACAGAAACTTGGAACTCCTGGTTTGGAATACTAAAGTTAATGCATCTTGAAATAGTTTAGCTATGATCAAACAGCTAAATTCAATGTTAAAATATTATAAAAAGTACTGTTTTTCCGGAATACAAATCACAGCTTATTTGTATAGGTGCAACTTGTACATTTATTTAAAAAATAAATAAATAAATAGCAACAACCGCTAGAGGGCAATGTAGGAATGTATCAGTATTTGCTGGAACCAATCATCTGGGACATCATGTGTCAGTCCATCCATCAATGCCAGATTGCGCCACAGGCTGTCAAGGAGTTGGCGGATGCTTTGGTTCAGGTATTGAAGGAGATCCCCCTGGTGACCATCCACCGCCTAGTCATTCAGGCATGTGGAGGCCCCAAACTAATGAGCCTCCTTTTGACTTGTTTCAAAGACATTACATTAAAGTTGGATCAGCCTGTAGTGATTTTCCATTTTAATTTTGGGTATGATTTCACATATGGTTGTGTTGTCAGCCCATCCAACCATGTAAAGAATAAAGCATTGAAAAAGAATACTTCATTCGTTCAGATATAGGATGGGTTTTTGTAGTGTTCTCTATATTTTTTTGAGTAGTGTATGATTTTTTTTTCTTGTTTTCTTGACTCTGAAGAGACATTGTTCAAAAAAAGATGGAATTCTTGTGTTTGCTCATCATACTTCTGCCGTGTCAGTGGAAGTGAGGTCGGCGCAGATCTGCCCTCGCTCCCAGACTCCGTTGATGTACGCAGCGCAAAACATGTCTGCCTTCCACACCACCTCCTGTGGCTCTGTGAGTTCACACTCACTCCTCACCTTTTCACAGATCCTGCAAAAAGAATATCCTCATTGTTGTATTTGTGCTACAAAAGAAGGGAAGTGAGACTAGGGTGTCAAGACTGTTGTTCTAAATTAATGAAGAATAAATGTGCAAACATTCTGTAATGGCACAAACCTTTTTGCAGTATTTCTTATTGCTTTACTCCAGTTTGGTGGTTAAGCAGGAGGAAAGAATTTAAAATGAGGGCTATAGTGCAGTGGGTAACAAGTATTTGACCCCTTAATGATTTTGTAGGTTTGCCCACTTAAAAATTGTATGTTCATTTAAGTAGTGAGAGATAGAAAATCACAAAGAAAATAACACAGTTAATGTTCAAGAGCACCTATAAAAAAATAACATAATTTCCTAACATTCGATCAAAGTCACTGCTAACCTTTGGAGCTGTGCGTCATACTGGGTGAACTGGACATAGAAGCTGCTTGGTGAGCAGACATGGCTGATCCTGACAGTCAGGTCTTTGAGCTGATCAGGAGATCGCAGGTGAATCTGTAAGTCCAATAGTTCCTTGTTCTGTTCTCTACAATCAGTTTTGCCTGAAGGATAACTGCTTGGTTTTGCAGAACTGATCTCCAATACAGGATCCCATATGTCAGCATCATTGTCAAACAGACTGGCTTTGTTGGTTTTCATCCTGCACGAGTCACAAAGTGGGGAGAGTTAAAAAGGAAAGAAAGTTGAAATTGGACTGATGCATTCTTAACCATTTTCCCATTGCAGACTAATGAAAAAACCTCTTCCACAGTAATAAATCACATACACTCACTGGCCACCATGTGCTTGTTCAACATAAATTTCTAATCAGCCAATCACATAGCTGCAACTCATGCATTTAGATATGTAGACATGGAGTGATCATGTTAGGTCAAACCCCTTCCACTGAAAGTAGGCTCTGGACAATCTGTCAAATGCTTTAAACATTCAACGGGACGCCACCTACTTTTATTGAGGAACTTGATTGGTCATTTTATAACTTGGCTACAGCCAAAATACAATGAAAACAATTAGGATTAGCAAGAACATGTTACAGACCCACTCCAATCAAAATCCTGTTTTTAGCATTTTTTACATGTTCTATCATTTTTCTCATAATAGAGAACATTTATAAAATAATTTAAGATTAAAACTGCATTTCTGAGTATTTCTTTATTCAAATCATGTTGGATCAGGAGCAGATTTGGCCACTATTGGCTGCCTCTATTTGGACGCACAGCAAATTCGCAAACTCCACGGAGAAAGTAGGTGTGTGTGTTAGCCTGGGGGCGGTGCTGGCAGCCCAGACTCTTCCTATAGGGGCTGTTCCTCACTTATGTATGCATGAAAGTGAGAACCCACTCATTTTCTTGGATTGAGAGCGAAATGCGAGTCCAGATTAAAATACCGCTTTGGGATCGTTTTTTGTGAGGAAAAGACATAATACACTTAAAAGCAAAAAAAATAAAAGTTATTCTGCATGATATAGGCCCTTTAATAATCAAATTGAGTATTTACAAGAATCTCATGCAAAAGACAAAAATTGGAAAAGTTAAGTACAGTAAATAAAAAGGAAAAAGAAAACAAAATATTGAAAATATACAGCATTTAAATGATGTACTGCTGGAATTTTACATACTATTATTTCATAATGAAAGGGTAGAAGTCCAAATTAATAATTGTTTTTAAATATTTGTAAAGTTGTTATAGTATAGTTGTTGAATATTTTAAGTTAAATTTGAAAGCCAAAAATATCAACTTATAAATCTAATGACAAATTTACAAAAGTAGTCTTACTTGTCTTTACAGCAGGCCAGCTCTTCTTTAACCAGAACCTCAGCTATGTTAGCTTGTGCTCCATCACTCTCAAAGACTGTAACCGGTATCGGTGCAGGTCTGGAAACTCTTTCTTCACACGAAGCCATAGCAACAAAGAAATTGTTTAGTTGTAAAAAACACAAGACATGAAAACGAAAAAAAGCGCATAAATTGTACCCGTTACAAAAATGAGGACCAGCTTCTGGTATGTTAAACTGATGAATCTGCTGGTGCAGACTTCACTCCAGGTCTCTCCATCGAAAGGAATCACGTCTGCCAAACAACAGGGGATGGCCTGAACACATTGAGATGCTCAGTTATGATTTCATCTCTAAAATCAACAGAACGTAAAGCTTAAATACGATATACAACTAAGTACATTTACCAAAACAAAAGAAAGCATATTAGCATTTGAATAAACAACTGATGTTTTAAAAGAAAAAATCAATTCAGTTTACAGAGAGTGAGAACAGTTATGTGGCTCTTTCAGGGAATTTTTCTTTCTGGTACTTCAACTTGCACTGCAAAGTATATTTATTATAATGAAGAAAGTATTTAATGTTCTTTTATTCATTTCCAAAGTTTTGTTTAGAATTAAAGGACAAGTCTGTGACAACCCGTGAATAAAGCTACGTTCACACCAAACGCAATTTGCGCGTCAGATTTGGCCACTATTGGCTGCCTCCATTTGGACGCACAGCAAATTCGTTGCTTGATGCTAGTCCAGAAATGTGTTCATAAACTTGATGCCTAGATGCGTGTGGAAAGAGGTATTGGCAAATGTTTTTAGCTTCATCGCTACATGGAGCAGTCTCTGTGTATGTCTCCTTTAAAATTCATGGAAGACACAGATTATGTTTTTGTTTTTTTGTTGATGAGATTTTTGAAGAGTTCTACAAAAGCATCTCCATGTCTGGGTCCATGACATCATTCAGAGATTCTCCCCCAGTACGGTGTCTCTACACCATTTACTTCAGGAGCTGCATCTGAATGACGGTCTCCGTCAGCGGTACTTCTGTTTCTCTGTGTTCCTAGCGCTGCACTTTTCTGGACTGAGATGTCTGAGATCTTTCCGGGGATCTGTTGTAGCCAGTTCTCCTGCTTGGGGGTTTCTGCCCCGGGTGCTTCAATTACCACATCCACTTCTGTCACCTTCATTTTCCAGGCTTTCACCAGTTCTTCCGAGTCCCTAATTCTCATGTTCCTTCTTCCAGATGTTTCTGGTTGGGTGACTATTACCATCCTGTCAGTCTGGATTTGGAACTCCCACAGGTTCTCTGCTCTCTCCTTCTCTACTACATTCAGGAGTGTTTCCCATTTTGACTTTGACTTTCTGAGCCTCTATCACTCAGGTGCTCAGGGCTTGTTCTTGAGCTGCCAGGATGATTCCTTAAGTGCTGTTCTGTAGGCCAGTCTTTTCTGTTAAGACTTCTTTATATCAACCACTTCAGTTATGGTCCAGTGGTACATCCCATGCAAGGGGAACAAGCCCTGAGCCCCAGAGCAATAGAGGCTTAGATCTACCACCCCAGACAAGAACCAAGGAGTTGGCTGTACAAAGAGGGGCCTAAAACAATCCAGCACATAACTGCAGGGTGTAAGATGCTGGCCGGTAAAGCATACATGGAGCGCCGTAATCAAGTGGCTGGAATAATATACAGGAACATGTGTGCAGAATATAAACTAGAAACCCCATGGTCAAAATGGGAAACACCTCCGAAAGTAGTAGAGAAAGAGAGAACAAAGATCCTGTGGGACTTCCAGATCCAGACTGACAGGATGGTAATGATGAACCAACCAGACATTGTACAGGTGGATAAAGAACAGAGGAATCCATTGCGGTGGATGTGGCAGTACCAAGTGATGGAAGCATCAGGAAGAAGGAACATGAGAAACTGGAGAAATACCAGAGAAGAACTGGAGAAAGCCTGGAAAGTGAAGATGACAGTGGTGCCTGTGGTAATTGGAGCATTCGGGGCAGTAACCCCAAAGTTGGAGGAGTGGCTACAATAGATACCTGGAAAGACGTCAGACCTCTCAGTCCAGAAACAGCTCAGTCTTATGCTGGGCTTGGCGAAATTGTTACAATGTAACAGACAATGAAAAATTAAACAGATTTGGTGATTTGAATTACTAGAAAGAGATTAGTCCTTTTTGCTGTTGTAACCTGAATAATTGTTCATTTGCTGTGCAAATGTACTAGATTCTTCTGATGTTTCAAATAATAGAATGACCATCACTAGCCGCGGTTACATGTACAAAATACCTTGATCGGATTAGAATTCGACCGACATGGGCCCAGAAAAACTTTTCCGATTAGAACAAATGTTTACATGCGCAGCACTTTTGGTCGGAATAAATCATTTGCACATGCGCAGTTCTGTTTAAAATACCGGAAGAGGAAAAGAGTCCCGCTGTAAACAAGCCGAGCTGCCACATACATATATGTAGCAGCTCTGTAATAAACAAGATGATCTTCTAAACATGCTTTTGTTAATGTTATAGTTATTATGAAGCGCCTGTGACTATAGTTTAGGTAGTGACTATATTTAGATATTAATTTGTTTTAGTGATATTGAAACAAATTTGGATATACCTGTTCATGAAAGATAACTTTTTTTAATATCAAACTTAAAATGTGAATAAATGTCACCATGGCAGGAAGTGTGAAGAACTCATTCTTGATCTTCCGTAGGTCACTGACTGGAATGATTTTCCTATTGCCAAAATCCACATAGAGCACCTCCACTTTACTTGCTCTTGGACAACCTGCACACATGCAGAGACACAATGCAAATTATTGCAAGTAATATTACTATGCGACACACCAAAAAAATTCAACAGTTTGTGTCACATGCATTCTACGACCGTCTTATAGAACAAGCCACTAAAAGTTTTTTTTTTTTTTACTTCTGTTGCTAAAGTATGAATTTTCTTAACTTACACATCTTCACACCAGAATTATTTTTTTGCAACAGTTCAAAAGGTCTGGGTTTTGTGGGCCTGAAAAGCACCGAATTGTTAGTTATACCCAACATGTGCAACAAAGCAAATTTAGTTCTGATTTACATTTCTTTAGATGTCCTTTTTCTTCATTCATGGCTTGTAATTAAAGTGAATGTTATAAACAAGAGTAAAGTATTGTGTAGGGTGCATACAAGACGATCTTACTTATATCTGATAGCTGATTACAGTTATCACTCGCTACATCGCTGTTCATCTTTCGTGGTCTTACAGCTTTGCAGATTTTATTGTGCCGATTTCTACGTTTATTTTAATATTTTTTTTAACAGCGCCTCGTCAGTCTCCTCCGTGCCGTGCCTCCTGTACAGAATGTGTTCAATTTGCAAAATCTACATAAATCTGATCGCGAAGAGATCTTTGTTTTAAAGATACTGGACTTATTTTACTACAAAGGTTTGAGAGAAAAGCGGGAAAATCTTTGTCTGAGAAAAGAGTAGAAAAGTGTGTAGTGAGGAATTTTACAGCCTTAACACATCTAGAATTATTGTAAAAAAAATAACTCGCATCCAACTTTTGGAAAATAAAATGTCAAATTCCCTTTTCTTTATAATTTTAATTAAATGATAGAATGGGCGTTGTTGAACATGAAACAGCAGTTTGGAATATTGCTTTTGCATCTAAATTTTGAGTCAACAAATGCAGCTTCACTTTGAAAATTAAAAAGCCTTTCTGGTATTGACTTTTATTTTAAGCTATGCTATACAAAAACATCCTCACCGATGACCTGTGCTCTGTACCACAGGTTTTCTTCAAAGCGGGCAACACAGGGCTGTCCAATCTCCGGACAGTAGACTTTAAGCTCTTCATCTTCAAGCACAGCTGGAGTGTTATAGCAGTCCTGAAGTCTGGTTGTGAGCAGCAATGACTCCATGCTGTCAACCTGGTGAGATGGTGGTATTTTAATTTTTAAACAAATGGAAAGATAAAATGGAAAAGCACCAAACAGAACTTTGATGCTGCAAAACTTTATTAAAATGCTCATCTTTTTTAAGAACATCCACAACACATGGAATTGTTTTGATACCGCTTGGACGTAGAAGTCACCAGGGCTGTTGATGTGGCAGACCACCACATTGAGTTCTGTGTTGACTCTGGGATAAACTGGAGGGTAGTACAGCAAAGGCTTTCTGTCCGTAATCACTGGATAATAAAACCTTTAAAAACAAAAACAAAAACTTGTAAAGTTGATAAGAATAACAATACCTGACACCAAGTACCATATTTTAGGTCCCACATCCTTTTAGTCTCGTCACTCTCAATATCACTTTAATCTTGACACAAAGTTGAACCTCTGCTGTCTCTGTCATGCAGTATTCCAGCCTATCCACACTTCTTGGTGATCATCAACTTTTCACGCTGCTCCTCACTTTCAGTTCCTCCTCACATTTCCAGTGTTGACATTCCTTCGACTACCGTAACTTTTCAACCGTTAATGCAATTAACCTAAGTCAAGCAGATTCTGAAGCAGTGAATAGCAGCTTTGCACTCATATGCAACACCATTTACTGTCAGGATTCAAAATGCACATGCTTTGTACCTGTAAGCACTTGCTTCATAGTGAAATGCTTACGTAATCAATGTAAATCAGTTGTCTCTGTTGCAGAGAAAAGCAGCTTTCTGCTGTTGTGCAACACTTTACACTAGTAATGTGTTCCATATAAGTGCAAAGCCGATATAAAAAGCCGCTTTTCTCTGCGTCAGAAGCGGTTGATTCACCTTGGTCGCTTTAACAGTCAACGAGCAAGTCAAATCCACAATATTCATGTTTTCTATTTTACTATAATCGTAGTTATATGGCAGTACCAGTACCAACTTGGTACAAAAATACGGAACCCAACCCTGGCTAGAACTGAGTTGTACATGACTCACTGAGCTCTGTAACAGCAAACGCAGGGATAATGAGTGAAATCTACCACAAGATGGTCCTTGTGAGGGTCTTTTAGCTTTGGTCCAGACTTGCTGATAGAGGCTTAGTGTGAGGAGTTACTAACTAGCATTTGGAGGTTTAGGTGGTAAACAAAAGTCTCTGAAATACACATTTGCTTTTGAATAATTCGTTAAATATTGTTTTGGCAGCATTTGAAATCATTACAAGTATCTAAATGACATATCGTGATATTTCACACAATTTATTTTTTTCCTACGACCCTAGAAATAAATCGATGAATGCTTTCACAGCATCTGTGATGTGGGCCCTCATGTTTTTTTATGTTAAGAAATCTATCATAGCATTCTGTCAGCCGATCCTTCATTGGGCTTTCCATCATCCACCTATCTGTCTTGGCCTTCACTCTTTCGGGAGACTTTCTTGTGGCAAAGTCATCAAAAAGCACCACTAATGGAAACTTCTGCTTTGAACTCTGAGCACAAGTAAAACATGTTCTCTCATGACAAATATTCTTTTTGCATTGCACCAGATCTGCATGCGGTTGTTTCCAACATACCACTGAATACTTTTCCTCCTTGGATCCTTCTGATACAGCCAGATTATTGCTTTCAACTAAAAAGCTCATTGCACTAATTTCTTTGTGTGTTTTCCATTATGAGTTTTTCAATGAGTTCCAAAAGTTGACTATAAAACATTGACTGTATAAAAAAAGAACTGGGCAGAGCGCTTGTGACATCACCCATAGAAAATGCCCTACCTCCAGCTCCTGCAAAATGAAGCTAATTCAGTTGCCATTTCTCCAAGATACGGACGTTGCCATGTTGGAGGCAGACCATGGTGATTGGTCAGAGTGGCCTGAGTCGCCTGAGTCAACGTTTCTATGGCAACTACTGTCACCAATCAGAAATGAGCATGTTCTAAGTCCACACCTATTCCACAGAAAGGAGGCTCAGGAGAATCTGTCAATCAAATTTTCGAGGTGGGAACCAACAAGTACCACATGTTTTCAAATATTGATTACCATATTTTCGTGACCATAAGGTCCATAAGACCACACTTAACACACACAGGTGTGTCTGCACTTGCGCATGTGCAGGAAGGAGGGGGGCAGAGCGCTCACTGCAAGTGAGTTTCCCCTGCGTCTTTCGACCACGGTCAGTAATGTCATCGCAGGAAAGGTTCAAAACTTGCATGCATGTTTTCCCGGTCTGTGTTAACGGGCCGTAACACCCGGTGAGCCTTTTGTATGTGTCAAATACTAAAAAATCACCCATAACTGAGACTGCGCCCTATAACCCAGTGTGCCCTATGGTCGTGAAAATACGATAACTTTCACTACATAAAAAATATCACGAAAAAAAGAGGATTATCAAGAGCATGATCATAAAAAGTTGTCAGAGAAAGAATAATTATTCTGTCCAATAGAATGATCGAATAATAGCTTTTAATTCTCTATAGAAATCAATGGGATTTTGGCTTCTTGGAGCCAGCGGGTACTTCCTATTTAGAACTCGAGAAGGGAGGGATCACTTTATCCAGTTCGTCTATACCAGGGGTCTCAAACTCAATTTACCCAATAAATTTGTATGGAACATACTATACTATTAACTATACTCTATTATTAACTGTTTTCTGTACAAAATGTACTCATAAAACTCATTCAAATAAAATAGGTCAATAAAAAAAAAAATCAATCGATAAATAAATCAGTAATACATTTCTGTTTAATTAGTCTTCTATATTTGCTGTTTGCTAATTTAAATGTCCCTATTAACACAGTTCCGTTAACACTGTTGAATTATAACTACAGTTCCGTAACCTCTATCAATGGATTCTTCTGAACACGGCTTCTCTTGTCTACTTGTTACTGCTGGACACTTGGCAGCACTTCCTCCCAAACAGCTGAGACCCTCAGTGTGGCTTGAAGATGATTGTAAATCTGGACAGTACTTGGACTTGTTGATATTGAAGGTGGAGACGTCAGAGAAGATGTGCTCCCAATTTTGAGTCTGTGTTGAATGTTTTTTTTTTTTTTAAGTTTACTTTTTAAAACACAAATCAGTAAAGGAGAAACAAAATAGAGTAACCATTTTCTGATTTTCTTACTTTTTGCACATTTAAACCCTGGTCACAAGTTATTGTAGACCAGCCGGTCAGCCACTCCTATATTTTTATAAAAATAGGATGGAAATTCATGTTGATGACACCAAATAAGTGCAGCCAAGATGCACAATAAGCATGTTTGAGATCACCCAGGTGGACGAAACGCTGCGCAGATCACCTGGTGTGTGATGTATGTTTTTGCTTTTGCTCCAACATCACCTGTCAATCATCACAAAAATATCACCAGAAAGGGGCGGAGCAAGGCCCCAACCTGAGCGAACGCAGCTGGAAATGTAATACTGCACTGACTGCAAGCCGCAAATAGACTACAAAACAATGCATTGTGGGAAACGTGTCCTGATGGTTTTTGTAGTTGAGTGATCAAGTAAAATAATTTAAAATACCTATTGAATAAAAAAAGGCTACATGCATTACACAAATTAAAATAAATATAAAAGATATAATAACAAAGATCATACTAATGGGGAGAGGCATATTAAAACTAAATTGAATGTTAAGTCCAACTTCCTGTTCTTCAGTCTCGCTGCAGCTTCGCCTTCATCCCTGCCCCCCCACCTGGTCTCACTAATGATCCAGGCGTGGCGCTGGTTCATCTCAAACATGTCTATCGTTGCATTTTCCACATGTACTTTTAGTGTGTCTAAGTTGTTGCTCACACGTGTTTATTGTTAAAGCCCCGTTTGCTGTCACGCATGTAGGTGTGTGACATTTATTCTCCGCAGCTGGCCCATCTCCTGCGGGAGTTGTGGGCTGCAGTAACAGCCGCACACGAGAACCGTTTGGTTGCCGTCGCGCGCCTAACCGTAACCATAACAATAACCCTCCTCCGGGTCCGTGCGGCCCAGAGAAAAGTTCAGCACGGACTGCATGTTTATAGAAAATTACGAGTGAATAAATACGTTCTAAATAGCAAAGTAAGGAACTCCTTAATGTGGTCCAGGGAGGGGGCTATCAGGTCTCCTGCCTTAATGTTCCTTCTGCTTTCAAGCCCAGACAATGTCACGCCCCCAAGAATATACCCCACTGTGATTGGTTGGTTTGTCAGCTCCGCGCACCATACTGAAAAAGTGTCATTCATACAGACTGGCGGGCCACATTATAATACCTTCATATTGAGGCGGGGGCCGCAAAATATCATCTTGGGGGCCGCAAAAAGCCCGCGGGGCGCGAGTTTGAGACCCCTGGTCTATACAGTCAATGGCTTAAAACCAGCATCTTTCTCAGCAGAGCACATCTTCCAACTGTCTGCTCCGCTCTTCCGCTTCCGGGTTCAGCACCCTCTTGAGGCTGTTAGCCCTTAAAAGCCTAAATATCAATGGCATTGTTGTTTAAAGCATAGAGTAAAATAGCATTGACTTATAGTCGGGAAAACATGATAGCTCCAAAAATGATTCAGAATCTTCAGTCGATTTGATTATAAATGAACAGTTTTAACTGGTTACAATTAATTTTCATTGCATTTTTGTACAAACCTGGCAACTTCGTTGAAAACAAGATACTCTCTGAGAGAGATGGGTACATCACTGTGTTGTTCCACTGGAATCTTTCTTAGATCCACCAACAACGCATCTCTGTCTCGACCCAAAGGTTGCATCTCCAATGCTGCAGAGCCAGTTATAGCGCGGAAAGCAACGAGCGCCCTGTTATCCCAGCCTTTGCCCTGTATGAAAACAAAAACACTTTACTAATGCCTCTGAATTAGGGGAACAATGGATTACAAGTTGAGAATAATCCATTTTTAATATACACAATATTATATTAAATGTAGAAACATCTGTAATAGCCCCACCAAATACGTGAACTGCATCCAAAACATTAAAATGTGTCATCTCTGTACATGTAAAAAAACAAAGGTTAAAGCAAGTTAAAAAAAACAACACACTTTCTGGTCGCTGTGGTAACGTTTAAACACGCCTTCAAAGTAAGTGCATGAAAAATCCGACTCACCACAATGCTGAATGGTGCATGGGAATCTCCCATTGAGATAAATCCATATTTTAAGTAGGACTCCTGATACTGTCTATTAAATGTAACTTTTTTATATTTTTGGGAGTGGAAGGCTCATCTTCTGTCTCTTGGCTGGGCCTTTTCCACTTGGCAAAGAAAATTTCCAAAGACGTTTGTTTTTTACTCATTTTGCTACTTACCGGGTTTTATTTTAGCGGTAACCTATCACGTGACCGAGAAGAGCCAATTGGCCTGCGTCAAGAGTGACATAGACGGATGGAACAGAGAATCGGGCAATTTTTCAAAATAAAACATCTTTCAGATTCCTAAATAAATAAAACGGAAGTAATGTAATTTATTTATTTTGTGCGACCCAGTTCCAAATGACCCTACTGGTCCGCGGCCCGGGGGGTTGGGGACCGCTGCGCTACAATATGTTTAAAACTAAAAATACAAGTGAATGTGTGCATTTTATGTCATTTCAACACTTTTAAAAGTACAAGTCTGTGGGTTCTTTTTAATAACATCGTTATGCTTTTGCTAATAAATGATGATTATTTTTAGCATAAATGTGGCTTCTGGTGCTGCATGGTGGTTTTGCTGATGGTGGAGCCAAACATTCCCAGTACAGCAATACTCACGCTGCAGTGTGTGGTATGTGACGGGCAGCGTGTTCTAAGTTTTTACAGCCAGTGCGTGTTTCACCTTGCTGCCTGCGCCCACTACCCCTCCCTTTTCCTGCATCCCGTCCCTGCAGCTGCGCGCTCCTTCTCAGAGACGGGAGTGCGCAGCTACAGAGACAGCACTTCGCAGGTTTCAGGCTGGTACAAACTCTGTGACATTACAGAGAATAGTAAACAGTGGCGCAGATTTTTTTTTCTCCAAGCACCGCTACTACTGCGTACCCCCTTGGCATTGTATCGTGCCCAAGAAGGACTGGTCTAATGAAAATAAAAAAAAAGTATAATTAAAGAATTGTCTGCGAAGCCAGATGAGGCAATCAAAAGAGCCAGATATGGCTCGTGAGCCATGGGTTCCCGACCCCTGGCATAGTTGTTTTAGTGACTCAAAATGCAGTCAAACCCTGGATTTACGACTTGTTTAAAAATGATCTGCTTCTCTACTGTCCACCACATATTTTTCCAACTGTCCCTTTGCATATGCCCTTTCTTATTCAAGAGCAGCTCAGTTAAACATGTTATTTTTCTACCTTAAAATAGATTAAAATTAGAGAATTTTCTAAGTTCTTACCAAATCATATGGGACGAGGTCTTTCAGTGAACATCTGATGGCTTGTGGGACAAAGCCACTAAGCTCCAGTTTGACGTCTTCACAAATCTTTCTCAGTTGGTTGTTCACAGCCTTTAGAGTACTTTCAGGTGTACCGTCCTCACTGGAAGGTGTCGAGAAAGACAACACTGTCTTAAAGAAGGGCTTTGCATATAAAACTCAAACAGATCAGATGCAAAAGTTTCTTCCCACAGACACACCTGACCTGATCAATATTTCTTACATAATTTTTTTAAAGGAAACTGAAAGACCTATATATTGAAGCTACATTGCAAGAAAAGAAAATACACTTCCAAAGAATGGTGAAAACAACAAGCTTAAAAAAAAGAGCTTTAGGAGGCTGTGCCGACATGCAAGGCAGCAGTGTGACTTCACAGCATGATGTAAGATGTAGTCCTGTGTGCCAAAAGATGGGACTTTGTTCGAAGACCCACTCCAATCAAAATTGTATTTATGGTGTTTTTATGGATTTTTTCTAAAAATGAATCAGATATATTTAAAAAATTAGCTTAAAATTGCATTTCTGAGTGGAAGAAAGCATGCCGTTTGAAAAAGAGCGCATTTATTACATAGAAAATACACTGGGCAGGTCACAGGCTCTCTGCGCCAACCCATTCTGATTAGGGGTTAACCGATTAGTTAAATCAATTTATATTCCCTCGAGCCAACAAAATCAATCAATTAAATGGATATTGGAAAAAACCATTTCGGTTGATGGTCAGTAGATTTATTTTTACTATAACGTAAAAACAACCAAGTTCCATCAAAGTGTCCAACACGTGTAATGTCAGCAAAAAGTGATCAACCATCATTCCAGACCAATGTGTGGAAACACTTTGAATTTAGCAAAGACATGTGACCATACAGTGTGCTAGAATGTTCTGATAATGTTCCCTTTGGCTTATTTGGATGTGGAAAAACAACAGTGGACTGAACTTTATAAAACTAAAATGTGAATAGATTTGCCATTCATTCTAAACCTAGCACGAGAGCATGTCAACAGAGAGCTCCCAGTAATGGGGAGGGGCAAGGATGCTCCACACCAACAGTCCTGCCCACAACTCAGAAGTGAATGTCTAATGAACTACTGAAGCTCTGCAGAAACTAATGTTCCAGAAAACGACTTTTTTATATTTTGGCTAAAAACAGCATCAGACAGCACAATCATAACTAACTGGAAACGCTTTTAAAATAGATAAAAAATGATCGGAGTGGTACTTTAAGAAATGTTTTACCTTTGAATGTTTATCCTTCTGCAGAATCCAAAGTCTAGAGAGTAAACGTAAACCCCAGCCAGCTGTGTGACTGGACAGATTTTCACAGCCTCCAAGTTTCCTTGCTGAAGGATTTCTACCACTCTGGAGCGGCACCACTGTCTCTCTTTGGACAGCACAAAGACGAGAGATTCTGGAGACGCAGAAAAACAGACTCTTCATGCATACAAGCATTTCATCCAATACTCCGATGCATAACTAATAACAATGGCAAGTTTCTTTTAAAAATATGTATACACTAATAAAAATTACATTTTAAAATACTATAAAGCAAAATTACTTATAGAAATTTGAATACAACAAAAACAACTCTAATGAATCACTATGTACATACTGCTTTCTAGCGAGTCTCCAAGTGCAAAAGAACAGCCATTTCCAGAGCAGAGGTTGTGAATTCTCTTTGACAGGACCTCGCTTTCCAGTTTGTCTGCCACATGGCGAACATAAAAGTGGGCTGGACTCACAATGTGGCTCACCACCACCCACTTGGAGTCTACAAAACAAGAGGCATGGCAGAGGTTCATTAGTGCAGCATCAAAACTATAAACATTTTGGGCTCTTGTTGAAGTTGCGTTAAAAATTGAACAAACAGGAAAGTGTATGCATAGAACATATTTAAATAAGTTAATATTAACATGTTTAAGAGGAAAATGTATTGGGCAGCAGATTTAGGCAGTCTAATAGCATTTTGTCAACCTGTGGCCAAAATCTTTAGGTCGGGTCAGGAAACCTTTGTGATGAACTGAAGCTCAATTTTATGAAAGACAAAAGCCAACACTAACCAATTACAAACAGCTCAGAAACCCAGCACAATGCAAACCTTAACATAAACAATGATAGAAATTTTAGGTTTACAAGTTCAAATTCAACTTTATTTATACAGCCCTTTTCCAGTCACATAACAAAACACCTTAAAGTGCTTTCACAAAAAATGTATAGTAAAAATAAAATAAAAAATAGTATTCATAATAACCCCCCCCTCACACACACACACACACATATACACACACAAACAAAAAAGTCCCAAAAATCCCAATAAAACAGGAAGAAATGTAAAATCTACTTCAAAGCAAGACAAACCAGTTTTAATTTTTTTCTTAAAAACCCCCACAGTGGATGAAGCCCTCATTCTCAGGCAGGTTGTTCCACAGGCAAGGCCCACAGTGCAGGAATGTGGCCTCGCCATGGCTATTTGCTCTGACCTTGGGAACCACCAGCAAACCTTAGATGATCACATGACCCTTAAATGGTTTTATTGATAAAATCATTTAGTTGAAAATATTTATTTCAGTCATTTCTCAAATTCAGAATCATGTTCCAAATATACATGGATTGACAAATGTTCTGATACCCAGCTCTAGAAACCCCGCAGCCGCCCCTGGAGGGGAACACTAAATGTTCTGCAACAACAGATTTCTACTACACTGTTATAGGCGCGGACCACACAAATAAAAATGAAGGGGAAAAGGTACCAATGATATCAGCTTTGAGCATTTCAACAAGGCTAGATATCAGTGAAATAGTTAGAATATGTAAAACAATTTACTTTTTCTTCTTGAGTAATTACGCTGTTTTAGGCAGAAAACAATGATTTATGCTTTCTACTAGTTAAATCTAAGACTTCTTGAGGTCGTATGTGGGTTTGTATGGAGCTGCTCTAACAATTTATTAAAACCACAGCACATAAGAAATCAAATCATTCAATCCAAGTGTAATCTACAGAAAAATCTACAGAAATTGGTCTCTTCATGTTTGGGCTCAGTGATTAAATCTCACTGGCAGCATCAAAATTCACAACAAACCTACTCTTGAAAACCTTTGACATATGACGTTTGAACAGATGAAACTGAGGGGACTGGTGTGACTTTCTTTGCTGCTTTCTCATTTCATAAATACATTAAAAAAATACAGCAAACTAAGTTGAAGGAAAAACATAATTCAAATCAAATTCAAGACCTTTTTAGGTCTTTAAGATAGTATTAGATTAGTAAACAAAGGAGCTTTTAAGACTCCATCAAAACCCCATTTATAAAGCTGAAAGCGTGTACACTGTAAAAAAATATTTGGTGTGTAATGAATGACGCCTCATACCATGTTGCTTTTTAAAAGACTGGTGCCTTCGTTTTTTACTCTGGTGTCTCAGTTTCTTGCTCATCCGGTCAGGGCCAGTGACAGGGTCAACTGTGGAATAATACAGCTGGTAAACTAAGGTGAACTGAGTTTTTTTTTTTAAACCTTCATAATAATGTTTGAAAAAGCCAAATTCTACATGCCTAACTCCTCCACCTCCTCCTCTAAGACCTCTTCAACAATTACATCTGGGCTTTGAAGGTCTGAGCAGGAGCTGAGGCTAGAAAAGTCGATTATGTCAGAGGGTTTTGGGCTTGGTGTGATACTTTGTGACCTCAGGTTCTCCTGGTCCTGTTCTTGGAAGTTGGGGAGCTTGGTGCCACTGCAGCCCCCCTCCACAGCACCACATCTGAGAGAGAGTGAAAGTGAGATACTACATTAAACATTTACCGTAATTTCCGGACTATAAGCCGCTACTTTTTTTCTGCGCTTACAGCCCTGCGGCTTATTCAGTGACGCGGCTAATTTATGGATTTAATTTGCGGCCACCATGTACGTATTTTCGGACTCAGTGAATGGTCTGAATTCTCTATCTAAAACCAAACACAAGTCATATGATTTTCAACACACTTCTAAGCAGCCAAACAGCATGGACTTGACTTCAGGTCTTAGACACTTCAGTCATGGTTCAACAAAACGAAACACGCATGCCCCGCCGCATCCCAGAATCCTTTGGTGCCATTAGACCCAACGTGCACGTGATCGCCGCTACAATATGATGAAGCTTTCAAGTTAAAAGCAATCGTTAAAAGCAGCGTGAAAAAATTCACCATCACCAACGGATTTGGAAAAGCCGGTCAGCTGCGTGACGGAGAGAACAGCGCATGGAGTGAATTTACATCTGAGTCATAGTGACTCGGCTGGCTGCAGGTAAATATGTGGGAATAACATCAGCCTTTAATTTGTCGGGACACGACTGGAAACACAAATCAACGTGATCGTTTTTACGGTTTCTAAGGACTGAGCGGAATTTTGCTTTGAAAAGCTCACAGCCTCTGTGTGAGCTGGACACATGTTCTGCTGCTCGTTCACATAGAGCTGCGGGGCCGATGGCAGTCTGATGGCTCCCACACGCAACAACGCATCCTCCCCTCATACACAAAACATTCAGTATTAAGTCCGATTGCTCTGCACAGACACGATTTGCTCCGTCCAGCGCAGAATGGGGACGAAGCGTTCTTCCCTGGGAGACAAGGAGCGCGCGGGGCGAGCGCGGAGCGCAGAGGCGTCCGCGGAGCAAAAGTGTTTGTTGTGGAAGGAAACTTCTTGCGCCGCGCTGAGGCGCGCGTATCGCCCTGAGGCGCGCGCTTTTCAGTCGCCGCTGCTTTATTTTACTGGTGTTACTACTCCCATAACGCTCCCGCGACACAAGCGGAAGGAGAGCTGTTCCCGTTCACCCCTCCATGCACTGCTGATACTTGCTCATTCCTAAACACGTACAACAGTGTGGCGAGGCGAACGTTGGCCCCGCCTTTAGCCCCTAAGACTCATGGGAAATGGGAGATCGCGGATGTAAATTTCCTCATCATAACTGAGGGATGTAATGTTGATTATATGGTTACTGTTAGTAATTTTATGTATGATACCTAGATTGTCAATAAGTAAAAAAAAAAAAAAAAATTAAATAAAAAAACCATAACTGAGGAACTTGTGAACAGAATAGAGCTCCATGCTGTTTGGCAGATGTGGGTGTATTCAAGTACATGATCTTGAGGCAAAGCTGACTCCACCCAGAGTGTGCTAACGAAGTAGACTTACTCTGGGAATCAGGAGGTGAATTCTCAGGATGACAATGTTGCCTAGTACATGCGGCTTGTACTCCGACGCGGCTTGTGTATGTATAAAAGTAGTTAAACACGTGAAAATGGGTGGGTTCGGCTAGTAATCGGGTGCGCTTTGTAGTCCGGAATTTACGGTAATTACTTTTAATTCAAATTAAGAGTCTTATATATTCAGGAGTAAAATAATAGTACTTAGAATGAGAGATTAGATTAAAACTCACAGTTTTAGGCTTCTTTTTTCCATCTTCAAAGACAAAGACAAACTCTGGTCTAGATTTTCTTCCTGAAAAACACAACTTTCACACAAACATCAACAACTTTAACAAAAAAGAAAGTAAAACAAAGTAGGCAGCATGAAGAAATGACAGTAAAACTGACGGAAGTCATGTATCATATTTTAGCAGAATTGTGCTGTCTTTATTGAGAATTGCACTGGGAAATGAAAAGACTATAATCCAGTGCATTTTTTAGGTGATTTTCTTTCAGAGGTCTAAAACTAACTGGAAAAATAAAAAAAAGTTAAAAAACCTTAAATCCAGTACACTAAAAGCAAAGAAACACAAGCAACCCTAGCAGAGCAGACCGACTAAATTTAGTTGAACAGGTGAGCTGAATGTTTACTGATAATGTTCCAAATGTTTGGAAGCTCATTTGTTTAATTTACTATTTATTTAAGTTTTATTTATTGATTGGTGGTTTGCAGGATCTCTGCAGCGCGTTGATGAAGTCATCCGTCTCCCTGCAGCTGTCCAATTCTTTCTTCCTCCACAAAAAACAAGATCTCCAGGTCTGTGTGATGCTTCCGTCTGAGGCGGAGCACTTTTCAGCATCTTCAATGTTCTTATGCTAATATAACAGACTATTTTCCTCTTTGTTGTTTTATGTTGAAACGGGACGTTTCATCTGGAGGGGGCATATGTAACATTGTTTACCTTCAGCATTGGTCTTCTGCGCATGACAGGTTCATAACGTCAGGTGACAAATGGATTTCAGGGTGTGTGAATGAAAAGGAAAATAAAGTTGCGCTCCTCTACACCCAAACGTGTCTGAGCTTCTTATTTTACATACGAAACTCCGCTTTGTCGACACCAAACACCGGAAAGCCAGCTACGCTGACAATCTGATTTTGAGTCACCAAAAGGTTCTGAATCTTTTTTTCCTATCTGGAAATAAAGCTTCATAAAATGCTCCACATTTTTCATCTTCAAGCTAGGCTCTGATAAACTGACAACTTCGGTGTTTTTTCTTTGTTATCTATGACTTTTTTGATAGAAAAAAGAAAAAATCTTGTAAATTTAACCATTATGCCTTTTTTTCCTCATAAATTTACAAGTTGTAAATAAAATAAAAAATCTTTGTAAACTGGCCCTAAAACGGTGTCGTAGAAATACTATATTTTAAAACACGTTTGAGTTGCACAACCACACCACAATAGATCAGTACAACTCACTACCTACCTTTTTTTTTTTTACTTAATTCTAAGTCTTTTTTCCCTCTGCTGTCAGTTGCTATGGTGACAAACAAATTTCCCACGTGTGGGATCAATAAGGTATCTCTGATTCTGATTTTTAATGTATTCTTAGTGCATTATAACACAGTAGTTAAACCATAAAATTTCATTTTTCCCTACAAACAACATTTCTTTAAAGGTTCTTGAGAACAAAATGATGGAAGTGAATTTGATGCTTTGAAAATTGAAGTTCAAACAACCATAACTGAAATGACAAACCTCATACTGGACCCCAGAGAGATGCGCTTCAAATCAAATGAATCCACAGGAGCCCTCAGTGTCTCCAACAACTAATGATCACAAACATTAACACTCATCACTAAAAATTGATTAAATAAAAATGTTAATCCAAAAATGTAACCTTTTTTTTAAATTCAATAGCTGCTAAATATAAATTCAAAGTCTTAAAGGCAGCAGATGTGAGATTTTACACCCATAAAAATCCAGACCTTATCCAGGACGCAGTACTGGTCCAGAAAGGGTACGCGTCGTATTTCTCTGGCCATCTGCATGGCGTTTTTCAAGGATTTGATTCTTTCCTGGATGTGGGAAACTGTTTGTTGGCTGCTAAAGAACTGTGTCTCCAGTTCTGTCAGCTCATGTAGTTGCACAGTTTTCCTGTTGACACAAAACATACATGTAAGTTACACATTAAACCCAGCTAGTTCAACTGAGGAAAACCCGAAAATTAGGGCTGGACGATTAATTGATTTAATCAATTAATTCTACTTTGTTGTTTTAGACTATTTATTTTTAGGAAAACCAAGATTTTATTTCTCCCAGCTCTCTGCTTGTGCTTCCATTGTTTGGAGTAAAGTCAGTCCACCGGTCTCTCGCAAAGTGCAGATGTGAAAACAGCAACAAGCAAAGAGGAGCTACTTCCACTAGACTGAAAGAAAAACAAAAGACTAGTGTGAAGCACCCCCACCCTCCATAACTTCTGCTAGTTGCCTCCATGTAGCTTCAGTTTAAGCTGATGAAGCAGAAGAACATGTGAGAATTTTTAACAAGATCCAGAAAGAACTGAAAGGTAAACCTGTTGGACTCAGCAAGAACAGAAAGTTTCATAAAAAGTGTTGATTTGGAGACGGCAGTGTCGTTACACACTGATGTTGCCATGCTATCTTGCTATGCTGACTAGCTGTTCCGTGTGTCGCCTACATGTTATTCACGGACTGGTTTAAAGTCACACTATATTTTCACAGAGCGGACTTTAGGATGTGGCAGATAAATGCAACAAAATTAATTCACAGAACATTCAAAAAAAAAAAAAACGTGATTTCGAAATACAACAAGAGACATTTTGTATGAAACTTCATAAGTGCCTTTGTAGCCGCCCACCCCCCGAGAGCACTGATATGATTTCATGTAAAAATGATTCTCACCTGGAGAAAGAATTAGGAAAAAGTGTTTTTTCTGTCAATCACAGAAAAATGAGGAGGTTTGAATTTGACTTTACGGCTGGTTCAGACTACAGGTGACTGACTGACACCCCTCTTCTCATGGGGGTGTTTCCAACAAGAAAACAGAAAAAAAATCATTGGTGACTGAAAATAAAGCATTTCATAGACGGCGTGAAAACATCAAAAGCAGAGAACATAGGAGTTCCTTAGGAAAAAACTGTTGTTTTAAGCTGATGTTTTTATTTTGTTGTGACTGCCTTTCTGTTTGCATTTAACATATCATTTTTTTAAAACAACACCTGTAGTTGTTCTTTGTAAAGTTATGGAATAATTAGGTTGGTAGATTTTTTTTTTTTTTTAATCTTCCAGCCAACTTGGCTGGTGATTCAAAAATGAGATTTTTGTCTCTGGGGTTGAGACTTTAAACTTGAAGCATCAAACCAAACCCTGCAAAATCAGTTTCAAGACTGTTGCTACCAAAAATGCCCTGCTGAGTGCGTTCTAGTATTTCTCTTTATGAGATGCTAGTGCTAGCTTACAAAACATCTGCAACATTGTCATACAAAAATTTTTACAGCTTGTGTTAGTTTTTGTTAAATATGTTCCATAATTTTTTGGCCATATCGCCCAACTCTACCCAAAATGGACATTATTTTGTGATTACAGACAAAAGATAAAACAAAAGCTACTTAATGTTAAAGATACTTAGCATACCACTTCTGAATGGCGCATAAAGCTTTGTCTGCTGCTTGACTAATTTCCATCTGTAGTCGAGCTTTTTCTGCCTCCAACAGTTCTGTCAGGCCATCAGTCAGTGCCTGAAGAGCAATAAAAAAGATGATCACAGATTATTCATTTCATCAATCAAGTATTTTTTAAAATATCTGCATCATGTTGATTAAGCATAGCTTTTTACCTCATGTACACTGATGAGTTGGGAGAGGTTTCCAGCAGCCTCGGCTAATGCCTCGCCCACTATAGTGTCGGCCTTTGCTGTATCTCCTGCCTGAAGAATAATAGGTTGTTTCAAAGGCACCGTTGGAGGAAAAACAATGGACATACCTGATCTCATGTTTAGGGGAAGGTTTTAACATTTACTGATGTAAAATATTTTTGATCACCTGCTGGTTTGCATGTTTGCTTAGTAACAAAGACATGATCAGCCTATAATATTTAAGATGATAAACATAGTTAATAAACATGGTTATTGTAGACTGATTATTTCTATAAGTGGAGGCAAATTTAAAACATTTTAAAACAATGGACTAACTACAAATACTTATCAGGAGTTCATAGGTTGACGTACCTGTTTCTCAGTTTCATCTTCTTTCATCTTATTTTCTTGAGATTCTTGGAGTTTATTCTTCCTCCTGTAACTGTTCAGCAAGAAAAAAAGCAAAGTAAGTATCTGTCTAGATACATTTGAACTTTGTAGACCTTTTTTAAAAATAAATAAACAAGGATTTAACTAAATATCTTATTTTAGACATATCGTTTATAAATTGGGTACATAAATCTAAGGTTTGTAAATGTTTTATTCTTACTTTTTTCCCCCTTATGATCTCAAAACCTTCCCAGAAAGAATAATGGTATAGAAAATGGAGCATCCTTTCAGTTTAGAATGTAGACTTGGCTGTATACCTTCAATGTTATATTTTTATAAATAGACAGTTTTTGTTATTCATTTTAACTTCTTATGGTGGATGGATTAGTTTATGAGCCTTTTGCAACCAAGTGATGCCTGATGACGTCCTGCCGCGATGCCATGACATCAGTGAAATAAAACAAAATCAAAATTTAACTTCAACTTGTTTTAATACTCTGAAATTTTACTAACCCTTGTGCTATTCTAGGCACTTTAACATTGGGAGTTGGGTCATCTAGACCCACTGGAAAGTGCTCTGAACCTTTTTTTTTTCCAATGATTTGAGATCTTCACTGGTTTCCATGGATTACATGAAATCTTTCCACCTTTATCCACCTTTGTCATTGTAGGGAGAACACGTCGATGTAAGGGTGGGGTCATAGGATAGCACAAGGGTGGGAGGAGCGTTTCGTGCCCCGTGGCGTCTGGACCCTGCGCGGTCCGGGGTCGGGTGCCGATGGACCGAGTGAACTGTGTCTGTGTTTGTGTTTGAGAGGAGGAGGATGCTTTTTTACGTGTGCGTTTTGTTGTTTTGTTATGTGTGGGACACTTTGGGCTGCGATCCGTCCCGCCGCTCTGGGTTAGCGGCTGCTGGACTCAGGAGAACCGTGTGTCCGAGCTCCAGCTCACACAGCGGCTTTGGGGCGGTGTGTGAGCTTTTCAAAGCAGAAATGCCGCTCAGTCCTTAGAAACTGTTCAAACAATTACATGGATTTGTGTTTCCAGTCGTGTCCCGACAAAATAAAGGCTGATGTTATTCCAAATATTTACGTGCAGCCAAGATGCAGATTGTAGCATTTCCCACATGGATTTTATGTTCATCCAAGGTTAAATGTTGTTAGTGCATGTTAGCCTCTCCTGGGAGCTCTGTTCTTCCACAAAAAAAAGCACTGACCACACGGATTAAAAATGATGATTGAACAGCCGCTTCATAATATTCATAACCTTTATAAAAGCACGTTTGGAAGATCGTCTCGTATATTACCGAGCTGCTGCATAAATGTATGTGACAGCAAAGGTTTGTTTACTGTGAGACTCATTTCCTTTTTCCGGTATTTTCAACACTACTGCGCATGCCCAAATGATTTATTCCGACCGAAAGTGAGACCCATGTGAACGTTTGTTCTAATCGGAAAAAGTTTTTCTGTTCCCATGTACACGGTTGGATTTTAATCCGACCATTGATCCGGTGAGATATTTTGCCCATGTAACCGCGGCTAGTGTTTGGGGCAGGATAAATCAGTGACTTACTACTTGAGTCGTTGTAGCATGCGGCTTGTAGACAGATGCGGCTTGTGTATGTACAAAATGGCTTATCCTTTATAAATTAGAGGGGTGTACTCAGGTGGAAGCTTGTACTTAGGTGCATTACCGCCCCACCGCACATTTTTTTTAATTTTTTTTTTTTAAGTTCTGCATATGGTGCGTGATTGGAACTATAATAAACACATTAAACACAATCGTCTTTGTTGATAATTTACTTTTCTGCTAGTCCTGGTTTCAGACTTCAAGGGTTTCTGGGGGAAAACTTTTATTGCAGTTCTCCTTCACTCCCTGTGCTGCGCCTCTCACCTCTTGTGCAGCGCGCTCCCTCTACTTACACACACGCGCGGTTTCAGCAGCACATACACATCCTCATTCTACAACAGAAGTTTCCATCTCGCGAGGAAATACGACAAATTTAATGCGTTCTAATTATTCATTTCCATTGTATTCATTTCTATTACAAGCTGCGTGCGTTCTTGAGTGCGCGACACGGCCGCCCGCCGGAGGATTTTGTGTTGGGGGGGGTATTTTTGTTCTCCTTCACTCCGTAACACCAAACACTAACGAGCAATGTTGGATTTCAATGAATATCACTACATGTTTTGTTTGGGAACTATTTTTTCTGCAGCGCAAAGTTACGTGTCACACATGTACATAGGCATTCTACAACACCTACATAGTTAGTTCATTAGTCAGATAGGTAATGGTTAGTTGTTACTGTTATTTGTTGATAAAGAATCCTGCGTTGTAATTGTATTCATTTGTGACTTGGCCGCCTGTGGATCTGCTGGTTCATCACCGCGGTGATCAAAAATCCCACACAGTCACAGCTCTAATGAGTACAAAATGTAGCTCAACAAGACATAATAGAAACAATTTATACTGTTCAACCAATTATTCACATTTAAAAAAGTTTTTTTTTTTTAGTTTAAAAAAAAAAAAACAATATCAGTTGAAAATGGCATTTTTGACAAACTTTTGTGATCATAAAAGTAACAGTTAAAATAAACATACAATTGCATAGGATTTGGACAAATACATTAATTTCAAGCTTCTTAAAAATGAAGACAATGGAGATCAGAGTAAGATAGTCATATAGAGTGCACTCCCCACGCTTCAGGTTTGTAACTGCATCATACCTCTCATTTATTTTCGCAGTGTAGATGACACCTATAATGCTGCTTTCTTCCTGGAGACCAAACACGCCACCTGCAGGAAGGGTGGACTCCTCCTACAAAAGAGAAATGTTTTGAATTTTAATACACACCAAACATTTTTTACCCAAACAAAGTTGCATCCCCCAACACATAATACTAACCAGCTTGATCAAACAGATGCAGTTCAGAAAATGGTTGATATACGGTTAATATACCTGACAGCCGGGACATCTAATGACATTATCAGACTGTATGGATAGCAGACAATTTGTGCAGTAGATGTGGCCACATGCGAGAATGCGAGGGAGGTTTCCTTCATCTTCATTTTCTGAAAAAATTACAAGACATTTTTTTTTTACATTTATTGGAATTAAAATCTGCCCACACTGTGTTGTTCCTCTGAAAAATCAACTATATCCTAGTAGATTAGGACATAATATTTTTATCTCCTAATCAATCCTTTTAAGTCAAATGTTTTGTTTTAGATGTATGGAAGCAATTGTGTAGCATAACTAAAACTAAAAGTCAAAACCAGAAATGCTGTTTTATTTTCAAAATGAAGCTGCATTTGTTGACTCAAATTAAAAAGAAAAAGCAATCCGCCAAACCACTTTTTCTTCTTCAACACTGCTTATTCTGTCACTTAATTAAAATGATAAAGAAAATAGTATTTGACATTTCATTTTCAAAAAGTTCTCTGGAAAAAGTGTAGCAAAATTCAATTAGAAATATCTAATTTGACAATTAAAATGGATTAACAGAAATGCTTTTTCATTTTCAAAATGTAACTGCATCAAATGACTTTCTATTTTTTCTTCAACACTGCTTATTCAGTGACTTAAAGCAAAAATGCAAACAGGGGATTGTTTGCGTTTTCACATCCACTGGAGGGAGACATGTGTGTGCTCGGAGCAGTGCGGCCAGGCTTGTAGCTTTGTGTTAGCGCCAGGGGATGGTGTTTTGTTATGTTGTGATGATTGCACACGGTTTTTCAGGACTATGTAGCAGCATTTCCGCCTTCCGCGGTCCAGAGTTTGGGACCACAGCCTCCTTTGGGATGCTCTGCGGTCAGCAGCCGGACGCACCATCTAGGCCTCGGAGCCTCGGCTTTAAACTTCCCCGGACTAGCTTAGTCTTCAGACTAAGCCAACACTCTCCTCGGCCCGCTAGGCCGAAGACAAAGCTAGTCCAGTGGAAGCTTCGGAGCGCAGGAGGAAATGCTGTTACGCAGACCTGAGAAACTGTAAACCATCATATGAATTTGTGTTTACAGCAGTGTCCAGAACAAAATAAAGGCTGATGTTATTCCCACACATTACATCCAAGATGCTCATCGCCCCGCCTCCCTACAGTGGATGTGAAAACGCAAATGCAATCCCGTTTGAATTTTTAGTTTAATGACGACACAGAATAAGCAGTGTTGAAGAAGAAAATATAAAAGCATGTTGGAGGATTGATTTTTAATTTTATTGTGAAAATGAAAAAGCATTTCTGTTAATCCATTTTAATTGTCAATTTACCATTGAACTTTTTGAAAATGAAATTTCAAATACCATTTTCTTTATCATTTTCATTTCATCATAAAGTGACAAAATGAGCCGTGTTGAAGAAAAAGCGCTTTGGAGGATTGATTTTTCTTTTTAATTTTGAGTCAACAAATGCAGCTTCTTTTATAAATACAAAAGCATTTCTGCTTTTGACTTTTATTTTCAATTATGCTACACAAATGCTGATTATTTTGATTCTAAGATCATAAAAAGAATAAAAACTTGTAGGTTGTGGTTTAATACTCACTTGAATCTACATTCCAGCCTGAAAAATGACTCATGAACTTAATTGAATGTCAGCTGAAATATATTTTAAATATTATATATTTTTATTTTTTTATTAGATATTATAAAAAAGAAAAGGCTTCGCATCCAGATTGCTCCACAAAGTTTATTGAGATTTTGAGAGCTTACCAATACACTCTGGAGAGAAATGAAAATGAATTATTAAACCAGAAACACAAGCATGTTTTTATTTTCCCAAATCTTTTCTGTTATTGCATTAAGTGTTTTTATTTTGGAATATTCTCAAGATCTTACTTATATTATCTTAAATATGGTCTATTCTGAATGAAGTTCTTTTTCTTTATTATTATTTGGTAGAATAAGCATGTTTGCTTGTTCTGAATCATATTTGTATATTAAATGTTTCTAAATGCACTCAGTGTTGCCAAATAAGAGACTATGTTTATTTAAAACCACCAGAAACATTGGCGAATAATACTAAAGGAGATGTTTTGTAAATCGACTAAACCACGGTTGGTCAACCCTGGTCCTCAAAAGCAACAACCCTGCCTGTATTCCAGTTCTCCCTGACCAGCTTGCTGCTAATTAGCAGGTGATTTCACATCCTGATTGACTGAACACACCTGATTTAGGTAGTCAGCAGTCCAGGGAGAACTGAAAAACAGGCAGGATTATGGCTCGTAACCCTTGTGCTATCCTAGGCACTTTAAAATTGGGAGTTGGGTCATCTAGACCCACTAGACAGTGCGCTGAACCTTTTTTCTTCGATGTTTTGTGAACCTCACTGGTATCCATGGATTACATGAAATCTTTCCACCTTTATCATGGTAGGGAGAACATGTCAATGCAAGGGTGGGGTCATCTAAGATAGCACAAGGGTTAAGGATTAGAGCTGGCCAGCCCTGGAATTGATGTCAATTGTTTGTTTTTTTAAGGATAAGCAGCGGGTGTAACCCTTTTGCTACCCCTGAACATTCACAGTAAGGTCTGCAAGGACTCTGCCAGTCTTAAACAGCAGTACCTCCCAGCTGCAGATGATCACTGAACCATGGTCAGGTGTCATGAGGAATGTTGGTCCAAGCAAATATGATTACAGATTTACACAGACTGGACTAAATTTAATCTTGGTGTAAATCCTAATAGACTTTTTCAATGTTTTGAGAGTTGGTGTGATTTTTGTGTCTTTAGCCCAAATATCTCTGTATAATAAAAAACAATTAAACAAAATTATTTAACATCGTTTTTTGGTTTAAAACCACAGTACAGCTGATCTCAAATATTTGACTTTGATAGACTGAAGAAGCATTTTTAAATGTATCAAACACTTCAATTGTGCTAGAGTGAATTCAGCAGTGACTAGAAAAATGCTCAATATCAGCCATACATAAATCTATTATGGGATTTTCGTTACTTTTTATTTAAAGTTTTTAGTTTTAGATGCAAATTTAGCTGTGAGGGTTTTGTTTGCTTCATGCGTTTCGTGGAGGACTGCTGTCTGAACGCAGATCTCTAAGCTCAATTTGCCCCAGTTGTTGGAGACTGCTAAGTGAAACCAGAGAAACTAGATGTAATGTAGTGTATGACTGTTTGTCAGGCATTGTTAGCATGTTGGTGTGTTTAAAAAAAACTTAGGAGTTTTGTTGTTTTCATACAATCATTAAATTAAGTTGATCAGTGTTACACAAAAAACTGTTAACACACAATTTTCATACTGTGTAACAAGACAAGCAGTTTGTGTACACTTTCTAAAAAATGTCCACTTCAGTCTCTATGCTTCAGCCTGTTACCCTGAAGTTCAGGGTAACAGTACACAAAAGTAACAGCTCTGAAAAACAAAAAAATTCGTTTTGCAGCCAGGCTGCTGACATTGACTGTATTTGTCTACAACATGACATAAAATATAAATATATATGTAGTTTCAATGTATTTTTATCGAGTTCACTTCCATTTATAGCTCTCTAGCCTGAGCACGTGCGCGACTCGGCTAGCTTAGATACCAAATTTACCGAAACGGTCATATTTAACCAATAAACAGTAATAAATATTTTTTTTTATATCCTACCGGGAAGCTTGAAGCGCTCTTTGCACAACTTGCAAGCTGTATCTCGGGCGCTCCCGTTTTTTTCCATAATTAACCTTTACAAGTTCCTCTAGTTCTTCATCCTCAGTCTCAACCTGGTCTCGTGAAACTTAAAGGTGCGCGTGCGCCTTTGAAGATCACGTGATCAGGTCGGTGCGTTCAGGTTAAGAAAAACAACGGGGGATGATTAAAGATTTACTTAAATGTAGTTAGATGTAATCAATGATCTCACCATAATGACTAAACTAGTAGTAAATAGCAAAATATCTAGTTAATTAAAATCTTTAGTTTGACTCAAACAGTTTTACCAAATGTATATATTTAAGTGCGCAAACAAAAATGCATTTTCAAAGATGTTGAAAACCTTTGTTAATATACGTATTTATCTGTGTATTTTTGTTTGTGATTTCTTCAGTTTATCTTTTTGCCAGAGTTTGTCTTTTATTAAATTTTTTAATTAAATTACAGCAAATTTGATCCCTTGTCCTGAACCGGGAACTTTGGTATGTACAGTACTTTTCATTGAGGATGCTTGATAGAGAGCAGAAGGAACATCTAGGGAGGGGGAAAGGAGATGAATGAAGTTCAGATGCAGCAAGACAATGTAATTGTGTAAATGCAAATGTAAAAGGAACTCAAGAGGAACCGTGAGGTCATTGGAAGCAGAAATGAAGAAGGAGGACTTTAAGTTCTTCGGGTCAACAGTCTGGAACAACAGAGAGCAAATGCAAGAAGGTTGTAACAGGTGGAGGAGGGTTTCAGGTGAGGTGTGATCAAAGAGTCAAGAATGAAAGGAAAGGTGTAGAAGACTGTGGTGAGAGCAGTCATGTTTTTGGTTTAGATCAGGGGTCTACAACCATTGATGCTAAAAGAGCCATTTGAGCAAGATTCTTACTGATCAAAGCCTAGCGAGAGTCGCAGATTATTGTTTCAAAAAACACACTCACTTAATGTTTTTGTAGCAATTTATATTTTCTTTTTTCATTAAATGTAGCTTTTACGCAATTACAGTAATTGAGTTAGTACAGTCTTGTATTTTTGTAAACGTCACAATTTTAATATATTTTACTTTATTTGGCAGCACATATGAGCTCCTTTCAACCAACTCACTTGAACTCGTCCTCTACCTTTGATTTCCTCCTTTTTTATATTCATTTGCTAGAATTCTTGTCTGGGTTTGATAACAAGCCAGGCATATGATCCATCCATCCATCCATCCATCCGTCCGTCCGTCCGTCCGTCCGTCCGTCCGTGTAAATCACGTACTGTTGGGCGAAGGTGGAGTACACCTGGACAGGTCGCCAGTCTGTCGCAAGGCCGATTGATAAATGAATGAATAAAAAACATCAACTTTTTAATAATATAGATTTGAGCTATTTATTATAATATAATGAAAACTGTGAGCAATAACCATGATGTTCATTATTATATCATAATACCATTCATCACATTTATTCACATTTTCCAATCCTTTATCTCTGCTGTCATGAGGTCGATCAATTTTTATTAATGTGCTTTTTCTGCTGCTGGCATGTCCGTGTAAATCCACGCCCTAACATTCTGTTGTTTGTTTGTTTTGTTTGTTTGTTTTTTTGTCATCCTTACCTAAAAATGACACAAAGTTTTGTAAAAATTCACTGAGCATCAATATGAAGTATTTGAAACATTTAGAAAATCCATTTTTATCCAGAACATTCTAAGATGCGTTCATTTGAATGTCAACACAGATAGGAGACATGTAGTGATGTCACATAGGTTGCTTGGCAACGAAAACCGTTCATATAAAAAAAGTGCAGTTGGAGATTCAGAATCACTTGCAACTTTGTGCGATTGAGTCTGGTTGTACGATTTCAAAGTTGTAAAGAAAGTTTTTTATCTTCGAACTACTGAAGAAGATGGAGAAAGAAATGAAAATGAAGCATGATCCTGAGGCGGATATGAAAAATCATCCTGGTTAGCAACAGTTTTGTAGAATTTTTTGCTGCAAAATGTGGCTGTACTCTGAGAACGGAATCATTTTTATTTGTTTTCAGAGATGATTTCTTTAATCTGCATTTGTTCTGTTATATTATTGATTTTCAAAGATGTTTGACAGAGTTATTACAACAACATTTACCGGTTATTCATTTTTCTATACCAAGTTTTAATTTTCTTAAATTTGATCTTTTAAAAATATTCCTATATTTTATATTAAAACAAAAAGGTTAAATTTATTTCTTTCTAAGATATTCCTTGAGAAAATGTGATTTCCGTTGTATTTAAATGTACTTTGCTACCGTGAAAAAAGTTTTGCAGAAACATGAGAGTTTGATGGGTATAGTTTAGGGCTTGATGGAGTGGAGCTTTGTTAACAGATTATCAATGTATAGAAGAGGAGGATTTTTCCTTTTCACAGCTTTAAGTTTAGAGAAAGTTCACTGAGCATTAATATGAAGAAATGACATGTTGTGAAAACCAGCAGTTTTTATGCGTCAGATAGTGATGTCACATTGGTCGTTTAGCAACGCATATAAAAAACTTCAGTTGGAGATTAAAAGTCACTTGCAACTTTGTGCTTATTGAGTCAAGTTGTACGATTTAGAAGTTGTAAATAAAGGTTTTTATCATCGAACTACTGAAGATGTCGAAGATTCATGAACTAAAATGCTCGAAAATGTATGAATTCCAAATGATTTTTCCCTTTAACTGTTTTTGTTTCTTGAAGATGAGGAAAAAACAAGCAGCAGCCAGTCTAAAAGAGTCCCGTCTAAAGAGGATGGCAGGACCAAAGCGCTGAAAAGAAAGGCCTGCTCTGATGATGATGATGGAGAAAGCAAAAAGAGGAAAGTTGAACCATCTGAGCCTCCAGAGCGCATGAAGCCCACCAGATTAAAGACAATGAAGAATAAGAAAGACTTTCTGAAGAAACTGAAAAAGATCATCGAAAAGAGAACCTTACTCAGTCGAACCAACACCTCCTCGGTCAAGACCAGCGAAGGTCGGTTCTTTATTTTTATCAAATAGCAGTTTATTAGTAAAATCTGATTTTACAAAAAAATCTTTCCATCACACCTGAACTAACATTTCTGTCTTCAGATGACTTTGAAGCTAAATACGAGCAGATGGAGCAGTTGGGGGAAGGAGGCTTTGGATGTGTTTTTAGCGGCTTCCGCAGATCAGACAACCTGCAGGTAAGTGTTTGTCATGCAGCTGCAGTGAACGAGCTTCAGGCTTTCATTGGAAAACACATTGAAAACATAGATGGTTTTTCTTCATCTGGTCCGTGTTAGTTGAAGGTGTAATCTGAAATGTCTGAGCTTGTCGTCTGTTTCACCTTTAGATTTTCTGACCACATGTGTTTGTGTCTTGCAGGTGGCCATCAAACGCATTGGAAAAGGCTTCGGTCTAGATACAGTGGTGGTGAGTGGGAGTCATGCAGCGCTGCAGAAGTCATGATGAAGATCTCTGCTCTGAATGTGTTCCTTTGCAGTTCTTCTCCTCTTCATCCTCTCTTTGTGGTGATTCCTCAGGATGAACACGGGCAGTTAATTTGCACGGAGGTGGCCGTCATGCAGAAGCTCAAAGACCCACAACTACAGTCTGCAGATAAAGCCTCCCCCGTGGTTCTGCTGGACTGGTATGATCTGAAGGAGGAGATCGTCCTAGTAATGGAAAGACCGATCCCAGCCACAGACATGAAAGTGTACCTGAAGAGCAGAGGAGGCATAGCAGAGGAAGATGAAGTTAAGGTAGGCTTGTGTTCACATTCTCTATTTGTTCCAGATGTTCTCCCTCTACTCCTGAAGAAACTTCCTGAAGTTCTGATCATTAACTGAAATCTGGTTGAACATGTTAGTTCAGTGTTTGATGCAAACAGGTTGAGATGTTTGCAAAGATTAGAACTAAGAGAAAAACAGACCCTGTCCTCCTGAGAAGTAGCTCTAGAAGTTTTCCCTCCTTTTCCTCATTGAGTTTTTGTAATGTCTTCCAGATCATCATGAAACAGCTGATCCAGACAGCTGTGGATCTTGAGGAGAGGCACATCTTCCATCGGGACATCAAAATTCGAAATGTCCTGATTGAGACGAGCTCCGATGTCCCGCGTGCTCGCCTCATCGACTTTGGACTGAGCTGTTTCACCACGGAGACTTCCGTGTTCACAAACTTTGCAGGTAACAGATCAGCATCTGCCATAAAGGAAACCACTGAGGAGCATCAACTGACCTGAAGCTGCTGTTTTTCAGGCACATTGAGTGTTGCTGCCCCAGAGTCTATGTTTGGCTCTGGCTACAGAGCGGAACCAACCACAGTGTGGCAGCTTGGAGTGGTTGGGTATGAGGCTTTACATGGAGTGGGCTTCAACACCAGGATGTTCGGGATGAATATGCTGAGGATCAGCAAAGACCTGTCCCCGGGTAAGAAAACTCTGTCCAGAAGTTCTTTCAGCACCTGGATTACTGTGGCTCTCACCTTCATCAGTATTCATCCTCTTTGTTTCAGACTGCCAGTGTTTTTTGAAATCGTGTCTGAGGTCTTACCCTTCATTCCGGCCCAAGCTGAAGGAGCTGCTGCAACATCCATGGCTGATATAATCTGACACACACACACAGACATCCACAACATTACAGTAACATCTTAACAGAGCTGGACGATGTGAACAAAATATCAACTCTAGGTGTTTTTGTCATTTATTCCAGCAGCTCTGCCAGCAAACCTAAAGAAGCATCTTCATCAGGAAACCAAACAAGAGAACTTCAAAAGAAAGCGGGGTCACATTTAGATGAGGTAAGGAATCTTCAACACAACAAACCATCAATTCCTTAACTCTCTGCTGTCTTTGATAATAATATTCTGCATCAATGAACTGTGTTGTTGTCATTTGTAGATTCCACTAGCGCTGCCACAAAACCACAAGAAGAAAAAAATGAATAAATTTAAAAAAAGCAAACCACAAGACACATCTTCAGCAGGGGACCAAACCAAAGAGCATCATAAGAGGGCGGGGTCACAGTTAGATGAGGTAAGAAATCTACGACACAACAAACCACAAAATGGTCCAAAGACGTAAACGGTTGTAGAATTTGGACAAAATTCCCTTTTTGTTTATTAGTAAAATCTGATTTTATTTTTTAGATCAAAAGCTGCTTTCATAAATCTGAACTAACAGAATGTTTCTGTGTTTCTATGTCCAGATGAGTCTAAGATACTTAAATTTAGTTGCTTAAGTTACTTCTCTACTTTAAGTTTTTACAATCATTTCTCTTTTATTTGTGTTGTTTTTGTGTAGACAAATCACTCCCTCTTACATTTTCCTCCAAAAACCCTGATCCTGTAGCCTTATCTCTACCAACATGCATACAGGCAGTTTGTGCTGCATCGATGGCCTCCTCAGTAGATGTAAATTCATTTAATCCATTACATCTTTCAGTCCATCATGCAGATGATGTCTTACTCCTACAAAGCAAAAATGAACGCACAACTCATAGATGTCAGCATCTTGTGTGACTTGCAAAGCCTTGAGCAGCCACTAACTTACAAAAACCCGATGAAGGAAAAACATTAGCAGACTTTATCATAAGGATAATAAACCAGAAGGAGGTGTCCAGTGCAAATTGACTGCAATCTGACTTTTTATCTCCACAGGAAGCACATCACTGAAACCAGGCGACTAGGTGTTCATCAAAGAGTTCATTAAAGAACTGGACCAGCCCATGGTGGGAAGGACCATACCAAGTCCTTCTAACCACACCCACACCTAAAGACGGACATGTCGCCATGGTGACCCCTAAAGGAATCAGCCTCAAGACAAAGAAGAGTTTATGTCATCAACACAGAGTAAGCAAAAGAAGCCCCATCCCAGATCTTAAGAACTTCCTGCAGTCATTGAACAACATGTTTTCTGTCTCCCAGGTCCCCAGATGCTGGGGGGATTCTTTCTGCAGCTCCTTCAACCCCTCAGCCATCGGTGGAAGGGCCATCTCTCTTTGAATTGCCTTTCCCGAGGGTTCTTCCTAAATTGGCCTCACAGGGAGTTTTACCTCGTCTTCATTGATAGCTTGGGTTGGGGGCGGAGCGTGCACCACCCACACCGGGTTCTAATTACAATTGGGCAGCAGAAGTAAAGAGTACCCATCACAAGTAATAATAGATCAATTTGGACTCCTCAAATTAGAAAATGAACTTTTATTTTATTTTGTATATTTTACTTAATTAACAGATTATAAACAGCGGCTAAATCTAGTGTTCTAATGCTAATTTCTGCACATATATTGCTAATTTGTGGGCAAAAATTGCTAATTTGTAATCACAAAATTCCAATTTGTGCACACAAAATGCTAATTAATAGGCACAAAATCCTACCTTTGTGCAGAAAATAGTCATTTGTGTATACAAAATTCTACATTGTCCGAACAAAATACTAAATTGTATTTACAAATGCTCATTAATAGTGAGAAAATCAAATTTATGTGCATAAAATACAAATTTTGTAACAGAATTTTAATTTGTCTCAACAAAATACTAAATTGTGTTTACAAAATGTTCATTTATGAGGACAAAATCGAATTTATGTGCATTAAATACCAATTTATGTTATTAAAAACACTAACTTGTTGCCACAAACTATTAATCTAAGGAAACCTAAAGTGTCTCTGATTAAAACTAAATGACGAGAACCAAACCAAATTGCCGTGAAATTGTACATTTTTGCTTCTGTTTTTCTAACTAAAAAATCATCAGGAATTTCTGTAGTAAATAAAAATGGGACTTTTTACTTCTTACTTGTGAGTCTGTCTCTTTTTGTCAGGTTTAATATTGTCATCTTGATCAAGAATAGAACATTTCTGCTCAGTAACAAATGATGGAACTGGCTGTGTATCTGTGATAGAAAAACATGAGTTTCAGCATTTTGAAAAGATGTCAAAGGTTTTGGTTCCATCAGCACAGATGGTTGGATTGTAGCTTTTATAGCACCAAGAAACTGCATTTGTTACATTAAAAGCTAATTTTAGATAGAAATACAGATATTGTTTTTGTTTTTATTTGTTAATAAATGGACAAATCTATTCTAAAGTCAGAGGGAGCTGGTGTAAAATATGATCAATGTGTCCTAGATCAAGTAAATGAACATTTCTATGCTGCTGCTTTTCATGGAGCTGTAGTCAAACATACACTAGTTTAGAACCATCACACCTCTGGACCAAGTGGGACTGACTTCACTTTAGTTAAATTCAGATAAAGTTGAGTAATTTTGGTTTGAATCTTCAACAAAAATGCTGTAAACTTAACACTTGAAATAATGTCAAACAAAATAAAGAGAAACTGAAAAAAGGAGAGAACAAAAAAACCTCTGACAAAGAAAAGTGGAATCCTAACTCCTTAAAGTTGTCTATCTATTCTACTCATCTGGGGCGTGGACAGCGACTACATGTAAACCATAGGTTATGAAAAAAATCAAATTAAAGAAATTATAAATATATATGTTATTATGTAAAAATGTACATGATTAAATAAATATCTTTGTCAAAAAAAGCTAAAAGAGAATTTAATAGTAAAAAAAAAGAAAATAACAGGTTGCTCATATAATGAAAAAAAAAGTAAGATTTATGGGCAAAAAAATGAGAAAAAGCAAAATAGTTCACTCTAAAATGAAGTAAGAAACCTACAGACTGAAAAATAACAAAAAAAGAGGAAAGGAAACCCTGTCAGGTCCTCAGCTCACTGCAGCACAGACTTGAAAGCTGATGGCGCCCAATGAAACCCCAGCAGGATGGATCAGAGATGGACTGCAGGCAGTGGTGAGGACTCCAACATCAGCTGATCCAGAGCCAGCAGCTGGATCCTGGAGAGGAACAACCGTCAAAGAGCCATGAGGGCATTCATCGAGTCACAAAACATCAATAAAACAAAGTGTGCATGCATGTTAAGGCTTGTTCATTAAGATAAAAAAGGATAGATTGCAAGGTGACAACAGCTGATCATGTAAACAATGCACCCCAAGATCATTTCAGACGCAGAAATGGTGGAAATTAGTCCAAAAAAGAGCAGCAGGTATGCCTCTAGTTGACTACATATCCCATAATGCAGCGCTTCAGCTACCCAGCGAAATAATTCCCTACATATCCCATAATGCAGCGCTTCAGCTACCCAGCTAAATAATTCACTAAATATCCAATAATGCAGCGCTTCAGCTGCCTGACGACATGTAAAAGTGTCATCATTTTCACTACATATTTCATAATGCAACGCGTCAGCTGCCCTGGTGAACACTTTCGCTAGCCCTCACAATGCCCAAGAGAAAAGGTTGAATCTGAAAATAGCCTTTAACCCTTGTGCTATCCTAGGCACTTTACCATTGGGAGTTGGGTCATCTAGACCCACTAGACAGTGCTCTGAACCTTTTTTGTTCAATAATTAGTGAACCTCACTGGTGTCCATGGATTACATGAAATCTTTCCACCTTTATCCACCTTTGTCATGGTAGGGAGAACACGTCAATGTAAGGGTGGGGTCATCTAAGATAGCACAAGGGCTAACCTAGAAGAAGCCATGGTAACATCAGTGTAACAGAAAATTTCAGAAATGGATTCTGTAGTTCACTTTGTGGTAAAATACAATAGTTGAACAACCAAAATACCGCTTTGGAGTTGTTTTTGTCTGGAAATATCATTATAATACACTTAAAAGCCCCAAAAGCTGATCTTTGATTATATAAATCTATAGATATTCAAAACAATATTTTACTTACAAATTTGAAGATAAGTGTATAAAATGAAATATTTTCTGTAATAATTCAAATAATTGCTTTATAAATTCACTATAAAATCCAACATTTGCTGTTTAAAAGGCAGTATTTATTATTGCCTTTTATCTTTCATGTTATTGTAACACATAGGAGGAAGGCTAAAGCAAAAACAGGACCAGAAGTTGGTTCAGCTGGTATATGTACGTAAAAGAACTGAAAAGTCCGGGTGATGCTGTAGTATCGGTAAGTATTTATTTATGCACGGAACGGGCGCGCGCACACACAAGCCACACAGGGGCGTGCACATGCGATCCCGCACACACACGCCGACATACTGCAATCACCTCACACAGGCTCTCATAGGACGCACGCGACACGCAGCTCACATAGCCAGAAAACGTTCACGCGCACAGCGCTTCTCAATGCGGGCACGCGCACACGGACTGGTACACAAGCACTACTTAGCTTTACACCTTTTCAGTCAGAGCAGTTATGAACAGTCTTAACATCGTTAGCTGGAATGTGCGTGGACTTGGCTCTGAGCCAAAGAGACTGAAAGTGTTAAATCACCTGGATGGTCTAAAAGCAGATATAGCTCTACTGCAGGAGACCCATTTATCAAATTCTTTGGATCACCTTATGTGCTGCTTACAATTTCCAGTTATATACTCTGCCAGTTACAACTCCAAACAACGAGGAGTTGCTGTTTTAATTAATAAAAATCTTAATTTTACTCATAAGGATACAGTTACTGACCCAGAAGGCAGATTTGTAATCATTAATATATCCATTCAGAATAAGGACTTTTGTATAGTGAGTATTTATGGTCCTAATGTTGACGACTCTTCCTTCTTTCACAGATTCTTCACCTCACTCTCAGTTCACTCTGACTCCACAATCATTATAGGAGGAGACTTCAACCTTGTTTTGGACCCTGAACTTGACAGACTCAGCACAGCAGCAAATCAGCGTACATGGCGATCTGCAAGTATTCTAAAGCAGTACATGAATGATCTGGGTCTCTGCGACGCGTGGCGCTCATGTCACCCAAACACTAAAGGGTTCACCTTTTTTTCTCCAGTTCACTATTCACACTCCCGTTTAGACTATTTATTAATCAGTAACTCTCTTTTAAAAAATATTCAAAGCTCCAATATCCATCCAATTATTATCAGTGATCATGCACCAGTCTCTGTAAACATTTCTAGGGAAAAATCCACACCCTCTGGTACAACCTGGAGGTTTAATACGTCTCTGTTGAAGGACCAGGAATTTCTTGAATTCTTTAAAAAAGAGTGGGCAACCTTCTTAGACTTCAACAATACTCCAGACATCCCACCGTGCGTTCTTTGGGAAACAGCAAAGGCAGTCATGAGAGGGAAAATCATTTCTTATTCAACGCACAAAAAACGCAAAGAGAAAGCAGATTTATTAGAATTAGAAAATAAAATCAAAACCCTGGAGACTGCTTATGCTGCTTCTGCACAGGAACACATTCTGAGAGATCTGAAAAATTTAAAGCTGCAGTTAAATGACATCATTAATAAACAAACACAATTTCAAATACAAAGGCTACGACTTGAAAGATTTGAAAACTCTAATAAATCTGGCAAATTTCTGGCTAATCAGCTTAAAATTAACAGAGAAAAATCATCAATCACCTCTATTATGGACCAAACAGGAAATGTCACCCATGACCCGGTCAAAATTAATAACGCATTTGAAAACTTTTATAAAAACCTGTACACACCGCAGATCAATCCGTCAGAGCAAAGTATTGACTCATTTCTTAATAATGTAAACCTACCCAGGCTAAATGAGGATCAAATCACAAACTTAGATTCTCCGCTCTCGCCGTCTGAACTTCATGAAGCTCTGTTACTTATGCCCAATGGTAAAGCACCAGGGCCTGACGGCTTTCCTGCTGAGTTTTATAAAGAATTCTGGGAACAACTGGCACCAACATTTTATAAAACTGTCACATCTATTAATGAGAGCCAATCAATGCCACCTAACATGAACTCAGCCAACATAATTCTTCTTCTAAAACCAGACAAAGATCCCACTAGTCCTTCAAGCTATCGCCCTATTTCTCTAATCAATGCAGATGTAAAAATTATCTGCAAAGCACTAGCACAGAGAATAGAAAAAATCACTCCTCACATAATTCACTTCGACCAGACTGGATTCATCAAAGGCAGACACTCGGATGATAATGTCCGTAGACTAGTTAATATAATAGACTTTGCCACCATTAAAAACCAGGAAATGACGGTACTATCGCTGGATGCTGAAAAAGCCTTTGACCAGAAGTTTGGTTTTGGAGAAGCATTCATCAATTGGATCAAAATATTATATCACAACCCCAATGCATCAGTTAGAACTAATAAACAGACCTCAAACAGGTTTTTTCTTGGAAGATTAACCAGACAGGGCTGCCCACTCTCTCCTTCTCTTTTTGCTATATTCATTGAGCCTTTAGCTGCAGCAATAAGACAGAATGAGAGCATTATAGGAATAAAAACCAAACACAGCCATCATAAAATTAGTCTTTATGCGGATGACATATTACTGTTTTTAAGGAATTTACATTCTGTAAATGAAACAGCAATGATCATAAATGAATTCTCCTCCATATCAGACTATTTCATTAATTGGAATAAGTCTGTTTTATTACCACTCAACAGGAATATGGAACAAAGACTCACAATTCCAGTTAAAACAGGAAATATCAAATATCTGGGTATCTACTTTTCCCCCAAACTATCAGAACTGGTGCAGCTAAACCACACCCCATTACTGAAAAGCATACAGGACGATCTAACACGCTGGACCAACCTGCCTTTGTCCCTTATGGGCAAGGTAGCCACGGTTAAAATGAAAATCTTACCCAAGGTTAATTATCTCTTCTCAATGATTCCCACACAACCGCCATTAAAATGGTTCAAAACATTAGACTCATCCATATCAAGCTTTCTATGGAACAACAAACCTGCAAGAATTAGTCTAAAAACTTTAAAATCTGCAAAAAACTGTGGAGGATTAGAATTACCTAACTTCCACAAATACTTTCTTGCAAATAGATTACAATACATCTTAAAATGGTTAAAAAATAATCCAGAAACCAACTCATGGTTAGACTTGGAACAGGCGTTATGTGGAAAGATCAACCTGTCACAGCTACCATTTATTAGCCAAACAGTTAAAAAACAGGATTGTTTCAAAAGCATTAATATAAATGCCACCTTAACAGCCTGGTGGGAATTTCTCAAAATATCAAAATCATCAATTCAACCGTGCAAAATGACACCCATCTGGAACAACCCGGACATCCTTATTAACAAAAAAATGATTCACTTCCCAGCTTGGCAAGCAGGGGGCATAAAACAACTAGAGCACGTAATTATTGATAGAAGATTCATAACCCCCCAGGAACTTCAAGACAAACATGGAATAAATAACTTCTTGGAATATCAGCAACTTAAATCAAGTATTACTAAAAAGTATAAAATTAAAGACGACGATTTAAAGCTACCAGATGTAGTTACCACTCTGATTAATTTTTCAATGAATAGAACTCTCTCCAAAATATACAAACTTTTATGTAATTTAGATAACAATATTGCCCTTCCAACAAAAAAAGGGGATGCAGATTTGAGCATCAGCACAGATGAAAGCTTCTGGTCAGAACTTTGTCTAAACACCTTTAAACTGACAAAAAGTCCAAATCTGCAGCTAATCCATCTCAAAACTCTTCACAGAATTTACTACACTGGACAGAGGATGTTCAAGATGGGTCTCAGTAACTCAGACATTTGCGAGCACTGTGATAATAATCTACCCGACAGCTACATGCACGCACTGTGGTTCTGCACTCCTGTCCAGGCTCTCTGGCAGCAGGTATGTGCCGATTTATCAGTCTGGCTTAAGGTTTCAATCACTGCCTCACCGTCACTTTGTGTGCTTGGTGACATGAGTGCCATCGATATAGAAGAAGGATTAGCATCTATCATTTTCATAACTCTTTGTATTGCCAAAAAAACTATTTTAATAAATTGGAAAAACAAGAAAAATATAAACATAAGTCAACACAGAAATCTGCTGTTTGATCATATCAGCTTGGAAAAAATGTCAGCCCAAAGCTCAAGTAACTTTGAAAGAATTCAGTCTCTCTGGTCTCCTGTGGTTGACTCCATGACTTAGGGGGTGGGGGGCTTGGTCGTCGCTGCTCCTTGCCCTTCTGCCGTGGTTTGGGGTGGGGGTCGGGGCTTCCGGTGCCTGGCGGGGGCGGTGGGGGGCTCCGTTGGTCGGGGGGTCGGGTCCGGTGCCTGGGTGGGGCGGGCTGGGGCGCTGCGTGGTCCTCTGGGCTTGGGTGTGGGGGTGCGTGGTGGGGGGGTGGGGTGGTGGTCTGGCTTGGCTTGGGGGGGTGGTCCCTTTGCCTGTGCTGGGGGGGGTTGGCGGGGGGCCCTGCTCGGGTGGGGGGGGCCCAGCGGCGCCGGATGGGCTGCCCATCTGCACCTGGGGCTGGGATCGGCCCTTCCCTGGCTCTGGGACGGGACGGGACAACCCTCTCGGGGCCCCCGGTCGCTCTGGGTGTCACCCGCTTCGGCTGCGGGGTCTGGGGTGGGGTGGGGTGGGGGGCTTGTCGGCCCTGTCCTGTGGGGGGGCGTTCTGGGGGGGAGGGGGGGCCCATTATTAGTACGGGTCGGGGGGGCTAGCGGGTCGGGGTCTCCGCTGAGGCAATCAGTGGTTGCCTCGGCCGGTTGGCCTCCTCGGTCCCGTCTAGGCCTGACCAGAGCTCTTCTAGGGCCGGCGTCTGGGGGTGGGGGCCTGGGCTTGCTCCGGGGGGGGGCGACGCTTTCTGGCTCCTGTCTCTCTGTGTGGGTGGTGCCGGGCCTGGGGTGTCGGCGCCTCCGGGGGTGGGCCCCTGGGCTGGGTGGCCCTGGCCCCTTTGCTGGGGGTGGGCTGGGGGACGGCTGTTTGACCACCGGGGGACAGTCTACCAGCTGTCCCCAACTTACCCCCTTCCTTATATAACCTCATATTAGGGTGAGGGGGTGGGGGGTCTAGCCTGCGATGCGCCTTGGGGGGGGGCTACTTGGGAGTGGCCCCCCTCCTATGGTTGCCGTATGGAGTGGGCCCCCCCTCTTTCGGTTTTATTTGCACCTTAGACATGTAGGGTCCTTGGTAGGGGGGGTGCTTGGACATCACTGCAAGCAAGCAGCAGATGTCCTCCTGGCACCCTACCCGCCAATTTTAACCGCACCTTAGACATTTAGGGCCCCTTGGTGTGGAGGGTAAGGGGACATCACTGTGAGTAATCAGGAGATGTCCCCTTAGTGCCCTACTCGCCAATTTTAACTGCACCCCCCTTAGTACACACACCCCTCCCCCTTCAATATATACATTCAAACATAAACACACACACATGCACACAAACACCCTCTCAAACACCCATACACGCACACACATTTTACAAGGAAGGTGGGACCTGGGTCCATCTGTCCCCTACCCCTTCCCTGGTGGGGGGTGCGGGCCCCTTGGCGATGGCGGCCGTGTCCCTTGGGTGCCGGCTCCCTGGGCCCGGCGGTGCTCTCTCCGCACGGTGGGGGGGTTCATATTACACCTGAGCCGGGGGTGTTCGTGTCCCTGGGGGGTGGGTCCTGGTCCTTGCCCCTGGGCGCTGGGCCCCGCCAAACTTCCAACATGGCCGAGCCTGGTCGGGCCATATTTATAACATCCCTTGTGGGCCGCCCTTTTTTCCCCGGGGTTCCCCCCTCCTGGGCGGGGGCGGCGGGCCCCTGCCTTGCTCCTACCTGGACCAACCGTGGGCCGGGTGGGTGGCTGCCTGGAGTGCGGAGCGGGTCTCCCTTGGGGGGTCCTGGCTCGTACCTGGGGTCGGGGCGGGTGGATGCCCGGAACTCCTGGGTGGTGGTGGGGTGCTCGTCTGGGGCTGTGGGCGTCCCTCTCCGGTGGGGCCCTGCGTTGGGCTCTTCCGGCGCGGCGGGGGGCTGCTTTCCTGGCTGGGCTGGGGCGGCGCTCTCTTTCCCTCTGCGCCTCCCTGCTCTCTGGCTCTGGGGGCCTCGCGGCGGTCCGGCTGGCCCTGGCCTGGGTGGCGGTCTTGGTCGCCCGGGGGGCGGTTGTTCCCTGCCTGTTCCCGTGTGGCGTTGGGGGAATTCCGGCTGCCGCTGCTGCTGCGGCGGGGGTATGGGTGTGGGGGTGGCTGGGCGCTCCTCCTCCTTCTTTTCACATTCCACCATCCATTTTAGAAGAACATAAACACTCACCTGAGCACAGGTGTTAGCTCACCTTTGCACTAATAGTTTGCATGATTGAATGAATGAAAGATTTCACACTAGTTGGTTTAAAGGCATAGGTATGCGTTCGTGAACACTATCTGTTTTGTGTGCATGTTGACATGTGGACATTTTTGCGGCTAGCAGGTGTGTTGATAATTTTTGAGTGTGTGTGAACAGGCCCCGCCCTTTTTGTACTACATTTGAACCGTACCGTAACGATAAACAACCAGTAAACCTGTCTGCTCTATGCTGCTTCATGGTCTTACCCCCCTTCCCCTCCTATTATCACCCTCCTACCCCCCCCTCTCTCTAACGTCCCTCTCTCTTCTTCCCCTCTTTCCTTTTCCGTCCGGTCCAACACCAAAGATTTTCAAACATGATTGAAATTAATAAATTTTGGCCTCAATTACAAAAGGGGTTTATTCAGACATACCTTTGGTTTGTCTGAAGATGAATAACCCCTCTTGTTAAAATAAAATATGTCCAACACAAGAGGCCCTCAGCTCTCATCTGTTTGCCTAGCTGTTGGACAGGACAAGTTAAAAAAAAAAAAAAAACTGAAAAGACCACAGAATAATTTTTGATTTAAGGGCTTATAATTGAAAATACATACAAAACAATGTAATGGACATCCAATTTAAACCAAATGACATCAAATCTTAATTCCAGTTTATCCATGACTTTGGATTAAACAGATTTAATTTCAACCCACTTATCTTTTCAAATAGTTCCTTCAGTCTCTAGTTTGAGTCTGAGTTCTAGTTTGTTTTATGTTATAGTTTAATTCTAATTGGTCTAAATTCAAGTTTAGTCCTTGATGTAGCTCAGTTATATCAGATATTAAAGTTTAGTTCTCTTTTATCACATTCTATTTAACTTTAAGTTAAGTTTCTCTGAACTTAAACTTTTTCTTAGTCATTGTTTCCCAACAAACAAGTCGGTGTCACCAAGAAAAGAAAAAAAAAGTACAATCATAGGTCAAAGTCAAAATGATTCAGCAATAATAACCTGTTCATTACAAGGTTCAACAGTTCAATGGAAAGAATATAAATGTAATGGCCACAAGGAAGCTCTGTAGTCAGGCGGTTGTCCAACAGTTCTTCATGAGGCTTCTGCGTCGGAATGAGTACAGCACAAGTGTAATGGAGTAAAGAACAAATGTCAGGGAAAACTTAACCAAACACTTGCTCTTGTCTCCTTTGCATCAGGAGAGGTTTTTACGGATGTTTTTCAAAGCCTGTATTTCTCCTCTCCATGAACGGTGTTCCATTGTTCTTCTTGGTTCAGTCGTCTTCTTTGGTCATCGTCTAAGTCCGACAACTCCTGCTTTAACTCTTCAAACCGCTGACACACACAAGCACAAACACACACAAATTGTTACAATGCAATTTATTGTTAGTGTGTTTACGTTTGTGTGCACGTACCTTCAAAGCAGCATCTCTGTGCTCGATGACCTCCTCCTGTGTCTTGGTGTGTGTGTCTGCAGTGGAGGACGATGGCCTTATAGTGAGCAGAAACAGGAGTACGATCACACGCCAAAGCCTGACACTAGCTGGGTTTACATGGGCAAAAGTAATCGGAAAGAATGCCTGATCGGAAGGAAAATGCGTCATGTAAACACGCCGTTTGGAATACTCTGCCCCGATCAGACTCATTCGGATCTAAATTTCTTTTCGATCGAGATAGGTGGGTTATGCCGATGGTTGATCTGACCGTGGTGCATGTAAACAGTTTATTACGATCGTGTGTCACTACTGCTCTAGTTTTACGTCATGCATAGACGGTGCAGTGCTCCAGAGAAAGCTTTGGAGCGCAAACAGGACCGACCGGCTGCTCTGCGCGAGTGAACCGTGTCTGTGAGCACAGCAGCCAGACTTGTAGCTTTGTGTTTGCGGGCATGGGGTGGGGTGGGTGCTTTGTCTCTGGGTGTGCGTCCGGACTCAGGAGAACCGTGTCTCTGAGCAGAGCTTGGACTGCCAGCTCACACAGCAGCTTTGGGGCGGTGTGTGAGCTTTTCAAAGCAGAAATGCTGCTCAGTCCTTAGAAATCGTTCAAACAATCAATGTGGATTTGTGTTTCCAGTCGTGTCCTGACAAAATAAAGGCTGATGTTATTCTCCCTGTTTACGTGCAGCCAAGATTCAGATTGTGGAATTTCCCGCCTGGATTTTATGTTCATCCAAGGCTAAATGTTGTTAGCACGTGTTAGCCTTCTCCTAACCCTTCTTCTGGCTCCATTCCGCCACAAAAAAAAAGCACCAACCACACGGATTAAAAATAAAAAATAATGCGCGAACAGGCGCTTCATAATAACCATAACAATATTTATGTATGTGGCAGTTCAGCTTGTTTACAGTGGAGGTCATTTCCTCTTCCGGTATTTTAGAGAGTTCTGTGCATGTCCAAATGATTTCCAACCGAAAGTGTGGCACATGTAAACGTTTGTTATACAGTGATCCCTCGCTATAACGCGGTTTACTTTTCCCGGTTTTGCTTCTTCACGGATTTGCATCGTGCATTGTTTTCTGCATTCTGATTGGCTAAAAAGTGACTGCGCTTCTTCTCTACCTGTACGTCAATAACGTTGCAGTTTAATATGTACACGTACGTAAAACAGCTTTCCAAATTTACATTACGTACGTGCAAATCATCTAGCAATTTCGAGTTTCTCTAAAACCCTTAGAAAAAAGAGCGACAACAACTGCCTATCACTATGTTCTTCTCCCGAACAAACACAGCTGCACCGCGGGCTTCAGAAGAAGAAAACACTGCAGAGCGGAGTCAGGATGCAGTGGCTCAGTCTGAAGAGCAGTGAAATACACCTGAGTCACTATTTTTCCGACCGTACTTTGTATTTTTTTCATGATCATTTTAAATTTTCTCCCGTTTAATCCAACTACTCGGGTCACGGTGGGCAGGGCTAATCTCCGCAATTTGAAGCCTTCTGTTCACATTGATGATTAAAATTATTATTTGACAGTACAGTACAGATGTTATTTGTTGAAAAAAACGTTTCTAAAGTACTTTTAGTTGGGGAAACAAATGTAAAATAGAGTATTAAATTGTATAATAATTGTAAAAACAAATTAAGGTTTCTACTTCACGGATTTTGCCTATCACGGGCTCTTTTTGGAACGTAACCCCCGCGAAAAACAAGGGTTTACTGTATCGGAAAAAGCTATTCTGGGTCCATGAACACGGTTGAATTGTAATCCGATCTTTGATCCGACAAGATATTTTGCACATGTAACCGCGGCTACTGTGGCAGACGTTCCATCGAATATGAAATTGCCCAAATTGAATTTGGGATTCAAATGGAAACACGCCATCTTAAAAGAAACTTGCACAGCAACTAGACACTAATGAGCAGCAAAGATAATAATTGCTTTAACAGCTCTGACAGTAGATCAAACATTTTACCATCATTTTGTTTAGTTATCTGACATGTTTGAATTTTTGTTGAGTGGAAAAGCACCCAAGATCTCCTGATTTTAGTATAGTGTCAGCAGTGGTACAAAAAAAAATGTTTTACTAATATAAGATCACCTCAGTGAAAAATCTGAACACAGATGACAAAACCTAAATAATCTGTTAATTTATTGAAAAGATTATTTTTTCTTCTCTAAAACTCAATATTTAGCTTGCTGAAAATAGGCATTAGAAAAACGAAACTGATTTCTCCTAAAACAGGATAAATAACCCAAAATAGTACTGTTAATATTTAACTTTGTCACTTTGCAAACACCACCCCATATCACATAAAAACCCACTCCAAGAAAATGTCTAGTTTTTAATTTGCTTTATTTATTTAAAACATATGATAAAAATATCAATAGATACTTGTATACAATTGCTGATAACTATGGTCAGTCCTATTGATCAGCATGAAATTCACAAAAATAATTCGCAATATCATTTTTTAAATGAAATATAAATAGTATCAATAATTATCTTTTGGGTGATTTAGTACGTTTTTGCTCACAATGTTGGTTTAAGATGTTAAAATATTGACGTGAGTTCTCAGGAAAAAAAAACACCTTAATATTTTCCGCATGATTCAAATTTCATGCAGTACACATATTATTTTATCATGGTATAACTTTATCATAAAGAATGGAATATCAGAAAATCTGTATTTTATCAATAAAGCAAGTACTAATTAAAATTAAAGCTACAAGTAGCATTTAGCGGGCCCGAGCACGTGCCACCGCCTGGCACGAGCGACCGCCCCGTGAGCAACGCCCTGCTCGAGCCATTCTCGTCGTTTTTTCTTGTCCATTCTGGAGCTCCAAGCTAATGTTAATATGACAGCAGCCTGTGGGGGGGGGGGGGGGGGGGACTATAATCTGTTGCCTTAAGGGACAAAGACTTATGCATATAGCATTAAAAAAAAATTCTTAAATCTAAGCCTCGTTTAGACCTGCTCATTTTCTCATCAAGTAGAAGAAGGTTTTTATCAGATTAAGAAACAAGCAATGATGATAATTGCTATCACTGTCCCTAAGGATGAGAACAATAGAACTCATTCAATTTTCACTACAATGTCTAGATGAGTGTCAGCTATGTCTGATAACTTGGCGAATTAGCTGGACCGGGATCTTACAAAGTGCAGGTGGTTTAACGTCCAGTGTGATGAGTCTGTGGACGGCAACAGTACAGCATAGCCTTTGGTTTCCACAAGAGAAGAATTCCTGACACATCTGCCCTAACAGACAACAACAAGAGGAGTTGAAATGTATAACACGGTGAAGGAGTTTTTGTGCAGAAAAAGGTACCATTAGAAAAGCTGGTAGCCATACCTGCAGACGGGGCTCCTGCTATGATTGACCGACAAACAGGTTTCATCACTCACTGTAAAGCTGACCAAGACTTTCCAAAATGTCTGCATTACTGCTGCTTCTTTCACCAGTAGGCCTTATGTGCAGAAGTGATTGGCTCTGGACATATAATGACTCCTATTGTGAAAATCATAAAAAACCTCAGCTGCAAAGCAAAACAGAACAGGATTTTTAAGGTGCTATTGGTGGAGATATCTGCTGAATATGGTGAATATGAATATGGTGAATCTGAACTTGTATTCTTGACTGACATTACTGGAAAACTAAACCACTTGATCTGCGAGCTGCAAGACATTGGCAAAACTATATTTTTTTATTGACCAGCCTGCCTGAGCCAGTGTTTTTCTTGTGGGGATCTTTTCTGCCAGGGCTTGCCAGCTTGGTCAGTGGATGTTGCTGCAGTTGTCTCCCTTGCTGGGACAGCTGGAGTTAAACACAGCAGCCTCACGGCTGTGAAGTGGACCCCGTTGCTGTCCCAGTCTGGATGGGCACTGTGGTGATGTTCCAATGTTCAGGCTGGCTCCTGGTATGAAGAGATTCCCAAGTACCATTTCCTAACCGCAGAGCCAAGGATGTGTTTACATGTTTAGGTCAAAAATGTGATGAACAGCTTCATGTTGTCTATTGATGTAAGTTTAAACCTAAACATGTTTCCCTGTTACTAATCCAGTTGATATGGTTCTCCATCTGTGTCTAGGTGATAGAAAAGCATTTTTTTATATTTAGAGCTCCAAGCAAACAAACAGTTGTCTATATAAGAGCTTTTACAATTGTGGACTTTTAGCAGGTCTCTGAATACATGTGACCAATGTATGGTGGATTTTCACAGACTTTGTTTAAAACTGAAGGTGACAGAGACTTTGGAGAAGTGGCTACATTGCTCTGGACTTCTTTGTTTCATCCACAGAAGAGTAAAATATGTGATTGATTTTGAAAAGCTGCTGAAAAATGTATCTTTTTAAAATTGCAATTTCTAATTTGGGTTTTACATTTTGTGTTCCATTTTTTGTGATTGTATTAGAAAGATTTGTTATTTATTTGGTGTTTAAAGGTGGTACATATTGTATATACACAATCTTCTTAGAGACATTTGCTATATGTTGTGTTTGTTGTCGTTGTAGTTTAATTTTATTGGATGTATTGAAAGGAAATGAAAAGAAGTTGCAGCATTGATTAAAAAAGCATAAAAGAGACATTTACTGTCTGATGTTACATCTGTAGGAGTGTACTGAGGCTGGGTTTTGTTTTGGAGCACATTCATATATTTTGTTTGTAAAAAAAAAAAAGATAAAATATAAAGTTAATTGTATTTTGGATGAATAAAAAAGCAATGATTAGTGCTAAGGATGTATAAAAGACAAACAAAACAAAGGAAATTGCTGTAATTTAGTGTTGAACTAGGCTTTCTAACTGTTCTACTTTCTGTCTGCCACTCCTGGCTAATTTACATGTGAGCACACAGCCGGGGGTTGGGGGGGGGGGCTAACTCCACTCCTGCAGCAGGGGAGACTGATGAAAAGCTTGAGGATGTAAGATTGAATAAATAAAATCCTAGAGTTGACCAGTTCATTTTATAAATGTAAATATTTTTTATTTTGGTGCTGATAAACTAAACAGAAGTTATGATAAAAATATTTGCTTGAGTCAAAATGTCCAAAAATTTGCTTTCAGCACAATAGGGTGATTAAGGTGGTTAAATGTTTCTCGTACGTAAAGTGATGCTTTTCAAACATGGAGCTTTGTAGGACGCATCTAATTCTGAAATCTCAGCTTCCTGAGACAAACGGCTGATTTCCTATGAAGCTTGATTATATGATCATGCTTCATGATCATTTATGAACATATATAGCTCGTCCAAAATTGTCATATCCATGGGTTCAGAATGGAAGTTTCATCAAATCTATTTAATTTCAGTGAGATCAGACAAGGAATGTGAACGTGAGAGCAACATTTGTGCATGGCGAGATACCCAACTTCGCCGCTCTGTCACGACCACACCCCCGCGTTGAAAGATTTGTTTTTCATCAGAGTAAACTTCAATGGTTTTTCAACAGGTGGACGTCATTTTGAGGTGTGTCGGCTCATCCTACTTGGAGCAGTGATGCTCCAAGTAAAACATGTCATTTCCTGTTGCCAACAGGTGGCGCTACACCTGTTTCGGATTTTTCCACTGCAGATGTGTTCAAAGTCAGACTACAATCATGCACAACAAATTTGGATCAGATTAGATTATTTATGGCTGAGTAATGGCCATTTTTCTTTTCGTGGCGTGATTTCGAAACGACCTCAAATTTTGATGCGCCGCCACGGTCACAAACAACCGTAAAAACTTAAAAGCTTCGCAATTTAAGATCGGACATGTGTTTACTTTACAAAACCAAAGTTTGGAGTCATTGTTCAAAAATCTCTAGGAGGAGTTCGTTCTAGAACGAGGCCTGCAAAGGACCAAAATAGAGCAAAACTGACATATTGACACCAATATAGCAGACTTCCTGTGCGACTGACAGCTTGGTCCCAAGAGACTTTTTTGTAGGTTTCTATCTGATGAACATGTCCTGTAAAAATCAAGCTTGTATGTTAAAGAACATGGCGGGGCTCTCAAAAACAAACATGGTAGGTGGCGCTATTGAGCCGTTTTTTGTTCACCCATGCAAGTGCTGTGTATCTAAGTTGGAGATATGTAAGAGGCCTCTCATTCTGAAATCTCAGCCTCGTGATACAAACGGCTGATTTTTTATGAATTTTTAATTATCTGACTGCAACGCAATCAACCACTTCCTGTTTGGCACTGGCTTGCGCAGGCACCGTCAGGTGTACAACCATGAAACTTTAGACGATGAGAGAAGACCCTTATGAGTATCTCCTGTTGTAATTTTATGAATGTCGGACAAAGCACAGAGAAAAGATAGGTCAGAATGTGACATAAAATGTATTTGTCAATATCTAGGTGGCGCTATGGAGCTCGTCCAAGATTGTCATATCCATTGGTTCAGAATGGAAGCCTCATCACCTCTATTGAATTTCAGTGAGATTGGACAAGGAATGTGCACGTGAGAGCAACTTTTGTGTGCATGGCGAGACGCCCAACTTCGCCGCTCTGTCACGACCACACCCCCGCATTGAAAGTTATGGCTTTTTATCAGAGTAAACATCAATGGCTTTTCAACAGGTGGACATCATTTTGAGGTGTGTCGGCTCATCCTACTTGGAGCAGTGATGCTCCAAGTAAAACATGTCATTTCCTTTTACCAGCAGGTGGCGCTACACCTGTTCTGGATTTTTCCACTTCTGATGTGTTCAGAGTCAGACTACAATCATGCATATCAACTTTGGATCATATTGGATTTTGCATGGCTGAGTAATGGCCATTTTTCTTTTCATGGCGTGTTTTCAAAATGACCTCCATTTTCGACGCGCCGCCACGGTCACAAACATCCGTAAAAACTTAAAAGCTTCGCAATTTAACATCGGACATGTGTTTAGTTTACAAAACCAAAGTTTGGAGTCATTATTCACAAATCTCTAGGAGGAGTTCGTTCTAGAGCGAGGCCTGCAAATGTCCAAAATGGAGCAAAAATGACATATTGACCTCAATATATCAGACTTCCTGTGCGAGTGACAGGTGGGTCCTTTCAGACTTTTTTGTAGGTCTCCATCTGAAGAACATGCCCTGTAAAAATCAAGCTTGTACGTTAAAGCGTATGCGGGGCGTCGGGACAAAAGTCACTGTAGGTGGCGCTATCGAGCCGTTTTTCTGCGCCCATGCCAATCTCCTATAAAATACGAAATTTTTCGCGACTCCTGATGTGTGTGCCAAATTTGGTGAGTTTTGGGGTATGTTAAAGGCCTCAAAAAGGCGACTCTTCCGGTAGAATAATAATAATAATAATAATTAAAGCTACAAGTAGCATTTAGCGGGCCCGAGCACGTGCGACCGCACGGCACGAGCGACCGCCCCGTGAGCAACGCCCTGCTCGAGCCATTCTCGTCGTTTTTTCTTGTCCATTCTGGAGCTCCAAGCTAATGTTAATACGACAGCAGCCTGGGGGGGGGGGGGGGGGGGGGGGGGCTGTAATCTGTTGCCTTAAGGGACAAAGACTTTTGCATATAGCATGAAAAAAATTCAAGCAATGATGATAATTGCTATCACTGTCCCTAAGGATGAGAACAATAGAACTCATTCAATTTCCACTACAATGTCTAGATGAGTGTCAGCTATGTCTGATAACTTGGCCAATTAGCTGGACCGGGATCTTGCAAAGTGCAGGTGGTTAACGTCCAGTGTGATGAGTCTGTGGACGGCAACAGTACAGCATAGCTTTTGGTTTCCACAAGAGAAGAACTCCTGACACATCTGCCCTAACAGACAACTACAAGAGGAGTTGAAATGTATAACACGGTGAAGGAGTTTTTGTGCAGAAAAAGGTACAATTAGAAAAGCTGGTAGCAGTGACTGCAGATGGGACTCCTGCTATGATCAATAGACAAACAGGTTTCATCACTCACTGTAAAGCTGACCCAGACTTTCCAAAATGTCTGCATTACTGCTGCGTCATTCACCAGCAGGCCTTATGTGCAGAAGTGATTGGCTCTGGACATATAATGACTCTTATTCTGAAAATCGTAAACAACCTCAGCTGCAAAGCAAAACAGCACAGGATTTTTAAGGTGCTATTGGAGGAGATGTCTGTTGAATATGGTGAATATGAACATTGTGAATCTGAACTTGCATTCTTGACTGACATTACTGGAAAACTAAACCACTTGATCTGCGAGCTGCAAGACAATGGCAAAACTATTTTTTTTTGACCAGCCTGCCTGAGCCAGTGTTTTTCTTGTGGGGATCTTTTCTGCCAGGGCTTGTCAGCTTGGTCAGTGGATGTTGCTGCAGTTGTTTCCCTTGCTGGGACAGCTGGAGTTAAACACAGCAGCTCACGGCTCTGAAGTGGACCCCGTTGCTGTCCCAGTCTGGATGGGCACTGTGGCGATGTTCCAATGGCCAGGCTGGCTCCTGGTATAAAGAGATTCCCAAATACCATTTCCTAACCGCAGAGCCAAGGATGTGTTTACATGTTTAGGTCAAAAATGTGATGGACAGCTTCATGTTGTCTTTTGATGTAAGTTTAAACCTAAACATGCCACCCTGTTATTAATCCAGTTGATATGGTTCTCCATCTGTGTCTAGGTGATAGAAAAGCATTTTTTTTTATATTTAGAGCTCTAAGCAAACAAACAGTTGTCTATATAAAAGAGCTTTTACAATTGTGCACTTTTAGCAGGTCTCTGAGTTCATGTGACCAATGTATGGTGGATTTTCACAGACCTTGTTTAAAACTGAAGGTGAGAGAGACTTAGAGAAATGGCTTCATTGTTCTGGAGTTCTTTGTTTCATCCACAGAAGAGTAGAATTGGTGATTGATTTTGAAAAGCTGCTGAAAAAAGTATCTTTTTCAAATTGCAATTTCTAACTTGGGTTTTACATTTTGTGTTCCATTTTTTGTGCTTTAATTGGGAAGCATTTGTTATTTGTTTGGTGTTTTTAAGGTTCTGCAAATATACACATCATTTTTTAGAGACATTTGTTATCAGTTGTGTTTGTTGATTTGTAGTTTAATTTCATTGGATGTATAGATGTCGTGTGGGGGGGAGGCTCGAGATCAGGTAGGACCCAGGCGCAGAGACGGGAGGCAAACGGGTTCAGGGCAAGTGGGTTTATTTAACTAACAAAAAGCGCTGCAGAGCAGGATGACAAAACTAAAAACAAAAACTTACTGTGGCATGGCAAGGGACATGGACGCCAGACAAGAAGACGTGATCAACATGAGCAGAAGTTAATGGACCAGCACAGGAGGAAGGGAGAGACAAGACTTATATACAGACAGGGCAGACAAGACACAGGTGAACACGATTAGGGCAGATGGGGACCAAAGGAAGTAAAACTCAAGAAACATGACAAGACAGGAAACCTTTCAAAATAAAACAGGAAACAGAACCAAACAAGACAAAACAAGAACTAAAGCGAAAAACAAGACAACAAACTGAAACCATGACAATAGAAAGGAAAAGAAGTTCAAACATTGATTATAAAAAAGGATATAAGAGATAAAAAAAAAGAAAAAGGAAAAGAAAAAAGATAAAATATTGATTTAATTGCATTTTGAATGAATAAAAAACAATGATTAATAGAATCAGAATCAGAATCAGAAATCAGAAAAAGTTTTATTGCCAGGTTCAGTAGAGCGCACTTTACAAAACGAGGAATTTGACTTGGTGTATAGTGCAATTAAGAATAAGTTAAAAATTAAGTTAACAACAACAACACACTATATACAGTAGAGTAAGGTGACTTAAAGTGGGAGCACAGATGGGCTGGGATGGTGGGGCCTGTAAGTGGCACCGACAGTCCTTTGGTGGGCGGGGGGGGAGGGGGGGTCACCTGGGGGAGTTGGGGTACTGTTCAGCAGGCTGACTGCAGTGGGGAAGAAGCTGTTCTTGTGGCGCGAGGTCCTGGTCCTGATGGACCGGAGCCTCTTGCCAGAAGGGAGGGGCCGAAAGAGATTATGTCCTGGATGAGAGGGGTTGGCTACAATCCTGGCTGCCCGCCTCCAGGTCCTGGAGATGTGCAGCTCCTGGAGAGACGGGAGGTGGCAGCCGATCACCTTCTCTGCTGAGTGGATGACGCGTTGCAGCTTGGCCTTGTCTCTGGCCGTGGCCGCAGCGAACCAGACTGTGATGGAGGACGTGAGGGTGGATTCGATGATGGCATCGTAGAAGTCTACCAGCATCTTTTCAGGGAGGTGAAACTTCTTCAGCTGCCTCAGGAAGTACATCCTCTGCTGGACCTTCTTAGTGATAGAGCTGATGTTCTGCTCCCACTTGAGGTCCTGGCTGATGATGGTTCCCAGGAAGCAGAAGGACTCCACAGAGGTCACCGGGGAGTCACAGAGGATGACAGGGGGGAGGGGGGCTGGGGCCTTCCTGAAGTCCACTGTCATCTCCACTGTCTTCAGAGCATTAAGCTCCAGGTTGTTAGCGCTGCACTATGACACCAGCCTGGCTATTTCACTCCTGTAGGCCAACTCATCTCCGTCAGAGATGAGGCCGATGAGTGTGGTGTCGTCAGCAAACTTCAGGAGTTTGACAGACAGGTGACCAGCTGTGCAGCTGTTTGTGTACAGGGAGAGTAACAGGGGTGAAAGGACACAGCCCTGGGGGGATCCGGTGCTTGTGGTCCGAGTATCTGAGACGAGCTTCCCCAGCCTCACATACTGCTGTCTGTCCGTCAGGAAGTCTGTGATCCACCTGCAGGTGGAGTCAGGCACATTCATCTTGGAGAGTTTTTAATACTAAAGATGTATGAAAGACATACCGAAAAATATGTCTTTCAGTGTTTAACTGGCTGTCTTTGGATTATGCATGCCTGAGTAATGGCCATTCTTACTCCTCATCTCTCTGTTCACTGCTTGCTAATTTACATAGCAGGGGTCCCAGCAGGAGGGGGCGGGGTTGTAACACGACTCCTTCAGCAGAGCCAGGCTGAGAGAGGCTTTGACATGTAAGATGTTAGATGTTAGAATGCTAGATGTTAGAATGACCAGTTCATTGTATATCTATGAAAATATTCAGGGAGCTATGGGACATGTTCAGCTATAGGTGTGTGAAAATTGGTGTCGATTGTTGAAACATAAGTTACCATAAAAAAATGTTTGTTTGGAGTCTAGACAGATTTAACACAGGTTTTTGGATGAAAAAGGATTTTTTATAAATCATCTGTTACACTTTTAAGTCTGAAAAAAATATGGAAGGCAGCAAACACAGATCTCTACCGTTTTTAATTTTTTTGTGCTGATATTTGAAAGATAAGTTATGCAAAAAAATAGGTGTTTGCAGTTTTGCCTAAAAAGACGTTTTCGGACCTTTTTGGATCAAATGTTGTCTAAAAGTTCACCTGTAACTTCAATCATTCTGAATTTTTTTAGGAAAACTAAACCACTTCAACTGTGATCTGCAAGGCAATGGTAAAACTATATTTTTTATGGAACAGCCTGCAGTGTTTCTTGTGGGGATCTTTTCTGCCAGGGCTTGCCGGCTTGGTCGGTGGTTGTTGCTGTTACCAATCCAGTTGATATGGTTCTCCATCTGTGTCTAAGTGATATAATCAGAATCAGAATCGTTTATTGTCATTGTACATGGGGATACAATGAAATTGCAGCAGCCTTGGAGTGAAGGAGTTACATAAAATAAAAATAAAAATAGAATAGAAAAAGAAATACTGTATTTACAACTCTTAACAAAAAATGAACAATATGGACAGAAACTGTTAAATATTAAATATTTGTGAATAAAATAGAAAGGAATTACATGAGTTGCTGTGAGCACAGCTTAATAAATATCAAGTTATTGCACAGTGACCCGGTTAGACAGTCAGGATATTGCACGCATTGTAGTAAAATTAGAGTGAGGTGTGGTTGGTGGACGTATGTGCATTCCGTATGATAATTGCCTATGGAAAAAAGCTGTTTCTTAGTCTGTTTGTCCTGGTTCTGATGGACCTGTACCTCCTTCCAGAGGGCAGCAGTTCAAACAGAGGGAAAGCAGAATGGGTGGAGTTAGTGGTGATGCTAGTCACTCTGCTGATGCAGCGAGACTGGTAAATGTCCTTCAGTGAGGGGAGGGGGCAGCCGATGATCCTCTGCGCTGTCTTTACCACTCTCTGGAGACTCTGCCGTTCTGCTTCAGTGCAGTGGGAAAACCACACTGTGATGCCATAGGACAGAATGCTCTCAATGGTTGAGCGGTAGAACGTTACCAGCAGCTCCTGGCTGACGTCGTTCCTCCTAAGTTTTCTCAGGAAGTGCAGGCGTTGCTGGGCCTTCCTGATGACAGTCATGGTGTTGTTAGACCATGTGAGGTCAGCAGAGATGGTGGTGCCCAGGAGGGTGAAGCTGTGGACCCTCTCCACACAGTTTCCATCGATGTAGAGTGGGGGTGGATCTGTTCTGTTCTGCAAACTGGTGGGGGACGAAGATTGGAGGGAGGGAGTCTTTGATGTGTCCCAGGAGCAGCCGCTCCAGACACTTTGTGATTACAGCAGTGAGTGCAACTGGGCGGAAGTCCGTGAGGAAGGCTGTGGATGAGGACTTTTTGGGTATCGGGATGATAGTGGATGACTTCAGGCAAGCAGGGATGAAAGCCTGAGCTAGCGACAGGTTGAAGATTTTTGTGAAGACCTGGGAGAGTTGATCGGCGCAGGCCCGCAGAACCTTTCCGGGAACTCCATCAGGTCCCGCCGCTTTCCTGGGGTTTACCCTGCTGAACATCCGTGCCATCCGTGCCACGTCCATAAAGGCATTGTTTTTATATTTAGAGCTCTAAGCAACCAAACAGTTGTCTATATAAAAGAGCTTTTACAATTGTGCACTTTTAGCAGGCTGAAAAAATTATCTTTTTAAAATTGCCATTTCAAATTTGGGTTTTAAATTTTGTGTTCCATTTTTCTGTGCTTGTATTGGAAGGATTTGTTATTATTTTGTTTAAAAGTGCTACATATTGTATATACACATAATTTATTTAGAGAAATTTGCTATAGGTTGTGTTTTTTGGTTTTGTAGTTTAATTTCATTGGATTTATATTAAGGAAAAGAAGTTGCAGCATTGATTAAAAAAGGATAAAAGAGACATTTACTGTCTAAGTCTTATGTTACATCTGTAGAACTGTACTGAGAGTTGGGTTTTGTTTTGGAGCACATTCATATGTTTTGTTTGTAAAAAAAAAAAGATAAAATATTAAGTTAATTGCATTTTACATGACTAGAAAAGCAATGATTATTCATAAAAATCTATGAAAGACATACAAAACAAATGAAAAAGCAGTCTGCCCTCCCTCTTGTGTCTAAACTATTGTCACCTCACTTCTGGGTTAGTTAGCATATAAACAGGCAGCTGGTGTGTGTGTGTGGGGGGGGGGGGTGAAATTTGACTCCAGCAACAGGAAAGATTGAGGAGCAGGCTGCAGCATGAGAAAAAGACTGAACCATGTAAGAGGAAATGACATCCTACAGTTGACCAGTTCATTTTATATCTGTAAAGAATATTCAAGAAGCATTTAGACATGTTCAACTATATGCGTGTTAAACTTGGTGTGGATATTTGAAGCATAAGTAATTTTAAAACACACTTGTTTGGAGTCCAGACGGAAAAAGCACAGGTTTTGGGATGAATCAGGATTTTTTTAAAATCATCTGTTTCACCTGGACTTCTGAAAAAAAATATGGAAGGCAGCAAACACAGATCCCTACATTTAAAAAAATAAATGGTGTTGATATATGATGATTAAGTTATGAAAAAAAATAGGTGTTTGTAGTTTTGCCTAAAAAGACGTTTTCGGACCTTTTTGGATGAAATGTTCTCTAAAAGTTCACCTGTAACTTCAATCATTCTGAATTTTTTTAGGAAGCAGTAGCACATAAATGCCTATGAAAGTTGAATTCTTGGTGCTGATAACCTAAACAGAATTTATGCTAAAAATCTTTGTTCAGTCCAAAATTTCATTAAAAAAATCAAGTGATGAAGTTTCTCGTAGACCCTATAGTGTTACATATCAAAGCTGGAGGTTATTAAAGGCATCTAATTCTGAAATCTCAGCTTCCTGAGACAAACGGCTGATTTATAATAAATTTCTATTATTTGGGTGCACATAATCGACCACTTCCTGTTACGCAGGCACCGTCAGGTGTACACCCATGAAACTTTACATGATGAGAGAGGACCCTTCTGAGTATCTCCAGTTTTAATTTCATGCACATCGGACAAAGCAAAGAGAAAATACAGGGCAGAATGTGCCCAATGCAATAACTAGGTGGCGCTATAGAGCTCGTCCAAGATTGTCATATCCATGGGTTCAGAATAGAAGCTTCATCATATCCATTGAATTTCAGTGAGATTGGACAAGGAATGTGCACGTGAGAGCAACTTTTGTGTGCATAGCGAGATGCCCAACTTTGCCGCTCTGTCACGACCACACCCCCGCATTGAAAGTTATGGTTTTTTGTCAGAGTAAACTTCAATGGCTTTTCAACAGGTGGACGTCATTTTCAGGTGTGTCGGCTCATCCTACTCGGAGTAGTGATGCTCCAAGTAAAACATGTCATTTCCTCTTGCCAGCAGGTGGCGCTACACTTTTTCCAGGTTTTTTCACTGCAGATGTGTTCAGAGTCAGACTACAATCATGCACATCAATTTTGGATCAGATTGGATTATGCATGGCTGAGTAATGGCCATTTTTCTTTTCATGGCGTGTTTTCGAAACGACCTCCAATTTTGACGCGCCGCCATGGTCACAAACATCCATAAAAACTTAAAAGCTTTGCAATTTAACATCGGACATGTGTATAGTTTACAAAACCAAAGTTTGGAGTCATTACTCTCAAATCTCTAGGAGGAGTTCGTTCTAGAGCGAGGCCTGCGAATGACCAAAATACAGCAAAAATGACATATTGTCATCAAAATATCAGACTTCCTGTGCGACTGACAGCTTGGTCCCAAGAGACTTTTTTGTAGGTTTCTATCCGATGAACATGCCCTGTTAAAATCAGGTTTGTACTATAAAGCATATGGAGGTGCTCGCGAAAACAAATTTTGCAGGTGGCGCTATCGAGCCATTTTTGTTTACCTATGCCGTTCTCCTATAAAATATGAAATTTTTCGCGACTCCTGATGTGTATACAAAATTTGGTGAGTTTTGGGGTATGTTAAAGGCCTCAAAAAGGCGACGGAAAAGTCGGAAGAATAATAATAATAATAATAATAATTAAAGCTACAAGTAGCATTTAGCGGGCCCGAGCACGTGCCACCGCCTGGCACGAGCGACCGCCCCGTGAGCAACGCCCTGCTCGAGCCATTCTCGTCGTTTTTTCTTGTCCATTCTGGAGCTCCAAGCTAATGTTAATATGACAGCAGCCTGTGGGGGGGGGGGGGGGACTATAATCTGTTGCCTTAAAGGACAAAGACTTTTGCATATAGCATGAAAAAAATTCTTAAATCTAAGCCTCGTTTAGACCTGCTCATTTTTTCATCAAGTAGAAGAAGGTTTTTATCAGATTAAGAAACAAGCAATGATGATAATTGCTATCACTGTCCCTAAGGATGAGAACAATAGAACTCATTCAATTTCCACTACAATGTCTAGATGAGTGTCAGCTATGTCTGATAACTTGGCCAATTAGCTGGACCGGGATCTTGCAAAGTGCAGGTGGTTAACGTCCAGTGTGATGAGTCTGTGGACGGCAACAGTACAGCATAGCTTTTGGTTTCCACAAGAGAAGAACTCCTGACACATCTGCCCTAACAGACAACTACAAGAGGAGTTGAAATGTATAACACGGTGAAGGAGTTTTTGTGCAGAAAAAGGTACAATTAGAAAAGCTGGTAGCAGTGACTGCAGATGGGACTCCTGCTATGATCAATAGACAAACAGGTTTCATCACTCACTGTAAAGCTGACCCAGACTTTCCAAAATGTCTGCATTACTGCTGCGTCATTCACCAGCAGGCCTTATGTGCAGAAGTGATTGGCTCTGGACATATAATGACTCTTATTCTGAAAATCGTAAACAACCTCAGCTGCAAAGCAAAACAGCACAGGATTTTTAAGGTGCTATTGGAGGAGATGTCTGTTGAATATGGTGAATATGAACATTGTGAATCTGAACTTGCATTCTTGACTGACATTACTGGAAAACTAAACCACTTGATCTGCGAGCTGCAAGACAATGGCAAAACTATTTTTTTTTGACCAGCCTGCCTGAGCCAGTGTTTTTCTTGTGGGGATCTTTTCTGCCAGGGCTTGTCAGCTTGGTCAGTGGATGTTGCTGCAGTTGTTTCCCTTGCTGGGACAGCTGGAGTTAAACACAGCAGCTCACGGCTCTGAAGTGGACCCCGTTGCTGTCCCAGTCTGGATGGGCACTGTGGCGATGTTCCAATGGCCAGGCTGGCTCCTGGTATAAAGAGATTCCCAAATACCATTTCCTAACCGCAGAGCCAAGGATGTGTTTACATGTTTAGGTCAAAAATGTGATGGACAGCTTCATGTTGTCTTTTGATGTAAGTTTAAACCTAAACATGCCACCCTGTTATTAATCCAGTTGATATGGTTCTCCATCTGTGTCTAGGTGATAGAAAAGCATTTTTTTTTTTATATTTAGAGCTCTAAGCAAACAAACAGTTGTCTATATAAAAGAGCTTTTACAATTGTGCACTTTTAGCAGGTCTCTGAGTTCATGTGACCAATGTATGGTGGATTTTCACAGACCTTGTTTAAAACTGAAGGTGAGAGAGACTTAGAGAAATGGCTTCATTGTTCTGGAGTTCTTTGTTTCATCCACAGAAGAGTAGAATTGGTGATTGATTTTGAAAAGCTGCTGAAAAAAGTATCTTTTTAAAATTGCAATTTCTAACTTGGGTTTTACATTTTGTGTTCCATTTTTTGTGCTTTAATTGGGAAGCATTTGTTATTTGTTTGGTGTTTTTAAGGTTCTGCAAATATACACATCATTTTTTAGAGACATTTGTTATCAGTTGTGTTTGTTGATTTGTAGTTTAATTTCATTGGATGTATAGATGTCGTGTGGGGGGGAGGCTCGAGAGCAGGTAGGACCCAGGCGCAGAGACGGGAGGCAAACGGGTTCAGGGCAAGTGGGTTTATTTAACTAACAAAAAGCGCTGCAGAGCAGGATGACAAAACTAAAAACAAAAACTTACTGTGGCATGGCAAGGGACATGGACGCCAGACAAGAAGACGTGATCAACATGAGCAGAAGTTAATGGACCAGCACAGGAGGAAGGGAGAGACAAGACTTATATACAGACAGGGCAGACAAGACACAGGTGAACACGATTAGGGCAGATGGGGACCAAAGGAAGTAAAACTCAAGAAACATGACAAGACAGGAAACCTTTCAAAATAAAACAGGAAACAGAACCAAACAAGACAGAACAAGAACTAAAGCGAAAAACAAGACAACAAACTGAAACCATGACAATAGAAAGGAAAAGAAGTTCGAACATTGATTATAAAAAAGGATATAAGAGATAAAAAAAAAAAGAAAAAGGAAAAGAAAAAAGATGGGATGGTGGGGCCTGTAAGTGGCACCGACAGTCCTTTGGTGGGCGGGGGGGGGGGGGGGGGGTCACCTGGGGGAGTTGGGGTACTGTTCAGCAGGCTGACTGCAGTGGGGAAGAAGCTGTTCTTGTGGCGCGAGGTCCTGGTCCTGATGGACCGGAGCCTCTTGCCAGAAGGGAGGGGCCGAAAGAGATTATGTCCTGGATGAGAGGGGTTGGCTACAATCCTGGCTGCCCGCCTCCAGGTCCTGGAGATGTGCAGCTCCTGGAGAGACGGGAGGTGGCAGCCGATCACCTTCTCTGCTGAGTGGATGACGCGTTGCAGCTTGGCCTTGTCTCTGGCCGTGGCCGCAGCGAACCAGACTGTGATGGAGGACGTGAGGGTGGATTCGATGATGGCGGTGTAAAAGTCTACCAGCATCTTTTCAGGGAGGTGAAACTTCTTCAGCTGCCTCAGGAAGTACATCCTCTGCTGGACCTTCTTAGTGATGGAGCTGATGTTCTGCTCCCACTTGAGGTCCTGGCTGATGATGGTTCCCAGGAAGCAGAAGGACTCCACAGAGGTCACCGGGGAGTCACAGAGGATGACAGGGGGGAGGGGGGCTGGGGCCTTCCTGAAGTCCACTGTCATCTCCACTGTCTTCAGAGCATTAAGCTCCAGGTTGTTAGCGCTGCACTATGACACCAGCCTGGCTATTTCACTCCTGTAGGCCGACTCATCTCCGTCAGAGATGAGGCCGATGAGTGTGGTGTCGTCAGCAAACTTCAGGAGTTTGACAGACAGGTGACCAGCTGTGCAGCTGTTTGTGTACAGGGAGAGTAACAGGGGTGAAAGGACACAGCCCTGGGGGGATCCGGTGCTTGTGGTCCGAGTATCTGAGACGAGCTTCCCCAGCCTCACATACTGCTGTCTGTCCGTCAGGAAGTCTGTGATCCACCTGCAGGTGGAGTCAGGCACATTCATCTTGGAGAGTTTTTAATACTAAGTCTAGACAGATTTAACACAGGTTTTTGGATAAAAAAGGATTTTTTATAAATCATCTGTTACACTTTTAAGTCTGAAAAAAATATGGAAGGCAGCAAACACAGATCCCTACCGTTTTTAATTTTTTTGTGCTGATATTTGAAAGATAAGTTATGCAAAAAAATAGGTGTTTGCAGTTTTGCCTAAAAAGACGTTTTCGGACCTTTTTGGATCAAATGTTGTCTAAAAGTTCACCTGTAACTTCAATCATTCTGAATTTTTTTAGGAAAACTAAACCACTTCAACTGTGATCTGCAAGGCAATGGTAAAACTATATTTTTTATGGAACAGCCATCAGTGTTTCTTGTGGGGATCTTTTCTGCCAGGGCTTGCCGGCTTGGTCAGTGGTTGTTGCTGTTACCAATCCAGTTGATATGGTTCTCCATCTGTGTCTAAGTGATATAATCAGAATCAGAATCGTTTATTGTCATTGTACATGGGGATACAATGAAATTGCAGCAGCCTTGGAGTGAAGGAGTTACATAAAATAAAAATAAAAATAGAATAGAAAAAGAAATACTGTATTTACAACTCTTAACAAAAAATGAACAATATGGACAGAAACTGTTAAATATTAAATATTTGTGAATAAAATAGAATGGAATTACATGAGTTGCTGTGAGCACAGCTTAATAAATATCAAGTTATTGCACAGTGACCCGGTTAGACAGTCAGGATATTGCACGCATTGTAGTAAAATTAGAGTGAGGTGTGGTTGGTGGACGTATGTGCATTCCGTATGATAATTGCCTGTGGAAAAAGCTGTTTCTTAGTCTGTTTGTCCTGGTTCTGATGGACCTGTACCTCCTTCCAGAGGGCAGCAGTTCAAACAGAGGGAAAGCAGAATGGGTGGAGTTAGTGGTGATGCTAGTCACTCTGCTGAGGCAGCGAGACTGGTAAATGTCCTTCAGTGAGGGGAGGGGGCAGCCGATGATCCTCTGCGCTGTCTTTACCACTCTCTGGAGGCTCTGCCGTTCTGCTTCAGTGCAGTGGGAAAACCACACTGTGATGCCATAGGACAGAATGCTCTCAATGGTTGAGCGGTAGAACGTTACCAGCAGCTCCTGGCTGACGTCGTTCCTCCTAAGTTTTCTCAGGAAGTGCAGGCGTTGCTGGGCCTTCCTGATGACAGTCATGGTGTTGTTAGACCATGTGAGGTCAGCAGAGATGGTGGTGCCCAGGAGGGTGAAGCTGTGGACCCTCTCCACACAGTTTCCATCGATGTAGAGTGGGGGTGGATCTGTTCTGTTTTTTCTGAAGTCCAGGATGATCTCCTTGGTCTTGGTGGTGTTCAGGATGAGGTTATTAGCCTGACACCACCTTGAGAGTTTCAGGACTTCGTCTCTGTAGGCCGTCTCGTCGTCCCCAGAGATCAGCCCCACCACAGTAGTGTCGTCTGCAAACTTCACCACGGTGTTGCTGGTGTGGGCTGGTCTGCAGTCTGCTGTGTACAGTGTATACAGCAGAGGACTCAGCACACATCCCTGTGTGGAGCCTGTGCTCAGCGTCCGGGTGGAGGAGAGGTGGGGGTCAAGTTTGACTGTCTGTGGTCTGTTTGTCAGGAAGTCCTTGATCCACGAGCAGGTGAGTGGGTGGAGTCCTAGTTCAGACAGTTTGTTGACCAGAATGTCAGGAATGATTGTGTTAAAGGCTGAGCTATAGTCCACAAAGAGCATCCTGGCGTAGGTGTCTCTGTGTTCCAGGTGGCTCAGCGCAGTGTGGAGGGTGATGGAAATGGCATCATCCGTTGATCTGTTTGCTTTGTAAGCAAACTGGTGGGGGACGAAGATTGGAGGGAGGGAGTCTTTGATGTGTCCCAGGAGCAGCCGCTCCAGACACTTTGTGATGACAGCAGTGAGTGCAACTGGGCGGAAGTCCGTGAGGAAGGCTGTGGATGAGGACTTTTTGGGTATCGGGATGATAGTGGATGACTTCAGGCAAGCAGGGATGAAAGCCTGAGCTAGCGACAGGTTGAAGATTTTTGTGAAGACCTGGGAGAGTTGATCGGCGCAGGCCCGCAGAACCTTTCCGGGAACTCCATCAGGTCCCGCCGCTTTCCTGGGGTTTACCCTGCTGAACATCCGTGCCATCCGTGCCACGTCCATAAAGGCATTGTTTTTATATTTAGAGCTCTAAGCAACCAAACAGTTGTCTATATAAAAGAGCTTTTACAATTGTGCACTTTTAGCAGGCTGAAAAAATTATCTTTTTAAAATTGCCATTTCAAATTTGGGTTTTAAATTTTGTGTTCCATTTTTCTGTGCTTGTATTGGAAGGATTTGTTATTATTTTGTTTAAAAGTGCTACATATTGTATATACACATAATTTATTTAGAGAAATTTGCTATACGTTGTGTTTTTTGGTTTTGTAGTTTAATTTCATTGGATTTATATTAAGGAAAAGAAGTTGCAGCATTGATTAAAAAAGGATAAAAGAGACATTTACTGTCTAAGTCTTATGTTACATCTGTAGAACTGTACTGAGAGTTGGGTTTTGTTTTGGAGCACATTCATATGTTTTGTTTGTAAAAAAAAAAGATAAAATATTAGGTTAATTGCATTTTACATGACTAGAAAAGCAATGATTATTCATAAAAATCTATGAAAGACATACAAAACAAATGAAAAAGCAGTCTGCCCTCCCTCTTGTGTCTAAACTCTTGTCACCTCACTTCTGGGTTAGTTAGCATATGAACTGGCAGCTGGTGTGTGTGTGGGGGGGGGGGGGGGGGGGGTGAAATTTGACTCCAGCAACAGGGATGATTGAGGAGCAGGCTGCAGCATGAGGAAAAGACTTAAGCATGTAAGAGGAAATGACATCCTACAGTTGACCAGTTCATTTTATATCTGTAAAGAATATTCAAGAAGCATTTAGACATGTTCAGCTATATGCGTGTGAAACTTGGTGTGGATATTTGAAGCATAAGTAATTTTAAAACACACTTGTTTGGAGTCCAGACGGAAAAAGCACAGGTTTTGGGATGAATCAGGATTTTTTTAAAATCATCTGTTTCACCTGGACTTCTGAAAAAAATATGGAAGGCAGCAAACACAGATCCCTACATTTGAAAAAATAAATGGTGTTGATATATGATGATTAAGTTATGAAAAAAAATAGGTGTTTGTAGTTTTGCCTAAAAAGACGTTTTCGGACCTTTTTGGATGTAATGCTCTCTAAGATGTCACCTGTAACTTCAATCATTCTGAATTTTTTTAGGAAGCAGTAGCACATAAATGCCTATGAAAGTTGAATTCTTGGTGCTGATAACCTAAACAGAATTTATGCTAAAAATCTTTGTTCAGTCCAAAATTTCATTAAAAAAATCAAGTGATGAAGTTTCTCGTAGACCCTATAGTGTTACATATCAAAGCTGGAGGTTATTAAAGGCATCTAATTCTGAAATCTCAGCTTCCTGAGACAAACGGCTGATTTATAATAAATTTCTATTATTTGGGTGCACATAATCGACCACTTCCTGTTACGCAGGCACCGTCAGGTGTACACCCATGAAACTTTACATGATGAGAGAGGACCCTTCTGAGTATCTCCAGTTTTAATTTCATGCACATCGGACAAAGCAAAGAGAAAATACAGGGCAGAATGTGCCCAATGCAATAACTAGGTGGCGCTATAGAGCTCGTCCAAGATTGTCATATCCATGGGTTCAGAATAGAAGCTTCATCATATCCATTGAATTTCAGTGAGATTGGACAAGGAATGTGCACGTGAGAGCAACTTTTGTGTGCATAGCGAGATGCCCAACTTTGCCGCTCTGTCACGACCACACCCCCGCATTGAAAGTTATGGTTTTTTGTCAGAGTAAACTTCAATGGCTTTTCAACAGGTGGACGTCATTTTCAGGTGTGTCGGCTCATCCTACTCGGAGCAGTGATGCTCCAAGTAAAACATGTCATTTCCTCTTGCCAGCAGGTGGCGCTACACTTTTTCCAGATTCTTTCACTGCAGATGTGTTCAGAGTCAGACTACAATCATGCATATCAATTTTTGATCAGATTGGATTATGCATGGCTGAGTTATGGCCATTTTTCTTTTCATGGCGTGTTTTCGAAACAACGTCGAATTTCTACGCGCCGCCACGGTCACAAACTTCTGTAAAAACTTAAAAGCTTTGCAATTTAACATCGGACATGTGTCTAGTTTACAAAACCAAAGTTTGGAGTCATTATTCACAAATCTCTAGGAGGAGTTCGTTCTAGAAGGAGGCCTGCAAATGTCCAAAATAGAGCAAAAATGACATATTGACATCAATATAGCAGACTTCCTGTGCGACTGACAGCTTGGTACCTACAGACTTTTTTGTAGGTTTCCATCTGATGAACATGCCCTGAAAAAATCAAGCTTGTACGTTAAAGCGTATGCGGGGCGTCGGGACAAAAGTCAGTGTAGGTGGCGCTGTCGAGCCATTTTTGCGCACCCATGCCAATTTCTCATAAAATACGAAATTTTTCGCGACCCCTGATGTGTGTGCCAAATTTGGTGAGTTTTGGGGTATGTTAAAGGCCTCAAAAATGCGATTCTTCCGGCAGAAGAAAAATAATAATAATAATAATTAAAGCTACAAGTAGCATTTAGCGGGCCCGAGCACGTGCGACCGCATGGCACGAGCGACCGCCCCGTGAGCAACGCCCTGCTCGAGCCATTCTCGTCGTTTTTTCTTGTCCATTCTGGAGCTCCAAGCTATTGTTAATACGACAGCAGCCTGGGGGGGGGGGGGGGGGGGGGGGGGGGGGCTGTAATCTGTTGCCTTAAGGGACAAAGACTTTTGCATATAGCATGAAAAAAATTCAAGCAATGATGATAATTGCTATCACTGTCCCTAAGGATGAGAACAATAGAACTCATTCAATTTCCACTACAATGTCTAGATGAGTGTCAGCTATGTCTGATAACTTGGCCAATTAGCTGGACCGGGATCTTGCAAAGTGCAGGTGGTTAACGTCCAGTGTGATGAGTCTGTGGACGGCAACAGTACAGCATAGCTTTTGGTTTCCACAAGAGAAGAACTCCTGACACATCTGCCCTAACAGACAATTACAAGAGGAGTTGAAATGTATAACACGGTGAAGGAGTTTTTGTGCAGAAAAAGGTACAATTAGAAAAGCTGGTAGCAGTGACTGCAGATGGGACTCCTGCTATGATCAATAGACAAACAGGTTTCATCACTCACTGTAAAGCTGACCCAGACTTTCCAAAATGTCTGCATTACTGCTGCGTCGTTCACCAGCAGGCCTTATGTGCAGAAGTGATTGGCTCTGGACATATAATGACTCTTATTCTGAAAATCGTAAACAACCTCAGCTGCAAAGCTAAACAGCACAGGATTTTTAAGGTGCTATTGGAGGAGATGTCTGTTGAATATGGTGAATATGAACATTGTGAATCTGAACTTGCATTCTTGACTGACATTACTGGAAAACTAAACCACTTGATCTGCGAGCTGCAAGACAATGGCAAAACTATTTTTTTTCGACCAGCCTGCCTGAGCCAGTGTTTTTCTTGTGGGGATCTTTTCTGCCAGGGCTTGTCAGCTTGGTCAGTGGATGTTGCTGCAGTTGTCTACCTTGCTGGGACAGCTGGAGTTAAACACAGCAGCTCACGGCTCTGAAGTGGACCCCGTTGCTGTCCCAGTCTGGATGGGCACTGTGGCGATGTTCCAATGGCCAGGCTGGCTCCTGGTATAAAGAGATTCCCAAATACCATTTCCTAACCGCAGAGCCAAGGATGTGTTTACATGTTTAGGTCAAAAATGTGATGGACAGCTTCATGTTGTCTAAACATGCCACCCTGTTATTAATCCAGTTGATATGGTTCTCCATCTGTGTCTAGGTGATAGAAAAGCATTTTTTTTATATTTAGAGCTCTAAGCAAACAAACAGTTGTCTATATAAAAGAGCTTTTACAATTGTGCACTTTTAGCAGGTCTCTGAGTTCATGTGACCAATGTATGGTGGATTTTCACAGACCTTGTTTAAAACTGAAGGTGAGAGAGACTTAGAGAAATGGCTTCATTGTTCTGGAGTTCTTTGTTTCATCCACAGAAGAGTAGAATTGGTGATTGATTTTGAAAAGCTGCTGAAAAAAGTATCTTTTTCAAATTGCAATTTCTAACTTGGGTTTTACATTTTGTGTTCCATTTTTTGTGCTTTAATTGGGAAGCATTTGTTATTTGTTTGGTGTTTTTAAGGTTCTGCAAATATACACATCATTTTTTAGAGACATTTGTTATCAGTTGTGTTTGTTGATTTGTAGTTTAATTTCATTGGATGTATAGATGTCGTGTGGGGGGGAGGCTCGAGAGCAGGTAGGACCCAGGCGCAGAGACGGGAGGCAAACGGGTTCAGGGCAAGTGGGTTTATTTAACTAACAAAAAGCGCTGCAGAGCAGGATGACAAAACTAAAAACAAAAACTTACTGTGGCATGGCAAGGGACATGGACGCCAGACAAGAAGACGTGATCAACATGAGCAGAAGTTAATGGACCAGCACAGGAGGAAGGCAGAGACAAGACTTATATACAGACAGGGCAGACAAGACACAGGTGAACACGATTAGGGCAGATGGGGACCAAAGGAAGTAAAACTCAAGAAACATGACAAGACAGGAAACCTTTCAAAATAAAACAGGAAACAGAACCAAACAAGACAGAACAAGAACTAAAGCGAAAAAAAAGACAACAAACTGAAACCATGACAATAGAAAGGAAAAGAAGTTCAAACATTGATTATAAAAAAGGATATAAGAGATAAAAAAAAAGAAAAAGGAAAAGAAAAAAGATAAAATATTGATTTAATTGCATTTTGAATGAATAAAAAACAATGATTAATAGAATCAGAATCAGAATCAGGAATCAGAAAAAGTTTTATTGCCAGGTTCAGTAGAGCGCACTTTACAAAACGAGGAATTTGACTTGGTGTATAGTGCAATTAAGAATAAGTTAAAAATTAAGTTAACAACAACAACACACTATATACAGTAGAGTAAGGTGAATTAAAGTGGGAGCACAGATGGGCTGGGATGGTGGGGCCTGTAAGTGGCACCGACAGTCCTTTGGTGGGCGGGGGGGGGGGGGGGGTCACCTGGGGGAGTTGGGGTTGTGTTCAGCAGGCTGACTGCAGTGGGGAAGAAGCTGTTCTTGTGGCGCGAGGTCCTGGTCCTGATGGACCGGAGCCTCTTGCCAGAAGGGAGGGGCCGAAAGAGATTATGTCCTGGATGAGAGGGGTTGGCTACAATCCTGGCTGCCCGCCTCCAGGTCCTGGAGATGTGCAGCTCCTGGAGAGACGGGAGGTGGCAGCCGATCACCTTCTCTGCTGAGTGGATGACGCGTTGCAGCTTGGCCTTGTCTCTGGCCGTGGCCGCAGCGAACCAGACTGTGATGGAGGACGTGAGGGTGGATTCGATGATGGCGGTGTAAAAGTCTACCAGCATCTTTTCAGGGAGGTGAAACTTCTTCAGCTGCCTCAGGAAGTACATCCTCTGCTGGACCTTCTTAGTGATGGAGCTGATGTTCTGCTCCCACTTGAGGTCCTGGCTGATGATGGTTCCCAGGAAGCAGAAGGACTCCACAGAGGTCACCGGGGAGTCACAGAGGATGACAGGGGGGAGGGGGGCTGGGGCCTTCCTGAAGTCCACTGTCATCTCCACTGTCTTCAGAGCATTAAGCTCCAGGTTGTTAGCGCTGCACTATGACACCAGCCTGGCTATTTCACTCCTGTAGGCCGACTCATCTCCGTCAGAGATGAGGCCGATGAGTGTGGTGTCGTCAGCAAACTTCAGGAGTTTGACAGACAGGTGACCAGCTGTGCAGCTGTTTGTGTACAGGGAGAGTAACAGGGGTGAAAGGACACAGCCCTGGGGGGATCCGGTGCTTGTGGTCCGAGTATCTGAGACGAGCTTCCCCAGCCTCACATACTGCTGTCTGTCCGTCAGGAAGTCTGTGATCCACCTGCAGGTGGAGTCAGGCACATTCATCTTGGAGAGTTTTTAATACTAAAGATGTATGAAAGACATACCGAAAAAATATGTCTTTCAGTGTTTAACTGGCTGTCTTTGGATTATGCATGCCTGAGTAATGGCCATTCTTACTTCTCATCTCTCTGTTCACTGCTTGCTAATTTACATAGCAGGGGTCCCAGCAGGAGGGGGCGGGGTTGTAACACGACTCCTTCAGCAGAGCCAGGCTGAGAGAGGCTTTGACATGTAAGATGTTAGATGTTAGAATGCCAGATGTTAGAATGACCAGTTCATTTTATATCTATGAAAATATTCAGGTAGCTATGGGACATGTTTAGCTATAGGTCTGTGAAAATTGGTGTCGATTGTTGAAACATAAGTTACCATAAAAAAATGTTTGTTTGGAGTCTAGACAGATTTAACACAGGTTTTTGGATGAAAAAGGATTTTTTATAAATCATCTGTTACACTTTTAAGTCTGAAAAAAATATGGAAGGCAGCAAACACAGATCCCTACCGTTTTTAATTTTTTTGTGCTGATATTTGAAAGACAAGTTATGCAAAAAAATAGGTGTTTGCAGTTTTGCCTAAAAAGACGTTTTCGGACCTTTTTGGATGAAATGTTGAATAAAAGTTCACCTGTAACTTCAATAATTCTGAATTTTTTCAGGAAGCAGTAGCACATAAATGCCTATGAAAGTTGAATTCTTGGTGCTGAAAACCTAAACAGAATTTATGCTAAATTTATGATAAAAACCGCTTTCCTGGGGTTTACCCTGCTGAACATCCGTGCCATCCGTGCCACGTCCATAAAGGCATTGTTTTTATATTTAGAGCTCTAAGCAACCAAACAGTTGTCTATATAAAAGAGCTTTTACAATTGTGCACTTTTAGCAGGCTGAAAAAATTATCTTTTTAAAATTGCCATTTCAAATTTGGGTTTTAAATTTTGTGTTCCATTTTTCTGTGCTTGTATTGGAAGGATTTGTTATTATTTTGTTTAAAAGTGCTACATATTGTATATACACATAATTTATTTAGAGAAATTTGCTATAGGTTGTGTTTTTTGGTTTTGTAGTTTAATTTCATTGGATTTATATTAAGGAAAAGAAGTTGCAGCATTGATTAAAAAAGGATAAAAGAGACATTTACTGTCTAAGTCTTATGTTACATCTGTAGAACTGTACTGAGAGTTGGGTTTTGTTTTGGAGCACATTCATATGTTTTGTTTGTAAAAAAAAAAAGATAAAATATTAAGTTAATTGCATTTTACATGACTAGAAAAGCAATGATTATTCATAAAAATCTATGAAAGACATACAAAACAAATGAAAAAGCAGTCTGCCCTCCCTCTTGTGTCTAAACTCTTGTCACCTCACTTCTGGGTTAGTTAGCATATAAACAGGCAGCTGGTGTGTGTTTGGGGGGGGGGGGGGGGGAAATTTGACTCCAGCAACAGGGCGGATTGAGGAGCAGGCTGCAGCATGAGGAAAAGACTGAAACATGTAAGAGGAAATGACATCCTACAGTTGACCAGTTCATTTTATATCTGTAAAGAATATTCAAGAAGCATTTAGACATGTTCAGCTATATGCGTGTGAAACTTGGTGTGGATATTTGAAGCATAAGTAATTTTAAAACACACTTGTTTGGAGTCCAGACGGAAAAAGCACAGGTTTTGGGATGAATCAGGATTTTTTTAAAATCATCTGTTTCACCTGGACTTCTGAAAAAAATATGGAAGGCAGCAAACACAGATCCCTACATTTAAAAAAATAAATGGTGTTGATATATGATGATTAAGTTATGAAAAAAAATAGGTGTTTGTAGTTTTGCCTAAAAAGACGTTTTTGGACCTTTTTGGATGTAATGCTCTCTAAGATGTCACCTGTAACTTCAATCATTCTGAATTTTTTTAGGAAGCAGTAGCACATAAATGCCTATGAAAGTTGAATTCTTGGTGCTGATAACCTAAACAGAATTTATGCTAAAAATCTTTGTTCAGTCCAAAATTTCATTAAAAAAATCAAGTGATGAAGTTTCTCGTAGACCCTATAGTGTTACATATCAAAGCTGGAGGTTATTAAAGGCATCTAATTCTGAAATCTCAGCTTCCTGAGACAAACGGCTGATTTATAATAAATTTCTATTATTTGGGTGCACATAATCGACCACTTCCTGTTACGCAGGCACCGTCAGGTGTACACCCATGAAACTTTACATGATGATAGAAGACCCTTCTGAGTATCTCCAGTTTTAATTTCATGCACATCGGACAAAGCAAAGAGAAAATACAGGGCAGAATGTGCCCCATGCAATAACTAGGTGGCGCTATAGAGCTCGTCCAAGATTGTCATATCCATGGGTTCAGAATAGAAGCTTCATCATATCCATTGAATTTCAGTGAGATTGGACAAGGAATGTGCACGTGAGAGCAACTTTTGTGTGCATAGCGAGATGCCCAACTTTGCCGCTCTGTCACGACCACACCCCCGCATTGAAAGTTATGGTTTTTTGTCAGAGTAAACTTCAATGGCTTTTCAACAGGTGGACGTCATTTTCAGGTGTGTCGGCTCATCCTACTCGGAGTAGTGATGCTCCAAGTAAAACATGTTATTTCCTCTTGCCACCAGATGGCGCTACACTTTTTCCAGATTTTTTCACTGCAGATGTGTTCAGAGCCAGACTACAATCATGCATATCAATTTTGGATCAGATTGGATTTTGCATGGCTGAGTAATGGCCATTTTTCTTTTCATGGCGTGTTTTCGAAACGACCTCCAATTTTGACGCGCCGCCATGGTCACAAACATCCATAAAAACTTAAAAGCTTCGCAATTTAACATCGGACATGTGTCTAGTTTACACAACCAAAGTTTGAAGTCATTACTCCAAAATCTCTAGGAGGAGTTCGTTCTAGAGCGAGGCCTGCAAATGTCCAAAATGAAGCAAAAATGACATATTGACATCAATATAGCAGACTTCCTGTGCGAGTGACAGGTGGGTCCTTTCAGACTTTTTTGTAGGTCTCCATCTGAAGAACATGCCCTGTAAAAATCAAGCTTGTACGTTAAAGCGTATGCGGGGCGTCGGGACAAAAGTCACTGTAGGTGGCGCTATCGAGCCGTTTTTCTGCGCCCATGTCAATCTCCTATAAAATACGAAATTTTTCGCGACTCCTGATGTGTGTGCCAAATTTGGTGAGTTTTGGGGTATGTTAAAGGCCTCAAAAAGGCGACTCTTCCGGTAGAATAATAATAATAATAATAATAATAATAATAAACATTCGAATTACAATAGGGTCCTTGCACTCCGTGCTCGGGCCCTAATAAACCTAACAGATACAATAGGGTCCTTGCACTCCGTGCTCGGGCCCTAATAAACCTAACAGATACAATAGGGTCCTTGCACTCCGTGCTCGGGCCCTAACAAGTAGCATTTAGCGGGCCCGAGCACGTGCGACCGCATGGCACGAGCGACCGCCCCGTGAGCAACGCCCTGCTCGAGCCATTCTCGTCGTTTTTTCTTGTCCATTCTGGAGCTCCAAGCTATTGTTAATACGACAGCAGCCTGGGGGGGGGGGGGGGGGGGCTGTAATCTGTTGCCTTAAGGGACAAAGACTTTTGCATATAGCATGAAAAAAATTCAAGCAATGATGATAATTGCTATCACTGTCCCTAAGGATGAGAACAATAGAACTCATTCAATTTCCACTACAATGTCTAGATGAGTGTCAGCTATGTCTGATAACTTGGCCAATTAGCTGGACCGGGATCTTGCAAAGTGCAGGTGGTTAACGTCCAGTGTGATGAGTCTGTGGACGGCAACAGTACAGCATAGCTTTTGGTTTCCACAAGAGAAGAACTCCTGACACATCTGCCCTAACAGACAACTACAAGAGGAGTTGAAATGTATAACACGGTGAGTTTTTGTGCAGAAAAAGGTACAATTAGAAAAGCTGGTAGCAGTGACTGCAGATGGGACTCCTGCTATGATCAATAGACAAACAGGTTTCATCACTCACTGTAAAGCTGACCCAGACTTTCCAAAATGTCTGCATTACTGCTGCGTCATTCACCAGCAGGCCTTATGTGCAGAAGTGATTGGCTCTGGACATATAATGACTCTTATTCTGAAAATCGTAAACAACCTCAGCTGCAAAGCAAAACAGCACAGGATTTTTAAGGTGCTATTGGAGGAGATGTCTGTTGAATATGGTGAATATGAACATTGTGAATCTGAACTTGCATTCTTGACTGACATTACTGGAAAACTAAACCACTTGATTTGCGAGCCTCAAGACAATGGCAAAACTATTTTTTTTTGACCAGCCTGCCTGAGCCAGTGTTTTTCTTGTGGGGATCTTTTCTGCCAGGGCTTGTCAGCTTGGTCAGTGGATGTTGCTGCAGTTGTCTCCCTTGCTGGGACAGCTGGAGTTAAACACAGCAGCTCACGGCTCTGAAGTGGACCCCGTTGCTGTCCCAGTCTGGATGGGCACTGTGGCGATGTTCCAATGGCCAGGCTGGCTCCTGGTATAAAGAGATTCCCAAATACCATTTCCTAACCGCAGAGCCAAGGATGTGTTTACATGTTTAGGTCAAAAATGTGATGGACAGCTTCATGTTGTCTAAACATGCCACCCTGTTATTAATCCAGTTGATATGGTTCTCCATCTGTGTCTAGGTGATAGAAAAGCATTTTTTTTTATATTTAGAGCTCTAAGCAAACAAACAGTTGTCTATATAAAAGAGCTTTTACAATTGTGCACTTTTAGCAGGTCTCTGAGTTCATGTGACCAATGTATGGTGGATTTTCACAGACCTTGTTTAAAACTGAAGGTGAGAGAGACTTAGAGAAATGGCTTCATTGTTCTGGAGTTCTTTGTTTCATCCACAGAAGAGTAGAATTGGTGATTGATTTTGAAAAGCTGCTGAAAAAAGTATCTTTTCAAATTGCAATTTCTAACTTGGGTTTTACATTTTGTGTTCCATTTTTTGTGCTTTATTTGGGAAGCATTTGTTATTTGTTTGGTGTTTTTAAGGTTCTGCAAATATACACATCATTTTTTAGAGACATTTGTTATCAGTTGTGTTTGTTGATTTGTAGTTTAATTTCATTGGATGTATAGATGTCGTGTGGGGGGGAGGCTCGACAGCAGGTAGGACCCAGGCGCAGAGACGGGAGGCAAACGGGTTCAGGGCAAGTGGGTTTATTTAACTAACAAAAAGCGCTGCAGAGCAGGATGACAAAACTAAAAACAAAAACTTACTGTGGCATGGCAAGGGACATGGACGCCAGACAAGAAGACGTGATCAACATGAGCAGAAGTTAATGGACCAGCACAGGAGGAAGGCAGAGACAAGACTTATATACAGACAGGGCAGACAAGACACAGGTGAACACGATTAGGGCAGATGGGGACCAAAGGAAGTAAAACTCAAAAACATGACAAGACAGGAAACCTTTCAAAATAAAACAGGAAACAGAACCAAACAAGACAGAACAAGAACTAAAGCGAAAAAAAAGACAACAAACTGAAACCATGACAATAGAAAGGAAAAGAAGTTCAAACATTGATTATAAAAAAGGATATAAGAGATAAAAAAAAGAAAAAGGAAAAGAAAAAAGATAAAATATTGATTTAATTGCATTTTGAATGAATAAAAAACAATGATTAATAGAATCAGAAATCAGAAAAAGTTTTATTGCCAGGTTCAGTAGAGCGCACTTTACAAAACGAGGAATTTGACTTGGTGTATAGTGCAATTAAGAATAAGTTAAAAATTAAGTTAACAACAACAACACACTATATACAGTAGAGTAAGGTGAATTAAAGTGGGAGCACAGATGGGCTGGGATGGTGGGGCCTGTAAGTGGCACCGACAGTCCTTTGGTGGGCGGGGGGGGGGGGGGGTCACCTGGGGGAGTTGGGGTTCTGTTCAGCAGGCTGGCTGCAGTGGGGAAGAAGCTGTTCTTGTGGCGCGAGGTCCTGGTCCTGATGGACCGGAGCCTCTTGCCAGAAGGGAGGGGCCGAAAGAGATTATGTCCTGGATGAGAGGGGTTGGCTACAATCCTGGCTGCCCGCCTCCAGGTCCTGGAGATGTGCAGCTCCTGGAGAGACGGGAGTTGGCAGCCGATCACCTTCTCTGCTGAGTGGATGACGCGTTGCAGCTTGGCCTTGTCTCTGGCCGTGGCCGCAGCGAACCAGACTGTGATGGAGGACGTGAGGGTGGATTCGATGATGGCGGTGTAAAAGTCTACCAGCATCTTTTCAGGGAGGTGAAACTTCTTCAGCTGCCTCAGGAAGTACATCCTCTGCTGGACCTTCTTAGTGATGGAGCTGATGTTCTGCTCCCACTTGAGGTCCTGGCTGATGATGGTTCCCAGGAAGCAGAAGGACTCCACAGAGGTCACCGGGGAGTCACAGAGGATGACAGGGGGGAGGGGGGCTGGGGCCTTCCTGAAGTCCACTGTCATCTCCACTGTCTTCAGAGCATTAAGCTCCAGGTTGTTAGCGCTGCACTATGACACCAGCCTGGCTATTTCACTCCTGTAGGCCGACTCATCTCCGTCAGAGATGAGGCCAATGAGTGTGGTGTCGTCAGCAAACTTCAGGAGTTTGACAGACAGGTGACCAGCTGTGCAGCTGTTTGTGTACAGGGAGAGTAACAGGGGTGAAAGGACACAGCCCTGGGGGGATCCGGTGCTTGTGGTCCGAGTATCTGAGACGAGCTTCCCCAGCCTCACATACTGCTGTCTGTCCGTCAGGAAGTCTGTGATCCACCTGCAGGTGGAGTCAGGCACATTCATCTTGGAGAGTTTTTAATACTAAGTCTAGACAGATTTAACACAGGTTTTTGGATGAAAAAGGATTTTTTATAAATCATCTGTTACACTTTTAAGTCTGAAAAAAATATGGAAGGCAGCAAACACAGATCCCTACCGTTTTTAATTTTTTTGTGCTGATATTTGAAAGATAAGTTATGCAAAAAAATAGGTGTTTGCAGTTTTGCCTAAAAAGACGTTTTCGGACCTTTTTGGATCAAATGTTGTCTAAAAGTTCACCTGTAACTTCAATCATTCTGAATTTTTTTAGGAAAACTAAACCACTTCAACTGTGATCTGCAAGGCAATGGTAAAACTATATTTTTTATGGAACAGCCTGCAGTGTTTCTTGTGGGGATCTTTTCTGCCAGGGCTTGCCGGCTTGGTCGGTGGTTGTTGCTGTTACCAATCCAGTTGATATGGTTCTCCATCTGTGTCTAAGTGATATAATCAGAATCAGAATCGTTTATTGTCATTGTACATGGGGATACAATGAAATTGCAGCAGCCTTGGAGTGAAGGAGTTACATAAAATAAAAATAAAAATAGAATAGAAAAAGAAATACTGTATTTACAACTCTTAACAAAAAATGAACAATATGGACAGAAACTGTTAAATATTAAATATTTGTGAATAAAATAGAATGGAATTACATGAGTTGCTGTGAGCACAGCTTAATAAATATCAAGTTATTGCACAGTGACCCGGTTAGACAGTCAGGATATTGCACGCATTGTAGTAAAATTAGAGTGAGGTGTGGTTGGTGGACGTATGTGCATTCCGTATGATAATTGCCTGTGGAAAAAAGCTGTTTCTTAGTCTGTTTGTCCTGGTTCAGATGGACCTGTACCTCCTTCCAGAGGGCAGCAGTTCAAACAGAGGGAAAGCAGAATGGGTGGAGTTAGTGGTGATGCTAGTCACTCTGCTGAGGCAGCGAGACTGGTAAATGTCCTTCAGTGAGGGGAGGGGGCAGCCGATGATCCTCTGCGCTGTCTTTACCACTCTCTGGAGGCTCTGCCGTTCTGCTTCAGTGCAGTGGGAAAACCACACTTTGATGCCATAGGACAGAATGCTCTCAATGGTTGAGCGGTAGAACGTTACCAGCAGCTCCTGGCTGACGTCGTTCCTCCTAAGTTTTCTCAGGAAGTGCAGGCGTTGCTGGGCCTTCCTGATGACAGTCATGGTGTTGTTAGACCATGTGAGGTCAGCAGAGATGGTGGTGCCCAGGAGGGTGAAGCTGTGGACCCTCTCCACACAGTTTCCATCAATGTAGAGTGGGGGTGGATCTGTTCTGTTTTTTCTGAAGTCCAGGATGATCTCCTTGGTCTTGGTGGTGTTCAGGATGAGGTTATTAGCCTGACACCACCTTGAGAGTTTCAGGACTTCGTCTCTGTAGGCCGTCTCGTCGTCCCCAGAGATCAGCCCCACCACAGTAGTGTCGTCTGCAAACTTCACCACGGTGTTGCTGGTGTGGGCTGGTCTGCAGTCTGCTGTGTACAGTGTATACAGCAGAGGACTCAGCACACATCCCTGTGTGGAGCCTGTGCTCAGCGTCCGGGTGGAGGAGAGGTGGGGGTCAAGTTTGACTGTCTGTGGTCTGTTTGTCAGGAAGTCCTTGATCCACGAGCAGGTGAGTGGGTGGAGTCCTAGTTCAGACAGTTTGTTGACCAGAATGTCAGGAATGATTGTGTTAAAGGCTGAGCTATAGTCCACAAAGAGCATCCTGGCGTAGGTGTCTCTGTGTTCCAGGTGGCTCAGCGCAGTGTGGAGGGTGATGGAAATGGCATCATCCGTTGATCTGTTTGCTTTGTAAGCAAACTGGTGGGGGACGAAGATTGGAGGGAGGGAGTCTTTGATGTGTCCCAGGAGCAGCCGCTCCAGACACTTTGTGATGACAGCAGTGAGTGCAACTGGGCGGAAGTCCGTGAGGAAGGCTGTGGATGAGGACTTTTTGGGTATCGGGATGATAGTGGATGACTTCAGGCAAGCAGGGATGAAAGCCTGAGCTAGCGACAGGTTGAAGATTTTTGTGAAGACCTGGGAGAGTTGATCGGCGCAGGCCCGCAGAACCTTTCCGGGAACTCCATCAGGTCCCGCCGCTTTCCTGGGGTTTACCCTGCTGAACATCCGTGCCATCCGTGCCACGTCCATAAAGGCATTGTTTTTATATTTAGAGCTCTAAGCAACCAAACAGTTGTCTATATAAAAGAGCTTTTACAATTGTGCACTTTTAGCAGGCTGAAAAAATTATCTTTTTAAAATTGCCATTTCAAATTTGGGTTTTAAATTTTGTGTTCCATTTTTCTGTGCTTGTATTGGAAGGATTTGTTATTATTTTGTTTAAAAGTGCTACATATTGTATATACACATAATTTATTTAGAGAAATTTGCTATACGTTGTGTTTTTTGGTTTTGTAGTTTAATTTCATTGGATTTATATTAAGGAAAAGAAGTTGCAGCATTGATTAAAAAAGGATAAAAGAGACATTTACTGTCTAAGTCTTATGTTACATCTGTAGAACTGTACTGAGAGTTGGGTTTTGTTTTGGAGCACATTCATATGTTTTGTTTGTAAAAAAAAAAGATAAAATATTAGGTTAATTGCATTTTACATGACTAGAAAAGCAATGATTATTCATAAAAATCTATGAAAGACATACAAAACAAATGAAAAAGCAGTCTGCCCTCCCTCTTGTGTCTAAACTCTTGTCACCTCACTTCTGGGTTAGTTAGCATATGAACTGGCAGCTGGTGTGTGTGTGTGTGTGGGGGGGGGGGGGGGAAATTTGACTCCAGCAACAGGGATGATTGAGGAGCAGGCTGCAGCATGAGGAAAAGACTTAAGCATGTAAGAGGAAATGACATCCTACAGTTGACCAGTTCATTTTATATCTGTAAAGAATATTCAAGAAGCATTTAGACATGTTCAGCTATATGCGTGTGAAACTTGGTGTGGATATTTGAAGCATAAGTAATTTTAAAACACACTTGTTTGGAGTCCAGACGGAAAAAGCACAGGTTTTGGGATGAATCAGGATTTTTTTAAAATCATCTGTTTCACCTGGACTTCTGAAAAAAATATGGAAGGCAGCAAACACAGATCCCTACATTTAAAAAAATAAATGGTGTTGATATATGATGATTAAGTTATGAAAAAAAATAGGTGTTTGTAGTTTTGCCTAAAAAGACGTTTTCGGACCTTTTTGGATGTAATGCTCTCTAAGATGTCACCTGTAACTTCAATCATTCTGAATTTTTTTAGGAAGCAGTAGCACATAAATGCCTATGAAAGTTGAATTCTTGGTGCTGATAACCTAAACAGAATTTATGCTAAAAATCTTTGTTCAGTCCAAAATTTCATTAAAAAAATCAAGTGATGAAGTTTCTCGTAGACCCTATAGTGTTACATATCAAAGCTGGAGGTTATTAAAGGCATCTAATTCTGAAATCTCAGCTTCCTGAGACAAACGGCTGATTTATAATAAATTTCTATTATTTGGGTGCACATAATCGACCACTTCCTGTTACGCAGGCACCGTCAGGTGTACACCCATGAAACTTTACATGATGAGAGAGGACCCTTCTGAGTATCTCCAGTTTTAATTTCATGCACATCGGACAAAGCAAAGAGAAAATACAGGGCAGAATGTGCCCAATGCAATAACTAGGTGGCGCTATAGAGCTCGTCCAAGATTGTCATATCCATGGGTTCAGAATAGAAGCTTCATCATATCCATTGAATTTCAGTGAGATTGGACAAGGAATGTGCACGTGAGAGCAACTTTTGTGTGCATAGCGAGATGCCCAACTTTGCCGCTCTGTCACGACCACACCCCCGCATTGAAAGTTATGGTTTTTTGTCAGAGTAAACTTCAATGGCTTTTCAACAGGTGGACGTCATTTTCAGGTGTGTCGGCTCATCCTACTCGGAGCAGTGATGCTCCAAGTCAAACATGTCATTTCCTCTTGCCAGCAGGTGGCGCTACACTTTTTCCAGATTCTTTCACTGCAGATGTGTTCAGAGTCAGACTACAATCATGCATATCAATTTTTGATCAGATTGGATTATGCATGGCTGAGTTATGGCCATTTTTCTTTTCATGGCGTGTTTTCGAAACAACGTCGAATTTCTACGCGCCGCCACGGTCACAAACTTCTGTAAAAACTTAAAAGCTTTGCAATTTAACATCGGACATGTGTCTAGTTTACAAAACCAAAGTTTGGAGTCATTATTCACAAATCTCTAGGAGGAGTTCGTTCTAGAAGGAGGCCTGCAAATGTCCAAAATAGAGCAAAAATGACATATTGACATCAATATAGCAGACTTCCTGTGCGACTGACAGCTTGGTACCTACAGACTTTTTTGTAGGTTTCCATCTGATGAACATGCCCTGAAAAAATCAAGCTTGTACGTTAAAGCGTATGCGGGGCGTCGGGACAAAAGTCAGTGTAGGTGGCGCTGTCGAGCCATTTTTGCGCACCCATGCCAATTTCTCATAAAATACGAAATTTTTCGCGACCCCTGATGTGTGTGCCAAATTTGGTGAGTTTTGGGGTATGTTAAAGGCCTAAAAAATGCGATTCTTCCGGCAGAAGAAAAATAATAATAATAATTAAAGCTACAAGTAGCATTTAGCGGGCCCGAGCACGTGCGACCGCATGGCACGAGCGACCGCCCCGTGAGCAACGCCCTGCTCGAGCCATTCTCGTCGTTTTTTCTTGTCCATTCTGGAGCTCCAAGCTATTGTTAATACGACAGCAGCCTGGGGGGGGGGGGGGGGGGGGGGGGCTGTAATCTGTTGCCTTAAGGGACAAAGACTTTTGCATATAGCATGAAAAAAATTCAAGCAATGATGATAATTGCTATCACTGTCCCTAAGGATGAGAACAATAGAACTCATTCAATTTCCACTACAATGTCTAGATGGGTGTCAGCTATGTCTGATAACTTGGCCAATTAGCTGGACCGGGATCTTGCAAAGTGCAGGTGGTTAACGTCCAGTGTGATGAGTCTGTGGACGGCAACAGTACAGCATAGCTTTTGGTTTCCACAAGAGAAGAACTCCTGACACATCTGCCCTAACAGACAACTACAAGAGGAGTTGAAATGTATAACACGGTGAAGGAGTTTTTGTGCAGAAAAAGGTACAATTAGAAAAGCTGGTAGCAGTGACTGCAGATGGGACTCCTGCTATGATCAATAGACAAACAGGTTTCATCACTCACTGTAAAGCTGACCCAGACTTTCCAAAATGTCTGCATTACTGCTGCGTCATTCACCAGCAGGCCTTATGTGCAGAAGTGATTGGCTCTGGACATATAATGACTCTTATTCTGAAAATCGTAAACAACCTCAGCTGCAAAGCAAAACAGCACAGGATTTTTAAGGTGCTATTGGAGGAGATGTCTGTTGAATATGGTGAATATGAATATGGTGAATCTGAACTTGCATTCTTGACTGACATTACTGGAAAACTAAACCACTTGATCTGCGAGCTGCAAGACAATGGCAAAACTATTTTTTTTTTGACCAGCCTGCCTGAGCCAGTGTTTTTCTTGTGGGGATCTTTTCTGCCAGGGCTTGTCAGCTTGGTCAGTGGATGTTGCTGCAGTTGTCTCCCTTGCTGGGACAGCTGGAGTTAAACACAGCAGCTCACGGCTCTGAAGTGGACCCCGTTGCTGTCCCAGTCTGGATGGGCACTGTGGCGATGTTCCAATGGCCAGGCTGGCTCCTGGTATAAAGAGATTCCCAAATACCATTTCCTAACCGCAGAGCCAAGGATGTGTTTACATGTTTAGGTCAAAAATGTGATGGACAGCTTCATGTTGTCTAAACATGCCACCCTGTTATTAATCCAGTTGATATGGTTCTCCATCTGTGTCTAGGTGATAGAAAAGCATTTTTTTTATATTTAGAGCTCTAAGCAAACAAACAGTTGTCTATATAAAAGAGCTTTTACAATTGTGCACTTTTAGCAGGTCTCTGAGTTCATGTGACCAATGTATGGTGGATTTTCACAGACCTTGTTTAAAACTGAAGGTGAGAGAGACTTAGAGAAATGGCTTCATTGTTCTGGAGTTCTTTGTTTCATCCACAGAAGAGTAGAATTGGTGATTGATTTTGAAAAGCTGCTGAAAAAAGTATCTTTTTCAAATTGCAATTTCTAACTTAGGTTTTACATTTTGTGTTCCATTTTTTGTGCTTTAATTGGGAAGCATTTGTTATTTGTTTGGTGTTTTTAAGGTTCTGCAAATATACACATCATTTTTTAGAGACATTTGTTATCAGTTGTGTTTGTTGATTTGTAGTTTAATTTCATTGGATGTATAGATGTCGTGTGGGGGGGAGGCTCGAGAGCAGGTAGGACCCAGGCGCAGAGACGGGAGGCAAACGGGTTCAGGGCAAGTGGGTTTATTTAACTAACAAAAAGCGCTGCAGAGCAGGATGACAAAACTAAAAACAAAAACTTACTGTGGCATGGCAAGGGACATGGACGCCAGACAAGAAGACGTGAACAACATGAGCAGAAGTTAATGGACCAGCACAGGAGGAAGGCAGAGACAAGACTTATATACAGACAGGGCAGACAAGACACAGGTGAACACGATTAGGGCAGATGGGGACCAAAGGAAGTAAAACTCAAGAAACATGACAATACAGGAAACCTTTCAAAATAAAACAGGAAACAGAACCAAACAAGACAGAACAAGAACTAAAGCGAAAAAAAAGACAACAAACTGAAACCATGACAATAGAAAGGAAAAGAAGTTCAAACATTGATTATAAAAAAGGATATAAGAGATAAAAAAAAAAAGAAAAAGGAAAAGAAAAAAGATAAAATATTGATTTAATTGCATTTTGAATGAATAAAAAACAATGATTAATAGAATCAGAATCAGAATCAGAAATCAGAAAAAGTTTTATTGGCAGGTTCAGTAGAGCGCACTTTACAAAACGAGGAATTTGACTTGGTGTATAGTGCAATTAAGAATAAGTTAAAAATTAAGTTAACAACAACAACACACTATATACAGTAGAGTAAGGTGAATTAAAGTGGGAGCACAGATGGGCTGGGATGGTGGGGCCTGTAAGTGGCACCGACAGTCCTTTGGTGGGCGGGGGGGGGGGAGGGGGGGTCACCTGGGGGAGTTGGGGTACTGTTCAGCAGGCTGACTGCAGTGGGGAAGAAGCTGTTCTTGTGGCGCGAGGTCCTGGTCCTGATGGACCGGAGCCTCTTGCCAGAAGGGAGGGGCCGAAAGAGATTATGTCCTGGATGAGAGGGGTTGGCTACAATCCTGGCTGCCCGCCTCCAGGTCCTGGAGATGTGCAGCTCCTGGAGAGACGGGAGGTGGCAGCCGATCACCTTCTCTGCTGAGTGGATGACGCGTTGCAGCTTGGCCTTGTCTCTGGCCGTGGCCGCAGCGAACCAGACTGTGATGGAGGACGTGAGGGTGGATTCGATGATGGCGGTGTAAAAGTCTACCAGCATCTTTTCAGGGAGGTGAAACTCTTTCAGCTGCCTCAGGAAGTACATCCTCTGCTGGACCTTCTTAGTGATGGAGCTGATGTTCTGCTCCCACTTGAGGTCCTGGCTGATGATGGTTCCCAGGAAGCAGAAGGACTCCACAGAGGTCACCGGGGAGTCACAGAGGATGACAGGGGGGAGGGGGGCTGGGGCCTTCCTGAAGTCCACTGTCATCTCCACTGTCTTCAGAGCATTAAGCTCCAGGTTGTTAGCGCTGCACTATGACACCAGCCTGGCTATTTCACTCCTGTAGGCCGACTCATCTCCGTCAGAGATGAGGCCGATGAGTGTGGTGTCGTCAGCAAACTTCAGGAGTTTGACAGACAGGTGACCAGCTGTGCAGCTGTTTGTGTACAGGGAGAGTAACAGGGGTGAAAGGACACAGCCCTGGGGGGATCGGGTGCTTGTGGTCCGAGTATCTGAGACGAGCTTCCCCAGCCTCACTTACTGCTGTCTGTCCGTCAGGAAGTCTGTGATCCACCTGCAGGTGGAGTCAGGCACATTCATCTTGGAGAGTTTTTAATACTAAAGATGTATGAAAGACATACCGAAAAAATATGTCTTTCAGTGTTTAACTGGCTGTCTTTGGATTATGCATGCCTGAGTAATGGCCATTCTTACTCCTCATCTCTCTGTTCACTGCTTGCTAATTTACATAGCAGGGGTCCCAGCAGGAGGGGGCGGGGTTGTAACACGACTCCTTCAGCAGAGCCAGGCTGAGAGAGGCTTTGACATGTAAGATGTTAGATGTTAGAATGCCAGATGTTAGAATGACCAGTTCATTTTATATCTATGAAAATATTCAGGGAGCTATGGGACATGTTCAGCTATAGGTCTGTGAAAATTGGTGTCGATTGTTGAAACATAAGTTACCATAAAAAAATGTTTGTTTGGAGTCTAGACAGATTTAACACAGGTTTTTGGATGAAAAAGGATTTTTTATAAATCATCTGTTACACTTTTAAGTCTGAAAAAAATATGGAAGGCAGCAAACACAGATCCCTACCGTTTTTAATTTTTTTGTGCTGATATTTGAAAGATAAGTTATGCAAAAAAATAGGTGTTTGCAGTTTTGCCTAAAAAGACGTTTTCGGACCTTTTTGGATCAAATGTTGTCTAAAAGTTCACCTGTAACTTCAATCATTCTGAATTTTTTTAGGAAAACTAAACCACTTCAACTGTGATCTGCAAGGCAATGGTAAAACTATATTTTTTATGGAACAGCCTGCAGTGTTTCTTGTGGGGATCTTTTCTGCCAGGGCTTGCCGGCTTGGTCGGTGGTTGTTGCTGTTACCAATCCAGTTGATATGGTTCTCCATCTGTGTCTAAGTGATAAAATCAGAATCAGAATCGTTTATTGTCATTGTACATGGGGATACAATGAAATTGCAGCAGCCTTGGAGTGAAGGAGTTACATAAAATAAAAATAAAAATAGAATAGAAAAAGAAATACTGTATTTACAACTCTTAACAAAAATGAACAATATGGACAGAAACTGTTAAATATTAAATATTTGTGAATAAAATAGAAAGGAATTACATGAGTTGCTGTGAGCACAGCTTAATAAATATCAAGTTATTGCACAGTGACCCGGTTAGACAGTCAGGATATTGCACGCATTGTAGTAAAATTAGAGTGAGGTGTGGTTGGTGGACGTATGTGCATTCCGTATGATAATTGCCTGTGGAAAAAAGCTGTTTCTTAGTCTGTTTGTCCTGGTTCTGATGGACCTGTACCTCCTTCCAGAGGGCAGCAGTTCAAACAGAGGGAAAGCAGAATGGGTGGAGTTAGTGGTGATGCTAGTCACTCTGCTGAGGCAGCGAGACTGGTAAATGTCCTTCAGTGAGGGGAGGGGGCAGCCGATGATCCTCTGCGCTGTCTTTACCATTCTCTGGAGACTCTGCCGTTCTGCTTCAGTGCAGTGGGAAAACCACACTGTGATGCCATAGGACAGAATGCTCTCAATGGTTGAGCGGTAGAACGTTACCAGCAGCTCCTGGCTGACGTCGTTCCTCCTAAGTTTTCTCAGGAAGTGCAGGCGTTGCTGGGCCTTCCTGATGACAGTCATGGTGTTGTTAGACCATGTGAGGTCAGCAGAGATGGTGGTGCCCAGGAGGGTGAAGCTGTGGACCCTCTCCACACAGTTTCCATCGATGTAGAGTGGGGGTGGATCTGTTCTGTTTTTTCTGAAGTCCAGGATGATCTCCTTGGTCTTGGTGGTGTTCAGGATGAGGTTATTAGCCTGACACCACCTTGAGAGTTTCAGGACTTCGTCTCTGTAGGCCGTCTCGTCGTCCCCAGAGATCAGCCCCACCACAGTAGTGTCGTCTGCAAACTTCACCACGGTGTTGCTGGTGTGGGCTGGTCTGCAGTCTGCTGTGTACAGTGTGTACAGCAGAGGACTCAGCACACATCCCTGTGTGGAGCCTGTGCTCAGCGTCCGGGTGGAGGAGAGGTGGGGGTCAAGTTTGACTGTCTGTGGTCTGTTTGTCAGGAAGTCCTTGATCCACGAGCAGGTGAGTGGGTGGAGTCCTAGTTCAGACAGTTTGTTGACCAGAATGTCAGGAATGATTGTGTTAAAGGCTGAGCTATAGTCCACAAAGAGCATCCTGGCGTAGGTGTCTCTGTGTTCCAGGTGGCTCAGCGCAGTGTGGAGGGTGATGGAAATGGCATCATCCGTTGATCTGTTTGCTTTGTAAGCAAACTGGTGGGGGACGAAGATTGGAGGGAGGGAGTCTTTGATGTGTCCCAGGAGCAGCCGCTCCAGACACTTTGTGATGACAGCAGTGAGTGCAACTGGGCGGAAGTCCGTGAGGAAGGCTGTGGATGAGGACTTTTTGGGTATCGGGATGATAGTGGATGACTTCAGGCAAGCAGGGATGAAAGCCTGAGCTAGCGACAGGTTGAAGATTTTTGTGAAGACCTGGGAGAGTTGATCGGCGCAGGCCCGCAGAACCTTTCCGGGAACTCCATCAGGTCCCGCCGCTTTCCTGGGGTTTACCCTGCTGAACATCCGTGCCATCCGTGCCACGTCCATAAAGGCATTGTTTTTATATTTAGAGCTCTAAGCAACCAAACAGTTGTCTATATAAAAGAGCTTTTCCAATTGTGCACTTTTAGCAGGCTGAAAAAATTATCTTTTTAAAATTGCCATTTCAAATTTGGGTTTTAAATTTTGTGTTCCATTTTTCTGTGCTTGTATTGGAAGGATTTGTTATTATTTTGTTTAAAAGTGCTACATATTGTATATACACATAATTTATTTAGAGAAATTTGCTATACGTTGTGTTTTTTGGTTTTGTAGTTCAATTTCATTGGATTTATATTAAGGAAAAGAAGTTGCAGCATTGATTAAAAAAGGATAAAAGAGACATTTACTGTCTAAGTCTTATGTTACATCTGTAGAACTGTACTGAGAGTTGGGTTTTGTTTTGGAGCACATTCATATGTTTTGTTTGTAAAAAAAAAAAAGATAAAATATTAAGTTAATTGCATTTTACATGACTAGAAAAGCAATGATTATTCATAAAAATCTATGAAAGACATACAAAACAAATGAAAAAGCAGTCTGCCCTCCCTCTTGTGTCTAAACTCTTGTCACCTCACCTCTGGGTTAGTTAGCATATGAATAGGCAGCTGGTGTGTGTGTGTGTGGGGGGGGGGGGGGGTGAAATTTGACTCCAGCAACAGGGCGGATTGAGGAGCAGGCTGCAGCATGAGGAAAAAACTGAAGCATGTAAGAGGAAATGACATCCTACAGTTGACCAGTTCATTTTATATCTGTAAAGAATATTCAAGAAGCATTTAGACATGTTCAGCTATATGCGTGTGAAACTTGGTGTGGATATTTGAAGCATAAGTAATTTTAAAACACACTTGTTTGGAGTCCAGACGGAAAAAGCACAGGTTTTGGGATGAATCAGGATTTTTTTTAAATCATCTGTTTCACCTGGACTTCTGAAAAAAATATGGAAGGCAGCAAACACAGATCCCTACATTTAAAAAAATAAATGGTGTTGATATATGATGATTAAGTTATGAAAAAAAATAGGTGTTTGTAGTTTTGCCTAAAAAGACGTTTTCGGACCTTTTTGGATGTAATGCTCTCTAAGATGTCACCTGTAACTTCAATCATTCTGAATTTTTTTAGGAAGCAGTAGCACATAAATGCCTATTAAAGTGTAGTCTTTGGTGCTGATAACCTAAACAGAATTTATGCTAAAAATCTTTGTTCAGTCCCAAATTGCATAGGAAAAAAAGAGGTATGAAGTTTCTCATAGACCCTTTTGTGTTACATATCAAAGCTGGAGGTTATTAAAGGCATCTAATTCTGAAATCTCAGCTTCCTGAGACAAACGGCTGATTTATAATAAATTTCTATTATTTGGGTGCACATAATCGACCACTTCCTGTTACGCAGGCACCGTCAGGTGTACACCCATGAAACTTCAGATTATGAGAGAGGACCCTTCAGAGTATCTCCAGTTTTAATTTCATGCACATCGGACAAAGCAAAGAGAAAATACAGGGCAGAATGTGCCCAATGCAATAACTAGGTGGCGCTATAGAGCTCGTCCAAGATTGTCATATCCATGGGTTCAGAATAGAAGCTTCATCATATCCATTGAATTTCAGTGAGATTGGACAAGGAATGTGCACGTGAGAGCAACTTTTGTGTGCATGGCGAGATGCCCAACTTTGCCGCTCTGTCACGACCACACCCCCGCATTGAAAGTTATGGTTTTTTGTCAGAGTAAACTTCAATGGCTTTTCAACAGGTGGACGTCATTTTCAGGTGTGTCGGCTCATCCTACTGGGAGCAGTGATGCTCCAAGTAAAACATGTCATTTCCTCTTGCCAGCAGGTGGCGCTACACTTTTTCCAGATTTTTTCACTGCTGATGTGTTCAGGGTCAGACTACAATCATGCACATCAATTTTGGATCAGATTGGATTATGCATGGCTGAGTAATGGCCATTTTTCTTTTCATGGCGTGTTTTCGAAACGACCTCCAATTTTGACGCGCCGCCATGGTCACAAACATCCATAAAAACTTAAAAGCTTTGCAATTTAACATCGGACATGTGTTTAGTTTACAAAACCAAAGTTTGGAGTCATTACTCTCAAATCTCTAGGAGGAGTTCGTTCTAGAGCGAGGCCTGCAAATGTCCAAAATGAAGCAAAAATGACATATTGTCATCAAAATATCAGACTTCCTGTGCGACTGACAGCTTGGTCCCAAGAGACTTTTTTGTAGGTTTCTATCCGATGAACATGCCCTGTTAAAATCAGGTTTGTACTATAAAGCATATGGAGGTGCTCGCGAAAACAAATTTTGCAGGTGGCGCTATCGAGCCATTTTTGTTTACCTATGCCGTTCTCCTATAAAATATGAAATTTTTCGCGACTCCTGATGTGTATACAAAATTTGGTGAGTTTTGGGGTATGTTAAAGGCCTCAAAAAGGCGACGGAAAAGTCGGAAGAATAATAATAATAATAATAATAATAATAATTAAAGCTACAAGTAGCATTTAGCGGGCCCGAGCACGTGCGACCGCCTGGCACGAGCGACCGCCCCGTGAGCAACGCCTTGTTCGAGCCATTCTCTTTGTTCTTTCTTGTTCTTTTCTGGAGCTCCAAGCTAATGTTAACATGACAGCAGCCTGTGGGGGGTGGGGGTGGGGGGGGGGGTGGGGGGAGAACTGTATTCTGTTGCTTGTTGTTTTCAGTTTGAGAAACAATCAATGATGATAATTGCCATCACTGTCCCTAAGGATGAGAACAATTGAACTCTTCTAATTTTTACTACAATATTTAGACAAGTGTCAGCTATGTCTGATAACTTGGTTAATTAGCTGGACTGGGATCTTACAAAGTGCAGGTGGTTTGATGTCCAATGTGATGAGTCTGTGGACAGCAGCAGTACAAACTTTTGGAGTCCACAAGAGAAGAACTCTTGACACAACTGCCCTAACAGACAACTACAAGAGGAGTTGAAATGTATAACATGGTGAAGGAATTTTTGTGCAGAAAAAGGTACCTTTAGAAAAGCTGGTAGCAGTGACTGCAGACAGGGCTCCTGCTATGATCAATAGAAAAACGGGTTTCATCACTCACTGTAAAGCTGACCCAGACTTCCCAAAATGTCTTCATTACTGCTGCGTCATTCACCAGTAGGCCCTATGTGCAGAAGTGATTGGCTCTAGACACATGATGACTCCTATTGTGAAATCAACTTCTGCTGCAAAGCAAAACGGCACAGGATTTTCAAGGTGCTATTGGAGGAGCAGTCTGCTGAATATGGTTAATATGAATATGGTAAATCTGAACTCGCAGTTTGACTGATATTACTGGAAAACTAAATCACTTGAACTGTGATCTGCAAGGCAATGGCAAAACTATATTTTTCATGGAACAGCCTGCAGTGTTCCTTGTGGGGATCTTTTCTGTCAGGGCTTGGTCGGTGGTTGTTGCTGCAGTTGTCACACTTGCTGGGGCAGCTGGAGTTTAACTTTGCAGCCTCACGGCTGTGAAGTGGACCACGTTGATGTTCCAGTCAGGGTGGTTACTGTGGGGATGTTCCTATGACGAGATTTATAGAAATTTCTCTATGATTAAAAATAGACGAGAGTTATTTCATGAAGACACATATATGCACTAACATTAAAAAAGTGTTTATGTGACCTCAGAACATGGACATTGTAGGGAATCGAACCCCATCCCAGTAACTGGGAGTACCATTACCAATGTCTTTTGCTTTTTTTGAGGTCACATGGCAAGGAAAGCAAAACCTGCATCATGAATAACTAGGCCATAGGAATGCAATAGATACATAAATTTCAATTACTTTCTAAAGTACTTTTTAAGTACTTCGAATATGTTTGTACATCAGATGGTTTGAAATTTAGAAATATGCAAAAAAAAAGCATTTTGATTCTTTACTCAATTGCTAACTACAGAAAAAAAATGTAAATTTGTAATGCCTAATATGTATTCAAGATGCAGGAAAAGAAACCACATTTCCATAAAGTCAGAGGATTGTGACTTAACAGAGATAAAAATGTCGCAGATGCGTCATTTCTCCCCGCCTCCTTCGCCACAATAACTGACACCAGCATGTATTTAGTTCAACATTTGACGTTTTACATTAAGTCAGATTTTTGTGACTTAACAGAGATAAAAATGTCGCAGATGCGTCATTTCTCCCCGCCTCCTTCGCCACAATAACTGACACCAGCATGTATTTAGTTCAACATTTGACGTTTTACATTAAGTCAGATGTTTGTGACTTAACAGAGATAAAAATGTCGCAGATGCGTCATTTCTCCCCGCCTCCTTCGCCACAATAACTGACACCAGCATGTATTTAGTTCAACATTTGACGTTTTACATTAAGTCAGATGTTTGTGACTTAACAGAGATAAAAATGTCGCAGATGCGTCATTTCTCCCCGCCTCCTTCGCCACAATAACTGACACCAGCATGTATTTAGTTCAACATTTGACGTTTTACATTAAGTCAGATGTTTGTGACTTAACAGAGATAAAAATGTCGCAGATGCGTCATTTCTCCCCGCCTCCTTCGCCACAATAACTGACACCAGCATGTATTTAGTTCAACATTTGACGTTTTACATTAAGTCAGATGTTTGTGACTTAACAGAGATAAAAATGTCGCAGATGCGTCATTTCTCCCCGCCTCCTTCGCCACAATAACTGACACCAGCATGTATTTAGTTCAACATTTGACGTTTTACATTTAGTCAGATGTTTGTGACTTAACAGAGATAAAAATGTCGCAGATGCGTCATTTCTCCCCGCCTCCTTCGCCACAATAACTGACACCAGCATGTATTTAGTTCAACATTTGACGTTTTACATTAAGTCAGATGTTTGTGACTTAACAGAGATAAAAATGTCGCAGATGCGTCATTTCTCCCCGCCTCCTTCGCCACAATAACTGACACCAGCATGTATTTAGTTCAACATTTGACGTTTTATATTAAGTCAGACGTTTGTGACTTAAAAGAGATAAAGATGTCCCTTTCTCCTTCGCCACAATCATCAACAGTCACTTACATGTTTAAAACGACAAAGAATCCCATCATGATCACTAAAGTATGTTTGTACAACTGTACATTCGACTTTATATTTTGTTGTTTTTAAGTACACATGATCGATTATCGTATTTTTTAACGTTGTGTTTTCAGAAACCAGTTGAATAAAACCTTTATGTGCCATGAAATCAGTTATTGTCTTCGAGTTTACTAGATTGTCATTGAAATCACCCATTATAGCAATGGTATCACCCAGGGGCTCCAACAGATCGACTAATTTCTTAAGGTTCTCTCTAAATAATGAAATGGCATATGATGGTGGACGATACAGAACTGCCACGACTATGTTCGATTTAATAAATCTGTGCACTAAACATTCAATATCTACACTTTGTACCTCTACATGTTCAAACAGGATATTTTCAACGGTGTACATTCCAACACCACCATGTTTTAAGCCTTTAATGACATTCAGTCTAGGATCTACTCCACTATAAGACAGTGAGCGTGGCATACTATAAAAATTGTAGCCACTGATGTTCAATGCATCAGTAAAAGGGGCATTTGGAAGCCATGTTTCAGTTACAGCTATGCAGTTAGCATGTAACTGTTTTGTGCACAAAGCTAAGTCCTTTACATGCCACTCTAAATTTTGCACATTCATAAGGAAAATGCTAAAGTCACATGAACTAGAAGTGAGATTTTCTTTATTTATTAGATATTGAGGCATGTTTGCCACATATTCATGAACTGTTTTGTTACAATAAATGGCCTGTTCCTTAAAATCTTGAATAATTAAACCAGACAAACTTGTTACGCGGCTTAATGCAACATAAGCCTGCCCAGGAGCAAAGGTTTTTTTCAAAGACACAACAACATTATCAATGGTAAGACCCTGAACTTTATGAACAGTACAAGCCCAAGCAAGTTTTAGAGGAAACTGACGTCTCAGACCACCTCTTCCTGTGAGTCGTTCCTCTTCTGGAACAATGGCTACAGAACCTGAGACAAGCCCTGGATGATTTTCATACTGTTTCTTCCGTTGTCTTCCAATGTCTTTATTATCAAAATTCACAAAAACAATTTGTGGAAAGTCAGAGTTTCTATAGACAATATCAGTCACAATTCCACATGCACCATTGACAAGACCATCTGCCACATCAACATTTTTACAAAGCATGACACGTGCATTTTTCCCCAAAAGAAGTCTTCCTGCTAAACAAGTATTGTTAGCGTTTGAATGATTACCACTTAGTAACACTTGTCTACCTGTTTCCTTACAATTTACATAATCTTGAGCTTTAATAGTTACATAATCTGGACAGGATGAATGTAGATGGGTTAAATTATGTTGATTTACTTGACCATTAGTTGGGAAAATATGTAAAGCAGCGCTGCCTTCTCCCGTTTCACGTGACTTCAATTGTTGGATATCACTTTTTAACATTTCAGTACCTTTGCATCGTGTCCTAACTCTGCCGAGTAATTTGGCAAATTCCTGATCTTTTTGGCGTACAATGGTTTCCAGGCAAACAATTTTAAACACACCACACCAAAGATCCATACCCACATTTTCTACATACAATGGTTTTCCTCTCACTGGAGGTAATTGAAAGAAATCCCCAACTGCAATAATACAAACATTTCCAAACAATGCAGAGTTACCAGTTTGCCTTATTTGCCTCAGACGCCCATGAATATATGCTAATAAATTATGATCTACCATGGATATTTCATCAATTATCAAAATCTGTAAACTGCTGTAAATGGCACGTAAAGAATTTAATTTTTCCTCACCCAGTGGTGTGTAAGGTAAGCGGACATCTTTACCAATACAGAAAGTGTTGTGTATAGTACTTGCTTGTACATTAAACGCAGCAATTCCTGTGGGAGCTGTCAACAAAACACAGATGTCATCTACATGACGACAAAGAGGAGACAATAGTCTATTTGATTCATATTGTATTGCTTTAATTAGGTGAGTTTTACCAGTCCCTGCACCTCCTGTTATGAACAGGTGGAATGGTTCTGGCTTTTTTCCCAAAACCTTTTCCACACACCATTTTCTCACTTGGTAAAAAATATCCATCTGAATTTCATTTAAAGAGCGAATTAAAGCCAAGCCATCACTACGAGGCATTTTTGTTTTATTCAGTTGAAAGAAATGGCTATGTTGAGCTGAAACTCTTAAATCAGGAATATCAAATTCCTGTTCATCATCTACACTTTTTTGGTTCTGCAACAACTCTTGACACTCAAGTCTTTCCAATTCTTGCTCAGGGCATAATTCACACCAGCCATCTTCAACTACACCAGCATTATCTATCCCTTGCTGAGCATTAACCAATTTATCACCATCAATTTCAAATTTACTTCTGTTTAATGTTACCACGGACTTTACCAACTGCAGACCTGAATTACCAAGTCTTATCGTGCCCTTATGAAAAAAGTCTTGATACGTTTCAAAACCTTGAGGTTTCAGCTGGCTATCGCTGTAGTATGGCAAAAACAACTGCAGATTGCTTTGATAAAACAGTTCAGGCTGTTTTGTTTCAGAGAACTTAACGTAACGTACAACAGCAGGTTGTGTGCGGGTTCTTTTCACAACATATCCAGTGTTGTTGTTCAACTTTATTCGCTTAGCAGCACTTTCATTTTTTGACAACACACGAAATTCGGAAGCAAATACTGCTAAACACATTGAAGGAAAATCATCACTCTTAGGTCTGTTCTTATATCTATCCACAATGCTTGTCATCCACATATCATCTGTACTAACAGAATGCTTTGATGCTTTTTCTTTTAGTACTTTTAACGGTAAACTCATTTTAACAGTATTTTCACCAACAGGAAGAAACACAACTTTCCGAGAGCACTCTTTCAAATGTGCATTTGTCAGTCTATAAACACTTTCTTGAGCAGATACATCTCTGTTGTGCAAATATGTACTGCCTAATGTTTTTAGACTCTCTTTGGCAGAAGCATTTCCATCCCTGCTTGCTTCCTTTTGTGCACACTGCAATAATAAACCCATTTCCTTCTCTGATTTAGAGATGTAAGAAATGATGTACACAACACATGCATATGCGTCGACAACAAACTGTATATCCATATTAGCATTCCAGCATTTTAACAGTGGCTTGCTATATTGATTAATCCAAACTTCATTGATCTGACGTTTCAGCACAACATGGGTTTTCCGAGCACAACAGTTATATGCAGTTTCAAATGTGCTTTGGTTTAACCCAACAGATCCAAACAAATCTTCAACATTGTCATAAGTTGGCCCATCAGCTGAGAGAGCAGCTTTAATGTGTGCAATCAATGCAGAAGCCTCTTTTTTCTTCAATTGCTGTGTCTGTGCATTTTCTTTACAGTTGCAAGACTCTTTCTCTGATAACACACATTGACAAGACTGTGTCTCTTCAGCACTTGTGCTACGTGATATGAACGTACGTGCAGAAGGTGGTCTAGGAAAATTAAAACGACACACAGTTCCTTTTTTTTTACATGTTTTCGCATGTGTTTCAGAGTGTTTTTGCACAGATGTAACAATTTCCAGTAAGTCAATATTTGATGGTAACTCACAAGTCACATAACGATCAATAAATGCAATCACTTCAGCATCTGTATTTCTGTCAATTACAGGTGCATCCTCTATCCAAAACAGGCAATGAAGATGTGGTGAGCCTCGTTGCTGAAACTCCACCCTATAAAAAAAATCCTTAATTTTTCCTATAGGACATGCAGGCGACATAAGAACCTCTTTCAGAAAACAATGCCAACGAAAATCAAACATCCGAGCAGCAGTGACAGGATTACGACGCAAAAGCTCACATCTGTCTGCCCATTCCAACTGCTCCACAGTTTCAGTTCTACCTTCGTGCTTCAGAATGCAGGAAAGTAAATTCTTCCACCGCATATCAGCTGAAGAAAATGAACAGAACCATGTGGGGATTCCAAGCTGCCTCACACAAGCCATGAGGTCTTTCTGGGCCGCCTGCCAAAATGCTGGCGTACCTCTGATTGGTTTTAAAAATCTGTACCCATCATCAAATTCCAACATCCTTTTAATAGAATCATCACTATTCAACAACTCTCCAGTAACTACTCGTTTATTTTTAAAATCATACTTACCTTTTCTTACTGCAATCGAAACATTTGAAACGACCTTTTCTAATTCTGTCATATATTGGGCAAAAAAAATATATTCCACATTTTGTGCAAAACGACAATCAGCATTAAGAATCCTGTTGTTAAAATATCGTGATAGAGTTAAAGGATGTTGTCTTCCATCATGAAATGTTGGTCCACCCTTAGGAAACAACACAGGAAAACATTTAGCCTCATTTGTAATATCGGACAACAACTTCACCGGACTATTGCCTTCAGCGGGAGCTACATTCAAAATGTGATCAAAATATTGATCCAAAGCCTCTTGACCAATGTCTACTGGCATTAGACAAGTGTCCTGGAACATGCAATGCTGCTGTCTATCATGCAGAAGTTCATCTCCTAAAACATTTGAATCGTCAACATTTGCAGTGCATTCAACATCTTTTTCTACCACATCAGATGTTTCTTTACAAAAACCATTAATCCAATCATTATTAAATTTCACGTTGTTATAATAAGAATTATGGCTTTGTAAAAACTGTAAAGCCTGCTTAACACGTTCCGAATCAACATACTGATATTCATAATGTCCTTTATAAGTAAGCTTCCGTTTTAATTTCACAGGCACAAGAGAACCCTCAATAGACATGCGTGGTAACAAATAAGTTGTTTGTTCAGTATTTGCAGGAACACAAGTAATAGGTCCATGCACGCCATTCTGCCCACCTTTGGGCAATGCCAACAGTTTCATAAATGGAATATGTAATGCTATTAAATGTTGTTCTAATTGATTTAAACATGCCAATTCTGCTGGTATAGGTTCAAGTTCTAAGTTATTTTTAACACTCTCAGCTGGTACTTTACCTTTTTTGATTTTAGCATGGCACGTGTAACAAATCCACAATTTACTTCTTGATGTTTTCATCCATTCACAATTTTTTGAGCAGTTTCCTTTACAGATATGCAAATAATCAGACGTGATACATTGATCAGCGATAAGTCCAAGTCCTGCATTACTGTACGACTCTTTTTTACAATGTAAGACTTGATGTTCAAATAACAACCTATGACATACACAACAAACAAACCCAGGTCCATCTTTAACTTTATCCAAAAATTGTTTCATAACAACATCAAACTCTTCCAACTGTTTTTTATTCAATTGTCGCTTATATTTGATCCCATCCACCACACTTTTCCTAAAGTGAGGATCTTGATGATATTTTCTAGAACTCAGTGCTTTAACATTTTCTCTATGAGTATCATTACTCTGATATTTTCTAGAACTCAATGCTTTAACATTTTCTCTATGAGTATCATTACTCTGATATTTTCTAGAACTCAATGCTTTAACATTTTCTCTATGAGTATCATTACTCTGATATTTTCTTTTACTCCTTTCCTTAACATTATGTTTGTGTAACAAATCACATTTATACTTGTTTTTACTCAAATTTTTAACACGATCTCTGTGTAATACATCAGTTCTATATTTTGCAGAACTACGTTGTTTAACACACATTCTATAGATAGCATTTTCCTTATAATTTATTTTACTCAATTCCAATGCTCTGGATCTATGCAAAGAATCAGATGCATATTTCCTTTTACTTATATCTTTTTTCTTCTGTTTATGCAGTTCAATTATTTGATACTGCACTTTCTGGTAAAACGATTTCCTTTTTTTTAGATACTTTGAAAAAGAAGATTCAGCAACTGAATCACAAGTAACATATGGTTGAAAAGAACGGCGTCTAAGCAGTGGTTTCTCAGAACAAATACTATTGCTTTTACACCAATTGGCACATCCAGCTTTACCACTACAATGAACACAAACAACAACCTCAAAATATTTATCACATTCCCGCAAATAAATTGCTTGATTTCCAAGTATTTTGTTCACAGGATTATACTTTCTCCATATGCTACCATTGTGTACAAAAATTTCTACTCCCAAAAAATTTGAAGTAGCTTGAATATCAATCTCAGATACAAAACTGCCAACATATTTCATACGTGACTTCAGAATGTACTCAGACACTGTGGCATATCCTTGACAAAGCAACTTCATATGAATGTCACTATTTTTTAGCATAAACTTAACAACAGCCAGTCGAACTCTTCTATGACACTTTTCAGAACCACTAATGACTCGAGAAATAGCTCGGAAAAAACTATTGCCATCATTTAATAGGACCTCTGTCTTACAAATAGAACCAAGCGTAACATTATTAGTTGGAATGTCTTCATTCTGCTTCACAAAATCCAAATCCAGATGTTTTGACAACAAAACTGCAGACTCGAATGACAATGGATGAAAACTGAAAACACTTTCAACTAAATTATTACTTTGCACAATTTCACTGTTTTGGTGATCATTGTTAACCAATGCACTACACAAAACATCGTTACAATCACCAACTTCAGACCTGCTATGTTTAACACTCTTGCAATCTCCTTCTGAAAGCATTTCTGAGTTCCTTTTACATTGCCTCATATGACCCAAAATATTATTTTCCATAGATTTACAAAACCCAAAACAACGCTGCTGCTGAAAAATTTGAACGCAAGTTACAACTTCATAATGACACTCATTTATATTTTGCAGATATATGCCTTGTTTAGAGATAGCTTTACGTTGACAGGCATATTTCAACCAACGTTCATTGTGATACGTATACACACTCACACCCAAGTAGTCAGCTGTAGCTTGAATTTCAACCTCTGTAGCCCAACTACCAGAAAATCTCATTTTAGAAACATTGAGATATTCATCCACAGACATATTTTCAGATCTCAAAAGAGAACTATAATTTCCAACATTTTTTTGTAAATGTGTAACAACTGAACGTCTTAACTTTATGTGATTTTTCTCAGTACCACTAATAACTTTGGACACAGCCCTAAAAAAGCAATTGCCATCAGCTACTATATGATCAGTTTGACATGGAATTCCCAACATGCCAACCTCTAGAGGGTTAGCACATGCAGTGTTTTCACAATGCACATTCAGTTGTTTACACAATGCTTGTGTAACATCAAAATCAACAGGATAAAACTCAAGTTTCTTTGATGAAACTTCACCAATAAACTCAACATCCAAACTAGCTTCATTAGCATCATACCATTTTGTCTTCTTTGATTCACATTGCCCAGTTAAAAGCTTACGCTTTCTGTTACTTTCAGGCAACGGTAAGGAACTAGTTTGAACATCTAAACTGCACCCAAAACCAAACTGTGACTCAGTATTTAATCCAGTTTTACAATCCTTCTCAAGCACACTTTGTTTATTTTTCTCACTATGATCATTGTCAGTCGCAGCAACGGATGCAATTTCAAAAGCCATTTCTTTCCCTGCAAGTGAAATACTCAAGCAACAAATATAATTGTATAAATCATTAAGACTAGGAAGGTACATGATAATACTTCTTCCATTTACATCTGCCATTCCAGTACCACTGCGTGCATGTGAATCCACCACAGCATAATGGCCGTTTTCTGAAATAACAGCACAAGTACTACTGCCTATGGTCAAAAAACATGTTTTATACTTGACAAGCATGTGCTCCAGTCCCTTTTTAAGAGTTATCACTTCACCACTGTCAACAAATTTACCATTACTCACATTAACAATCCCAGAAACATATTCACCATATTCAAACTTAAATAATTTACCATCAATTTCAGAATCCATGGGCAAATCAGGTACTGACAAAAACTTCAAATTTCCAGGGATGATTTTGTTTTCACACACCGAGGAGTACAGCTGATCACCAAGAAACACAACATGGTCCAAGTCTGTTGCCTCCCACTCAAAAACACTACGATCCGTGTGTTTAGCCAAACTCACCAGGGCTATTGCCATGCACTGCACACCTCTGTTTTGAAGCTGCCGATCTCCTTGATGAAAAGATCCCCTTACACAACGTTCTGTGTCAAATCTGTTACAATTGTTTTCATTTAAAATCACTGAAGATGATTTTTTTTTTAAATTATTGCCCTTTTTTCCAATTTTCAATGAATTTTTGCATTCCATTAACACTTTACATTGTTCGCCAACCACAATTTTGTCATTTAACTCCTGAACATGTTCTTTTATAAAACCAGTCTGTCTTTTGCCCAAAACTGACTGATTCACACGTGCATCCTCTGCTCCCAAACCAAATGTATTATTACACCCATCCCAAGAAGCTTCTTTCACAAACATTGAACTAATGCCAAACCATTCTGCATTCAAAGACTTTTTCAAGTTCCAAATGTGCAACATCAAGTCATTAAAGCAACTGTTGAAAACAGCCACAGATGTTCCAATATTAGAAAACATTCCAGATGAATCTCGTGCACCACAATCAACCACAACAAAATACTCTTTGTGATGAATGACAGCACAAACGAAACCCTGCAAATCCAACAAACACAGATCTTCCTCCATCAGTCGCTCCTGCATCATTTCATACAACAGTGAAAAATCTTCACTCTTTGAATCACTAGAATACACAGGCTCATTGATAGCAACATCCCAAATTCTTCCAAACACACTGAGCTTTTCAGAAACCTTGAATAACTTTTTGGAATTGTTTATACATCCATCACTTCCATTAAATGAACAAACCAACTGCACACCTTCATTTCTAATATTATCAACATCAGCGTCCCTCCATGTACACACTGGAGCAACAACATGGTTGATTGCAGCCACAACACAACATGTAAGTGATGTTGTACTATCACTTGAATTTGTTAATCTTACTTTCATTCCAGAAATCAAAGGCTTCTGTATTTGCTCCTGACACACACAACCAGAAGTTTTACCTTCTTCCTGAACCTTGCACACTTTGGTGCGACGCATATTAAATCCCTTCTTTCGTGGCATCTAAAAAAAAGATATAAAAATGAAACCACCATTAAAATAAGATTCTCATTTCTATTATGTATACATAAAGCAATACATTTATACCACACAGACCCATAATCAAAAACATAAAACAATATATTCAGACTATTGGAAAATAGTTCTACACAAATAAATGTAACATGTGTCCTATAATAGATTATTAAACACTGCAAATTTAACTTACCTTTACCAAACTCTTTAATGGCTTACAAAAAAAAGGTGCTCTGGAAAAACCAGCAAACAGCTCCTCTCTCTTTGTTGTCGAGACAAAGGCTCAGTCACTGGTGTGGAAGATCCCTCAGAGGAAAACTCTGGAGTTACAAATAAAATGTAAAAGAAATAACAAAAATTAACATTTATTAAAAAAAAATAAGTACATAAACTTTAATAGACATAAAATGCTAAATGCTCTTTGGGAGGCTAATCCATAGAGGAGGTCCATTACAACTGAATGAGGCCTTGCCGTGTGTGGGATAACCAAAAGGCCTGTATCAGAGGACCTCAGGGTCCACAGGGGCTCATACTTTAAAATCATATCAGATAAATATGAAGGCCCAAGACCATAAAAATATTTATAAACTACTAAGAACTTTAAAATCAATCAGCAGGCCAAGCAGCCATTTTAAGATCTGTGTGTGTTCCTGCAAATATATTCATAGTGGCTGCCATACACTAATAATTGACTATTTGAAAACATTTATACACAAATAAATTTAACATGTGTCCTATATGAGATTATTAAACACTGAAAATTGAACCTAAAACCTAAAAAGTACAAAATAGGTTGGAACTGATCTTCAGTGGAAATACTCACGGGTCAGCAGGCATTTAAAAGGTATTATATGTGAACTGACATGTATTTAATCAATTAGAAAGGAGTTTCGCTTGTTAATGTGGTTTAAAAACCGTAAAAACAATGTTCGAATAATTCAACGAGAACTACAAAGATGGTGGATAGAACCGCGGTCAAGTGAGCCGACATCTGTGGAAGTGCGGTCACGCCAGCCGTCACTGACTCTTTGCATGCGCGTTTACATCATAGTTTACGGTACACACGTCCAGCGAGCTGGAAAGACGGCATAAGCGCTGATATCACCTATATCAGTTACCCATTATAGAAATGACATGTACTGTACTCTGAAATAAATGAGAGTTATTGCATGCCCTGTATGGTTATTTAATGTAAAAATGTTTTCATTTGGATTGCATGTCTGTTCATTCCATAATAAACCACCAGAAATAACGTGTTTTGTCTGAAATATAATCAATCAGACACATTCTAAAAGTGAGATTTAACACTGACAAGAGTGTTTTGTGGGTTGTTGAGCATGACATGGAATGGAATCAAGCAGAAATGAAGAAACTCCAAGTAAAATCACATCTGGTCCTGTCAACTCTTTCTAAAGTTGCTACATTTAAGGTGACGCTAAACTTTCACTGGATTATTATTGGTAATAATGTTCATGATCATTACAGCAAGTTTGAAGGAAAGTGACTGGAGAAAATGAAAGATATTGACATTATAGTCTAATACAGGCTCCGTCAAATGTAGTTAAAGTGTAATATGTGAACCATACAAAAGGGCTTTTTATCAAAAGGTGACGCAAAACTTCCACTGGATTATGGTTGGTAATGATGTTCACTAACATCACAGCAAGTTTGAAGAAAAATGACTGGAGAAAATCAGAGATTTTGACATTATAGTACACCTAAGCATCCTGCTTGTATAGTTAAAATAAAACTTGTGAACCATTCAAAAGGGCACTTTATCAAAAGGTGACACAAAACTTTCACTGGATTATTGTTGTTAATAATGTTTACTAACATCACAGCAAGTTTGAAGAAAAATGACTGGAGAAAATTAGAGATATTAAAGTTATAGAACAATTCGGGTCTCCTCATTCACAGACAGTGTGTAATATGTAAACCTTACAAAATGCTACTTTTTTGTAAGGTGACGCAAAACTTTCACTGGATTATTGTTGGTAATAATGTTTACTAACATCACAGCAAGTTTGAAGAAAATTGACTGGAGAAAATTAGAGATTTTGACATTATAGTACACCTAAGCATCCTGCTTGTATAGTTAAAATAAAACTTGTGAACCATTCAAAAGGGCACTTTATCAAAAGGTGACGCAAAACTTTCACTGGATTATTGTTGGTAATGATGTTCATGATCATCACAGCAAGTTTGATGAAAATTGACTGGAGAGTATTAGAGATATTGACATTATAGTCTAATTCATCCTCCCTCATACATAGTCATAGTTGAACATTTGAACCATTCAAAATACCACTTCTTTCAAAGGTGACACAAAACTTTCAGTGGATTATGGTTAATAATGATGTTCATGATCATCCCAGCAATTTTGAAGAAAAATGACTGGAGAATATCAGAGAAATTAAAGTTATAGTTCTCCTAAGCATCCAGCCTTTGTGGTTAAAGTAAAACATGTGAACCATCCAAAATACCACTTTTTTCAAAGGTGACGCAAAACTTTCACTGGATTATTGTTGGTAATGATGTTCATGATCATCACAGCAAGTTTGATGAAAATTGACTGTAGAAAAGTAAAGATATTGACATATTAGACCAATTCAGGCTTCCTCTTACATAGTCATAATAGAACATGTGAACCATTCCATGTCATGCTCAACAACCCACAAAACACTCTTGTCAGTGTTAAATCTCACTTTTAGAATGTGTCTGATTGATTATATTTCAGACAAAACACGTTATTTCTGGTGGTTTATTATGGAATGAACAGACATGCAATCCAAATGAAAACATTTTTACATTAAATAACCATACAGGGCATGCAATAACTCTCATTTATTTCAGAGTACAGTACATGTCATTTCTATAATGGGTAACTGATATGGGTGATATCAGCGCTTATGCCGTCTTTCCAGCTCGCTGGACGTGTGTACCGTAAACTGTGATGTAAACGCGCATGCAAAGAGTCAGTGACGGCTGGCGTGACCGCACTTCCACAGATGTCGGCTCACTTGACCGCGATTGGATAGACTACAAAAAAACGATCTCTGAAACGGATAGAAACTTGTTGTTTGTCGATCAGAATCGATTCTACATGTCATTTTGTACGTTTGTGTCCGTTTAAAAAGAAAATTCGTCGGTTGGTTTGCTTTAAAAAGTCTTTAAAACTTACGTTCGCATCATAATGGAAGCGATCACTCCCGGTTCAACGAAGTAAAAGGTCAAATTATTTACGTTCGTCTTATCGATTTTAAACAACTTTTACGGTTTTTTATTCAATAAAATTGATTATCAGAAGGTGAGTAGTCATTGTGGCCATGTAAAAAAGGTTCGATGGTCGATTTAAAGTAACGGTTCGTTTACAAGTCGCGGGGAAATTCAAAATGGTGGTGACAAACCTACAGTCAAACTGAAGGCGTCCTGGTGCGGCGCGTCTAACCGGGTCGAGTTCTTCTCACTGGGGGTCCGGTAGTCTTCCTTGCTGGTCAGGGGCGTCGAAGATCGAAGTGTAGAGGAAATGAGGAAGTTCTAAAAAGAACTGATTTGCTCAAATTCGGCAGGCTTTAGCAAAATACTCTGTGGGGTGTGATTCTCCAGTCGTCCAGCAGGGGTCGAGCAGAGGGACGGCTGAGATGAATACACCCTGAGATCAATGTCTTGACCAGCTGCTTCACTCATGGTTTCCCAGCATGCCTTTTATCGTTCGTATTTGATGAAGTAGGTTGATTACATGTTATTGTTTTCATGAAATAATAGATGTTCTACTTCGTTTAGTTCCGTATGTATGTGTAGAACATTTTATAGTAATTATTGTATTGATCATTAGTCCGTTAGGGAACATTCTGGCTGTTGGGTTTCTGCCCCATTGGCATGAGTTCTCCCATGGACCAATCAGACAGCTCCGTTTTTAGTTTGATTCCAAAGGGTTAAAATCTAATAAAATTACATTCCAATCCCAAAGTGGTGGTGTGTTGTCTTCTTTGTGTTATGTCTGTGTTAAAAAAATGTTTTGTGGGTGATTCTGTTAGATAATTCTCACAAGAAACTTTTCCCAATCAGGGGTTGTGACGTCATTGCTTCAGGCAAGCAGGGATGAAAGCCTGAGCTAGCGACGGGTTGAAGATTTTTGTGAAGACCTGGGAGAGTTGATCGGCGCAGGCCCGCAGAACCTTTCCGGGAACTCCATCAGGTCCAACTGCTTTCCTGGGGTTTACCCTGCTGAACATCCGTGCCATCCGTGCCACGTCCATAAAGGCATTGTTTTTATATTTAGAGCTCTAAGCAACCAAACAGTTGTCTATATAAAAGAGCTTTTACAATTGTGCACTTTTAGCAGGCTGAAAAATTATCTTTTTAAAATTGCCATTTCAAATTTGGGTTTTAAATTTTGTGTTCCATTTTTCTGTGCTTGTATTGGAAGGATTTGTTATTATTTTGTTTAAAAGTGCTACATATTGTATATACACATAATTTATTTAGAGAAATTTGCTATACGTTGTGTTTTTTGGTTTTGTAGTTTAATTTCATTGGATTTATATTAAGGAAAAGAAGTTGCAGCATTGATTAAAAAAGGATAAAAGAGACATTTACTGTCTAAGTCTTATGTTACATCTGTAGAACTGTACTGAGAGTTGGGTTTTGTTTTGGAGCACATTCATATGTTTTGTTTGTAAAAAAAAAAGATAAAATATTAGGTTAATTGCATTTTACATGACTAGAAAAGCAATGATTATTCATAAAAATCTATGAAAGACATACAAAACAAATGAAAAAGCAGTCTGCCCTCCCTCTTGTGTCTAAACTCTTGTCACCTCACTTCTGGGTTAGTTAGCATATGAACTGGCAGCTGGTGTGTGTGTGTGGGGGGGGGGGGGGAATTTGACTCCAGCAACAGGGATGATTGAGGAGCAGGCTGCAGCATGAGGAAAAGACTTAAGCATGTAAGAGGAAATGACATCCTACAGTTGACCAGTTCATTTTATATCTGTAAAGAATATTCAAGAAGCATTTAGACATGTTCAGCTATATGCGTGTGAAACTTGGTGTGGATATTTGAAGCATAAGTAATTTTAAAACACACTTGTTTGGAGTCCAGACGGAAAAAGCACAGGTTTTGGGATGAATCAGGATTTTTTTAAAATCATCTGTTTCACCTGGACTTCTGAAAAAAATATGGAAGGCAGCAAACACAGATCCCTACATTTGAAAAAATAAATGGTGTTGATATATGATGATTAAGTTATGAAAAAAAATAGGTGTTTGTAGTTTTGCCTAAAAAGACGTTTTCGGACCTTTTTGGATGTAATGCTCTCTAAGATGTCACCTGTAACTTCAATCATTCTGAATTTTTTTAGGAAGCAGTAGCACATAAATGCCTATGAAAGTTGAATTCTTGGTGCTGATAACCTAAACAGAATTTATGCTAAAAATCTTTGTTCAGTCCAAAATTTCATTAAAAAAATCAAGTGATGAAGTTTCTCGTAGACCCTATAGTGTTACATATCAAAGCTGGAGGTTATTAAAGGCATCTAATTCTGAAATCTCAGCTTCCTGAGACAAACGGCTGATTTATAATAAATTTCTATTATTTGGGTGCACATAATCGACCACTTCCTGTTACGCAGGCACCGTCAGGTGTACACCCATGAAACTTTACATGATGAGAGAGGACCCTTCTGAGTATCTCCAGTTTTAATTTCATGCACATCGGACAAAGCAAAGAGAAAATACAGGGCAGAATGTGCCCAATGCAATAACTAGGTGGCGCTATAGAGCTCGTCCAAGATTGTCATATCCATGGGTTCAGAATAGAAGCTTCATCATATCCATTGAATTTCAGTGAGATTGGACAAGGAATGTGCACGTGAGAGCAACTTTTGTGTGCATAGCGAGATGCCCAACTTTGCCGCTCTGTCACGACCACACCCCCGCATTGAAAGTTATGGTTTTTTGTCAGAGTAAACTTCAATGGCTTTTCAACAGGTGGACGTCATTTTCAGGTGTGTCGGCTCATCCTACTCGGAGCAGTGATGCTCCAAGTCAAACATGTCATTTCCTCTTGCCAGCAGGTGGCGCTACACTTTTTCCAGATTCTTTCACTGCAGATGTGTTCAGAGTCAGACTACAATCATGCATATCAATTTTTGATCAGATTGGATTATGCATGGCTGAGTTATGGCCATTTTTCTTTTCATGGCGTGTTTTCGAAACAACGTCGAATTTCTACGCGCCGCCACGGTCACAAACTTCTGTAAAAACTTAAAAGCTTTGCAATTTAACATCGGACATGTGTCTAGTTTACAAAACCAAAGTTTGGAGTCATTATTCACAAATCTCTAGGAGGAGTTCGTTCTAGAAGGAGGCCTGCAAATGTCCAAAATAGAGCAAAAATGACATATTGACATCAATATATCAGACTTCCTGTGCGACTGACAGCTTGGTACCTACAGACTTTTTTGTAGGTTTCCATCTGATGAACATGCCCTGAAAAAATCAAGCTTGTACGTTAAAGCGTATGCGGGGCGTCGGGACAAAAGTCAGTGTAGGTGGCGCTGTCGAGCCATTTTTGCGCACCCATGCCAATTTCTCATAAAATACGAAATTTTTCGCGACCCCTGATGTGTGTGCCAAATTTGGTGAGTTTTGGGGTATGTTAAAGGCCTCAAAAATGCGATTCTTCCGGCAGAAGAAAAATAATAATAATAATTAAAGCTACAAGTAGCATTTAGCGGGCCCGAGCACGTGCGACCGCATGGCACGAGCGACCCCCCCGTGAGCAACGCCCTGCTCGAGCCATTCTCGTCGTTTTTTCTTGTCCATTCTGGAGCTCCAAGCTAATGTTAATACGACAGCAGCCTGGGGGGGGGGGGGCTGTAATCTGTTGCCTTAAGGGACAAAGACTTTTGCATATAGCATGAAAAAAATTCAAGCAATGATGATAATTGCTATCACTGTCCCTAAGGATGAGAACAATAGAACTCATTCAATTTCCACTACAATGTCTAGATGAGTGTCAGCTATGTCTGATAACTTGGCCAATTAGCTGGACCGGGATCTTGCAAAGTGCAGGTGGTTAACGTCCAGTGTGATGAGTCTGTGGACGGCAACAGTACAGCATAGCTTTTGGTTTCCACAAGAGAAGAACTCCTGACACATCTGCCCTAACAGACAACTACAAGAGGAGTTGAAATGTATAACACGGTGAAGGAGTTTTTGTGCAGAAAAAGGTACAATTAGAAAAGCTGGTAGCAGTGACTGCAGATGGGACTCCTGCTATGATCAATAGACAAACAGGTTTCATCACTCACTGTAAAGCTGACCCAGACTTTCCAAAATGTCTGCATTACTGCTGCGTCATTCACCAGCAGGCCTTATGTGCAGAAGTGATTGGCTCTGGACATATAATGACTCTTATTCTGAAAATCGTAAACAACCTCAGCTGCAAAGCAAAACAGCACAGGATTTTTAAGGTGCTATTGGAGGAGATGTCTGTTGAATATGGTGAATATGAACATTGTGAATCTGAACTTGCATTCTTGACTGACATTACTGGAAAACTAAACCACTTGATCTGCGAGCTGCAAGACAATGGCAAAACTATTTTTTTTTGACCAGCCTGCCTTAGCCAGTGTTTTTCTTGTGGGGATCTTTTCTGCCAGGGCTTGTCAGCTTGGTCAGTGGATGTTGCTGCAGTTGTCTCCCTTGCTGGGACAGCTGGAGTTAAACACAGCAGCTCACGGCTCTGAAGTGGACCCCGTTGCTGTCCCAGTCTGGATGGGCACTGTGGCGATGTTCCAATGGCCAGGCTGGCTCCTGGTATAAAGAGATTCCCAAATACCATTTCCTAACCGCAGAGCCAAGGATGTGTTTACATGTTTAGGTCAAAAATGTGATGGACATCTTTTATGTTGTCTATTGATGTAAGTTTAAACCTAAACATGCCACCCTGTTATTAATCCAGTTGATATGGTTCTCCATCTGTGTCTAGGTGATAGAAAAGCATTTTTTTTTATATTTAGAGCTCTAAGCAAACAAACAGTTGTCTATATAAAAGAGCTTTTACAATTGTGCACTTTTAGCAGGTCTCTGAGTTCATGTGACCAATGTATGGTGGATTTTCACAGACCTTGTTTAAAACTGAAGGTGAGAGAGACTTAGAGAAATGGCTTCATTGTTCTGGAGTTCTTTGTTTCATCCACAGAAGAGTAGAATTGGTGATTGATTTTGAAAAGCTGCTGAAAAAGTATCTTTTTCAAATTGCAATTTCTAACTTGGGTTTTACATTTTGTGTTCCATTTTTTGTGCTTTATTTGGGAAGCATTTGTTATTTGTTTGGTGTTTTTAAGGTTCTGCAAATATACACATCATTTTTTAGAGACATTTGTTATCAGTTGTGTTTGTTGATTTGTAGTTTAATTTCATTGGATGTATAGATGTCGTGTGGGGGGGAGGCTCGAGAGCAGGTAGGACCCAGGCGCAGAGACGGGAGGCAAACGGGTTCAGGGCAAGTGGGTTTATTTAACTAACAAAAAGCGCTGCAGAGCAGGATGACAAAACTAAAAACAAAAACTTACTGTGGCATGGCAAGGGACATGGACGCCAGACAAGAAGACGTGATCAACATGAGCAGAAGTTAATGGACCAGCACAGGAGGAAGGCAGAGACAAGACTTATATACAGACAGGGCAGACAAGACACAGGTGAACACGATTAGGGCAGATGGGGACCAAAGGAAGTAAAACTCAAGAAACATGACAAGACAGGAAACCTTTCAAAATAAAACAGGAAACAGAACCAAACAAGACAGAACAAGAACTAAAGCGAAAAACAAGACAACAAACTGAAACCATGACAATAGAAAGGAAAAGAAGTTCAAACATTGATTATAAAAAAGGATATAAGAGATAAAAAAAAAAGAAAAAGGAAAAGGAAAAAAAATAAAATATTGATTTAATTGCATTTTGAATGAATAAAAAACAATGATTAATAGAATCAGAATCAGAATCAGAAATCAGAAAAAGTTTTATTGCCAGGTTCAGTAGAGCGCACTTTACAAAACGAGGAATTTGACTTGGTGTATAGTGCAATTAAGAATAAGTTAAAAATTAAGTTAACAACAACAACACACTATATACAGTAGAGTAAGGTGAATTAAAGTGGGAGCACAGATGGGCTGGGATGGTGGGGCCTGTAAGTGGCACCGACAGTCCTTTGGTGGGCGGGGGGGGGGGTCACCTGGGGGAGTTGGGGTACTGTTCAGCAGGCTGACTGCAGTGGGGAAGAAGCTGTTCTTGTGGCGCGAGGTCCTGATGGACCGGAGCCTCTTGCCAGAAGGGAGGGGCCGAAAGAGATTATGTCCTGGATGAGAGGGGTTGGCTACAATCCTGGCTGCCCGCCTCCAGGTCCTGGAGATGTGCAGCTCCTGGAGAGACGGGAGGTGGCAGCCGATCACCTTCTCTGCTGAGTGGATGACGCGTTGCAGCTTGGCCTTGTCTCAGAAACTGTTAAATATTAAATATTTGTGAATAAAATAGAATGGAATTACATGAGTTGCTGTGAGCACAGCTTAATAAATATCAAGTTATTGCACAGTGACCCGGTTAGACAGTCAGGATATTGCACGCATTGTAGTAAAATTAGAGTGAGGTGTGGTTGGTGGACGTATGTGCATTCCGTATGATAATTGCCTGTGGAAAAAAGCTGTTTCTTAGTCTGTTTGTCCTGGTTCTGATGGACCTGTACCTCCTTCCAGAGGGCAGCAGTTCAAACAGAGGGAAAGCAGAATGGGTGGAGTTAGTGGTGATGCTAGTCACTCTGCTGAGGCAGCGAGACTGGTAAATGTCCTTCAGTGAGGGGAGGGGGCAGCCGATGATCCTCTGCGCTGTCTTTACCACTCTCTGGAGACTCTGCCGTTCTGCTTCAGTGCAGTGGGAAAACCACACTGTGATGCCATAGGACAGAATGCTCTCAATGGTTGAGCGGTAGAACGTTACCAGCAGCTCCTGGCTGACGTCGTTCCTCCTAAGTTTTCTCAGGAAGTGCAGGCGTTGCTGGGCCTTCCTGATGACAGTCATGGTGTTGTTAGACCATGTGAGGTCAGCAGAGATGGTGGTGCCCAGGAGGGTGAAGCTGTGGACCCTCTCCACACAGTTTCCATCGATGTAGAGTGGGGGTGGATCTGTTCTGTTTTTTCTGAAGTCCAGGATGATCTCCTTGGTCTTGGTGGTGTTCAGGATGAGGTTATTAGCCTGACACCACCTTGAGAGTTTCAGGACTTCGTCTCTGTAGGCCGTCTCGTCGTCCCCAGAGATCAGCCCCACCACAGTAGTGTCGTCTGCAAACTTCACCACGGTGTTGCTGGTGTGGGCTGGTCTGCAGTCTGCTGTGTACAGTGTATACAGCAGAGGACTCAGCACACATCCCTGTGTGGAGCCTGTGCTCAGCGTCCGGGTGGAGGAGAGGTGGGGGTCAAGTTTGACTGTCTGTGGTCTGTTTGTCAGGAAGTCCTTGATCCACGAGCAGGTGAGTGGGTGGAGTCCTAGTTCAGACAGTTTGTTGACCAGAATGTCAGGAATGATTGTGTTAAAGGCTGAGCTATAGTCCACAAAGAGCATCCTGGCGTAGGTGTCTCTGTGTTCCAGGTGGCTCAGCGCAGTGTGGAGGGTGATGGAAATGGCATCATCCGTTGATCTGTTTGCTTTGTAAGCAAACTGGTGGGGGACGAAGATTGGAGGGAGGGAGTCTTTGATGTGTCCCAGGAGCAGCCGCTCCAGACACTTTGTGATGACAGCAGTGAGTGCAACTGGGCGGAAGTCCGTGAGGAAGGCTGTGGATGAGGACTTTTTGGGTATCGGGATGACAGTGGATGACTTCAGGCAAGCAGGGATGAAAGCCTGAGCTAGCGACAGGTTGAAGATTTTTGTGAAGACCTGGGAGAGTTGATCGGCGCAGGCCCGCAGAACCTTTCCGGGAACTCCATCAGGTCCCGCCGCTTTCCTGGGGTTTACCCTGCTGAACATCCGTGCCATCCGTGCCACGTCCATAAAGGCATTGTTTTTATATTTAGAGCTCTAAGCAACCAAACAGTTGTCTATATAAAAGAGCTTTTACAAATGTGCACTTTTAGCAGGCTGAAAAAATTATCTTTTTAAAATTGCCATTTCAAATTTGGGTTTTAAATTTTGTGTTCCATTTTTCTGTGCTTGTATTGGAAGGATTTGTTATTATTTTGTTTAAAAGTGCTACATATTGTATATACACATCATTTATTTAGAGAAATTTGCTATACGTTGTGTTTTTTGGTTTTGTAGTTTAATTTCATTGGATTTATATTAAGGAAAAGAAGTTGCAGCATTGATTAAAAAAGGATAAAAGAGACATTTACTGTCTAAGTCTTATGTTACATCTGTAGAACTGTACTGAGAGTTGGGTTTTGTTTTGGAGCACATTCATATGTTTTGTTTGTAAAAAAAAAAGATAAAATATTAGGTTAATTGCATTTTACATGACTAGAAAAGCAATGATTATTCATAAAAATCTATGAAAGACATACAAAACAAATGAAAAAGCAGTCTGCCCTCCCTCTTGTGTCTAAACTCTTGTCACCTCACTTCTGGGTTAGTTAGCATATGAACTGGCAGCTGGTGTGTGTGTGTGTGTGTGGGGGGGGGGGGGGGGGGGGTGAAATTTGACTCCAGCAACAGGGATGATTGAGGAGCAGGCTGCAGCATGAGGAAAAGACTTAAGCATGTAAGAGGAAATGACATCCTACAGTTGACCAGTTCATTTTATATCTGTAAAGAATATTCAAGAAGCATTTAGACATGTTCCGCTATATGCGTGTGAAACTTGGTGTGGATATTTGAAGCATAAGTAATTTTAAAACACACTTGTTTGGAGTCCAGACGGAAAAAGCACAGGTTTTGGGATGAATCAGGATTTTTTTAAAATCATCTGTTTCACCTGGACTTCTGAAAAAAATATGGAAGGCAGCAAACACAGATCCCTACATTTAAAAAAATAAATGGTGTTGATATATGATGATTAAGTTATGAAAAAAAATAGGTGTTTGTAGTTTTGCCTAAAAAGACGTTTTCGGACCTTTTTGGATGTAATGCTCTCTAAGATGTCACCTGTAACTTCAATCATTCTGAATTTTTTTAGGAAGCAGTAGCACATAAATGCCTATTAAAGTCTAGTCTTTGGTGCTGATAACCTAAACAGAATTTATGCTAAAAATCTTTGTTCAGTCCAAAATTGCATAGGAAAAAAAGAGGTATGAAGTTTCTCATAGACCCTATTGTGTTACATATCAAAGCTGGAGGTTATTAAAGGCATCTAATTCTGAAATCTCAGCTTCCTGAGACAAACGGCTGATTTATAATAAATTTCTATTATTTGGGTGCACATAATCGACCACTTCCTGTTACGCAGGCACCGTCAGGTGTACACCCATGAAACTTCAGATTATGAGAGAGGACCCTTCTGAGTATCTCCAGTTTTAATTTCATGCACATTGGACAAAGCAATTAGATAAAAATGGGCAGAATGTGCCCAATGCAATAACTAGGTGGCGCTATAGAGCTCGTCCAAGATTGTCATATCCATGGGTTCAGAATAGAAGCTTCATCATATCCATTGAATTTCAGTGAGATTGGACAAGGAATGTGCACGTGAGAGCAACTTTTGTGTGCATGGCGAGATGCCCAACTTTGCCGCTCTGTCACGACCACACCCCCGCATTGAAAGTTATGGTTTTTTGTCAGAGTAAACTTCAATGGCTTTTCAACAGGTGGATGTCATTTTCAGGTGTGTCGGCTCATCCTACTCAGAGCAGTGATGCTCCAAGTAAAACATGTCATTTCATCTTGCCAGCAGGTGGCGCTACACTTTTTCCGGATTCTTTCACTGCAGATGTGTTCAGAGTCAGACTACAATCATGCATATCAATTTTGGATCAGATTGGAATATGCATGGCTGAGTTATGGCCATTTTTCTTTTCATGGCGTGTTTTCGAAACAACATCAAATTTCTACGCGCCGCCACGGCCACAAACTTCTGTAAAAACTTAAAAGCTTTGCAATTTAACATCGGACATGTGTATAGTTTACAAAACCAAAGTTTGGAGTCATTATTCACAAATCTCTAGGAGGAGTTCGTTCTAGAAGGAGGCCTGCAAATGTCCAAAATAGAGCAAAAATGACATATTGACCTCAATATATCAGACTTCCTGTGCGAGTGACAGGTGGGTCCTTTCAGACTTTTTTGTAGGTCTCCATCTGAAGAACATGCCCTGTAAAAATCAAGCTTGTACGTTAAAGCGTATGCGGGGCGTCGGGACAAAAGTCACTGTAGGTGGCGCTGTCGAGCCATTTTTGCGCACCCATGCCAATTTCCCATAAAATACGAAATTTTTCACGACTCCTGATGTGTGTGCCAAATTTGGTGAGTTTTGGGGTATGTTAAAGGCCTCAAAAATGCGATTCTTCCGGCAGAAGAAAAATAATAATAATTAAAGCTACAAGTAGCATTTAGCGGGCCCGAGCACGTGCGACCGCCTGGCATGGGCGACCGCCCCAAGAACAACGCCCTGCTCGAACCGTTTGGCTTCAGTCTTCCTTCTGGTTTCTGGAGCTGCAAGCTACATTTAACATGATTGACACAACTGCCCTAACAGACAACTACAAGAGGAGTTTTAATGTATAACACGGTGAAGGAGTTTTTGTGCAGAAAAAGGTACCATTAGAAAAGTTGGTAGCCATACCTGCAGACGGGGCTCCTGCTATGATCAATAGACAAACAGGTTTCATCACTCACTGTAAAGCTGACCCAGACTTTCCAAAATGTCTGCATTACTGCTGCTTCATTCACCAGCAGGCCTTATGTGCAGAAGTGATTGGCTCTGGACACATAATGACTCCTATTGTGAAAATCATAAAAAACCTCAGCTGCAAAGCAAAACAGCACAGGATTTTCAAGGTGCTATTAGAGATGTCTGCTGAATATGGTGAGTATGAATAAGAATATGGTAAATTTGAACTTGCAGTTTTGACTGACATTACTGGAAAACTAAATCACTTTTACTGTGATCTGCAAGGCAATGGCAAAACTATATATTTTTTTGGAACAGACTGCAGTGTTTCTTGTGCGGATTTTTTCTGCCAGGGCTTGTCGGCTTGGTCTGTGGTTGTTGCCCTTTCTGGGGAAGCTGGAGTTTAACTTTGCAGCCTCACGGCTGTGAAGTGGACCCCGTTGATGTTCTAGTCTGGGTGGGTGCGGTGGGGATTCTCCTATGGCGAGATTTATAGAAATTTCTCTGATTAAAAAAGTTAATTCATGAAGACATATATTCACTGACATTAAAAAAATGTTTATGTGACCTCAGAACACGGACATTGTAGGGAATCGAACCCCATCCCAGTAACTGGGAGTACCATTACCAATGTCTTTTGCTTTTTTGAAGTCACATGGCAAGGAAAGCAAAACCTGCATCATGAATAACTAGGCCATAGGAATGCAATAGATACATAAATTTCAATTACTTTCTGAAGTACTTTTTGAGTACTTGTAATATGTTTGTAAATCAGATGGTTTGAAATTTAGAAATATGCAAAAAAAGGATTTTGATTCTTTACTCAATTGCTAACTACAGAAAAAAATGTAAATTTGTAATGCCTTATATGTATTCATGATGCAGGAAAAGAAACCATATTTCCATAAAGTCAGAGGATTGTGACTTAACAGAGATAAAGATGTCACCATCTCTCCCCGTCTCCTTCGCCACAACAACTGACACCAGCATGTATTTAGTTAAACATTTGACGTTTTAATTTAAGTCAGACGTTGTGACTCAACAGAGATAAAGATGTCACCATCTCTCCCCGTCTCCTTCGCCACAACAACTGACACCAGCATGTATTTGGTTAAACATTTGACGTTTTATATCAAGTCAGACGTTTGTGACTTAAAAGAGATAAAGATGTCGCCATCTCTCCCCTTCTCCTTCGCCACAACAACTGACACCAGCATGTATTGAGTTCAACATTTGACGTTTTATATTAAGTCAGACGTTTGTGACTTAAAAGAGATAAAGATGTCGCCATCTCTCCCCGTCTCCTTCGCCACAACAACTGACACCAGCATGTATTTGGTTAAACATTTGACGTTTTAATTTAAGTCAGACGTTGTGACTTAACAGAGATAAAGATGTCACCATCTCTCCCCGTCTCCTTCGCCACAACAACTGACACCAGCATGTATTTGGTTAAACATTTGACGTTTTATATTAAGTCAGACGTTTGTGACTTAAAAGAGATAAAGATGTCGCCATCTCTCCCTTTCTCCTTCGCCACAACAACTGACACCAGCATGTATTGAGTTCAACATTTGACGTTTTATATTAAGTCAGACATTTGTGACTTAAAAGAGATAAAGATGTCGCCATCTCTCCCTTTCTCCTTTGCCACAATCATCAACAGTCACTTACATGTGTAAAACGACAAAGAACCCCATCATGATCACTAAAGTATGTTTGTACAACTGTACATTCGACTTTATAGTTTGTTGTTTTTAAGTACACATGATCGATTATCGTATTTTTTAACGTTGTGTTTTCAGAAACCAGTTGAATGAAACCTTTATGTGCCATGAAATCAGTTATTGTCTTAGAGTTTACTAAGTTTTCATTAAAATCACCCATTATAGCAATGGTATCACCCAGGGGCTCCAAAAGATCAACTAATTTCTTAAGGTTCTCTCTAAATAATGAAATGGCATATGATGGTGGACGATACAGAACTGCCACGACTATGTTTGATGTAATAAATCTGTGCACTAAACATTCAATATCTACATTTTGTATCTCTACATGTTCAAACAGGATATTTTCAACGGTGTACATTCCAACACCACCATGTTTTAAGCCTTTAATCACATTCAGTCTAGGATCTACTCCACTATAAGACAGTGAGCGTGGCATACTATAAAAATTATACCCACTGATGTTCAATGCATCAGTTAAAGGTGCATTTGGAAGCCATGTTTCAGTTACAGCTATGCAGTTAACATGTAACTGTTTTGTGCACAAAGCTAAGTCCTTTACATGCCACTGTAAATTTTGCACATTCATGAGGAAAATGCTGAATTCACATGAACTAGAAGTGAGATTTTCTTTATTTATCAGATATTGAGGCATGTTTGCCACATATTCAGAAACTGTTTTGTTACAGTAAATGGCCTGTTCCTTAAAATCTTGAATAATTAAACCAGACAAACTTGTTACGCGGCTTAATGCAACATAAGCCTGCCCAGGAGCAAAAGTTTTTTTCAAAGACACAACAACATTATCAATGGTAAGACCCTGAACTTTATGAACAGTACAAGCCCAAGCAAGTTTTAGAGGAAACTGACGTCTCAGACCACCTCTTCCTGTGACTCGTTCCTCTTCTGGAACAATGGCTACAGAACCTGAGACAAGCCCTGGATGATTTTCATACTGTTTCTTCCGTTGTCTTCCAATGTCTTTATTATCAAAATTCACAAAAACAATTTGTGGAAAGTCAGAGTTTCTATAGACAATATCAGTCACAATTCCACATGCACCATTGACAAGACCATCTGCCACATCAACATTTTTACAGAGCATGACACGTGCATTCTTCCCCAAAAGAAGTCTTTCTGCTAGACAAGTATTGTTAGCATTTGAATGATTACCACTTAGTAACACTTGTCTACCTGTTTCCTTACAATTTACATAATCTTGAGCTTTAATAGTTACATACTCTGGACAGGATGAGTGTAGATGGGTTAAATTATGTTGATTTACTTGACCATTAGTTGGGAAAATATGTAAAGCAGAGCTGCCTTCTCCCGTTTCACGTGACTTCAATTGTTGGATATCACTTTTTAACATTTCAGTACCTTTGCATCGTGTCCTAACTCTGCCGAGTAATTTGGCAAATTCCTGATCTTTTTGGCGTACAATGGTTTCTAGGCAAACAATTTCAAACACACCACACCAAAGATCCATACCCACATTTTCTACATACAATGGTTTTCCTCTCACTGGAGGTAATTGAAAGAAATCCCCAACTGCAATAATACAAACATTTCCAAACAATGCAGAGTTACCAGTTTGCTTTATTTGCCTCAGACGCCCATGAATATATGCTAATAAATTATGATCTACCATGGATATTTCATCAATTATCAAAATCTGTAAACTGCTGTAAATGGCACGTAAAGAATTTAATTTTTCCTCACCCAGTGGTGTGTAAGGTAAGCGGACATCTTTACCAATACAAAAAGTGTTGTGTATAGTACTTGCTTGTACATTAAACGCAGCAATTCCTGTGGGAGCCGTCAACAAAACACAGATGTCATCTACATGACGACAAAGAGGAGACAATAGTCTATTTGATTCATATTTTATTGCTTTAATTAGGTGAGTTTTACCAGTCCCTGCACCTCCTGTTATGAACAGGTGGAATGGTTCTGGCTTTTTTCCCAAAACCTTTTCCACACACCATTTTCTCACTTGGTAAAAAATATCCATCTGAATTTCATTTAAAGAGCGAATTAAAGCCAAGCCATCACTACGAGGCATTTTTGTGTTATTCAGTTGAAAGAAATGGCTATGTTGAGCAGAAACTCTTAAATCAGGAATATCAAATTCCTGTTCATCATCGACACTTTTTTGGTTCTGCAACAACTCTTGACACTCAAGTCTTTCCAATTCTTGCTCAGGGCATAATTCACACCAGGCATCTTCAACTACACCAGCATTATCTATCCCTTGCTGAGCATTAACCAATTTATCACCATCAATTTCAAATTTACTTCTGTTTAATGTTACCACGGACTTTACCAACTGCAGACCTGAATTACCAAGTCTTATCGTGCCCTTATGAAAAAAGTCTTGATACGTTTCAAAACCTTGAGGTTTCAGCTGGCTATCGCTGTAGTATGGCAAAAACAACTGCAGATTGCTTTGATAAAACAATTCAGGCTGTTTTGTTTCAGAGAACTTAACGTAACGTACAACAGCAGGTTGTGTGCGGGTTCTTTTTACAACATATCCAGTGTTGTTGTTCAACTTTATTCGCTTAGCAGCACTTTCATTTTTTGACAACACACGAAATTCGGAAGCAAATACTGCTAAACACATTGAAGGAAAATCATCACTCTTAGGTCTGTTCTTATATCTATCCACAATGCTTGTCATCCACATATCATCTGTGCTAACAGAATGCTTTGATGCTTTTTCTTTAAGTACTTTTAACGGTAAACTCATTTTAACAGTATTTTCACCAACAGGAAGAAACACAACTTTCCGAGAGCACTCTTTCAAATGTGCATTTGTCAGTCTATAAACACTTTCTTGAGCAGATACATCTCTGTTGTGCAAATATGTACTGCCTAATGTTTTTAGACTCTCTTTGGCAGAAGCATTTCCATCCCTGCATGCTTCCTTTTGTGCACACTGCAATAATAAACCCATTTCCTTCTCTGATTTAGAGATGTAAGAAATGATGTACACAACACATGCGTATGCGTCGACAACAAACTGTATATCCATATTAGCATTCCAGCATTTTAACAGTGGCTTGCTATATTGATTAATCCAAACTTCTTTAAGTTGACGTTTCAGCACAACATGGGTTTTCCGAGCACAACAGTTATATGCAGTTTCAAATGTGCTTTGGTTTAACCCAACAGATTCAAACAAATCCTCAACATTGTCATAAGTTGGCCCATCAGTTGAGAGAGCAGCTTTAATGTGTGCAATCAATGCAGAAGCCTCTTTTTTCTTCAATTGCGGTGTCTGTGCATTTTCTTTACAGTTGCAAGACTCTTTCTGTGATAACACACATTGACAAGACTGTGTCTCTTCAGCACTTGTGCTACGTGATATGAATGTACGCGCAGAAGGTGGTCTAGGAAAATTAAAACGACACACAGTTCCTTTTTTTTTACATGTTTTCGCATGTGTTTCAGAGTGTTTTTGCACAGATGTTACAATTTCCAGTAAGTCAATATTTGATGGTAACTCACAAGTCACATAACGATCAATAAATGCAATCACTTCAGCATCTGTATTTCTGTCAATTACAGGTGCATCCTCTATCCAAAACAGGCAATGAAGATGTGGTGAGCCTCGTTGCTGAAACTCCACCCTATAAAAATAATCCTTAATTTTTCCTATAGGACATGCAGGCGACATAAGAACCTCTTTCAGAAAACAATGCCAACGAAAATCAAACATCCGAGCAGCAGTGACAGGATTACGACGCAAAAGCTCACATCTGTCTGCCCATTCCAACTGCTCCACAGTTTCAGTTCTACCTTCGTGCTTCAGAATGCAGGAAAGTAAATTCTTCCAACGCATATCAGCTGAAGAAAATGAACAGAACCATGTGGGGATTCCAAGCTGCCTCACACAAGCCATGAGGTCTTTCTGGGCCGCCTGCCAAAAAGCTGGCGTACCTCTAATTGGTTTTAAAAATCGGTACCCATCATCAAATTCCAACATCCTTTTAATAGAATCATCACTTTTCAACAACTCTCCAGTAACTACTCGTTTATTTTTAAAATTATACTTACCTTTTCTTACTGCAATCGAAACATTTGAAACGACCTTTTCTAATTCTGTCATATATTGGGCAAAAAAAATATATTCCACATTTTGTGCAAAACGACAATCAGCATTAAGAATCCTGTTGTTAAAATATCGTGATAGAGTTAAAGGATGTTGTCTTCCATCATGATATGTTGGTCCACCCTTAGGAAACAACACAGGAAAACACTTAGCCTCATTTGTAATATCGGACAACAACTTCACCGGACTATTGCCTTCAGCGGGAGCTACATTCAAAATGTGATCAAAATATTGATCCAAAGCCTCTTGACCAATGTCTACTGGCATTAGACAAGTGTCCTGGAACATGCAATGCTGCTGTCTATCATGCAGAAGTTCATCTCCTAAAACATTTGAATCGTCAACATTTGCAGTGCATTCAACATCTTTTTCTACCACATCAGATGTTTCTTTACAAAAACCATTAATCCAATCATTATTAAATTTCACGTTGTTATAATAATAATTATGGGTTTGTAAAAACTGTAAAGCCTGCTTAACACGTTCCGTATCAACATACTGATATTCATAATGTCCTTTATAAGTAAGCTTCCGTTTTAATTTCACAGGCACAAGAGAACCCTCAATAGACATGCGTGGTAACAAATAAGTTGTTTGTTCAGTATTTGCAGGAACACAAGTAATAGGTCCATGCACGCCATTCTGTCCACCTTTGGGCAATGCTAACAGTTTCATAAATGGAATATGTAACGCTATTAGATGTTGTTCTAATTGATTTAAACATGCCAATTCCGCTGGTATAGGTTCAAGTTCTAAGTTATTTTTAACACTTTCAGCTGGTACTTTACCTTTCTTGATTTTAGCATGACACGTGTAACAAATCCACAATTTGCTTCTTGATGTTTTCATCCATTCACAATTTTTTGAGCAGTTTGCATTGCAGATATGCAAATAACCAGAAGTGATACATTGATCAGCGATAAGTCCAAGTCCTGCATTACTGTACAACTCTTTTTTACAATGTAATACTTGATGTTCAAATAACAACCTATGACATACACAACAAACAAACCCAGGTCCATCTTTAACTTTATCCAAAAATTGTTTCATAACAACATCAAACTCTTCCAACTGTTTTTTATTCAATTGTCGCTTCAATTTCATCCCATCCAACACACTTTTCCTAAAGTGAGGATCTTGACGATATTTTCTAGAACTCAGTGCTTTAACATTTTCTCTATGAGTAACATTACTCTGATATTTTCTAGAACTCAGTGCTTTAACATTTTCTCTATGAGTAACATTACTCTGATATTTTCTAGAACTCAGTGCTTTAACATTTTCTCTATGAGTAACATTACTCTGATATTTTCTAGAACTCAGTGCTTTAACATTTTCTCTATGAGTAACATTACTCTGATATTTTCTAGAACTCAGTGCTTTAACATTTTCTCTATGAGTAACATTACTCTGATATTTTCTAGAACTCAGTGCTTTAACATTTTCTCTATGAGTAACATTAATCTGATATTTTCTTTTACTCATTTCCTTAACATTATGTTTGTGTAACAAATCAAATTTATACTTGCTTTTACTCCCATTTTTAACACGATGTCTGTGTAAATCATCAGTTCTGTATTTTGCAGAACTACGTTCTTTAACCCACATTTTATGCATAGCATTTTCCCTATATTTATTTTTACTCAATTCTAATGCTCTGGATCTACGCAAAGAATCAGATGCATATTTCCTTTTACTCATATCTTTTTTCTTCTGTTTATGCAGTTCACTTGTTTGATATTGCATTTTGTGGTAAAAAGATCTCCTTTTTTTTAGATACTTTGAAAAGGAAGATTCACCAACTGAATCACAACTAACATTATGTGGTTGAAAAGAACGACATCTTAACAGTGGTTTCTCAGAACAAATACTATTGCTTTTACACCAATTGGCACACCCAATTTTACCACTACAATGAACACAAACAACAACCTCGTAATATTTCTCACCACATTCTCGCAAATAAATTGCTTGATTTCCAAGTATTTTATTTACAGGGTTATACTTTCTCCATATGCTACCATTGTGTACAAAAATTTCTACTCCCAAAACATTTGAAGTAGCTTGAATGTCAATCTCACATACAAAACTGCCAACATATTTCATACGTGACTTTTGAATGTACTCAGACACTGTGGCATATCCTTTCTCCAGCAACTTCATATGAATGTCACTGTTCTTTAGCATAAACTTAACAACAGCCAGTCGAACTCTTCTATGACAATTTTCAGATCCACTAATGACTCGAGAAATAGCACGAAAAAAACTATTGCCATCATTTAATGTGACCTCTGTCTTACAAATAGAACCAAGCGTTACATTATTAGTTGGAATGTCTTCATACTGCTTCACAAAATCTAAATCAATATGTTTTGACAACAAAACTGTACTCTCAAACGACAATGGATAAAAACTGAAAGCATTTTCAACTAAATTGTTACTTTGATAAATTTCACTGTTTTGGTGATCATTGTTAACCAATGCACTAAACAAAACTTCATTACAATCACCAACTTCAGACCTGCCATGTTTAACACTCTTGCAATCTCCTTCTGACAGCATTTCTGAGTCTCTTTTGCGTTGCCTCATATTATGACCCAAATTATTTTTTTCCATAGATTTACACAACCCAAAACAACGCTGCTGCTGAAACATTTCAACGCAAGTTACAACTTCATAATGACACTCATTTATATTTTGCAAATATATGCCTTGTTTAGATATGGCCTTACGTTGACAGGCATATTTCAACCAACGTTCATTGTGAAATGTATACACACTCACACCCAAGTAGTCAGCTGTAGCTTGAATTTCAACCTCTGTAGCCCAACTACCAGAAAATCTCATTCTAGAAACATTGAGATATTCATCCACAGACATATTTTCAGATCTCAAAAGAGAACTATAATTTCCAACATTCTTTTGTAAATGTGTGACAACTGCACGTCTTAACTTTATGTGATTTTTCTCTGTACCACTAATAACTTTGGACACAGCCCTAAAAAAACAATTGCCATCGGCTACTATATGATCAGTTTGACATGGAATTCCCAACATATCAACCTCTAGAGGGTTAGAACAAGCAGTGTTTTCACAATGCACATTCAGTTGTTTACACAATGCTTGTGTAACATCAAAATCAACAGGGTAAAACTCAAGTTTCTTTGATGAAACATCAAGAAACTCAACATCCAAACTAGCTTCATTAGCATCATACCATTTTGTCTTCTTTGATTCACGTTGCACAGTAGAAAGCTTACGCTTTCTGTTACTTTCATGCAACGGTAAGGGACCAGTTTGAACATCTAAACTGCACCCGAAACCAAACTGTGACCCAGTATTTAATCCAGTTTTACAATCCTTCTCAAGCACACTTTGTTTATTTTTCTCACTATGATCATTGTCAGTAACAGCAACGGATGCAATTTCAAAAGCCATTTCTTTCCCTGCAAGTGAAATACTCAGGCAACAAATATAATTGTATAAATCATTAAGACTAGGAAGGTACATGATAATACTTCTTCCATTTACATCTGCCATTCCAGTACCACTGCGTGCATGTGAATCCACCACAGCATAATGGCCGTTTTCTGAAATAACAGCACAAGTACTACTGCCTATGGTCAAAAAACATGTTTTATACTTGACAAGCATGTGCTCCAGTCCCTTTTTAAGAGTTATCACTTCACCACTGTCAACAAATTTACCATTACTCACATTAACAATCCCAGAAACGTATTCACCATACTCAAACTTAAATAATTTACCATCAATTTCAGAATCCATGGGCAAATCAGGTACTGACAAAAACTTCAAATTTCCAGGGATGATTTTGTTTTCACACACCGAGGAGTAAAGCTGATCACCAAGAAACACAACATGGTCCAAGTCTGTTGCCTCCCACTCAAAAACACTACGATGCGTGTGTTTAGCCATACTCACCAGGGCTATTGCCATGCACTGCACACCTCTGTTTTGAAGCTGCCGATCTCCTTGATGAAAAGATCCCCTTACACAACGTTCTGTGTCAAATCTGTTACAATTGTTTTCATTTAAAATCACTGAAGATGATTTTTTTTTTAAATTACTGCCCTTTTTTCCAATTTTCAATGTATTTTTGCATTCCATTAACACTTTACATTTATCGCCAACCACAATTTTGTCATTTAACTCCTGAACATGTTCTTTTATAAAACCAGTCTGTCTTTTGCCCAAAACTGACTGATTCACACGTGCATCCTCTGCTCCCAAACCAAATGTATTATTACACCCGTCCCAAGAAGCTTCTTTCACAAACATTGAACTAATGCCAAACCATTCTGCATTCAAAGACTTTTTCAAGTTCCAAATGTGCAACATCAAGTCATTAAAGCAACTGTTGAAGACAGCCACAGATGTTCCAATATTAGAAAACATTCCAGATGAATCTCGTGCACCACAATCAACCACAACAAAATACTCTTTGTGATGAATGACAGCACAAACGAAACCCTGCAAATCCAACAAACACAGATCTTCCTCCATCAGTCGCTCCTGCATCATTTCATACAACAGTGAAAAATCTTCACTCTTTGAATCACCAGAATACACAGGCTCATTGATAGCAACATCCCAAATTCTTCCAAACACACTGAGCTTTTCAGAAACCTTGAATAACTTTTCGGAATTGTTCACACATCCATCACTTCCATTAAATGAACAAACCAACTGCACACCTTCATTTCTAATATTATCAACATCAGCGTCCCTCCATGTACACACTGGAGCAACAACATGGTTGATTGCAGCCACAACACAACATGTAAGCGATGTTGTACTATCACTTGAATTTGTCAATCTTACTTTCATTCCAGAAATCAAAGGCCTCTGTATTTGCTCCAGACAAACACAACCAGAAGTTTTACCTTCTTCCTGAACCTTACACACTTTGGTGCGACGCATATTAAATCCCTTCTTTCGTGGCATCTAAAAAAAAAATAAAAAAATGAAACCACCATTAAAATAAAATTCTCATTTCTATTATGTATACATAAAGCAATACATTTATACCACACAGACAAATAATCAAAAACATAAAATTAAATATTCAGACTATTGGAAAATAGTTATACACAAATAAATGTAACATGTGTCCTATAATACAGTGGTCCCCAACCCCCGGGCCGCAAATAATAAATAACTTACTTTACTTCCGGTTTATTTATATCTGAATCTGAAAGATGTTTTATTTTGAAAAGATGCCCGATTCTCTGTGTGACTGTCACACCCGTCTATGTCACCAGTAATGTATGGAAGCGATTCAGTAGCATTAATAAAAAGCAAAGTTAAAACCAGAAATGCTTTTTCATTTTCAAAAAGAAGCTGCATTTTGTTGACTCAAAAATAAAATGAAAAAACAATCCCCCAAAATGCTTTCTTTTCCTTCCTCAAAGCTTATTCTGTCACTTAATTAAAATGAAAATGGTATTTGACATTTCATTTTCAAGTCGTTCTCTGGTAAATGTGTAGCATAATTCATTTAGAAATGTTTAATTTGACCTTTAAAATGGATTAATAGAAATGCTTTTCTGATTTTCAAAATGAAGCTGCATTTTTTGACTCAAAATTAAAAAGAAAAAGCAATACTTCAAAATGCTTTATTTCCTTCCTCAACACAGCTTATTCTGTCACTTAATCAAAATGATAAAGAAAATGGTGTTTGACATTTCATTTTAAAAAAGGTCCACGGTAAATGTCTAGCAAAATTCATTTAGAAATGTCTAATTTGACAATTAAAATGGATTAACAGAAATGCTTTTTAATTTTGAAAATGTAGCTCAAAATTCAAATATAAAAGCAATATTTCAAAATGCTTTTTCATTTTATACTTCAATCCGCCTATTCTGTGTCATAATTAAAACGAAAATGCAAAGAGGGGATTGCATTTTAACATCCACCCTGCAAAACTTGGAGCAATATTCATTTCTTAAACACATTAGCAGAGGGGGGGTGGGGCGATGACGTCACTGCTTTCTCCGTGTGTACGGCCGCTGTCGCTGAGAGACCTGGTGTGTCTGTGTTCGCATTAAGATCACCTAAAACTGGGTCCTGTTCACAAACCGCTGGACCTGGCCTGCTCAAACCTGGATTCCTGGATCTTAATGCGAGAAATGCAGCAGAATGTTCCTTTAGCTCCCTCTTGAATCAGAAGCTGTGAATCCCAACCCAACTTCTTCAGCGTCGTCTGACCGCACGGATTTACAAACATATGATCAAGCAGAGCAGGCCTTTAATAATAATCATAACAGTAATAAAAGCACATTATGAAGATAGTCTCCTGCAGCTTCACGCTGAGTGAGTGTTTTTGGTCCAACCAGCAACCGTTTAGCATGGAGAAATCTGTCTGTTGATGGAGCTCCAGCTGTCAAACAGCAAATTTAGCTGCAAATAAATTTGTAAATATGTGAGAATTACATCAGTTTTTATTTTGTTCTGGACACCACTGGAAACACAAATTCATATGATGGTTTCTCGGATCATCGTAGCAGCATTTCCGCCTTCAGCGATCGGAGCTTCGCGCTCCGCTATGAAAAGGCAGCTGGCGGTCCGAAGATAAAAAGCTTGTCTGCGTGCGTCAGGAGGAGGACCGCAGAAGACGGACATGCTGCTAGTTAGTCCTGAGAAGCTGTGCAAACTCATCAGAAGTTCACAACCATCACAAAACCCTCTTCTCTGCCACTAACAGTCTGCTCCTGGTGCGTGTGTCTTTCAGCAGGCGGACACACGGAGAAAGCAGTGACGTCATCGCCCCGCCTCCCCTCTGCTAATGCTTTTAAGAAATGAATATTGCTCCAAGTTTTGCAGGGTGGATGTTAAAATGCAAATGCAATCCCCTCTTTGCATTTTCATTTTAATTATGACACAGAATAAGCGGTTTGAAGTATAAAATGAAAAAGCATTTTGAAATATTGCTATTATATTTGAATTATATTTGAATTTTGAGCTATTTGATGCAGCTACATTTTGAAAATTAAAAAGCATTTCTGTTAAACCATTTTTATTGTCAAATTAGACATTTCTAAATGAATTATGCTACACATTTACCATGCACCTTTTTTTAAATGAAATGTCAAATACCATTTTCTTTATCATTTTAATTAAGTGACAAAAAAGCTGTGTTGCAGTATAAAATGATAAAGCATTTTGAAGTATTGCTTTTTCTTTTTAATTTTGAGTCAAAAAATGCAGCTTCACTTTGAAAATAAAAAGCATTTCTATTAATCCATTTTAAATGTCAAATTAGACATTTCTAAATGAATTATGCTACACATTTACCATGGAACGTCTTGAAAATGAAATGTCAAATACCATTTTCATTTTAATTTTAATTAAGTGACAGAATAATCAGTGTTGAAGAAGGAAATGAAAAAGCATTTTGGTGGATGGCTTTTTCATTTTATTTTTGAGTCAAAAAATGCAGCTTCATCTTGAAAATTAAAAGGCATTTCTGGTTTTGACTTTGCTTTTTATTAATGCTACAGAATCGCTTCCATAGTAACACAGACCAAGGTGCTCCTCTCAGTCACGTGATAAGTTATCGCTAAAATAAAACCCAGGAGCTAGCAAAATGAGTAAAAAACAAACGTCTTTGGAAAGTTTTTTTTGCATAGGTGAAAAGGCCCAGCCAGGAGACAGAAGAGGAGCCTTCTACTTCCAGAAAAAAATAGCTACATTTTTCTTTTTTGCACCATGAGTGGCAGAAGGGGGGAGGATGATGAGAGCCATGCAATGTTCTATCCATGGGTGTCTAAATTAAAGCTGGGATGTGTGATGTCACACATCTGTTCCTCCTTCTGCGTGGCGTTGCTACAGTAATCCTCCACCAACATCTCAAAGACCTGTCCGTTAACTTAAAAAATGTGCAATCAAGTTTATTGAAACAAGGTTGGGGATCACTGCTATAATAGATTATTAAACACTGCAAATTTAACTTACCTTTACCAAACTCTTTAATGGCTTACAAAACACAACGTTCTCTGGAAAAAACAGCAAACAGCTCCTCTCTCTGTTGTCCAGACAAAGGTTTAGTCACTGGTGTGGAAGATCCCTCAGAGGAAAACTGGAGTTACAAATAAAAATGTAAAAGGAAAAACATTTAATTCAAACAAAAATAAATACATAAACAAACTTTAATAGACATGAAATGGTAGATGCTCTCTGGGAGGCTAATCCATAGAGGAGGTCCATTAAAACTGAATGAGGCCTTGCCGTGTGTTTTAACTTTTGGGATAACCAAAAGGCCTGTATCAGAGGACCTCAGGGTCCACAGGGGATCATACATTAAAATCATATCAGACAAATATGAAGGCCCAAGACCATAAAAACATTTATAAACTAATAATAACGTTATCAATCCTAAAGCGAACAGGAGGCCAAGCAGCCATTTTAAAATCTGTGTGTGTTCCTGCAAATATATTCATACTGGCTGCCACACTTATAGATTATATGAAAACATTTATACACAAATAAATTTAACATGTGTCCTATGAAATTATTAAACACTGAAAATTTAACTTAAAACCTAAAAAGTACAAAATAGGTTGGAACTGATCTTCAGTGGAAATACTCACGGGTCGGCACGCGTTCAAAATGTATTATATGTGAACTGCTATGTATTTGATCAATTAGAAAGGAGTTTCACTGGTTAATGTGGTTTAAAAACCGTAAAAACTACATTCGAATATTTAATTGAGAACTACAAAGATGGTGGATAGACTACAAAAAAAAACGATCTCTGAAACTGATAGAAACTTGTTGTTTGTCGACCAGTATCGATTCTACATGTCATTTTGTACATTTGTGTCCGTTTAAAAAGAAAATTCGTCGGTTGGTTTGCTTTGAAAAGTCTTTTTAAAATTACGTTCGAAACAAAATGCCCGCCATCACTTCCGGTTCAACGAAGTAAAAGGTCAAATTATTTGCGTTCGTCTAATCAATTTTAAGCAACTTTTACGGTTTTTTATTCAATAAAATTGATAATCAGAAGGTGAGTAGTCGTTGTGGCGATGTAAAAAAGTGTCGATGGTCGATTAAAGTAATGGTTCGTTTACAAGTCGCGGGAAAATTCATAATGGTCGTGACAAACCTCGAGTCAAATTGAAGGCGTCCTCGGCGCAGTGCGTCTGGCAAGGTCGAGTTCTTCTCACTGGGGGTCCTGTAGTCTTCCTTGCTGGTCAGGAGCGTCGAAGATCGAAGTGCAGAGGAAATGAGAAAGTTCTGAAAAGAACTGATTTGCTCAAATTCGGCAAGCTTCAGCGAAATTCTCTGTGGGGTGTGATTCTCCAGTCGTCCAGCAGGGGTCGAGCAGAGGGAGTACTCAGACGAAAATGCCCTGCCTTCAATGGCTTGACCAGCTGCTTGACTTGTGGTTTTTCCCATCATGCATTTTATCGTTCGTATTTGATGAAGTAGATTGATTACATGTTATTGCTTTCATGAAATAATAGAAGTTCTACTTCGTTTAGTTCCGTATGTATGTGTAGAACATTTTATAGTAATTATTTTATTGATCATTAGTCCGTTAGGGAACATTGTAGCTGTTGGGTTTGTGCCCCATTGGCATGAGTTCTCCCATGGACCAATCAGACAGCTCCGTTTTTAGTTTGATCCCAAGGGTTAAAATCTAATAAAATTACATTCCAATCCCAAAGTGGTGGTGTGTTGTCTTCTTTGTGTTATGTCTGTGTTCAAAAAAATGTTTTGTGGGTGATTCTGTTAGATACATCTCACAAGAAACGTTTGCTATTCAGGGGTTGTGACGTCATACTTCCCATGATGCTTTGCTGGTGGGGGAAGCCTGCTGCATGTGAACTTTGTCAAAGAACAACAAAATCTTTTACAGCATAAATACTTAACGGTCACCTGCTACCTAGAGGCCGAATTGTAATCCCTTTGACTCTCTCTGGTGGACTTTTCTTAGAAGTTCAATCGGCTGCTTTATTTAAGTTGAGAAATCTTCATATCTATAAATATAAAGAAGTCTAAAAAATTTTTCAAAACACAACTGCCCTTACAGACAATTAAAAGAGGAGTTGAAATGTATAACACGGTGAAGGAGTTTTTGTGCAGAAAAAGTACCATTAGTAAAGCTGGTAGCAGTGACTGCAGACGGGGCTCCTGCTATGATCAATAGACAAACAGGTTTCATCACTCACTGTAAAGCTGACCCAGACTTTCCAAAATGTCTGCATTACTGCTGCTTCATTCACCAGCAGGCCTTATGTGCACAAGTGATTGGCTCTGGACACATGATGACTCCTATTGTGAAAATCAACACCTCAGCGGCAAAGCAAAACAGCACAGGATTTTCAAGGTGCTATTGGAGGAGATGTCTGCTGAATATGGTGAATTTGAATTTGGTGAATCTGAACTTGCATTTTTGACTGAAATTACTGAAAAACTAAATCACTTGAACTTCGAGCTGCAAGGCAATGGCAAAACTATATTTTATTTATGGAACAGCCTGCAGTGTTTCTTGAGGGGATCTTTTCTGCCAGGAAACTTCAGGAGTTTGACAGAAAGGTGACCAGCTGTGCAGCTGTTTGTGTACAGGGAGAGTAACAGGGGTGAAAGGACACAGCCCTGGGGGGATCGGGTGCTTGTGGTCCGAGTATCTGAGACGAGCTTCCCCAGCCTCACATACTGCTGTCTGTCCGTCAGGAAGTCTGTGATCCACCTGCAGGTGGAGTCAGGCACATTCATCTTGGAGAGTTTTTAATACCAAAGATGTATGAAAGACATACCGAAAAAATATGTCTTTCAGTGTTTAACTGGCTGTCTTTGGATTATGCATGCCTGAGTAATGGCCATTCTTACTACTCATCTCTCTGTTCACTGCTTGCTAATTTACATAGCAGGGGTCCCAGCAGGAGGGGGCGGGGTTGTAACACGACTCCTTCAGCAGAGCCAGGCTGAGAGAGGCTTTGACATGTAAGATGTTAGATGTTAGAATGCCAGATGTTAGAATGACCAGTTCATTTTATATCTATGAAAATATTCAGGGAGCTATGGGACATGTTCAGCTTTAGGTCTGTGAAAATTGGTGTCGATTGTTGAAACATAAGTTACCATAAAAAAAATGTTTGTTTGGAGTCTAGACAGATTTAACACAGGTTTTTGGATGAAAAGGATTTTTTATAAATCATCTGTTACACTTTTAAGTCTGAAAAAAATATGGAAGGCAGCAAACACAGATCCCTACCGTTTTTAATTTTTTTGTGCTGATATTTGAAAGATAAGTTATGCAAAAAAATAGGTGTTTGCAGTTTTGCCTAAAAAGACGTTTTCGGACCTTTTTGGATGTAATGCTCTCTAAGATGTCACCTGTAACTTCAATCATTCTGAATTTTTTTAGGAAGCAGTAGCACATAAATGCCTATGAAAGTTGAATTCTTGGTGCTGATAACCTAAACAGAATTTATGCTAAAAATCTTTGTTCAGTCCAAAATTTCATTAAAAAAATCAAGTGATGAAGTTTCTCGTAGACCCTATAGTGTTACATATCAAAGCTGGAGGTTATTAAAGGCATCTAATTCTGAAATCTCAGCTTCCTGAGACAAACGGCTGATTTATAATAAATTTCTATTATTTGGGTGCACATAATCGACCACTTCCTGTTACGCAGGCACCGTCAGGTGTACACCCATGAAACTTTACATGATGAGAGAGGACCCTTCTGAGTATCTCCAGTTTTAATTTCATGCACATCGGACAAAGCAAAGAGAAAATACAGGGCAGAATGTGCCCAATGCAATAACTAGGTGGCGCTATAGAGCTCGTCCAAGATTGTCATATCCATGGGTTCAGAATAGAAGCTTCATCATATCCATTGAATTTCAGTGAGATTGGACAAGGAATGTGCACGTGAGAGCAACTTTTGTGTGCATAGCGAGATGCCCAACTTTGCCGCTCTGTCACGACCACACCCCCGCATTGAAAGTTATGTTTTTTTGTCAGAGTAAACTTCAATGGCTTTTCAACAGGTGGACGTCATTTTCAGGTGTGTCGGCTCATCCTACTCGGAGCAGTGATGCTCCAAGTAAAACATGTCATTTCCTCTTGCCAGCAGGTGGCGCTACACTTTTTCCAGATTTTTTCACTGCAGATGTGTTCAGAGTCAGACTACAATCATGCACATCAATTTTGGATCAGATTGGATTATGCATGGCTGAGTAATGGCCATTTTTCTTTTCATGGCGTGTTTTCGAAACGACCTCCAATTTTGACGCGCCGCCATGGTCACAAACATCCATAAAAACTTAAAAGCTTTGCAATTTAACATCGGACATGTGTCTAGTTTACAAAACCAAAGTTTGGAGTCATTACTCTCAAATCTCTAGGAGGAGTTCGTTCTAGAGCGAGGCCTGCAAATGACCAAAATACAGCAAAAATGACATATTGTCATCAAAATATCAGACTTCCTGTGCGACTGACAGCTTGGTCCCAAGAGACTTTTTTGTAGGTTTCTATCCGATGAACATGCCCTGTTAAAATCAGGTTTGTACTATAAAGCATATGGAGGTGCTCGCGAAAACAAATTTTGCAGGTGGCGCTATCGAGCCATTTTTGTTTACCTATGCCGTTCTCCTATAAAATATGAAATTTTTCGCGACTCCTGATGTGTATACAAAATTTGGTGAGTTTTGGGGTATGTTAAAGGCCTCAAAAAGGCGACGGAAAAGTCGGAAGAATAATAATAATAATAATAATAATAATAATAAACCTAACAGATACAATAGGGTCCTTGCACTCCGTGCTCGGGCCCTAATAATAAACCTAACAGATACAATAGGGTCCTTGCACTCCGTGCTCGGGCCCTAATAATAAACCTAACAGATACAATAGGGTCCTTGCACTCCGTGCTCGGGCCCTAATAAACCTAACAGATACAATAGGGTCCTTGCACTCCGTGCTCGGGCCCTAATAATAAACCTAACAGATACAATAGGGTCCTTGCACTCCGTGCTCGGGCCCTAATAATAATAAACATTCGAATTACAATAGGGTCCTTGCACTCCGTGCTCGGGCCCTAATAACATAGCAAATAAATAATATAGCAAATAAAAAAATCTACTGAAATTGTTTTAAGTGTTTTTGGTGGCCATACGGTGCTCATCCTAAAGGTTTTACCAGAAAGGATCTTGTTTCAAACCCATAGAGTCTGAGTATGTTTACATGACTTTTAACTGTCAGTTCAAAGAAGGTCTGCAGATGTTTTTTTCATTCATTTTTCACCTCACAGCTGTGTGCGTGCGTGCGTGCGTGCGTGTGTGTGTTTTACGTTGATGTTATTTAGCAATGGGCCTCATATCCTCTGTTTCCTCAAGCATAATGTCCCGAAGGCGTATTATCACTGCCAGCATTGTTTGACTCCTTCTCATTTGAGAATGAACAATCTGTGAACATGTCATGTGAACAATCTGATTGATCGTTTCAGTGATCCCTGTGTCATAATTGTGGATCAAGTGGCTCCTGTCAAATCCAACCTATCACAGAAAAAGCATGTCCCTTAAATTCAAAATTTAAGGTGTTAAGACAGTGTTGTCAAACTGAGCTCCTGTTGAAATCCACCAATCTCATGGTCCACAGGCTACACCTTTGGGATCATTGTGTCCTCAAAAGAATATGTCATGCCTACACATTTGCTTGACACTTTAAAAGTACAAATATGGGTATGACGCAGGGATCCAACATTCAATCCCCCCCCCGATTTGGTTAAATGGTGCAACAAACGGTTGACTTTTAAACCCAGAATTGTAGCATCTCTAGTGTCTTCTTTTTTCTCTTTCGGCTTTTCCCATCAGGGGTCGCCACAGCGAATCATCCTTTTCCACCTCACTCTATCATGAACATCTTCTACCCTAACATTAGCCAACTTCATGTCCTCTGTCAAGACATCCATGTATCTCTTCTTTGGCCGTCCTCTTGCCCTCCTGCCAGGCAGCTCCATCTCCAACATCCTTCTACCAATATATCCACTATCCCTCCTCTGAACATGTCCAAACCATCTCAGTCTGGCTTCTCTGACTTTGTCGCTAACACAGGCAACATGAGCCGTCCCTCTGATGTACTCGTTCCTTATCCTGTCTAACCTGGTCACTCCTAAGGAGAACCTCAACATCTTCATCTCCGCTACCTCCATCTCAGCCTCTTGTCTCTGTCTCACTGCTACCGTCTCTAACCCATAGAGCAGAGCTGGTCTCACCACTGTCTTGTACACCTTTCCTTTGAGTCTTGCTGACACTCTTCTGTCACACAACACTCCTGACACTTTCCTCCACCCGCTCCAACCTGCCTGCACTCGCCTCTTCACCTCTTTTCCACACTCCCCATCACACTGAACTGTTGACCCCAAGTACTTAAACTCCTGCACCTTCTTCACCTCAGCCCCCTGTAACCTAACGCTTCTACCTTGATCCCTCTCGTTCAGACACATGTATTCTGTCTTACTACGACTGACCTTCATGCCTCTTCTTTCCAGAGCAAACCTCCACCTCTCTAGCTGTTCCTCCACCTGCTCTCTACTCTCACTGCAGATTACAATGTCATCCGCAAACATCATTGTCCAGGGAGATTCCTGTCTTACCTCGTCTGTCCATCAGCATAGCAAACAAAAAAGGACTCAAAGCTGATCCTTGGTGTAGTCCCACCTCCACCTTGAACTCCTCTGTCTGACCTACAGCACATCTCACCACCGTCATACTTCTCTCATACATGTCCTGAACTACTCTGACATACTTCTCTGCCACTCCAGACGACCTCATACAGTACCACAGCTCCTCCCTCGGCACCCTGTCATACGCCTTCTCTAAATCTACGAACACACAATGCAGCTCCTTCTGACCTTCTCTGTACTTTTCCATCAACATTCTCAAAGCAAAAATGGCATCAGTGGTGCTCTTACGGGGCATGAAACCATACTGCTGCTCACAAATCTCCACCTCTTTCCTAAGCCTGGCTTCCACTACTCTTTCCCACAGCTTCATTGTGTGGCTCATCAACTTCATTCCTCTATAGTTGCTGCAGTTCTGCGTGTCACCCTTGTTCTTAAAGATCGGAACCAGAACGCTTCTCCTCCATTCCTCAGGCATCTTCTCACTCTCTAGAATCCTATTGAAAAAACTCGTTAGAAATTCCACTGCTGTCTCTCCTAAGCACTTCCATACCTCCACAGGTACGTCATCAGGACCAACGGCCTTTCCGCTCTTCATCCTTTTCAGAGCCTTCCTAACCTCATCCTTTCCAATCTCTGCTACTTCCTGCTCCACAACAAACACATCTTCCTCCCTTCTTTCCCTGTCATTTTCCACGTTCATCAGCTCCTCAAAATACTCCTTCCATCTTTTCTGTACACTCTCCTGGGTTGTTAGCACCTTTCCGTCTCTGTCCTTAATCACCCTTATCTGTTGCACGTCCTTCCCATCTCTGTCTCTCTGTCTGGCTAGCCTGAACAAGTCCTTTTCTCCTTCCTTTGTGTCTAACCTGTCATATAGCTCATCGTAAGCTTTCTGTTTGGCCTTTGCCACCTCTCTCTTCACTCTACGCTGCGCTTCCTTGTACTCCTGTCTACCTTCCTCAGTCCTTTCTACATCCCACTTCCTTTTAGCCAACCTCTTCCTCTGGACGCATTCCTGTACTTCCTCATTCCACCACCAAGTCTCTTTACCGTCTTTCCTCTTTCCAGATGACACACCTAGCACTTTCCTACCTGTTTCCCTGATAATCTCTGCTGTAGTTTCCCAGTCATCTGGAAGCTCATCCTGACCCCCCAGGACCTGTCTCAACTTCTGCCTAAATTCCTCACAAGTTTCTTCATTCTGTAGCTTCCACCACTTGGTCTTCTTTTCTGTTTTCCCTCTCTTCTTCTTCCTGACCTCCAGAGTCATCTTACACACCACCATGCGGTGCTGTTTGGCTACACTCTCTCCTACCACCACTTTGCAGTCATTAACCTCTCTCAAATGACCTCGTCTACATAGGATGTAGTCCACCTGAGTACTCCTACCTCCACTTCTGTATGTCACTCTATGTTCCTCTCTCTTCTGGAAGTAAGTGTTGACTACAGCCATTTCCATCCTCTTCGCAAAGTCCACCACCATCTGTCCCTCCAGATTCCTTTCCTTCACACCAAACCTGCCCATCACCTCCTCATCACCTCTATTGCCCTCACCAACATGGCCATTAAAGTCTGCTCCAATAACAACTCTCTCTCCTCTGGGGATACCCTCTATGACCTCATCCAACTCACTCCAGAATCTCTCCTTCACTTCTAACTCACAGCCAACCTGTGGCGCATACCCACTGACTACATTCACCATCACCCCTTCAATTTCTAACTTTAGGCTCATCATCCTGTCTGAGACTCTTTTCACCTCTAGAACGCTGTTTACAAACTCCCCCTTCAGAATCACACCTACCCCGTTTCTCTTCCTATCAACACCATGATAGAACAGTTTGTATCCTCCTCCAATACTACGTGCCTTGCTGCCCTTCCACCTTGTCTCCTGCACACACAGTACATCTACCTTCCTTCTCTCCATCATGTCTGCCAGCTCTCTGCCTTTCCCTGTCATTGTGCCAACGTTAAGAGTCCCTATTCTCAAACCTATGTTCCTGCCTTTTCCCTTCTCTCTCTGGCCACGGACCCTTCTGCCTCCCCTCTTTCTTCGATCAAATTTCCACCGACACCCTGTAGGTTAACAGCATCGGTGGCGGTCGTTGTTAACCCGGGCCTCGACCGATCCGGTATGTCAAAAGTGTTGTGGATGATTCGCATGGTTATTTTGGCAATTTCTACGCCGGATGCCCTTCCTGTCGCAACCCTCTCTATTTATCCGGGCTTGGGACCGGCACAGAGGCAACTGGCTTGCAACCCCTGTGGCTAGATTATGTAGCATCTCTAGTGTACAAGGCTATTAACCCTCCTGCTTTCATTTTCAGTTTTCATCCCTCTATGTCTATTTATGCACAAAGTTAAAGTGGGCTCTCTCAATGTCAATGGTGGGAGGGATATCTCTAAGAGAAAATTACAGACATTTAAAAAAGATCATTGATGTATTATTTTTGCACAAAACTCAGTCAATGAAATTGAAGGGAGTTTCTGGTGAAAGGGTCAGTACATCCTGTGTATGGTACCATGGAAATTTGCATAATTTCTTTAAAAAATCTGTCATGTGTGCATTTTTTGCGTGTTGTAAGCAACTATGTTTATTCTTCCTGTTTTTTGTCCTTTTATCATCTTTGACCTATGGATATTTCTCATTTAACCCTTGTGCTATCTTAGATGACCCCACCCTTACATTGACGTGTTATTCCTACCATGACAAAGGTGGATAAAAGTGAAAAAAGATAAAAGACACCAGTGAAGATTACAAATCATCGAAGAAAAAAGGTTCAGCGCACTGTCTACTGGGTCTAGATGACCCAACTCCCAACATTAAAGTGCCTGGGATAGCACAAGGGTTACCCTGTAAGAACCTATGGTGACATGAATGTAAGAGAGAAATATCAGAATCGGATTCTGTGGTCTACTTGGTTTGTGGTCAAACATGCATAAATTTATTTTTAAGAAAAAATGGGTTCCTAATTGTAATCCCTCTTCGTATCCTGATAGCTTTGGCATGTACTTTTCCAAGTGAACACTTGGGAGCGCTACAAACTAAGAAAGGCTGATATGCGGTCTGTAAGAGGATTCCCTCAGCACCAACTCTTTTACCAGCTATTTCAGAACTGACAAAGCCTTTTGGATAAGAGATGAAATGTCTTCAACTTTAAAAACCAAGTCCAGATGACAACCTTTAAACCTACTGCTATGATGCCCTCAGCTGTTTCTCTTTCTTTAATGGTGTTAAAAGAAGCATACACAGATTTGTTTATCTCATTTTTTGGTAAATATATTTTTCTTTGTTTTTATTGTCCTGTTTGATTCTCTATACCTTTCCAGTAGACCGTTATCACGATTCCTTTTACACAAGTGCTGCCACCTGAGGACACTGACCTGCCATCCTCTGAAGCTAAGGTAACCAGGAGTGACAGGCTCTGTGGGACACAGACATCAGATGATGAAGGTAAATCTTCTCAGGCAGGCTCCAGTGCCAACAAAACCTGAATGGCTTTCATTCAAAAGCATAGGTGGAGAAGAAAACCATAGCCCCCTCAAAAGGGAAATTCCGGTGACAGCTGACAGCACACAGCCTGGAACAACAACTTGAAATAGATGTGATTTAATTGTGCAACCTTTAATTCAGCAAAAGTATCCATGGATTAAGCTTTTTGCAAAGGGAGAATCCGGATAGATGCAAGTAAATCTGATTGAGGCTTTCAGAGTATTTGGTAAAAAAATGCCTTTTTGTAAGAAAAATATAAAATATTTCCCATATTCTGTCTTTTCAATGTACCCATATATGAAATATATATTAATAACAGGAGCAGCCAATGTCTTTAAAGAGTGTAAAAAGTCAAAAACATAAAATGAAATATTCACAGTATCTGTTATCCGATTCTTTAAAATATAATTTCAAAATAGGAATATTTAAGCTTAGTCTCTATATATTTATCAAAGTCTTTGGGAGCCTTGGTAATTATTTGACTTCTTTTATTTCTGAAACTTAGGAAAGAAAGAAACTGACACAAACTGAAAAACTGAAGAAAAAGCCAACTTTTTCTGAATACAAGTTGTGGCTTTTTGCATAATTTGTTGAGGGGGAAATCTACCGGTATACTCAGGTTCACTTTGTATGTTATTTTAAAAGGAAAAAAGGGCTCATTTGCTCCTTATCTTCCCACTAACAACCGCTAGAGGGCACTCTAGGTGTGTCTATCAGTATTTTCTGCTGACAGCAACGCAGAAGAAGTGTAGAACATGTGCCGGCCTTGGTTGAGTTGTTCCAAAGTGACACAGACGATGAAGAATTCAATGGATTCAGTAATTTAAAGTGATATAAAGAGTTTAGTTGAATGGTTAGCATGCTCTTTATGCAGTGGGTATCTGAATAATTGTTCATATTTTTCACTAAAATTCTAGACACTTATTCAATTCATTTTATGCTTCATGAAGATAAACATTGGTAAAAGTATTAAAACCTGCTTTTATATTCAGTCTATTGTTGTTATCTATCCTGTTTTTATGATAAAATGTACGTTATTGGTCCCATATGTTGTTAAATACATTTGCGACTTCTATAGGCCTATGTCTTTATAACTCTTTAATGGCGTCTGAAACTTGAGCCACGTTCACACCGCCATCAGCAACGCACGTTCCAGTTGCCAATTCCAATGAAAATTCAATGTAAAGATGAAAATGCGCGTTTCAGGTTCAAAACTCCTACATTCACGTGCATGTTTTAAAGACCGTTTTCAGGCTCTACGTACAAAATATGGCAACTGAACCGGTGCTGAAAGTTAAACCAGATGGAACTTTGATCAGTCCAACTCGGATTTGTGACGTCTCAATGACGTCCTTTTTAAGAAGTGGAAGTGCCAACCGTTTGAAAATTGATCACGAAGGAAATTAATAATTGTGGTTTGGAATCCTATGACACCAATCTTTCCTACATCGGAATGGAGCTGTGAAAAAAAAGCATGGAACAGGATTCACAAGCTCCTCCCCGAGTCTCTTCCAAGTGTGGGTGGTGGACATGGGCTAGTAAACAGTAGACAAAGAAAAAGACGCCCCTCCCTACTTGTCCATTGTGAACACCATATGCTTGAAGCGCGTTCCAGACGGCCCATTTAGTGCATTCTTGAACGCGTGTCACATGCGCGGTGTCAATGTAGCTTTGTACTCCAGAGCGACTTATAGTCTGAAAAATACATTATCTGCTCATAGATCTTCTCAGTTTCATATAAAAATAAAAATAAAATCCTCTGAATTCTTATTCCTGCAGACGGAGAGAAGACGAAAAGGTGTGTCATTCAGAATGACTGAAGGAATCTCACACCGGACATGACAGACAGACAGACAGACAGCAACGGGGGAAGGGATGCCTGTGCATTTGTGTGCCAAGGTGGGGGCTTGAATAACTGTGCTTACGGGAGAACTAATCAGCAGGCTGTCTGGGGAGGGGAGGGGGGGGTTGCCAGCAAGCAGAGGGAATGAGATACCCCCACCACCACCACGATATGTGGGTCAGTCCCTGTCCTGAGGTGAAACCCCCTCATGTTTCTGAAGGAGCACCAAGCGCCCTCCCAACCCCCCAAAAACCACGATCACAAACCCCTCAATGATGCGACTAATTGAGCTGAACTCTTCTGATGTCTTCAGCTCAAACGGATATTAATTAGTAATTTTTACCATCCTCATATTTTTTAATTTATCATGGATCATCCCGTAGGAGGGATGATATACTGAACATAGAAAGACATCTATCTGTGTGTCCTTTGTACTATTCTATTCTTACAACAGCATAAGGACGACATGCTATATTTATAATAACAATGTTGTGTTTTTGTGAAAGTCAAATAATGCATTTGGGTGCTGGTCAAGTTGTTTCAAAGGTTATCCTTAAATTGGGGCAATCCAATGGGTTAATGTGTTAAGGAAGATTCTGAACCCCACATTTTCCTTAATGATCTCAGGGGCGGTATGTGTGTGAATGAAGACACAAAACACTTTAGACAAACTTCACTAAAATATAAGACATTTTAGAAGCAATGTTATAGTTTAGCGTTGAAATGGCTTCCTCTTCCTTTTAAACTGTGCCTGTACTGAAAACATTGCAAAGGTCAGCAGACATGCAAGACACTGTAGACAGGATTTAAGTGGTTAACCCCCCCCCCCCCCCCCCGCCACACACACACACACACACACACAGACCCATTTAAGCTTTGTTGCAGCATAAAAAGAGCAAGGGCAAGAGCAAGCGACAATCACTGTAAAGATAAAGCGTCTTTGTGAGGTCGTGAAAGGACCAGCCACACAACAAAGACAAGTCACGAGCTTTTGTCATGCCAGCAGAGAAGAGAACATTAACAGAACCCAAGACATGATTGAACAGGTGTTTTGTTTGCTAAACTTTGATTCACAGGTTGGATATTTCTGAGCTTAAATCATTTTTAAATTATTATGTACTCTTGAAGTTGGGTATGTCTACCAAAGAACAGATCCAGGTCAGGTCGTGTTTTTATGTCAAATGACCATCATTTCACAAAAATGCAATGACAAGCAATTTGGTTGGGGGGGGGGGGGGGGGGTACCATAAATAAAAGTGTACAACCATAAACCGTTAGCCTTTTAGTTTTTCAGTTATGGAAATCTTGGTGTATCTAAGCTGCAAAATTATTTTAAAAAATGACCTAAGATTTCAATCCTAAATTAGGGAATTAGGTTAAATACATTTTGACTTGCTTTTCATACCTAAAAAACCCAAAAATGTGCGCAGTAACCAAATTAATGAACAATTTAGTTATTTTCGAAGCTTTGCTGATTTGAATAGTCATTGTACGTTATATACTGTTTCACAGAACTGTTACAGTTATTTTGTCTTTTCCTAAGCATTATGCTCCCAATTATCTTTATAATTCAATCCTAAACTGATTTCTAAAAACTGTGTCCATCCATCCATCCATCCATCCATCTGGTCACTATTTTTTAACCTAGTTGGTGTTGTTGCTTGTGTCATTTGGTAGCTCCCCATAATAACTATGCATTAAACATGATCAAATCTGCAGAACTCTGCATCAAGTCAAACACACTGCTGATAAACTGGCTGGTCACAGATGCAAAGCAAATGAACGTAGGTTGTGTTTTTCTTTAAAATCTTTTTTTTTTGTTAAAAAACCTAAAAGTAAAAATGTATGTAAAGTTTCAACAATTTTTTGTAAATAAAAAAAAAGAAAAAGTTAATTTTGTAGATTTACTTTTCGTGACCAAACATTAAAAGATCCATTCTGGTGAAAATTGTGTTTTTGGAACATGTTCTTGTGACATTTTCTGATGAAAATGGATCCAAATCAGGCTCAAAACTGCATTTCTGAGGATAGTTTTTTGAAATCATTATGGATCATGCAGACAAAAATTCTGATTCTGATGCATCCACTTGTAAACGACAAGATCAATGTGTGTCTTTGTTTCCTTGTCTGAGCTGCATCTGGCTCTAAACTGTACGTCTGGATAGTTATGGTAGCTCTTCCTTTTTGTACCAGTAACATTAGATTGGGAGTGTGAGGGGCTGTAAACTAGTTGGAGAGAATGTAAATAGAGAGCTCTTGACGAGGGAGGGAGAGGAAGGGGGCGGGATGCTCCATGCCAACGGTCCCACCTACAACACAGAACCAAATTTCTGATAAACCATGTCCTAGAAAACAACACAGGGTTTTTATTTTGGCTAAAAATGGCCTAATCATTTTTAAAAAGCCACTGGGAACGTATTTTTTTTTAAATGGATCAAACGATGATCAGAGAGGGACTTTAAAGGAAGAGCCCTTGGTTCTCTTAACGTCTAAGATTTTTTCCCCGCTTAGATGGAGACTTTTCCAAGTCCACTTGGAAGCATTGACACTATTTTTTCCAATTTTTAGACTTTCTGATTTGCTGCGCCTTCATGCTGAATGACTCAGTTTGAGTAAAAAGCTTTAACCTCCAAACTGGTGGTTTCTCAGTTGCCTCATGAATCATCTAACATAAAATCAAGTTATGGTTAATCTACAAAGAGAAATGGGTCCTGTTTCTTCAGCCCAAATTACCATCCTTCCACCATCATGCTTGACAACAGCTCTGATGTTTTAGTGTGCCTGAACATGCAGACGCAAAAATCCACTGGCTCCTTTTTTTTCCTCGTCATTCTCAGGGAAGTACCTAATTATGATCTTCCATATCCTGCGTGTTTCTGTTACCTTCATCCACCCATTGTCTCTTTAACATACCTGCTACCTCCATAGATATTTATTAACAGAACAGTGAAGCTGTGTCCACCCTCCTGCTGGGAAAAAAACAAAACAAGTAAAAACAGGCCTCTGAATTTATCTCTAAAAAAATCACCACACCTGATTTAAAAATAAATCAGTTGAATTAAAAACAAAAATCAAACAAGAAATACTAAAAGGTGCTTTGAAACCAGACTGTACTGTTATTTTAGGTGTAACGTATGAGGAAACTACTACCTCCAGACATCTCGAAGCTTATTTACAAAGAGCCAGAATAAAGAGCGTAAAATGTAAAAAGATGTAGGAATAAGACTGCCTATACAATAAATAATGAACTACAGTATTTAAATAACTGGCATGAGCTTTGGAATGCATGTGATAAATAGAGCAAGCTGCTTCTGGAACCAATGAAACTCTGCCTGTGAAGAAGGTCTGACATTTATCACCCAAAAGGTTTGCTGTAGTTTGAGCTTTAAGTTATTGCATACAAGCCATGGCAGCGAACACTCTGCAGCTAATCCTTCTGTATCTGCTGATAATGGTTACGTCTGTCTTCTCGAGGGCGATCAAAGAGAGTACAGGTGATGGTGAGGGCTCTCGACAGCTGCCCCAGAGCACAAGAGTTAGAGTTTGAGAAAGAACAATGTAGGAAAGATTGAGGAGAGGAATGGACTGTGCACAGATCAAAATGTGAGACTGCAAAAAAGGAAAAGACAAAAATACATATTTATTGTCTTTCATTACCATGACAGTATGAGCCCTTAAATTATCCAGATGCTGAAACATTGCAATGCTGGAAATGCAACAGCCAATGTCTTGTCTTTGGCCTTTCTATTGTTTACCTGAAAACAATGTCTTTGTTGCCTTTAGTTGCATCAATGTTGCCTCCTTAAAATGAATGGAGCCATTTGCTGTTAGGTTTGGTCAGTTTGCAGATGCAAAACAGCTGCTGCAATCCTGATTCATGCTTGTTTAATCCCATTTTGTTGACTAAGCTGATCTTTTTGCGTTGTCTCCTCCCATATTTTGTGCGCTCTATGCTCACACCAGGCTTGGTAACATACAGTATGTTTCAGTGACCACTTCCAATGAAAAGTCAAAGTAAACAGTCACATTTCAGGCTAGTGTATGCCCAAATTGGTTAAAATCCAGAGCTCTACATAGTCCTGCACTGTAATGTCTTTTAGGGGTTAGGGAGTAGTGAGGGAATTCTGACGCATCCGTAGATTCAGACACCCCCACACAAAGGCCAACACCCTGTGTATTATAGTAACCAGGAAGCAGTGAGTGAATTCTGACTCAGGTTTGAAGCTTGTCTAATGCATTGTAAGCCTTCTAGGATAATTCAATGAGGATGATATGCTGTTGAAATGTTACAAGTTTTGCTGTTAAAACACAATATATGATTAAAAAGGCCAACGCTTCAGAGCTGTTTCAACATACCCTATTTTCTGCACTGCAGGGCGCATCGGAACATAAAAATGCACCGTCAGTGAATGTTCTATTTTCAAACTTGTGTCATATATAAGGCTCACCAAACTATAAGTTGTATTAAGTGAGACAAGAGAGTTACACAGTAACTCTAGGGCTATTTCCGAATTCCTTCCCTATTCCGTAACTCAGAGGTTGGTATGCTTAATCACATGTGGAGGGAAAGACAGTGGCACACAGGAGTGTAACTACAACAGGCACTTGATCTGTTCTCTGTTTGTATTTTTTGGATTTGAAAAAAAGAGAGACGATCGACAATCTTTTTTCCCCCCTTTGGGGTCATAAGGAAATGGTCCATTCACGCAGTGCTGTTACTGTGACCCCATCCACCTCTATAAATACTGCCATTTTTCCAGGTTAGCCTTTATGAACACATGATTTAAATTAATGCGCACCATAGGAAATAAAAGGTTTGCCACTGTAAATAGAAAACGTTGTAATAATGACCCTGTGTGTTGAAACTGTTGCCGGTGAGATGGCAGGTTAAGCAATATGAGTGAATGTCTGTGGAACGTCTGTGGAACGTGAGTGCGTAAGTGAGAAAAGCGCAAAGCTGATCTCCGAGCAGTTGCACACGCTTATGACTGCTTAGCTAGTATTTTTTTGGTCATGTTTTTGCCGTTGCAGCGACTGACATTTCTGAAGTTACAAGTTCCGTTTGTTGACTATTATTCCACGGTCCTGGTGAATACCTGATTCTTAGTGGCTGCTGAGTGTGGATTAAAAAGTAATAATGGACAGTGATAATGTACACCTAACATAAGAAGTGACCAGCTCAGTGCCTCCCTGGTTGACGCCCAGCATTAAGGGTTTGCATTGGGGGGGATAAAACACCCAACAGTTCCTGAGCACGGCTGGGTCGAAAGCTCACCCCAGGGGATGGTTCAAATGTACAGAACAAATTTCACACACCCAGGTCTTACAGCTGACAGCTAATGGGACCATAAGGGTTAGTATTTAGACTTGGGAGGGTTTAAAGTGAACCAGATAGTCCCCTGATAATCTAGAACAAATTTACACTTTAAATGCAACCAAGCGGACCCTGGTCTGGGACCAGGGTCCCAGAGCGGACCCATCTTTTGAGGTGGTCTTGGTTCATTTCCAATTTAACTGAGCGTTGGTTACACGGCACATGCCTAGCGCTGCTGTGATGTCATCCTAAAAAGCTACTTTTTAGTTTTTTAACAGATTCTTTTCTTAACAGATTTTTTTCAAAAATCTATATTATTTATATTATCACAAACACTTATCAGTGTACCTTCATAACCATCGTCTCCTGAGCAACCACCGTGCAGCATGTTTTTACCATACCAAAACAGCCGGTGAAGTGTTGAGCCTGACATTTATACAGATATTCAAAATTAGTCAGTGAAATATGAAGTTTCAATAAGTAAATTATCCCAGATATTAAGGATTGCAAAGTGCAGGATTGCCATTATTCTATCTCTCTTTGCTTTGCCCCGCCCTAGTAATTCCTGGCCAATGACTGAAGAGATCCTTAGTCACGTGGTTTTGTTGACTAGCTTTGGTCCGGAACAGAAATCTTCAATTGACGGCAGTCTGAATACAGACCAAACACAGGGGGTTCAGGACTCCATCTGGATGTTAATGTCTCGTAATGGACACCTCGTCTGCCATTTTCCCTTACATAACCAAGCAAGGTCAGATGAAATCCAAACTTTCTTTCTGCCAAATGACAATATGAAATGTGAACAAAATCTAGAATTAAAACAACAGCTGTTCGGCACTCCATATACTGGGGGTAAAAAAAAAAAAAGAATGAAGCTGTCCAATTGCGGAAAATTTATATTACTATAATAAGGATACGAGCGAAAAATTTAAAACATTTAATTTTGTTCGCAATAAAAGCTCCCTCACAAAATTTGAAGTTACTCATAAGTTACTCATAAAGTAACAAAAGATGAATAAACCAAAATACAGTTTTTAATGTTGATGGTTGCAAAGTTCTTAGAAGTATTCATGGTATTTTGTTCTGACGTATTTAATCCTATTGCTGTAGGAATGACATACCACATGCAGTACTTTTTGTTTCAAACAAACAGCTGCAATACTATTTCAACTTTAACCAGTTTTCTTTGTGCAATTGTGTTATGAAAGCAGTTTTTTGAGTTAATTCCAAAATGTGTTTGAAAAAGAACTATTTGACCTGCTGTTTGTGAATTAAATAACATTTCAGATATATTGGAAATATTTTTTGAACCTTTGTATTAGAATTAGATTTATAGTTGCTGGTTGCTTAATTTCAAATTTCAAAGTCATGCCATAAATGATGCTGACTGGTGCCCTAACTACAAAAGATCTAGTGCCAGGCTCTTGAGTGCCCTGGATTTCGAAAGCATTTAGGATTTCATGTTCACTACTTTTTTTGCTTAGGGCAAATATGACGTCACCGATTTCACTAAAGGTAAAATCGAATCAAAATGAGCATTTTACGACGACTATTTATGAATTCACAATGTTCTGAAGATAAAAACGTTGATAGTTTATCTAAACATACATCTAAACACTTTTTGTTTTTGCAAAAATTGTTCAAATTCAATGCATTGTGGTCAGAGGGGCCGTAGGTGCACACTGGCAGCCATGCCTCTGTCAGTTTGCCCCAGGGCAGCTGTGGCTACATCATTAGCTTACCATCACCAAGTATGAATGAGTAGTGAATGAATAATGGACACATTGTAAACGCTTTGAGTGTCTGGAAAAGCGCAGAAAAATCAAATCCATTAATATTTTCGCCCAACTATTGAGCATCGATGCAGATTGGTTTTTCGCAGAGACTTCTGGGAATTTTGTAAGGGCACTCGATTTTGTAATTGTAGATTCAAACAGAACTACAAAATAGCCAACACATTATATAGTGCACTATGTAGTGAGAAGTAAAGGAATCATAGCCTGGAACTTGTTTGTAAAATGCTGCATGTTAGCCACGTTAGAGTACAATATCTGTAACTCCCAGATAAATTATCTGTAGCCTTGTTTGCATCACGTAAAAAAATATCACTGATACCGCTAAAACAAACGTTACTGTGTCTACGCTAACTCCCAACATTGTTAAAAGCACAAAAAGATAATGGTCTGAAATTGCTACATGTTAGCTGCGCTAGCGTATTTATAATAACACCTAACCTTGTTTGGAACTCGTAAAAAAACCCAGTGCCTCTAAAATATTGCTTCAACATTAGTAAACACGACCTGAATTATTTGTTGTGGTTTTTAAAAATACATTAAGGTTTTTAAGAGCACTGTATAGTGCTGAAAATACTGTATTCATTTTGTGTTCAGTGATTTTACTTTCAACCTGTTCGGGTTGCATGCTCCCTCATTTTATTCCTCTCTACACCATAACTCAACAGGGACAGACATTTGCAAACACGTGACATTTCGCACTCTGTCACCTGCGTGCCTGATAATTTTGCCTTGCACGCTCAGTCTTTAATTCTTCAGGTTCAAAGGCTTGGTTGAGACATGAAGCCAGTGGAAGACTAAGTAGTCATTAGAACTTTAAAAGCTGGTGTGTGACCATGAGTGCCTAAGCGTTCCTTTGTCTGAAAAAAGGGTGAATTGGCGAGAGACAAAAGCAAAGTGAAAGCAGGTTGACATCACCATCATCATCTGATGATAAAAAAAAAGTCATTTTCAAAGTGGGATCAGAGAAAAACATCAATTTCTTTTGATGCTTCATGATTTTAAGTTCTTCTAGATTTTCTAAGATATGTATTTAAAATTTTTTGCCACCATCAACTGGTTACTCTAGCTTTTTATCATCAAATTTTGTTTTTTAAGACATGCTCAAATTTGTAGATATTTGTCACGAAGACATTGGGCGCTGTACTCATTTTTTCTGACTTTTGTTTTTCTTTTTACAGTTCAAATATGCAGAATCAAACAGATCACTGCACAATTATCTCCCGTCCGCTGCTTCTTGTCACTGCAGGCAAAAATGTGAGATGTTTTGCTTTTATGAAAATATGCAAACATCTAAAAATATTTAACTTATATAACATATAATGTGCTTAGCTTAAAGCAGGCTCACCAGAACACTTACAGCATTGGTTTTAGGTGAAATAAATGGCACATCTTGTACAAATTACTTCAAGGTGATGCAATAAGAAATCCTTGTATTTAATCCCACATAGCAAAAATACAGAATTATTGCTTTAAATGGCTGTTTAGCTCTAAATTTTGTTTAAAAAAAAAGGACAAAATGTATTTCTCCCACAAAAAAATATTCAAGATTAGCAAAATGTGACAAACCTTTTTTTTTTAAATTTGCTTAAAAAAAAAGATTATTTGTTATTCGTATTATTTGTAACATTCAACATTTATACCACTGTGGATTTTTTATGGAAGAGCTGAACACAAATGGATTTCCAATTTAATCAGAAATCCATGGGAAACTAAGTTTGGTGTCACATTTCCAGAGAATTTTTTTATAAAAAAGAAGTTAACATTGCTAATTTTGTTTTTTTTGTGCAATTTTTTTTACCCTTATTTTGTGTTTATTAATTGATATTTACAGATTTTTCAGACAGAACTTACTCCCTGCAGAAAGAAAGAAGAGCCTCGAGGGCCTTTTAATGTTTTAACCTAAGTCACTTTTTTTCCTTCTGATTTTGCTTTAAATAATTCTTTATTTCATGCAGCTGTGATTCACTAAAATGTACAACGCCAAAAAATAACTTTTTTCTGAAGGAATTCTTGAACTCAGCAAACCTTTAAATTCCTATATGCAGCAGAAGAAAACATTCTTTACACTTTGAAAAGCAGAGAAATAAATGACATCAGCCTGTAGATCATGTCTGCTTCCCGCCCTCCTTTGCCTGCTGCCTGATAATAAATTGCGCTGCTGACAGATTTCTGTTTGGTCAAGACATGACATCTGTCAGAGAACGTGATTCAGCTGGGATACATTCGACACATCAGGTCTGTGGCATTAACAGGAGCTCACCCACTCTCATCATGGCTGCATGAATCAGATGGAGGAGCAGATGCTCGAGTGACTCAACTGGAACGAGGAACCAAGATTCTTTGGCACAATACAGAACCACCAGGCTTTCACTGGGAAGCTAACTGCATGTCTGATATCATGCTGACATGCACTGCGAATCCTCAAATTATACAAACATTTTGTTTATGTCCTTTTTCCTTCTAATAAGAACAAGAAAATATGAAATGTTGTAAAATTGTCCCTTTTAAGGCACACCTCTGTGGGCTGAAAACATGTAAAATACCAGAAGTCATCATATTTCTCTAACTGAAAGAAGTTGCACCTTTAGATGTTTAAGTTTAAATTTTTTTGATTGAAATTGTTCAAATTTTACTTAAAGTATGTACGTTCAAAGGGAAAAATTGCTATCTTAAAAAAACTGCAAATGTTTGGAAATAAAAACCTAATAAAACTAAGGCCATGCTGGAACCGTTTAGATCTTTTACTACGACTTGTTTTGTAAGTCTGCAAGTCAAAACAACAAGAGTGAACAGGTTTATGGCTAATTACCCTCAACTGTGGATTCAGGAAACATGCTAAAATCTTTTCACTCAACCTGATCGCTAATCAAGCACCTATTTACCTACTTTTCTTGGGAAGTGAGGCAGAATCTTTCCATCTGGACTTTTTGGCAGGAATCTGCCTTAACCATTGATTTCCTGGAAAGTGATTAGTCACTCCAAAACACTACTATCAAACCTCATGTGCTGCTGTCTAAAATCCTTACACATCTGTAGCTTTAAATAGCTTCACAGATCAATGTCTTCCAGGGTAACCATAAAACCAAACGTTATAGTATTAATTGGTTATTTTGTAGTTTTCATAGATAAACTGTGTTGTTTGCACATTTGAATGATTTGGTTTTAGTGCAGATTAAATTCATAATTTACCTGACAAATTCATTGCATCTCTACCTAGAAATATCACATTTCTATCTGGATTTACCGTACATGCTGCAAAACAGTAAAAAGAAATCTCAAAAATGTTGGATATTCATAGAACAGAACCTGGGAATACACGGTAAACACACAGCATGTCCTCTATTTGGGATGTAGGGCCTTGGTTCTCCAATTCCAATGACGGCCAAACTGATTTATGCCTGCCACTATGAAATAAACTACTTCATTTTCCAGAACAAATGTTGCTGGTTCCTATCAAACAGTGAGGGATATTTAAAAAGGAATCCTGAAAGATGTTCTGATCTGGAGAATCAACACATGAGGGAACCCTTGAAGTAGATCCAAAGAGACTAGACTTAAAAACGAGATGAATCCGCAAGTTGATGAAAACTTAATTGAAATATATATATTGCACTGTGATTCACCGTAGTTATGCGGTCGCTCTATCGGTCCGTCGTGGTGAAGAGAGAGCTGAGCCGAAAAGCAAAGCTCTCAATTTACCGGTCGATCGACGTTCCAATACTCACCTATGGTCATGAGCTATGGGTCATGACCGAAAGAACGAGGTCCCGAATACAAGCGGCTGAAATGAGCTTCCTCCGCAGGGTGGCTGGGTGCTCCCTTAGAGATAGGGTGAGAAGCTCGGTCACCCGCGGAGAGCTCGGAGTAGAACCGCTTCTCCTCCACATCGAAAGGAGCCAGTTGAGGTGGCTCGGGCATCTAGTTCAGATGCCTCCTGGACGCCTCCCTGGAGAGGTGTTCCGGGCATGTCCCACTGGGCGGAGGCCCCGGGGAAGACCCAGGACACGCTGGAGAGACTACGTCTCTCGGCTGGCCTGGGAACGTCTCGGGGTCCCCCCAGAGGAGCTGGAGGAAGTGGCTGGGGTGAGGGAAGTCTGGGCATCTCTGCTCAGTCTGCTGCCCCCGCGACCCGGTCCCGGATAAGCGGAGGAAGATGGATGGATGGATGGATATATTGCACTAGAGAATGGAATTCACCTCTGTATTGATTACTTCTGTTTAGTTGATGAACATCATTTCCTCCTTTGCTTCAAGGTGTACCTGCTTGTTTGCCAAGAGTATGAGCATGATGTCATCCATGTTGAAAATACCAAACCACTGAAATGCTGAAGACATTTATGTCAGGCCTAGAAAAAATTATAAAACCACTCAGAAGTTTGACACAGTTTTTGCGGACAGTTGCAAGGCAAACCGACCAACCTATCATCAGCTAGACCACAAGATTGCGGTAGGGACGTGATACGATTGATGTGATGGTGTAAGAAGCACACCTTTCACACAAGTAAGGGTTAATGGCTGACGAAGTATGCATTATCACTTTTTAACGCACGCCGTGGAAGCCTGAACCGTCCGACACGAAGCAAAAGTTTGCTTTTTTATTCAAGTCTAACGGAAGAAAATATCAATTCAATTTGTTGCATGAAAAAACATACACAGGTTTTTGTTGTTTTTGTAATTTTACTTTATCACAAATTATTTCAGATAATTCTCGAGAAAGGTGATCAAGATAAGGCTGCCACGTCTTGTTGAAAATGTCGGAGCCTTTAACAGAGCACTGAGGCGTTCCATTGGAAAGACTTTGAAAGTCTCTTTGTACCACTGTGTAACTGATGGTTTCAGTTGTATCCATTGTAGTAGTATACATCTCCTAGCCAGGAGTAAAAGTTTTCGGAGCAACATCATCTGTCCAGGTAACACAGGCAACCTCCCTGTGGGTAAAGGATCTATAAAAAGTTGAGCTGAGCTCCGTAGCAACATTTTGCCAAAATGTGGAGATGAGCTGACACTGCCAAACACAGTGGTAGGAAGATCCTACAGCGGTCTTACATTTTACACTTTTTACACATTTTTTCTCCGTATGTTAACAAAGCCCTGCTAACTAGTTAGATCTTTAGCTCTCAATGTGACCTCATCAGAATGATTTTAAATTCCCAAACTGTGTGTATTTGTTGAGACAAACAGTACTTGGACTCTCCGTGCATCAGCAGCCTCAAAACCTTTGGTTTTTGTTTGTCCTCTTCTGTTTTTCTCTGAACTTTAGCAGACAGTCAGCCTCTGTTTTGCCTTCTGTCTGTCTCTATGTCACGGCAGACAAAAAAACAATAGCTTGGGTTGCCAAACAGGCAAGGATAATTACACCTTTAGCAGAGAGCAGGACAGCCCTCCTGTCAGTCACAGCCACTATAAACCACAAACCTGAACGTTTCAGAGGTGCAGAGAGGCTGATGTGCTGCGGCAAGTGGCTTTTTTTTGGCCATAAATGCATTCATCCCCCTTTAATCTGGGGTTGCTTGAGGAAATGGGTGTTGGAAAGGGAGGTTTCCTGAGACATCAGACTTGCAGTCACACATTCATTCTTTCTGTTGTCCTCTCCTCAGCGTCCGAGCAGCATGTGATCATGCTGCACACAACATTCATAAAGGATCAAAGTGAAGCAATAGTCTATGAGCAATGTTAATGTGAGGGAAAAAGTAACATTCTTGTTTAATTAAGCTCCTTACATTTGTTTGAAAGGAGTAATTTGCTTTGTATCTAACAAAAAATAAATGAATATTATAATAATAAAAATATATTAAATAAAAATTACTTTGTTAATGTTACATTTCGTTACTTTTGTAATTACTTCCTTTTTAAAGACCCACTTTGATGGAAAATTGGGTTTTTAACATGTTCTTGTGGTATTTTTCTGATGATTGAGAACATGTATGAAGAAAATTAACCTCAAAATTGTGTATTGAGTATTTCTTCATTCAAGTTTTGTGAATAAGGAGCAGACGAAAAATACATTTGAAAAGTATTGTATTTGTTATGTAAAAAGTATGCTGGGCAGGCCACAAGCTGCCTGCTCTGCTCTATTCTGATGCATCCACTTGTAGAAGTCTAGCTCCATGTGCGTCTGTATGTCTATAAGCTAGCAGGAGAGCTTGTAAATAGACAGCTCTCAGCAAGAGAGGGAGGGAACGGGGTTGCTCCATGCCAACAGTCCCGGCCACAACTCAGAGCTGAATTTCTAATAAACACTCCTGCTCTGCAGAAAGTGTCCTACAAAATGACACACGTTTTTTTTAATTTTAGTTAAAAACAACATAATCATGATTAAAGACCACTGGGAACCTTTTTACAATGGATCAAAAGATGATCCGAGTAGGACTTTGAAGCCCCCTTCCTTTTTGTGATTTTTAAAAATGATGCGCAAAGATTATTTAAAAAAGTTATATATTGAAAAAACACCCTTTTTTCCCATGTGCAATTTGAAGGAGTACAGCTATGAACTATAAAGGTCACAACTTTCCTTGCTCAGTCTTGTTTAGGGTTTGCACAGGGACTGGAGTTTTCCCAGTCCATCATCATCAAACAGTGGCCAGCTCACAGTCTTGAGACACTGCAGGCCCGTCTTGGCTTTATTCTGGGATAAACAATCATGCGGGCCAAATTAAAGTGATCAATTATTCTGCCAAGCATATTTTCAGAGTGTAGGAGTTAAGTGGATCATCCGTAGAAAAACTCGAGCAGGTAAATATGTACATTTCAAATAGAAAGAATTAAGCTGTGACTTGAATCAGAACATCCTCACTCTAAATTACTATTTCACAACAGAAACCAATCCATCATGGTTCCAATTATTATTCTTTTTATACCATGGTCTGGATGAAAACTCAATTCTGATTGGCTGCAAGGTGTGCATTAACAAAGTGATAATGGACACCTAAAAAACAAGTTTTATTATGAATAAATGAAAGAAGTTGTTTGCTGATACACATTAAGGGATATTTCTTGCAATAAAAGCAGTTCAGGAAACTATTTGTGGACTTTGCCTCTTTAAAACCAACTTTCGCTTCATCATCTGAACAAAAACAAGCAGTGAGAGGTGAACTTTTCCTCTGAAATTATACTTTCCATCACTTAATATGACGTTTATCATACAGTATGTGTCTTTCCTCCACTGCGATGTAGTGGGGTTGGAGCAGGTTCTTCAGTGCTTACCATGATAACACGTTGTACCACATATCAAACACTCAGCTTCTTGTGAAAAAGAAGAAAATAACAAGATTTAAGTACTATTATTTGATTGAAATCATAAATGACCACAACATAAGCGGGATAATGCCCTTCGAAGTGTGCAATATTGGAAATGAATGGACTTTGCGGAAGCAACAGTCGAACGCCTTTGTGTTGTCCATTAATTTCTCATAATAGATACATCGTCTGGCAAAACTCTAGTTTTTAAAAATAAAGAACAAAAATTGAGTCACATCTGAAGGGAGATGTGGTCAACAAATGATAAGATGGACTTAAATGAAAAGTGGTTCTTTTCATGTCTGCAGTCATTGTTTCTTTCAGCATGTATTGTGTTCTGTGGAAACTGGGCCTTCAGAAAACTATTTTTACTCCCCCTGAGCTCACCATAACCACTTTTGTGGTCATCCATTTTCTCCTTATCTGTAATGTATTCTGGGTAATTTTTTCTTTGTTTTTACTGTATTTCACATTTTATTTGGTTTGAGTATTTTACTAAGCACAATTTTTTAAAGTTTTGTTTTTATAATGTTATCATGTGCACCACATTGGAAAAAAATACTAAATAAATGTTTGTATTAAACTACCAAAACTTTACTTATGCTGATTAAGCATCTTGGCAGTCACTGAGTGCAACAAAGAAGGGTCTTTTAACCCTTGCAACAGATTTGTTAAGACTATATAGTAGGTTTTCTCCTATCTTTGTTTATGAAGCCATTTCCAGGCTGGTCGCCTCGGTTCATATGCTCCCATAAAAACCTCTGCAAACATAAAAGGAATTGTCGTTCTTACAAACTTGAGGAAAATTGCCAAACAGCATGCAGCCGCTGGGTAGTTATATGGGATGCAACATTTGTTTTAAAGGATATGAACATCACATTGCTTTTAAAGCATGACATCAGACATCAATGCTCACGTGCATCCACACTGTCAAACATGTGGAGACTTGCATCAACAGCTCAAAGGGATGAATATCTGTATAAAAAAGATAAACAGGAATTCTTAAAGAGGTACAGACTTCTTTTGTGTTCAATGTTGCAGTTTGTTGTTATAGAAAAAAAAGATGTCCTCCAATAAATTAACACTAGTCTGAACATGATCAAATAAAACCAAGAACACAGAAGCCTTTGTAAAGTTATTAGTTTCTTCAGATTCCACATCTGGCCTTCACTAACTGACCTACAAATGCAAAGACCTTCCATGTGATCTTGCAGCACAGATGGTATCTCTATTTGGTGGAGGTCATGGTTCAAATACGCTGTTTTTAATTCCTTGTACTGTAGAACTGGAAGCCATTCATTGAGGTGGGTCCATATTCAACTTCTGGAGTTCGACTGCTCTGATGCTTCATTTAAAGTCCCACTCCAATCCTGTATTGTTCTATTTTAAAAGCGTTCCCAGTGGGCTTTTCATTATGATTATGCCATTTTTAGCCAAAATCAAAAAGACCAGTGTTGTTCTCCAGCAAATAGTCTCTGCAGAGCAACAGGAGTTTATTAGAAATTCAGCTTTTGAGTTGTGGAAGGGTCAGTTGGCTCAGAGCAACTCCACCCCCCTTCCCTTCCCTGTGGCGGAGTGGGGCAGGGGGCCTGTGGCCTGTCCAACATATTTTCTACATTATAAATTAGCTCTTTTTCAACAGACATTTTTTATCTGCTCCTGAACAATTTGAATAAAGAAAATAGTTAGAAATGCAATATTATATTTCTTCACATTTCTCCTCAATCATGAGAAAAATGCCACGAGAGCATGTTAAAAACACCAAAACCACCGTTTTCATTTGAGTGAGTTTTTAACCCTTGTGCCATCCTAATAATAATAATGGATTGGATTTATCTGCGCTTTTCAAGGCACTTTAACATTGGGAGTGGGGTCATCTAGACCCCATAGGATAGCACAAGGGTTAAGAAATAATGAAAACATCTAATGGCTTCAAAGTTAATGTATATACATCAATTTTAACCAAAATTCTTACAGAATCAATTATTTTCTTTTTACTTTGCATGGTAACAAGCGCAAACAAAGTCAAAACATGAAATAAAATTAATTTAAAACTTATAATAAAGCAGAATTGCAGTGTTAAACACTTAGTGAATTAAACTGTTACTGTTCAGGCTAGGTCAGGTCAACAGCATCATCAGGTAAAAATGTTTTTATCCTTAGTAACAATGAAATAATTATGAGAAAGCTTGTCATTAGTTACTGTCAAAGCATGAAGCAGCACAATTCCAGAAACTCTTTGCCACTGAAACTTAATTATACACAATTTGTTTTGACGTCTTATAAACTGCAGCTGTTGAACCTTGTCAGCGTAGTTTGTTGTTTTTATAGGTTAAATTCAATGTTGTGTTGCAGAATCAGATGGAATTCTTGTATCCATCCATTCACTGTGAATTTGCTCTTGTTTTCCTCATGGGGCTTTCACTCTCCATTAGTCTGAGCATAAGCACTGGCCACATGCTTCAGACCTCTGTTTATACCCACTAATGACTTGTCTCATACTCTGGCTGTCCACACATGGAACTAATTCTTTGAGTAACACCAACTTCATTCTGTAAAACAATCCGTTACCAGGGCAATAGGTGGTGTTGGTACATCCACCATGAGAGATGCAGCAGGAAGTGGTTGTAAATGACTGACTACTGCATTCAGAGTTTATGGGGCTTTGGAGTAGCAAAACAAAGATGACATTAGTTTCCACACATGGACCTTGTCTGCAAACAGAGTCAATGTGTTTGTCTTGGTCAAGCTGGTGTACAAGCTTAAAAAACTATGTTAGAGTGTGACAAAGCTCAACTTAAAGCCCCACGTAACAAATATGATCTTTTTTAAACGGCATCTTTGTGTGTGCTCCTGATTCATAACAATTTGAATAAAGAAATACTCAGAAATGTAGTTTTAAGGTTAATTTTCTTTATTTACAATATTTCCTCCATCATCAGAAAAGTGATGCAGGAATGTTAAAAAACAAACAAACAAACAAAAAATGTTTTCATAAGAGTGGGTCTTTAAAAAAAGGATTTTAGGAGCCATATGCTAAGATCACAAATACAACTGCAATCGCATGATGAGGAGGCATCGGCAGAATGTTACGGTCAGGCAAAAAGATTGAAACTCAGATGCAGGAAGGACTCAGACTCGGCCTCCAAAACTCAGAACAAACAGAAGAAGCACTGTTGCACACAACAGGAAAAACACTTTTTAAATTCAGAGAACCTAATTAGTCATAGACGGCAGCTGTGACTGTTTCAGGGAGAAACCAGAGGAGGAGGGCTTTGGAAAAGTCACAATCATCCTGGGAAGAACAAAACAGAGGAAAACCAAAAACCAAGAATCTTTACCATTTTAGTCAGGTAGTCAGTCAGTCAGGCTGGGATGACGCCATTACAAAATCAGGCGACAACTGGGCAGCCACAAAACATAGTCATGTTGTGTTTTTACCTTTTTACAGTGTTGTTATATGCTGTAATTCTCATTTCTGTTTAATTATTATTTCTTGTTTACTATTTTAAACTAATACATATTGATGATTATTGATAAGATTAGATTGTTTTCATGATGTATTCTTTTTATTGTTTATTTTATTCTGTGTGGTGAATGCAAGGAGCTTTAATAAAGCCTCTGTTCTATTCTATTCTATTCTATTCTATTCTATTCTATTCTATTCTATTCTATTCTATTCTATTCTATTCTATTTGATTTTTGTTGTAATTTCACCTGTCTTTTTAGGGAGACACATTTGTCATATGTTTTAGGGACCACAGATGGAAAAAAGCCTTTTTGCTAACTCTGATACATTTGCAGAGATGCTTTTTACTGTCCCTGTCAGAAAAAAAAAATCTAGTTCACTCCGATATGACCAAAATGCTGCATGATTGCAGTCATGAAAAGTCGGAGTGTAAATATTTGAGCCTAAGGCAAGTGAACGTTTTTCCCAATTGCTGGGGAGCCTGTTCAGTGTTCTGCGTGAAAACGCCTCACGTGTCAAATGCTATAACATTGTGGTGTGTTAATGCTTAAAATGGGTCAAGGAGGATGACTGCTGACTGAACACAGCAGGCTTCTCTCTATGTACTACAAACGTTTAACCCTCCAGTGTGACCACATTCATGCAAGAGCACGTGGAGCATCCACTTTTAACCTAAAGACAAAAACCTCACCTAAAGCTGTAATTTGCTTATACACGCCTTTTGAAATGATTAGAAACTTAATTTTTTCTGCAGTTTCTTGTTTAAGGAACGTTTTCTATGTGTAAACTGAAACGACACAATCAAGACGGGTGTACTTGAAGGTTTCTGCACACAAAAGAAGTTGACTTTGGCCTTCAGCTCTGTTGATAACGAACATTAGGGATGGTTGATAGTGGAAAATTACAACACACCAGAATGTCAAGAACACAATGGAAATTCCTGAGTTTACACTCATGTGTGTTTAATGCTTAACCCCGCTGCTAAAAAGGAAGACATAGATCAATTAAAAAGATTCTGATAACTCAGAGCACCATGACTGAGCTGATTGAGTAGCAATCGCCACATAATGGGGACCCATATGTGTGGTAATTATGGAAATAAGTGACCATTAGATTTGAGAGGCAGCGGATCAGAGCTTTGGGGATACATGTATGATTGGTGGCCAGGTATGGCCTGTCCATGTGCTCTGAGAGATCATCAATTACAGAAAAGGATCCTGCCATCACTTGCATCTATTCTGGTTCAAAAATAAAGTCTGGCTATATTCTTTTCCCAAAATTGAGTTGTATTTTTGTATTTTTTCTTTTTCTTTCTTTTTACTCTTTGTCCTCTTTTTTTCTTTCTTCGTTGTCTGACTCTGTTTTTCTGTCTTCAAGCCAAAATGTAATGAACACCTGCTGTGGATGACCTCTGCTTCTAAACTGAATCTGACAACAGAATATTGCAATGTTTTTTTCTCATCTTTTATATCCGACCTCACAAAAGCTGTTCCATGTGTTACAGCTTTGTTCAATAAAACCAAACTACATCGTATTCACTTGTGGGCCACAATGAAAACCCTATTTCAGCTATTCATTTATGAAAAAAAAATGCAAAAAGCCAATCAGATGCAACCAGGAAGAATGTAAGAAAGAAGTTTTATCACCGTTTACAAATCAGTTCAATTTCTGATTCCGCACAATCTACTCTACACATAATAAGTTAGAGATACTGTCATTTACATCAGTGCTTCTCCTATCTTGTCTCAATTTTAATGAAATACACAAAAGTTCCTTTGTTATTACTAATAATTAATGAGAAGAAACACAATTTTACGTAGTTTGATATTTACCCCCAAAAATGAAAACCAAAAAAAAAGAAAGCCCCAAATAACCAAAACTGACAATGTCAATAGCAGGTTAATTCCACCATTTGCCTCAAAAACAGCCTAACAGTAACGTCTTCTGCTCCTCACTAGCCTCATGATGTTGTTCTGAGGTGTTCCACTCTTTAACAAGTACTACAAGCAGTTCTACAGATCATTTGGTGGTGGGGTACAATCATCAAGTCTCTGCTTCAGCTGATCCCAGACGTCCTCTATGGGGATCAGGTCAGAGGTCATTGCTGGTCTAACCATATGAGACTTCCTGAAGTTTAGTTGTGACAATTCTGGTACCATGTGGTGGAGCATTATCATCCATGAACAGACAGTTGGGGGTGTTCTGATGGAATCAGGGGATGATGATGGTTCTAAGATGTCTCTGGGTTAAGAACCTGCAGTGACTAGACCATCTACAAGGTGTTTGTACCTTGTAGAACCTACAAAGGTTTTTCACTGACTAGTAGTGCCTGTCCAGACTGTTGCTCCTCCGTCACCAAAGTGAACTCTGAGGACCATGTTGAGGTTGGCGTATCGCTCACCTCGCCTTCTCCATCAACACTGACGACTGTCCTTTCTGCAGAAGGTGACCCAACACTCATCAGCGAACAGGACGGAAGACCATTGCTGCCTTGTCCAGGTCACATGGTCCACTGCAAACGTTCACAGCGGTGTCTTGGTGTCAGTGGAGTCACCTGCAACGTTAATCTGGTATTCAAGTCAAAGCGATGGAGTTGGTTGGTTTGTCTAGAAATTCCAGTACCCCTAACTTCTTGTAAACAGGCCTGCAGCTGTGTGGCATTTGCTAAACCATATCTGAGGTCAGAGGTCCTTAGGTTCTGACTGAACTTCTGTCTGCTACCAACCTGAAGAGGCGCTATGACCAGATGGAGCTGCTCGTCTGTTAAGTGACGTCATGTGTTCACGGCTGTTTAAATCATGAACTTGGAATTACTGACCATCAAAATCAGGATTTTAGACGCACAGAATGTTGACATTGATGTTGCATTAAAAAAAGGTTTGTCTTTTAGAATTGTAGTTTTGACCCCAATAAGAAAAACACACTAAACAACCAATATGTAGAAAACCCAGAATGACTTGTGTTCATCAACCCAATACAACTGTCTCCCTTTACCAAAAATCTGTGAAGTGACACAAACTGTGTATGCAACATCTTCTGAGTTTTTTTACTATAACCCTGACTTATTGTAGTAGCGTAAGTTCAATTTATTGCTACGATTCGTTTTTGTCCTACTACCTTTAGTGTGTTTTATAAGTTTCAAGATCTCTGCACAGTTATGAACAACCACTTCATTAGTTCTTTGCATAACATATGGGGAAAATAAGGCCGATCTGCTGACCATCAGACAGCTAAAGGTGTCTGTCTTTGTTTCATGAAAACTAATCCCGAAGATACTTGATGAAATCTGATCAAACCTGAGGAGCTGTGCTGTTGGTGTTGAAGGCTGTGAAATGGTTGTCAACATTTCTTAAGATCCAAAAATGCTCTTATTTAAACAACATAAAAGAATGAAGGTTTATTTTTATGATATGACTTTAAGGTTGTGTCATAATTGGCTACAATAGCTCAAATACAAAAAGTAAATTAATGTTTTCACCTGAAATGCACTGAATTTATTTTGCATCTCACAAAAAAATTAAAGCAAAAAAGTGCACATTGTCATGATTCCCGGAACGTGGCGGACCCAGGTGGTGAAACCCAGAAACAAGACTGGCGAGTAGCAGGTAGGAAGAGTTTAATTTGATTCCTCTCCGAGAAGTTTCTGCTTGGGATGGTGATGGTTCAGAGATGGCTGTGGCGTGTGGCGAGGGTGGAAGAGCTGGTGGATCAGTGATGACCGAGACGTCTGCCGTATTCCAAGGGGTTTGGTTGTAGAGGGTCCACCTGATGTCACTCGTGATGAGATTTTCCTGTAGCAGGAGACCAACGTTAGGGCAAGAACAAGAGCAGGGTAACAGCAGAGCAAAGCTAGACGTGAGACCAGGGTAGTCACCATAGAGGGCAACGATCTGGCGTTGAATGATGGGGTTGAGTCTCCTTTTAAACAGCAGGGCTGATGAGGTTGAGTGGCAACAGCTGGAGGTGGTTAGGAGTGGAACTGAGTTGGAGGGGGAGGAGACTGACCAGACCATGACACACATAACTCTATCACACTACACCTGTGCACAACTTGGACCATTTATTCAGTGTTTATGAGTCTCTCATTTTTGTTTCCAGTCAGTTATGAGTTAGTTTCAAAAGTTTCCCACCTTTTTTGCACTCCATGGCCTAGTTGAATTGAAAACAGCTTCAGACACCTGCAACCTCTCCAGAACGACCCGTGCAGATTTGTTGCAAGTGTCGTAAATATGTTTAAAATTCCTTAAAAGAGAGGCTCTTCATCTCAGACATGAAATTAACAACTCTGGTAAACGTTTTAAAGGTATTTTAGAAACTCCCTTTTCAAATGTTATTTGTCTTTTGTGTGAGAAAAGACAGGGGGAGAAAATGCAATTTTTCCCCAAAGTGCTATACAATACACCCCACCCTTAACAAATAGTACTATTAAATCAAATATGATGCCTTGTTATTTGTTATTTGTTGGCTTCTGGGAACAGAAGGAACAAAAAAAAGCCACATCAGATTTTGCGGGAGGGGGGAAGAGACTATGTGCCCTGTGTTAAAAGCCTTTGCATGTCATGGTTCCACACCCCCAATTACACGGAATGAAGCCCTGCTGTGACTAATACAGAAACAGATCATCACACAATTTCCTGTTAAGCTGAATATTTTACTTAGGCGATTAGAGGGGATTATCACATCTTTGAAAGTTTAACCAATGGCAGTCCATTTTGTCATTTAAAAATATGCTTTATTTTCCCCAATAGCTTTAATTCTCAGCCAATATGCATGATCATTCACCTGCTTTTGAGGCTTTTTCTAAGTTAGTTTATCTGACTTAGCTTTGGTGACAACTTTAATATTTTTATTTATGTATTACAATAAAATGCTCACAAATCTACTCTTCCAAATGTAATCTTTTTTTTAATTCACAGTTTTTTATGTATTTAATTGTATTAAAAAGAAAAATCCTTTCAAATTACTACTTTTTATAGTTACTTTATAAATGTGAACAATGTTACAAATCCAATAAAAATCCTGTTTTTGGTGTTTTAACATGTTCTTGTGGCATTTTTCTGATGATGGATGAACATATACAAAAAAAATTGAATCTAAAATTGAGTTTCTGAGGATTTCCTTTTTCAAATCACAGTAATTCATAAGCAAAATATACAATTATAAAAATCTTGTGTAGAAAATACACTGCTTGCTGCTCCGCTCTAATCCGATGCATCCATTTGTAGACAAATAGATCCATGTACGTCTTTGTTATATCCAGTCTGAGCTGGAATTTGGATCAAAATGGTATGGCTGGATGTTATGATGGGGTGGGCTGTAAGCTTGTGGGAGAACGTGCAAACAGATGGGTGCCGGAAGGTGGGGGGGGCTTGCTGCACTGCCAAATGTCCCGCCCACAAATCGGAGGCAAATTTCTAATAAACTCCTGTCCTATAAATTAACATTTTTTTAAATTTAACAATTAATAATTATAATTAAAAGGCCACTGGCAATGATTCAAAACTAGATCAAAAGATTATTGAATTAGGACTGTCATTTTTTTTCTAACTTGTCCTGTCCAACAGCTGGGCAAACAGATGAGAGCTGAAGGCCTCTTGTCCTGTCTTGGACATATTTTACTGTTACAATGGGGGTTATGAATCTTTTGACACACTAGATGTATATTTGAATGAACCCCTTTTGTAATTTAGGCTAAACTTTATTCATTTTAATTGTATTTGAAAACCTTTTGTGTTGGACCGGACGGAAAAGGAAAGGAGGGAGGAAGAAAGAGGGATATTGGAGAGGGGGGGTAGGAAGGTGATTATGGGGGGGGGGGGGTAAACCATGAAGCAGCATAAGACAACAACCTTCTGGATGTTTATCATTACAGTACGGTTAACATGTAATACAAAACTAGAAGGGGCGGGGCCTGTCCACACACACACTCAAATGACTGTTATAAACATACCTGTTGGCTGCAAAAATGTCCACATGTCAGGATGTACACAATACAAACACTGTTCCCAGACGCATACTTATGCCTTCAAACCAACTAGTGTGAGATATTTCATTCAATCACACAAGCTATCCCAATCCGTCCCAATCCGTCCCAACGGATGGATTGGGACTGTAATCTTTCAATGGAAAAAAAGACCTCCTTGTCTATTAAGTTTAAAACACATTAGATATTTGTTTACTTAAATTTAGTAGATTGATTTAACGTCAGTCAGAAGTTTGGATATTTTGGCTTTTTATGCAACCTTGGGAAGAACGAAAGGAAAAACTGAATTGCATTAAACTAGAGTCTTGGTATTCAGTGGAAATCAAAGTAAAAAGAACATGAAATCAACAGATTTCACACTAGAAACAAAGGTAGTTTTTCTACTACGAGGTGGCACATCTTACTGTAATCTAAAAATGTAATGAAAAACCTTCCAGAGAAGTGTTGACATTGCTCTTTCTAGAAATGACGAATTGCATATGACTTTCAGTGGGTTAACCTAATAGTGTGTTGCCGTTACTGCTTGTTTTGGTTGAGTCTTCCGACCATTAGTGGGAAAGTGATACATTCCTCTATATAGCAGCTTCTATGAACAGCTGGGAAAATCCTCATTTTCAGATCCTGGCATCAGCAACTCTTCCCGGCACAACTTTTCCTCCCCCGGGCCTGTTTTAACTCGCCTGCTGACAAATGCCCCAACCCACAGACGGTTTTCATTTTGCAACATTGGAAGAGTCTCAAAAGTCATTCCAGCTGCAGGCGCAGATAAGACCGGTCTGAACTAATTGCCAAAAACATGACTCTCTTTTGACAGTTTTGTTTAGGACCTGCACTTTACGGATCCTCGCATCCAGGTTTTACAGCATTCACCCGCCCACAGTCACAGGTGTAACAGGTTTGTAACCTGCTGCCACATTACTGACCTCCGTCCTTCATAGCTCGCCTTTCATTAGACTCATTCCTGCTGAGTAAACAACAATACGTTTCAATGCTGAGTTCTAAGAGCCTTCAAATGTTTGTAGAGCATCGTGAACCCACATAAACTTGTCTGCATAAAAAAACAGGAAAACTTTGCTGGTCTTTTAATTATGATTATACTGTTTAGGAAAAAAAAATTGTGCCGTTTTCATGGACATAGTATCTTCAAAGTGGTAGTTGTTTATTAGAAATTCACCTCTGAGTTGTGGGCTGGACTGTTGGTGTGCAGCAACCCAGCCCCCCTTTCCTGTCATCCAGAACTGAGAGCTCTATGTTTACACACCCTCCCTCTAGCTTGCAGCCACTCACACCACTGACCTAACATTTCAATAAGGAGAGAGCTTGGAAAAAAGAAAGATTTATTTGTGACACAAAAGGTGTGCATGAAATAAGTCCATAGTCTTTGGCGGTTAGGCTCAATGACATCCTGCATGCTGGTGGTTTGGACCACAGATGAATAAAGCCCGGAGCCTAGACTTGATGGGGGTTAAGGACCAGTCTATGACAAAGCATTGCTCTAGGTGGGGTTGAGGTGGAGAAAGGCCAGCAAAACTGTCTGAAGATAAATGTCCACAAATTTAAAAGCAAATATTTGATTTTGATTGGCTGAAAAAAAAGGTAGGCGATTTAGTTATTGGTTAAGAGTTAAGATTTAATTGATGAGTGTCATACACAGTGAGTGACGTAAGAACGCTTCACCAGAATCGAGGTAGATCTTGCTTGAAACTGCGCCAAAGCGTCACTATTGCTGCAAAAAAAATGGAGAGTGATATTGGAGCTCTCCAGCTGTAGAGTTTAGAGCCAGATTCCAGCTCAGACGAGAAATAAAAACCCTACATGGATCTATCAGAATGGAGCTTGTGGCCCGCCGATTGTCGTTTGTACGAAACACTACAAGCTTTTCCAAACGTATTTTTTCTTGTACTCCTTATTTACCACGCTTTGAATAAATAAATACAGAGAAAAATGCAATTTTAAGCTTAATTTTCTTTAAAGATGTCATCCATTGGAGTCAGTCTTTCAAGTTTTCAGTTTGTTGAATGAATAAAACTGATTTAATGTGCTTAAAAGAAGTTCTTTGCGCCATGCCAAATTGAGTTTTGCAGGTGTAAATTAGATTAAAGGATTAAAAAGAAAAAATATTTGACTTAAAATAGTAATGTTCTTCAATGACCAATTAAGCTGAACTTGGCAGCATTTTCAAATTCCTTGTGCAGCTGTGAATTATTGTCAAGAGGCTAACACTGCCGTCATTTCTACCTCCGTTCTTCTCATCCTCCACTCCTGTTATCACAAAACCTCTTTCTGCTTAGTGTCCTCCTCTTGGACTCTCCCACCTCAGCCCCTCAAGCCCCTTCATAGTTATTGAATGAGTTGTTTGGATGAGCTCACTGGAAAAAAGTTGTTTTCTTTTTGTGTTTGCCTTCACAGGAAACTGGAGAAAGAACCTTAATTTTCTTAAAAAACACAAGGAAATCTTGGTTCTTGACATTTTAAACTACACTATGATAGATTATGCAAAAATTTAATAAGTAGGAAAAACTATAGATGCTGTAAAGACAAAAATGGCAGTCAAATCAAAGGTTTCCTCTTTATATTTTCACACTTTGTAATGAAAAATGCTTACATTTGATGATAAATATTTACAGAAAAAATAACACTGTCCAGTTCTTAAGAGAGACCATAAAAAGACACAAAAGAAATGTCAGCAGGTCTTTTTTGTGTGTTTTTTTGGTTCATTTGTTTAGATATTTTTCAGTAAAGTCATCCAAAAAAGTTCATGTGTTCCAAATTTTGTCTTAAAACATCTGCTCCTCCTCACAGAGACTAAAATCAGGTCAATTAGCTTATCAAGTGCCTATACAGTCAAAACATCTTTCAGATACCTTGTAAAACTATGGTTTCATAACATCTCAAATGTGTACATTTAGTCATACAATGATTTCAGAATTACAATGATGTAAATTAGGTTTAAACAGTCAATACAAAAATGAATAAAATGAAACATGGGAAAGTTTTCAGATTGATACTAATAACCTTTTTACATTACAACATTAATAATTGTGGAATTAAAAAACATGTTTTTTCAATTGTTTCTGTGACCCAGTTTACTGACGATGAGCACAAAGCTGAACAAGACCTTAGCCCCTGTAAAGTTTAAAAGCATTTAAAGCAAAGAGTTTATTTTAAACTGAAATGTAAGTTTTCCTAGATAAGAAGTTTATTTTGAAAGAGCCTTTAGTTTACATCATTTCCTGTTAAAATCTTTCGGTCTCTTCTTGGATCTTCCCGCAAGCATGACAGACTCTTGTGAGCTTAATCCATGATCATCCACTGTCATCATCATTGAGGCAATGCTGTAAGTTTATCCAGTAAAAGTTAAAGAATTATATAATGTGGTTTGTTGTGAGTTTGAAATAATTTGGAGAAGTTTTTATATTTAAAGTTATATTTTAGTCTGTAAAGAGATACTTACTAAAATATAAAGCTTTATTTATAACTGCACCTAGAAACATGTTTTGAAGTTATGTACTGAATGTTATTTTATAATGTTTGTTGCAGTTTTCACCGAAAGTTGTTGAAGAATTGTGGAAGTAAATGGTGAATCTTACGACGACTTTCTCTTCATTCAACGCGGTTTAGCTGGATGTTTAGTAAGCAGTTTTGACACGCTGAACAAGAACATTACAGTGAAAAAGCATTATTTGATGATTGAGAGTGAGCAACATGGCATCAAGTCACAGATCATCCTCACGCAGTGTTAGGAGCACCAAAAGCTCAACGTCATCAGCAAGTGTGGTGCAAGCCAGAGCCAAAGCTGAAGCTGCAAAAGTAAGAGCATCATATGCTGGTGATGAAGCAAAACTTAAGTTCGAAAAGGCTGCAAGAGAAGCAGAAAGAAAAACAAGAGAAGCACAAAATCAACTGGAAGCAATTCGGATTGACACCGAATTAGAAGTATTAACACTAAAAAGAGAAGCAGAGGCAGCTATTGTGGAGGCTCAGGTTTTAGAGGAAGCTGCAGCAATGGAGTTTGTGGTTGATGATGAAAAGGATAAATCAGAAAATATAAAAATTCAGCGAACAAAGGACTATGTTCAGTCGCAGATTGAGTTCAAGAAATCATCTTCAAGTTCCTCTTCAAAAGATCCACAATCAAAATCAGCAAGAAAGGCAGAGTCACAAAATAGCTTTGTAACATGGGACCCGCCACCAAACCCTTCAGGGTTACAACCTGTTGGTGAAAGACTAAGCTCAAGAAGAGAAGATAATGTTGGCTTGCAAACACCAAATGCAAGTAAGCAAATCGAATCAGAAAGACAATTTAAAGCGGAAAAAACAAATGCCATCATGAATGTACATGCTCCATCATATGTACCCCCACATGATACCTCTGCCATGATGCTGCACCAAGCTGAGCCGCTAGCACAATACTTGGCACGGCGAGACCTTGTCACCTCTAGCCTTTACCAGTTCGACGACAAACCAGAAAATTTCCGAGCATGGCAGTCATCATTCAATAACGCAGCTGCTGATGTCAATCTTACAGCTAGTCAGGAGCTAGACCTCATGATTAAGTGGCTTGGAAAAGAATCTGGTGAGCAGATCAGGCGTGTCCGCTCCGTCTACATAAACAATATTGATCTGGCCCTGAAAAAGGCATGGGAAAGATTATGCGACTGCTACGCTGCTCCGGAAATAATCGAAAAGTCGCTCTTTCAACGACTGGACAGTTTTCCCAAGATCTCAGCCAAAGATAACACTAAATTACGTGAACTGGGAGATCTTCTCATGGAAATCCAAGGAGCTAAAGAGGATGGATACCTGACTGGCTTGTCATATTTGGACACATCGCGTGGAATCGCACCAATTGTGGATAAACTTCCATATGGACTGCAGGAAAAATGGATGTCTTCAGGATCATCGTACAAAGCAGAAAACAATGGTCGCTTTCCCCCCTTTGTTTTTTTTTGTGACTTCATCTGTCACGAAGCAAAAAAGAGAAATGATCCTAGCTTTATGTATCAAGGCATAACACCAAGCACTAAACCTGAGAAATGGTTTGTAAAGAATTTCAATCCAAACAAACCCATCACAGTTCATAAAACAAATGTCTCTTCTGCCAGCATAGATCTCAATAAGAACTGCCCTCTGCATGACAAGCCACACCCTCTCAAAAAATGCAGAACATTTAGGAAAAAGCTCATTGGTGACAGATTAGCCTTCCTCAAGGAGAAACGAATATGCTTCAAATGTTGCTCCTCAACCTCCCACCTTGCCAGAGACTGCAAAATGTCTGTGAAATGCTCTGAATGTGGAAGTGTCAATCATGATGTAGCCATGCATCCTGGACAAGTACTTCAAAATGCCAAGATCTCTCCACCACCGCAAGAGAACGGCGGGGAGGAAGAAAAGTCTAACATGTATGATGTTAGCACAAGTTGCACTGAAGTTTGTGGTTCAGGTCAATGGGGTCGCTCATGTTCCAAGATCTGTCTTGCTAAGATTTTCCACAAAAGCAACAAGATGAAAACTGTCAAAGCTTATGTAATTTTTGATGATCAAAGCAACCGATCTCTGGCTCGGCCAGAGTTTTTTGACCAGTTTTGTGTAGAAAGTGAGCCATTCCCCTACCACCTTACAACTTGCTCTGGAACGGTGAAGACGTATGGCAAGCAGGCAGAAGGGTTCCAAATTGAGTCACTGGATGGCAAAACTCTAATTTCTCTTCCACCTCTCCTGGAGTGTCAATCCATCCCAAACAACCGGGCTGAAATCCCAACCCCAGACTCAGTTTTGCATCAACCACATCTCCAGCACATTTCCCAGTGTATTCCAGAATTGGATCCAAAAGCAGAAATACTCCTGTTGCTTGGAAGAGATGTACTTAGAGTACATAAAGTCAGAGAGCAGATCAATGGACCAAACAATGCCCCCTTTGCTCAGCGTCTGGATTTGGGTTGGACAGTGATTGGTGAGGTCTGCTTAGGCAAAGCACATAAACCCACAGTCAATACGTTCAAGACCAGCATATGGCAGACCAATCGCCATTCAATCTTTGAACCCTGCTCCAGCTCAATGTGTATAAAAGAAACGGAAGAAGATTTCAACAGACCTGGCAAATCACCAGAGAAGATGCTAGGACACTCTGTCTTCAGTTGCACAGATCATGACAATAAACTCGCTCTGTCAAGGGAAGATGCACTCTTTTTAAAGATCATGGACACAGCTGTATACAGGGATGACGCCAACAATTGGGTTGCACCACTCCCATTTAAAGAACCACGTCAGCGCCTCCCAAATAACAAACAGCTGGCTGTTAATCGATTTACCTCTCTCCAGCAAACGTTAAAAAGGAAGCCTGTGATGCAAGAACAATATTTAGCGTTCATGGGAAAAATATTAGCCAATGGTCATGCTGAGGTAGCTCCACCTCTGAACCAGAATGAAGAATGCTGGTACTTACCATCTTTCGGCGTATACCATCCACAAAAGCCAGACCAAATCAGAGTTGTGTTTGACTCCAGCGCCAAACATTGTGGAATCTCTCTCAATGATGTGCTCCTCACAGGACCCGACCTTAACAACTCTCTTCTTGGTGTCCTTCTACGTTTTCGGAAAGAAAAAATTGCTATCCTTGCAGACGTTCAACAAATGTTCCACTGTTTCTTAGTGCATAAAGACCACCGCAACTTCCTCCGCTTTTTGTGGTACAAGAACAATGATCTCAGAGAGCCTGTCATTGAGTACCGGATGAAAGTCCACGTCTTTGGCAACACACCATCACCTGCAGTTGCTATCTACGGGCTGCGGAGGGCCATCAGAGAAAGTGCTCAGAAACATGGTGATGACACAGTCCTGTTTGTTGAAAGACACTTTTACATGGATGACGGTTTAATATCTGTCTCCTCAGAAGCAGGAGCCATCAACCTTCTCCAACGAACACAGACTTCACTCGCAGAATCCAACCTTCGATTGCACAAGTTTGTGTCAAATTCCAAGGCAGTCACGGAAGCATTCTCCCCTGATGACTGTGCTGCTGTAGTCAAAGAGCTAGATCTAAGTGGAGAGGAAGTACCCATGCAAAGAAGTTTGGGACTGCTCTGGGAAATCCAAACAGACACCTTCACCTACGCTGTATCAAACATGAGAAAACCATACACTCGCCGTGGAATTCTTTCCACTGCGAACAGTGTCTTTGACCCCCTGGGCTTGTTGGCACCCGTCACCATCCAGGGAAGAGCCCTTCTCAGAGAACTTACAATGCAGCTGTCAGATTGGGATACGCCACTTTCAGACGATAAGTTCAGGATCTGGGAGAGTTGGAGAGACTCCCTTCAAGATTTAAGAGAGATTCATGTTCCACGGGCATATACATCTTCCTCAATGGAAGCAGTGCACACAGAATTGCATGTCTTTTCAGACGCCTCAAACAAAGCTATTGGCGCCGTGGCTTACCTAAAGACTGTTCAGGAAGGTGGAAAAGCTGAGGTGGGATTTGTAATGGGCAAGGCTAAGCTAGCTCCTCAGTCAGAGCCAACCATCCCTAGGCTTGAGCTCTGTGGTGCTGTTCTCGCAGTTGAAATGGCAGATCTTATCCAGGATGAGCTTGATCTAAAGTTTGATGCTGTTCAGTTTTACACAGACAGCAAAGTCGTCCTTGGATATATTTGTAATGAGACAAAGCGTTTCTATACGTATGTCCATAATAGAGTCCAACGTATACGCCAGTCTTCAACTCCAGAGCAGTGGAATTATGTTCGCACAGAGGAGAACCCTGCAGACCACGCATCAAGATCCTTATCAGCATCTCGCCTTTCCCAAACATCTTGGTTTACTGGTCCTTCCTTCCTGCATAAGACATCAACAGCCACAACACAACCTACAGGGAGGTTTCAGCTTATTGAACCTGAGAAAGACTCTGAGATCCGTCAACAAGTGCAAACATGTGCTACTTACGTTGAAGAAGCAATGTTTAATGTTGATCGTTTCCACCGCTTCTCCACTTTTGCTTCCATTGTTAAAGGACTTGCCTTCCTCATCCACATGGCACGAGCCCACAAACAGTCAAACCCAAAAAGCAAGTGCAGTGGATGGCACAAATGCCATCTACCTCGCACTGCTGATGAAATGGCTCAAGCAAGAGATGTTGTATTGAAAGCGGTTCAGAGGACAGCCTTCTTAAAGGAATTGTCAGCGCTGCAATCCAACCAAGCAGTGGCTAAAAACAGCCCCTTACAAAAACTAAGTCCAACCTTGGATGGTGGATTGTTATGTGTTGGAGGTAGACTCAATAATTCTGAACTGACATCTGTGGAAAAGAACCCAATAATCCTTCCTAAGGACAGCCACATCTCTCTGCTACTCACACGGCATTACCATGTTCAGGTAAAACATCAAGGCCGTCATCTGACAGAAGGAGCAATCAGAGCTGCAGGCCTATGGATTCTGGGAGGAAAAGCACTAATTAATTCAGTTATCCACAAGTGCGTGACCTGTCGCAGGCTGCGAAGGAAACCAGAGGAACAATGCATGGCTGACTTACCTTCAGAGCGCCTTACAGCTTGTCCTCCATTTACATACGTGGGACTTGATGTCTTTGGGCCCTGGTCTGTCACAGCTAGACGTACCAGAGGTGGGCAAGCAGAGAGTAAGCGATGGGCCATTATGTTCAGCTGTCTTAGTTCGAGGGCTGTTCATATTGAAGTGATTGAGTCAATGGACTCCTCCAGCTGCATAAATGCTCTTAGACGCTTCTTTGCACTCAGAGGCCCTGCAAAGCAACTCCAGTCCGATTGTGGTACAAACTTCATTGGAGCATGTAAAGAGCTTGGCATGGACAAAACTGTGCAGAAGTACCTGAGTGAACAGGGATGCAGCTGGAAGTTTAACCCGCCACGTGCATCACACATGGGAGGCTGCTGGGAGCGCATGATTGGCGTTGCCAGGAAGATTCTTGACTCTATGTTACTACAGCAAAAGAGTAATCTAACTCATGAAGTGCTTTGCACATTTATGGCAGAAGTAACCGCCATTATGAATGCTCGACCACTCTTACCTGTATCAGCAGATCCACAGCAACCTTTTATCCTCTCACCATCAATGCTCCTTACACAGAAGTCAGGAGTTCCCCCTCCTCCTGGAGACTTTAACAACAAGGACCTTTACACAAACCAGTGGAGACGGGTGCAGGCCCTTGCAAATCAGTTTTGGAGCAGATGGAGCCGAGAATACTTACCCACTCTGCAAAGCAGACAAAAATGGACTACACCACGTAGGAATCTTCAAGTTGGAGACTTAGTCCTGCTCCGAGATAAGCAAACTGTTCGGAACTGCTGGCCAATGGCTAGAATTACTGCTACGTTTCCTGGACAAGATGACCTTGTACGGAAGGTCGAAGTGACAACAGTTGATCAGGGAACCCCAAAGACTTTTCAGAGGCCTGTCACAGAAGTTGTTCTGCTTCTCCCTACAGACTGATGTTTAGATTTCATTACAGTTATAGTGACCTCACAGAGGCCAGACGGGGAGTGTAAAGTTTAAAAGCATTTAAAGCAAAGAGTTTATTTTAAACTGAAATGTAAGTTTTCCTAGATAAGAAGTTTATTTTGAAAGAGCCTTTAGTTTACATCATTTCCTGTTAAAATCTTTCGGTCTCTTCTTGGATCTTCCCGCAAGCATGACAGACTCTTGTGAGCTTAATCCATGATCATCCACTGTCATCATCATTGAGGCAATGCTGTAAGTTTATCCAGTAAAAGTTAAAGAATTATATAATGTGGTTTGTTGTGAGTTTGAAATAATTTGGAGAAGTTTTTATATTTAAAGTTATATTTTAGTCTGTAAAGAGATACTTACTAAAATATAAAGCTTTATTTATAACTGCACCTAGAAACATGTTTTGAAGTTATGTACTGAATGTTATTTTATAATGTTTGTTGCAGTTTTCACCGAAAGTTGTTGAAGAATTGTGGAAGTAAATGGTGAATCTTACGACGACTTTCTCTTCATTCAACGCGGTTTAGCTGGATGTTTAGTAAGCAGTTTTGACACGCTGAACAAGAACATTACAGCCCCATTGACCATATTCAGGTTGATGATACTCAATGCACAAAAGCCATGTATTTTTGTAAGTGCTGTGCATTTTTATGACAGACTGTGTCATGGTGCCTCCGGGAGTCCTCTCCTCCCCCCTCCCTTCTCTGCTCTGCTTAGATTGGATCCAGCTGTTGGCACTCACCGCAACACCTGCCAGCTCTACTTAAGAGGAACCTTCACCAGCATTCATCGCCAGTTTGTTGCACCTCTATGGTGCATTACCTGGTTTCAAGTTTTTTTTCTCTAGTTTGCGCTTTCCATGCTTTGTACTAAATACAAGTTCTCCACCTCGTCTCCAGGACAGTTTTTGCGAGTGCCGACCTGGGTCCTATCTCCACACAGGCAGACTGGATATCACCAAAGATCCAAAGCCTCCAGTCACGCCTAAACTCCACGCCACGCCACTGCTCCCAGCCGCTTCACTAGAATTGCCACGCCGTTGGATATTCAACATTCAACTCACCCACTGGTCCTCGTCCATCATCATTGACAACTTATTGGAAAAAAACATCCTTAACTAAATCCATTTGGTTCTCCTTAGGTCCTTCCGGGTTTCAGCATCCGGGTCTGCTCAGCCTAGCTGATCATGACACACTGACTTCTCATCGTGTTTAAAAAAACACCTTTAGTACCAGCTACAAAGTTGATCTCCTTTTACAGATTTAGATCTATCACTTCCTAACTCCTCAAGAATTATTGTTAAGTTACTTGGAAAAATATTCAAAACTAGCTGTGGAGTTTTTACAGTGTTTGCATGCTGAGCTAGCTAAAGTGCCGTTCCCGTTACTGTACTTGCATATTTTTTACCAGAATATTGTGGAAATGTGATACATTACTCACTGGCTCAAGCTAAATAAAACAATATAACACACGATATGACTATATCAAGAATGTGGGTGTGGTTAGAAAAAAACCTCAGTTGCCAAAGAAATCCAAAAGTTTACTTTTGCTGATTCACAACGGTTACTACGGAGATAAAACTGACAGAAAAGCCACCATTTTGAAAAAAAAAAAGATTTTTTTCTCTCTCATCAATTTGTCACGTGGACTCTGACCAGGCTAGCAGAGGCAGAGGGAGGGGAGTCAGTCAGGCTATGTGGGCCGTGAGGCCTGTGGCGGAGCATCAACAGCTCTGCCAGTGCTAGAGAGTGAAAAGAGGGAGGCAGGGGTGGCGGTGAGTAGCACCTGTGGGCCGTGCAATGGTTTCTGTGCACATTAGGAGGTTCTAATTTTACTGTAATATTGTCTTTCCATGTTGCTTTTCCTCTTTTCTTTATTGTAGTTTAGCCTTGTAACTTAGAAAGTTATGTTTTAAAACTTTACAATTTGTTTGCAGGAAAATTTGGTTTTAAAAAGGCAACTTTTGTTCTTTGTTTATTGGCACAAGACAGAGTTCTTTCTTTACCCAATTTCATGCCTTTGTGTTAGTTTGTTATTTTATTTGTTGCAGGGGTGTGTGTGCTGTTTTGTTTTATTTACCTTTTCTTTTAGGCCCATCAGTGTGGCCTTCCTTCAGAGACGTTGGGGGAAAAAAAGGTACTGTATAAATACTCTTTGCTGGCTTTCCAGTCCTAAAAAGTCTTAGCCAGAAAGTCCCACACAGCAGCATCTACCAACCTCTGCTTTAGCACAGTAAAGAACATATGTTCATTGATGAAGGAAAATGGATAGATGGATGGATGGACAATTCTTCTTATTTCCATCACTCATGTTAATTAAAACATAGCTGGTATTTGTTAGATAGCACAGTGCCAGACCCTGTTCTGACTTGCTGCTCTGTCAGACTCAAAATAGGAGTTCTAACAATAAAACTGTTGTGAGTTTTTGCCTGTTCTTGTCATGGTTCGAACAATTTTTGTTAAAAGATCTTTTAAAAAATTATTTTACACATGTTAACATGTAATAAGCATCCCTGAAATTTAATCAATTATTTTGATTAAATTGGATACATATACCTGTTATTAGCTGCAGTGTTAGAACATGAACTGCAGCCTCAGTATGACAAGGAAATCATGGAAAACAGTGAATTAAATCCCTGCTACTGACTTGAATTATGCCCGTTAAAGGGTAAAAATGCGTCGATTGCACCCAATCATTTTTTGGGTCTCAGTCTGTCAAATTGACCCATTTTAGAAACAGTTGTTACGGTAAAAAGAAGCAGGGGAAGCTTTTCCGAGACAGATGTGTGTGATTGCTCATTTTTCTGTTTATTGCCCTGCAGAAAGACTGACTTAAGAATGTGTGAAAGTACCTAAAGATGTAAGTCAAGGGGAGGCTTGCATTATCGGACTGTAAAGAAGTCAAGGACGACCCAAGGGATGAGGAGTATGTTATTGTGAGGATAAATGATCATGAAAGAAAAGGAGAGGCTGTAACAAAGTAGATTAGGAAATGGTCTGCAGGGTAGAAAAAAACTGCAACCACTTGAAAGTGAGCACTTGAGCATTATAACCTTAAGACAGCTGCAGTAAGGCTATTATATTGCAACAACTGATTCTGCTGAACTAAACTTACTTTTTTGTTCTATAAATTATGGAGGTAAGGAATTGAGAAAGTCGTGTTTAAGAATACAAGAATATATAAATTTACATTTTTAATAAAACTAAACACTAGGATAACTCACCACACAATTAAAAAGATGTAAAAAGGCTGCTCAGAGAAAGCAGGAACAAAAGATCAGGCTGCACACAGAAAACTTGCACTGTCAGGATCCTGGTATCCTTCAGGGGGATGATCTTCTCACCTGCCAGCTATAAACTCACCAGCCGCCAGCCTCTATCTAGGACTCCTCACCCGTCAGCCGACGTCAGTCCGTCTGCTTCCTACGGTAAGTACTGTGCGAGTACTGACTCATGCTAAACTCTCAAGCCAAGCCTTATGCCAAGCTTTATGCCAAGTGCTACATTCTACCTGCTCACTTATCCACTCTGTGTTTTGCCCCTTCAGGAATTGCTACCAGCTTCACCTCCACCATTTGCCCCCAATTCAAGCAAGGCTCCACTCTTCAGTCTTCACAACCTCCAACAGACCAGCAGCTTATCTATTTTGTCATCCATCCAAGCCACGTTATTTTCAAGCCAGAACCCTCTACCACCACTGGAACTAAATAAAAAACTATTAGTTCATCCAACTAGTTTCTGTCCTGCTGCTGGGTCCAGACCCATTCAACATAACGCACCCGCACCTTGAACCGAAATGATGGGCCTCCAGCACAGTGCGCAGGGGGGGTGGGGTGCCGGTTGGGAAGGGATTTAAAAATCTGTATGGGATTTATGGCTCTTTGGAGGGAGTCAAATCTTTTGGATCAGTTCATTTCAAAATACTGGCTCATTTGGCTTTTTTCATTTTTTATTCTCTCTTAAGAAATCAGCCTGGAGTTTATTCATTTAATCAAATAATCACAGGATGGATGGTCTGAGATCTGGAGCAGTATAACTCAAATTCACATTTCCCACCATTTATTGAGTTTGAAGTATTTTGAAAATATTCATTATAGCTTCATTTGACATGTGTGGGCAAGATGTTAAAGTCTGATATGGATTCATTGTAAATTTTCCACTTCCATAACCTTTGAGTTACTGAGATCACTATTTACTCTTTGAATAAGGAGTGTGTATGTTCTACTTCGAATTATGCTATTAATGAAACAGCTAGACCAGGGGTCTGCAAACTTTAACACTAAAAGAACCATTTGGTCCAGTTTCTTACCAGCAAAACCGAATGAGAGTTGCAAAATTGAACTACTCTGTTCATAAAAATGCACTTAATTTATGTTTTGAAGCCGTTTGTAGCTTTTAGAGATTTACAATAATTAAATAACAGTTTTTTATTTTTCAATAAGCTACAAAACAATTTTGATTTATTTTACTCTGACAGCAGTACATACAAGTTCCTTTCAAAATAAAAGGTTGTGTCAAAAAAGATCCTCCTGATGCAGCAGATGTACTTGCACTTATCTATATAATGCACTTTTGTCATTTAAAAACTTTGCCTCAGAACAGGTACTGTTGTGCAGCAGGATATAAGACCTTATTCTGATAATAAACAGCTCTGACACTAGATTTAACTGTCATATTACTTAAAATAGGAGGCACATTTTTGCCTTTTTCGTGTCAGGAGCAGCTAAAAACAGGTTTATTTTACTATAAGATCATCTCATTTAAAAGAGATAAACATCAAATTACAAAATTTAACTTAAAAAAACACAATTTACAAACAATAAAAAGCAAACCAGGCTACTTTGAAGCTCCAGGGAAAACTTTCTGGTGAAACATTTTAACACAGGAACATTTTAACAAACAGAAAAAGTCAAAAAGTCATGACTTACTCCAGAATGATGACTGTGCAGACTGAGAAATGTCCTGATTTTGTTATAACATACAAAGTCAAGTGTGTATCAACACAGCTTTGGGAAGATGATTGTGTGGTGGTGAGAAAGTAGGGAAGTAACCTCCCAATTTTAGAATTACTTGGTTGATACAATTTAACCAAAACCTATTAAAATAGAGATTTAAAGTCATCTTAAACAGTTATGATTACTAAAATATAGAGATTAAAAAATAAACTGAACAAGGTTCCAGGACAGTGAGTCTTGTGCCTATAGTGGATGAAAATCTGCATTAACCTTTGTTATTATTTAAACAAAAAATAAGTGAAGCAAAATGCTTTAAGGTCCACTACAGCGAAAGTCATATTTGTGTTTTTAACATTATCCTGCAGCAAGTTTCTCACCATGGAGAGCATAAATAAAATAACGTAAGATTAAAACTGAGTATCTAGTATTAGGAGCAGATGAAAGTCCATAAAGGTCAAAGACATGTTGTCATTTTTGGGTCAGACTGGCCACAGCAGACATTACATCCCCAACTGTGTCTGTGCCTTTACTAGGGAAGTGTCACATATCCCAGGGTGGGTATATGTGACATATTTCCGAGGATGGGTGGACCAAAGACCAATTTTTTTTTGTATAATTTTACTATTTTTTAGGAATTTTTTCTTCTCAAATTCCTAATTTTTCAGGAATTTTTGAGCATATTTTTAGGTACTTCCTATGTTTTTTTTCCTTTAGTTGCACATACCACAGTTGAAAAAAAACCCACTATAACTTATCATGTTTTGAACTATTTTTTAAGACAAGTACTTTTTTTTGGGTATATTATATCGGGTAAAAATATCCCAGAAAAAGTGATGGTGTAAATTTTTACAACAAAAGTGTTTTAAGGTTATAGACACCAACAACACGATTTTCATTAACGTGGGTCTTTAAAAAGGAATCCCTTTGTCATTGTTAGAGCTAAAAAATGTGCTCATCCTTGAGCGGGGCTTTAATTGGCAGGTGGGTGGATTTATAGGCAGACTCAATAAAGATATGTCTGGACTTTGTCCTGCTCAATGGATGATTTTTAAGACTTTGTTGAGGGGTGGGGGGAAAGCTCTTGTAAGCAAATCATCACAGACTTCTTATTCAGTGTTCCTTAGGTTACTCAAAGATTAATTGTGTTCTGTGTACATGTCTGTGGACAATAATTAATAATAATGTTGTGTTTTCATATCTTAAATATCAAGCAAAAGTTGATTTTATTCAGTGTCTGTGTGTTTTACTCTGTCTTTTTGGTGTCTTTTTCCAATTTAATTGGGAAAAAACCGTAAGGAGTACTTAATCGACGTGTTGATAATACTTTTATCAAAATTTTTAGATCAGGATTGACTTAAATTTTGCAAAGAAACAGTGGAGACTAATTCATTGAGAGTGGTTTTGTGGCAGAAACATGTTTTTAATGTAAAAATATGTCACAATCAACACCAAATATGATTCTACACCATCGCTGTGGTCAGTGTCATTGATGTGTCTTTGTTTCCATCCACACTAACAGCTCAAAGCATTAAAGCATACCGGAAAAGGAGGAATACACTGATGTGTGCTGACATCCTCTTTAATGAAGACATTATAATGTCTGTACTCGCACCCCAAAGCGACTTCTGTCTGGAAGAATGCAATCAGCACTCTGTAACGGCACGCGCTCACACAACAGGGTTACTGAGTTGGTGCTGTCTGTCTGCATCACATCACATACACAAAGGACGACAGGAATACAGGGATTTTCAAGGAAACCAACTTAAATCTGAACTACACAATATTTTCTGAGGTAGCAGATCATGTTTAAAACTATCAACCTTGGACATTTTTTTAAATGTACTTTTATTTCAATCCTTTTTTCCAAATGCATTTTTATTTTATTCAGCAAAATTTCAGTTCCAATCTTCAGATCTTCAGATTTATCAGTAACGGGGCATAAAAGCTGCTTTTACATCATTTTTAGCTGCTGAGTGTCCCTTTCTCTGCTGTAAAGCGTGCTGATGTGCACGTGAGGCTAAACTGATTCAAACTGCTTCCTGATGAAGATAAAATGTGGACAAGACATAAGCGGCAGAGCTTCTGGCTCAAGGGCAAAGTGCCAGGCATCTGTAGATATCGGTTAGTGATACATGAGTTGGTAAGACGGCGGGAAAAAAAAGAAAAACGTAAAAATAAAGTGGTAAAAATGCAAATTCAAAGAACATCAGGGTTTGCATAAAAGATATGTACATTTGATCCTAAATATAAAATACTTTTTTGTCATTATGTGTTTTTTTAATCATCAGCTGTGTTATTTTTTTTCTTTATCCGGGATAAATGAATATTTTAGAAGCTGCTAAGATAATCTCCAAGCCCCCTGCGGCTCTGAACAGAATGAAGCATTTATCGGATAATGGAAAAGTAAATCCTGTTTATATATTATTGTTTTTCAGGATTTTCCAAAACCCTTTTCCCACCAAAGTTGGGTCGTTATGAAATATTTGTTAATAGTTAGTTATGTAAGAGTCATGAGAGCCTTGGAGGTGCCCGGTTATCTCATGACTGCTGTTATGAGAGGTCAGGGGTGATGGGTGGGCCCTCCAGATTTGGAATAAGACAGTCCTTGACCCCAACATCCCACGCTGCATTAACTGTATCTGCACAAATGAGCACATTTAAACCTATTTTGCTTTTCAAGCAAGTCACGCCTGGAGTTAAAAGGTTAAAATAGATACCAGTCATGGCCTCTTTTGAGATGCTCATTACTTTTTCTGCTGTTTTGATTTTTATATTTTTTAGGAGGCTTAAAAAAACAGAAGCACTAGATTCTTATGTATTTTCAATACCTAAAGAAAAGAGTCACTTACAACAAAAGTAGAAAAAAGAAGCTAAATGAATAAAACTTAAATATTTTAGAACAGATCTTTTATTTTAAGGAACTGTTTTATTGATTTTTTTTTTGACTAATTAAAACGCTCTGTTGTTTTAGTTTTGATTTGGATTCCTGCTTTCAGTCTGAAAGAAACACAACACCCAGCTACCACATCCACCATGTTTGCTAGACCAAAACAACATAACAGGAAATATTTTAAATGTCTACCTTTAACTCTAGTTATCATTTTTGCTTTAACGAATACTGTAATTATGATTACAAACTAGTGATGATTCTATTTGTACTCTGACATCTATTTTAAAAGGAAAGATTAAAAGAAAAAATCAACAAAATGAGTGGTGTTATATGGTCCACAGACGCTACCCTTTCCCACCCTCACCACCTTTTTTAACTCGCCCTCACTGGCTGATCAGCTACACGGCCCTCACTCACCCATTCTGCATCTGCCACTCTGGTTGGAGCTGCATGGGATAAATTCAATAAAAAACACACTTTTTTCAAAATGGAGGCTTTTAAGTTGGCTTTATCTCCACAGCAACCATTTTATTTTCCTGTCATCTGGAGGTGACGAACTTTGATGATGTTTGAAGGTCAACATAGAAAGTTCCTCACTTACTCACTACTTATGGCACGTTGGAATTGTGTCAGTCAATTTGACACATGCATTTGCATTTCTGAGAAGACCGCAAAATAACCTCATTTAAAATTTACAAAACCAGATGTAGGTCAGGATTTGAAACTGACCCCCTTTCCAAAATAAAGTTGTTCTTTCTAGCATCTGTTGCCTGTTTCTGCTTCAAATTGCATCTATACTGCGCCATTTCATAGTAGAAAAACGTCCGAATGTTACAGGAGCTGAGAAATCTGTGAAGAGGAAGTAAAAGAAATACCCCCCTGCAGAAAAAATACAGATAAAGGTCTAACTCAAGACAAGAATCATTGGAAGATAAGAAGACAAAAAAAAAACAATTTTCAGGTTTATGAGGGTGAGCACTAACCCGCATGCAAACAGTTCCTCGCTTTGTTCTGTGCATGCCACATGGACTTTAGAGTCAGTGCGTGTCCACAGAGGGCTTTTGACCTTGTCCAACTTTAAGGTTGGGTCACTTGTCTCACCTAAACAAAGGAAGTACTGCATGCTTGCTCATAATTTGCAGTGATTAGAGCTTCAGAATTAAGTTCCGACCACAAAACAGTGAAACAAGAACACATGATGGAACCCTCATTTCTTGGAAAACAGAATTTAAAAAAGCAAAGAAATGTAGAAAAGGACTGTAAAAACAAAAGCACATGTCATGATTTATTTAGTTATAAAACAACCTAAACCCCATAATGATGTAGAGATCAAGTGCTTAATTTTGTTTTATCTCCTTCACTTTCTGTTTCTGACGGTATCAGACAGATTAAAAAATGGTGCTTGTTGAATATTCTCCAACAAATGTTGGAGTCAATCTTGTTGGTGTTTCCTGCTTCCTGTCCCCATTTTTTATGCAAAATAAAGTAACATGTGACACGTGCCACTGTAAAGTCTCTTTAACTAGTGACACCTGACAGTGCTGCACACTGATAAGCATTCATAGGACTGTTTTTTACTTGTGGAAGTGCAGTTCCAAACCAGCAGCTTTAATACCAAAGTCAAAGAGCTCTACATTTAGCATTAATTCACTGCCTGGATTGTCTAATGTGGAAGCAATGTTCTTTTGGTTAAAAGAACTTTAAAAGTCAAATAGGGAAGGCAAGCTGAAGGACGTAAACAAAGAAAGCTCCATGCACATAAAAAAACAGCTCAATTTGTCAAAAAGTTGGAAAATTCTTTTGAGATGATACTGTAGTGAAGAGGTGTATATAGGTGTAATATTTTGCAACTGCATGTTTTTTGTTGTTTTTTTGTTGTTGTTTTTTAGTGCAGTTGTACTGTGTGTGAACGTAAAAACTAAACCAGGAAAGGTTTGTGTTTTCCCATTCTTTCCAACTGAGTCTGATCACAGCTAATAACATGAAGTTTATTTGACTGGCCTTAATAATTTAACCCTTTAACACCAAAGATGTTGCCAGCAACACCTAAATAACACATGCCCTTTGACATACCCTAACTCCTCGACTGTTTACACCTTCAACATTCACGTGTTGTCCCTCTTTCCCCTCCGCTTGACTTGGACCTCGTCTCTGGCTCGTCTCCCACCCCCAGCCTTCCCCCAGTTCAATCTGGATGAAGCCTATTTGCTACACTATTCAGACATGTAGTTGTAGAGTTAGATAACTTAATTATTCTCCAAGAGTTCTGGTACATCGCCTGTCGGTCCTGGGAGAGGATCCCTTCTTTGAGTGGACATCCCTGAGGTTTTTTCTTTTTTCCCCCCGGAATTTGCTTTTCTTTAAGGAGCTTTTTCTCACTTAGAAGGAGGGTCTAATTAGGTGCAGGGATGTACATGGTCTGTCTAGTTTAGCAATTAGCTATTTTTCACATTTTATAATGGATATTACGTCTTTGTTTAATTGTTGGTGTGAAGCTCGTTGAGACAACTGTGTCGTGATTTTGGGCTATATAAATGAAACTGAATTGAAGTACTGTAGTGTTGCATATCAGCACAAGGGTGCTTTTCTCCGCTTCAGGATCAGGTGGAAATTACGTTCACTGTGTTATGGTTGAAGAATTACAGTAGTTGAAAGAATGTAGGGTTAAATAAAAATCTATAAAATGGCATAAGAAAATACTTTCAATCACTTTATGTGATTAAATAGACTATTCTAACACTGTTTGCGTTGATGCAGAAATAATACTTTAAAGGAAGAGTTTGGATTTAACCCACCAATCACTCTCTGAACCCAGGGGAACATTTTAAATTGATGTAGAAAAAATCAAATCAATGCAGGTCAAAGCTGTGATGCAAAAACAAGCCTTCTTTGTGCAGTGATTTTACCATAGAGATGTAATCACTGACAGACTTAAGGGATCTTCAGTTTCTGCTGTTCCACGGTACTTTGGGCCTGAAAGGAGGAGCTGAATCATAAACCATGACGACAGAATTCACGGTGGGGTAAAAAATGAATACGGACTAATTGGAAATGCATTATGTCAACTGTTTTTGTATTGGAAAATTGTGTGGCTTGTTACAATAACAAAAGTTTAGTTTTCTCAATGCACACAAGGCCTCTTGTGTTTTCTGGTTTAAACAATAATCTTTTGGTAAAAATAATTTTTTTTCTGTTTTGGAAATTTGGTATTTGTTTTTAAAAACAATTTATTTTTAAAAACAATTTAGCACACATAACACACATAATCCTTGGGATTAAGCAGATGCTTTAGGAAGTGATATTATTGGATTCTAATTGACTGACTCCCCCTCAGGCCAACTCCAATCACTAAGCCTTAAATTTCATTTAGATTAAAAAAAGGAGAGCATTTTGAAGTTCAGCCTTTATCAACCGCCAAACTGCGCTTGTGTAATAGCGGTTGGAAGGCGTGATCCCTGCTCAACCATCAGGGTTACTGGAAGGACATGCAGTTTATATAATTGGGATGTGAGGAGGAGCATGGGAGGTAAATGGCATCTGAGTCTATCTTTGGCTGTTGATGCTAAAAGTTCTGACCAAGAGGAAAATCTGCTGGGCTCTCAACAACCAGGTTTAGTGGAAAATCAACAGAAGCTTTCTTTGTTGTAGTTTGCTAATTCACTGTGGTCTATTTATATTCTAAACCCCTGTTAAAGCAAATAAATGTGTAAAATGTCTTTTGTTGTTTATGGTCCCTCTCTGATTATCTTTTGATCTATTTTAAAAGTGCTCCCAGTGGTCTTTTAATCAAAATTATGTTGTTTTTAGCCAAATTATCAATTTTTTTTAAAAAACAATCGTTTTCTAGGACACGTTTTCTCCAGAATGCCAGTAGTTTATTAGAAATTCACCTCTGAGTTATGGATGGGACTGTTTGGACCAACCCTGCCCCCCTTCCTGTCTATTTGTTTACATGCTCTCCCGCTTACAGCCTCTCTCACCCAAAACCTATCAAGTTCCACAAACGTAACGAGCAATATTAGAGCTTTCCAGCCGTACAGTTCTGATCAAGATTCCAGTTTAGACGAGGAAAGCAAAGACGTTCATGGATCTATTTGTCTGCAAGTGGATGCATCAGAATGGAGTAGGGAGCTTGTGACCTGCTGATTGTAGCTTTTACATCACAACTAAGCTTATTAAACATGATTTTTAATTTATTTGATTTACAAATAAATAAATAAATACATTTGAATAAAGAAATAATCAGAAATGCAATTTTGATCTCACGTATCTTAATATATGTCCTTGTCATGAGAAAATGGAACACAAACATGTTAAAAAGACAAAAAAAAACTTTTCAACAATGTGGATCTTTAGGCTTTTGCCATTTAACATGATTTGTTGTCCCTCATGTCCTATTTTAAAGATTCAAACCCAATGTAAGCATTTCGGAGCTTTTTTAAAATCCGAAACACCCACATATAGAAATGTTGTTTTCAGCATTCAATTACATTCACAAACACAAAAAAATGCATGGATCTCTGCTTCTTTCATGTTTTATAATCACAAAGGTAAAGAAAAAATTCTGTTATAAATCAATGCTCATCACAGGAAAACAAACCTTTAATTCTGGCTGATCAGTGAACAAAAACAGCATTTTTCCAAACACTTTCTTCTTCTGGAACACAAAAGTTAGATGGAATAATGTTTGCATCAGAGCTTTTGTGCACGAGTGGGCAGATTTAACAAGAATCTCTCTTTACTTTGTTCCACCAAATTTGGCCATTTTAAGGGCGTTGTTGAGGTGGGTGGAGCACCATGGACGTGCTCAGGCTTCATTTTGGGTGATGTCAGATGTTATCCATCCACTGTATATACAGTATGTGTTTATGACTATAGCACATGGCATGTACAGACTTTATGGTACACAGGAAATGTGCTCATGGTTTAAACTCTTTGTGAGTTAAACTAATTCAGTTTTAATAGACTTGAGAGACCACACAGAAAAAGATATGATTTCTTGTTATGTTAAGTCTTCTTTTTCTGTTAAGATTCTATTCCACTCTCCTAAACCAAACCAACCGCTTTTGAGCTTAAAAACCACAACCTGCTTATTGCAGGCCCACTGTACCACAGCCCAAGTCACAGCCTCAATCACCAGAACAATAGAATCACTCCAGCTGAAGTCCTTTAAAAACAGTTAAGAGAATAGTCTTTTGTTTCCCGTGTATTTATTTATTTCTTTTCACTGTTCTTTGCTTCTTCCCTTGAACAGTTTTAGCATGTTTACATGTTCTTGCTTCGCTGTAGCTGCTTCAGAAGATTCACATGGACTGTCTGCTTCAATTTATCTGCTGGAAGACGATAAAAGCTGTTCCAATTTAATAAGCCAATTTTGAGATTGCAGATTTCAAATGTATGCTTTTTCTGTGGTTTGGTATTCAGATTATTTTGTGGTTTGTTGTCACATTTGATGTTTGGCCAAATTGTGGTTTCTTTTCAGTTTAAAGACTCACTCTGATGAAAATTGTCTTATGGGTCTTTTTAACATGTTCTTGTGACCTTTTTTTGATGATGGAGAACACGCATAAACAACTTTGGAATTTGCATTTGCATTTCGGAGTATTTCTTTATGTTGAATAGTAAATAGTATATAAAATGTAGCGCTTTAGTACCTTCTTGGAAGACCCAAAGTGCTTTACAGTCACATTCCCATCTATTCATGCACACACGCTGATGGCAGCTCCACCTGTGCGAATCAGTAGCAGACAAAAAAATGGATATTGAAAAAGATGCTATTTGGGATGTAAAAAATACGCTACGCCACCAGCTACCTGCTCCACTCCATTCCGACGCATCCACTTACAGACAAATAGATTCACGTACATCTCTGTTTTCCTCGTCTGACCTGGAATCTGGATCAAAACTGTACGGCTGGATAGCTCCAATGTCCCTCGCCATCTTTGATGTACCCGGTATTGATACTGTTGGGGTTGTGGGGGGCTGTAGGCTGGTCGGAGAGCATGTAAAACAAAGGACTCTCCGATATGGAAAGAGGGGGGGTGAAAGAATGAGCTGCTCTGCTCTGCAGAAACTATATCCTAGAAAACAGCACAGGTTTTTTAAATTGTGTCTAAAAACGGCATGATCATAATTAAAAAGCACTGGGAAGGCTTTGAAATTATATCAAAAGATAACAAGAGTGAGACCTTAAAGGTCGTACGATCCACAGATTTCTTTTATGTGATTATATGACAAAGACATTTAAATGAATGCTCTCCCATTCCAAACGTTACCATCATTTTAATATTATTGATGGCTACAATAAATGTCATGATACTGCCCCTTGCCATGTCTCCTCTGCCCTACCTAGGAACGACCCTCATCCCATGATCCTCTTCACCTGCCTATTTATTGCTCTGCTCACCACTAGTTCGCAGCCAGAACTTTGTTTTCCTTCTGCAGCTATCCAGTCCGATTGGCTCAAATCCTGCTCTGCTTGCCTGGTTCTGCTTTGACCCTGATCTGCTCTGGAATTAACCTCGGCCAGCCCCCTGTCTGTACTTCTGCCTGACCGATGAGGTAACTCTGGTTCTGGATTATACCTGTGAACTGTAGCCAAGCCTGTGAGTTGGAGTTTAAGAACTGTCGAGGGAGGGGGTCCTCATCTGCTCACATTGGAACCAGCCACCCCTGAAAGACTCAGATGCCCCAGCCAAATGCCCAGCGGTGTCCTGGCTGCTCTCAGTTGCTGTGAGTTTACTCTGTGCTGCCCCTCTTCTGCGTGATTCTGGTCCCATCCCTGCCACCCTAGAATGTGTGCCATCCTGCAAAAAACGTAAGACAGAAACACCACAATGGCACAAGCTACACCGGGTTGAAGAGTGCATGAACTTGACTGGAACATCATAAAGTCCCATTATCAAATTTGTTCTCCGCATTTGACCCATTCCCTGGGGGAGCGGTGAGCTGCAGACACAGCCGCCCCCGGGAACCATTTGGTGGCTTATACTCATTACATCAATGGTTTGGCGAATCTAGAAAAACTGGATATTAACTTGAAAGATGAAGCCATGACGGTAGAAGAGTTTGTAGTTCCTGATGTCTTAACTTTTTCTTCTAATCCAGGGGTGTCCGCCAGATGGTTTAGTCCGTCCCACACATGAAGAGTAAAAATCATAAGGATGATTAAAAAAGAAAGCAAGTTTCTAGTCCATTCCTGTGGCGAGTTATGATTTTTTAAAGAAATAACCGAAATGTGCAATTCCGCCACTAGGGGGAGCAAAGGAAAGGAAAAACAGTTGAAACAGCATATCTCTGCACGTGCCAAAAGCGAAACACAACAGCTCTACGTCTGGGTAGGATGCACCTTGGTTCCCCTATGAGCCTCACCGCTGTTATTTTGCTATAAGGATGATCATAAGCGACACCCTAATGACCAAAATGTCGTCAAATGTGAAGTGGAGTGAAGAGCCTTCCAGGAAAAATGGACAGAGTTTTTTCTTTCTTTCACAAAGCTGAATTAAAAACCCAAATGCTTTGTATGTCATCAACATCGCAGTGCTCAAAGAACATGACATTCAGCACCACTAAGAGACTTACCATTAAGAAAAGTTTCTGGATTGCTTCAGTGTCAGATGTAAAATATTCAGTCTGTATTAATTTGACTAGACCAACTTTTCTTTAATTGAAATTAATCTTATTTGAGATCCATTGGCCCCAAGTGATTAGGCTACTATGTTGATTGAGGCATTTTTTCCAAATGAGTAAAAAACTAAAACAAAGATGTTATTTGCTTTTATGTTACTGGTCCGGCCCACTTGAGATCAGACGGGTTAAATGTGGCCCCCGAACCAATATGAGTTTGACACCCCTGTCCTAATCAAATTTCAAAGATAAAACTCGTTTCAGTTTTTTTTCTTTTAGATTCCATCAATTCAACAAAAGACTGAAACAAAGACAGGAATAGTCCAGTCAGTCCCTTTTCAATCATCTTTTATAACTTTTTTAAGAGGAAAAAGGAGATAACCACAGGTATATCAATATTTGCATGTATAACAAAACAATGTAAAGTCTGAACACACAGTAATGAGATTAAATTTCTTCAACACTTTGAGACCATATGTTTACATTTGACAGTTTTGTCAAGCCCTGCTGGAGGTCTTCAAGGCTGATGCCCAAAATTGTCATTCACACTTGAGGAGGGATTGCACTAATGATGGGATTAGGCTGTTTTGTAAAACTCTTTCACTATAAAGCATTAAAACCATTTTTTGGTGAACTCAACATGATTGCAGCTAAATCAAAGCACTGTTTATCAGAAAGATAGAGTGAAGCAGAAACTAAAATGTTTACACTTGGCCAAATTGTTTACACTTTTGGAATGAATTAGTTGGTCAGGAAACAAAAGGATTTCATCTGCAGACAATCGAAAGCATTGGTTTATTTTATTATATCCTTCAGCTGTCAGAATCTATTTTCACTTTCCTTTCTGTCCCATCTATAACTTCATAACACTGATGCTCTTACAGCATGAATAATCCCGGATTATCACTAAAGTTGGCATTACTGAAATAAAAATTACAAATGTAGCATCTTAATCCGTTTTTAAATGTGTACTGTATGTTCTAGGACAGGGGTGCTCACAGATTTTTGGCATGTGAGCTATTTTTGAGACGACAGTGTCTTGAAGATCTACCTATGTATGTATATATATACATATGTATATATATGTGTGTGGGTGTGTGTGTGTGTGTGTATGTGTGTGTGCGTGTGTGTGTGTGTGTGTATGTATGCATATGTGTGTATATATATAAAAAACAAAAAAAGCCCCTCTCACCCTCCCCGGGTGGTTTCTCCTCCAAGCTCGGGTCCTCTACCAGAGGCCTGGGAGCTTGAGGGTCCTGCGCAGTATCTTAGCTGTTCCTAGCACTGCGCTTTTTTGGACTGAGAGGTCTTAGGTCTTTCCAGGTATCTGTTGTGGCCACTCCTCCAGCTTGGGGGTTACTGCCCCGAATGCTCCAATTACCACAAGCACCACTGTCATCTTCACTTTCCAGGCTTTCTCCAGTTCTTCTCTGAGTCCCTGGTATTTCTCCAGTTTCTCATGTTCCTTCTTCCTGATGTTCCCATCGCTTGGCACTGCCACATCCACCACAACGGCTTTCCTCTGTTCTTTATCCACCACTACAATGTCTGGTTGGTTTGCCATTACCATCCTATCACTCTGGATCTGGAAGTCCCACAGGATCTTTGCCCTCTCAGTCTCTACCACCTTCAGAGGTGTTTCCCATTTTGACCTTGGGGTTTCCAGTCCATATTCTGCACACATGTTCCTGTATATTATTCCAGCCACTTGATTGTGGCGCTCCATGTATGCTTTACCTGCCAGCATCTTACATCCTGCAGTTATGTGCTGGATTGTTTCAGGCGCCTCTTTTCACAGCCTACACCTTGGGTCGTTTCTGGTGTGGTAGATCTGAGCCTCTATTGCTCTGGTGCTCAAGGCTTGTTCCTGAGCTACCAGGATGAGAGCTTCAGTGCTGTCCTGTAGGCCAGCCCTTTCTAGCCATTGGTAGGACTTCTTGATATCAGCTACTTCAGTTGTGGTCCGGTGGTACATCCCATGCAGGGGTTTGTCCTCCCATGAGGATCTGTCCTCCAGCACTGTATCCTCTGCTCTCCATTGCCTGAGACCTTCCCTAAGCACACTGTCATTTGGGGCCTTGAGCTTGATGTATTCATGCATCTTGGATGTTTCATCCTGGATAGTGGCTTCTACGCTCACTAGTCCTCGGCCTCCTTCCTTGCGGCTAGCATACAGTCTCAGGGTGCTGGATTTGGGATGGAACCCTCCATGCATGGTGAGGAGCTTTCGTGTTTTAACATCCGTGGTCTGTATGTCTTCCTTTGGCCATCTTATTATTCCTGCAGGGTATCTGATAACTGGCAGTGCGTAGCTGTTTATTGCCTGGGTCTTATTTTTGCCATCGAGCTGGCTTCTCAGGTTGCAGCTTTCCTTGTTGCCTGCTCCAGGTTGCCATTTGCCTGCGGAATTCCAAGGTACTTGTAACTGTCCTCGATGTCTGCTATTGTTCCTTCTGGGAGTGAGACTCCTCCTGTGTGGACTACCTTGCCGTTCTTTGTCACCATCCGGCTGCATATATATATATATATATATATATATATATATATATATATATATATATATATATATATATATATGTGTGTGTGTGTGTGTGTGTGTGTGTGTGGGTGTGTGTGTGGGTGTGTGTGTGTGTATGTATATATGGTATTTTGAGACTAAAATGCTGTTTAATAAACATAGTATTATGAACTATTAATATCAATGTTCGATTGTCCATTCTGCATGTCAATCAAGTTTCGGGGGTTGAAATAAAGAAAAATCCATACGACACTCTTGCGTCTCACTTACTGCACCCTATCTTACCCTTATGTGTTGTTTGGTGTTCATTATGATCGGTCACCCGCAGAAAAAATGGGCATGAAATTTTCTTCTTTACAGGCTCACAGAGTGGTCTACAACTTTAAGATATCCTGCAGCCCATCTGAGTGTCCCCAATAGGGTTGCCCATGTTTTTGCCTGCAGACAGCCCATGTCTACCGATAAGGACAGTTGGGACTAAGGCCTTTATAAAACCTGATAAAAAGCACGAGTGAGAAAGTTCGTTAGGAATAAGCATAAATAACTGTGCAAATATGTGTAACATTTCATTTGTGGACTCATCTGCCTCCTCCATTGTTCATTAATGCAAAGGTTCTAGAGATGAAGCGGATGGTGTGACAGGTGTCATTCACCTGTGGTATCATCCATTGTAGTCTTTCCTGTAGTGTTTGGCTGCTGAACCAAAGCAGACAATGGCAGAAGAACAGATAACAGATTATTTGTAGACCTGTATCAGCAGATCCTGTGGCCAACCCTGTTGTTGAGCTTTCATGATGATGATGGTATTGATGTTGCTGTGCCCCTTGAAGGTTACTACAGACACAGCAGTGCAGAGTTTGGTGAAGGGAAGGGTGTGGTTTGGTGTCTCCTGAAGTTTACCAACATTTCAACTGCTTTGAGGTGGGCCAATAAAAGACACTCAAGTAGGTTTCTTACGATAGATGTCAATATGAGATGTCTGTAGTCATTCAATGCGCTGATGGTAGGATTTCACTGGTACATCCTTCAGCCAGTGTTTGTTTAACTATTTAACCACCGGCACTTTAGCTCCAGTGTTTCCATTCTTTTGTAACTGTTTGATCGTTGACACAAGTAACGTAATTTCAACGGATTCTCAACTGAGAAAAGCAGCTTTGCACTGATATGCAACACTTTACAGTAGTTAACAGTCCATGTGAATCAGCTGATTCTTTTTCAGAGAAAAGCACCTCTTTGCACTGCAACCCTTCATCCTTTCTAAAAGAATTCTGACATTTTTTGATTTTATTCATACTATGCTTCCTTTTTCCCCACCGTTCACAATCACAGCAGTTTTCGTTTCACTTACTTGTCCTTCAGTATATGAACCCCATTATATTCTGTTTTTCACTTAGACTTTTGGTTCATTTTGTTTCAGTTCATGTTTTGTTTTTGTAAATTATGCCTATTTGTTAAAAATCTGCTGCTTTTTGATTTTTTACTTTTGGGTGCTGAAGACATCTTTCTTTACTGTCAGAGTAAATAGAATGACCTCACTGAACATTTTTACATGATTCTCATTGAAAAAGTGTCTCCAGAACAACCCGAACAACAGTTCCAAAATGTTTTTTTTCTGACTCACCCTATATATAGCATTCATTAACTAGGAGGGGTTTCCGTCAGCAAGTGAACCACCTCTCATAAATGTCACATTAGTTTGACATCTGTCTTGTAAAGTTATTTATACTGCTTTATCCAGCTTCATCCATGACAACTAATGTTTTCTTTTTGTTGTGTGTCTGACCAAACGTTGAAATGTGTCTCTGTCTCTTTATTGTTGACTGTTCATTAGTATATAAAGTAAACACATCCAGCCCTAGAGGTAAACCCCTAATATGTTTCTAGAAACCAGGGTGAGCCCAACCTGGTCCTCGAGGATTTTCAGAGGTCGCAGCTTTTCCTGCACTGCTGGTATTCTGGGTCAAATGTGTTTTGTCGAGCAGAATTTGGAATTGCTTAACAGAGCCTGTACACTGGCAGAGTGTTGGATCTCAGAGATCTCAAAGATTGAGCAGAATTGTAAAACTATGCTCACACCAAACGTGATTTGAGTAGCAGGGACAGTTTAAATGGTCCGCTTGATGCCAGTCTGAATACAGACCAAACGCAAAGGTCAGGACTCCATACGGAACAAATTAAGCGTACTCGATCCGGAGCAAAGGATTTTCCCAGTCTGAATACACCTTTAGAGTGAACTGAAGCTCAGTCCGATTGGAAAAGAACCAAGACCACCTCGAAAGATGGTCAGAGAGTGGTTCCTGGTCCCGGAACAGGGTCCACTTGGGCGTATTCAGACTGAAAATTTGTTCTGGATCATCAGGGGAAACAAACTCTGGTTCATTTAAACTGAACCAAACGTGTCCAGTCTAAATACACTTTTCGTCTTCCCATTCTCCTCTACTAACCAATGGATATTTTTCCCAAATTCTAAGATTTTTTTGCCAAACTCCCAGTTGATCTGCTGTTTCTAAAATACTGTTCCATCTGCCGCGAACAAGCATATCATATCACTCAAACCCTCTTTTTTGTTGATTATCTTCTGTCTTGGTCTGTAAATGCACTAACTTGCTGTGGTTTAATACCATGCTGCTGATAAGCTACGTGCACTAATAGGCAGTTAAAAATGTGTCTGTTCAATTGAAACTCTTTTAAAGAGCAAAACACTTGAGCTACAGTTGAAAAACATCATTGCTTTCGGAGTCAGATGGAGTTTTATCAGAAAAAATGGGACTCTTACCAAGAATTTCTCTTTTGGTGAATTTCTCGGAAGCACTCTGGCCTCACAGCGAGAAGGCCCTGGTTCAAATCCCAGCTGGGTCTTCTCTGTGTGAGGTTTGCATGTTCTCCCCGTGCATGAGTGGCTTTACTTCAGCTTCACAGTCCATAAACATGTTTTCTATTGGTTAACTGGTGATTTTAAATTGTCTCTTAGGAGGGATTGTGAGTGTGTGGCTGTTTCTGACTGTGTGGCCCTGTGAAGGACAGGCGGACTGTCCAGAGTGTACCTCACCTTTGCCCTTCAGCTGGTGGGTAAGCTCCAGTGACTTCTTGACCCCAAATGGGAATATAGCAGAAAATAGATGGAATTTCTCTGAAGCCTATCTAGAGTAAAGCTACGTTTTTGACCCTCCGGTGCCCACCGGAGCATTTAGCCAGCAGCAGAGGGATTTCAGCTGAGTGACTGTGGTAGTTCTCCAAAGTAATCCAGATCTAAGACTTGTATTCCAACTGCCTCCCTGTGGGATCTGCCCTCTGAGCAGTGCAGTGAAGCAATACAACAATGATCTGATCCTAACACCACACTGTGCAGGGCTCAGACAAAGGTACGTGTTGCTGGACGTGTTTACTTGCATGGTTCAGTATTTATTAGCCAAACACTATAAACCAAACTGCTTTAACTAACATTCTGTAGCTCTTGTGCTGCCACATATTTATGGTGTTTACAATCCAAACATTATCAAGTACGGATGAATACTACAGACAAACCCAAGGTGATGCGTTTGAGGCCTTATTTGGTGGAGGTCACCTTTCATTCCCCCCGCCATAAACCAAAGTATTCTGGCAACAGCGGCTTTTTCTTTATCACTTGTTTTAAGAGTTATTAGGCAGCTCTCCTGCTTAGTTGATGTCAGGAATGTAGTTCCAATTGTTATACATTACGTCACATTTAATTATCAATGAAGCCAATAGGAATGAAGGACTGCAGAGCAGATGTCAACACTGTAGATACGTTTTTGGATTCTTTTCCTCTCAGAGATTTGCTTTCAGTGCCTTGACTAAGAATTTAGCTCAACAGTTCTCCGGCAGGATAGTCGTACTTTTGTTTAGGACAGAGGAAAGACGTGTAAAATTTGAAATAAGCTGCAGGGGTCAAAGCCCAGTTTTTCACCATGAAGGCAGCTGTTGACCTACTTTCATTTTTACTGCTGAAATCTACTGTGACTGGAGAGACCTGTTTGTTATGTCTAGATCCTGCCCAACGGTTCTGATGGAAATTTAGGTGGAGTAAGACTGTCACCTCAATCAATCCTGTTTTTGCCAATGTTTATTGAGGTTTAAGTTAGAAATTTTCATAAAATAAAATCTATAATTTATGAAAAGAATGTCTCAGTGATGGGATTTCAAAAGAACAGCTTTGATTTGATTTCATCTTGGAGTACTTTCTCAAGCACTGGAACAAAGATTGGTGTGAGAAATAAAAAAAAAAGTTGGCAGGCCATTGTTTCAGAGCGTCAGATGAAAGTTTTCCAACTTTGTGAACCTTGCAAGCTTTATTTATTTTAAAGAGTGCCCTGTATACCATTTGGGTCATTAAAAGAAATGTGAAAGTAAGATTATCCTACACAACTGTTTGTTTCATCATTCCACTTACACTGAAATAAATCCTTCACAGCTTTTGTAAAGATCGTTAGTGCTATTTCAATCTTATTCCCAAAAAAACAAGTGTAAAGGTGTAGCATATAATTCCTGTTTTGATTATCTAGTGTTTGAAAAACAGCATAACTAATATAACATAATGTACAAATGAAACATGACTTCCTAGCATTAAAATGGATTTTTTTAAGGAAAAGAAAGATGTTTTTAAAAGTTTTAAACATGAAATTAAGGTACACAGAGAACAATTTACAAAATTAAGTTCACAAATGTCAGGAAATGTCGGAAAACCTAATGGGAAGAAAAATAAAAAACTGGGAGAAAATGAAAACAAACTTAAAAAAAAAAAAGACATGTCATTCCTTTAGGTTTAATAGACAACACCAATGCAATCTGTAACATATTAGAGGTAGTAACTAAACGGATGAGAAATTCTGTAAATGTTTCTGACCCTATAGTGGGGAATAAAATGGAAAATGAAAAATGTAAAAACAAAACCTTTGACACTTGACATCTTATCTTTAGTTTGTAATGTTTTTCTTTCTGGTTTCCTGCCAAATGCAGTGAAATTAACCACATTTTTTCTGTCAAACAGAAAAAATATAATAGAGGTCTTTTTTTCCAACCCAAATTGAAGCTTTTACAGAGAAACCTTTCTACAAACCAGATGTTCTTTTAAAGGTGAAGGTGGGCCGATCACTGCAGTTCTGCCAAAAACTATTCAAGCACCTCCTAGCTGCTAAAAAAAGGCTTTACCCTGAAATCATGTTTTTGTTTTCTTTTCTATTCTTGTTTTTTCACTGTTTATTTTTAATTCAGAATGCTTCCTTGCCTTGGCTCAGAGTTAAGATGAGAGTAATGAAAGACTCTCATGGAAAAAATCCAACACGGTGAACAGTCTCTGTAAGTGCCAAGCCTGGCTCCCCAACTCAGCCCTACAGGGTAGCACTGCTACCCGAGGCCCTTTGACAGTATTTATAGAAGACAGCACATGTGTGCTGAAATGTTACAGCTGATGAAAACATGGGAAAGTTTCTTAGCACATCAAACAACCTCTTTTTATTCAGGAGCCATCCACAAGTTTCCCAAATGACAAAGTAGACATGTCTAGAGCTTTGACACTGATTTTCACCTGATCCCCACGGAAACATGTTTTTTCTCCTTTTATCTTGGATCTCAGCGCTTACTTTACACTCCAAGCCGTTCTGCTAGGTGTCAAAAATGCAATAACAAGAGGTGAGTGGTAACTAGTTGCATTAAATTTACTTTGGTAACTTAAAAAAATGAATAAAATCACAACAGGGCTTCACCTTGAGCACCAGGCACAGAAGCTGCAGGTTATTCATGGCAGGACATGTCAAAAATGGTGTCAAGCTTGTATGGCTGCTGTGAGATGAAATGACGAGCCATCCAGAAACCATGACATGACATCACCAGGCTGGAACTTTTGAAGTTTATTTTATTGTTAAAGCTTTGTTGTGGTTGGTTGGAAATTTAGAATGTGAAGAGCTTGATTACCAATTTTGAATACATGCTGACTTATGTGGCTATGACAACTGGGCGGCAGCCTGAAAAAAGTCACAAATTCTTTATCTTCCACTTATGTTGAATCAATACTATACATCACTCTTCATCTTCTCTACAACTTTGTGCAAAAACAAACCTTTCTGCTCTGGTACAGACGTCTGCTCTGTGGTTGGTTTATTACTCTGAATAAAAAGAGCAGCAGTATTTGTAAATGTACAAAATATACGAATAAGAGTAGGTTAACTTACTTTAAAATGATGGCTCACATCTCCTGCATTTTGATTTACACCTGAACAGACGAAACAGTAAAAAAATATCACTTGAAACTACCTGGTAAAGGTAAACAATTACTCTTCTAAGAGAAATTGCATTGATCTAATATCTTGATATTAGATAACTGCCGTTACAACATCAGACTATCATGTCTCCATGTAAAGTAAAAAAATATGACCAATTAAAAAAACAGAGAGGAAATTTTTATCAGTTTTAAGAACCACTCTGATGAAAATTGTATTTTTTGGCCCTGTATGTATTTTTTGGTGTTTTTGACATGTTCTTGTGGCATTTCTCTGATGATGGAGGACATATATTAAGAAGATTCAACAAGTAATTGTATTTTGGGAATATATCTCCATTCAAATTGTTGTGAATCAGGAGCTACCGTTTGAAAAAAATCATATCTGTTACGTAGAAGAGCTCTCTGCTCTGCTCCATTCTGATGCATCCACTTGTAGACAAATAGATCCATGTTGATCCATGTCGGCCCTTGAAAGACCATTGGGAACGCTTTGAAAATGGATCAAAAGATGATCGGACTGCGGGACTTTAAACTGTTTAGCATAACTCAGCTGGCAAACTTTATTCAAGTCTGATGCTAAGAGTCAAAAAGACTTACTGGTAGATGAAGACCAAATTGATTGTTCAATGGTTGAGATATGTATTATAATCCTCCTAACAACATGTGGACCCACTGCAGGATCTCGACCCCATTTCTCTGGCTGTTTCTCATCTGTATTTTATTCAGGTCATTTAAAAAAACACAGACCTATCTTTGCTTAACTTTCCTGAAATAAATCAAAACTGCAGCCTGGTTTTTAGTGATGAAGTGCAGCTTTTCTGCTCTGCACGGCTGTCACGATGGAGTCGAAAACAAAGCCAGATGATGTTGCACTGATTGCTATCAGCTGTTGCACAAACTGGGGGAAATAACTTAACAACAGCACCCTTTTTTGCACAAATATCTGACAGAGTTTGATTTACATTTCAAATTATTTTTTGGTTTGTCACTCTATTTTGCTCTAAAACAAAGTCAAAGGGAAGAAAAGATTAGCCTCTGCTTTATTTTAGAATTAATTTGACATGTTCAGTGCAAGAAAACTTCACAAATAATAAAATAATTTAACTTGTAAATCACAGCTTCTGACCGTACACTCTAATTTTAAACCTTCCTCATAAGGAAAATGTTAAACTCCTTAGTTATCTCAGCCATAAATTTACTGGATCAGACACGACCTGTGGTTGAAAAGAGGCTTTTTGGGACATTGTGCATGTGATGTCTGATGTGCAGCTAATAAGCTTTCAATGTATTTCTTTGCACAGAAACTTATGGGCTTGCACGCATTACTATTTTCAAAAGGAGGAAAAGAAAACTCCCAAAACATTTTTCATAACTGATATGAAAACATTCGGTTTTACTACATTCACGTGCCCGTGTGAGTGGAGCCAAGCCTCATTCAGAAGAATAGAGATGTTTTGATGAGCGCTGCTGCACATGAAGGATCTTTGGCAATTTCATTCAATGAAACGACTTTTACACAAAGATTTACAATTAACTTTCAGCAAAAATACTAATTCCAACCTTTTAGCTAAATACACATTTATGGGTGCAAATAGAAAGATAGCTACTCTGGATGACAACATTGTCTGGCTGCAGCTTTTCCACAGTAACCACAGTTTTGGCTGCTAAGTTACTGTGGTTTCGAACATGCCGTGCCTCTGGCTGACAGATAACCTTCTACTTGTTCAGAGATTAACGATAATAGAGACTGGCATAAAATCAAATTCTTTTGACACGTTGCTTATGTTTTCATTTCTTACTTTTGTTGACTGCGTCAACTCCCACCTTCATGAGCTCCACGCCAACTCGGTTGGAAAAATCGCAGACATTTCTATTTGATATATTTATTTTATTTTTTCAATGTCTTCACATCTATTGCTTTTTCAAAACTTTATGCCAAAAAAGGCACAAAGAACATTTGATCCTGCGGACAATCTATAATTATGCCATTCTAATATTGGGTTTTAAATGTAGGTTTACTTTGGAGTAAAAATAGTTTACAAAATGGGGGATAAGCTCTCCTTTGAAGAGGGAAGTGTTGAAAACACTTTTTGAAGTGTTGAAATGTTTCTCAAAAGCCAAATGTAAGACATGTGACAACATTGACAAGTTTAGGTAAAAGAAAAACCACAAACTTTGAAAAAAGATATTAAAATGAATAAAAAATGAAAGTTTTGAAAGTTTGCTGGCCAAAAACAGTCAGTGTGTGTTGGGTTGTAGAAAAAGTAGAGAAAAAAGACATCAGAAATGAGGATAGAGGAGGAAACATTGACGTATTTTGCTTGGATTCTTAAAGAAAGCATAAGTCTGCATTTTTAAACCTCCCCATTAGAAAGTCATTTCCCTTTAACCCTTTGACATCGGAGATGTCGCCGGCAACACCTAGAAAATGAGCCTGTTTACGCAATCAACGTGAATCAGCTGATTCTGAAGTGGAAAAAAGCCGTTTTTCATTTCAGCTTTTCTTATCGACTATAATGTTTTGCTTATCAAATCAAATCAAATCAAACTTTATTTATAAAGCACTTTTCATATAAAAATATAACACAAAGTGCTTATCAGTACAAGGCTGTTTTTCTCCATTTTAGAATCCAGTGGACTTAGGATATTTGCGTAGACAATGGAGGAGTAACGCTTGTTGAAAGAACATCAACACTTGTGCTGAAGCTCTGGTGTTAAAGGGGTAAAATGTTACAAGCTTAAATAACGTTCTTCTGGCAGCACAGCAGCGTACCACCAGGCTCTATCTGGCCCCAAAGTACGGCCTTTTTGGTGGTGTGATCGCTCTGGCGTCACACCTGAGAGGTGGTCTTTGACCCTCTTTGCTAAGATACACCACAAGACCTGAAGTCCTGAATGGGATAATGCTGTAACAATGTGCTATCCTAGGCACTTTAACATTGGGAGTGGGGTCATCTAGACCCCACAAGACAGTGTGCTGAACCTCTTTTCTTCAATGATTTGTGATCTTCACTGGTGTCCATGGATTACATGAAATCTTTCCACCTTTATCCACCTTTGTCACGGTAGGGAGAACACGTCAATGTAAGGGTGGGGTCATAGGACAGCACAAGGGTTGAGTGCAATCTTGTGACCAATAGAGGGTGTAAATTCTCCCCCCTACTATACCAATGTACATGTTAACCGTGTCTCAACACTAAGTAAAAAAAAATATTAGCTAGACCAACTGTGTGCAAAGAGTAAGTTTGCAAACTCAAGTTAGAACAAATCGCAATTGAAAATGAACACGGGTGAAGATGTGTTAAAGTCACACTCCAATCAACTTTTAATCTATTTTCAAAACATTTCCAGTGGTATTTTAATTATGATAATGGTATTTTTAGACAAAAAAAAAACCTGTGCTGTTTTCTAGTGCATTGTTTCTGCTGAGCAGCAGTGCTTCATCAAAAACTCGCCTCTGAGTTGTGGACGGGGCCGATGGGTGTTAAGTTGGGGGTGTGAGGGGCTGTCAGCTAGCGGGAGAGTGTGTAAACAAAGGGATGATGGGAATTGAGTAGTGACTTACTCTGCGCAAAAAGCCTTGCCCACAACTCAGATAATAGACAATGGATCAAAGTGATCAGAGTGGGTTTTTCAGCAAATCATGCTAATCATGTTAGCAGCTCCTGTTTAAACCTTTAAACCCAGCATAGCTAAAGGAAATGTGTGGTAAAAATAAAAAAATAAAAAGAAAAGATTGATAGCAACAAACTATTGTTTCTAAAGGTGGATCTTTCTTGCATCATAACTCATTGTTACATTTTAATCTCTGCTGTTCTTTTATGTCTGAGGTTGCGTCCTTCTGGTCCAAGTAAACACCAGATGTCTGTAATATCTTTGATAGCTGGGTTCATTAACTGGAAACCACATTACATGCAAAAAAAAAGTTTGCAATTGTTCTTTTCCCTGGAACATTATTCAGTACTGACATGTACCTGCTGTTAAATGTGAGGTTTAAAGGTCACAGTGGAGTTTCTGAGATGATTTTTTTGAGTTCAGTCAACTAACAAAAAACACGTAGTTATCAGACAGTTATTTTACTTTAATTTAAATTAGTTCAATTAAGTAGGTGTAACTTTGGTGCTGCTGTTAGAGTGGCCACGCAAGGAATTGTGGGATACCATTCCCTTTGACTGTCTGGACGGATTTGGGTACAAGTGTAGGTTTTTGTCTAAATATGTTTTGTTGTTTAGCTGTTTTACTGTGTTTTGCCGAGTTATTTTACCCTGTTATGTTTAAGTCTTTCTACACCAATGAGAGGAAGGGAGAGGATGATGAGGTTGTTTAGCACGACTAGTTCCATATTATGGTATAAGAACTGAAGTTACAGTCAGAGTGCTTGGTATATATTGTAAATCCGCACTGTATCATTTATTTTAATTTTATTAGAATGAGAATATCTGCGGCCTCAAACTTAGACCTATGAGAGTTCAAGAAGGACAATAAATTAATATGGAAAAACATTTAACTGAATTGGAGTAATATGACAAACTCTTTCTTTTGCTGATGATGCAGCCGTATTACTTTTTTGATGGGCGTATAATCTTCATACGCCGTCATTAAAATCTCAGACTCCGTCTCACTGAAGTGTTGCGCTCTCTTTTTTTCTCCACGCGTTTCCATGGTGACTCCGGAAATTGGCGATCCATTGAGAATGTCTTTATGTACTTGCCGTGCACGCGCATTAACCCAGGGTTACCAAGTCGAGCGTAATTACGCCAACTCATATCCGGTCTTTTGGAACCGACATACCCAGAGTAAGCGAGTTCAGGCGGATTTCAGCCAGAGTTCAGGATTAAAGTCAGGGTAGTTTAAACATGCTTTCTGGAATACCCCCATGATCTTTAGTTTCTTTATTTCAAACACAAAATAAACACAGTAGTTTAAAATAGACATATAAAGTAATACGGTGTGCTTGAAAAGGAGTGGGGTGGAGAGAAATCTTGTCTGATCCCACCCCTTTTTTACAACACCCGATGAGGGATCTAGCTATCAATAAGTGGTTAGTGGAAGTTATCTGATGAAGAGGTGCAGCAACCTGACTCTTGTTTGGAAAACCTCAGAAAACCCTGTAGATGTTTGCGATTCTCTGAGGTGATCCAAGACGGAACTGCACTTACAATTGGTATAATGTTGATAATATAACAACTTTGAAAAATGTTGAACATAAAACACATTGAAAAGTGGTTCAATCTATATAATAGTTCTCTTAGCACTCAAAATGCACATATATTAAACAATATTTTACCATAAAGTTTAACGTCTACAGTCTGGATTTTCAGTTGTCAGAACCAGTGTGGACCCATTAACTCCTGTGGCTGAGAAAAGCAGTCACTAATTAAACGTCTTTCCCCTCTCGTCATCCATCAGAACTCTTTGTCCGCTTGCCTTTGTCAGCTGTCTCTGGCATTATTAAAGCTTCAGTGAGTAATGATCCAATTAGTCAGCTCCAGAGCCTGGCCAAAGACCCAAAGTCAGCCACCTAACATGTTTGGTTCAGGAGGGAAGCCTGATTATGGTTTAATTACAAAAAGGATCCATATCATGTTTCCATGATGTTCCAGAACTTCACCTTTATCGATCTTGTCAATACTCACCACCCAGAGTACATAAATCAGTCTTTCACTACAGACAGACACCAAAATTCTACATCCTGACAGAAAAAGAATGTGTTTTTCAGTATTTTATTTTCCCGGACACTTTTAGAAAACTAAATATTGATGAACCTCTCACACATTTTATTGTCAGTCTGTTTTACAAAGATACGCTATTCCTGTGACAGCATCTAAAAAAACGACATGTAATAACAAATGTAAGAGCGATTAAATGAGACAAAAAAGCTAAGCAGAAAAGTTTTTGACTTGTTTGTTTCCAGATAATTATCTGCGGTCAAATTTAGTTATCTTTGTATATCTTGATGACAAATTACTTCAATATTATCTAGCTTGTTATGATTCTGTGTAAAAAGCATAAATCTTCTGTTCCCGCTGATGCCTCAGTAACATGCACGCGTATAGAAGGTTGTCCAGTGTGGGTGCTGGAGGTTTTTGGATTGTCCGGGTCCATAGAGGGTCGTAGACGGCATCTCAAGGGGAGCACAGATGTGTCTTGCAGTTCCCTCCCTTTCTATAAGGAAGATCTACCTCAGCTTCTGGTATGCTGGGTTTGCTGATTTATCCCTCACGTGTCACTTAGTTGGTCTTCACTCTGAGCCAATAGCTAAAGCGCTTACGTTCCTCACAGCCAATCACAATCAAATTCCTGCCTTTAAATTCATCACAGTTTGTTTATCCACATTCCAGACATTTCACCAGGTCGTCTCTTTAGTCTCCCTTCAATAACTGGGTCGCTGGTCCTCGGCTGGCTATGAGTCATACAACCGACCCAACCATGATGCAATCCTTGCTGCTCAAGCCTTAACAACTCCGGTAACTTTCATTTAGCTCAAGCTGAAAATACAAAGAGCAGATCATAGCTCATATCAAGCTCCAATCATAGGTGCATTCAGCTGCCGGACATGAAGAATCCGTATGATTTGCCTGCATCTCACCTACCTACCCTTGTGTGTTGTTGAAGTGTTTGCTACAACTTGTCACCCACAGCATAGCCAGAGAAATAAAATGTGCAGGAACATTTTTGCTCTACAGGCTCACAGAGCGGTCTACGATTTTTGTTTGGACCACCTGTGTGCCCCGTGTAAGTTTGCCCAATGAATCACAGTCTGTCTGCTGGCCTTTCAATACTTTTTGTGAAGCCACCTGATTTATATAAAAAAGATAATATGTGTTTTAAAAAGCCCAGTTTGGATCCCACAATCTTCATAATTGGCCTTGCTGTTTATTTTACTGGACTTTCCTTTTAGATTTTTTTCCCTCTCACATGTGACTGAAGCCATTAAAACGGTCTCGGACTGGACTCTAATCCTCTCAGTTGTATCTTTACCAGCAACAGAGTCTCATGTCCCTTCAGAACAGATGGGGAGCTTTTTCTTTGTGTCTGCTCTCTCCTTGTTTTGGTTTCCATGCTTTATAACTCCAGCTGAACTGACGGGGAATGGAATTCTTCCACAAATAGAGTTTTTACACACTCAGTTAATTATCCATTATTCAGTGAGCACAACAGGCTCAGGTTCACATGCAAAAATACTTTATCATTCTGTCTGCAGTGAGCCAGCATGATCTCTGACCTTCTTCAAACATCAGGCTCTGCTAGATGCTTTCCAGCAACACTGGGACTTCATCTTAGCAAGAGCTTGTTTGGCTTTTTGTATCAGAGAGATGGTGTTCGGTTGGAGGTTTTGGAACTGCACAGGAGAGACCCACGTGCACTAACATACATGCACAGCTGGAGCAGCTGCCAAAACACAGCATACAGAAGTCCAAACTACAACACACAGAGAGAGGCTTGGGGGAAAAATGCCATCACATCAACTAAACTTTTGAATAATAATTGAAAATTAGTGATAAATGTTTAAAAATGGGCTGCACGGTGGCACACTAGTGCTCTTGCCTCACAGCGAGAAGGCCCTGGTTTTAAATCCTAGCTAGGAGTTTGCATGTTCTCTCTGTGCATGGTGGGGTTTTCCAGGCACTCCGGCTTTCTTCCCCAGTACAAAAAACAAGCTTTATAGAATAATTGGTTACTCTAAATGTCCCTAGGTCTGCTTGTGTGTGTGAATAATTGTGTGCCATGGTGACCTGTCCAGGGTGTACCTACCCTCACCCAACAGTAGCCAGGACAGGCCATCAATCCAATTGTGGCAGCTGTTGGGTGAAGGCGGGTACACCCAGGATAGTCTGTTGCAGGGCCGATGGAGCTGGAGTGATCGCGATCACCATGCCGTTTCCCGGGAGGCGAGCTGGTGGCTAGACGGAAAGCCGCTGTAGGATGGGGATCCAACCTGCTTGGGCCTCTTAAACATTATGATATTTTTCTTATTTTCAACGATGCAATACTAAAAAAGTTCCCCTGATTTTGTTATTGTTTTTATTTTTACCCTCTCTGGTAACTGTCTGGTGTGACAGAATGCCTTCAAACTGGGTCAGAGAGAGAACACAATGGGCTAATGGGACCTTTTAGTTTAATATTAAACTCCAAACACCAACAAAATCTAACCATGGACGCACTTAGAATACATGCGGAAAAATACAGCAATCTCCCATCTTCTCTTCTCTCGCACCTGAGCATGTGCAATGGGCATGCGCTCTTGTGACATCACAACGACTCATTGATTCAAACCGAGCGTCTTTGCTACAGTTTGATTGACAGCGATTTGAAAGGATAAATACAAAGAAATGCTGAAATGAAGTTAGTTTCTATTTTATTTGTTCTCTTTTATAATGAATAACTGAATTGACTTTATTTGGTTGGAACCAGCAGCAAGACGTTTTTGTATGAGCGACGTCACACGCGATTCGTCCAGTTACATATTATATAGTCAATGGTTTTACGCCCCACCTCACCCTTCAAAGTGATCATGAAAATCCCCCCAAAATTTTTTGATATGTTGCGAAATTATGTAACAAATCATGAGTATAAATTTTCACAGTTTAACAGGAGTCAATTAAAAACGTCTACCCTTTGAAAGCTGCCTCCAGTGGTCATTTGGGAAACTGCAACCTTTGGATCTTCCAGGTTTACTTCATTATTCGAAACAGTGTAAACTTGGTTTGAGCTTGTGTTGTATGAGTTAATGTCACCAACGTTTGCCTGACTACAGAGCTAAAAAATGTTAAACTTCCACAGGTGCTTTTACGAGGTGTCATTTTTGATGGAGTAAGAAGAGGTGGAAGGATGTTCTGTTGATTGATGAATGATGCTGTTTCTGTTTGTTGTTCAGGAGGGTGTGCCTGTTTCCTCCCTTGGTACATTGTTCTGCCTCAAAACTATGGTTGAGGAATTACAGTGGTATGGGCTTGGCCCTTTTCTCCAGACATTTTTCATACGACTATGCACGCAGCTTTGTCAATACAGTTTAAGGAAAGCCAAACACATTTTAAAACTTTAAATAAGTTCATTTTAATCAAAAGTCAAACATTTAGTTAGGAGTCATTTGGAAATTGCTCCCTTTCAAAAGCATCCTCCAGTAGTTATTTTAGGGATTGCAGCATTTGGGATCTCTGGAACAGAGTGTGGAGGTTCGGACTGAATGATTTACAGGTGCCTAGCAACACATCGCTTTACCATGGAGGTTATAAGGTGAGTGATGCTAAAGGTTAACAACACAACAGCAATAATCACAAGCCATTTTTTGAAGATTTCGCCCAGTTTTGGTGTTTTATTTCAGGAATGTTCAGCAAATTGTTTAATGAAGACCTCATGGATTTTACAAAATCCCTTTTTGGTTTGGTAAAATAGTTAGACATAACAGAGAAACATAAAACAACAAAGTGCTCAAAAAAGGAGAACAAAACATATTAATTCCCACCCCAAATCTTGTCACATTTTATGCATATAGTCTTACACCCTTACATAGATAACTATTTACATAAATACACAAGAACTGAAGAAAAACTACTTAACTATGACATAAAGCATCTAGGAACCAAAACAACTTCCCAGTTCATGATTGTCCATACTTGTCTTATTAGGCTTCTCAACTGTCTAATCCAGGGGTCGGCAACCTGCGGCCCCGGAGCTGCATGCGGCTCTTTCATCCCTGTGTTGTGGCTCTCTGTGATTTTTTAAAATAACCATTATGTTCAAAGATTGTCGTGGTGCCTTCGGGATGTGCGAGCGTGCACCGAGAGCAGCGTAAATGCGCATACGGGGAGTGTCTGCAGCTGTGATCGCGGACCAGAGTCTATTATGGGATGGAAAGTTCTTCTAAAAAGTTCATGTGGTATGAGGTTGAATGACAAGTGAATAAAAGTGAATAAAAGCCTCATCATGCAAAACCTGTCAGAACCAGTCGAGCTGCTCATCCCCGGAGTGCTTTCCCTGTGCTGGCGACTCCGGTCGGCAAGCAGTAAACAGGAATGATTGAAAAAAACTCCTTTCAAAAAACAAAACAAAAACCTCCTTTTAACTGAAGCAAATAATTAAGTTAGATTGATGTAAAAAAGTTTATCTCTACAACATCCATACGTGGTCTTATCATCCTCTCATGGTGGAAAAAGTATTATCTGAGCTTCTTCATCCACTAAATTATCTTCAAATGGACACGCCATGCTCCTTCACCTCTCTGAAAACAAACTAACCTTTAAATAAACCTGCTCCAGAGCAGGTTATGTTCAGTGCATGAGTTGCTATGGCAGCTTGACATATCCTGAAACATACCTCCATTTTTGGAACCGAAAGCTGAGGTTATCCGCTTCCTTAGCCTCAAACTTACTGCGGTAACTCACATAACCTGCTTTTTGGAATACCCCTCTGGTCTTACCGACCTATGGTCTAATCTATATGTTTCCAAAAATTTCAGTTTGGATTTTTTCTAGCTATGTAACATTTATACTAATTTTGATACTATTTTTTGTTTTCAGTTTTTTGTGTTGTTCCCATAAAGGTTGTTTGATTTTTTCCTTAGTAAATGTTGTCCTTCTCCTTCCCAAAACAGTTTTTGTTTGTTCTGTGAAAGTTTTTTTAGCTTTAAAAATATTTTGCATCATATTATATTTCACTACATCTGTACTTTTTAAAAGTTGTGTTATCTTCTTGTGTGAGCTTTCCTCCTCATCTTTCACCCAAACATGTCACTCATTATTCACTTCCTCCTGTCTGTGACAGCTTGAGGTAGGCTGTCAGCCCTCCTCACGACCCCCCTCATTTCCTCCTCCTCCTTTTACCCCAGACCCTCCCACAGTTTGCCCCCTTCCCACTGGCAAGCCAATGGGACCAGACAGACTCGTCTGGGCATGAGCTGAATCGGGTCTATGAGGGCTGGGGATGGCTGGACGGGACCAAATGCCCTGAGAGACAGGGAATCTAAGCTGAAGTTTAACTCAAAATAATCTGTTTCCTTCGTTCTTGATGAGTACTTTGCGAGGGGGAAACTAATCTGACTGCCATTCTTTCTCTATGGATCCTTATAACTGTAGGTGCGGAGGAGGGGGTTTATGAACCTAAGGAAGATTAGACGGACCAAAGCAAATAAGAAAGACTTTGGTCAAAAGGAGTTGACAACAGTAGTAGTTATTTAGCACAGACCAATGATGCCGTTAGGAGGACGGAGGTTTTCTGATGTGGAGATGCTAACGGTGATGGGGGATGAACAAGTGGATGCTGCCCGGAGCAGAGCTGGGAGCTGCGTGGAGTTTGACAGCATCAAAGTAAGTCACTTTTGATCAGCTCCAGTGAGTTAAGGTCTGCAAAAAGTCATAGAAGTAAGTCATTGTCATTTTGTGCAAATGTATACGTCTGTTCTGTTGCATTGATTCATCCCATGGAAAGTTTCGTGCTTTACAAATGAAATTCAGACTGCTGCAGCCCAACTGTTCCACCACCTTGGTTTACCACCTTAGACCAGCACTGTGTGTTGTTGATACAAATCTCCAGAATTCCATGAAGTACACCTAATGTAGGTGGCATTTAGACGGATAAGTTTGGTCGTTATTACAACCACTTCTCTGCGCTTCACTTAAAGCCAGCAGACCAAAAGAGATCTGAGCGTGATTGGAAAGAGCTGAGCTGGGCCACTTTGCCAAATGCTTAGATTGCTGCTGAGAGATCGCTCTGATCCAGATGTGGTTTCTCTGGTTCACACAGCTCTGCTCTGGGTAGAAACTGTTCAGGCAGTTTCACAGGCCTTCGCTTTTGGCACATATGAGACAAAAAATGTGCTGAGTTACTCCTTTCAGTGTGACATCTATCACTCAATGACCCTTCTTTATATCACGAGAAGGAAACTTCTTCTTAAAGCTATCCTGCCTTTATACTGAGCTTAAAAAATGGTTTCAACTGCCTAAAAAAGGTCATTTCTTTGTTTGGTCAAATGCAATTAAAAACATTTAAGTATATCTTACGTGTAACTTGTTGAAAGAGAAAGATTTTAAAAACCAAACTTAACAAAATCTGCAGCAGTTGAGTATTTCTTGACCAAAAACAAGGAACATCCATTTTCTTTTCTATTAGCTGATGGAAAGTGTGAGTGGAGTCAGGTGGCATCACGTGAGATTCCCCACAGACTCCACACACTCAGAGGAATGCTGCTTTCTTGTTGGGACACTTAAAAATTCAGCTGTGGGGTAGCTGGTGATTATCCTGACAGCCAAAGCAGGAATGAACTTATATGCATGTATTTGGCCTTGCAAGATATTAAATGAACACAAAGGATTTTTTACTGATCTCAAACTTCTCCATTTGCTACTAAAATCACAGGTTGATTAAAGCTGAATTAACAAGAGTGAAGTATAATCTTACTAAATAAAACTTCATAAAAACGGTAACCAAAGCTGTGGCTGCAACAACTGCAGTCCAGAGATAGAAATCACTGCATCCATTGATTAAAAACTACAATAGAAGGTCAACTATAGCAACAGATTCAATCTACAGTGTTTTTCAGTTGGTCAATTATCAATTTTATCCTAACAGTGTGGAGGCCAACACTGTTGGCACACCACTGAGTCCCCACTCTTAATCATTTTGAAAATGTGGGCTACTTTTCCTCGCAGCTTTTTTTTTTAGCTGTTTAACATTTAATGAAGTTTTCTTTGTTTATGTCTTTAAAAATATGTCTATTGAATTAATACTGAACATGAATGGTTTAAACGCTTTGCAGGTTTCAGTAGTTGCTAAATGCGTCTTATTTTACCCACTGTTTTTTATTTGTCGTCATAATCATGGTGTCTCATGATGACAGAATGGGCAGAGGCTCTCTAATGCGATCCTCACTGTCATGGTTTGAGTTTCTTTTGTATTGGTTTTTGCTTTCTGTCTTGTTCTGTCATGGTTTGGTTCTGTTTCCTGTTTTATTTTGAAAGGTCTTGTCTTGTCTTGTTTCTTGAGTTTTACTTCCTTTGGTCCCCATCTGCCCTGATCGTGTCCACCTGTGTCTTGTCTGCCCTGTCTGTATTTAAGTCTTGTCTTTGCCTTCCTCCTGTGCTGGTCCATTACCTTTTGTCATGGTGTTCATCTCTCCATGTTTTTGCCACACTCATGTTTCCATGTTTCATGCCTCGCCACGCCACAGTGAGTTTTTGTTTTGTTGTTGTCATCCTGCTCTGCAGCGCCTTTTGTTATAATTAAACCCTCTAGCCCTGAACCCGTTTGCCTCCCGCCTCTGCGTCTGGGTCCTACCGGCTCTCGAGCCTCCCGCACATGACAGAATGGACCAGCCAAATTTTTTGGACCCAGCAGAGCGGGACATGCGGCTTCTGGAGGCCTACTGCCAGGAAGCCGAGCATACGAGGTCTTTTTGGGTGTTTGACCAGGCCCAGTTTCCCTCATATGCCTGGAGTGGGAGCTCCCTGGACTTTACTGGGAGCCGGCTTGCCCTGAAGGGGGGGTCGTCGTCGCCGCCACCGTCCCCGTCCACGTCCAGTGGTGGTCCCGGACGCACCACAACTTCGTCCAGTGGTGGTCCCGGACGCACCACAACTTCGTCCAGTGGTGGTCCCGGACGCACCACAACCTCGTCCAGTGGTGGTCCCGGACGCACCACAATCTCGTCCAGTGGTGGTCCCGGACATCCCCCGACCCCTCCCGGCTCCCAGGGGGGTGCCGCCTGCGCCCCGACCCGTTCCTGCTCCCAGGGGGGTGCCGCCTGCGCCCCGACCCGTTCCAGCTCCCAGGGGGGTGCCGCCTGCGCCCCGACCCGTTCCTGCTTCCACTGGCACGCCTGACCCGCCTGAGCTCGGCTCCACGCCTGACCCGCCTGAGCTCGGCTCCACGCCTGACCCGCCTGAGCTCGGCTCCACGCCTGACCCGCCTGAGCTCGGCTCCACGCCTGACCCGCCTGAGCTCGGCTCCACGCCTGACCCGCCTGAGCTCGGCTCCACGCCTGACCCGCCAGAGCCTGACTGCTGGCCCGACCCGCCAGAGCCTGACTGCTGGCCCGACCCGCCAGAGCCTGACTGCTGGCCCGACCCGCCAGAGCCTGACTGCTGGCCCGACCCGCCAGAGCCTGACTGCTGGCCCGACCCGCCAGAGCCTGACTGCTGGCCCGACCCGCCAGAGCCTGACTGCTGGCCCGACCCGCCAGAGCCTGACTGCTGGCCCGACCCGCCAGAGCCTGACTGCTGGCCCGACCCGCCAGAGCCTGACTCCTCCATGCCTGACTCCTCCATGCCTGACTCCTCCATGCCTGACTCCTCCATGCCTGACTCCTCCATGCCTGACTCCTCCATGCCTGACTCCTCCATGCCTGACTCCTCCATGCCTGACTCCTCCATGCCTGACTCCTCCATGCCTGACTCCTCCATGCCTGACTCCTCCATGCCTGACTCCTCCATGCCTGACTCCTCCATGCCTGACTCCTCCATGCCTGACTCCACGTCCGACGACGCCCCCCGGCCGTCCGCCGGACCTGCCTCGCCGGACGGCTCGGCCCCCCGGCCGTCCGCCGGACCTGCCTCGCCGGACGGCTCGGCCCCCCGGCCGTCCGCCGGACCTGCCTCGCCGGACGGCTCGGCCCCCCGGCCGTCCGCCGGACCTGCCTCGCCGGACGGCTCGGCCCCCCGGCCGTCCGCCGGACCTGCCTCGCCGGACGGCGCAGACCCCCGGCCGTCCTCCAGACTCCTTGGACTCTTATGCCCGTCGAGGTTTGACCTCCGGGGCCCCCCCCTCAGTTGACTTTGGGAACCTCGGAGCGGTTCCTTGAGGGGGGGGTACTGTCATGGTTTGAGTTTCTTTTGTATTGGTTTTTGCTTTCTGTCTTGTTCTGTCATGGTTTGGTTCTGTTTCCTGTTTTTTATTTTGAAAGGTCTTGTCTTGTTTCTTGAGTTTTACTTCCTTTGGTCCCCATCAGCCCTGATCGTGTCCACCTGTGTCTTGTCTGCCCTGTCTGTATTTAAGTCTTGTCTTTGCCTTCCTCCTGTGCTGGTCCATTACCTTTTGTCATGGTGTTCATGTCTCCATGTTTTTGCCACATATGTTTCCATGTTTCATGCCTCGCCACGCCACAGTGAGTTTTTGTTTTGTTGTTGTCAAAGTAACTTTCAAGTAATGCAGGAGTCTTGACAAAAATCGCATCACCATATTTTCTGCACTGTAAGGCGAACTTAAAAACCTTGATTTAAAAAAAAACGACAATGCGCCTTTATAATCCGAACCACCTTATATAGATTAATTCTGGTTGTGTTTACTGATGTTTAAGCGATTTTGAGGGGTGCACTGTGCTCTGTCAAAATGTTTTGTTTGGATTTTATTGAACACAGTTATTAAAGGCTAGTTGGACTTATCTCTACCCTTTTTGTCTCGCCTAATGCGCCTTATAGTTCGGTGCGTCTGACAGTTAAAAAAAATAATCGAGTGCACTCCGTAGCGCGGAAAATACGGTACTTTGGAACAAAATCACATGCAGCCTACAAGGTAATACATTTTGTTAGTAAGTTTTACATAATAAAAATAGGCATTATTTTTAATATTTAGACTGTTGGCTCTCGTAATCACAGTCTCTACACCTTTTTTCCAAAGATATTAGTAAAATGTGTGAACTACCACTCACTCAAAAAGTTTAAATACTTTTGTTGCTACATAATGCTTTTATATTGCAACTCTATGTCTCTGCAGGATGTGAAGATTGGTTGCAAAAAAAGACAACAGCAACTTTTTGCTAAACCTGTTGCTAATGGTTTCAGATTATAGTAACAATCACACATTATTTACGTCAAAATTACATATTGTACATTCATAATCAATTTATTTGCCTGTCAATGTTTTTTTTTTTTTTTATGTAGGGGGCCGGTTTGGCTCGTGCTGGTTTGCGGCACCTTCCGTCCGTGAAACCAGGGTGTCTATTCCGGGCTGCTCCCCATTCCCCTCTGTGCTGCTGTGCTGGTCCCAAGCCCGGTTGGATTGAGAGGGTTGCGTCAGGAAGGGCATCCAGCATAAAACATTGCCAAGTTAACCGTGCGACTCATCCTCGAGGGAGGGTTGTTTCGCTGTGGCGACCCCTGATGGGAGAAGCCGAAAGTGAAAGAAGAATGTTTTTTTGATGCAAATGGAAAAAGCAGCTCATCCACAGTCTCTGTGCCAAAAATGGCAGTGACAAATACAAATGCAGTATTTAATTAAAAAACTGTTAAATGTTTATATGCTATTTAAAAATCTGTTTTTCATTTATTTGATGACAAATCCAAATCAATTGTCTATTACTGTTTGACAAATGTTTTACTGCTTTTTTCAGTCGTTGAAGCACACTTCTTTCAACTGGATTCTTCTTTCAAAATATAATCCCAGTTATTAAACACAGTTTGAACACGCAAGAGTTTGCATAGTTCTCTGATTGTTTGCATAATGATGAACTTCAGTGAAAACATATGCACATATTTGTGAAAATGGTATTAGTTTTCACATAACCAACACAGTTATCAATAATAAGTCACTAAAACAGCCAGTTTCATATTGCTGTAATAAATAGAAAACCCATTTGTAAAAAAAAAAAAATTATATTTTGGGAATTAGCATGTGCTAAATTTCTGGCCAGAAAGTAATACAGTATTATTTATATGAATTAAAAAATAGTTACAACTCATATATTTCTTGAGTAGTTTGAAATACAGGGAGAAGGCACACAAATAGACCCACAATACACTCACTCTGTATCAACACATGCTGCAGACTGAATATTTCAAGTTTTTTTGTCAAACCTCAAAGTATTTCTTACAATAATCCGTTACAGTAATCAACCAACTGTAAAATTAATGAAACAAATAAAATCTGATACAACAACGATATATCCCAGTAAAAATGAACAAATACTGAAAGACAACAGCAAATCATGAACCATAACGGCAAATCATGAAACACAAAAGCAAATCCAGGTGCAAATTACCACAAAAAAACAAACAACTCCGTTATAAATGCCCATAACCAGAAACACAACAGACACGGCTTCTAACAGAAAAGGATGTGATGTAAAACCAATTGTGAATGATTTTTGAAAGTTATTTATTATTGTTTTCTTTGTGTGGACCTTCTAAAAACTTGAAACAGTTCAAAAGCATTTTTTTGTATTAGTACAATAAAAAATTACAACCATGTTTATTTAGCAAGGTAAAGTTTTTGCATCACATCCGGTAGTAAGGGTATTCCCTTTCCGTTAGCAGCTGCTCGCTTTCCTATTCTCCATCTTTTGCTGTCGTGTTTTGCACTTAAGTGCAACCTTAACGGAGAGAGAATACCGGAAGTAACACAAAAACTTTACCCTGCTAAACATTGTTGTAATTTTCATTGTAGTAATACAATTTAAAAAGTGCTTTTGGAATGTCTCATGTATTTAAAATGTCACATAATAAAACATTGTTTATTATATATTATTATTATTATTTAGTAGTTTTATATGGACACATTTGAATCTGTGATGGAGAGGAGGACTTTAAATAAGCTTGTATCCATCATGGATAATCCTGAGCATCCTCTCCATCCTGTACTGGATGGTCAGCGGAGCTCCTTCTCCAACTGGCTAAGGCAGCTTCGCTGTCACACAAACCGCTTCAGGAGATCTTTCATACCTCACTCCATTGGACTCTATAACTTGTCATCCATGTGAAACAGATAAAGTCATTCATGGTCTGTCTGTTTTTCTCTCCTGATGTGGCGCGCAATACAACTGTTCTTTTTCACTGATGTTTCTTTCCGATTGATTGTTCTGGTTCTCTGTTGTCGTCTATTGTGGGTATGTTTGTATCTTGTGCCTAACGCCGATGCTGCAACAACCCAATTTCCCAAGCTGGGATCAATAAAGTATCTTTATCTTTATCTTATCTTAACTTATATTACGTCACTTCCAGGATTTAGGACGTTCCCTTTCTGCTAGAAGCCGTTTCTCCGCTTTTGTTGCTATGTTTCTGGATTTGTTAATTTGTACTGAGAATGTTTTTGTGATTCAGTATTTGGTAGTCTGCACCTGGATTTGCTTATGTGTTTCAGGACTCTGTATTTCGTTCCGTGATTTGCTGTTTTGTATCAGTATTTATTATTTTTTTCCGAGATTGTTTTTAGGGCTTCATGATTTGCTAGTTTGTACTGGGATTTGTTGTTGGTTGTATCTTAAATGTAAATGTGTCTTGCACCTCTCGGCCACCATATTTATGCCCTCTCAATCTCACTTCTTTTTATTTTAGCTTCTTCCATTTTTGTTGAAGACAGGTGAACTCACCTGCAGCCTTTTAAAGCACAGCTGAGTGCTGCATTTTCAAATTAGCACGTTTGCTTCCAGTCCTGGAGGATGTGGTTGTTCAGTCAGTGATTGGCAATGTGGGACTTTGTGATGACAAGCAAGTGATCTTCCATCTTTATCAAGCAATCTTTATCTGTGTCTGAGGTGTGAGAATGTGTTCAGAGTTTTACAAATCTCTTTGTGTAATGTTTTGCAAAAATGGTGAATGAGACACTTTGTCTATAATGTTTAAATCTGCTGCAGTGTTTTGAGTAGAATGTTGCAAATGTTGCAACTTTTATTTTAGTGTGAAAACAATTGTATAAAACTGTTTAATTGTTTTTTATTATAAAACAAAGGATTTTGTGTACTTATCTCATTTTTATGGCTAAAGACACAATTTTTGTTTAAAAACAAGATTTATAGTGGAAATGTGAACACTTGGCCGTTTAAGGACACGAAGCATATTTTATGGGTAGAATAAATGTCAGTTATAAAAAAAACTATTTTTTGCAGCATGCATTCATAAAATATAATAATAGCATTTGCTTTTTTTTATTGTACACTTAACAAGAGTGACTAAAAGGGCCTACATCATGAAAAACAACTTTTTTTTCCATTTTTAAGTGTAATATGATGTTCTTTCGTCGCCAGCTCCTCCCAATCCACAAAAATGAGTGGGTCCTAACATTAGGTGTGTTTGAAATCACTAAGGTGGATGCGGCGCTGGGCAGATCGACTGGTGTGCGGAGCATATTCTGTAGTTTTTGCTCTGGTGTCACATGCCAGTCATCATAAAAATGTTGTGCAAAAGGGTTGGAGTACAGGGCGGGTGCAAGGCGGCTACCTAGGCGAGTACATTGGGTATTTTTCACCTGGCCCGCCTGCAGAAACCACAAAAACTAAATTGTTGGGCAAAGGAAGTTGGTTCTGGTTCCATCTTGCTACAGCTCAGAGTTTGGCTTCCATCTCGACCGCTTTTCGCCGGTCTCCTGACAATTCAGGTGAGGTGCAAGTCATTTCATCACTATTGTGATGTCACAAAGTGAGAACAGCCCCTTCCAGGAAGAGTCTGCACTGCCATTACCGGCCCCAGGTTAACAGACACACCTTCTTTCTTCGCTGATAGATGGATGCACAATACAGTATGTACATCCATCTTTGCAAAAGTTCGAATGCTGTTTGTTTTTGTGCAAAAAGTAATATATTATCATATATATGGACACAGTTTACTCTGAAAGGCTTAAAAAAAGCATGACAATGGCCCTTTAAAGAAACAGTATATGGAGGTAAAGAGGAAGCATAAGGAAGTCAAAGTAAAGGCAGTCCTTGTTCAGCGCTGTTTCTGCATTGTTATGCAACATGAACATGTGCAGACAAACACTCACACGCTTGAATGTACAGTTGCAGTCTGAAATACAGGACACATGAAGGCAGGTGTATCATTAAAGCTCCTGACTCAGGTATATCATTATTATGGCCCAAGTCACAACAAATCCAGCCATTCCAATACTTTGGATATGCTGTAGGAATGTTAGGTGTCTTTGAGTGTATTCAGCCAGCAGAGTTCAGGCGGGTTAGCAGCCATGTCATATGAAAGTGTGCAACTGTTCTCATGTGACCGGCTCAGTGCTTTATGCTACTAGTGTGCATGTCTGCTTTTTTACACTTTGCAGGAGCAATGCCGCTTTAGGTTTAGTCGGGCTGTTGTTGGGACAGACATTAAAAAATGAGTTGAAAACTGATTCTGTTTCTTCTAGAATTTATAGTAAGCTAGCACAGATTTTTAACATGAATGATGTCATTAAAGCTTCTTGCCACGTCATATAAGAACCAGTGTGAAAATCTTGTGGATTTCAAAGTTATGCTCTTTGGTTTGTTCTTGTTTGAAAGGAAAAATCAACAAAGTCCTGTAAAGACTAAACAAATAGAAAACCTTAGAGGCCAAGCCTGTTTTCAAACTGAGATTTATCTCTGCAAATATAGCAGGATAATACGGACGGATTGTTAACATCGCCTCACCGTCGAGACTGGATACAAGTGAAAGTTTTCATGCCTGCTGTTTACAGTGGGATTTATTGAGACATGAGTTTGACTGTACTGACGAATGCTTGATGAGGACAGCTGAAAAGCCATGTCTGGTTTGGTTTTAGCATGAGCAGAGAATTTCTTAATACAAAGATCAGACCTAAAAACAAGGCAGAAATATCAATATTTACAGAAATGACAGGCTAAACACACAACTATCTGAAAACTTCAAACTTGAGAGCCAAAAGAGACAAGTGTCACATTTATTTGTTTGATTTGAAAGAACCTTCAGACTCAAAACGTCTTCACATTCAAACATTTTAGCAAACACTGTTTAAATGAGTGGGAAAGGGCAAAAATGTCCAAACTTTTTCTTTTTTTTTGCTTTAGATCAAAAGGTGAAGCCCCAAAGCAACCCAGGAAGAACCAACACTTGATACTTTCTCAACCAAATTTCCTGTTGACTCCATGTCAGAAATTCAGATTTTATACAAAAATAAACATATAAAATATGGAATCAAGAACTTTCTTAAAAACCCACTGAGAAGAATATTGTGTTTTTTGGTGTTTTTAACATGTTCTTGTGTCATTTTCCTCATGATGGTTGACATATTTTAAGAAAGTTAAGCTTAAAATGGCATTTCTGAGTATTTCTTTGTTCAAATCCTCTGGAGGATCTGCAACCAAACTATCATTGATATGTGAGTCAGAGTCATGGGCGGATGTAACAATACGTTGAATATCATTGTCAGAGTTTTGCTTCTCCAGAGAAAGCAAGAGCAAAAGATTTAATGTCAGATTGCATTACCTCCACTTGGCTTTGGTCCTTGTAACACGGCAGGTTGTGAAGTCTGAGACATCAGGGTGGCAGCGGGAGGTATTAGGGTTGGGCATAAAAAGGAGGATTATCTCCCACCGATTCTGCATTCCCAAACTGCAGAGCAGGAGGAGAAGAAGGATCAAGCAGACACATGGACTAAAGCAGAGAGACAGAAAGGTGTTGGTGTGCCGGGGAAAGTATGAAGGTCAGGTAAAGCCAGAGGAGGGCATTAAGCTTTTTATGAAATTGCTGCATGTGGCGTACCCCCCCCCCCCCCCCCCCCCCCCGCCTAAATCTCCAAAAGGTAGCCAACAGCATTCCCAACAAGTAGCGCCCTCTGCTGCCAAATTTACAAGGACATGATGCCTGCAATTGTTCTTTGAAGACACTTCATGCACAAAATAGCATCAAATTTATGAGACGTATTTACTGTGTAACTGAAAGGTTTTAAGACAAGAACAAAGTAGATCTCTTTTATTAAATAATACGTGTTTAAAAGTCCCACTGCAATCATCTTTTGATATATTTTCAAAGCGTTCCCAGTGGTCTTTTAATTATGATTGTGCTGATTTTAGCAAAAATAAAAAATAAACTATTGTTTTCTAGGACATAGTTTCTGCGGAGCAGCAGGAGTTCATTGGAAATTCACCTCTGAGTTGTGGGCGGGACTGTTGATGTGTCCCCTCCCCATCATCAATTTATTTAAACGCTCTCCTGCTAGCTTACAGCCCCTGACACCCAAACCTAACATTAACGTGCAGCAAAAATGATACACCTACTAGTTTATTCCAGCAGAATTTTTTTTGCCCATCTTCTCATGATTCACAATGCTTTAAATAAAGAAATACTCAGAAATGCAATTTCTTAATTTTATTGATATGCCTTCAAAAATAAAAAATAAAGTCACTTAAGCTTTTTAGGGGTAAACTATATACGTATCTATGATAATATGTTACCTTTGGCACACTAAAAAAAGATTGTGTAAAATGAAATATGAGTTATGTGGCATCTAATTTTCCTACCCCGAAGTAGGACAATTCAATCTCTGAGGCTCCGCCTTTCGCTCCTTGTACGTGCCGCCCATTTCATGACGTCAACCTAGAGGCAGCCTCGGCAGCGTGTTTGTGATCTCACAACATGAGAACCCGTTCATTTCTGTGGATTGGGAGAGGCTGGTGCTCAGAGAGCAGGGGTTTAGAGGAATACTGAGAAATGCGTGAATGGATCACAATACTGCTTTGGGGTTGTTGTTTTTTTTGTGAGGAATTAACATTATAGTACCGGTACACTTAGAAACTCAAAAAATTGATTTTGCATTTTGCACATCAATTTTTAGACCTTTGAAAACAACAAAAAGCTAATTTTATTTTTTCCTATGAGTCATTTTGAAATAATGAGGTTTTCCACACCACTTTCACAGAAATAAAAGAATGTTCTTTTGTTTCTTAAACACTAAAAAAATGTATAAAATCTAAAAAGTTCCCTGAAAGAAATAGTGACTTTGAAATTCATCCCTATGAAACAGCAAACTTTTGTCATTACTTGATGTGGGATCTCTGCTGGTTTTCCTTCGCCGTTTACCGAGTGTGCTTAAACGTGTGAGCACAGAAATATGGCTTTTACAGGCTCCATTAGGTAATTTGCTCACTAGGTTATGCTGTCATCTAAGTGTCTTCCAGCATAAAATTAAGTTTGAGTCCATTTTTATCAGTGTACTGACGGGGCGCGGAGGGAAAATAATCAAAATAGAGATAAGGATCACTGGAAAAATGGAGAAACAGACACATCTGTTAACATTTTCTTGGGCAGCATTAGCATGGGATGGTTTGAAGCGTGGAAAAATATGATGTACAGCAGAAAAGAGTGGGGAAGATGTGTTTCATTGCACAGAGACATGTGGTTGGATGCAGCAGTAATCAGCTATTTATAGAATAGTAGGATTTATGTATTGAATAGGATGAAGATGGAACGAATCTCAGAGCGTTTTCCTGCAGCTAAATGCAAGAGAACAGACTTGTGCATTTGATGCTTCTTGCAAATTAATTTCAGCTGCAACTTAAAAAATATTTTGTCTATTCAATAACACAGTACAGAATAATTTGATTGCTCTAAAACTTTTTTTTTCTTTTTCTAAATAATTTTGTTGAATTTGCAAAGTTTCTGTTTCAATGCATTGTATTGTGGTTTATTAAAACCAGCTCTACCACAAATTACCAATACACCATTCTTGTTCAGCTGACACTTTCTGCCACACAGATATGTCGTTTCTCTCTTTTGCTCTGATCAGAAAGCCCCTGTCCTGATAAAGCTTGTGCTTGTAGAGACGCAGAGATCAGTGGCAGCAGATAGGAGTTGAGGTGCATTTTTTGAGCCTTTCACAGGAGATAAATCTGGTGGTTTGCCGTTCTTCTGGCAGGAAGACTTAAAAAAAAAAAGCATTTTTCTGCTGCACAGAAAATCATAAATTATATATAAATAAATATTTTAAAACATTTTGTACGTTTAAGAAAACATGCAAATTAATGCTGCTTCTCTTAAAGCCAGAAAGTTTTAATATAACGCTGGTTTTAGGTCTTTGATTTCTGCTGCAACTTGAAATGCATGTTTGCCCAATAAACTGCTGTATGAGCGCATTCTCATTCTCAGTTTCAATCATTGTCAACAGGCATTGTGCAAAAATGCAAAGCCTAGGCCTACGTGATATCATAAACTTTAGGAGCACACTTGCATTTATGCGCCCCTCATACCACAATCTGATATCATGTAGTCAATGTCTGCACAGTCAGCACCCAAGGTGCACACAAAAATGGAAGTCATTCTTTGCACGGCCGTATGATCACACACTACATGTGGCTTAAGTGCAGGAAGCTGATGACAGAAGGGGATGCTGTGCACAACGGTCTGCACGAGGTTCCAACAAAAATATAGAGGTGAACTGACAAAATGATAAAGTGGAGTGCCAAGTCGCTGCACAGAAGCTGCAGTGGATGATAAGTGGAATGCAGGTGCGGATGCTACGCGCAGCAGTCTGTACACACAAAAGACAGCGCAAAACCCAACTGGGAAGATCATCAAAACCACAATAAGCTCCGGCTTTGGAGCCTCTTCTTTTTCTCATTCTGTCTCTTTCCATGGAAACACATAAATGGGAGGATGTTAGGTTTTGCACTTGAACAGAGAGACCAGTGGTTGCTTGGTGAGACACAAGTCAAAAAGGTATAAAAGAAAAGAAATAGAGAAAGAGTGAAGAAAAATGCTGATTGAAACAAATTTTAGGCTGCAGCTAATATGCAACGACACTTTTTATCAACCAGATCTGCAAATGCAATTGGCATATGCCAAGCTCTGCATGGCAACAAATGCACTGACTACTGTGGTTAATTTGGTACTTAGCTTGTGACTGCACCTCTGTGTTTGCCCCTCCAGGGTTCACTGCCAGGAAATAAACATGTGTTTATTAGTCAGGCTTAAGTCAAATTGACTATCTAGTGGTGTTTCCTTAAAGACCATGTCATGCAGCCAACACATTTTCCACATATGATATTTTGTTCTTTTAAGATACGTATGTGAAATACGAAATTTGTAAGTGTTTCTTGCAATTGTCATTCATGGAAATGTGCAGAAGTCTGTCAAGGGTTTCAGCTGACGGATCTACGTTAATTTGGTTTTAGGCTGTTCATATTTTTTGGTCATTTGAGAATTATGCAATTTATGCGTATTTAATGCAGTTTATACACAATTATTACGTAAATCTTACGTAACTTTTTGCAAGATGCATACGCAAATCTGTGGCCTACCACAACCGTTCCATGTATGTTTTACAGACTTTTCAAACATGTACCACCAATGTATAACTTTTAAATCGTGTATACGGCACACATATCACGGTAAAATGACATAATTGATTCATGAATTTTGGGTCAGATTTGACTTTTACGTTGATTTACGTGATTTTTGTGTGGTTCATTCGTACTGTGGTTTTAACTTGGCTCATTCATGATTTCACGTAAAGACCAGAACTGTTCTCTCTTTTTTTTATATATAGTGGTTGTGTGACACTGCCTTTAGGAGCATATTTTCACTAAATCAAAGTTCACAGTATTTTAGAGTAAAGAGATATTTGTTGGTTCCTCCCTTTATCTACGTGCACTGTCCAAGTCACAAGCAGATGCTCTTATTATCATGTTAAGATAGATCAGTTTAATAATTTATGTACATATGTTCTTTTAAAAAGTGTAGTATTTCATCTTCAATTATGAATCTTCACAAGGATAAATCATAGTTTCTGGACATAGTTTCTGCAGAGTGGCAGTAGTTCATCAGATATTTGCTTGCTAGTTGTGGGCAGGAGCATTGGCATGAAGCAACCCCGCCCCCCCTTCCTCACCCTCTTTCTGGTAGCTTGGAGCAGGGAGCTTGTGGTCCACCCAGCGTACTTTATACATAACAAACAAGCTCTTTTTACAATTGTAAATTTTTATAATTGTGAATTTTTTCATCTGCTCCTCACTCACAATGATTTGAATTAAGATATTTTCAGAAATGGGATTTTTTTTCTATATTTTCTTCATATAAATGTCCTACATGATCAGAATAACACAAAAAAACACAATTTTCAGCAATGTGGTTCATCAAAATGGGATCAAACTTGAAGTTTTGCCATCAAAACATTATGAAGGCAAAATCTTGAATGCAAATGAAGCATTTCTTACAAACGTATTCCAATTATTAAAAAAAAATTGCAAGGAACCTTTCTGCCCAACCAGCGTCTCTGTCATAACTCATTTGTTTCAGTTTCTTTATCAGTCTTTATTTTCTGCTGATCATAAAGAAGTCCGCTGTTGTGAGACCATGATCTGTGTGCACTTTCTAACTCTGACAGTGATGTAGGGCAGGTGATAATGATACGGGGAAGAAAACTTTGCACAGAAGCAAGACAGTGAACTCTCCAAACAGATTGCTGCAGTGATTATAGGTCTAACTTGAACATTCAGTTCTAGTGCTGCTTGCTGAAGCACATTTAGGTACAGTATTTTGTGGCCAAACATCTAAATCGCTGCATAGTTAAAACAACAATAATTACCTGAATTTGATCATCTGCCACAAATTCATGCTGCTTTTGCCAGATGCCACAAAAACGTCGGTAAATCTTGGGATCCTTCAGTAGGAAGGAGCTTACGCCCATTTTAGCCATATTTTTTAGGACCAGTAAGCTCCTTATAAACACCATAGCCAAGTTCTTTCTCTTTATGGCTGTGAACAGAAGAGTAATGGCTTCATCTTTTTCATTTTCCTTCTATAAACCACCAAGCAGGTCTAACTTTTCTCTTTCTGAACAAAACTGTGGCTTTTATAATCAGCTGAACTGGAAGCATAAATAGCAACACTCATCGCCCTGTTCTTTTCTATTCTGATTACAGAGCTGCAAAACCCACAAGAAATAAACTGTACGCTGGATCATGTTGTAAAGATCTTTTAAACACAGTATTCATTGTCCTTATTCCAACATGGCATTTGTGTAAACACATTTAGAGAGAACCACAACTTTTCTGTGTTTCTGAGTGGACATCAGGATGTTCTCGAGCGGGAAAGGCATCCCCGTCAGCTTTTCTCTTAGGAGCAGCCATGAGTCATTTGTCCAGATTTAGGCTGTGTTTTAAAGGAAAAAAGCTCAATTTCTGAAACGCCTTCAATATTTTTAAATACTTCCCTGGGCTGCATTGGTGGTGCAGTGGTTAGCACTCTAGACCCTGGTTTGAATTTCTGCTGGGATCTTCCTGTGTGGAGTTAGCATGTTCTTCCAGTGTGTGGGTTTTCTACCGACACTTTGACTTCCTCCAGTAGTTTAAAAACACGTTTCATTGGTTATTTGGTGTTTGCAAATTCTTCTTGTGTGGCCGTGTTCTGACTGGCAACCTGTTCAGGGTACTTTATTTTTCAAACTATGTCGCTCCAGAGTCCAAGTCACAGCAGCCAAAAAAATGCAAATTAAAGAAGAAAAAAAATATTTTAGAAGTGGCACCTTTAGGAGAAATGTATTTAACAAAAGTTGGGAACAAGAACAAATATTTCATCCTGAAAGGTAAATCATAATAACAGAATACATAACATTTGCTGTGGCAACCGCTAACAGGATGTGCCAAAAGGTTAACAACAGTAATAAGAATAAAAAACTACATATCTGCACACTTCACTACCGTAATACATTGATGCATATTTAGTTTCATGAAACATCAGAGGAATCTAGTATATTTGTGCAACACAAGAACAACTATTCAGATAACCATAAGGAACATGCTAACAAGTCAACTAAACTATTTATATCACTTCAAATCACTAAATCAGTTGAATTCTTCATCCTCTGTGGCACTTTAGAACAATCCTGCCAAGCCTGGTGTCAGACTGAGTGGCGTTTCTTCTTCTGTGTTGCTGTCAGTAGTAATATTGATGCACACACCTCTAGCAATTGCTGCTATTTATTTTTGAAAAATCCCCCCAAGCAAACTACAAAACCAAACGTGAATTATACTCTGAATAATAAGGTATACCTCACCTTCTCCTAACAGTAGCTGGGTTGGCTACAGCATCTTGTGACCCCTTAAAGGATATAGTGGATTATAAAGAATGATGTATAACTTTACTCTTGGCTGGAGAGCGAACAAAACAAAAATGATCAAAGAATGCTTAAGATTCTCTTGATCATATCCATGCTAGTGATGTCTTAACAAGCCATTTTTTAATGATTACATTTAGGAACGTCAGAAGTAGGGTACAGTATGTGTTCCTTCCCTTTATTGCAGTTCACCTTTCGCAGTCTCAGTTTTGCAAGGTATTTTTTGGTTTACAGCACGCTACGTCCTGCATCTTGATTGACCATCCTGATCTTGTCATTTAATCTCCTCCGTGTCTCCTCTACAGAATGTGTTCACTATATGTACATCAAATTTGGACCGCAATCAGACAAAATCTTTGTTTTCATTCTGTAATACTGGACTTATTTTTTATGGATGTTTGAACTTTGAGAGTTTAAACAAGAGAGAAATTTGTGAAAATCTTCATGTCTAAGAAGTGTAGAAAGTGTGTAGTGGGGGGGGGTTAGGGTTGGAAACATCTCTTAAAACATCTGTTATCTTCCTTTGATTTCAACTATTGCAGGTTATTTTTAGAAAGTCACTCCCGCGATACATGACGGACGACTGTAATTAAAAAATTCAAGAGCTAAACGTCTGGCAGCGAAGGGAAAACAAGTTTGAAGGACCGCTTAAAATGTCAGTCGTGCCAAAATCAAAAATCAACCAATAAAAATCTCGTCTAATATTGGTATATCAGCAGAGCAATTAATGCAAACACTGGAGAAAGTGTAGAGCAGATATAGATAGAACTAAACAAAATACATGAAGCTAAGTGCATCTCTGAAATTGAAAATAAGAAAGATCAAGGCTGCAAAACTGATGTGTATGGCTTTCTGTGGCTAAGAATTGCCATTTACTCTCAATAAGCTGTCACACACACATGTAAGTGCACACACAAAAATGCCTTCTAATACAATCCAGATCATGGCCGGTCTGTGTTTACAGAGTTGGTAAAGCATCGCCAGACAAATTACAGTTGAGCTTCCATGCTACCAAACCAATCAGACTTTTTTTCATTCTGTCAGCTCACACTTCTGTAAATCTCATATACTTTGAAATGATTATGTTTGTTTACATATAATTAGAATCTAATTACAAACATGCAGTATTGCTATTTTTTCTGCTACTTACTTTTGTTTTCACTTCTTTCTTTATTTTTTGGCTTTACAGACAATGTTTGTGACCCCTCACTTTTGCACATTGCTGTCACTTTTCTTTTCTCTGCTCTTTGGAACTGCTGTGACAATTGAATTTCCCCAATGTGGGATCAATAAAGAATATCTATCTATCTATCTATCTAATCAATTTTTTTATTTATTCTTATGCTGTTTTATGTAAGCGTAAATCATTTTTCAGTTATTGATATTTCTGAAACAGTCTTTGGCACTCCACGCTGTTGTCCACTGATCTCTGACCTTCTGAGTATTAACTGTGTTGTTTATTATCAGCAGAGGAAGCTATTTCCAGTTTAAAAAAAACAGTCAGAAACATCAGAAATGAAAAGAAAAGAATAGAGCTAATTAGATTCTTCATTGTGAGCTGAGGATCAGCTAATCCCGACCTCTGCTGGAATGCAGGCTTTGACCCTTTCCACCTTTGACCCCTGCCAGGCTGATAAGACTCGCCTGGCAGTGATACCAGCTCCCTGCAGATGCTTTGAATGAGGGCGCTGAGTGACGTGACACTCTCCCAACATACACAAACAATGTGCACAAGTACGGCAGCAGAAGGGCAGCCGGGCTCACACACGTGCACCCACATTATGAGTGATAACAGGATGAAGCTGCCGAGGGGCACACACTAATCCACTCCTCCTCAAGTATCCGATTGATTAGCTTTTTCTTCCCCAGCTGGCTGTCTGACTCCCCCCCACTGAGAGTGAGAGGCAGAGCCTCTTCCTGCTGAGCCGCCAGACAATTTATTAACCATCTAAGAGCAGTCAGGGCTGTTCAAGTCTTTGTCAGCAATGATATGACCCCCCAGAACATCCCATTGGCTATCAGTTACAACTACTGTAGTAAAAACATGTCAATATTGTACGTACTGCTTTTTATTGAACCTTTATTCTAATATATGTTATTGTTTATAATATATGAAATATATTGTATATTTTATGATTTTAAAAAGCACAGATTGATCTATATGGCAGCAAAATTGAACTAGTAGTTTAACAGTACTCATTCAACGATATAAAATAGAACCTGTCTTAAAACTAATAAGTGAAGCTTAAACCTTTTCTAACTAATACCAGAAATTCATTTAAAAAAATAAATGTTCTTGAATTTAATACCTACTGATTTAGTCTTGAATCTTATTGTTTATACTTTCTTTTTCTTAGAATTCTGAGAACATTCTCAGAATTGTGCCTATTACACTCTTGAAACACCTGCGTAATATTTTCATCCTAAATCTAGGGTTATTCATATCTTTTTGTCTTACTTTTTGGACTAACACAATTTTTTGGGATTATAATGGTTTCATTTGAACAGGAGTTTTTTTTCCCCCCTGAGTTAAAACTCTCTTCTTACCTCGAAGTCAGGTTAAGAAAAAGGTTATCTTATTTTTAACTATGAAGTTTTTAGTGTGTAGTAAAAAACTGATTTAATTTTTAGCTTCTGTTTGGACACAATGAAGTTAATGGTTGCTGATAGCCTAGCTAGCTGTCCACCTAGATAGCAGGCTTCAGTTTATACTGTTTTGGTGATTGTCAAGAAATAACTTTGTCTGTATTGTTGTTTTGGGTTGTTTTTCATAGGGCTGATGTTATTTGCACAAATTTAAAGGCCATGTCACACAGCCACTATGCACAATTTTTGCATACAGCACAGATTAAAATTGGTCATACGTGAATAAATATGAGAAAAGGTGATTTCTTTACTGAAATCTCCACAGATGTATCACAAATCAACCACGTTAAAACCACGGAAGAAGTATGAATAAACCATGCAATGAAAACAAATAAACATAGAACATGAAGCGTGCATGATTATTGCGCTCTTTATATGCAATTCATCATTGATTAGTGTGTAAATTAATTAATTTCAATGGGACTTTTGTGCCACATACACAATGTAAAAATTATGCATTGGTGGTACATGCGTTAGTAATACATGGAATAGTCGTGGAAAGCCACAAATTTGCGTATGCGTCTCACAAAAATCACGCATAATTGGGTAGATTTATGTAATAATTATGTATAAATCACTTTAAATATCCATAAAATGTGCAACTCTCAACCAACCCAAATTTTGAACAGCTCAATCCAAATTTATGGAAAGACCTGTCGGCTGAAACCCTCAATGGACATTTGCACACATCAACGAATGTTGATCGCAAGAAACACGTATGAATTAGGTACTGTATATCACGCATGTACAACGAAAGCCCAAGATTTCATTTGTGGAAAATGCGTAAAATGTGCGTACCAGCAGTGTGACACAGCCTTTAAGTACAACCAATCACAAAAAGTGATGGAATTCATGTTGGCCACACATAAACGGTGCAACTACTTGCACATTGCTGCATTACACACGTATATTTTAAGAGCGTCCAAGGCTAAATTTTGTTGTTGGTTGTACATATTTTAAGGGTTAATTGTAAAAAACACGAATGGTAACCAAGTGGCAGAGCGAATATTTTTAATTGCAGCTACATCAAGCTACAAATACCACATACTTCCATTATTCAAAATAAGTGTGGAAGAAAAAAGTTCAGCATTGACTGCATGTACTTTAGAAATTCAATTAGAATAGTTAGTTCCTTTTCATAGTTTCCTAGCATTTCTCAGCAATGAGATATTCCTACCCTTAGGAATGACTGTGTGTTTAAGGATGTTAGCTTCTGTTTGTGCTAAACAGATGAGCTGTGATTGTTTTATTGTGCTGCCAGGCCTTTGCTTACTTCTTTAAGACTTTAGGGAATGAGTAGTGAATGAGACGCTTTCGTGGTCGTTCCAGTCACTGAAGCTGTTAACAACAGTGATTCTTTATTCCCAGACGTTTGTCCTGCATGGAGGAATGCTGGGTAGTCTAATGTAGTTTTTTTTTAAACAGACACTTTATCTTAAATAAAAACCCTGACTTTTCATGGAAAACATTTTGTCATCATCTTTGTGAAGAACAAACTGTCGTATTCTTTAAAAAAAACCTTATCTTTAGACTGTAATATTTGCATCTGGGTGCTTTTCTATCATGCTTTCAGCCACTGTTTTAAAGGTTTGAAAAGCATTTGTCATAAAAAATAAAATGTGGCTTTAATCATACTAACAAAATACTAAATTGTGGCAACAAAATACTTAAATTCAGCAAAGACTATTGTTGTTCAGACCGTCTCTAGACAAATCGAGTGCACGTTTTATCGTAACGCAAGCTGGATCTCAATATTCTGTTTAAATGTCTCGAAAATAATGATTCCCTGCTATACCATCAGCCCTCCTAGAATTAATTTGTATCTCATTCACATTTCAGATTATACGTACTCAAGGTGTTTCTGGCCATCATAGCTTTATATCAATTTTCTTACCCAATAAACCACAAATTATGTTAATAGGATTAATTAGCTGGCTGGGTAGCTCGGTTAGTAAGGTGAGAGACTACCTTGCAGGAAACCACGGTTTAATTTCGATGCCGGAGGGGAATGAACAATGGTACTGGGACAATTACCCAGTATTTGCTTGTCGTATCAATGGCGAGCAAACACGGTCTTAACCTTAACGCGGTCCCGAGCGCGAGCTTGGCTGCAGCTCACCGCTCCCCCAGGGGATAGGTCAAATGCAGAAAACAAATTTCCCATTGTGGGATAAGTACAGTACAATAAAATAAAATAAAATTTGAATGATTTCATGGTCACAAATTAGCATTTTGTTTGCACGGTTTAACTCAAGTGTGGGAACTATTGATTTTTTTAACCATTTCTTCAAACCGCCTCTGTGGATGCTGTTTTTTCAAAACAATTTAAGTTTACATTTCACTGTTTAATTCAATTAGGGTTTAAAATAGAATTGCATCCCTGCAAGACTTTTAGTTAAATATATGAAATACAAACTCAAAGATCATGACCAAAATGAGTGCAACAGTAAAAACTCAACAAATTGAAGAACTTCCGGTGTGATGACGCTCTGAAAAAACTTCAGAATAACTCACTTAAAGTTAGTAAGTAACAACTACTTATAAAATCGAATGCACTAATAAGTGAGGGGATAATAACAGAAGAGGCAGATAAAACGAAAGAATGCCGAGATCGCAGGATAGAAACAACTCGACGGCACAAGCTAATAGCTTAGCTTGAGCTGAGCAAGCTAACGCCGTAGCCAACATAATACCTTGTAAGAAACTGCCTTCAAAGATGGTTTCCAAACTGTATAAATGTCTGTTGAAAAGTAATGCCATTTAAAACAGAAGTGGGAGTTAGAATTGCAGGTTAACTTGTCAGAGGAGGACTGATATTCAATCTATCTGCTACAACATACCTCAACAAGTTCCAGAAAAAGCAAGAGAATTCGAGTGGAAAAATATAACAAGGTTCTTTATCAGTCCTCACGTAAAGAGCAAACAGCTGAGGACTCCACAACAATGCTGGAGACTCTGTGGAGGCGCGCACACCAATCATTCACACATCTTCTGGACATGCAGTGAAGTTGTTCCCTTCTGGCAAAGCATCATCAAAACCTGTAGTATGCTGACCCACGGATACTATACCTAGGACTGTTACCAACAAGAGTGATTCAAACAGAGGACAAGTATTTTTTTAAAGTCATGATCATGGCCTGCAAAAAAACCACAACAAGAAATTGCCTTAAAAGTGAGCCACTAAGACTGGATCAATGGAGAGACATTATGGAAGAGATCTGTTCTGTGGAAAAAAGGACAGTTCCCTTACGGTTGAAAGCTGAAAATTTTCAACTCCAATGGAGGGAATGGAAACAATATGCACCCTGCTCAGAACTAAAAGCTCAAAACTCAGTTTTGTTTACCCCACTTGTTCAACTTTGTTGTTTTTGTGTGTGTGTTATAATTTACTTCTTTATTTGATTGTGTTTTTTTATCTTTATTTGTTTGTATTTTAAAAGTGCAAAACGTAAAATAAAAAGTTTAAAAAAAAAAACAAACCTCAACAAATTCACTGAAGTTATCCGTTATAAAAAAAAACTCAGCAACAGAAGTAATAATTCTAATGGGTTCATCTTGTCAGGCTGTCTGAGTTGTAGTTGTGGAGAGGCTGACACGGGTTTAAATCCTTTAATAGCTTCTATACCAAATATGAAAATATATCAAACTGGGATTTTTTGAGGCTATAATCATTTTTTACTTAAATAGTGAGGGAGTAAGAAACAACTGGCAAAAACCCACTTAAAAATTCTCTGTTTTTGATACCTAAAATTTAAAACATCATTCTTTTTAGCTAAATTTGGGCCAAAATTTCTCCATTAAAAGGAATAAAACAATTTCAAACTTTCTTTTTACTATGAAGTTGATAGAATAGCCTGCTCTTTATTGTGCTATGGTGTTGGTAGGTTCAACTTGCACCAGGCTGACAAAAATGAGCTTCTGCACACTGTCTATAACTGACCAACTAATCCTCTGACCAGAGGTCAAACTGCTTGAGAGAAATCCTTGCTTCCAGCTGTGACATTTATCCATTCCTGTGAGTCTTTGCTGATCTTGACGCGGTAAATTGTGATAATCTTCCTTTGAGTGGTAGTTGGGTATGTGTGGGCAGTAAAATGTTTTAATACCGCTGCATGTGACAAACATGAAAATCCTTCCATCGTGCTGTCTGCATTCACCAGGAATGACTAAATAAATACAGACTCTTCTTTATATGTATCATTTGACCTGGACTATGGGAAATACACACGCACTGCTCACAATAAGTCAGGGATGTTGTGAAAAACTCAGTGGATGTCGTATACACAGTGTTTGTGTCACTTCACAGATTTTCAGGGTAGGGAGGTAATTGTATTGAGGTGATAGACACACCCCATTATGTATTTTCCAGATAATGTCTCTTTTTGTTCAGTTGTTTATTGGTGTTTCGACAAAACAATTCTAAAAGACAAACCTTTTCAATGTGGCATCAATGTCAACTTTCTGTGGGTCTAAAATGTTGATTTTGCCAGTCAGTCATTGCAATTTCAACCTTCAAACAGCCATGAACACATAACGTTACTTAACAGACGAGCAGCTCCACCTGGCAATAGCACCCCTTCAGGTTGGTAGCAGACAGTCAGATGTTGCAGGTGAACTTGGTGAGTCTCAAAGTGTCATCAGCAGGCTTGCAACCATGACCAGAACCTAAGGACCTCTGACCTCAGACGTGGTTTAGCAAATACCACACAGCTGCAGGCCTGTTTACCAGTTGTGAGGGGTATTGGGGTTTCCAGACAAACTAACCGACTCCATCGCTTTGGTTTGAATGATAGATGACAGTTGCAGGTGATTCCACTGACACCAAGACACCACAGTGAACGTTTACAGTGGACACAAGACCATGTGACGTAAGCAGTGCAACAATGGTCTAGCCTTCTGTTCACGGATGAGTGTCGGGTCACCTTTCTCAGAAATAATGGTTGTCGGGGTTGCTGGAAAAGGCGAGGTGAGCGATACGCCAAGGTCAACATGGTTCTCAGAGTTCCCCTTGGTGAAAGAGGAGCAACAGTCTGGACAAGCACCACTAGTCAGTAAAAAACTGATTAGGTTCTTGTAGATGGTCCAGTCATTGCAGGTTCTTAACTCAGAGACATCTTAGAACCATCATCATCTCCCGATTCCATCAGAACACCCCCAACTTTCTGTTCATGGATGATAATGCTCCACCACATGGTACCAGAATTGTCACAATTAAACTTCAGGAATTGGGAGTGTCTTATATGGTTTGACCAGCAATGACCTCTGACCTGATCCCCATCGAGGACATCTGGGACCAGCACTTGTAGAAGAGTGGAACACCTGAGAACAACATCATGAGGCTAGTGAGGAGCAGGAGACATCGCTGTTAAGCTGTTATTGAAGCAAATGGTGGAATTAGCTGCTATATACATGGTCAGTTTTGGTTATTTGAGGCTTTTTTTTATTATTGTCTTCATTTTTGGGTTATAAACATCAAACTAATGCACATGATGTTTCATTTTTATTCATACTAGCATTATCAAAGGGAACTTTTATGTATTTCATTAAAATTCAGATCATATAGTAAAAGGTAGAGAGAGATCCAGGACACATTTAAACGCTACCAGGATACAAGCTGGCCCATTAAAAAAGAAAAACAAACAAAACAAAAAAATAGAAAGAAAAAAAAAACAATAATATCCAAGAAGGTGAAGATCAGCCACAAAAAAACTGTTTATATTCCAAACATCAGAGAAATAGCAGGGCTACTATTAGGAGGTATGAAGAACATAAGTACAACAACCAACCAAACATAAAAGTCAGACATGTAATGGTTTAACCTAATGACAAACAAGAACATGAAATTTATGACCTTTATGACAGTGTAAGTTGTGTGGAAAAGTTCAGGTTAGAAACATAGAACGTACTTTAACACAAGAAAAGGAGGAGAAAATGTTTGTGAAAAACTACAATAAGAAGACACATAAAATAAAATAAAAAAATGCTACAAGACCTCAGGTGAGCAAAAAAAAATCAATATAAATAAACATGCAAACGAGTTCAAACAATCAATGAGAGCTGTATAAAATAAGATAGACAGAAAAAAAACACCATAAACCGAGATGAGAGGACACAAGCGTGGATACACCTGACAGGTTTTCCTGAGATGTCACACCCAACAGAAGCAGCTGATAGTGAAACATCAATCGGTGCAAAATCTTCTGAGCAAGGCAGCAGCCCAGCAGTTGAAACCAACTAAACTACATCTTGTACACAAAGGTTAGAAATCTAGCAATAGAATGTTATATTTGTGAGTCAAACTATGAGCAGCAGAGGCAACAAACCTCCTATTTGAATAGAGCATATGGATTAAAATCCTTTTTTTCATCGTTAACACTCCATTCAAACTCATACTCTTTGATACGAACAACGTCTGACTTTTTACACTTTTTTACACAGGCTTTGCATAAAGATTTTTATTTTTCCTGTCATTCTGTAAAAGTTTTTTCGTTGGGAGATGATGTCAAAGTGGCAGACCTGACTGACTGTGTTTGTGACTTTTGGAGTCGACTTTGGGACTTTAAAAGATTCATTTTGGACATCCACACGCAGTGACAGAGGAACATAGAAAGCAAAACCTTTTCCAAAAACGCCTAGAATGGCCGGAAGCATTAAAATGGACATTTAGTTTTTAACAGCATTAGCAAATATAAAAATAGCATGTTAATACATAAAATGGTAATATGTAAGAATGAAACTAAATACTACATTTTCACGATGGGCCCGTGTTTTGTTTTTAAGTTGTACACCAAATCCAGACACCAACTGTTGCAGGTGGTACATGAACTGCAGTCAGGATAATACTGACATACCAACAGCAAGGGCATAAACACCCATATTGAAGTGTGTCAGAAGCATCTTCCCTCTGTAGGGACCCGAGCCTAATCAGATTAGTAGGGTTAAAGGGTCTGCAGAAGGGGGGGGGGGGGGGGGGGGTGCATGCGTGTCAACGTATATGTGTGTGACAAAAACAAGAGAGCAGATGTTACAGGCCAAGAGTGTAGCTTAACATGTCTGTTTCTCTAAATTCTATCTGTGTGCTGCTGACTACATGAAAGCTGTCTGACTCGCTGCTTGTATGACTGTTTTGGCAAAGAGAACTTACATCACAAAGTTGTAAGACAATCTCACATGGATCAACACTGTTACATTTTTTTTGGTAGACATAAAGAACCAAAAATGCCTTTTGTGCTTAAACGTGTTTTCCATGTAAAGTTAACTAAAATGTCAGATGCCAGTTGGGGCTGGGCTAGATGGAAAATGTGGAAACAGAGAGCTGTCAGCAACATACCACCCACAACTCAGAGGTGAATTTCTGATTAATTTCTGCCGCTCTGCAGAAACTAAGTCCTAAAACAACACAGGTTTTTTGATTTAGACTAAAAACAGCATAAGCATAATTAAAATACCACTGGGAACACTTTTACAATAGATCAAAAGTTGATCAGAGGGGAACTTTAGGTTAACCTTTTGTCGGGACATTGTAAGCTCAGGTCGAAAGAATAGTCTGATTTGATAATAATTCTTACAAAAAAAAATATTTTGGTTGTGTATTGTAGTTATGAATTGTAAATATGAATTTCTATTATTTATTTCAGTCATTTCCTTAGTTTTCTTAGCAACGTTTGAAAATACCAAAATTGTGAAAAAGTGAAGTAGTAAAGCTCTGACTTCAATCAACTTTCATGTTTACCAAAAACCAACAATTCATGTCCTGCAGGTAACAACTGTTTTTAATTTAGAAAAAAAATAATTTAAAAATACCTTCATGAATCTTAAAATAGGTCTTTCTCAAATTTTATTTTGTATAAAAATGTCAATCCTATAATTAAAAGTAAAGTTTAGCGCTCTGAATATGATAATGGTTTTGTAGTTTTCTTAAAAAATGAGAAGAATTATATTTTTGATTCCAGGATATAAGAAGCTAGAAAATAAAATGTCTAAATGTTTTGTGTTTGTACATTTTATTTAAATTATTCATTATTTTATTATCTTAATTTTCATCTTAAATTAAAAATTAACCAGCTAAAATATATTTAAATACATTGTTTATTTCTGAAGAAACGTGCTTGTGCTGCTGCTTCAAAGATGGGAAAGCTAGTGACTTTTTATTTTAGATGTGAACATTTTCTGCTATTTTTCCATTGTATACTTTTGAAGTATTTACATAAGCATATATATAATTTATAAACAGCTGTGCTATCTTTTTAAAATTATTCTTGTAAAAAGCTAATAATTAAGTACTTATCCACTCCTTTATTGTTCCTAGAACCTGAAACCCAATTCTTTCTGGCTGTCACTATTTATTAAACCAAATAGTCGTTTCAGGGTCATCTCATTATGTGTTTTGTGTGTGAATTTGGTGTATATGTTGAACATTTTCTGATTAAACAGAATATTTAAGGAGTTTCAACCAACCATAGGAACATGTCTTGAACTGGAGCTTTTTGGTTGAAGTAACAAGCTGACGCACAGTTTCTGTCTCTGAAAGATTTGTTTGAATGATGTTCCTCGCCCTCCTCCAACCGAGTCTCTCCTTCAGTCTTGGTCTGTTCCAGCAGAGCTGCATCTGTCTGTCTCCCTCGCTGATCTCCAAGTTTTCAAATTCCTGGGTCACCCAACGCCACAATGTTTACGTAGAAAGAAGGAGACAGAGACACGCTGGCTGTGGTGAAGGGTGATGCCAAAATTCCTGCCTATTCATTCTCTACAACGAAACCTCAAGTTTTTTTCAGAGGCTTAAAGACTGGGCACAGAAATCCCAAAGGAGTAAACAGACGCTGGGCAGAAAGGGCCGGTCATTAATAAAACTTCATTCTCCAACCAGCTACATTGCCATATGTGGTAGTAGCAGAGGTTTTAGTGAAAAAAAAATGAAGGAACAGATGTACTGGTGTGATGACAATTTTTTTTTTAAATCCCTGAAAGAGTTAAAGAAAAAATGGCCCACACAAGGATTATCACCTGGTGGCAGGAAAAAAAATTGGTAAATACTAGATCTAGTCTCAAATCAGGCCATTAAAGAGTTTTTGAACATCAGACCATGTTTGTCCATGCCTCTGTTTCCATGCACACTAATGCACAGCTAATAAATCAAGGATGCAACAAAAATAGATCCTCTGTAATTCCTTGATGGTCCTCATTTCACATTCCAACTTCACTATTGTCCTGATTAGCGGCAGGGTAGCTCGGTTGTTAAGGTGAAACCAGGGTACGATTCCCAGGGGGAACAAACAAGCGAGCAATTTAATTTGTGGACAGATAACACACAGTAAGGGCAAGACCCTTAACACTACTGCCTACCAGCATGAATGATCCTGGTGATGGTCATGCCTCTAGAATCACCAAGTATGAATGAAGAGTGAATGAATAATGGACATATTGTAAGCGCTTTGAGCGTCTGGAAAAGCACGTATAAATCCATTATTATTATTAAATTAAAACAGGATTTAGAGACTTGACTAGCTGCCCCACACAGCAAAATATGTATTTGCTTATCGAGGAAAAATCATATTTAAACATTTGAAAGACCAACTCCAATCTTTTTATTGATCTATTTTCAAAGTATTCCCAGTGGTCTTTGATTGTGATGTTTTTAGCCAAAATCAAAAATCGTTTTCTAGGACACAATTTCTGCAAGGTGGCAGGAGTTCATTAGAAACTCACCTCTGAGTTGTTGGGGGTGGAGTTAGCCTGCCCTAATTCCCCACTTCCTGTTGCTGAGAGCTCTCTGTTCACATGCTCTCCTGCTAGCTTACAGTCCCTCACAACCCCAACCTAACATTAGCAGCTCAACAAAAACGGTGAGTAATATTGGAGCTATCTAGCCCAGCAGTTTTGATCCAGATACCAGCTAGACGAGGAAAACAAAGAGGTACATAGATCTATTTGTCTACAAGTGGATGCATGAGCAGGGAGCTTGTGGCCCGGCCAGCACATTTTCTACATAACAAATACAATCTTTTTCAAATTACATTTTTTCGTCTGCTCCAGATTCACAACAATTTGAATGAAGAAATACTCAAAAAAGCAGTATTGAGATACATTTTTTCATATATGTCCTTCATCTTCAGAAAAATACCACAAAAACATGTTACATATACCATGGCCTTTAAAACAGAAATAAAAAAAAGATTAAAACGCTATTAAAACTTGAAAAACTGTGGCCTCGCAGTCAGCAGAACCCTGCTTTGAAGCCCATCTGGAACCTTTCTGTTTGGGGTGTGCATGTTCTTCTCATGCATGCATAGGTTTTGTCCAGACACTCCAGCTTCCTCCCATGGCCCAAAAACATGCTTCATAGGTTCATTGGTGTCTCTAATTTGTCCATTAGGGGTAAATGTGAGTGTGTGGTTGTGTAAACCCAGCTTTAGCCCTATGGAAGCTGAGATAAGCTTCAGTGGGTTTGCCTCTGAGATATGTTTGGTAAATAAATAAAAATGAAAGAAAAAAAAACGACATCAAACCACTTGCTATCTACAATCAATTTTCAAGGGACAGTAGTAAAGCTAACCGGGTGCATTAGATATGCAGATTCAGTACAAGCCTCAGAAGAGGACCTGTCAGTTTTACAGAGGGCGGCCGTGGTGCAGTGGTTGACCTCTGATCGGAATATTGCAGGTTTGATTCCCTCCTTGCCTGCCTATGTGTCAATGTGTCCTTGGGCAAGACACTGAACCCCGCCTTGTCTCTGGTGGAAGGTTGGCGCCTGTGTTTGGCAGCGGAGCCACCCTTAGTGTGTGAGTGTGTGAATGTGTGAATGGGTTTGTGACTGTAAAGCGATTTGGGCCTTTGAGGAAGGTTGAAAACGTGCTAATACAACTTTACGCTATTTACCGTTTTACCATTTACATAAAACTGACAAGCAAATGACAACATTAAATACCCAACACTAGAAACCATAACAATGTTGTAGTTTGTACGGAGATATTTTTTAGAATTAACATAGTATATACTTACTTTTCATTCATGTCAACAGGTTTAATTCAATAATATTCTTTCTTTTTTGTAATTGTAATTTTTATTTTTTTTGTTGGGCCTTTTAATTATTATTTTGAGATTACATTCAATATATATTTACTTTGAATCTATGTGCCCAGATAGCAATATTTCCAACTACTCAATCAATATTCTTACAGTTCCTTCCCTGTTGTAATACCATTAATTCATAATCTTAAATTGCACAAACATATCTAAACTTTCAAATCAGGTTCTCAAAGTTTTTTCAATGTTTTCATTTTTGAATCACTGTTGTAAGAATTTGTTTCCTTGTACTTTAAATCAGTGTATATGTATGTACTTGAATTTTGTGTTATCAAATTTTAACACATTTTTTCAACCAGTATTTAATGTTTTCATTAAATGTATATATTATGTTGATCTATATTCTCAGATTTCAATTAGTTTATTTACATGAATATTTTAAAATGTCTTTTTATACAGTCAGAATTTTTTTAATGCATCTTCTAAACCTGTTTGTCCCTTTCGGGGTCACGGGGCTGCCGGGGCCTATCCCACCCACTCAAGGGCGAAGGCAGAGGACATCCTGGACAGGTCGCCTGTCTGTTGCAGGGCCACAGTCGCACACCCATGCACACTCATATTCACACCTAGGGACAATTTAGAGAAACCAATTAACCTTTGAAGCAGGTCTTTGGATTGTGGGAGGAAGCCAGAGTGCCCGTTTTTTTAACAAAACTGTTAAATAATATTATTACTATTGTTATTATTGTTTTTTTTTCAATGTCATGCAACCACCATCAACCAAAATTTGGTGATTTACTGTGCCAGTCCCAAGTCTAGGTGAATGCAGAAGGTTTTGTCAGAAGGTGGATGAGGCATAAAATGGAACTAAATCAGTCATGTGCATCACAAACAGAACTTTCATACTGGATTTGTTATCATGACCCGCCACGACCGCCACCAAATAATATTGTTGTGGGTAAAACTTACCAAATACATCATAATTGATACTATCTGTTTTTCATAGGCAATGAGTTTGCTAAAGTTTTTGTGGATTTTATCAAAATGCTTAAAAAAATCTTGACTCTAAAAAGTTTTGAATTTTCTGTCATATTTTGATGAAGTGGGCTTTATAGGCTTTATAAGCAGCGATCTAACAGAATTGCAGAGGGAACTAAAAAACTGCTGTTTTTGATCAATTTTCTGCATTTTCTGTGGTTATACAGTAGTGCCGTGGCACACAATTCCTGTCATGTGACTAAATGTGCTTAAAAAAAAGTTCCTATCAAGACTGCTGCCATCTGATGGCGCCCAGTCTGGATGGCGTGGATTGCATCATCTCGCTGCTGCTTATAAAGAAGGGAGGATTAGAAATGGATTGCAACTGTGCCATTTACACTCAACCACAAAACCACATTAACAAGGCAGAGGCTTTTGTTTGTTTGTTACTGTGGCGTTTTGGGTGTCAAGATGTCTCTTAAAAATCACTTTAGTTTTCAGAAACCATAGTCCTTCACTTTTTTTCACTTGAAAAATGTTTATAAAAAAGGGATAATGATAATTTCCTCCCGCATGTCATATTTTCCTGAATTTGCCCAACCATACCTCAAAAATGTGTATGCCAGAAACCTCTGGATTATGTTGTTAGGGAGAGGGAAAAAAGAAAGGAAAGAGCTGGGCTTTATTTTTGGCAGCCAACGTGGAAGTCTGGCTTCTTAAAAAAGCAGCAGTGACGATGGCGGTGGAGGCCTCCGTGCTGCGGTGGCTGCTTGGGTTTTGGGTGACAGAAGCTCCTTGTGCGTCTGCAGCATCTCTCTCGTCGCTCACTCCAGCCTCTCTCCCTCAATCCATCCATCATCTGTCTGCAGCATTCCTAAAAACGACTCCTCACATCCGTGTCTGCCTGTGTGTTTGTTTTCATGTGTACTTTTGTTAAAATAGTCATACCGCGTGTGCATGTGTTCACTCCCCAAAGAGTAAAAACCCTTCAGCTCCCCTCAGAGCTTTCGGCACTCACCCTCACTGGAGTCGACTGTTTGCCTCCACGTCAATGGTCTCCTGGGTTTTCTATAACCTGACTCCTAAATAATGACAAAGACATTCCCTTTCAGACATATTTGAAAGGAAAACCAGATCATCTATTGATTCTCTGTCTTTTACTAACTGATGATGATGATGATCGTCCAATGCCTCTGTCCCTAAAGACCCACTTCAATGAAAATTGTGTTTTTAACATGTTCTAATGGCATCAGCTGATTTATTTTGTTTTGGTATTCCTGATTGAATAATGCTTCAGAATTTTAAAAGTGGGTTTGAATCTTATAAATATTCCATAAAGAACATCAAATCAGGTTAAGTGGCAAAAACGTAAGGACCCACTCCGATACAATTGGTGTTTTTAACATGTTCTTGAGGCATTTTTCTGATGATGGAAGACACAAAAAAGCTTTAACTTGCATGTCTGAGTTTTTCTTTATGCAAATCGTGGTGAATCAGGAGCAGACGAAAAAATACAGTTACACCATGGTCGGGATCCTTGCTCCTCTCAATTCTGATCAACTAGTAGATAACTAGTAGACAACTGTCTTTGTTTTCATCGTCTGAGCTGGAATCTGGATCTGAACTTTACGGCTGGGTAGCTCAATTATTGTTGTTGCACCAGTAATGTGAGGTTGGGGTAGTGAGGAGCTGTAAGCTAGCAGTAGATCGTGTATACAAATGGATGATGGGAAGGATAGCCGGCTTACTCCGTGCCAACAGTACCAACAAGTCAGAGGTGAAATTTTCTAATAAACTACTACCGTTTTGCAGAAACTACGTCTTCGAAAACGACAATATAATCGGGGAGAGACTTTAAGTTAGTTGTCAAAACTCGATTGTGACCAGAGAAAATGTTTGAACATTTAGACTTTTATCTCATTCCATTGAGTTATTGAGCTAAAATGCTGTTTTCATAACACATCAAAGGGGACGTGTTTGTTCTCCAAGGAAACCCAGACAAAAAGCAGCAGAGTGGAACATTTAGGAGGTAAAAACAGTGAGGAGGCATCAGCTACGTTTCCAACCACATCGCTGACACACCCATCATTTAGCCTTGATTTTTTTTCTGCTCCAAACAGAAGCATAACAGTCATCAAAATCCTTCAATTGGAGCACAATTTAAGTTTTGGTGACAAATAAGACTCACTTGATGAAAGGAAAACAATGTGTTTTTTGTTGAACCATTAGGGGTTGTAAACTTATATAAACCCAGTATTTAGAAATGTGCTGCAGCACAGGTTAAAATTGATTCTCTTATCATCCTGTGTAAGCTACTTTTCAGGGGTCAGGTATGAGGTTTGCACACCTTGGTATGTTCACAGAGGAGACAATAGCCAACGGTGATAAAAAAGTTAGCCAAAAATGAATAAATCCATGGAAATATGTTACTAGTCATTTGTCCTGTTACATATAAACTCCCTCATTGTCCAGAACATGCCCATTTCTGTGAAAAGGGCATGTGTTTTACAATTAAAGCTATTTATAATTTTAAGGACCCACTCTGATCATCCATTGAACTATTTTTCATGGTCAAATAAAAAAACCTGTGTTGTTTTCTAGGACATGGTTTCTGCAGAGCAGCAGGAGTTTAACAGAAATTCACCTCTGAGCTGTGGGCAGGAGTATTGGTGCGGAGCTACCTCGCCCCACTTCCCGTCACCCTCTCGCTCGCTTACATAGCTTACAGCCTCTCACATCCCCAACCTAACATCACTGGTGAAAACAAAAATGGCAAGCAATATTAGAGCTATTTGGCCGTATAGTTTAGTCAGATATCAGCTCAGACAAGGAAAAAAAAGACATACGTGGATCTATTTGTCTGCAAGTGGATGCATCAGAATGGAGCGGAGCAGGGAGCTTGTGGTCCACCCAGCATATTTTTTACGTCACAAATAACCTCTCTTTCAATCAGCTTTTTTGTCAGCTCCTGATTTACAATGATTTGAATAAAGAAATTCTCAGAAATGCAATTTTAAGATGAATTTTCTTAAAATATACACTCCATCATCAGAAAAATGCCACAACCACATGTTAAAAACTCAATTTTCCTCTAATTGGGTCTCTAAATACTGAGGAGTCATTCACTTGTTAGGTTGGCTGTGATATGTAAGCTCTATTCATGAAACTAGCGGATTTTAAACTAAAGCTCCAAGAAAAAGGTTGTATTTAAAAAGGGACAAACCTCCATGAAGTTTGGATGGAGGTTTGCGTTCTGTGATTTCTTGCCCACTTTGGAAAGTAAATACCCTCACTCATTCTGGAAGGCTTCCTGCTGTGAGGCACGCTGTAGCTGCAGCTACAGTTCACATGTGTAATGCGTCACAGCTAGTAGAAAAAAAAACATGCAGAGTGCATTCCTCCTCATCAGTGATATTATTCTTGGCTTTTAGAGCAGATTCTGACACCTGAACTGGAAACTCTCTGAACCTGTTGCACTGAGTACAGGAATAGTCCACTTCTATGGTGTGCTAACAGGGCATTTGTGGAAAATATTTTTGCCTTTTTCACAATAAATGCGAGCGTTTGACACAAAGTTCCCTTTTACCATGAGACATTAAGTAGGGTAATTGCTTTTGACAACAAGCAAAGACACAAAAAGGACCAAACTGTGGGCAGAAAATTGAAGTCTGCATTAAAAAATTCTCCTTTTTTATAGGCCTGCGTTTCATGAAGTTTTATCATCTTTGGGAAGCAAGGTCACAGGTTGAAGTTCGTATAGCACAGCCACTTCATAAATTTTCCACATGTTGCACGCATGAAAATTAGTCATATGTGAATAAATTTCACAGACCGTTTCAAAGACTATCAATGATGAACCATATTACTCTAAAACTATACGGAAGAAGTACAAATAAACCACGCAAAAAATCGTTAATGATTGTAGAGCATGATCTGTGCATGATAATTGTGCTGTTTATCTGCAAGTCATTAGTGATTCATGCGTCAATTCCATAATTTTTATGTGAAATGTGCGCCGTATGATATGAAAGTAGCACATGCGTGAAAAGTCCATTTGACATACGTGGAACGGTCGTGGAAAGCCAGACATTTGAAAATGATTCTTGCAAAAATTACGTACAATTGTGTAGAATTTATGTAATAATTATGTATGAGCGACGTTAAAATATGCATAAAGTGAGAAAAGACGTGTCAAATGAAACCTTCCAAGGACATCTGCGCACATAAACAAATGACAAACGCAAGAAACACTCATGAATTACATTTATCATGCTTGTATCACGCAAGTACGGAGCCAGTGTCCTGACATGGAAAAAATAAAATATATCTTGTTCCCACAAATTAATATCTTGTTCCCACAAATTAATATTCCATTCCCACAAAATATTATTGCCCGGACGGAGGGCATATATGTGTTTATGAATGACTTATGACGTGAATAATTATTTCGTTCACACAAATTAATTATTTCGAAGGAACGAAATAGTATTTCGAGGGAACAGAATATTAATTTGTGGAAAGAAGATATTAATTTGCGGCAACAAGATATTAATTTGCGGGAACGAGACATATTTTATTTTTTCCATGTTAAGGCCCGTACACACCGGGACGAATATTCGCCAGGCGTTATTCGCCAGCGTTTTTCGCCACGTTTTTTGTGTTCACACCCAGGCGATTTTCGCTGACGATGAGTGGAGTGAACATGCAATTTCATTCCCTGACATTAGATGGCGCTTAATGTAAAACAGAAATACTCCTGTACACAAGGTGGCGCTGCGCAACTTTACGCTTCTTAAAGTCGCTTTTCACTCAGAAGAAGAGAGCAAGTATTTACACGCTTGTCAGAATCAAACAAAGAAAACATGAATATTTCAAGCACCAGTAGCTCCAACTGGTGCTTGGTTCGGGGATGTTTTAGAATGTCCGTCATTATTGCTTCGCGGCTGTGTAGACGCTACTTGGCGTCTATCTTCTTCGCTGGTATGTGTGCTCAGCAAGGCAGTTTTGTGTTTGAGCGCCCCCAAGTTGTGTTTTACTGTAATTTCAGAAGCTCCAGACACGTGAGCAAAAGCGCCGTTCTCATTGGTCGAGTAGATTTCGACGCGACGCGTCGAAAAAAAAAAACGAACCCGAGGCGTTTTTTTTTTTTGACGCTTTAACGCCTGGCGTTTTTTCGCGTCGGTGTGCACACTCTCATTGGGGCCCTTTGTTTAGTCACGAGGCGTTAAACGTCGGCGAAAATCGCCGGCGAAATTCGTCCCGGTGTGAACAGGCCTTTAGGACACGGACTCCGTACTAAAGAATGGTTATTCTGACAAATGTAACGACTGAGTAATAGCTGTTTATTTCTCTGTAGAAGTCTATTAGAGTTTTGCTTCTTGGAGTCAGCAGGAACTTGGAATGCGAGAAGGGAAAGCGCAGTTCTCTGATAGTGTTCAGAAACTATATTTCAGAGACGTTGTGTCCCACTTCCGGTGATTAACCGTGACTCTTATTTTGAAGGATGAAACGGAAGTTAGACGGATCCTGTTTACAGGCGCGCGCGCAGCGAGTTCAGCGCTCAGACTCAATCAGCGCTCAGACCGCTCACACATAGAGGGCCACTCCGCTCACCGGACCAGCTCGTTCCTTTGATGGATTGTCCTGGAACTCGTGTCCTCCTCTCCGCGGGATAAACTTTACATCTCACTGCTTTTATCATGGGAATATACCGCCGCTGTTTGCTGCTCTGTGGATATACTCAGCCTTAATGGAAACTATGACACCGCTGCAGGGGACCATGGGACAGCAAAGGTCCGAGTCTCTGACCGGGGAGAATAAGTATCTCCCCGAAAACAAAAAGGTACTAAAAATGTTCTACTTGGGTCTTTACGGGGAGGACGAACCGGGTTCTGGTGTGTGCGGTTTCTCTGGTACCGAGGTCCCGTTGCGTTCATCTAGTGTGGTAAACACGGACTGTCTGCTCAAAAGTCTGATTTGAAATAACTTTATTATCACACATTGATCTTTCAGCACTTTTGACCAAATGATGTTCAATCTTTTTTATATATATACATATTTAATTGTAAATAATTTAGTTTTTATCAGCCACACACGAGTGAATACATCATTTTAATAACGTTTGTATTTTGGTTTTAATTTCTTCATAATGTAGCTTTTTTTTAAACAACTTAAGCTTTGCTTGGTCCTTCTTTGAGACATAAAAAAGTAGCTAAAAATAGTTTTGAAAGAAAACAAATCTGAATGATTTTATTTTAGAACTGATGTTTAGCTGTAATTACAGTACATGTGGAAACGCCTATTCCCATATTTTAAAGGTTGCTGGTTTTAACAGTCATTTCATAATATTGCAAGTAACTATATTGTTTTTTAAAAAAACTCTTAATTTCAACTGTGGGAGGTAAAAAAAAAATAAAGTGGTTTTGCATATTTTTAAACATCTGCATGAAGCTGAAGATTTCATGCGCATATGTTTGGTGAAGTTGTTGTAAACAGCGCCCCCTTCCATGAAGAAGAGGAAACGCAGTCGGGATGTGGGTGCAGAAACCTTCCAGTGGGGGTCCTGACGGACTCAGATCAATGTTGAAAACCATGTCAAGTCTGTCTCTGTTCTCCAAAAATGTTTTTTTAAACAAAGGTAGTTAAAGAAACAACACTACATAACTATAAAATAATCATATATTTAAAAAATGTGGCGTTCTAATTTTTTTTAAGTTGCCCTACTTGTCCTTGTTTTTTTTTTGTTTTTGGTTTCAGGGCATAGAGTCATTTATTTTTTGTTTACTAATAAATGATCTGATCTTCAGGTCAAATTGTTGCACTCCTTTTAAGTTTCTTCACGTTTTTAAATTTATTTGCAGCATTGCAAGCTCTTTTCAGCCCCTTGAAAGGTCCGAAAAAGGATTTGAAACAGAGGAAGTGAACCTTTTTATATAAGACGCTGACTGTGAAGATGTCCTCATGTCTCATGTCTGTATTCCCGAGTTAACGTTGTGTTAGATTCATGTGATTGCCACCGTAAGCGTTAACCAAACTCCCGCCAGGTTTCTGCAGACATTTTTCTTTTTGTTTCATGCTCTTTATGTTTGTTTGTTTGTTTGTTTGTCTATTTTGTGCTTTTCTCCAAAAAAAGCACAATCAAGCTGTCATCATTAAAAATATTTCTGCCTCCTTTATGCCTGATTTTAAAAAAAGAAGAGGATTATGGTTCCAGCAAAAACATGGAGAATTGAACAGGTGATTCTTTTTTTTATTAGCCAAGAAGTGTCTATAAAACTAAAGTGAATCTGTTTATTTCAAGGAGCTGGTAAAACAAAAAAGTTCCCCATTTATGATTTATTGATCTAAAGCTGTTGGGGAGGACTTTCCCCTGCAGGCCAGTTTTGTGATTTTCATCATATGACTTATTTTGTTAGGTAGCTTTGTCCACCACAAGCCTTCTAACTGAGGAATGTAACTGTGTTAATATTGCAAGCGAGTAAAGAAAGTTAAGACTTATTACAGGGGATTTTTGTCTGATAAAAATAAGAAAAGTGATAGTAAATAAGCCATAAAGATATCTCCCACTCCCATATGGGGGCTTTATGTTGCTTACGGTTTATTGAGAGAACAGGAGTCCTGGTGCGTATCATGCAAGAGTGATATATTGCTCATCTTTATGGTCTTGTTTCCTCTTCTGCACTTGTTGCTTCATCTCTTCCTGACCAGTCTGCGCGTGTCTTTGCACGGCGCTGACTGTGGACTTTACGGCCGGTGTATGTGTCCCCCTTTCATGTATTTGTTCCGTTTCTTTGCAGAAAATGAAGACCCTGGCGCAGAGGCGACAGTCGGCTCCCTCGCTGGTCATCAGCAAAGCCCTCACTAGATCCAGGAGCACGTCCAGGTAACAGCTAACACCCCCTGTTTCCATTCGAATGAGACTCTTCAGCGCTTGTTGGGCTTCGGTCGCAATTTCAGGCCAAACCAAGAGTGATTTCAATGACAGAACTGCTTCTTCTGAGAGCCTTAACATGAACTTTCCTCCTATCCTGTGACCAAAGTGCAACATTTTGTGAAAACTGTCCATTTCAATCACCTTTTGATTTATTGTAAAAGAGTTTCCAGTGGTATTTTAAATATGGTTATGCAGTTTTTAGATAACATCCATTTTCTGGGACATGAGTACTGCGTGCAGAGCAGCAGTAGTTCATTAAAAATTCACCTCTGAGTTGTAGGTGAGACCATTGATGGTCTTCCTTCCCATCACTTATCAGTTTAAGTGAAAGTCTATCTGTTACACACCTAGATGTGTGAAATTTGCTCTCTGCTGGGAACCATTTGGTGGTTTAAACCCCCCACTGCTGAGTGTCAAGCCCAGTTTTCGAGTCTTTAGTATGACTCGGCCTGGATTTGAACTCACGACCTTCCAGTCACAGGGCGGACACTCTACTACAAGGCCACTGAGCTGGTGGTTACACACTCTCCAGCAAGCTTACAGCCCCTCACATTCCCGACCTAACATTAGCATGTATAACATCCATCATGTAGAACATGTTAAAAAAAAAACAGAAAACCTCATTTTCATTGGAGTTGGTCTCTAAGGCTTTAAGCCTGGAAAAGCAGTTGCATACATTTGGTGGTACATCTTACTGTTGAACCTTTGGTGGTTTTTGTCTCTGACTGTTCCCAGAAAAACTCAGGCCGGGACTAAATGAGCTGCTAACACAACGATTAGTAGGATAAAACCATCATGCAGGCTCACAGCTCTGGACCTTTAGAGTCTATAAGTGGAAGACAGTAGCGACAGATATGTGTCTTGCGTGAATGTTTCGCATTATAGAGGCTTTAACTTTCATTTTTGCACAATAATTCCATGTTTTTTTAGCCGATTATTAGAAGGCTGGACTTAAAGGCTGGGTCACCATGGGGGTTTGAAATGCTTACTTCTTCTAGAGCTATCAACCTTTTCATCACCCTCGTATCACTCAAATCCTTTCCTCTTCCTTTTACGGGATAGGAAATAAGCCATTAGAGAAAGCCTTCAGGGACGGGGTTTATTTCTTTAAAACTCTGCTGGCTACAGCGTTTAGCTGGCTGTTTCCGAGCATCCGTCAGAGCGGCCTTGTCTTTAATAGCACCACCGCTCTTGATGGGTTCTACGTGCACGTCAGACTGATTGGACCGTGAAACGCCAACACTTAGGCTGGCGCTGAAGGAATCCGTCAACAATCTTGAATGGGTTAATTCTTTGGGGATGTAATTTGTGTCTGCTAATGAAAGTTAGGGGGACTCGGTCTGTTTGCAGGTACAGCTAGAGGCCGAGACAGACGATCTACTGAGTGAAAGACAAAGAGTCTGACTGACAGAGCCACTCAGTCTGTCTGAGTCTGGCTCATGTGTGTAAAGTCAGAGAAGGTGTGGAGCCAGGGCTCGACACGCTCAGCTGTCACCCTTGACCTCTGACATCCCACCAGGAGGTGTGAATGTGTTCATTATTGAGTGAGTCTGCGCGGGGAGACCAGGGCTAACTTTGACTTTTAAATAATTTTGTCTCTTTTTCCCCCCCAAGGAATTCACGTTTCATTGTGAAGTATCTTTTGATTTATTTTCCTGTGGTCTTTTAATTATGATTATGCAGTTTTTATTTCTGCCAAAATCCAAAAACGTGTCTCGTTTTTTAGGACATAGTGTCTGCAGACCGGCTGCAGTTCATTAGAAATTTGACTCTGAGTTGTAGGTGAGACTATTAGTGCGAAGCAAGCCCACCCCCACATCCCGTCATCCATCTGTTGATATGCTCCTGCTAGCTTACAGCTGTTTCATTCTTTCTACAATAAAAACCAGTTTGTAAATTCAGATTGAGATGGTAGAAACCACACCTCAACGCCTTTTTGCGTTGAGCTGACTAAAAGTTTCATTTTTTTCTCAGTCATAGCGATAAGGTTTAACTTCACTACAGAACCAGCAGTCTGTAGTACCCACACAAAAGGCCATTTTGGGTTCATATGCAAGGTTTTCATTGAGAAAATAATACTTTGTACCAGCTGTTTGGTACAGTGTTGGAAGGTTAATGATTTGAGCTCATTTTGCAGGACTTGGGAACGTTGTTTAAATTAGAGACCTACTCTGATGAAAATGCTGTTCTTGGTGTTTTTAACATGTTCTCGTGGCACATTTTCTAATAATGGAGGGCAGATGTATAGAAAATTCAGCTCCAAATTCATTTTTGACTATTTCTAAATTCAAATTGCTGTGAATCAAGAGCAGACAAAAATGCTATTGGGAAAAGGCGCCTATTTGTAAAAATACACTGGGCGGGGCACAAGCTCCCTGCTCCGCTCCGCAAGGGAAGGGAAGTGGGGACGGGGTTGCTCTGGGCCAACACTCCCGCTCACAAGTCATGGGCAAATTTCTTAATGAATTCCTGCCAGTCTGCACAATCTCTGTCGTAGAAAACAACGCAGGTTTTCTGATATTGGCTAAAAACGGCGGAATCATAATTAAAGACCACTTCTTATTGTGTCCATCATGCACCACAAACCCCAAAGTTTCGGCAAATATTTGCGTTCTTCTGAAGGCTCGCGCCACAATGCCTTGTCCTGTTCCGGACTGTTCCATGCCTTATACTAAACAGTTGCCCCGCCCCTCTGTGCAGGAGCCTGGGTGACATGCTGTGACTGAACAGACTGCTGCGTTGATTGCTCATACGTGGAATACCTTTTGTTTGTTTTTTTAGATGCTAACCTGACCTAGAATGTAGTTGTTCAAGTTTTCACTTTGGGCAAATGTTGTGCAAGCATTTAAGCAGAGCATTTGTCGTTAGCTGGTGGATGTCTTAGAATTCCTTATAAGATGGAGTCATCACATCCGATTGTATTCCATTCCCTTCCCTGGCCTTTCATTCCCCCAGGGAGGCGCTTAAAAAAAATTAGCTCATATATATATGAGCTAATATATATATATATATATATATATATATATATATATATATATATATATATATATATATATATATATATATATATATATATATATATATATATATATATATATATATATATATATATATAACCTCATCTCTCAGCCTCCAGGCTCCAAAATGCTATTGTAGCATTGTTCTTGTTCCTCAGGGAGTGAAATGTACACGTCTTTTAGGAGGGTCCATGCTGCATAAAACACAAGGACATAGGAGCGGCTGACGGGTCCGACCGCACCCCCTTCATCGCTCAAAGCTGCAGTGTCACCACGATGTAAGAAAGCAATAGTATTTCAATGAAAGCGCTTGAAAAAGCTCCCGTCCATCTGTCAGTCATCTCCAGCACACGCACATTCTTTACAGGCCTTTTTTAATCACCCCTGTGCGGGGCAGAAATGTGTTGATGCACTTTCCAGTTCTTGCATCAACCTCACATTGAGGATCTGATTGTCTGATTGGCTGGTCTTTGTCAGGAAACTCTAAGCTAGAAAAGGTTTTTTGCTCAAAAAGTGAAAAAAAATCAACTTAGCATCAAATAAAACTATTACTTCCAATAAATTACTTACTTTAAAAAGCATATTTGGGTTTACTCATTGTGTTTTTTTAAAAATAGAACCATGAGAAAGCAGAACTGTGAAGGGAATTTTGGTTGACTGTTTTGTTGCACAGTTGAACAGAAGCTGCTCTGTGGGTGCAGGAGACGGTGCGAGGTGGCGTGTTTTGCATGACATAATGTCGTCACATTCACATACGGAGTTGTGAATGGTTGTTTGTCTTGTCAGACTGAAACCTTTCAGTGCAATCCTTCAGAGGACTGAGGTCCTGTGGAGAAACACGCGCACGCTGTCTTTTTCACTGGTTTACTTAGTTTGTCCACTTGTGGCGTCGGAAACAAAAGTGCAGCTGCTGCTGTCTTTTTTAATCTGGATTGTATTCTCCTTTTCAGCATTTGTCTTTCTCCAGTAGATATGAAAGGGCGTTGAAGGTCAAAAAGCCAGAGGTGACCTTTGCTGAAAAATAAGACGCACAAATTCCCTCATAAGTTACGTACACACCAGACCTGTGACGCGCGTTGTAGTTCTTGCTAAATGTGCCTTCTTGAACGCGCATTTAGCCTATGGTGTTCACACTGCACTAGCAGGGAGGGGCTTCTTATTTTTCTACTGTTTACTTGCTCATTCCTGCCACCTACAGTTTGAAGAAACTTGGTGCAAATTGCTACAGTGCTGCAAATCTGGTGAATCTTGCTCCAGAATTTTTCTTTCACAGCTCTGTTTCGATATAAGGTAGACTTGGTGTCCTGTAGTTCCACAAACCACAATTATTGATTTGTCCTCCATGATCAATTTTCAAACGGTCGGCACTTCCAGGAATTAAAATGTTGTCATCCTTACATCACTACGAAATCCGAGACCCTGATTGGTCAAACCTGGTTTACATTTTAATGCACGTTCAATGGTGGTGCGTTTTGGACGTAGTCTCCAAATACGGTCGTAGAAACGTGTGTTGCAACACATGAACACGAGAGTTTGGAACGCAGAGGCCCAAAACGCGTGTTTACATCTCACGTTTCCACTGTGCATTGAGACGTGGTCGCTTGAACGCTTGTTCCCGAGGCCGGCGTGAATGTCACTTGAGGGTAGCAGGAGGTTGTGTATATGTGTGTGTGTCTGAGGGCTCAAACACTTGAGAGGTGAGGCGACACTTTTGGAGTTACACACAGAAGAAAGAAGGATGATGGAACTGAATCCTCTTTTGAACCTTTTCTGAAAACTTTTTATGGCTTTAATTATTTAAAAAAACATTAGAAACATTATCTAAGTCTGTTTTTTTTAATGAACTACACTAGAACACGTCAATCAGAGCATTTCTTCATATTTGTCAGTGCTGTAAAAAAACACCTTTTGATAGAACCAACTTAGTGTGCTATGATAGCACAATCCCATAATATTACATTCCCTTCAATTGAATACACAAAATTGTTGTGTGTGTGTTATTGTCATTTTTGAGGCGCATTAATTTGCTGAACTGTATCAAAAACAAACACATATTGTAGTCTGACATTATAGCCTGAATGAAACAGATAATTATGAGCATCTTTTTAAAGAAAACAACAGAAAGCAAATAAACCAAAGTGTTTACAAAAATGTTCCCATAAAAACGAGGAGATTGTTGGCTGAACAGAATGATTTGTGAAGTGATTTATGATGTAAGTTTGTACATTCAGTGCTGTCAACACCAAATCTATAAAGCGCTGGAGGTATGCATTTTACTGTGTACATTTCTGCCAACGGGGCAAAAGAAGCAAGAATCTGATGAATGCGTTGCATAAGAGTGACTCCTGTTCTTTATGCAAACATTAAGGAAAATAGAGCTTCAATCGCCATTTCTAGACAAGAGTTTAAAAATCCCATCATGGGGAAAAAATTAATAGTACTACTTTTTATTTTTGGATTTCTGATCCCCATCTTTATTTGTTTGATAATTTTGTTTGCTACTTAACTGAGGATGCTTTTTTTTGATTCAAGTTTGGAGTTTCAGTGGGTAAATGTTTCATTTATGCCATTTTTGTTCAAACAATAGTCAACAGAATTTTCCGAACATCTCTACTGTGTGGATTCTTGCAGAGCAGCCAGTTCTGGTGTTGTTTGAAGGCTTAGTCCCAACTGGCCTTATGGGTTGATGAGGGTTGGTGAGACGCAGGCGTATCGTACAGATTTTTTATTTTTCCATCACCCCTGAAACCTGCGCATCCGTTGTACGCCCCACGTTTGGAACCTCACCTTTAAAAAAATCAGAACATAGTCTGTGCACCAACCCAAAAGCCCACAGCACCCGTATGGGTCAACCCCCGTATTGGGTCATGTGACTCAAGCTTAAGGGACAGGAAGGTTTAAACAGTTCCTCACATCAGACTTCCAGAGTCTAGAAAGTCTTATGGTATTTGTTCCTCTTTAAATAAAGATTTCAAAGCTTCAAACGTTGCAGAACGAGGAGGAAAAGGAAGAAAAAGGGCCGAGCTTTGTGTCTGACATTTATGTGCCGCATTGATTCCACCTGTAAATAAAGGCAGAAGTAAAATAAAGAAGTGTTTAAACAGCATCAGAACTGTGTTTCCACATCAGAGATGAGGTTCCTGTCTCTGTCATTCAAATGTTTTTTTCTGTTTATCTTTTACTCCTTCCCGTTAGCCTGTGATTTTGTCGTTTCACGCTTCTCATCGATTGTTTAGTCGCAGCTGGTCGGATTTCAGCGCTGAGACTTTCTGCACGTCATACGGGGAAACGTTTCCGTCCCGGCCCAGGTCAGGAGTTCCTGAATATTCATTTCAGATGATTAGTATGCAGCGGTGTGCGGTTCATTGGACCGTGGCTCCTCACTGCGTTGCTAAAAAGTCAACAGAGGTTGATCCTGAACAAAGGTGGTCATACATGGGCGGGAGGACCACACACTCAATTTATCAACATCACATGATGTACAATGGAGACATTAGCGGGGCATTCATCACTTTCCAAGGTTTGCCGGCTCGCCTGTCAGTCTCACCTTTGAGAGGGGAGGGATGTGTGGTGAATACAGAAGATGTTGTCTTTTTTGGGAGCAGTGAGATGTGAAAGAGCTTTACAAAGTCTGTCCCGGGCTGTCAGAGGGGCTGTGGTTTCCAAGAACATGAGCATTAAGTAAGAAAGCAGCAGAGCGTGTGATGATGAAAACCTTTGACTTTATGCTGTGATGTTGATCTGAGTTCATCCTGAAAAGTCCTTCTGCAACAGTCCTGTTTTAACCTCTGTATGTGGCATTCCCCTCTTTGGTTTTGATAGTTTAGCCACTCCAATGAAAGTCATGTCTTTGATATTGTAGCATGTTCATTTTCTGATGATGGAGGACACATACATATGGAGTGGGACATTAAAGTGGATATCAATGCCTCACCAATAGATTTCATGGAAATCTCAGTTATTTGGGTGAAATTAGAGATAAAAAGATAAAAAATTGAATCTTAGTGTAGAGGACTTGATTTAAGAAGTTGCAACATTACCTCTTAATTTCACATTTTCGCAACATTTCCAAGACTTTGGAACTTAAAGGCTACAGAGTCGGGAATGCGCTCATCACTGACGTAATTCCGTCCTTGTGAAGGCCGTGTCACGGGTACATTTAACGCATGAAATTTGGGTCTAGTTCATTTTTGCATTCGACATTCGATGCGCGCAGATGACCGTCGAGGATTTCGCCAGACGGGTTTTTGTGCGAATTTGGTTTTGAGCTGTTTAAACTTTTTGGTCAGTTGAGAATGAGACAGTATACAAATATTTGACCTGGTTTATACACAATTATTATTATGTAAATCTCACACAATTGGCTGCACGGTGGCGCAGTAGTTAGCGCTCTTGCCTCACAGCAAGAAGGCTCCCAGTTCAAGTCCCAGCTGGGGGACATGAAAAAACAACATCAATGGGGGACCTTTCTGTGTGGAGTTTGCATGTTCTCCCCGTGTATGCGCGGGTTCTCTCCAGGATCTCCAGCTTCCTCCCACCATCCAAAAACATGCTTCATAGGTTAATTGGCAACTCTAAGTTCTCCATAGGTGTGTGATTGTGGACATTCTACCCTGCAACAGACTGGCGACCTGTCCAGGGCGACCCCTGCCTTTGCCCACAAGTGGCCGGGATAGACCCCGGCAGCCCCGTGACCCCAAAAGGGACTAAAATGAACGAATGAAAAAAACAAAAAAAAATGAATCTTACACAATTGTGCATGATTCTTGTGTGTTGAATAGACGTTTGAGACGTAAGTGCATACAAAGTGTAAAGAGATTAACAGTGCGGCTAAGAGCTAGCCTCAAAGTAGAATCTGTGATTTATTGACCTTTTTTTAGCTACCAACTCATTTAAAGTGTCTTGAAAGCGTCATCTGTTCTGCTACTGCAGGCTTTGAAATCTATCTTAAAATATGTGATCAAACCTGATCAAAGTTCTTTATTAGGAGTTTCTTCCCTCTTTTATTCCTAAAATGAAAAATGTTCCCTCATTCGATTCAAGTTTTCTCTTAAGATTCTGCAGTAAATATGAACGAGTGTTGACGGTCAGGGAGGAAATGCTTCTGCATCACAGAAGTTTCATTAAATCTGTGTTGTGGATGATTTATCTCGGCAATGGGATATTTTCTGAGTGAACGTATTCAACTTCCTGTATGACTTTACAGTCACTGCCACCACAGGCAGCTTGCAGTTTAGTTTGGTAACGTTTTATGAATCATTCATAAAAATGCACAGAGGGTTTCAATATTTCATCCATAATTATTTTTTCTTTTTGTCATCTTCTCAGCGGGCGATGCTGCTGTTCAACACACAGCATCCTCACAGCTGCAAGAAACCACAGGAACTGAAGCTTTCCTGGAAACGTTCACTCACGTTTATTAATCCCATATTTCCATCTGCGTCATATCAATTCATTCACATGCAGCCCATACCGCCTCCATGCTGGTGCACATCCATTACTGTGAGCCCCTCCTCTTCCTCTTCAGCCTTCCCCATAAACCTAAACCTCTCAACAATCTTCAACTGGTCCAACCTCTACATTAACACCCCCCCCCCCCCATTCACCACATCACACCTGTTCTACAGCAGCTGTCAAATTCAGATTTGACTTCAAACTCTTGCCGTTCACCCTCAAAGTCATCCACTGCGTCGCTCCCCCATTCCTGTTCAGTCTCCTACAGTTGAGAATTGCATATTACTTTGAATTATGACTCAAAAACGTCCATAGTTTTGATTTTTTTTAATCTCTTTTTAATTTTTTTAATATTTGTTTTACTTTTATAATTGTTGTGATTGTTGATATGTTTTTGCGTTGTGTGATCTGCACTTCAGGGCCACCGTAGAGATCCTTTCTGTACACGGACTCAAAAGACTCTTCAAACTGAAGGCAGTTTTACTGATAGAAGAATCTGGTCGTTTTCTGGAACCGCTCTATGGCGGCGATGCAGCTAGAAGAATGTGAGAGCATTGCTTTTGGTGCTAGTTTGCAGTAAGAATGTTGCTTTGATGGTTTTGCAGCAGAAATCTACGCGTCCCTATAGTGGTATGTAATTACACAGTAGAGCATATTAAGAGGAGGGTGTGTGCATGTACTCCAGAGAATGGCTGTGTACATGAAAGAGATGCAGGGAGGCAGAGACAGAGATAGGAAGTGTGTACAGGGGACGATATTTCAGTGTTTTATCTGGTGTTCAGATGGATAAACAGGAAAGGATGGAGGTCTCTAATCATTTCCTTTCCTTTTCAAAGATGCCCCCCCCCAACATCGGACTGTCAGCTAAATTTGACTTTTTCACTTGGAATCATCAATCCAAGCAGACATTTTCTACATGCAGTTTTTACTCTGCGTGTGAATCGTTTTACTGAATAGTGTGGTCTTTTGACTTTGCCGTTGTGTCATTGCAGCCCAAAATGCACAAATGATGAACAGATTTCTCCAGATGGCTTAAGCAATCAGTGGCCTCAGCTATGAGGAGTCAGGAAGCGACGTGGTCAGAATCCAGCTTCCACTCAGTTTTCTCAAACTGTTTGCTCAAATCGCCGTTACAGTGAGTCAGTGGTGCCAGATGGAAAACTTCAAACATGTTAACTGTGACCCTGCGGTTATCGGACCGCTCAGCAGAAAGAGGTAAAGGTCAATCAGGTTTAGCTGTGAGATTTGACCCCCTTCCTCAAAAGTTGTCGGGCAAACTGACCCTTGAGTGTGGTAATCCACATTACGGGAATCGTATTTAACCAACACTTCACCGTTCCTTTAGGGTAATGTTTACCCCCTGCTTATGAAACGCCATAGTGGAGGCAGCCAGGTTAGTGATTAGATAAGCCTGGATTTAAGACGTTTCCATGACCAGCTCAGTGGCCCATGGAGGAGTGTCTGCCCTAAAACTGAAAGATTGTGAGGTTGAGTCCATGGTAGGGTCATACTAAAGACTATACAACTCAGTCCCTTTCTGCTCCACTCTCAGCACAAAGGGTTGGATTGGGGAGGTTTGACCATCAAAATGTCCCATGTGACTGCAGCTCACCCACAGGTCCAACTCTAAATATACTACACTCTGTTGTGGCGCTTTAATTAAAAAATAGCCTGCATGGAATCAAGGTGCTTAAACATTTTGACGTCAAAGTCATTCATGCTGCAGCTTAACTCCTTTAAGTCTGTTTAACTACACCCATTGCTTTGTCTCCATTTGGGCCCGGTTTTTGCTCAAAGAAGTGGCCCAGATTGCGGGTTAGTGGGAGCTCTGGCATGCAAGACATTAAGTTTGATCACACAGCAAAGATCTTCAAAGCTCTGATGTGAATAAAAACGTTTGAAGTTGACGTACATTCACACTGGTCTCTGTGGTCCACAGCAGAGTTTTAAATAATTTGCTTCAACTCTGCTGGCAATCAAACCTCAAGATTCTCTTCTGATTAAAAGTCAGGCTTTTTGGGTGACTTGCAAGTGAACCCTGGTGTACCTGAGGCAGGAAAATAACCTACCAAAAGTGTGAATGTTTAAAAAAAAATGAGTCCACTAAAGTTCAACCATGTCTTATTTGTAAATGTGGTGTAGTGAAAAATTGAACACATTTATTAATTTATTCTCTTTTTTTATGTTCTTTCCAGTCAGTCATCATCATTTCAGGAACCTCCCACATTTAATCGATCAGCTGCTGTCATGTCTGTCTGTTTCTTTGTTCCTCTCCAGAGTGCAGTTTGAAAACAAACCCAACAGAATGTAAGAAATAGTCCATCAGATCTACCGGATATCTTCCAAAAGACAGGCGTCTATTGGAGATCTGCATTTATTTCATCACCGGCTAATGGGTTCATTTTGCAGTGGAATTCTGTCACAAAGTGCAGACAACACCAGATTAACATTTTCAGGATTTTGCTCAACAATCCATGTTCAAACAACTTCTTCTAATTCGTCAATCGCTTTCGTTGCACCTCCACCAGGAAACGGTTTGCTCCTTTTTCTGCCGCCGTCTTCTCAGTATCATCCAGCTGCTTGTGCCATTCAGAGAAAATTTAGGATCCACTGCAAAGTTTCGTGCGGCTTCCTCAAAGAATGTTCTTTGGTGTGTGCCGCCGCACAAAATTTAAATCCAATGAGCGTTTCTACATCCGACGTGCACCTGCGTACCCCCCGCACATCCCATGCATGCAGCTTTTGTGCGTGGTCAGTAGGGGGCCAGTACGCGCACTTTACCACCGACTAGAGTGCGGTGAAAAAGGCACAGAACCACAGAATCATCTACACATCAGAAGTACGTGTAACTTACAGTATTCTTACACGATACATTTATCACACGCATGACAATTTTCACGACGTCCCTTAAGGTGGCAGTACGACAAGGTGTGACACACCTGTGGTCCCTTTGAGATGTGGTCAAACATCTCTACAACCCTCCACTGACCTGGACGACCAAAAACTCGCAGCACCTGTACGGGTCAACCCGGTTTCCGGTGCATGTGACTAAGGCATTACGCAAACATGAGGCTTCTTCAGGAGTGTCCCATCTGTTCATTTTCCATTTCAAATGCATCCAAATGACGTGTTTTCTGTTCTGGGCATTGGAAGTTTGTGTAAGTGTTTTGTACTCATGTTGTTTCACAGGGAAACCTGCTCGATGCCTGTCAGCCCGGAGTCCTGTTCCCTCGTCCAGGGCTTTCTGGCTGAAAGTGCAGGACGCCTGTTTTTGGGCCACGCCCAGACGCAGCTGAAGACCGGCCTGCAGACTCAGGAGAGACACTTCTTCCTCTTCAACGACACACTGCTGGTTGCCAAAGCCAAGTAGGTTCTTCACTCCTGGTCTCCATATTTATGTGGTTGTTTCTGGGAGAGAGTTAGAAACTAGTCTCTCTAAGCCATGAACCCAGGAAAGAAATTCAACAAACATGACACCACGAAGCCATGTTTCAGAACTCGGGGTGAAGTTCCATTCCCCTTCTTCTCTCACTTCTCCATCTCTCATTTTCTCCCCAGTGTGTAATTATTTCCCAGCCAATTAAATCCATATGAGGCCTGGCTGAGATCAAAGCCCCACCGGCCTGCAGAGCGGGGTTACCCGCACACACACGCCAACACACAAGTGCATTAAAAAATAAAGACTTGTGGAGCTTCTAGACATTTTTTGAGCACATTTTCACAAATAGACACGCATAAACATACAGACTGTGTATTTATCGTGCAGTCAGAACCCTCTTTGCAGACAGAGCAGGATGTCTGTGGTGTGTTTAGGGAGTCATGTGCCAGCGGGTGGAGTTGACCCTTCCAATACTGACAGTATAGGCTATAATTGCCTTTAATATATTGTGGCTGAGCAGAGTGAGTTGGAGGAATGTGAATTTGGAAAGGACACGGGGAGAAAAAAAAGCCATCCAGTGATGTATATGTGTGTTTGTTTTTATGTCCATATAATAGCAGAGAGGGAGCGTGTGTTTGTGTGCCAAATATGCACAACTGGATCTAGTGCCTCTATAATTAGAGATGTCGTAGCAAATGAACTCTGACTATGTCTGTGTTCAGATGGCCCCGATTTTGCAGCAAAACAAAAATCTCTCTATTGACTTAGCCCTACGCTGGTTCATGGTCAGAGGAAAACAAATGCCACCGGGCACCAGAGCTTCTGCTCCACAAACCGTTTGGCATAAACAATCCAGCTCAAGAGCAGACATTCTCACAGAATTAGTGATGTTTGTTGTTCTGTCTTCAAATTGTGCTTGAAATGCCTGTTTCCTGTAGTTTCTACTTAAAAGGTGTTGAATTCTTGACTGCACAAACTCAGAGTTTACGGTTATTCCATTGGAGCGTCCCTTTTATCCGCATTAACACAACTTTTTCACGTGTTCAGCAAAGCAAACTGTAGATTTCATTGAAAACAATAACAGAGGGTTGCACATGCATGTAAAATTGCACTTAATAAATTCAACAATTTAAAGGCTTTAGATGTTTTCTCTGAGGAACTCCTTCAATAAAAAAAAAACAATTGCATTTATAAAAATCCAACAGTTTTTGTGCTCTCTGATGGCTTTTTGTTAAGCCATGGTTCAGAGGAAACCCTGTTAAAGCCTGTTCATGCTCACCTGCATGCACTCAGACTGAAAAGGTCAAACAAAGAGCTTTTTGATAACTCAGAAGATTTTATTGCATTCGTCACAGATCTAAAGATAAAATTCATGATATTTTTGGGGAAAGTGGTGCCTTACCTTTAGCTTTTATGGTTCACTTACAATCACAGAAAAGCATAGTTCAGTTAAATCTAAGTGAAGTTGGGTTAGGCTTAAAGGAAAACTATTATTATTATTATTTTTAATGTTTGAATCAATTGTATTGAAATACATTTGCTGGATTTTTTTTTAGACAAAACTCATCTTTTCTGTAAGTTTTATCCCTGAAACTATTGCTTTGGTATTTGTTACTCACATTTCCGAAACCCCTCTCAGAAATGCTCATTGGCATGATGCAAATTTTCCTTCAAAATCCTTTGTTTATAACTTGCTCCATGTTTTCTACCCTGGCAGTGGAGGGCTTTTCCTGCTCATTTCAAAATGGCTGCTTCCACGAAATCTCAAAAACACTTTTTGTGGGAAAGTTGAGCTAAATTTCATAATTTTGTTGTAAGAATAACTAATATATTGTTGTTTTTTAGTGACATCTTGCTGCAACAGAATTCAACATTTGTTGATGATTAATTCTTTATAATAAAGTTACATCACGTTAAAATGTCTGGATCAAATTGGAGACATTGAGTAAATAAGGTGTTTTTTCCTGAAGACTTCTGTCAACATTTTAGCATCTTAAACTAACATTGTTGTGAACAAAAACATACCAAATCATCCGATTGGAATAGAATAGCATAGAGGACTTTATTAATCCCACGATGGGGAAATTCCTTTTGTCAGTGTAGCATAGTTGATGCTATATGTATATTATCAAAAAACATTTTCCCTCATTCTCTTAGTGGATTTCATTAAAGGATTTAAAAATCATCTTGATTCCAAACAAATAGAATTTTCTCTAATTTCTTTGATGTAGTGGGCTTTACAGGTTTAATGTACAAATTTCTATTGCTATCAATGGAAGTTCAAGTTTTGTTAATTTCACCAGTTGAGAACAAATCTTTGAACTAAACATAATTGAATTTCCCAACGGGGATTAATAAAGTTGGTCTTAATCTTAATGTTAATCTTAATTCTTTGAAAAAAAAATTGTGATATGGTAATTTGACACTGATGCCCTCTTCCAGTGTTTAGAATTGGACAAACATGATTTCTGTTGATTGATTTTATGTTTGTCCAGGTCCCCGACTCACTTTAAAGTGAAGTCCCAGGTGAGAGTGTGTGAGATGTGGACCGCTAACTGCATGGAGGAGGTGTGTGAGGGCAGCACCAACCCGGACCGGAGCTTTGTCATGGGCTGGCCCACGTGCAACTATGTGGCCACGTTCAGGTGTGTATTCTCAGTTGAGGCTTTTATATATACTGTTAATTCTGACATCATTCAAATCCCTTTTGGCTTCAAGTCACTTTTATGACTTAAGGTCATAAAAACAAGTTTTTTTTTCTAAATGTGTATTGACACAGGCGCCTTCCAGAAGGTAATAAAATGATGTGCAAGAATTATGATTATGGGAAAAATATTTTATTTACATTCTTAACAGACAGAAAAAGACATTTTAAATTTGCCAGGGTTGTAGATAATTTCATGCCTGACTGTAACATCGTTCGGCGCATCCACAAACCCTGCTTTCCTCTCCAAAACATGAAACTCCTGACTCGAGTGTTTGAGTGGATCCAGTCCTGAAAGAGTACAAAATGTTCTCATCAGGAAGGGGAATCACTGCCCGAACATTCAGCCAAAACCAATCTTCAGCGCTTCAGGGCTATGGCAGTTGTTAAAGCAGATCAACTGAACCTCAGGAAAACCAGAGGAGACAACCACATATGTACAGCAGGCTCCAACATGCAGCACAAACAAATGCTATCAGGCATGCCATGCGGCGTTCTGCACCTGCCTGAAATCCATCAGGAATCCAGGCTCCAAGCATTTTGTGGTTGTACTCTGTGGCACAAATAAGCAAAACATCTAATTATTATTTTTGAGTAATATTTTTCTGTCATTTTTTCAGCTCTGAAGAGCTAAAGGATAAATGGCTGGCGCTCATCAACGGGTAAGGAATTTTCCCCTGCCACCTTAAGGAATGATCTACAAGCTGGATCAATAACAGTTTGAGTTCATTGAACATATAGGAAAATATGTAAGTTTGTAGCTTAACTTTAAATGCAGCCAAGTCAGAATGTTGGAAAACATTCATTGATTTTAGTCGCATCTGAAGTCTCACCTTCCTCTGTTCTTCCTCCTCAAAAACAGTCGAATCAGTGAGGGAAAAGAGAAGGATGACCCAAAGACCGTTCCGCTGAAGATCTTTGCCAAGGACATAGGAAACTGTGCTTACGTATGATCTTCTTTGTCATTGCCTCTTTTTTTTTAAATCCTAAAATATCAATTTATTAAAAGCAAAAACTTTTAGTCTAAATAAAACTAACCTATTTTTCTCAATTTGCTTCAACCAGGCGAAGACGCTTGCAGTCAACAACACAGACACCACCACTGACGTGATTCGCATGTCCCTGCAGCAGTTCGGCATCTCTGTAAGCTCAACTTCTGTTATCTGGACGTTATTGGGAAAACCAAAAAGATTGAACCAGAACTTGTTGAAAGACCTCCTCCTGATCTATTTTTAAGTCTTCCCATAATTATGCCATTTTTAACCTAAATAAAAGAACGTTGTTTTTTGGCATAGCTTCTGCAGAGCGACAGGGGTTTATTAGAAACTCACTTCTAAGTTGTGGGCGAGACCACGGGCATTTTTTCTACGTCACAAAAACAATCCATTTCAAACAGCATTGTTTTCATCTGCTCCTGCTTCACAATGGTTTTGAATAAAGAAATACTCAGAAATACAATTTTCAGCTGAATTTTCTTTTTCTTATCAGAAAAATGCCTCAAGAACATGTTTAAGTCACCAAAAACAGGATTTTTATTAGATTAGCTCATTAAAGTGCTGCGCAGTGGGAGGTTTTCAGGTAAAAAGAAACAAAGATTTTTGATTTCAAGTTGGTTTGTTTCCTCTTTGTCCCTCTAGAGTTGCATCAAAGACCTCCGGTTGTGGGTGAACTCCAGTAAAGACGACCCTCCGTATCCCCTTATCGGTGAGTGTTACTTAAGTCTGTTTTATAAAGGAGTTTTTTTTATTTTTTTATTTATGAAAACTGTCCTTAACTGTAGATAAAAGGGATTTTGAGGCATTCCTTTAGTGAATATTTGAATAGAAGGGGTTTAAATTCTCTTCAAACATCTGGAAACATTTCCATTTGTTTTTAGTCAGAGTGGTATTTCCTTGAAACCTTCAAGCTTAATCTTTTTATTCTGTAATTCAGACCTAATTCCCCAAATCCCCACTCAGTATTTGGGATTTATTGTCACTCGGTGCCAGCACTTCCCTGTTTTCCACCACATTTGTGCTTTGGCTCCTTGTCAGAAGCACACACTCTGCGCATACCAGACCCTCCACCCTTAACCTCTGGACCCTGACCTTTCCTTCTAGGCCACGAGTTTCCCTTCTGCATCAAGATGAGCCACATTCGGGACGGCGGGAGCTGTCCAGGACGAATAGGACGGGACCCGATGAGTCCAACCGACTGCCCTGGAGTTCTGCTGCTGGATCAGTGTCTCCCTCCAGACACCCAGTGTCAGTTCATCCTCAAACCCAACAAAGTCCTCCTGTCACCTCAGGAGCTTTTAGGTAGGTTACATTTAAAGACCAGAGCCGCTTCAGTGTGCAGCCTTCTCGGGGCAGCAAAATAAAAATCCTCTGAAAGGAAAGTAATGTCAGTTTCTGCCTAAGAAAAAACCTTTGGAGCAAAACTCAAGGGAAAGTGATTGATGTGTGAAACCGTCTGTGCTGTATGTATAGAGCAGTGTTTTTCAACCAGTGCGCCGCGGCACACTAGTGTGCCGTGGGACATGGTCAAGTGTGCCGTGGAAAATTGCCCTCATTAATTGATCTAAAAAAAATTCCCATCTCCAGGAAATCAGCTCTTTGTTCATCCAAACAGGTCCTGATAAAACACTGAGTAGTTAGGAATATGAAAGATCATGAAATACTTTTTTCTTTGTGTTTATTTGATTCTATTAAAGACATTTTTATAAGAATGACGGTAACGCGATTTAGCTGCAGCTATAACTGTTATCTGAAAAGTTCCGCAGCTTCTTGAAGGCTTAATCACATGTCATCAGTCTGACCAATCAGAAGTGTTTAAAGTATTCACTTTCTTGTTCCAATTTAGCTCATAACTCACTCAGTTCCAACAAAAACACCAGCTAAAGCTCGTCTTTAGCGGTGTAGCTTTCCACAGAATCCGGTATCAGACCGTGGAACAAGTGAACAAAACCATGAAGCTCAGAGACGCGAGTCTTTCTGCCGTTTTCTGGCAGTTTTAACACTACATCTCCCATGATGCGTTGGCTTAAAGGGACGGGACAGCGCCTCAGCGTACAATGAGTCGTCCTTGTTACACGTCTTGAAACCACAACGAACATACAGTTTGTATGTAACTTAAGTTTTATGATTTTTGTCAAGGTTAAAGTGTGCCGTGGCTCAAAAAAGGTTGAAAAACACTGATATAGAGGCCTGATAGATAACAAAGCCCATGCAAGTTTGACACTTAATTGTCCCTTTTTCAGGCCTTTTTTGAACCAATCAAAAGCAGACACATCTGTCGAATCAAGTGTGAAATTGAGAAACTCATATCAGTTTGGATAACCTCAACCTTTGTGCACAGACCTCACACAAAGGAAAACATGTTTGTGAATATTTACGGAGCGTATTTCAGTCTGACTTTAGGAGTGTAAAGGTCTTGATATTCATACCTAGTTTGAAATATTCCCCCTCTGTTACTCCACTACAAACACACTAAATCTCCCCTTGGCTGTTTGTACATTATTGAGATTAAAAATAGGTAATCTCCTCAAACTATGACTACTTAAAATATGAACACAAGCGTCAGGCATTAAGCCTGTATTTGTTTTTATTTCCATTTCAACTCAGCGCAGTCTCAATAGAGATTGCCTCTCTCGATATGGAGGAGGAGCAGCTTTGCTCCGAGCTCCTCACCCCATCTGTAAGGGAGCACCCAGCAGGGGAAACTCATTCCATCCGCTTGTATCTGGGATCTTCTCCTTACACTTATGAACCAAAGCCCATGATGAAGGTGGGGACATAGAATGAACGGCTTCTTCTTCATTGTGATACCTTAACGGACTGCATAAAGAAGCAGCCTAAAGAAGCTTAATCTTAAGAAAAAATCACCAGAAGGCTGTAAAATGATGTATCTATGCAGTCATTTTTATTTAACAAGAAATCTAATAATACAAAATGAAAAACTAGAAACAAGGAGATCCACACAAGCATCCAAGAAAAGAAAAATAAAATAAAAAGTTAACTGTTATTTAAAATGACTTCAAACTCATTGTTATACAGCCCAATGATAAGTATTTTTTGCTTAATTATTGCAAATGGTTTGTATTGTTTGGGTTTGTACGGAGATAAAGATGAAGTTTATTTTGATTGCAGTGACCATAAACTAGTGTAATAAGTGGAAATGACTAATTTTTAGAACAAAATGAGAATACTATATTTGTACGAATCTTTTAATAAATTCTCATAAAATTTAAAACTAGCACTTATTCAACAGATGTACGTTTTTTTCCCCACAATAATAACAATGAATCCCCATCTAACTTTGATTAGATTTTTTTAACTTAAATAAAAAACAGGCTTAAAATTGAACCAAAAATTACAGTGTCATTTGAGTTTATTTTAGTCCTAAATCAAGTTTTTCTGTTGTCAAGAGTGTGAAGTAAAACGATTTAGACTCATTTAAGTTATAATTTCTTTAAGAACTAATATCCTAGCTCTTAATGAGGCAAAAAAATCTTGACTGCTGGTTTTGAGAAAAGCTAAGTTAAGACGATTGAAAACCTCGTCAAATATCTTAAATCTCTAAAAACAAGGTTTTAAATCTTTAGTATCAAATAGTTTGCAGTGGATGTACGGCAACTGTGGCACTTTAGCCACTTTAACCACCTGTTCATCTCACCTTCCATCCTTCCCTCATTTGTCAACAAAACCCTAAAGATACATAAACTCCCCCACCTAAGGCAGGAGCTCTCCACCTTCCTGGAGAGTGCCAAACCCCCTTTAGTCAGGTCGAGAACCTGTGAGACCTTCAACTTGGAAGTTCTGGTTCTCATTCCAACTGCTTCTGTACACACTGATGGTTTGATGAAGCCAACAGAACATCATGTGTAAAAAGTAGAGAGGAAATTCTGAAATCCTCAAACCAGACCCCCTCTGGTCTTTGGCTGAGCCTAGAAATTCTGTCCATAAAGATCATGAACAGAACTGGTGAGAAAGAGCATTACTGCTGGAGTCCAACATGAACTGGGAATGGGCTTGACTTACTGCCAGCGAAATGAACCAAACTCCTGCATTGGTTGTACAAAGACTATGGGGTCCTGGAGCCCCCTAGTAAGGGGCTCAGACCTCATATTCCCAGAGCAACTCCAACAGAACAAAGAACACGCTTTCTCCAAATCCCCAAAAAACAGGCGGACTGAACGAGGAAACCCTCAAGCATGGTCTCATGGTCTGTTGCTCCACAAGACTTTAGAGACTTGAGGCTATCATAGCAGACCTCATCTACCCCCAGAACTTTGCTACTGAGGGCATTTTGACAACCTCGGAGGGGTCATCGACTGGCCCACTCCTGGGATCTCAGCATTCGAAAACAGAAGGCTTGTCTGTAAGATTCAGGAAAAGAAAAGAAAGAAAAGAAGCCAGAAATGTTTTTGCGGCCGACCGATAGTCCGTCTCCTAAAACCTCTCCTAGATCTGAGTTTAGGCCTCTGCGTTCTGGGTGGACGGCTAAAACCTGTCAGCTGCTTTGGAAGTCCCACATCCAGCCAGGGTTGAATGAACTCCATCTTGACATCCTTTACGTCAGGCACCAGCTTCGTCATACTCACATATATAAATGTACAGCAGTGTATATTAGGTTAGCATGTTTTCACAGACAGTCAGAAAAAGTGCAGGTGTGCTTTTTGTGTGCGCTCATACCCGGAACTGCAGGTGCTTAAGTGTTTTCTGGTTGGCAGGAGAAGTGAGCTTATAGCTGCAACACCAACTATGAATACTGCATGTGGCTTTTTCCCTCTTTAAAAAGACAGTGGAGGTCTCTAATATTACACTTCCTCGATTTCAAGAATCCATCTATAAATCTAATATTGTATGAAACCGCAGGGAGAAATAAGAACTGTCAATGCAGTACAGAGAGTACTTCCCAGAAAATGTCCCGGTTACATAAACTGTTCCTGTTTTCGCTCATACCTGATCGTTGAAGACCTGGACTCATCTTTTAGTTTTCTGGGAGAAGCGGCTGAAAAGAAAAGGAGAATGGTGGGAAAGGAGAATGTGGCGGAAAAGGGGTTAGAACAAGGGTCAAAGCAGAAGCTGTACCAAAACAAGAGAAAGGGTAGACAGACAAAGAGGAAGAACCCCCAGAAGACATGCATGAACGCAAGAATAGGAAGATGGAAAGTGAAAAGCGATGACACAGCTATTGAGTAAGTGGAGGCCAGAAGAGGTGAAGGAAAAAGAAACAACCACAGTCGACTGATAGTGCGAGAGGAATTTGCGATGGAAGAAACCGAAAAGAGGAGCTCGGAAGCAGATCGGATGGAAAAAGTGGAGTAGATTGAGAGGGAGGAGGTGGAGATGACAGTGGACAAACTGTGGATGTAGAGCTGGGGATGGAAAAAGGATGACATGAGGTTTAGAGCAAAACAAGTTGTGGGGGGAAAAGGGTGTTTTGCAGTCATAGAGGCTCCAGTTTGCCAACCACAAACTTTTCCTCAGATTCCTTTGCTTCAAGCAAAACACTCTTACGTAATGGATCCATACCAACCTCGCAGCCACGGAGGGCTAATTAGTCACACCCAGCTCCAAAGCTAACAAATCTGTGTCTGTAGCCATAAAGAAGCCCCGCTTTATGTTTTTTAGTGACTTTGTTTGAAGTCATTAATCTATTTACATTTTGAAAATCTTGAAATCCTCAAAAATGCTCTTCATCCCTTGCAGGGCTTTATGTGTTGCATATTTATTTTACAACTAATGTGATTGTGTAACTGTTTTTCTGTCGTTCGTATTACACCCCCCCCCCCCTCCAACCAATGAAAGCCATCAAATTCTACCCCTTCCCTTTCCCTTTAACCAAAGGGGCAAATGTTTTTCTAAGGAATGAGACACCACTGAGATCCTCTGGTGTCTTCAAATCTCCCCACAAACCACAAAATGACTGAATCTGTGAGACAACTTCCAGGATGCCATCATCCTCTGTGGCGTCGCTCATAAACACTTAATTCAGATTTATCTAAATGGATTTCATGTGTCATCTGAAGAAATAAACAATGCTGGTGTCCTAATATCGTCAGCTGAATCACTTGAAATGTTTACAATATTGAGCCTCTTAGATTGCGTTGCCAAGTTTCATGATTACCTGTCATGTCCCGACTAGTTTTTAGTTTGTCATCATTTCTCGTCATACTGGCATGTGAGACTTTCTGGTTTATCTGTGGGTTTTCCACACTTTAAATAAAGACATTTCGGTTTTGTGGATGTTTTAAAAGTTATAAGCACTCCTGTTTTGTTTTGAAAATCTTGTGTAATTGTTGTGTTGTTTTTCTGCCCACTTGAGCTGCTTTGTGCAAGTTCACTTAACCTTAAAGATCAAATTCATTTTTTGGTGGGATGTAGCATATAATGGGATATAGAGCAGAAATCTTTGGTGGATGCCCTTCTCTTGGTTTGATTTTTTAACCAGACTGAGCTGCATGCTGAGTTGGTGGCTGCAAAAATTCCTCATTAGCGGATTATTTTGGTTAAAAACCTGAATGTTTCAGATTCCAAATACTGACTCAACCTCCATGTGCTTGTAATGAACCTTCTGACTTCAGAGGAGGTTTGTCTTCTGGAGCAAAGATGAAAGTCAGAGTTGAGTTTTTCCTGAAGGTCTTGTTTTCCTACAGACTCTTTTATAGCTGTAATTGACATGTGTGAGATCACACTGAACCTGAATTACAAACCTACTGTGTCCATCACTGATGTGTTAACGACAGGAGTGGTGGTTTTGGTGGGGGACCCAAACACATGACACTTGTGGCAAAAACGTAAATTGTAATGATTTAACTTGACATAAAAAAACACTATGACACACAAAGAAGACTCAAAAACCATGAACTTTAATAGATTGGGGTATGAGCCCAAACAGCAACAGCTTGGACCAGGTGTGCAGTGCCCATTGAATGAGACACAATCAATGAAAACTAGACCTAAGAGGCACCAAGCCTCACAGTTATTCCAAATTAATTTGCAGGATAGTTCATGTAATCACTCTGATCGTGGTTGAGATTAAATAACCGATGTGATGCAGATAAGACTGAAGTGTACAAGTTGAGGCTTGCAGAAGGACATTTTTTGTATTCTTTTAATGCTACAGTTAAAGCTTGTTTTACTTGGTTGTTGATTAAATATCTTTTTAGAGATTGCAATCTCGGATTTAAAACCAGTTCTGTTTCATTTTGAAGACCAGCAAGCCTTTCCTTGTTGCTGGGGTAGCCTGCCCTGTCTTGTCCTTGTGTCTCCAGCTCAGAGAAAAGTTGACATTTAATGGAAGATTCAGAGGAAAATCAATTGTGAGACAGAGCCGGCGTGGACCAGTTTAGCTCAAATGACACTGATGGTGTCCTTTTAAAGCAGGAACACCCAGAATAACAAAATATACTCAGATTTAAGAACACACCAATATTTAAAATCTGTCTAAAAATGCTAATTTCTACCTGCACAAACACCTGCAGGGGAATAGTGGGGAATAGGGGTATAGGGAAAAATCCATTTGGCGATACTTGTATCGATTGAATATGGTTTCAAGACAATATGTTTTAATTATTCATAAACATCCTTCAGCATCTGACTCTTGTTTGCCACTTAAACCTCTGACCGTTAGTTGGCTGGAGAACCAGCTTGTGTTAAGTGCTAAATCTTCAGTCATGAGACTGTTTTTACTTATTAAAAAAATTGTTCAGGTACAGTTTTGGGATGTCTCGCGACATGTATCTTATCGTGAGATGCATATCGCGATATATATTGTATCGCCGGACTCTTGCCAATACACACCGCTAGTGAAAAAGTATTGGCTACAGACTAGTTCAGTTCCTGGACTGGCAGGTTTTAACTGGAATGGATCAATGGATCACTCCTTGAGCAAGGTCCTTGACCTCAACTGAACAGGATGCAGTTACAGACACATTCTTTTCTTAACTGTTAAAAGCAAATACAAACACAGTTGTGTTCTCATTTGAACCTATTCTCTTTCATTTTCTCAATATCTCCATTCTTTTACGTTTTGGATTGTTTTTGCCAAATTTAAACAAAAACACAATAGAGATCTTCTTTTTTTGCCTTGCAGGTGCTCCCATTTAGAGCACCTTTTAGATTCTGGGGCAGATGAATATGAGTTTGACCCGTTCAGCTCAACAACAATCAAAACATGGGCTTAAATAGAAAAAAGTAATAAACATTGAACAGGTTTTTGTAACCAGGCTGTTAATAAATTAATGTGGTGTAACTTTTTTTTAACATGGAAGTTCCCTTCTGAAACCATCCTCCAGTGGTCCCTTAAGAAACAACAAATGAGATTTCTGTGTTGGGTTTACATTTGCAAATAGAATTTGAGAAAGAGACAACCTGCATCATTGAGTTTTTCCACAAATTTCTATACCTTAACATGTAATGCCTTAAGTCACAACTGTCCTTACTGGTTTATATGGGTGGTCTACAGGTGATAAATGGGCAAACCTGTTGGGGGGCATGTAGGTGTCCTGCAGGAAATATCAAAGTCATAAACCGCCAGGTGAGTCTGTAGAGCAAAAATGTTCATACACATTATTTACTACGGGCATGCCACGGGTGACAGCAAACAATTATACAACATGCAAAGATAGTATAAGAGTGAAGTAGGGGAGATACAGGCAAGTTGTATGGATTTTCTTTTTTTTTTAAACCTCCAAAGCCTTCACTCTTCGCAAAATTAGGAAATTAGACAAACAAGTTGTAGTTTTGTGGGGATCCTACAGGCACCAACAGCCAGTGCACACACCTCACTAATGACTCCACTGATAACTCCCTACTTATGAATCCTTACAAATACTTCACAATACACAATAAGATTTGGTTGCACCTCTCTACAACCATCTATGGGCCAAGACACCCCAAAACCCCACAGCACCCGGACAGATAAACACCCCGTATTGGTGCATGTGACTGAGGTATCAATAATCTTTCAAAAAAAAGGACCAAAAAAAAAAATCTTGCTTTCTGTTGTTTCAATAAAACAAGAACCTTGACTGGCTTAACAGTCTAGTGGAGCATTAACAGAAATGACTGATTTTCCAGGTCCTCTGTCTGTTCTTCCTCATTCTCTCTTTCTAAAACAATCAAAGCTGCACAGATGTAAGATCTGATTTAAAAGAAGGTCCTGCTTTTCCTATTGCTCCACAAAGTCAAGTGACAGAGGAAACCCATAATTCTCTTTGCTGGTAAACTTTCCCTCAAAATGTATTTGGGCATGGCGCCAACGCACATTGTTGAATAGTGAACTTCAGCTGAGGTATGCCATTTATTTTGAAGGACATTTTTTTGCCGCAGGATCCTCCACCCACTTAAAGAATTTTAAGTTTGCTAGTCTGTCAGTATTAAAGCCAAAGCATTTATTGGTATAAATGTTATTGTGTTAATGATGGCAGTTTCTTATTGGACTTTTAGGACTTTTTAAAGTATTTATTGAAATTGAAGGTTTATATTTGGTTATAATCCTTTGGATGCACTGACAGTTTGTATATTTAGTACTTTCATCTATCCATCAATACTTGCTTAAAAGTACTCCTAACAGAACCCAGCAGATGACTGTGCTGACAGTGTTTGCTAAAGATTCATAATGAATGGCCACTTACAGTATACATAGGTGCGCAGCTTTTACGTCAGTGCCCAGAGTCTGCAGACAGGCTGTTACACAACCCAGACAGACTCAGTGGGACTGCTCAAACGAATGACAAGTGACGCACCGCCACCAGGCCCCGAGTGTGAAAGAATACACAAATCCACCGACAAACAGGCGCGCAAAAATGAAATGGGTTCGTCAAGAACGAAATTCTCTGCATACTTTCAGCTCAGGTGCTCAATTTGGGTTTGTGTACGTTGGTGCCTTTTTTAAATGCAGCACTTCTATTTTATGTCAACATTCTAGAGATAATATCAGCTACTCACAAACCGTCTCTTGGTCTTTTTAGCTTGTCAGCCATCAGTCTTGTGTTATGTCAGCTTTTGGATTCTGCCATAAGCCTTAGCTAGTCTATAGTTTGTTATGTTAGCTTTAATGTCATTAAACCTCATTGTCTACATTTATTTAGTATTTTTTGTCTTTTGATATTAAAATGAACTTTCGAAGTCTAAAAATCTGACCTTTTAAAACCAGCATTGTCACAACATTGTGTTGGTATTTTTACAGCCTTTGTCATAGCAGACATTTAACCCTATTGAACCATTGGCATAAAATTCCATACACACATTTTTGAGACCCCTAACACGTTAGTATGATCCAATTTTTCCTAAAAAAAACCTCATTGTATAGAACTTTATTACGTTTTCTGCCCTGTGGTTCATCATCATTCCACTAGGGGTGGTAGAGAGGCCTTTTTGCTTTTCCTGCTTATTTCAAAATAGCTGCTATCATGAAATCTCGAAAACCCTTTTGGCAAGAAAAGTTTTCAAACTTTCTGGTGAGAATAACTCATCTATTTGTATTCTTTCTTTTTTTTAATGTCTACTTGCTTTATTGAAAGAATACTAGATTTGTTGATAATTCATTTTTTATAAAACAATCAAACCCATGTTTCTCATAAAAAGAAAATGTATTGCAATTTGTGGTAGATTTTATCTAACAAAAAGGCTAAAAAAAAAAAGAAGACTTTTTTATCAATTTTTTGCTGTTGTGGGCTTTACAGGGTTAAGGGCTGTGGCGAATGAACAATGCCATCTCACCTCAAACATAGTTCGACCATGCAAATAGAAAATGCCAGCTCGGCACCACAGATGCAAACACAGAAAAAGTGAGAAGCGGCCACTTCCTCTGTCCTAAGAACACAGGCTTTCTCTGTCTCCTACTTCCTCTGGGTTTTGTATAACATTAACAGATCTGACTCAGAGACATTTCTGTTCATGTTTTTATTGTTTTCTATTAGCAGGGAGGGGTTGTGAGGTAAACTTTTGAGCATTTCAGAGCTCAAACAAGATGACATCATTGTGATGTTTTTTTTTTCTGTTAAGCCACAAGGAAGACTGTATGCAGGATTTGCATCTGGTCTTTGATCATGATGTCCTGCAGAGAGTGCAAAAATGTAGGTAAAAAGGGACTTCTACCTTTTACATCCTGAAGGGCACGTGTGATGAGACCCACTGCCATTCACTTTCTAAAAAGAGCTGCAGGTTTAGATCTCAACAATCTTTTTTTTTTTGTGCACACTGTTGCAGAGTGTCATGAACTTCTTCATTTCGCCCGCAGAGCCCGGTCAGCACAAGACTTTTAAGAGGAAGAGGTCTCTCATAAACTGGCCCTTCTGGAGAGGTTCCAGCTCGCAGCTGGACGGCTTGCCTCTGTCTCCGACCTTCAGCGCCGCTCAGGGACGGCTGTTCGGACGCCCCCTGAGCTCCGTTTGCTCTGCAGATCACGGCCTGCCCAAGCCTGTCATGGTGAGCTGAGAGGAGGTCACGCAGGTCAGGGAGAGGTCAGGTCTTCACTTTGATGGAACACAGGATGGTTTGTGGGTAAATGTGAGAAAGCACAGGAAAGCAGAGCTCAGTTTGTTGTTTTTCTGTGAATCTAAAATCCCCACTGATTAGTATTTATGGTATTATAGATTCTAGGATGTAATTAAATGTAACCTTCCTTCCTTTGGAGAGTTTCATCAAAAGGTGACTTTGTTCTTTGTCTTATCCAGGACATGTTGGTGTTTCTGTATCTGGAAGGACCTTACACCAAAGGCGTCTTCAGGCGGTCGGCCGGGGCTAAAGCCTGCCGGGAGCTCAGAGACAGACTGGACAATGGGACGGACAACCCAGAGATCAAACACCAGCCCATGTTCGTTATCGCAGCTGTCCTCAAGGTAATGTTGCTTCTCTTCTTCTCATCTGTTTAAAGCAAAGGAAAACACCAGTGACTGAAGTGCATCCAGCATCACTGTGGCTCTGTGTGGCTTCTACGTAACGCCTACAAGCTTTTTCAAACAGCATTTTTTCATCTATTCCTGATTCACAACGGTTTGAATAAATAAATACTCAAAAATGCAGTTTCAAGTTCAATTTTCTTGATATATGTCCTCCATCATCAGAAAAATGCCACAAGAACATGTTAAAAACAATAAAAACACAATTTTCATCTGGGTAAGTCTTTATGATTGAACTCAGGAGCAGTTTCTCCTCATGTGTTAGATGTAACAAAGCTCTCTCATAACCATCCAACAGGTCATAACACTGCTTAAACATGCTGGAAAACATCCCTGTTAACCTTTTCCTCCAAAAGCATTTTGACCTGAATCTGAGTGATTTCTGAAAACTCCACCAGAGTCAATTAATATCATCCATCCTTTTTCTGTAGCTGCGGGTCCAAATCCCATCCCAGCTGTCATCAGTGGAGAGGGCCTCGGTGGACAGGTCGCCAGTCCATCACTTGGCTCCAAGACAAACAGCCGTCAATTTTAGAGCACAAATTAACTGTATGCGCAGGTTTCAGAGGAGAGCAGGAGAAAAAGCATCATAGGCATTAGGTTAACATGCCAAACTCCTCATAAACTAGTAAAGAAAGAGTTTGATTTGCATTCGTTTGAGTGTAGTTGTTAGAAAAAATCCTTCGTAGTTCTTTTAATAGCTTAAACCCGTTATCTAGTATGTGTGGCTTAACCATCAAAAATCCCCTCCAGGACTTCCTACGGAACATCCCAGGCAGCTTACTGTGTGCGGATCTGTACGACCAGTGGATGGACACGATGGAGCAGGAAGGAGGCGACCAAAAGATGGAAGCTATTCAAAGGTAGAAGCTAACATCCCAGAGATGTTCTAGTTTACAGTTTTGCAGCTCGGCTGCAAATGCTCATTCTCATGCAAAGCATGCAGAGGATTTTGAAAGATGTGCGTGTCACTTTTATCGCAGAAGACTGAATTCCTGTTGCTGAAGAAAAAGCATCTAACCGGTGCACACTTGCAGGAACAGCAATCCGTCTTTCATTCCAGGTGTGTTAGCTGTCTTCCTCACCATCTTTCAGGCTCCTGCCTCTTTTGCCCGCTGAGAATCTGCTTCTGCTGCGACATCTGATAGCCGTGCTGCACTGCATACAAGGCAACGCCCAGGAGAACCAGATGAATGCCTTCAACCTGGCTGTTTGCATTGCTCCCAGCATTCTTTGTCCGCCGGCTCCAAATACCCCAGAGATGGAGGGGGAGGCCACAAAAAAGGTGAGAAGCAGATCCGAGACGTCCGTTTCCGAGCACGACCTGCGGTCATATACTGCATTTAGAAAGCAAGCTGATCCCGAATGTTCAGTGGGAAGAAACCTTATGTAAAACTCTTAGAGGTGTTTGAATGTTTGAACCATGTCTAAAAAAACACGATCACCTTCTTCTAGATATAAACATGGAAGTAAAGATCATTTTAAGGTGCTTGACAAACTGATTTCCTCAAACTCTGAGAGTGAGTTTACACTAGAGTGTGTCTGCAGTGTGACATGCTCAGACAGTGTGCAAACTCTGAGGAATGTAACATTTGAGTGAAATAACATAAGCAAAGGGTTTGAGTGTGTTTGTGCCGGCGCGCTGAGTCAAACATGCGATCAGGCAGGCGGACATACCTGCCGCTGACTGGCAGCTTAGATTGGGTCGCTTAGCTCGCTCAGGTAAACTTCAATGCACGCTTAATCCCACTTTCCTGCGGATGTGAGTCCTGACCTCTAAGCAAACCCAAACACATTTCATCTTTTGTAGGTGCTTCGTTCAAAATCTATGAATATTGTTTTCTTAAATTTGCTTTTGCACTAAAATCCATTTTACAAAGATTACTGAGTCAGCTGTTAGTGTAGTAAACTGGGGGGATTTAAAAAAAAACTTATAAAAAAACTAAGGTTTGTGTTGGATTTTAACATTTAGTGCAACTTATCCTTTTATATTGTATTAACAATTATAATTCACATGCTCTTACATAGGTTAGTGATAAAACAGGCTAAAAACCTGTTCCACTGTTTTAATGTGTATACAGGGTTTCCTCGTTTTTAATCTAGCCACAGGGGTTGCAAGCCAGTAACTTCTGTGCCGGTCCCAAGCCCGGATAAATAGAGAGGGTTGCGTCAGGAAGGGCATCCGGCGTAAAAAATTGCCAAAATAACCATGCGAATCATCCACAACACTTTAGACATACCGGATCGGTCGAGGCCCGGGTTAACAACGACCGCCACCGATGCTGTTAACCTACAGGGTGTCGGTGGAAATTTGACTACTGTTGGTGGAAGAAAGAGGGGAGGCAGAAGGGTCCGTGGCCAGAGAGAGAAGGGAAAAGGCAGGAACATAGGTTTGAGAATAGGGACTCTTAACGTTGGCACAATGACAGGGAAAGGCAGAGAGCTGGCAGACATGATGGAGAGAAGGAAGGTAGATGTACTGTGTGTGCAGGAGACAAGGTGGAAGGGCAGCAAGGCACGTAGTATTGGAGGAGGATACAAACTGTTCTATCATGGTGTTGATAGGAAGAGAAACGGGGTAGGAGTGATTCTGAAGGGGGAGTTTGTAAACAGTGTTCTAGAGGTGAAAAGAGTCTCAGACAGGATGATGAGCCTAAAGTTAGAAATTGAAGGGGTGATGGTGAATGTAGTCAGTGGGTATGCGCCACAGGTTGGCTGTGAGTTAGAAGTGAAGGAGAGATTCTGGAGTGAGTTGGATGAGGTCATACAGAGTTCCCCCAGAGGAGAGAGAGTTGTTATTGGAGCAGACTTTAATGGGCATGTTGGTGAGGGCAACAGAGGTGATGAGGAGGTGATGGGCAGGTTTGGTGTGAAGGAAAGGAATCTGGAGGGACAGATGGTGGTGGACTTTGCGAAGAGGATGGAAATGGCTGTAGTCAACACTTACTTCCAGAAGAGAGAGGAACATAGAGTGACATACAGAAGTGGAGGTAGGAGTACTCAGGTGGACTACATCCTATGTAGACGAGGTCATTTGAGAGAGGTTAATGACTGCAAAGTGGTGGTAGGAGAGAGTGTAGCCAGACAGCACCGCATGGTGGTGTGTAAGATGACTCTGGAGGTCAGGAAGAAGAAGAGAGGGAAAACAGAAAAGAAGACCAAGTGGTGGAAGCTACAGAATGAAGAAACTTGTGAGGAATTTAGGCAGAAGTTGAGGCAGGTCCGGGGTGGTCAGGATGAGCTTCCAGATGACTGGGAAACTACAGCAGAAATTATCAGAGAAACAGGTAGGAAGGTGCTAGGTGTGTCATCTGGAAAGAGGAAAGACGGTAAAGAGACTTGGTGGTGGAATGGGGAAGTACAGGAATGCGTCCAGAGGAAGAGGTTGGCTAAAAGGAAGTGGGATGTAGAAAGGACTGAGGAAGGTAGACAGGAGTACAAGGAAGCGCAGCGTAAAGTGAAGAGAGAGGTGGCAAAGGCCAAACAGAAAGCTTACGATGAGCTATATGACAGGTTAGACACAAAGGAAGGAGAGAAGGACTTGTACAGGCTAGCCAGACAGAGAGACAGAGATGGGAAGGACGTGCAACAGATAAGGGTGATTAAGGACAGAGATGGAAAGGTGCTAACAACCCAAGAGAGTGTACAGAAAAGATGGAAGGAGTATTTTGAGGAGCTGATGAACGAGGAAAATGACAGGGAAAGAAGGGAGGAAGATGTGGTTGTTGTGGAGCAGGAAGTAGCAGAGATTGGAAAGGATGAGGTTAGGAAGGCTCTGAAAAGGATGAAGAGCGGAAAGGCCGTTGGTCCTGATGACGTACCTGTGGAGGTATGGAAGTGCTTAGGAGAGACAGCAGTGGAATTTCTAACAAGGTTGTTCAATAGGATTTTAGAGAGTGAGAAGATGCCTGAGGAATGGAGGAGAAGCGTTCTGGTCCCGATCTTTAAGAACAAGGGTGACACGCAGAACTGCAGCAACTATAGAGGAATAAAGTTGATGAGCCACACAATGAAGCTGTGGGAAAGAGTAGTGGAAGCCAGGCTTAGGAAGAAGGTGGAGATTTGTGAGCAGCAGTATGGTTTCATGCCCCGTAAGAGCACCACTGATGCCATTTTTGCTTTGAGAATGTTGATGGAAAAGTACAGAGAAGGTCAGAAGGAGCTGCATTGTGTGTTCGTAGATTTAGAGAAGGCGTATGACAGGGTGCCGAGGGAGGAGCTGTGGTACTGTATGAGGTCGTCTGGAGTGGCAGAGAAGTATGTCAGAGTAGTTCAGGACATGTATGAGAGAAGTATGACGGTGGTGAGATGTGCTGTAGGTCAGACAGAGGAGTTCAAGGTGGAGGTGGGACTACACCAAGGATCAGCTTTGAGTCCTTTTTTGTTTGCTATGCTGATGGACAGGCTGACAGACGAGGTAAGACAGGAATCTCCCTGGACAATGATGTTTGCGGATGACATTGTAATTTGCAGTGAGAGTAGAGAGCAGGTGGAGGAACAGCTAGAGAGGTGGAGGTTTGCTCTGGAAAGAAGAGGTATGAAGGTCAGTCGTAGTAAGACAGAATACATGTGTCTGAACGAGAGGGATCAAGGTAGAAGCGTTAGGTTACAGGGGACTGAGGTGAAGAAGGTGCAGGAGTTTAAGTACTTGGGGTCAACAGTTCAGTGTGATGGGGATTGTGGAAAAGAGGTGAAGAGGCGAGTGCAGGCAGGTTGGAGCGGTTGGAGGAAAGTGTCAGGAGTGTTGTGTGACAGAAGAGTGCCAGCAAGACTCAAAGGAAAGGTGTACAAGACAGTGGTGAGACCAGCTCTGCTCTATGGGTTAGAGACGGTAGCAGTGAGACAGAGACAAGAGGCTGAGATGGAGGTAGCAGAGATGAAGATGTTGAGGTTCTCCTTAGGAGTGACCAGGTTAGACAGGATAAGGAACGAGTACATCAGAGGGACGGCTCATGTTGCCTGTGTCAGCGACAAAGTCAGAGAAGCCAGACTGAGATGGTTTGGACATGTTCAGAGGAGGGATAGTGGATATATTGGTAGAAGGATGTTGGAGATGGAGCTGCCTGGCAGGAGGGCAAGAGGACGGCCAAAGAGGAGATACATGGATGTCTTAACAGAGGACATGAAGTTGGCTAATGTTAGGGTAGAAGATGTCCATGATAGAGTGAGGTGGAAAAGGATGATTCGCTGTGGCGACCCCTGATGGGAAAAGCCGAAAGAGAAAGAAGACAGGGTTTCCTCGTTTATTGCAAAAAATAATCTGCAAAGTAGGAATACAGGTGTTTTAAGGCAGTAAAACTCCTCACTACACGCTTTCTACACTTTTTTCAGACAGACATGAACATTTTCACACTCTCAAAGTTAAAACCTTCATAGAAAAAGAAGTCCAGTATGATAGAATAAAAAATCTGATCCCCGTTGAAGATTAATGCAAATGTTCTGAACTGAACTCATTCTACTGTTCTAATTGATCAGATTAACGGCTTTTAAAAAGAAAAAAAAGAAAAATTGCATTAAAAAATAGTGAGATCGCAAAAGGTCGCAATGTTGCGAGGGAACATTGTATCACAAAAACTAAGCCATAAAAACAAACCCTACAAGTTAACAATAAATAACAATTTATAGCTTCTATAGGAGTCATGGCGCAAGCGAGGCAGCAGAATTAAGTTTCAAAGTCGAGTTCTTCAAAATGTGCTTCTCTGCGCTGAAAGAAGACTAGGATGAAAACAGCAATTCTTATCAGCCTGGAAAGAAAGTAGAATACTACCTTAATACTTTGAAGTTTTACTATAGAAAACGTTGAAGATGTTCAAATCAGTGACAAATGTCTCTACAAACGAACCTGCTGTAAGTTTATCCTAAACTCAGAAGGTTTTGTCTGAAGAAGAACACCAGAAACTCCCTCTAAAACCAACAGATTTGTTAAAAAATATTTTCTAATCTGGTTGAACAAACGAAATTTGGAGTTCCAATGCCCAGAATAAAGTTTGACTACAAGTCAAAAGACGATTTTAACAGAAAACCTATTACTAAGCACAGTGGTAGAAGAATGCTGGTTTGGGCTTGTTTTTCAGACACAGGAGCACCATTAACCCTTCAACTGTAAGGTATTGTAAGTCCCACTCCGGTCATTTTTGATCTATTTTCAAAGTGTTCACAGTGGTCTTTTTAATCACGAGTATGCTGTTTTTAGCCAAAATCAAAAAACCTGTGTTGTTTTCTAGGACATAGTTACTGCAGAGCAGCAGGGGTTAATTAAAACGTCACCTCCTCTTTGCTGAGAGCTGGGATTAGGGAGCTTGTGGTCCGCTCAGTGTATTTTCTACGTCACAATAAAGCTTTTTTTTCCATCTGCTCCTGATGCACGACGATTTGAATAAAGAAATACCCAGTAATGCAATTTTAGGCTTCATTTTCTTTATATATGTCCTCCCATCATCAAGAAAAACACGAACAGGTTAAAAACACGATTTCCATCAGAATGGGTCTTTAAAACTGGGACATGCAACAGAAAAGAGGTCAGTAATGGCGCAGCAAATGTGCCAGAGAAAATAAAAGGTCCGGTTTTTAGTTTTGGCCCCGTTAGAGCAGAGAAGGAGCCAAATGTCTCCCACAACTCTGACTGTGTTTACACGCACACCAGTATGACAGTCTTATCCTGAATAAACTCATAAGCCGCCATGTAAACAGACTTTTCAGATCAACTTAGCCGAGAAAGATTGTCTTCAGGATAAGTCATGTGGCACTTGCTGATTTTGTTTGAAAGGTTAGAGTGAATGCAGGAGTTCTCCCTTTGTTTTTTACTGGTTTCAGGAGTCTTTCCATCAGCCGACAAATCTAAAAGATCCCATCTGAAACGTCTTCCTCCAGTCTGTTTTTTTTTACTCTGTAAGCTTTTATCCAATTTTCCTAAAACAAGCTAGACATAAACATGAAATAAAGAAATGACTTTAAAACCCATGCATGAATATGATATTTGCAAGTGAACATTACCTCCTGTAACGATGTATTTTAACGGCTATCTGATTCATATCATTATTTGTGATTGACGATACGATTCCTAGTCTATATTTGTTCATTTTCTTCGATCCGATTCTCTGACCTAAAATGGATCCAGGACGTCTTTAGCCAAACTTTCAGTGTGACTCAGAGAGAAATACCTGGATACTGAACAGTGCAGGTGATGGTTTACAGATTCTTTATTTCTTACAAAGTAATCAAGTGTAAACTGAATATGTGTACAAACAAACAAGTAAACAAGAATTAATGGCCAATCCATTCACATTTTAGTTTCCTAAAGTTTAGCCCACTGTGGAAATAGAAACTGATTCGTTGCTTAAGTAAAAGAGTTGCCATTCCCTTATCTCACACCAAAAATGTATAATCCAGAACATGTGATTAAAAATGTGGTCAAAATATGCTGAAACTCATTTTAAACTGATTAGAAATATTCTCTTTTATTTGAAACATGGTGATCATATAAAAACAACTTCCTGAAAATATTGGAGCTAAAGTTATACGAGGTATTAAATTATAGAAGTACTGAGTTTCAGACACTCCTGTTTTGCTTTCTAGTTTAACTTCAATTTGACGGAAACAATGAAACCTTTATAGAAGTTCACACGTGAGATAGCCTTTTGTAAATTTAGATGTTAATGTTTCAGGATGCAATTATATTTATTGATGGCTTTTTTTTTAAATGTGATCTGAAAGAAAAGCTATTATGAAAGATGAAACTAAATCTGTTTCATTTCATGACGGAACAGTTACGGTTCCTTGGTGGGGACTCTTCTGAAAGTAGAAGTTCCTCAGTTGTCGTGGCTGCATGAACAGACCTAGAGTGAGTCATTCAAGCGTCCAGAACCCCCAGCTGAAGTCCTGTAGCCCCCATAATGACCCACCGTGACGTCCGAGGGGGAAAAATTGCAAATATATCGTTGTGATTTGTGATCTGTTTGGAAGGTTTGTTGTTGTGTTACACAAAATCTCAGTGGGTGGCTGGTTTGCTTATCTTTGTAATGTGTGTGTGTGTGTGTTTGTGTGTGTGTGTGTGTGTGTGTGTGTGTGTGTGTGTGTCTGTGTATGTGTGTGTCCCAAAGTGGTTTAGGTTCATTGAGAAAACATGCAAAGAATTTCCTTCTGATTCCTGAGGCCAACTGTGTGTTTCTGTCACTGAAAACATGCCTCCCTGTGTGCCCTCAAACACACACACACAAACACACACACACACTTCTCAGCACAAAAATCCTCAACAACCACTAACGGCAAAATACCTATTTCACAAATTCTGCGCTGATAAGGCCTTCCTTCCCCGCTTTTCGTGTGTGTTTTCTGAACACAATGGCCTTTTTCTTTGGAGGAAAAAAAGAAACATTAAGACATTTCCTTTCTTACGCCGGTCTTAGGCTTGAGCAGTTTGACCTGGAGATACATCACAGACCAAAGTTCTAGAAAATGCTAAACTGTGTTTTGTTTTGTACTCCAAGATGTAACAGTTCCCATCAAGCACAACCAAAGTCGTGAAGATGTAAAAAAAGAAAAGAGAAGGAAAAAAAGAGGTTCATTTCAGAAGGTTAGAAAAGTTTTGAAGAAGAAAATATGCTTTTTTATTTCTAAAATATGGTGGAGGTTCTGCTGGGTCTAAACAGCTGCCACAGCATTATGCAACTTTAGTACAGGGGTCTGCAACCTGAGGCCCCAGAGCCACATGTGGCTCTTTTACCCCTCCATAGCGGCTCTCTGGCTGAAGAGAAATAAAATAAGTAATTTTTTATAGTAAATTTATATCTGAAGTTCACCTAGAAGTGAGATAAACGATGTAAAGGTTACTGACATCAAGACACCTTGTTTGCTCTACACTTCATCCAGAATGCAGAGATTTTAGAAAATGAAGCTAAACTTAGGTAAAAGTCTGATCTTTTCTGACTAATTCAGATTAGTCAGACTAATTATGCAGCTCAACAATGGTTAGTAGCTGTCCGGAGAACTGCTAAATTATATACATTTCATATACATTTCCTTGTGTAAGAGTCCATTAGCTGCACTGGGATGATCCTGTTTAGCACAGGAAGTCTTTTATTCTGAAAGGAATTTTTACACGTTTCTGTCAAAGTAAAAAAAAAACGATTTCACATTTTAAGAAAATCTGGTTTCTCTTTATATTTCTGTTTTTATTCATGCCTAAAAAGAAATATAATTCATATGTATTATAAAAATGAATAAATGCAAAGCAGTATCAAATTTTCCTAAAGGGTAAAATAAGACGAAGCTGCTCCTACGACACTTTGATCATATAAGAAATAGCCCCAAATGACTCTTTTACTGTTGTTTTACTGAGATGCCATATTCTGCTATGAGTCCAGAATGGGCTGTGGTTTAAATAATAATCCCCAAAGTCCAATATTTGCTAGAACTACTTTGACAAACAAAAACAAAAAAAAGATGCTAGAACCTTCCCCAAACCCAATTGGATTGGTTAAAGTTGAAGATTGAGGATGCTGCAGCATTCAAGGGTCATTTATAGGAATGACTACTAAAGACTGGGAAGAACTTTCTGCACAATATTTGATTTCTTTCAAGAAAGAATGGCACAAGGAAATTGAGCTGTTATGTTACCCGAATGGGGCTGATTTAACTTAGAAACTATTTACACACTTGTGTGAGTAATTTCCTCACTGCAAAAACAATCCTAAGACAGTAAAATTGTCTTCTTTTTTCAAGAAGAAATGTTTCTTTTTTTTGTCTTGCAATGAAAATAATCTTATTAAGAAAATATTTCAATAGCAAAATATTCTTTGTTTGAGACAACTCTTGGTAAGAATTCTTGGTAAGACCATTTTTCTTACCCCATGGGCAGGATTTCTTTTTAAAGAAAATCTGACAATGGGGATGCTCAACACCAGGCAATGTGCATGTTTTTCTGAATGGTTGAGAGTAAAGATAACATCCTAAAGAGGTGAAAAAGAAGAAAGAGGCGGACTCTTCTGGAAGCCTCGGGCTCTTTCCAACAGTGCCTTGTATCACGTAGGATTCTTCAATAAGTGACAGGGAGGAATGCTGCAGCGGGGACTGAAGGAGGGCAACCGAGAAACATGAAAGAGAGATTGACAGCTCCAAGATGGGCTGAATGGTTTCAATAAAAAACACGGATGCTTGGCTTTTTTCCTGAAGACTGTCCAGTCTTGAAGGTGGCGGGGGTTCCTTTAAGCCTGTCTTTGGTCAAACTGTCTAATTAACATTAAAGAAACACTTTCAACTAGATATTTTTCTATTTTCTAGGCACAGAGTTTATAGTGAGGCCTCTTGCTTTCCAAAGACATCTATCAAGTTTTGTTGGAGCCAAGGTTTTCTTGCAAAAACAGTCAATATTCAATTAAATATTGTATTTAATTTTTGTGAAATCATCTTTGTTACTCCAGCTGCAAATTATAATTAAAGCACAACTATTTCATTCTGAAAAATACTAGTTTTACTAGTTTTAAATAATTTTACTATCATAAAGTATATAAAAACATCTTAAATCTAGGTAGTTATTTTATTACGGTAGTTGTTTTTGAAATAGCTTTTATAACTAAAGAAAAAGTAGTTTCATGGCGTGCAACTCTAAAAGCAGAAGTGAATATATACTTCTGCAAAAGCCATGTGAATGTATAGTTTTCATTGGAAAGGGTATAAAATCAAACACAAAAATACAAGAAATATTTACTTTTTCTCTACAGCCTATTCATCAATCATTGTTTTAAAACAGTGTTAGCAGAGGAAAACCAAAAACATGGAAGCAATATATATAGATGTAAACATCCATTATTTTTTAGGGAGATTTAGCAAACAACTCTGACTTCATTTATTTTACTGTACTATTTGTGTACATTGTGTACATCTTAAAATAAGAAGTAAAAGAAGCATTTTCTTTTCTTTTTGTTTTTGATTGAAACATTCCGACCACTGTATCTTCCTTTTCTGGGATGTTTGTCTATCATTTTCTTTCTAAAAAAGTGACTTTTTAGCTTCTTTTAGTTTTCCTGTGACTCTTAATATGGTCTAGCTATCCATCCAGGAATTTCTCTGTTGCTGATGTTTTTTAGAACGTTTTACATGGTGCATGCTTTGTTCTCAGCTGTCGGCCAAATCACCTCTAATAGAAAACTACCCACATTTTCCATGTACTATTGGTCGCACCAGATTTTAAGGTGCACTGTCAATAAATGGCCTATTTCTTAACTTGTGTCATATAAAAGGCACACTATATGCACTATAAGGTGCAAGACAAAAGAGTCAAAGATAAGTCTGTCAGTCAAACTTTATTAACTGTGTTCACAAAAGAACTTGTTTGTAACACTACACATCAGCCACATTAGCATATTTCCATTATCTGTAACTCCCAACCTCGTTTGCAACCCATTAAAAAAACAGACAGATGCCACTAAAAGAAACAATACTGTGACTAAGTTCAACTTCTAACCTTGCTAGTAACACAAAAAAACATGGTCCAACACCGCTAAATGTTAGCCGCATTAGCATATTAACAAAACACCCAACCGTGTTTGCAACAAAACAGACTGATACTACTAAAACAATCCCTGCTGTGAGTATGCTAACTCCCAACCTTGTTAGTGACATGTAGGTTAAAAAAAACAGTCTATTATGAGATATTTTATGAGTTGCAAACTATGTTGATGTTTTTGTAAAAAAGCTAACACTAGCTAGCTTTAGCTTTTTTTACAATAACACTCAACATTGTTTGCAACTCATAAAATATAAAGTAGACTGACATTTTGACAGAGCGCTGTGTGGCGAAATTGCTTCAACTTCAGTAAACACAGAATTAATCCTAGGGGCTCCGGACAAGGCGCACTGTCATTTAAAATAAAATAAAAATAAAAATAAAAAAACAAATGACGGCTTTTAAGTGCGCATTATGGTGCAGAAAATACGGTAACCTTTTTTATTTTCTGATGTAAAATCAAAGTGGTACCACATGCTGGTTCTGTAGCATGTTAGCTTTTTAAAACAGTTTTTTTTTTAAAGGTAAAACAAGCTTTTTCATTACCAACAACATAAAATAAAATTCCCATCTAAAATTCTCATCTGTGTTCTAAATAGCAGAAAACTCAAAGACTAATAGCAGATCTGCAGCAGATGAACTCCTAGCCTGTGTCGGGGGTCAAACCATTTTGTGTGGAGATGATCAGGATGGAGGCGGATAAACATGTGGAGAACTGCTTAGGCTTAAAATGACACGTGATCCCACTGTCATTAAAGGCCTGGAAAGCTGAGATATCTCTACATATTTTTCTACTCAAACTAGCACTAGAAAAATATTTACAAAAGAACTGGCTTTCTGTACTAAAAGTACATTCAGCGTTGAACAGGATTATAACAAGGTCACAATAAAACAATCGTTTATTCATCTTATCTTTACTCTGCAATGTTTAGTTTTCTCTGATGATTTTCCGCCTCACAAAATCAACATTACGCTGCCTAAAAATATGTTTAGGAGCAGGGTTTAAAAAGTTCTCACTGCACATTCCTCCATTAGAATTCAGCTTGTTTGCAGGAGCAGCTGCACCTTTCTTTCTCTACTTTTCTTTTCTTGTGTTGTTCCCAAAGCTAATATTATGGTAAAAAATGTCAAAAAGGATGATCAATTGCTTGTTAAAAAACAAAATAAAAGACGTGCAGTATAAGCCTCAAACACAGTTTTTGTTTACACTTCAGAGGATCTTCCAAAAATATTCAAGGATAATAACCATTTCTGTATGAGATGTTATTTTTCCACACACTTTCTGGAAACACATTAGTTAATGATTTGTTTTTCTATTTTTAAAAAAAGTGAAAAAAAATAGTTCTATTTTTCATGGATGTGTCAATTGTCTGCTGTTTTTCTAAAAACCTGGCAGAAGAAGAAAAGTGGCATGAAGCAATCGGCATGTTGGTTCAGGAATGACACAGGAATGTCATTCTGCAGACAGATGTCAGAAAACAGCAGTCACTGAAGTTATCTTGTGTTTAGTCCAAAACCCACTTAGTCATGGAGAGATGACTGAGTGCTTCCACGCCCCCTAAAGCAAATCCCTCAGATGCCTTCGTGTTTTTTGGTCGGCAATCAGGTTTGCAGGCTTCAATACTTCCCTGCAGACCAAAAATGAGCAAAAATGTTCATGTTGTGATTCTGATGAGACCATTTGTGCCAAAGGATTTTGTCTGTGTTTTGTAAATTTGACAGCGCTGTGGTCATTTTTTTGCTTCTAAATTCTTGCAGGATATAAAAATGATTTTTATATTATTTCCTCCTGGTAAAGAGGTGCAGAGGAGGAGCCGCTCCTCCGCAGAAAATCCTCCCAATATGGAGCTGGAAAGTCAACATCTACACACAACAAACCTCCCTTAAGAACTGACAAAAGGGATTCTAACAGCTGTTTGATAATATAATAATAAAAAGAAAAAATAAATTCCATTTAAAGATTTGAAATGTTTTTTCTAGTTTGGCAAATGTTATTTCACATAAATGCATTCCTTTTAAACAAAGCAAGTAGTTTCCTTATTATATAAATAAAATGAGATCATCTTTAAAAGTAAACAACCAAAATCATTAAGGTTATAAGTGTAAAAGTGTGGCTGATAAAAGATAAATCTTTCTTGTGCGCTCTGAGTCTCATTTACAAATGAGACTCATTTACATGGTTTTAATTTCTTTGCAGTCAAAGGTAAAACATTGAATTTGTCCGTCTTGGGGCACACACCATGTGAAAATGAGTGTTGAATACAGTAAGATTGTCTTAAGTGTTTAAGAATAAATGTAAAAGAAAAGAAAGGCTCTCTTTGTTGTAGGAAAATGAGCTGAATTTAAGTTTCTTATTCAATTCAAAAACAGTTTCCTTCCATGATCTGTAACACATCTTCAACCGGCCCGTAAATAAGGAATAGACTTTTTAGACATGAAGGGCTTCATGACTTGGTGTTCCTCCATGCAGGTATGTGAGCTGGTCCACTTCCTGATAGAGAACTGCAGCGGCATCCTGGGAGACGTCACCTCACTGTTCAGAGCCTTCTGCCAGAAGAGCAGCGGCAGCGACCACGGATCAGGTAAGAACTTAACCAGAAGAGCAAAATCCACAGGAACTGATACCAACAGTTTATAAAAAAATAAGGTTTGAACAAAATTCCAACTTGAAGTCCCACTCCGATCAGCTTTTGATATGTTGTCAAAGCGTTTCCAGTGGAATTATGATTATGCCGATTTTAGCCAAAACCTAAAAACCTGTGTCGTTTTCTCGGGCAAATTCACCTCTGAGTTGTAGGTGGAGCTAGTGGGCTAGAGTAACCCCATTCCCCCTTCCCTTCACCCAAAACTGAGAGCTCTCTGTAAAAACATGTTAAAAACACCAAAAACAGCATTTTTTTATCGCAGTGGGTCTTCAACTGCAAATTTTGGTTTGGTCATTTAAACTTTTTGAAATTAATGTCTAAGAAAAACTAGATATTTGTGACTGAATCTGTTAATTCTACAATGGTTTTGGTTCTGCACTGCGGCTTTTCCTGGTGAAAGCTCAAATAATAGATCTGCACTCACAAGTGTTTGGCTCTCTTGTTCAAGCGAGGACTGAGGCTCTTTCAGTCCTGGCGTTTGGGGTCATTACTGCAGATTGACCTGCAGAACTTCAGCCTCAGTCAGGGTCACAGGTGCTCATCAAAGCGCGGCTGAATGTCCTCATTCATGGCTGATGTTGAAAATAACCAGCCGAGGTCCTGCCGTAGGACTCTGTTTTTCCCATTTTCAGCAGTGAACTGGGACTTTGTTTAGATCATGACTTTCTTTTAGATATCTTTCCAACTATTTTTATTCAGTTCACTTTATTTATAAAGATCCAATCTAAAGCCAAGGTATGATCCACCAAAAAAGTATCAAACCAGGAAACATCAGTTTTGACCGTTGGTGATGGCTTTTGAAAGTGATCACAAGATTGCATTGAAGAAAGTTCAAAACTCAGCTGGCTTCTTTCCGTGTGGAGTTTGCATGTTCCCCAGTGCATGGGTGGGTTTTCTCCAGGCACTCTGGTTTCCTCTCACAGTTTAAAACATGCTTCACAGGCTACTTGGTTACTGTAAAGTGTGAATGTGTGCCTGTGTGGCCCTGCAACAGACTGGCGGCCTGTTTAGGGAGTACCCCACCCCATGATCCCAAAAGGGATTCAGGGAGTTCTGAAGAGGGATGAATGGATGGATGGTTGGTTTGTTATGGGTCTAACCCTGTACTGAGCGTAGGTCTCTGGAGAGGGTAACTCCTTCTAAATGGAAGATTAGGAGGAACCAGACTCACTGAAGACAATGACATGATTAGTTATGGCCTTAGAGGACAAGAAAGACACAAAAACAGAAACACCAGAATATAGATCATAGGACAAGAGATGCTTTAGGGACTGTAGCATCTAAATGGCGGGAAAGATAAATGTAAAAACACCTGAAAATCTACCAAGAGACAAGATAAAAACATCTTTTTTGTAAGATGACTCTTACATTTGTTGATGAGGAAGCAGACAGAAGAAATGAAGGCCTTCATTAAAACAATTCTTAAGCCGTTGAGCTGTGTTCACATCGCCCTCAGCAACACACGTTCAAACGGCCACTTCCAATGAGAAGTCCTTGTAAGCGAGTGTAAATGCACATTTCAAAGTTGTCATGTTCAAACATAGATATGAAGGTTTTTAAGATTGTTTTGGATTCTACGTTCATAATGCACAGCTATTGAACAGCAATGCGAGTTAAACCAAGCCCAACTTTGATCAGCCAGAGACTTGGATTTTGTGGTGAAGTTTGGGTGGCACCCAAAGAACACACGATCTTTGACATACCATAATTCTTGGACCGTTTATGCGATCTACCTAAATCAGCTGATGCTGACACAGAGACAAATGGCTTTTCATATCAACCCTGAAGCACTTTGCAACACTTTACGTTAGCATAATGGCGCAAAGCCGCTTTTCTCTACAACAGAGTCAGCTGATTTACATTGATTACGTTCGCATTTCACAACTGTAAAGTGTTGCATGTCGGTGCAAAGCTGCTTTTCTCCACTTCAGAATGATTGAAGGTCGCTGAAAGAATGTAAACAGTGGAGCTAAAGCTGTTAAAGGGTTAATGTCATGTCTTGGTTTAGTCCTTAATGCTTTAGTGCTTTATGCAGACGTATCACGCTGTTGTTCTGATTCTCTCCTCGCAGATGTGTCGTCCTTCCAGATGAACGACTCCTCCTACGACAGCCTGGAGAACGAGCTCAACGACGATCCTGAATCTCCTTACCAGGAGCAGCTACCGCTCCGGGATAAAGACAAGCCTGACAGCTGCAGCCGGGACTCCGTCATCACCCTCAGTGACGGGGACCCTGATCCAGACCATGACTCTGAGCTCACTCTGCAGCTCCCTCCTCAGGCCAGACCCAGGAAGTTCAGCCCGGCAGTTCGACAGCCTCGAGCCCGCCAGGCCAACAGCTCGTTGCAAGGTCCCAGAAGGCTCAGGAGGTGTTCCGAGCCTGCCTTGGTTTTGGCCCCCACCCCATCTTTAAACAGTACCGTGGCTCATGGAGAAACACGGCACCAACCTGTCAGAAAGGCGAGCTATGACGCCTCTATAGAGGGAGAAGGCGAGGAGGATGAAGTGTTTTTGGAGCGGGAGCTGGGCCGACTTCACTTGAAGGAGGAGGGAAGAGATGGGTCTGAGAAGAAAGCAGCCAAAGCCTCCACCTGTGGGAAGAGAAAGGCAAAGCCAGCACCTCCACCTCCTTTACGATTAGATGCCAGCTGCTCCAGTTTATCCTCACCGGCAACCTCACCAACAGGCTCCTCCCTAAGCTCCTTAGACTCCGCCTTCTCACAGTATTCCACTGACTACACTGTGAAATGGCCAGTTTCGCAGCAGTCACCGCGAGACTCCCCACCTCAGAGGGAAGCCACGCCTCACTTGCAGTCTTCTTCTCACCCCCAACCGACTAGCCAGACCACGTCACATGGCCTTCACCCCAACACGTGGCTAAAGCGGGACCGCCGCCTCTCTCTGAAGCAGTCTGAAGACGGACAATCAGAGGGCTCGTCTGTGGGGAATGGAACCCCCCTCCTGGCAAATAATGGCCACTCTGCCGCCAACCAGGAAGCTGGAACGGTAAAACAAAACTGCCATCAGAGATCTGGCAGTCCTCCATCCTACCATCAGGCTTTGCTGCAGCTGCAGCGCAACCGCTCGCCTTTCTACAGAGGAACGGAGAAAGCCCCGACAGTGAAAGAGCTGAGGCAGCTTCATGACCCGCCCGCCACCTACAGAACATCAAAGCCAACCTCCCCCAACAACCTCAAACTACTTCAAAGTGAAGGCGCCCAAAGACTGGCAGGGACTGGGAAGCATGTTCAGCCCCCAAAGGGCATCTTCTTTGGACAGAACGCCTCCAACCTGATCCTCCAAAGGCCCAAATCCCACTCCCTAACCCCACCCATGGATGTCCATAAACTTAGTAAGACTCTTCCCCGCAGAGCATCCGAACCTGCTAAGGTCTCAGCAGACTCTCATCACTCCACCAGCCTGACTTTGGACAGGCTTCCCGCGTTTAAAGCTAAATGTCAAGATGCCAGGCTAGGTTTGGCCGACTCCGAGCCCCACCACTCGGCATCTCCCTTCTGCCTTTCGTCCTCTTCCGCTCGAGCGGTGAGGGACTACTTCTGCTCCCAGGGTCAGGAGGATCCAGAGGCCTGCCTGCAGAGGAGTCAGGAGGTGGTGGTAGCTATCGTGCAGGGTAAGGAGTGGCAGAGCAAGCGGTGCAGCGACCCGCCCATGGAGGACTTTGAGCAACTTTTCTTTGCAGAAGAATCTTACGTGTGAAAACTTTGTAAAGACAAAATGTACATTCAAGAAACACTCATCTGGTTTCATATACAACACTTTTATTCTGCTTTCCTGCTGCCATATAAATGTCTTACTGTTGCAGGTTACTGTAAAGGTACTTTAAACCATTCACAATTTACACGTTACATATACAGACTGCAGATTTAAACCATAAAACTATTAAAACTGCTGCCAAATACTTCAGAGATAAAGCTCTAGTCCAAAAATCTGTTTTCATCCACCCTCCAGCCATTGTTCTGTCTTCAGAACGTACTGCTGCTCTATCAGCACATGAAGAAATTCCGGAGAGTTTTCTTAAAGTGTTTGGAAGTGTTCTAAAAGAGCAGGAAAACCTGTTTTTATTCACAGTTGAAGATGCAAAGCTCAAAAAGCCAGACTTTTATTGTCTTAAATTCTCTTCACAATGCCTGTGATGCTTTCACCTCAGAGGAAGTCACGGCGAAAGCGCTCATGCAGTATATACAACATTTTAACAACATTTGTGCTTTTTATGCCAAATATAATAATAGTTTTTTGTCCGATTCTATGCTGGTTGCTATTCCTCTCAGCTCAGTTTCCAAAGGCAGCCTGTTATTGCTCTGCTGCGTGTCTGTGAACAGAGCCGAGCTGTTAACTCAGAAGTCCGTCTCTGGGAAAGAAAGTTGGAATTGTTTTCTGATTGTCCTGAAGAAGAAATGTGAGAAAGCCAATTCTGCTGAGGCATAAACTCCTTCTATTCTGCTATTATAACACTTTCTGATTTTTCTGTAGGAGCTCTTGTTAGTCTCAGATACAAGCAGCTGTTAATGTGGGTGTGGGTGTGCTGGTGTCTTTAAATGTATATGTGATAAAACTCTGCTGGCGGACTTCTGAGGACATTTGTCTTGGTCCTCAGAAGTTAGAAGTCCTTTCAGATGGTTATCTTGGTTTGATGCGGCGTGTGTGTCTTGTTTTCATAATGTCAAGAGATGAGACGCTCATTTTCTTATGGGATCATAAAAACAAGAGAATAATACACTATTTTTGTTTAAAAAAAAAACATAACAGAGTCAGGATGTGTGGTCCATTTTAAGACCACTTTTAAAATGTCTTCAATCAACTTAATTCAAATCTAATTTGATTGAAGATTTAATTTGGTTCAGTTCTGTCTTTCATCAGTAAAATCTTTTATCCATTTATTACTGAACTGAAAATCTTGCATAAAAAATGTAAAAATAATCCCAGTTTTGTCAAATGTTTAGGTGTCAGTGCATTCTATCGTCCTTTTGTATGTTCATGGTTCAGCTTTGCATTGTGGGAGTGGAAAACTGAAACACGTGTGTAAAGTTCTTCATTTGGAAGCAACCTCTGTTGAAAGTTGTGTGAATCTAACCGTTTTTTTTTTTCATTCTTTGCTGACACTTCATTGTTCATGACCTGATTTCAGTGATAAAAAGCCTACCCATTCATAGATTATCTGTAGTAATAGGACAGTTTTGTTCTTTTTACAGTCTTATTAAATGGTAACGCACTGGAAGAAGGTTATTAACTTGCTTTTTCTCTAAGCAATCTATCATGTTCATTGCTCTCTACTACATTAATGTGTGTCTGACCTGTATAGATGTTGATATTTAAGATACAGATATATAAGCATATAAAATCATTTTGTTCATCTTTGGCATGATGGGCAACTAAAATGTATTTTGTAAATGCCAATTCTGCTGCTGCTGTTTCATAGAAAGCATATTTGCTACAAAACGCACTATTTGTATATTGTGTACATCTTTTGTGTAACACTCACAAGAACAAAACTGGCATTGATGCTAATAAATGTTGCTCTTGTGAAAATATCTTTTGAATCCAATGTGAATTTTATTACATGTGATGGATTAAAGTGAATATATTTGACATTTTTTTAAGAAAAACTGTCGGGAGAAAGAAATTCAGGTGAGAAAGTATTCAGTAGGCTTATCAATACAAATGTGGGTCCAAGTCAGTGACAAATAAAAAGTCCAAACTCAATGATTTTCTGGGGGGGGGGGGGGGGGGGGGTCAATACTTGAATAGCTTCAAACAAAATGAGGTTTTTTCATGTTTGTCACTGAAAATGTTGCTGTTTGAATATCATTGCATTATTTTCTTCAACAACAACAAAAAAGAAACCCATAAAGTGTGACCCAAACAAGCGGTGTTGTTTGACCCGCAAGCACACCCGACCCCTGCCCTCACCAATACCCCCTTTTTACGCGCCCTCATTGGCTAAACAACTGCTACATGCCCCTCACTAACCCCCTCTGCCAATGGTTGGAGCTGCTTATGACAAAAAAATTATTGAAAAAAAAGGTTGTTTATAAAATGGCTAATTTTCTGATGATTTTATCTCCATAGCAACCATTTTATGTTTTGGTTGCTTGGGGGTAACAAACACGTCTATTTAATTTTTTGAAGAATCTGTAAAAGTAAATTTTTGGATTTCCTTGGCAACAGGCCCACATTCCTAAAATGTTCATATCATATGTCAAAGCATCATGAATGGCGTAAATATGGTCACAGTTAGAAACTTTGGGTTTTTTTGTGACCAGAATTAATCATTTAACCCTTGTGCCATCCTAGGCACATTAACATTGGGAGTTGGGTCATCTAGACCCACTAGACAGTGCGCTGAACCTTTTTTCTTCAATGATTTGTGATCTTCACTGGTGTCCATGGATTATATGAAATCTTTCCACCTTTATCCACCTTTGTCATGGGACCTGGGACCCTATAGGATAGCACAAGGGTTAAGGCTTACAGCCTTGTAAAACTGCATTTTTTCACCAACGCATTAATATTATTTTATATTAATAATATATGCTAAAAATTTAGATATTCTATTATTAATATTACCATCTGCTAAAAGTACCATAGTGAATGCAAATTACTATTTACATTGAATTTAATAATAATAACAATGCTGCTAGTAGGCTGCTAGAAGTTAGAAGTTGGGGAAAGTATGGTGCACTGGGGTTCTGTCCTCTGTTCTCATATCATCTCTTCTCCCCTATGCTCAGAAATGTGTGAATGGATCAAAATACAGCTTTGGAACTGTTTATAGTGAGGAATGAACATTATAATAGACTTTAAAGCTTTACAAAGTTGATTTTGCATGATATAGGCCCTTTAAAACAGCATCAATTCTCACACAGGATGATTAGTTTATATCAAAATGTTGATATTCTTGGGTTGGTGTGCTGCTCTGTCTTCTTCAAATCTCATCCAATGTTTATGGGGTTCACATTGGGCAGCTTGCCTTAACCTTAGCTCTTCAAGAGCCGTTCTAAAAACAAATTCTGTTAGATGTTCATGCGTCAGCAGTGTGTTCCTAATAATATTCTTCTGTTTGTCTTCCTAATAGAAAGTTTGTGGATTCGAGGAAGATTTCTTGAACAATTCCAGTTTGTTTCTATGTGTCAAGACAAGAATCCGCTGCTGCTTTGAGTTTAACCCTTGTGCCATCTTAGATGACCCCACCCTTACATTGACGTGTTATCCCTACCATGACAAAGGTGGAGAAAGGTGGAAAGATTTCATGTAATCCATGGACACCAGTGAAGATCACAAATCATTGAAGAAAAAAGGTTCAGCGCACTGTCAAGTGGGTCTAGATGACCCAACTACCAATGTTAAAGTGCCTAGGATAGCACAAGGGTTACCTAAGCCAAGTCACTAGTTTATTTACCAAAATTTCAAAACTGAAACAAATACCAACTGATTCATTGATCTGTGCTGATTCATCACATCCTCATGTTTCCCAGGTAAACTTGATTTTGTTTTTTCACGCTCTATTTATCCCAAGACAGTTGCTTGGCAACAAAAGATAAACCAATTTATCCAACTTCAAAAATTTCCCTGCTTGATTTAAGTCTAAATAAAAAAAAAATTTAAATATTTAGGTATTTTTTAATCTTTGAACAGTTATCCACAATTTTGATTGGTAATTTCATATTTTCTTCTTTCTAGAAAAATATATTTGGATTACAAAAATTGCAGTCGGCATGTTTGTTCCATGCTGGTGCACAGGAACACCGAAATATCTGCAAGATCAAACCCACTGACTGTACTGGATATGTTTTATAGTATATACATTGCTGTTTGGTGAAAAGGTGTGTACCACACTGAACATGGACAACAGAAAGTGAAGGAGATAAATGTCCCAGGACATTAGAAACAAAATTATAGACAAAAATCGTAAAGGTAAAGGCTATAAAACCATCTCTAAGCAGCTTGAAGTTCCTGTGACGACAGTGGCACATATTATTCAGAGGTTTAAGACCCACAGGACAGTAGCCAACCTCCCTGGACGTGGCCGAAAGAGGAAAACTGATGAGAAATTGAGACTGATAGTTGGAACTGTATCCAAAGAGCCCAGAACAACCTCCACAGACATTAAAGGTGAACTCCTAGATCAAGGTACATCAGTGTCAGATCGCACCATTTGTCATTGTTTGAGCCAGAGTGGACTTCATGGGAGACGACCAAGGAGGACACCACTGTTGAAAGGAAATCATAAAAAAGCCAGACTGGAATTTGCAAAAATGCATGTTGACAAGCCATAAAGCTTCTGGGAAAATTTCCTTTGGACAGATGAGACAAAACTGGAGCTTTTTGGTAAGGCACATCAGCTCTATGTTAGTAGACTCAAAAATGAAGCATACAACGAAAAGAACACTGTCCCTACTGTGAAACATGGAGGAGGCTCAGTTCGGTTTTGGGGCTGCTTTGCTGCATCTTGCACAGGGTGTCTTGAAGTTGTGCAAGGTAAAATGAAATCTCAAGATTATCAAGGCATTCTGGGTAGAAATGTGCTGCCTAGTGTCAGAAAGCTTGGTCTCAGTCGCAGGTCATGGGTCTTCCAACAGGACAACGATCCAAAACACACAGCCAAAAACACCCAAGAATGGCTAAGAGCGTCCGTTGGACTATTCTGAAGTTGCCTTCTATGAGCCCAGATGTGAGTCCCATTAAACATCTGCGGAAGCAGCTGAAACATGCCATTTGGAGAAGACACCTGTCAAACCTGAGACAACTGGAGCAGTTTGTTCATGAGGAGTGGGCCAAAATACCTGTCGACAGGTGCAGAAGGCTCATTGACAAATACAGAAACCGTTTAATTGCAGTGATTGCCTCAAAGGGTTGTGCAACAAAATATTAAGTTATGGATACCATCATTTTTGTCCAGCCCTATTTCATTATTTTAGTTTTTTAAATAATTCTGTTAATCAACAACTCAAAAGTAATGGCTGATTTTTATAATTTAATTTTCAATAAATTGTAATTTATTGTTACTTTTGAACGTTTCAAGTCATATCAGTGAGCATTGTGGACTTTCTTTCTTTAACTAAGGGGTACCAACAATTTTGTCCACCACTGTAAGTGTGCTAACTCCCAACCTTGATAGTAACACGTAAAGAAAACAAAGCCTGACATGCTGCGTGTTAGCATATTTACTAAACACCCAACGTTTTGGGAAAATGGTTGAAAAAAAAACAGACTGATACCACTAAAACAAACGTTACTGTGGCTATGCTAACTCCCAACCTTGATAATAAAAAGTCCAACACAGTTTCACGTTAGCTGCGTTAACGTATTGACTCGACAGACTTGTTTGCAACTTGTAAAAAAATAGACTGACATTGTGACAGAGCACCCTGGACATCTCAAAAGTTCATCAGTAAACAACCAGAATAAGCTTTTAGTGTGCCTTATCGAACAGAAAATGCTTGTCTGTTGTAAACACAAAGTACATTGGTTTTTGCTTGATTTTGTTACATTTTCTGATGTCAGAATGCATATCAAAGATGCAGTTAAGTTTCACAGGGTCACTTTGGCCCCTAAATCCCACTGACATCTTCATGATTCTTTACAATGTGGAAATCAAGATACAGCAAAAGTTAAGATATTTTTTTTTAATTGACTTGAGCTAAATTTGACTCAACAAACATGGACCCCAAACCAATCCAACACAAATCTTGGGTAAAAATGCTCAAAAAGTTACATGTTTCATTCTATTCAGAGCCATTTAGTAAGCAGGTAACACCATTTCTTCCCCTTTGAGGCAGGTTAAACCCCATATAACCATCGGTATCTTATTAATGCTTCATGGTTCATTTTAAGATCCCCATCTTATTTGCATGATCCTTGTAAACCTCACAGTACAGGACTGTCAATGATTTTTTCTGCCCTGTAGTTCATTATCGTTCCACAAGGGGCAGTAGGAGGACCTTTCTTGCACAATTTTCAAAATGGCTGCTTCCATGAAGTCTCCAAAACATTTTTGGTGGGAAAAGTTTAGGTAATTTTCAAAACTGTATGGTGAGAATAATTTATTTATTGTTCTTTTTTATGTAAAAAAAATGAAAAATATGTTGATGATTAATTCTTTGTAATTACAACATGTAAAAAATCTGTGGTTTAAATTTGAGACAGTGGGTAAATAAGGTTTTTTTGGTCAGTATTTTTGCATTTTAAACTAAAATTTTTGAAACTAAAAACTTTTCATAATGTATCAACGTATCATAATTGGTACAATCTAAATCTCGTAAAAATTCTATTACCAAAAATTTTGTGGATTTCAAGAAAGGTTAAAAAACAATGTAATTTTCTGTCAATTCTTTGATGTAGTGGGCTTTACAAGGTTAAAAGAAAAACTGGAGCCAACTCAATCAAGTAACCACCAGTTGGCTCATTTAAGCCATTTTGTTCAACATACAGTCTGGTAATAAAATCAAAATCATATCAATCTTACTAGAGATATTTAAAAAATATCAGACCCTCTTCTGATTTTCAGTTAAAAATAAAAAGATCAGTTTTAGTTAGGGTCAACTCTATTTAAAACAGAAACAAATGGAAGCTAAAAAACACATCTCTTTGACAGTCATTAGTTTCAACCCCTTGGCTTTAGTGTGATTTAGAACTGGAAGTGAAACCACTGATAAGGTTCATTGCTGCTGTTGCACCACTCACACTCCCAGAGCCTTAGCTGCCATCCAAGTAACACAAAGCCTTGTTTTTGTTTTTGAAGGTTGATGACAGAATTTGAAGTCGCTTGGCTTGAGATCAAGATTCCCCAGCAAATGCAGCGTTGCATTCAAGGAAGTCACGCCTGATAAAACCTCCTTAATTGAAGTCAAATTGGCAGAGGATCGTACTTTCTCTGATTGGGATAGTGTGGACTCTCTCTGAAAGCAACTAAATTCCAGTCCAACATTGTTTTTTGACACATTCTCCTCCTGTGGTGCAACATTAATGCTGCAGTGAGCACAGGGGTGATCAAATCCCCCCCTCCGAGTCCCACAGGACCCTCCATCTGATGCTGCTTAGGTTTCAAATTGTGAAACATACTGGAACACCATAATCTGGAACACAAAATAATGCACATACTGCTTTGCAGCCGACTCTGTCATGGAATATTTGCTGTGTAAAACTGTTTCAGCCTTAACCCACAAAGTATGACGGTGTGGTTGATTACAAAATGTTGTAGGAGTACACAACCGCAGAGAATCACGTCAGCTTTTTGTTTGACATTTTCAGTTCTAAGTACAGAAAATGATGGGCACAGCTTGAACAGTTTAGGACCTCCATCCAAGCTCAGTTTCATGACAACTGATTCGATTTGGACCACTGGAGGAAATGTTACCCACTAGCAGTTGATGACAAATTGCATGTTTTTTGTCATAGTTTTGTTTGTGTTCTCAAACAAAGTTTTTTTTCCTATATTTTTTTCATTATATTTTGAACAAGGAAACTTAAGTTAGAATTTAATATTTGATGACCCACTTTTATGAAAATTGTGCCTTTTGTGTTTTTAACATGTTCTTGTGGCATTCTTCTCATGATGGGGGACATATTTAAAGAAAATTAAGATAAAAATTTCATTTCTGAGTATTTCTACATGCAAATTGTTGTGAATAATGAGCAGACAGGAAAATGCCGTTTGAAAAAGAGCATATTTGTGATGTAGAAAATTCGTTGGGCTGGCCACAAGTTCCCTGTTCTGAGCTCTCAGCAACAAGGAGGGGAAGTGGGGGCGGCGTTGCTCCACACCAACAGTCTCGCCCACAACTCAGAGGCGAATTTCTGATGAACATCTGCCGCTTTACAGAAACGATGTCCTAAAAGAACAATACCTTTTTTTTTTGTCTAAAAACTGCATGATCATAAGGAAACGACCACTGGGAATTCTTTGAAAATAGATCAAAAGAGGATCAGAGTGGGATTTTAAAGTTAATGTATTTTTGTTTCTTTTATCATCTGTATTACATCAAAAGTTGATCATTTTAATCTGTTTCAGATTTATTTGTTTCTGCAGTCAGTGGAGTTCAACGTTTGTTGGCAGAAACTTTTCGTTTCATTCTCCTCAGTGTGTGTCCTTCATTGGGTGTCCGTTAGTCTTTGCCAGACTCTCATGTCCTTGTTTTTCTCTGTTATGAGTTCTGTCATGTTGCAGTTTGTTGTGTTTGGCAGTTTGTGCCCAAAGTTTGTTTTTGAGGTTTTTTCTTTGCCCCTGTTCCTTTAGTGTATTTGTTCAGTTGGGTTTCTGTCTTCTTGCCTGGGATCTCCTCCACATGGGTCTTCTCAAACCATTATACAACATTATACCGTAATATATACATAACAATAATTAGAAAAGGAACAACATGGGTTTTTTGTGGGGAAATTGGGTCAGCTCTCTGATGTGGCTGTGCCCCACAGTGTTATTCCTTTAGCAAATATGAGCTCAAGTGTGGTAAACATGACCGAGTTACCAGGCTTGAATGAATCCTTAATTTAACTCCAAGAATATTAAATCCTGCATTTGACAAGTCCAAGGATTAACTCATCAGTGCATGGCTACTGTGAAAAACAAAGTGTTCATGAAAGGTGCCCTTGACATTCTAAAACGTGGCTTCAATTAAATTCTTTGACAAGAAAATTCAGTATAAAGTTATATTTGTCAAACAGTTATTGATTAAAATCAAGAATGTTCCACCAGTGCAGGTCCACTCACATCCATAGACTGAATAAAAACACAAATTGTCCTGCTTACCCTCAACGAAAAGTAGTCTATTTAGGTGTACTACAAGTATAATGATTTCTATTCTAAAGTGAAGAAAGAATACTCAAAGTTTACCTTTTATGTATTATCTATATAGTAAACTTAAAATTATTTTAATTTAGTCTGAAGAAGTTTCAGTTAGTGCATTCTGCACTATATTATACCTGCTATACTCAAGTATACATGATAAAATAAAATTCAACTACTTCTGCTAAGGGGTATTTTTGAGTTGAATTCCCACTCCAACCATTTTTAAATCTATTTTCAAAGTGTTCCCAGTGGTCTTTTAATTATGATCATGCTGTTTTTAGTAAACTTTTTTTTTAACTGTTGTTTTTTACTGGGATACTTTCTGCGGAACGGCAGGAGATCATTAGAAAATGTGGGTGTCCAGATGGGGAATTCAGATTCCAGCTCAGACGAGGAAAACAAAGCTGTTCATGGATCGATTTGTCTGATTCAGAATGGAGCGGAGCAGGGAATTTGTGGCCCTCCCAGCATATTTTCTATTTCACAAATATGATCTTTTTCTAACATTGTTTCTTTCGTGTGCTCTTGATTCGCAACAATTTGAATAAAGAAATGCTCAGAAATACTATTCTAAGCTTATTTTACTTTATACATATCCTACACCATCAGAAAAATACCAGAAGAACACGTTAAAAACACGAAAAACAAAGTGTTCATTAGAGTGGGTCTTTAAACTTTTCAATTTGACAACTGTCACGCTTTCTCAAAAACATTTCTTCAAACATAACCTGCATTATATTAAGAAATCCTTTGTTTTCTTTCATTGCTGTATTTGCTTGTGAGAAGTTAAAGGTAAACGCATCATTTTCACTCTATATTTTGCAGCAGGTGCTTCACCCAAAATGGCTGCTCGACTCCTTTAGTTTGTTGCAGAGGGCCAGTTTTAATCAGTCTGATGATATGGTATTGCAATAAAATAAGATACCTACTTACCTGTAGCAAATTTTAGTAAAATTATCTTTAGATATTGTTTTGGCTTTCTTTCAAAACATTTTTTTTATATTTAAAATGTCTCTACTAAGGCTGTCGTAGATGATATAGGACTTTATGATAATAATGACTTTCTTTTCTGTAAAACTTTTGTTTTTTAGAGGTAAAATAAGTCATAGTTTTGTTTGTGTTTTTATTTGTTATCATTTGGCCTGTACATTTGCCAGCTGGACAGTCCAGGTCTGCTGCTCAACAATAAAAAACCATAAGAAAAAAGATGAAATCAGAGTGAGGACAACAAATTGCTGCTCCACCATCCAGGTTTGGCTGAATGACAAAAGGGCATTTATTTTCAAGAGACTCTCAAAAGAACAAATCCAGGTTTGAGCATTCTTGTCAACAACAGCTGCAAACACTGCACACGCAAAAACCCTTGGTTCTGTTCACCACATCCACAAGCCCTGTCCCTGAACAGTATGAGCTGACCACAATGAAGATGGAAGAACATTTGAACCATTGACTGTTTAAGAGAACTGGACAGACTGAGTGTGACATCCTCCATAGAAAATGACTCACTTCAGGCTCAAAATGAAGTCAATTCAGGCGCCATTTCATCATCACAATTGGAACCAGATCTTGTCAGTAAACAGTGATTGGTCCAAATAGGTCGGAGTCATCGTTTCTATGGCAACCACTATTGCCAATCAGGAGTGAGTTTTTTGGAAGTCCATACCAATGAAAAGCAGCCCACTTGAACTGGGCTCAGTAGAATCAAACGATTCGTTTTATTGAGAAATCAGTCAGTATAACTTGCACTTGAAAAAATACCGTGAAAAAAAATTAGGATTAACATGAACATGTTGAAAAAAGGTATGAGAGCAAGAATGATTATTCTGGCAATCCGAATGACTTAGTAATAGCTGTTCATTTCCCTATTGAAGTCTATGGGATTTTAGCTTTTTGGGACTAGTAGGTACTTCCTATTTGGAACGCAATGGGGGAGGTGCCACTCCGTCCAGCTCTCTTGGTTTGAACTCGGAAATTGACTTGAGTTACACCCATGAAATGTTAACCATACAAGAAACCTGGACCTGAACGGAGGAGACATTGCCTCAGGATCGAGCACAACAGCCTCTAATGGTGAATACGACCATGAAGTTTGGCTTTGTAATACTGCAGTCACATATACCACAATGTCACAGCGCTGTGACCTAAACAAAAGTTTTCAGCAAATTCGGCAGGTGGCCACGTGGCAACATTTCTTAATTGGGAGGGGAGCATTTGCATTTTCACACGCTGTGCGTTGAGGTTTTAAGGAAGATTTAAAATTTTAAAGTGATTGGATGATTTTTTTGTTGCAGGTCGCTCAGGCGAATTTTGAGGTGGCATGGTGGCAGTCCAGCGGCAGGCGGGTGGCAGGAAGGCCGCAGCACATTCATTGACTGATAGGAGGGTCTCCCTCCAGCCACTCTCCTACCCCCGTGCTGCCGTCCTGGGGTCCTGCATTTGAATCCTGCTGTAGTTGGACCTGTTGGACCTTCGTTTTGGGCGCTGGGGCTTTGCCCTTGCTGGGTTTCTTGCGTTGCATGTTGTCAAAAAATCGTAATGTCTGCCTGCCTGTCACCCGATTTTGTAATGACGTCAGCACCACCCGACTGACTGACGCTTGACGGCCTTATTTATGACAGCTTCCAGTGAAACATTTTGTCAGATTGTAACTGTGAGACACCGTGGACAAATTCCTTCTCAAAACATGTCCTCTGCAACAGAGGAAGGTGTTCTGCTTCCAGCTCCCTCTGGAACAATTAACCCGCACACTAAACCTTTCAGCACAACCCAAACTATACTGATGACAAACTGATGCTTTGAGTTTTCCTCAACCACACAAAGAATGACCTTACAATCAGAGCGCAGTCTTTACATACTTAGCTTATCTGAATCCCAAAGAACCCTCAGGTGAACTCTTGTGTGGTCATTTGTGTTTTTGAGTCCTTAAGCTCCAGCCGCCCCCCACCTACCCCTGAGCCAGATGATGTGGGCACGGAAAAGGGACAGATTCCCCTTCACGCCATAGGAGGTGGGTGGAAAGACATGTGACTGTGACCTTTGCTGGCATTAAAAGAGACGGATTCGACTCATCTTTCATCTACCTCTTTTTCTGATCCACATCGCTCTATGAAACACATCTAAAAGAAGATTTTTTTTCCTTTATTTCTTCTCCTCTAAGAGAACAATTTTTATTTCTTGGGATTTCTCTGAAAGATAACCTTAAACCTGAAAGAGCAATAGTCCATATTTTGGTTGTAGAGCAATAGCAGAAAAGTAAGAAATGTCAAGATAACAAAGTCTTTTCTATTGTAAAGCACTCAATGCATGATGTCGGTTTAGTACACATTGTCTTGTTTTACCTGTCTTCCATTCATTTTCATCATATTGCTTCCCTCTATTTATCTTAAAAAGGTCACTGTAACATATAGACGTCTGGTATGGATTACTGGTGCAATACTAGGATTTGGTTTTTGAGCTTTTCTGTTTGTGTTTGATGTCAAACTGGTACTAACCTTTAACTGGATTGACTAACAAACTTAAACAGTCATTTCACCTAGTAGAGCAACATTTAAGTCCTGGTAAACCTTCACACTTACTAAACGTTCTCACTGGGAAAATAAACTCTTGAGCAAACAGAGAAAGTGTAGACGATTACCGGTACCTGGGGTTTTTTTGTAAGTGAATTTTGTTTGGTTAAATAAATGGTTATAACAATGGCAAATCACTGAAAGGTTGGATCTTATGGGTGAAGTACAACACATAAAAATGTGAAAGCTTCCTTTCACACGAAGGTCAAGTAGGCCGTTTTATTTTTGTTGGGGTTTTCAGTAAATGTTTGTTTGAAGTGAAAACATTCCCAAAAGACCAACAATTGAGACCGTTTTCAGTTTGATCACTGGAACTTAATCCGGAAACAAATACTTGTGAGTGAAATGCTTGAACATAGGAATGTTTTCCTCTCTCATGAGCTTTATGCGAGTTGCAGTCATTGACTGTATGTGAGAACAGGAGGGAGGGAGTGTGACACCAACCATTAAAAATGGTTCACATCAATCTCCAACTGAATGAAGTCAATTCTGTTGCCATTTTTTTTTATACAGACATCACCATGTTGGAACCAGATGATGTCAGCAAGCAGTGATTGTTCTAAGTTGGTACGAGTCATCGTTTCTATGGCAACGACTCTCGCCGATCATGAATAAACTTGATGGAAGGCCATACCCCTACCACATGAAAACGAGCTTGGGAGAATCTATCAAACGCTTTACACGTTTGACTTGAGACCACCTATTTTTATCGAAGCATCTGATTGAATAACTTAACTTTTATATATATATATATGTGTATATATATATATATATATATATATATATATATATATATATATATATATATATATATATATATATATATATATATATATATATATATATATACACACAAAAAAACACCCCTCTCACCCGGGTGAGAGGGGAGCCTCTACCAGAGGGTCCTGCGCAGTATCTTAGCTGTTCCTAGCACTGCACTTTTCTGGACTGAGAGGTCTGAGGTCTTTCTAAGTATCTGTTTTAGCCACTCCTCCAGCTTGGGGTTTTCTGCCCTGTGTGCTCCAATTACCACAGGCACCACTGTCACCTTTACTTTCCAGGCTTTCTCCAGTTGTTCTCTGAGTCCCTGGTATTTCTCCAGTTTCTCATGTTCTTTCTTCCTGATGTTTTCATCACTTGGCACTACCACATCCACCACTACAATCTCTGGTTGGTTCGCCATTACCATCCTATCAGTCTGGATCTGGAAGTCCCACAGGATCTTTGCCCTTTTATTCTCCATGACCTTTGGTGGTGTTTCCCATTTTGACCTTGGGGTTTCCAGTCCATATTCTGCAAACATGTTCCTGTATATTATTCCAGCGACTTGATTGTGGTGCTCCATGTATGCTTTAATATATACTAAGAATGGCATGATCATAGTTATAGGACCGGAGATAAACGGAGTGAGTTTTAAACTGACTAGAGACTGAAGAATTTTCTTGTCATTCAAATGCTGTCAAGCAGTTTAAGGTTTGAATCATCACAGAGGAGAGGAAGGAAATGTCACCTGAGGTGGGCATGTTGCCATGACCTTTGAGTTAAACCATACTGAGGGGGCCCCACCCCACCCCCACCCAATATCAGGCTCCAACCTGTCAGCATGTCCACTTTTTAGAAATGACAGGTTCATATCATGTTGCCATATTTTTTTTCTTTTCGCCACACTGGTTTGATCTTTGTCTCACATGCGTCTGTAAAGAATGACCTCAATCTGTGTGAGTTTATCAGCAGGAGTTTGTGTTAGCTAATGGCCTTTAGCTTTATAGTCTGTTTAACCCTCCAACACATAATACGTCTCAGGTGATGCCTAAATAACACACTCTCTGACATACCATAACTCCTCGACTGTTTACGTGATCAATGTGAATCAAAAGATAAGCTGCACAAAGGCTTTTTTTCTCCACGCCAGCTGACTTGCATTGATTGGGTAAGCTCTTCACTAAGTAAGGGTTTATGGCTGAAGTGTGCATTATCAGAAATTGACGCACAACGTGGAAGCTTAACCCATCCTTCTGCGAAGTGTTTAGATTTCCGAAAATGCTGACTTCAGAGGCCATTAACCACTATTCCATGGTCACTTACAAAATAAATAAATATTCAACTAGTTATTAAGTACTTTATTCTTGTTATTTTTTTGGTTTAGATTGCTTTTTTCTCAAAAAAAAACGGACTACTTGTTACATGGTGCGGCATCTGTAAAGCATCAGTTCAGAGACAAAATTTACCTCTTGCCCCTTGTTTTTGTCCAGATGATGAAGCTAAAGTTTTTTTTATAGAAGCCAACAGTGATATATAACATTGAAGCTATGTGACCGGAACTTCATTTTTAGGCGTGGGTTATCACTGTGGATTATTACTTTTTAATGCACACCCAGAGACCAATCAGAATTGAGTATTTATGGTACCTGGACCATGGTATAATGTAAAGTGTTGCATGTCAGCACAAAGCTGCTTTTCTCCACTTCAGAATCTGATAGAATTCCAATAATTTCTTAAACGGTTGAAAAGATGCGGCAGTCAAAAGAATGTCAACACTGGAGGTAAAGCTCTGGTGTTAAAGGGTTAAAGTCTCAAGCCTCATGGGAACTGCAAAACACCCCTGCAGTCCCTTTGAGATGCAGCCGCTCAGATCAACCTCCCCATATGGGTGCATGTGACTAAGACTTTAGACAATTGAGAAATCTTGGCAGGGCTTTTTGTAGTTATGATGCATGTCAATGTGATCTTTGACATAACTACAATTTTACGGATGAAAAATTTGATTAAACTAAGTAAACAAAAGCTGGAAAGTGACACGACTCGTTCTAAATGTGATTTATTGTTGAATAGATTTATACATTTCCTTTGTGAAGCTCTTTTGAGTCTGCAGCCTTTCAGTGTCATCTGCAGTTGTCAAGTATGTTCACGGAAGTACCTTAAAGATAAAAGGGTAAAACCATTTCTAAAGATACTTTTTTGAGGAACCTGACAAATGCCTGATGCTACATTCACACCAGGAAAAGCATGTTCAAGTCACAAGTTCCAATGAAAAGTCTACATAAACACGAGTATAGGTGATTTTTAGGCTTCGGCATTCAAAACTCACACATTCACACGTAGCAACGCAAGTTTCAGAGTTTCAAAGTTAAACCTGATGAACTTAAACCCATCAGGGACTCGAATTTTCAATTCACAGAAGTGCCAACCGTTTGAAAAATTAAAATTAACAATTGCAGTGTGTGCCTGTCATGGAATTCTATGACACCAAGTATTGAATGTATCAGAATAGAGCTGTGAAAAGAAAAAGCCTGAAGCAAGATTCACCAGATTGGCACCGCTTTGACATTTCATACCAAGCCTCTGGGAGTGCATGTGCTAGTGTCAGGTAGCGACAGCCCAGCGTGAACACCATATGCTAAAAGCGCGTTCAAGAACCCACGTTCAGCGCTTTCTTGAAGCGCATCACATGCCTGGTGGGCATATGGGACAACGTGAATTCGACTCATCCTCTTGGAACTCCAATGAGGATTATTCAACCCTGACATTTTATCAAATCAAAACCTAATCATCTATATTTCGGCTGAGGTTTTTGTTGCAATACTATTTAATCAGATCACAAAACCAGCAGCCACTAGAAAGAGAGTTTTGAGGCTTGCTCAGCTCAGTAAATCCCTTACAGGGCTTTAATTTACAAATACTCTAAAATCTGATTATAATAATCATTTTAAGTGGCTTTAAGAAGCTTTGGCATTCGTTCATATCTGTGGCTCACATTTGATTAAGTGAACAATGACAGAAGGAAAACCAACAAATGAGAATTTCTCCATCCCTGATTGGAGCACAGTGTGCCATGCTGACCCACTTACTGCCTTGCTATTGGCTCCCAGTCCGGCGATTGTCACTGGGGAGGCAAAGGTCACCAGCTGTCACTCACCAGCAAAATTACAGCGCTACAGTTTAGATTATCAACAAGCTTATCCAAGTCTTTAAAGACGTGTTTTTCACTGTGTGTTGTGGATGAACTTAAGTGGTTTGCACAGTGCCCTGACCCCGACCCTGACAAAGAGCATTAGGATGAGCTGGAGCACCAACTGTGAATCACGTCTCAGCAGCCAGCATGAGTGGGTGATGACCCTGTATGACTTCTGAGGGGAAAAAGGGCTACCAATACATGAGCAAAATTCAAAACTTCACTTTTCTGGATGCTTCACCTTCACAGTGAACTCTGAAAGTTAATCCCAGCCAGTGGAGGGTTTCCCAAATGTTTGAACAGAGAATTCAGATTTCATAATGAAGTTCACTTTTATATTAACCCTGTATAGCCCATTGCATAATAGAATTGACAGAAAACCCAATTCTTTTGGAATTAAGATTATTTTAAACCCTTTGATGGAATCCACAAATAATTTACACTATCATCTCTTTCAAAGATATAGATCGTATGAATTGTGACACGTTGGGGTGTCACAGTTTTTGCTCATAGCAATGTTAGTTTAAGATGCAAAAATATGACATGAATGTTCAAGAAAAAAGCCACTCTTTCAAATTTGATCCAAACATTTTAACATGGTGTAACAGTGTTATAAATAATTCATTATCAACAAATTCTACATTCTTTCAATAAAAAGTAGGCATTTAAAAAAAAAGAGAAATTACAATAGATGAGATATTGTGACCATAAAATTTAGAAAATTAGCAGAATTTTTCCCGCCAAAGGTGTTTTTGAGATTTCACAGAAGCAGCCATTTGGAAATCAGTAGGGGAAACCTTTCTACTGCCCCTAGTGGTACGATGATGAACTACATGACAGAAAACATGGACCAAGCAATAAAAGACTATTTTTAAAGGAACGTTTGAATGATGTTAATGAGATTGGGCCTCAGAGGTGCCTGTATCAAATATGATTTGAGTGGTTATATAGGTTTAATAGAGCACTTCACAGACATAAAACAGAACTAAAAAAAAAAAACACTTAGTTAAATTTATTGTCAGACATACTGTGTGATTTCTCAAAAATTACAAAAAATACCCCTATCTCCTAGTGCTTTGCTCCTTTCCTTTACCCAGCTGGAAAATTTGATGAAGGGAAAAGATATGGGAACGGGTCATGGGCAAATAGAAAAATAATTCAACTCCTGAGCCTTTCCTACACTTTTGTTAACAACGCAGTGGCAAATGGAGACATTCTCACTCATGTGTAATAGACAGACCAGAAAAGTACACATCATGCAAACCATCCATCCATCTTCAGAACTCGCTGAAGTCCTTATGGGATCACGGGGTTGCTGCAGCCATAGCATCAACAGCTGGGTGAAGGTTGGACACATACAGTCTGTTAAAGGGTCACACACTCGCATACATTGTAGGGCAATTTATAAAGCATGTTTTTGGACTGTGGTAGGAAGCCAGAGTGTCCAAAGAAAACTCACACATGTAGAGAAAGAACATAAAATCTTCACACAGAAAGGACCCAACTGGGATTTGAACCAGGGGCCTTCTAAAGGCCCGTACACACCGGGACGAATTTTGCGCGCGATATTCGCCGACGTTTAATGCCTCGTGACTAAACAAAGGGCACCAATGTGAGTGTGCACACCGACGTGAAAAACGCCACGCGTCAATGCGTCACTTTTTTTAAAACGCCTCGGGTTCGAGGCGTTTTGCACACGTGTCTGGAGCTTCTGAAGTTACAGTAAAACACAACTTGGGGGCGCTCAAACACAAAACTGTCTTGCTGAGCACACAAACGTCACGGCAAGGAAGATATACGCCAAGTAGCGTCTGCACTGCCACGAAGAAATAAGACGAAGAAGATGCACTCACTGACAGACATTCTAAAATATCCCCGAAAACGCTCATGATACATTTTCAGCTCTTGTACCAGTCGATAAAACTCCCCATGTTCTTCTCTTCTCGTAACTATGGGATGTACCCAAAATCGACGTCTTTTCCGGCGTCTTTCATCATTCAACAGAACAATAATTTCTTCATCGCTGGAACTGGAGCTAGAGCTACTGGTGCTGGAAATATTCATGTTTTCTTTGTTTCATTCTGACAAGCGCGTAAATACTTGCTCTCTTCTTCTAAGTGAAAAGCGACTTTAAGAAGCGTAAAGTTGCGCCGCGCCACCTTGTGTACAGGGGGTATTTCTGTTTTACATTAAGCGCCATCTAACGTCAGGGAATGGAATTGCATGTTCACTGGGCTCATCGTCAGCGAAAATCGCCTGGGTGTGAACACAAAAAATGTGGCGAAAAACGCTGGCGAATATTCGTCCCGGTGTGTACGGGCCTTAACAGTGAGGTGACAGTGCCAACCACAGCACCTTCATGCAACATAACATAAAATGTTGGACAACACGAGTTCAGTCAGCACAGTCTAAATGAAACTGTCCAAAAATGAATCTGCAACTGCTGCCAAAGTCATCCACAGACAGTAAAACTTGAATTTACAGTATGAAATCAGTTGCTTTAACTGGTGTGTGATGGCCGCCTGCACAGCCACACAAAAGCCACACCAGAGCCCCAGCTGGAAAGAACTCAGTTCCACTTTGCAGCACGTTAGTCTAGGCTCACACAATTTCCTTTGCATAACAAGTTTGTTTAGTTTTGAAACAACTTTATTCATACTTGACATCAGTGAATCAAAGAATTGCACGTATTTAGTTTGGTCAAGTACCACTCTTTTGGGATTTCTTTGGTTATGCAGAGATGCACACACCTGGCCGAATCAGGTGACAAAAGGTGGAGCCAGTTTAAATAGGAAACAACAGGAAGTGGCGTCATGGGGGAAATGGGGCATTCTTCTGTATTGCGTTTAATTGCTGTATGCATTATAACCCCAAACACCCCCCGCCCTTGTATTTTAGGGTGATGACCCACTATGAATGAGAGACGCCACGGCAACAAGGATTGGGAGTAGAACCCAGTAAAAAGAAAGTTTACAAAAACGGATGTCAATTAAATTGGATCAGATGGAAAATCAGTTTTACAACTTACAAAGAAAGTCCTGCAAAGAGCCAGAACCAGAAACCAATAATGGTGGAAAACTCCCAGGTTTCTATTTCCGGCTGCTGCCAGGATGACGTAGAGCAGTAACTGTGATTTATGGGCTTGTTTGGAGAAAAGTGCAACAATTTGAGAAATGAAAATAATCTTTGTTGCTCTAAATCTGATACACAGCCATTTTCCAGTAACAGTATTTTAGATAATATTTATGCTTTAAAGCTTTATAGCCTCGCCTGCACTGATCTACCTCACCAATAAAGCTATGTTCCCATCGCCCTCAGCAAAGCACATGGAAACGACCACATCCAATGAAAGGTCTACGTAAACGTGCATTTTTTTATACACGTTTTGGGCTTCTGCGTTCCAAAGTCTCAAAATGCGCCACTGCGCAAATGCTTAAGTAAGGACTGGTCAAATTTTGACCTGGTTTAACCTGGTCCTTCTTCAAATTCATTTCCTGTCTTTGTTTTGTCAGTGAGTGGCATCACGGCTCTCACTGCATCCCTAGTTTACGGCCTACTATTGCCCTCCCTTCACTTCTGTCTTTGGCCCCCTTCTCTTCGGATGAAACTAAAAAACAAAACCAAAACAAAAAACAATGGCGCCTCTTTTCTCTCCGGACTGTGGGGAGATGGTTTTTGTCCAGAAAACAACAATAACCCAACAACAGCTAACAGGTAGAAAAAACAGGACGCAAACGGTTACAAATTGTTTATTCCCTTGACATTCTTATTGTTTAGACAAAAACAAGATTCAAATCCTCCATATGGAATGCAAAAGTGTCAGATGCTAAACAAACAGCAGATGCGAAAGACTGGATCTGAATGATAAAACCTGATTTTATTCATTTATTGTAATCCAGCGGAACAAATTCATTTCCGTCTTTTTATCGCCCTGACCGCTGACAGAGACAGGAAACATTTTTATCAGGCCACTTTGATTTTTGTCCCTTTTTACATCATAAAGGCCTGATAATGAGTCAGGGGGACAGAGCAGCTGAAAGGGACAGATGTCAGATGTATCACTGGGATGAGAACCAGCTCAGGAGGCAAAAGAGATGAGGTCCAAGTATGAATATTACTCTGAAAATGATTCTGCCTTTCCTTTAAATCATGTTTTCTTTTATTTCCAAAAGGTCGCATTTCTGCAAAGACTGCTTTCAAAATTCTGTCCCGCAGCAGTTCTTGACTGCAGGGACCACATTGCAATTCTTCCACCTTTCTGCGCCTTTGAGCAAACATTTTGCCCCCACAACATACTCAAAAACTCCCCAAAATTTGCACAACCTAGTACTGCTTTTGGGCATCATGACCAACCCCCCCTCGTCAAAAAAGAAGATGACATCACAGCAGCCAAAACTGTAAAAAATAATTGAGGCTAAAATCTCTTATTGGACTCAAAAAATTCAAAATCAAAATCCACCAACAAGCCTAAACGTGTTGTCCTATAATAAGTTTTTAGATTATTATGGGATGGTCACAGGACATATGGCTTGACGGCCATTTTGTGGCAAAGTGTGAAACCTCAGTTGCTAAGGAAACCCAAAAATTACACAGACCTGTCCGTCACTCCCGGGTGACCAAAGCATATAGTGGTTACTATGGAGACAAAACCAAAAGAAAAGCAGCAGTTTTGAAATTTTTTGTTCTTAAATTTGTCATGTGCAGCTCTGACCAGGCAGATGTGTGTGTGTGTGTGTGGGGGGGGGGGGGGTGATACCACCACAAGTTAAGTTCATTAATTATAAAAAAAAAAAGATTTTTTGATCTAACTAATCCTGACAACCAAGCTCTCACAAAGCAACCTCATCAAACCCTAAAAATCAAGCCAACAAGTCATTAAACACTCATGTTTTCCAGCTGGACTGGTGAGCATTTAGGCCTGCGGCCACACATTCACACAAAAACGTCAACTCCCAAAGCTAAAATGAAATTTTAATGGACAGAACAAAACTCAGCCTCTGCAGCCAAAGCAGGAAAGAAAGCGGAGCAAACAAAAGGAGTGCTGACAACGAGAACGTGCAAATTAAGATTGATATCACTGCTGTATCATTACAGCATATGAGATGATGATGTATGACTGTGTTGAGTCAAACAAATGGGTTACAGGTGGAGCCTGCTTCTACAGCATGGAAGAAAGGTGAAGTTATGTTCTGTCAGATGATGAAATGTATGGTAATTTATATAAAGGAATTGTTAATAGTCAGAAGTAGAAAATATTTGACTGGAAATACTTTTTAATCCTCTTTGGTACTCCAACTTTATCAAAAAACCTCTTCTTAGAATCAAGTTGAAGACAGTATGGGATAAATGGGGGACCAAGGGGCAAAACAGTTGAGAATATTGTAAAAAGAAGAAGAAAAAGAAGATTCTAACAATTTATTCTATACTTTAGGTGTCATATCAGAGGATTTTAAAGCAAAACAAAGAGATATACTTTAACTATTGTTAGTTATTTAAAATATTATAACTTTAAACTGAAAAAGAATTTATGGTCACCAACGAAATGTGAAGAGATAGTTAAAATCAAACAACCAAAACTGACCATGTCAATAGCGGCTTTTTCCACCATTTACAGCAAGGACAGCTTATTACTAACGTCTCCTGCTCCTCACTAGCCTCACGATGTTCATCTGAGATCACTCTTCCACAAATTCTACAAACAGTTCTCCAGGTCACTGGGGGTGGGGTATGATGATCCGGTCTCTGCTTCAGATGTTCCCAGACGTTTTCTATGGAGTTCAGGTCAGTGGTCAATGCTGGCTAAACCACTTCCTGAAGTCCAGTTGTGACAATTCTGGTACCATGTCCAAGAACAGACAGTTGGGGGTGTTCTGATGGAATTAGAAGATGGTGATGGTTCTAAGATGTCTCTGAGTTAAGAACCTGCAGTGACTGGACCATCTACAAGAACCTAATCGTTTTTTTACTGACTGGTGGTGCCTGTCCAGACTGCTGCTCCTTCTTCATCAAAGTGAACTCTGAGAACCATGTTGATCTTGGCTTTTCGCTCACCTTGCCTTCTCCGACCATCAAGTCTGTGAAATGTGACCCAGCACTCATCTGTGAACAGGACGGTAGGTATTGCTGCATTGTTTAGGTCACATGGTCTAGTGTTCACTGTAAATGTTCATGGCGGTGTCTGTGTGTCAGTGCTTCATAAAGCAGTGGAATCGGTGGTGAATGGTTTGTCTGGAAATTCCAATACCCCTCACATCTGGTAAACGGGCCTGGAGCTGTGTGGCATTTGCTAAACCATGCTTGACGGTAGGGGTCCTTAGGTTCTGGTCATGGTTGTGGTCTGTCACCGGCGGGGCTCCACTCCTGGGTCTGTCACAAACTCTGTCACTAATTCTGTGTCTTGATGCAAGTCTGCTGATGTCACTTTGAGACTCGCCAAGTTTGCCTGCGACATTTGACTGTCTGCTATCAACCTAAATGGGGCGCTGCGACCAGATGGAGCAGCTCGGCCATTCAGTGACGTCGTGGGTTCATGGCTGTTTGAATGATGAACTTGGAATGACTTACTGGCTAAATCAACATTTTAGACCCACAGAAAGTTGACATTGATGCCGCATTGAAAAGGTTTATGTTTTAGAAGAGAGACCATTATCTGGAAAACACTAAATAAGGTGTGTCTATCACTTCAATACAATTGAATCCTGATCCCATAAATCTGGAAAGATGAACAAACTCAGTGTAAATGAAGACACTTCAACACATGGGGGGGCAAGGCGGGAATCCAACCTGCAATCTTCCGATGTGAGGTCAACTGCCCTACCGCTTCACCACAGCCCCCCAGTGTGCGAATAAACCATGCAAAGAACCATGCATGATTATTGCACTATTTATATGCAATTCATTAGTGATTCGTGCATCAATATTCTAATTTGAATGCGATACGTGCACCGAATGCACGATATAAAAGTTATACGTGGGTAGTACATGCGTGAAAAGTCCGTTAGGCTTCGTTCACACAGCGGGCTGAAACGACCCAATTCCGATTTTTTTGCCCCTATGCGACCTAGTTCCGATCTTTTCATGACAGTCTGAACGACACAGATGCGATCTTTTCAAATGCGACCAAGGCCACTTGGGTATGCCGTCCTGAATCCGATACGTATCCGATCTTTTCAATTGCGACCGCCGTCTGACCGGCCAGGCCACCTGAATCCGAATCGTACGTCATCGATACGCAAAAAACGTCATCATTCTGCGTTGAAATAGGCGGGAACGAGAACATAAACAGCAACCATGGCGGACGATGCATCAGAGACCAGTCAGTGGAAGGGTAGCGAGGTCACCAATTGGATTAATATTTGGGGTGACAGCACTATTCAGGCCAAACTCCAGGGTTCTTATTGCAACCAGGTGGTTTTTGAAAAAATTTCCAGCTAAATGGCCGAGCGTGGTGTTGAACCTTTCCCGCGATTACTTTTTTTTCTTTCTCCCCTTTCCGACCGTGATCAGAAGCGCGGGGGACCTAAGGCGGATCCTCCTCCTCCTCCTCCCTGTTCTGACCCTTAGATTCTCCAGGATTCTCCAGAACGGGTTAATAAAGAGTCCATAGCATTTATTCTGGGGGAAACCTTCTTTTATTACCGTTGTCCTTCCTCCGTAACACACAACATGAATGCGCGCCCACACTGCCCCCCCCATTCTCTCCCGCTGCACACGCTCTTCTTTGTCTTACACAAACGCGCGCGGCCCCAACACATACACATTCCCATTCCACAACACTGGGTACAGATGATCCTGGCTCCAATGCCTTCTCAAAAATGAGAAGATTGTTATTGTGCTGGCTCCTTTGTGAAAATAAATTTATTAATGAAAAAAGAGCTCTGCTGTTGACAACACTGTTGTTGACATCCATGTTAACGTTTGCTACTTCCGCAAACAACGAGTGACGTCGTTCAACGTTCAACTCTTCTGCGCATGCGGGTCAATTTTGGGTCATTTCACGGTCACACTGGAGACCACAAAAGTTCAGATTTACTTGGAAATGTGAACGGTCTTGCAAAAAAATCTGATTTTTTCAAAAAATCCGAATTGAGCATTAAGCCCTGCAGTGTGAATGTAGCCTTAGACATACAGTACAGACCAAAAGTTTGGACACATCTACTCGTTCAAACAGTTTTCTTTATTTTCATGACTATGAAAATTGTAGATTGACACTGAAGGCATCAAAACTGCGAATTAACACGTGGAATTATATACATAACAAAAAAGTGTGAAACAACTGAAAATATGTCATATTGTAGGTTCTTCATAGTAGCCACCTTTTGCTTTGATCACTGCTTTGCATACTCTTGGTATTCTCTTGATGAGCTTCTAGAAGTAGTCACCTGAAATGTTTTTCACTTCACAGGTGAGCCCTATCAGGTTTAATAAGTGTGATTTCTTGCCTTATAAATGGGGTTGGGACCATCAGTTGTGTTGTGCAGAGGTCAGGTGGATACACAGCTGATAGTCCTACTGAATAGACTGTTAGAATTTGTATTATGGCAAGAAAAAAGCAGCTAAGTACAGAAATACGAGTTGCCATCATTACTTTAAGAAATGAAGGTCAGTCAGTCTAAAGAATTGGGAAGACTTTGAAAGTGTCCCCAAGTGCAGTCGCAAAAACCATCAAGCGCTACAAAGAAACTGGCTCACATGCGGACCGTCCCAGGAAAGGAAGACCAAGAGTCACCTCTGCTCCGGAGGATAAGTTCATCCGAGTCACCAGCCTCAGAAATGGCAGGTTAACAGCAGCTCAGATCAGAGAGCAGGTCAATGGCACACAGAGTTCTAGCAGCAGACACATCTCTACAACAACTGTTCAAAGGAGACTGTGTGAATCAGGCTTTCATGGTAGAATATCTGCTAGGAAACCACTGCTAAAGAAAGGCAACAAGCAGAAGAGACTTGTTTGGGCTAAAAAACACCAGTGACGTGCGGTGAGGTTAACGGCTGCTGAGGTGGTACATAAACTATGTAAAATACGCCTAAACTGCGTAATTCTCAACCGAGCCAAAATTTTGAACAGCTCAAAATCAAATTCACGTAAAGAAACGGAAGCCTAAACCCTCGACGGACATCTGTGCCCATCGACGAATGGCGAAGGCAAGCTGCACTAATGAAATATGTATGTCACGCACGTATCACAAAAGACCAAAATTTCATGCGTGGACAGTGAGAAACATGTAGTGGCTGTGTGACACGGCCTTTATGTCAAGGGCTCCTGTTGAACCGAGTTATTCCGGTTGGAGAAGCTGAAACTTTCAGAACTCTGGGGTAAAAAAATCATGACTTGATAAAAGATGCTATTAAAATAACTTTGGCCACAGTTGATCTTCAATCTGAACGTAACAAAGACAATCCTTGATCCAAGGAGTGACTCTATTGTGATTATATCACTGATGTAGATCCTTGTCACAGATTGTAGTGAGAGTGCATTGAGCCACGTAGTCCAACATTGACAAAGCACCTCCAAGTGTAAATACTGTGAGCATTTCTTCACTGTGAAGTAACTCATAACCAGGTGAACTACATGTTTACCCTTTAATCAAACAAAGAGTTAATGAATCATTAGACATGGAAGGTTGTGCAAACAATGATATGATGTGCAGCAGCTAGGACTGCAGCAGATCAAAGGATTTACAGCGATGGAGACACCGCATGCAGATGGGAGTTTTCTGCCCCCCGGCGGTTGCTATCGAAATTGCAGGTGATATGACAAACGATGATTCTTGAGGTTCAAATGTGGGATGCAAAATGGCGAACGCACTATATAGTGCACTATATATATATAGTGCACTATATAGGGGTTAGTGGTGAGGTCACACACTGATGTTGGTGGAGAAGGCTTAGTCTGCGCTCTAATTCATCCCAAAGCGGTTCAATGGGGTTCAGGTCAGGACTCTGTGCAGGCCAGTCAAGTTCATCCACACCACACTCTGTCATGCATCTTCATGGACCTTGCTTTTTGCACAGGTGCGCAGTCACGTTGAAAAAGGTTCCAAACTTTTCCCACAAGGGGTATCCAAATAATCCAAAGGGAAAATTAATAGAACATTCTACCACAATATAGTCTACCACAATATAGTCTTTGCTAAATTCAGAGTGTTTCCACTCATTGAACTGGAATGATGGTTGTTCATTTTTTGCTGTCATCACATGTGTTGTCCGTGACACATGATTGTTTTTATGTTATAGTAAAATAAATCTACCGTGCCACATATCACGGCTGACATCAGAAAACTTACTACATTTGCTGCATTGAGATTGGTCTATCTGGTACAGGATGTTTTTTGTTTAAAAAAAAAACTCACGCGAGCTTCTGAATAGATAGTTAGAACCCATTTCTCGTTTCAAAAGATGTCTATTTTCTCTTTAAGTTTCCATTTTGATAATGCTAAAAAATATATGTCATATACATTTATCATAATAATAACAAAATCATAGATACAAAGTAGTGTCTATTTTTCGAAAGGGGGAAGTCAGACTTTGTGGCTTCTATTGGGTTGTTGTCACTGTTCTTTTCCTAAAACGCGTCTCCTGAAAGTGGGAGATGCAGTGATCCACTTTTGACGCTAGGGGGCAGCAAGTCCACCAACGGCTACCGGCATGGGTCAAGAAGAAGAAGAATGCCCCGCCCCCTAACAGAAAGTCACCTCGTCGTGTCCGTAAGCCGAAGCTACTGACAGCTAGCAATGTTATAGAGCTGCCGGGGAAGGTCGACAGCAGGACGGTGTCACCCTCCTTCGTTTTATTCATATCTCCATTATTGCCGAAAGCCTCCCTAAAGCCGTCGGTTTTCGTCCTGCAGCTGGAAAATCATCGAGCTATCGTCAAGATTAACAGCTTTATATCTAACTGTCGTCATGGCTGCTGCTCTCAGGGTGTCCTATCACAGGATTTTGGATCGCATCGAGGTGTTGCTGCCCGCTAAACTGAGACCTCTGTACAACCACCCTGCAGGTAAATAAAGCAGCTCGGGGTTGCTGGTTTGATTTTGAGTTGATTAATGCCAGAGGGGCGCAGCTGCAGTTCGCTGTGAGCTTCAAATGCGTGAAAGTCAACGTGTAAACTTGGATCTCTGTCTCAATCAAACGCTGTGGCTTTTGATTCTTCCTGTTTTGACATCAACTGCCCTAAATTCCTCATCAGATCCCAGGGGTCAGAAACTTTCAGTCCTAAATGAGCCATTCAGGCCGATTTCTCACTGACAACAGCGGAGCCACAAAGTCCTACTTCACCCTTAAAATAAGCCACAGATTTGTATTTGTGTCAGTTATGGTAAATGTAAATGAACTGTTGGGTTTTTTGGCATAAAAAACATGAACATAAAAATAACTCAGCCATTTTTGAAAACATAAAAATGCTTATATTTTTGACAGAAGTTCACGTGATGTCCTTTCAAAATAAGACACGCTGGATCATCTCAGTGCAGCAAAGGTAGCTGTAGGTAGTGTGATGTCAGCAGTGATTTAATAAAAACACAATTATTTTCATTGTTTGTGGTGCATCTCTGCCACAAATTTGTAAATCTACCAAGCCAAAATGAAACCAGAGCTAATTAAGTGACCCTAACCATATGTTTAACCAGAAGGTCCACTTAAAATCCTAGATTTCCTCAAAAACAGAAAATCTGCCTGTGCCGCTGGTACACAACACTCAAAGTTCTGTTGAAATGTTTTAGTTTGACTTGTGAGACATACTGTCCTTCAACTGTTTGTGAATGAGACGAATACATTTTGAGTTTGTTTACATTACTTTTTGTGAAAACTTTACTTCTAACATACTTTTTATTTTCCGTTAATTGTTCAAATTTCAAACTAACCAGAGAGCCACAATGGAAGCGTAAAAGTGTCACATTTAGCTTTGTAACTTCCGGTTGCAGACCCCTCCTCTAGATTTATCCAGTCTTTTGCCGACATCGTTTGTGCTTCCGTCTCCTTTTAACAGTCTAACAGTCATGTGCACAGAGACGCCTTTTTGCTCATCAAACCAGTTTCTTTTGCTGAAGGCAACGTAGTAATGAAGCCTTTTCTGATGTGCTTCATGCACACTACAATACCTGCTTATAGTGGTAGAACTGAATGGACTGAGACTTCTTCAATACTTATAGTAGTAATTCTTCAAGAGGAAAGGGAGTCTGAACATTAACTTGTCTCTGGTGAGAAACCGCTCTGGTCAAGGTCGACTTTCTGACCTGCTTTGAAGGAGGGCTGTTGACAATCAGAAACGCCCTCAAATCTGATTTGTAGAGAAAGTCGTGCCAGTCTTTTATTTTGCCAGCAGCTCTGCTACCAGTTTGCAGGACAAATGCAGTTTCACTGCTGGATTGTATCACATGACGTCTGTGTCTTTCCAGATTGATTTGGGAGAGAAAAAAAACTTTGTAACTCCAGATTGATTTGAATATAAAGAACTATACATTATTAATAAACAATTAGAGATGTAAACAAAAGCATTTTAGTTATTAATAAATAAGTTGGTCAATCCTTTGTACACTCATAAGATAGATAGGAACAGTGATGACAGAATAATCATAACCTACAAATGATTCCCACACGCTGTCCAGACCTGCAAAACTCAACATTTGTTGTCACCTTTCAACACTTTTTATAGTGTTGACTTGACTGTTTATGAGAACTGGACTGAGCGGGTGTGACATCACTCAGACAAAAGGCCTTGCTTCCAGCTCCAACCAAATAAATGCAGTTCAGTCACCATTTTGTCGCAATACGGACGCCGCCACGTTGGAGCCAGAAATCATCAGTAACAAGTAATCGCTCCGAGTCGTTGTTTCTATGGTAACTGCTCTCACCAATCAGGAGTGAGTTCATTGGAAGCCCTCACCCCTACCACTTGAAAGCTGGCTAGTTTAAGCCAGTTTAATGGACAAGGTAATAGACAGTATCCATTCTTGATACAATATCTGTTCTCATGTTCCTGTTCCTGTTTCTGTTCCTTTCAGGTCCAAAAACAGTTTTCTTCTGGGCCCCAATGTTCAAATGGGTGAGTCAACTCTTTAGCTGGTCAATTAGGTATAACACAAATTGATCTTCACATCATCTGATCCCAATGTGCAAAATTTTATTTAAACAGCATTTTTACAATGTACATGTGACTACTTGTAATTGACAGGTGCAATTTCAATAAAGAGTGTAAAGGTATGTCTGAAAGATTGTGGTGAGTAGGATGTGCTGGTTCTCTGCAGGGTCTGGTCTTTGCGGGAATGGCGGACATGACGCGGCCAGCAGAGAAGCTCAGTCTGTCACAGTCGTGTGTGCTGACAGCCACAGGTGAGAGCAGACGTCAGTCAAAGGCTTCAGCTCGGCTGTTGGCGAGCTTTAGATCAGCTGTTTAAACTTTGACCGACACATCTGTTAAATGAGTGATCTGGATTCAACCTCCCCTGTTTTTATTTGTTCTGTTGGTGCTAAAGGTCACATGATGCCATCTGTTGACTAAAACAAGTCTTATCCGCTTATCTTTGCCAAAATGTACTCTCCTCTGTGCACAACCTTTACTCCAGTTCTTCTCCTCCAGGGCTCGTCTGGTCCAGGTACTCTCTGGTCATCATCCCCAAGAACTGGAACCTTTTTGCCGTCAACTTCTTTGTAGGTGGTGCTGGAGCCTCTCAGCTTTATAGGATCTGGAGGTTGGTTTGGGTTTTCTAAAGTCCTTTTATCAACATGAAGGATTTTTAACCTCTTGAAACCTGGCGTCCTCATGCATGAACATCACATTTTGGGCTATACTGCTACCACAGTACTTCGTTCTGGTTAACTGGGGCCCGGTGAGTATGTGTGTACAGGGTTAGCTCACATATTAGTTTGGACCAGAAGAGGTTAAAAGTAACAAGAAGATTGAAATAGAGGTCGTAACATACAAACGTTCCTAACTATTGGGTTTCTAAAGTCGATTTGGGAAATCTGATAACTCCCAGTTATCCAAAGGGTGTAGTACAGAGATGTAAGAATGTGTACTACAGTAGTAGTATTACAGTGTGTACTAGAAAAGTTAGAATTAAGAAAGAAGAAAGCATGAGTTTCAGGTTTAAGTCACATTTACACAAATTTAGTTTATTTTCTTTAAAAATTCTTTGTGTGTTTGTGTGATTATTTATAATTATAATCTGGGGTGGGCCTGAAGTGCAAATCACACCAACAAATCACTACACAAGAAATATTTTAAAGATCACAACAATTAAAAAACCGTGGCAAATAATAATTTAAAAAAAACATTATATTTTAGAAATCAAAATTCTAGAAACCAAAACACAATTCCAAAAAATGGAAAGAAATTAAAATGAAATGTTTGGGTAAATCAAAATGAAATGTAAGCAAATGGAACAGATTAAGAAATGGGAAAAGCTAGGTATTATGGGATATCACTGAGTGGATGATGACTTTTTTAACGCCTTAATACTTATAAACGTGTTATGATGCGTATGGAGCATTTCTAGTATCGCTTCACCCAAAAAACTTCTGGTTGAAATGATGGACAAATGTCATCATCCAATCAGCGATGTCCTGTTTTACATAGTATTATTATGGGATAGCTTTAAGCAATCTTCACAAGATTTCCCCCACAGGCCACCAGGTTAAGTCTGCAACCACAACTGAAGTTTCGTTGACCTTTGACCTTGGAGATAGACCACCATTTTAACACCCCCCTCCTTCAACAAAAGGATATGACATACGATTAGAACATATTAGGAATGTAGGTGTGGTTAACAAAAAAAACCTCAATTGCCAAGAAAAAAAAACTAACTTTTGGCGATTCTTCTAAACCCTACACAGACCTGTTCGTCACCCCCAGGAATCCCCAAAATAAAATGTTTTCTATGGAGATAAAACTAACAGAAAACCCCTCAAAATGTAAAAGAAAGTTTTTTTTTGTTTTTGTTTTGTTTTTTCCATACAGCTCTTACAAGGGTGGCAGGGGAACATTGGGGGCCGTGTAGCAGCCGTTCAGCCAGTGAGGGCGGGTCAAAGGGGGGTGGCGGGGACGGGGGCGGTAGCACCTGCGGTCATTCAACACGGCTTGCAGCTTTTATTTTTTTATTCTTGTTAACCTCAAAGAATTCAGTGACGGCTAACAAAAACAGTATGAGGAAAACAAAAGGAATTCTACCCGATAAAACGATGCACTTAAGACCCCAAAATGATAGGTTAGTCCTTCTCAATGCTTGATATTTCTGCATCAAAAGGTCACTTCTCGCAGTGGAGTACCAATGTGGGTTCAAATTTTATTTTACTGTGTGATGGCAGCAAGGTCGTTGAGACCAAAGCTGTCACTTGTGTTGCCTTTTTAAAAACTACATTTTGTTTTCCCCTTTCCAGGTATAAGCAGGACAAGAAGGCACAAGATCAAAAGGCTGCAGAGTCTTGAAGACCTTCCTGGAGATGTGCAGTTTGGCTGCTGACTCAAAGGGAGACTTCCACATCATCTCACAATCATCACATTCATGCCATAACCGTTGTTCCACCTTATTAAGCCTGCTGTCCCTGTTGGAAATATGCACTTTTCACTCCCAAAGTCTCAGATTTCCTCAGGGTGTGTAAACATTCATCACAGATTTTAACTGTAGACAACACATACTCAAGGATGGTCATCAACGCACAAGTACGACATCTTCATCAAGCTCTATGATTGTAGTGTTTAATTTAAGGTCACGTTTAACGTGTGCATTAGCTTGGGTTTTGAAATGGCTTTAGTAAAAAAAAAAAAAAACGAAAACAATTCTAGTAAACTTCCACAAAACTTTTGTTTTTTGTAACCAATAAATACATTTCAGCAGGATTGTATTATTTATTCTTAAACTCATCGTGTAGAATTAGTTTTAGTTGTTACCTCAGCCAATAAATTCCAATTGAACATCTATGTGAGAACAAAGAGACGACCCACTTCAGCATATAGCCATGTCTAATCTGTGTTTTTAAACTGTATGTCGGATTAAACATGCTGTGGTTTATGTTTCCTGTTTTGGAATTAATCCTTTTAGAAAGCTCAGTATTCCTGGTGTTATGACTGTTCTTCACTTTTTCTTATTTGGAGGTGGGATATTTTTCTGGGGATGTGTTCCCAAAATGGAACTCCGGATAATTTAGCAATAACTGTTGACACTTAATCTGAACAAAAGACACCATGAAGGTTTGATGGAAGCCTGTAAATATAAGGTGTGTTAATAAATACTGACACCTGCATCACGGATCTGTCACGTTTATTAAGGAATTATATATTACGACTGCTTTAAATCCCATTCAAAATGATCATTTTACCATGTTTGCCACTCAGACCTCAATCCAAGTTAGGAAGAACTTCCAGCAAATCCTCAAAGTATTTTTTTTTATTTACTTTAATTTCAACTCTCCAGGGGGAAAAAAAGCCAAGATGGTGTGAAGTTATTTTGTAAGGATTTATCTGAGGATAAAAGACCTGGTAACCTTTGCTTTCATCAGGGTAAAATGCAAGATCCACTCCGATGGTGAGAGCTCTCTGTTTACACTCTATCCCGCTAATTTACAGCCCCTCACAACCCCAACCTGACCGACGATACAAAAATGGTGATTAATATTGGAGTTATCCAGCCGTACAGTTTTGATGCAGATTCCAGCTCAGACGAGGAAAACAAAGACGTACATGGATCTATTTGTCTATAAGTGGAAGCATCAGAATGGAGCGGAGCAGGGAGCTTGTTGCCCGCCCGGCGTGTTTTCTGTCACAAATACAAACTTTTTCAAACTGCTTTTTTTTAATCTGCTCCGGATTCACTACAATTTTCTTCATACATGTTCTCCATCATCAGAAAATGTCCCAACATGTTATAAAAGCCCCAAAACACGATTTTTTTTTTATCAGAGTAGGTCTGTAAGGAAATCCAGACCCAGAGAAAACCTACTTTAAGCTGATTTTGGCAAACTGGTTTAGCTTTTGGTGGAACTTTGAAATATTATGAATGAGAACTAGAAGATGTTTTGAGAGAATTCATCCTACTTTATTCCAGACCTTCTACAGGGTTTTTGAACTTTTCAAAAACTTGCTCGTTCTTTTCTATTTTTGATGATTTATAATTTGAAGCAAAAGATGACATTTTCAGCCCAAAAAAGCCAGAGGCCAAGTATTCAGGTCTCTAAAAAGCTTTAAACTTTGACATACTTTTGTTCTAGAAACCTTTGAACTGTTTGGTAAAAATGTTTTTAATGTAGCTTTTTGATTCTTTAATGTTTTTACACAAGCTCAGTTTGAGTCTTGAATATTATTTCAAATGTTCAAGTCAGGCCTGAAGTCTTAAACTAATTTAAATGATCATTTTATTACAGTTCTTTAAACTATTTGTTTTGGATTTAACAGGCTGACTTATTTCAAGCACTACAAGAAAAACACCCTTAATGAAATAAAAATATCAGATGCATAAATAAAAACTAGTAAAGCTATAAATTCATTAACTAGACAGGAGGATGCTCCCTACTTGACAATTGTTTCTAATCATCTCGTCTCCCAAAGTCTCAGATTTCCTCAGGGTGTGTAAACATTCATGACAGATTTTAACTGTAGACAAACATCCTCAAGGATGGTCATCAACGCACAAGTACGACGTCTTCATCAAGCTCTGATTGGAGTGTCAAAGTTTCATTACTTAAAAAGGACTGTAATGACTTTATACAACTTGTTTCCATAGTGACCATAATCTGGCTCCTAACATTTAAAGTTATACTTTCTCTTTCCGAGTGCAGGTTGTTTATTAAAGATGAAGTATTTATTAATAACCTCCTTTCAGATGATCCTGAATGAACAGAATAAAAAGTTTAAATGGAGAAACTGTCCCTCTAACCTGAACATTCCCCTTCTAGTAACTAGAGTGACAATGTTCTATGATTTAAAAAAACAAAAACATGATGGCTTTCTAAATAAAAAAGCCATTTTGAAATCATTTCAAGAGATACTGACATGAAACCTTTTCCCTTGTTGAACCCAGTGTTCATTTAGAGCCCATCTGATCAGAGGCAGTTAGTAACGAGACCATAAAATCTGCTTTAGAAATCATGAGCTGAGACAGTATTTAATGTTTTTTATTAACAATATTTCAGTCTAGCGTTTTCCACCAACACGGGGTGCGCTGACTTTCATGGGCTTGGCGATCTTGGGTTTCTGTGCAGCCTTAGCAGACGACTGGAAGAAAAGTACACATGCATTAGTGAATTGTGACAAACCCGTGTTTGATTTGCTGTTAGTGCTGTTGCTGCTAGTGTGAGCTAGAGCTGTCAAACAGCAGCTCTCACCTTTGCAGCTGCAGTAGCAGGCTTCTTAGCTGCCTGCTTCGCCTTCTTGGCCTCCTTGGCAGCTCTGAAGTGAAACAATAAATCAATAAACAGGAATCCAGACATTCATTTCTATTAAGTCTTATGCATTTCATTCCAAAACAACTGTTGGGTTTTATCCAAAAAAAGATACCAGCTTTGTCCAAAAGAATGGCAGAACTTTCAAGGATTCAGAAGCATGTCATAACAAAATTCCATCTTTAAATGGATTTTTGAGCTGACTACAGTTTAAATGAAGGTGCATCTTATGGGGGGGGGGGGGGGGGGGGGGGGGTGGTTCACATTACCTGATGGCCTGCTCCCTTTGGGCCTTGCGGACCTCGGGTTTCTGGTTCCTCTTCGCCATAATCTCAGCCAGGGAGGCGCCAGTAATGGCCCTCTGGAACTTCACTGCACGGCGGGTGCGCTTCTTCGTGACTTCTTCCTGTTTAAAAAGACCCGTCATTATTTTGCTCTCATAGTGACATGTAAAGATGAAATCCACTTAATATCCACCATTTGATTGAGACAAATGCTAAAGCAAACTGCTGATGAGTTAAATCTAAAGGCAGAGCTTAGCTACAGCAACACTAACACGCATTTCCTTTAACAGTGTTGGAGAGTTTGGAGGCTGGCCGATGCTAAGTTGTCATTAAGACGCCATGGGCCAGTACTATGATCTCCAGTTGCTGTACGGCTACAGGTGTGGAGTGAGTGCTGCTGCCCAGACAGCAAAACACAGTCCAGCAGCAGCACATGACACAGACCAACACTATGCACACCTTTCACCTGCAGCCAACCTGCTTCTAATCCTCATCAACTCTGAGTTTACATTTACGGTAACATGAACAGACGACAACGCTGCAATATTCTGGTAACTAAAAAGACACTTCACATTAGCAGATCAACATTATTCATTATTGATACACTGATTAAAGTTGGCTTTAACATTCTTGTGGCTTTTTTCTGATGGAGGACATATTAAGAAACTTGGGTTCAACCTCACATTCAAGTACTGTATTTTCTGCATAATAAGGCAAACTTAAAAACCTTTATTTTTTTCAAAAACTACAGTACGCCTTACAATGCGGGGAACCTTAAAATTCTGGTTGTGCTCAAGGCAAAGCCATTTTGAGAGGTACACAGCAGTCTGTCAAAAATGTCTTTTTTGTGTCTTTTTACAAGTTGCAAAAAAATTAGCCGGAACAGGAAGTTTATGCCTCGTCTCCCCCTCCCCATTTCAGTCGGAAAATACTCCTTTTGGGTCAAAAAACATTCATTTAGCTGGTGACCCTAACAGTTACACTTTATTATGTTTTAAGCATTAAAACTTTAATACAAGGTGAATCAGCTGTTCAGTAGAAAGGCAGCTTTGTATGCAACACTTTAAAGTGGCTTTTCACTGATGTGCATAGAAAGTGTTGAATGCCGCCGCAAAGCCGCTTTTTCCCATGACGATATTTTCCAATTCACATCGATCGCATTGAGGGTTGAAAAGTTGTTGAAAGAACATAAACATAGGAGCTAAAGCTCTGGTGTAACAGGTTTACAAATCTGAACACTTAGGTAAATATTTTTGAAAGGAATAAAAAAAAATACATTTTCAATAAAAAGGTGCTAAAATTCTGAAATCTTGTCGTTTCTGTTTCCAGCTAATGATGTCTGGGCACCAGCGTGTCTGCAACAAGGTTGGATGTTATTATAAATACGCTAATGCAGCTAACATGTAGTGGTATTGGACTCTTGTGTTACTAGCTAAGATGGGAGTTAGCAATAACACAAACGTTTCTTTTAGCTATATCAGTCTGTTTAACATGTTGCAAACCAGGTTGAACTTTACAGGTTGAAATCTGACTGAAGGACTTACCTGACACTTTTCTCGCTTAATGCGCCTTATAATTCAGTGCGCCTTAGAAATAAAACTAGTTTGAACATGAACTATTCATTGACAGTGCGCCTTATAATCCAGGGTGCTCCATGCAGATTTCTTTTTTAATTCAAATCGTTGTGAATCAGCAGCAGACAAAACTCAAAATAGATCAAAAGATGATCAGAGTGGGACCATAATGCCAAAGCTTTAGCTCCAGTGTTTACATTCGTTTGACTACTGTAACTCTTCAACCACTGACACAATTAATGTAATTCCAGTGGATTCTGAAGCAGAGAAAAGCGGCTTTAGTGAAGCGCTCTCTGCTGTAAAACAGCTAAAAGTGACTATGCAGATCTTTTAACTTTGTAAAAATGTGTAATCTTTTGTTCTTTACCTTCCACTTTTGTTGAGATAAAATGTGTCTTTAATATAAAGTGATTATTATGACAATGTAACATGCAGGAGTACTTACAGACTGTCCCTTCTTGTGCTTACGTCTGTACAGCACAGTCCAGTTGATCTGTCTGGGGTTCCTTTTCGCCAGGAAGGCAGACTCGCATTTTGCATTCAGAAATTGAAACACCTAAGAATACAAACGTTTATATAAATACACATTCCAGTCATGGTTAGGCAGAATGGAAACAAAAGCAGATTCAAACAAAAAAAAAATCTAAAAAACATCCATTCAAGGCCTTTGAAAGTTCACACTTTGCAACACTTTATGAGCCAGCATTCTAAATTATGAGGACAAACCCCAATGGAGGACTTTAAAGCTTGCAATTATTGGTCTGGATTGGCTGATTTTCTTTACACCTACCAATCACTATTCATACCAAATTTAATTCATTAAAAATTTATTTACTGAGCATTCGTAGAATAACCCTTTTGGGCCTTTCAAGATCCCATAAATAATTCATTTTGCAATGGGTCAGAACAAGGATGTACATTCATAGGAATGTGAAAACTAATGATTTGTTTCTTATAAACTCTTAACGTACGAACAAGGAACATTATTCATGTATTAAAAATGTCATTGGGTCAGTCTTAGTTGTGACTTGAATGGCAGAAAAACTGCGTGACATAAATTCTGATTTTATGAAGTGACACCGACCGGCTGGTTGATTTGATAGCCACCGTTAGCATCGGGACGGTTAGCAAGAGAACTGAACAGCGAGAACATGCGATCAACAAGATGCTATGAAGATTCAGCCAAATTATGTTAGCCACGTGGTCAACTTTACTACTTCTAAACACCAAATTAGAGGCGTTCTGAATACTTTGTCGGCGTGTTACCTTTCCGTCTATCCTAGCGTATCGGCGACCATGGCCGGGGTAAATCTTATACCCGCTGAAACTGCACAACTCGACCCTGGAAACCACAAATATAATATACAATTACATGAAAACTGAAGACATTCCATTATATTGTAGATATTTTCTTTAGAAGTCACAGTTATAAGCATGGATGATGTTTGATTATATTCCTTGAACTCACTTCATGATGGCTTATGGAGGGCCCAAACCGGAAAGAACGATACCGGAAGCGGAAACAAATTTAATAACATGAATAAATGTTTGATAGCAAATGAGCAGCTCATATTTTTTCTGTTCAATTGTCATAATTATTATTTGGATGGGGAAAATATTAAATTTTTCCCTTTGAGTACTTTGATACTTTTATCAGTTGTTCCAACATCGTTACATTTATTTTTTTTCTTTTATTTTGATAGCAAACGATCATTAGGAAAATGTAATATAGTTATATTTTTTAATATACAACGTATATAATTGATGATGATGGTGTCAAAACAATAGAATAACTTGGACAATTTTAAGTGATGTTATACTCGAGCGGGCGGCGCGAGTCTTGTAACTTTTCAAAGCGGAGGTGACGTAGTGAGCACTCAGTTAACGTTGCAATTGATCACGTGACTTAGCAAATGACGCGTCATTACATTTATAAAGAGAAGTAATTCATTCTGTCTTGTTTTGTTTTCTAAAATGTAATGCTATTTTTAAAAGTAATTTTCTTTTCTAATTGTTGTTATCTTTAAAATGTCTTTGGATCAAGTGATTTGTAAATATGATTTACACTTTGGAGCCACCGTATTTTCCTAAATGAAAATCTATGTGAATCTCCCTGTGTACTTCAAAACCTTAATATCATTTTTTCCTAGCAGCACAATCATTTCACAGTTCTTTTTTCCTTTTTCTTTCTTTTTTTTTTTGTAAAATGTGAAATTTAAATAAAATCGAATTTCCTTTTTTTTAATTAAATTAATTGTAATTGCTTAACTAAGTAATGGCAAGTGGTTATTAAAATGTTAACCGGTTAACATTTGGTTAGTTAAATATAAACGACCGTAAATAATACAATTAATTCATCTGATTTAACTAGGATAATTAAATACAAATTAACTTAGTGTAGTTGAACTAACTTAACTTCATAAGGTTGATCTGACAGTTATGCTGATTTGAATCAAAAACTTCAATAAAATTTACTCAACCAAAACAAGCTGTACCAAATCTATTTGATAAAGTTATTTTAACGGACAAGACAACTTTTCTTAATTATTTTACTATAATAATAATAGTAAGAATAAAACTAATAATAATGAATTAGATTTGTCTGTGCTTTTCCAGACGTTCAAAACTTCCATTATATATGTCCATTATTTATTAGCCCCTCATTCATACTTGGTGATGGTAGAGGCGTGGCGTCCAGTTTGCGCCTACAGTCCCTCTGACCATCACCGGGACATTCATTCACATTCACACACCAGTGGAGCCACACTGGAGGCAGGGAGGGTGAAGTGTCTTGCCCATTAAACTTTTATGTAAACTTTGATGACAGACTTTACGAAATGGTAAAAAATGAGAGCACATTTCCAATTAAAGAAAAAAATGTAATTCTAAATATTACCCATGAAAAGACAAAAATAGATATGTTTCAATTATATTAGCAGCCTAAACGAAATGGACTAACAGTCCATTTAGCAATAAGCTAAAACTGAACTGAACAGAAAAAAAAAACAGTGTAATGAAGGAGCCAACTTCCATACCAGTATCACCATCATTGATAAAACATCTTCACAGTTATCTTTTCAGTGTATATTTTTAAGTTTTAAGTGCAGAAAAAACCTATGTGTTGCATCTTTTTAAACTAAAGCTAATTTTAAAAAAGTATTAAGCATTGTCACTGAAACATTTTTTAACACTCACTAAATGTACAATGAAACTCTCTGGGGTTTTGTTAACAAGCTCACAGCACAGCCATGACAGTTGCAGATTATAGAGTGGTTTTTTTGTGTTCACCTGTAGCTGTAGGTCTTTCATCCAATGCCATTCATCCATCTTCTGAACCTGCTTAATACCTTTTGGAGTCACTGCGCTTCATTCAATGGTTAACTTCAAATTCAAAGTCCAAAGTCAGGTGCAGTCTTTTTCATTGTCTCTGGCTGGCTGTCAAATATCAGAGGGAACCAGAAAGGCAGCAAAATGAAGTTCTTGTGTTTCGTTCTCAGATGGCTCTGCTGAGTCTGCACGTGTCTGAGGTCATCTGCTCTGTTAGTTTTATGTTGATACAAACCACAGACATAACTTTAATTTATCTTTGCTTTTGAAAAATGAATGAAAAAAAAAAAATATTCTTTGACCATGTCATCTGGCCTTACATCTAAGTAAACAGAGTGAGGTTCCATTCTAATCTCACTTCAACGCAGGAATCCTTTTGGAAACATAAAAGACATAACATGAGAGAAGTTTAATGTTTCTATTTAAAAATGACAATGCAATGTAGATAAAAGACTAAACTAAAATGTCTGATAACTATCTGGAATGTTGTCAAGCTGTGGAACGATCATTTTAAAAAAACTATTTACTGTCAGTCAATGTTAGGTTTGGGTTGTGAAGAGCTGTAAGCTAGAAGGGGAGCATTTAAATCAAGAGTCTCCAACCTGAGGCTAAGGAGCCATGTGTGGCTCTTTGGTTTTAAAGAAAATGCTTGGACTTGAAAAAAAAATAGATTAACTAGTTGTTCGATGCAGTATGCATTTTATTTTGCTGTAGTTTATGGTAAAATTAATTCAAATTGGTATAGAAAGAAACATAGAACACGGTTATAATTTAATTATTGTATTAAAAGCAACACTTTATAAATAAAAGGTTTAATGACCACGGAAACCTTTTTAAATAAAAAAGACTATTTTCCCAAACGGTGAAGTTGGACTTTGCAGTTTTTTGGTCAGTAATGAGCTAGACTACATGGCTCTTTTAGCGTTAAAGGTGGCAGATGAGTCCCGCCAACAATTCAGAGGTGAATTTCTAATAAATTCCTGCTGCTCCGCAGTGTTCTAGAAAACAACAATGTTGAGGCTTTTTTGTGTGTTTGCTTGTTAATTTTGTTTATTTATTTATTTATTTGGGGGGGGGGGGGGTAATAACGGCATAATCATGATAAAAAGACCATTGGGAGCGCTTTATAGATCAAAAGATAATCGGGAGAGAGACTTGCAGGCCAGACAGGTAACTACATTTCCCAGAAAGCATTTCACCCTGTGACAGCCGACAGGCGCCTCTTGTGTGTCTGACAGTTAGAGTTAGCTAACGCTCGGTGAAAGCTAGCTAGCCCGGCAGGATGGGTGTATCAGATTTACACTTTGATACGAACGCTGGTGAGTTTCTTTATGGTTTTATAGCCAGGTGAACCCATTCAGTTTGTAATGTTTGTATCGTACGTGTGTTAAATCTAGTCGTTTAGCGCTCTTGACCGTTTTTAGCTCAGCAAACGTCCCGTGACTTTTCTTCATTGACTCTTTAAGTTGAAATATCTGGTGGTTGTTAGCTAGTTTGATCATCAAACTGGACATATTGGCAGACTTGTGTGGAACATCTGTACTGTAAACTAGTTTTCTTTTCAAACCTAACTCTAATTCTTTCCTCCTCACAATTGACTGTTATCTTAAAGATGTTGTGATGTCAGCAGCATCAGTTACAGTTGCAGTGGCTGAGTTGGCCAACGCAGGTTGTCAGTTAAAGCCTTGATCCATCATGAAGTGAACCTGGTGGCCATAGAATACATACACCCAACTTAAATGCACAAAAAAAACTATTAATTTAAAAAGTAGCTTTTAAAGATTTGCAATACAGTAATTGAATTTTACCAGTGTTCTGTTTTACTATTCATTCAATGTGAATTACTTTTACTTTTAACAGCAGCACTTAAATGTTCTTTTCAAAATAAAATACATACTGCGTCGAATAAGATTCTCCTGCTGCTTTAGGACATTCACTTTAATTAAAAATGTAAAAAAAAGGTCAAGTCAAACATGGGATTTTCTGACATCATGACTTTGATGCATAATCATCCTTTTACCGTCGAATATAAACATGACAACGTTGGTGTAGAATCCACTTTAAATTGCTATTATTTACATTAAAGTAGCTCTCCGATCATCTTTCGGTCACGTTTCAAAGCATTTCCAGTACTTTTAATTATGATTATGTCATTTTTAGGAAAAGTCAATAAACCTGTGTCATCTTCTAGGACATAGTTTCTGCAGAGCATCAGTAGATGTGGGCGGGACTGTTGGTGTGGAGTAAGCCCATTGCCACTTCCCATCACCCATCTGTTTACACCCTTTCCCGCTAGCTTACAGCCCCGCACAACCCCAACCCAAATTACTGGCGTAACAAAAATGGCAAGCAACATGGGAGCTATCCAGTCATATACTGTAGTTTTGATTCAAAGTCCAGCTCAGACGAGGAAAACAAAGACGTAGATGAATCTATTTGTCCACAAGTAGAGGTATCAGAATGGAGCGCAGCAGGAAGCCTGTAACTTGCCGTTGTAGGCTCCACGTCACAACACAAGTTTTTATAAAGAGCATTTATCATTTGCTCCTGATTCAAAATGATTTGAATGAAATATACTCAGAATTGCAATTTGAAGCTTAATTTCCTTCATAATTGTCCTGCCTCATCAGGAAAAAAAAACACCCAAAACACCATTTTTTCTTTGAAGTGGATCAACAAGGCTACAAATAGATCAGGTCAACACACAGGGAAACTCAGAGATTTCACATTCAGACAAGATTAAGAGAAGCTGTTTGGTGTCTTCATGTCCTTCAGGCTGGACCAATATAACAGTTCTGTCTGCTCTTTCAATAAAGACTATTAGAGATAGCATAGAGTCAGATCTGCTCAGGGCTCACAAACCCAACAAAGCTCTGGAACCAATCAGGTGGTAGGTAGACCTTTGAGTCAAAGGTGAAGCTACACACAGATTGAAGCAAGATGTCTGATGAACTTGAATGTTCTTCAACGATTTTTAGTTAAAGTGCTGCTTTCTTTCTGTTTCATTAATGGTACATTTGTGACATTTTTTTTTTTAATATAATGCCAACTCTTTGTTCTTTCTGTAAACCAGTGTGAAATGCTTTTATGTACGAAAAGAGAAATCCAAGTGTTTTGTCTTCTGACTCCTAAACCAGCAGGACCCGTGGTGGATCTGACAGGTCGGGGGGTGCAGAAGCTGGATCCCAGTTTCATCAGTTCTGACGACACTCACACTCTCATCTTGGACCGCAATAAAATCATGAAGCTGGATAATCTGGAACGAAGCCCCAGCCTTCAGCAGGTCACATTTTTGAGAGTGGTTCTAGTCTGATGACAGATGAACAAACACGTTCCCGCTCTGTGGTTTTGATGCAAACTCCTTGTTGTCACTAATTCAGCTATCCGTAGCAAACAACCGTCTGGTCAGAATGATGGGGGTGTCTCAGCTGATGCAGCTGAGGGTCCTCAATCTGCCCAACAACAGCATCGGCTACATTGAAGGACTGCGCGATCTGCCTCATCTGAAATGGCTAAACCTTTCCGGAAACAACATAAAGGTGAGGAGACGGGAGGGATTTCTACAAACCAGAAGAACCTCTCATCCAGAACAAAAATGGAAAAGAATTGAAGCATTCCTCAATTGGTTCAAATAAATCAGTGGTTTTCATTAAAACTTTTTAGTTGACTGCCACTCAAGGGGTCACAGTTTACGCAGACATTTTCAGTATTTATTGATGCTTACCAAAGTGTACAAGTGTACCAAAGTGCTTCATAATAAAAGAAACAGACAAAAAAAATGTTTAAAATCAGGCAAATCAAGGACAAATTTAAAAACAGCATAAACTTACAAAACGTTTTTAGCAATAAAATACATCAAAGATAAATAAGAATAAATAAAAGAAAAGAAAATGCCACCTGAGCATAAAAAAACATTCTAAAAAGGTAAGTTTTTAATTGACATTTGAAGCTATGGTCAGATAAAATACAGATTCAGCTACAACACGAGAGAAATCTCAATCTATTTAATAAACAAAGGACATTTTTTTCATTTTAGAGAATCATAGTAAATTTTTTGGGAAATAATTTCAAAGGCAAAGGTTTCTTTTATTTTGCTTCCTCCAGCCTTCATTACATCTGGGCTGGATTACTGGAATTCTCTTTATTTTGGAGTCAGCCAGTCGTCCGTCTCGCGTGTCCGGTACGCTGCTGCTCATGTTCTGGTTGGAGCCACATCCTAGCTACCTTTCACTGTCTGCCTGTGGTTTTAGAGCTCATTTAAGATTCTGTTTTGAAATCTTTAAATAATCGTACCTTCATACCTGTCTGAGCTTCTCCCTAAACCCCAGCTTGGTGTCAGGTCAGCCTCTCTTGGACGTGCTGAGGTCAGGAAGAAGCTCAGACTGGAACGAGCGTTTTCACTATGTGCACCGAAGCTGTGGAACGTGTTACTGAGTGCAGCAGGGATCCTCACTGTCCTCATTTGGGGAAAAAAAAACAAAAAAACACATTTTTATAGTCAGGCCTTTGACACAGCATTTTTATTTTACACTGTTTTACTTTAGGTTTACACTTTTAGTTGTTTTTAATGTTTTGAGCTTTAAATGTACACCACCTTGTTCTGACTGTGGTTATCTGAAGGCGCCATATAAATTATCATGAATTAAAATGAATATGAATTTTTTTTGGATTTGTAAAGTTCAAAGTTAAACCTCGATCACCTTTAGCGTCTTTCTCTTGCAGTCGTTTCCATTTGTTTTTCCGTAACTCAGTTTTAAAACCTAAAGCGGTTAAGAGCACAACACTCGTCTTAATAGCTGTAAAATCTGAACACAACTTCCAGTTTAGCTCTCGTTGAAGCAGGTAAACAACACAATTCGTTTTGATCTGTTCACATTATATTTGTCTTTTGCTTTTTTATCTAAACACATTTGCAAATAAACGATAAGCTATGGGCTCCAATAAATTGTTGTAATTTATTTCAAACTCAGCAGGTTCAAAAGTTTTTAAACATAAGTGTTGACATAAATATTGAAGTACATTTTAGGATGGTAGTTGTTTTAGTTTTTCTGCAGTTTTATTTTTCAGGTTGTAAAGCTGAATCCATGGGTTTGAATGGATTTAACAGCACTCTCATGTGTGACAGGTGATTGAACAGCTGTACAGCTGTGTGTCTCTTCAACACCTGGACTTGTCTGACAACAACATTTCCACCATTGGAGATCTGACTAAACTGGCTGCATTAAAGGTCAGCGTTCAAACTGACACTCACGCTTACTTAAAACAACACACCGGCTGTGAAGATGTTTGGTTGGTGACTTTCCCCGTTGGTGCTGCAGACACTTCTGCTTCATGGAAACAGCATTACAACACTCCGCACTGTTCCCGCCCACCTGCCGGCGCACCTTTCCATTCTGTCGCTGGCAGAAAACGAGATCAGGGACCTGAATGAAGTAAGTCCTGGGTTTTGATACAGCTTTCCTTCCACAACGAAAGCATCTGAAAGTCATTTTTCTTCTGATTCGTGTTTAGGTGTCGTACCTGGCATCACTTCATGAGCTGGAGCAGCTGTCCATAATGAGCAACCCCTGCGTTATGGCGACTCCTTCCCTGCCAGGTTTTGATTATCGACCGTACATCATGAGCTGGTGTCTGAATCTGAAAGTCCTGGACGGCTATGTGGTGACTCAAAAAGAAGGGTGTGTACGCTCTAGATAAAAAAAAAAAAAGACATGTTTGAGTGTTTGAAATAATTAATTTGTACTATAAATATTTTTCTGATTCAGTCTGAAAGCTGAGTGGCTCTACAGTCAGGGTAAAGGTCGTTCATTTCGTCCAGGGCAGCACGTCCAGCTGAGTCAGTATTTGGCGACTGTTTGCCCTCTGACTGCATCACCAGCGCTGGAGACGGCAGAAAACGCCAAACTAGAGAAGATCCTCAGCAAGCAGAGGTGAGGATCTCTACTGTTGTTCATCATTCCCTCCATGCTCCTCCTACGAGCATCATATGTAACCATTCTGCATAAAAATATCTCTAAGACTGATGCTCTGGTCTTAGGTTTCATCAAAGACAGCTGTTAGAGGAGACCCAGGGAGGCTGCCTCAGTCCTCCACGTCCAACCCAGCTTGACGTGGAGAGGCACAGCCCTTCACATCCACTAGGGGGAGCTCAAGAGGAGAAAGAAGTCACCACACCAGGACCAGCTGATCCTCCATCAGTCCTGGAGAAGGGTGAGGGGGCTTTGCAGCTCTGTGTGCTAGTTGCTGCTTGTTTGGAAGGAAATGTGAAGTGGATTTTCCTCTTTGCCACCTTTCCTGCTTAGAACCAGTGGTGCAGTTCAACACCTGGGTGAGCTGTGACTCCGCTCATGCATCGCTGCCGGTGGTTCACAGCCAAAGGCTCGCAGAGGAACACATTTATTTGGAGGATGTGCAGACCGATGAGGACAAACTCAACAGCAGCATGCTGTCGTCTGAGTCCGTGTTTCTGCCCTTCACATCAGACACAGACCTGCACACGACCCACACCGACACCGAAGACGAGACTGAGACGTTTGAGCCCGATTCTCTGGCTCTGAAACGGCCGGCACAGCCTAAGACGCACAGGACGCGCCACCCGCCAACAGAGAAACCGGACCAGAAGACTATAGAGAAAGAAGCTGGCGCCATCACACCTGCACCGCCAGCCTTCGGAGCCGGAGCGCCACTCGATGGTCCTGAGGCGTCCACCGACAGAGCAGAAATAAAAGGAGAAGTGGGTTTGTTTTTGAGAAAAACGATGACAGAAGCAGACAAAGCAGCTGTTAAAATCCAGTCCTGGTGGAGAGGACAGCACACGCGATGTTGTCACCCCACTGCTAAAGAGGTGCGCGGTGAAATCCGCCTGCGGAGGATGCAAGATCACATCGTCTTTCTGACGGACAAATTAGAAAAGTAAGTGACTCAACAAGCGTCTGTCACACACATTCACCTCTTTGTTTGAGGTGGAAAGTTGTCCATGAGTGTTCATGCTGTGTTGTCGCAGTGTGCAGAAGCAGCTTGAAGACGAGAGGCTGCAGAGGCTGGTGCAAGAGGAGGCCATGAAGTTCCTCTGGAAAGAGGTTGGCAATTCCTTTCATAATTAAGTTCACCCTAAACCGGTGCGTTAGCTTTCCTAGAACAATAAAGATAACGTTTCAGAGACTGCAGTTTGTTCAGTAGGTCCGTAAAATGTTGTTTTTTAAAAAGTCCCACAAGCTTAAAGCCCCTCACATTACCAGTGCAACAAAAACAGCGAGCAAATAAGAGCTATCCAGCCTTACAGTTTTGAGCCAGATTCCAGCCCAAACAAAGACGGACATGGATCTAGTCGTCTGCAAATGATTGCATCAGAATGGAGCGGAACAGGGAGCATGTGTCCCGGGAAGTCTGTTTTCTACGTCGCAAATTAGCTTCTTTCAAATGGCACTTGTTTTGGTCAGCTCCCGATTCAAAGCAATTTGAATAAAGAAATACTCAATCGCAATTTTAATCTTAATTTTCTTTATATATGTCCTCCATCATTACAAAAATGCCACAAGAATGTGTTAAAAACACAAAAAATGCTGTTTTTTGTCAGAGTGGGTCTTAAAACTGTTTATACCACAATCTAGGTCAATACAAGATTCTGATTGGCTGCTGGGTGTGGATTGAAAAGTGATAATCCAGAGTGATAATGCAAACCTAAAAAAGAAGTTCCGGTCACATTGCCTAAATGTTCTATATCACTGCTCTGGCTTCTTTAAAAAAAACTTTAGCTTCATCATCTGGACAAATTAAGCGATTAGAGGTGAACTTTCTCTCTGAACTGATGCCTTATTTACAATCAGCATATATATCGCTTTCCTTTCCTGCTGCAGTCGAGGTCAGTGCTGGCTAAGCTGTGTGTTGTTGTGTTGTTGTTGTGTGTTGTTGATTTCATGAAGTTAAACTCTAATTGAAATGAGCGTTTTGCTATTTCTGAATCCACTGTCTTCTGAAGATAAAAATGTTGATGGTTTATCAAAAAAATAAATGTAAATAATTTTTTTTGGTTAAAAAAATGTTCCGATGCAATGCATTGTGGTCTATATTCGCCAATCTAGTGAGCATCGAAGCCCACTGGTTTTTTGCATTTTGAATAATGTTTTGCATTGATGCAAACAGGTTTTTGCAGAGACTTCTGGGAAATTTCCAGGGCACTTGATTTGGGAACTGTAGATTTGGACAGCTCTACAAAATGGCAAACGCCCTATATAGTGCACTATATAGGGGTTATGGTGGGAATTCGGACATAGCGAAAGTGTTTTTAGCAAGAAAAATCGAAGAAAACCTCCCAAAAGAGAACCATTCTTAACTACAATAAGTTTGATTTTTCCTTCATGTATTCTGAAACTGCAAAAGACTAAAGACCACTAGCATGTGTTTGCTGAATAAACCTCTCTTCCTCTTCATAGAAGTAGTGATTCTTGTTGCTTGTTTTCTGTGCAGCTGCAGGCCGTGCAGCAGTGGAAGCAGTCTGTGGAGCAGCAGCTGGCAGCCGTTCAACCAGCCACACCTCAGATCACACCTCCTGCTCCGCTCTGCAGTGCAGCTCCCCCCGTTGTTCCCAAAAGCCCAAACCCCCCCGGCGCAGAGGCATCCTTCCCAGATTCAGGCTTCCAATCCACCCTGGATCAGCAGTGGGGGCAGGAGGACAGCTTCCTGAGCAGCGGCACGGCCGACTCTCTGAAGACAGTGCGAGCGCTGAGCCCTGCGGGCGGCGGCGTGGACAGCACGGACTGCAGCCTGCTGGAGCAGTACCTGTCCTCTGTGCAGCAGAGGGAGGAGGAGGCGGAGGAGGAGAGGAGCGAGAAAACTGAAACACCACCGGCTTCCTCCCCTGGGTCACCCAGCAGGGCAGCGCCCACAACCCACCTTCCCACAAAGAGGGAAACAACCCCCCCAGCTCAGGCTGAGAGCTCTGATTCAGTGAGAGATCCGAACATGCTGGAGGAAAGCCCATCTGACAAAGAACTACTTTGTACCGAGCCAGAACGAGTGAACCAGTGAATGTAAATCTTTTATACCTCCTGAAATGTAAACATTATCTTTGCTGTAAATGCAATAAAGTGTTTTGTTATTAATAACTACTGTAACAGATGCAGGTTGAAGCTTCAACCAATAAAACAGGATTTTTGTAAGTTTGATTTATTTCAATGAGCAGAGATCACAGATACAGTACAGACCAAAGGTTGGACACATTTTCTCATTCAAAGAGTTTTCTTTATTTTTATGACTATGAATATTGTAGATTCATGCTGAAGGCTTCAAAACTATGAATTAGCACATGTGGAATTATATACATAACAAAATAGTGTGAAACAACTGAAAATATGTCATATTCTAGGTTCTTCATAGTAGCTACTTTTTGCTTTGATTACTGCTTTGCATTCTCTTGATGAGCTTCTAGAGGTAGTTACCTGAAATGTTTTTCACTTCACAGGTGTGCCCTGTCAGCTTTAACAAGTGAGATTTCTTACCTTATAAATGGGGTTGGGACCATCAGTTGTGTTGTGCAGAAGTCAGGTGGATACACAGCTGATAGTCCTACTGATTAGTCTGTAAGAATTTGTATTATGTTTGAGCTAAACAACACAAGGAATGGACATTAGACCAGTGGAAATCTGGGCTTTGGTCTGATGAGTCCAAATTGGAGATTTTTAGTTCCAACCAGTGTGTCTTTGTGCGACGCAGAAAAGGTGAACGGATGGACTCTACATGCCTGGTTCCCACCGTGAAGCATGGAGGAGGAGGTGTGATGGTGTGTTGGTGCTTTGCTGGTGACACTGTTGGGGATTTATTCCAGATTGAAGGCATACTGAACCAGCATGGATACCACAGCATCTTGCAGCAGCCTGCTATTTCCATCCGGTCTGCGTTTAGCTGGACCATCATTTATTTTTCAACAGGACAATGAAACACACTTCCAGGCTGTGTAAGGGCTATTTACTAAGAAGGAGAGTGATGGTGTTCTGCAACAGATGACCTGGCCTCCACAGTCACCAGACCTGAACCCAATCCAGATGGTTTGGGGTGAGCTGGACCGCAGAGTGAAGGCAAAAGGGCCAACAAGTGCTAAGCATCTCTGGGAACTCTTTCAAGACTGTTGGAAGACCATTTCAGGTGACTACCTCTAGAAGATCATCAAGAGAATGCCAAGAGTGTGCAAAGCAGTAATCAAAGCAAAAGGTGGCTACTTTGAAGAACCTGGAATATGAGATATTTTCAGTTGTTTCACACTTTTTTGTTATGTATGTATTCACAGTTTTGATGCCTTCAGTGTGAATCTACAATTTTCATAGTCATGAAAATAAAAGAAAACTCTTCAAATGAGAAGGTGTGTCCAAACTTTTGGTCTGTACTGTATGCGGAACGGCAATGCAGCAGTTATGGAATACCAAAGAATTTGTGTATGCATCTCGCAAAAATCATGCACAATTGCATAAGAATGACACAATAATTGCACATAAACTAAGTAAAATACGCCTAAACTGCGTAATTCTCAACCGAGGAAAATTTTTGAACAGCTCAAAATCAAATTCACGTAAAGAAACTGAAGCCTAAACCCTCGACGGACATCTGTGCCTGATCGACAAATGGTGGAAGCAAGCTACACTTATTTGTATATCACGCACGTAACACAAAATACCAAAATTTTATGTGTGGACAATGAGCAACATGTAGTGGCTGTGTGACACGGCCTTTATGTGTCACATATTTTCAGTTGTTTCACACTTTTTTTGAAGTGTATATACAGTCAGGACCATAAATATTTGGACAGAGACACATTCTTTCTAATTTAGTTTCTGTACATTACCACAGTGAATTTTAAATGAAACAACTCAGATGTCATTGAAGTGCAGACTTTCAGCTTTTATTCCATGGGTTGAACAAAAAGATTGCATAAAAATGTGAAAAACGAAAACATTTTTTAAACACAATCCCTTCGTTTCATGGGCTTGTAAGTAATTGGACAAATGAAATAACTGAAAACAAAATGGTCATTACTAATATTTGGTTGAAAACCCTTTGTTAGCAATGACAGCCTGGAGTCTTGAACTCATGGACATCACCAGATGCTGGCTTTTCTCCTTCTGAATGCTCTGCCAGGCCTTTACTGCAGCGGCTTGTGTTGCTGTTTGTTTGTGGGCCACAATCCCTTCGTTTCATGGGCTCGTAAGTATTTGGAGAATTGACTTCCATGCTATTGCATGGGCAGGTGTCATTATGAGTGAAGCAGATAAAAGGCCTGGAGTTGATCAGAGGACTTCTGATTGCATTTTGAAGATTTTCCTGTGAACAGGCAACATGCGGTCAAAGGAGCTCTCAATGCAGGTGAAAGGAGCCATCATTAAGCTCAGAAAACAGAAAAAAAACCATGCCAGAAATTGCTACAGTAATAGGAGTGACGAAATCAACAGTGTGGTACATCCTGAGAAAGAAATAAAGCACTGGTGAACTCAGTGGACGTCCACGGAAGACAACAGTGGTGGATGATCGCAGAATCATTTCCATGGTGAAGAGGAACCCGTTCACAACAGCCAACCCAGTGAACAACACTCTCCAGGAGGTAGGCGTATCAATATCCAAGTCTACCATAAAAAGAAGACTGCATGAAAGTAGATGCAAGCCACTTATAAGCCTCAAGAATAGGAAGGCTAGATTGGACTTTGCTAAAAAGCATCTAAAAAAAGCCAGCACAGTTCTGGAAAAACCTTCTTTGGACAGATGAACCAAAATCAACCTCTACCAGAATGATGGCAAGAGAAAAGTATGAAGAAGCTCATGATCCAAAGCACACTACATCATCAGTAAAACACTGTGGAGGCAGTGTGATGGCCTGGGCGTGCATGGCTGCTAGTGGCACTGGGACACTAGTGTTTATTGATGATGTGACACAGGACAGAAGCAGCCCAATGAATTCTGAGGTGTTCAGAGACATACTGTCTGCACAGATCCAGTTGAATGCAGCCAAACTGATTGGGCGGAGTTTCATAATACAGATGGACAATGACCCAAAACATATAGCCAAAGCAACTCAGGAGTTTATTAAAGCAAAGAAGTGGAATATTCTTGAATGGCCAGGTCAGTCACCTGATCTTAACCCAATTGAGCAGCATTTCACTTGTTGAAGACTAAACTTCAGACAGAAAGGCCCACAAACAAACAGCAACAGAAAGCCGCTGCAGTAAAGGCCTGGCAGAGCATTCAGAAGGAGAAAACCCAGCATTTGGTGATGTCCATGAGTTCAAGACTTCAGGCTGTCATTGCCAACAAAGGGTTTTCAACCAAATATTAGTAATGACCATTTTGTTTTCAGTTATTTCATTTGTCCAATTACTTACCAGCCCATGAAACGAAGGGATTGTGTTTAAAAAATGCTTTCGTTTTTCACATTTTTAGGCAATCTTTTTGTTCAACCCATGGAAGACAAGCTGAAAGTCTGCACTTCAATGGCATCTGAGTTGTTTCATTTAAAATTCCCTGTGGTAATGTACATAAACAAAATTAGAAAGAATGTGTCTCTGTCCAAATATTTATGGTCCTGACTGTAATTCCACATGTGTTAATTCATAGTTTTGATGCCTTTAGTGTGAATCTACAATTTTCATAGTCATGAAAATAAAGAAAACTCTTTGAATGAGAAGTTGTGTCCAAACTTTTGGACTGTGCTGTGTATTAATAAATATCTAGCTCTGATGTAGAAACAAGTCCATAAATATCTGGCGGTTAGGCTCTGGGCCCAGCAGCCCAAACTTCCTTTAACCCTTGTGCTATCTTAAATGACCCCACCCTTACATTGACGTGTTCTCCCTACCATGACAAAGGTGGATAAAGGTGGAAAGATTTCATGTAATCCATGGACACCAGTGAAGATCACAAATCAAAGAAGAAAAAAGGTTCAGAGCACTGTCTAGTGGGTCTAGATGACCCAACTCCCAATGTTAAAGTGCCTAGGACAGCAGAAATGTTCTTCGTTGAATTTGCACCAAAACTTCACCTTTTTGTGAATCTTTGAGTCTGAGGCTGTGAAACCACAGACACAATGGAGGGAACTGCATGATTGCAGAGGAACAGTTTCAGTAGTTTATTATAAAGCAGCAGTACTCTAACTCGCTACAGTGAGTTACTTTTTTTATTTTTATTATTATTTACTGAACAAAGGCACAATAACATCGGAATATTGCCTGAAAAGGGATAATTATCGCTTGCCATTATCAAGATTTTTGCTGGAAAGTCTTGATTAAGAAAGTGTCAGTAAATGCAAAAACTAACATGTCAGCCGAATGGAGCCATCTAATATTTTAGAGGCAGAAAATGAAGTTTTTTTTTTCCAAATTTAAAATCAGCAGTGATTTGAGGATTCATTAGAACAAATCCATTAATAACTTTAAGTTCCACTTTGATCATCTTTGAATCTGTTGTCAAAGCATTCCCAGTGGTCTTTTAATTATGAATATGCTGTTTTAGCCATAATCTAAAAAATCTTTGTTGTTTTCTAGTACATCGTTTCTGCAGAGCGACAGGAGTTCATTAGAAATTCACCTCTGAGTTGTAGGTGGGACCATTACCATGGAGCAACCCCGCTCCTCATCCCCTCCGTGTTATTGAGAGCTCTCTGTTTACACCCCCAAAGTAACAGTATTGATGCAACAAAAAGGGCGAGCAATATTGGATTTATGCAGCTGTGCAGTTTCGATCCAGATTCCAGCTCAGATAAGACAAATAAAGATGTTTATGGATGTATTTGTCTAAAACTAGAGCCAAACGTCCTGTTTTTTTAATCTGCTCCTGATTTTTTTAGTAAAGAAATACTCAGAAAAGCAATTTTAAGCTTAAATTTCTTTATATGTCTCCCCCATCAACAGAAAAGGCCACCAGAACATGTTAAAAACACCAAAAACAGAATTTTTATGGCAGTGGGTCTTAACCATACATTCTGATACCACCGTGTGTTTTATTTTCAACAAGTTGGTCGTGTGTCCGTAAATGTTGCTTTTTATCCCCATGATGGTCCAATATCTGCAAATATCCAAATTTGCTCTTCCATTGATTCGACTGAATAAATATTAGGTTGTTTATCTGAAGTCATTTACCTAAAATGTTAATAAACAATTGTCAAAAATCGCCGTTTTAGCTCCACCTTTACAAAACGATCATATATTTCTCAACATAATTTAAAGCACAGTTTAATGAAATGAAAGAGCTCCAAAACCATCGACATGAGTGAAAACATCAAGAGTGAAAATTTCGTGAATAGTTCAACCTCATCCTGAAAATGTCACGCGCTCAAAATAGTAGAGCAGCAGAAATCCGAGGAGAATCCGAGGAGTCCGTTAAAGCTGCAGATGTTTTTCAGAGCCACGCGCTCACGTAAGTCTATGGGAATCCGGCTTTTTGGGACCGGCGGGTAATTCCTATTTGGAACGCGAGGGGGAGGGTTTGCTCGGTCCAATTGGTCCAGTTCTCATTTATTGTCAGTCAATGGTCGATCGGAGCTCCTCTCCCGGGTGGCTTCGGCCTCCGCCGCGCGCCCGCCGCAACGCGCCGGAGGTTTGTTAGCCAAAAGAAACCGCACAGCTTCGCGGTTTTGTGCGTGCAGACATTAGTGAGTGACTGTTATTTTATTTTTATACCTGTTCAAAATGGAGACATGTGTCTGAAAGCCCGGAGCAGCTCCCCACAAAGGGACCGTCTTTGAGGCTTGGGAAAGCGGTTCTGGAGGGACGGAATGACTCTCAGACAGTAAGAGATGCCGATTGTTGCGGGTTCGATTCTCTCGGCCCGAACTGTTTTGCTGTGCGTGTCCTTTGGCAAGGGCAAGAGACATGATTGGCAGAGAACTGAGACAAATTAAAAGCCACTCACTGCTTAATAGCTGCGGTTGAAAGGAACTGAACATCAGACAGAAACAATTACTTCTGCCGTCTTTGAGGCTCTATTATAAACGATCAGCATCCGCCATGTTTTTGATGAATGCATCCCCCTAACGGGGCACACTCATTGAAATGCCATGTAGTCTGCCTTAAACGGTTTTATGAGCTGTTTGTTAGCAAATCTAGCCACAATATTGAGTAAGATCAAATTTTTTTTATTGTGTTGCCCCAATCTTAAAAGGAACAATTAAGTCATACACACAATTTATTGTAACCTCCTGTAACAATTTATCATAACCTCATATAACAATTTATTATAACCTCATGTAACAATTTATTTTAACCACATGTAACAATTCATTATAACCTCCTGTAGCAATTTATTATAACCTCATGTAACACTTTATTATAACCTCCTGTAGCAATTCATTATAACCTCCTGTAACAATTCATTATAACCTTCTGTAACAATTAATTACAACTTCCTGTAACAATTCATTATAACCTGTAACAATTCATTATAACCTCCTGTAACAATTTATTATAACCTCATGTAACAATTCATTATAACCTCATGTAACAATTTATTATAGCCTCCAGTAACAATTCATTATAACCTCCTGTAGCAATTCATTATAACCTCCTGTAACAATTCAGTATAACCTGTAACAATTCATTATAACCTCCTGTAACAATTCATTATAACCTGTAACAATTTATTATAACCTTATGTAACAATTCATTATAACCTCCTGTAGCAATTCATTATAGCCTCCTGTAACAATTCATTATAGCCTCCTGTAACAATTCATTATAACCTCCTGTAACAATTCATTATAACCTCATGTAACAATTTATTATAGCCTCCTGCAACAATTCATTATAACCTCCTGTAGCAATTCATTATAACCTCCTGTAACAATTCATTATAACCTCATGTAACAATTTATTATAACCTCCTGTAACAATTTATTATAACATCATGTAACAATTTATTATAACCTCCTGTAACAATTCATTATAACCGAATGTAACAATTAAAACCTCCTGTAACAATTCATTATAACCTTCTGTAACAATTAATTATAACCTCCTGTAACAATTCATTATAACCTCATGTAACAATTTATTATAGTCTCCTGTAACAATTCATTATAACCTCATGTAACAATTTATTATAACCTCCTGTAACAATTCATTATAACCTCATGTAACAATTTATTTTAACCTCATGTAACAATTCATTATAACCTCATGTAACAATTTATTATAACCTCCTGTAACAATTTATTATAACCTCATGTAACAATTTATTATAACCTCCTGTAACAATTCATTATAACCGAATGTAACAATTAGAACCTCCTGTAACAATTCATTATAACCTTCTGTAACAATTAATTATAACCTCCTGTAACAATTCATTATAACCTCATGTAACAATTTATTATAGTCTCCTGTAACAATTCATTATAGCCTCCTGTAACAATTCAGTATAACCTCCTGTAACAATTCATTATAACCTCCTGTAACAATTCATTATAACCTCATGTAACAATTTATTATAACCTCCTGTAACAATTTATTATAACCTCATGTAACAATTTATTATAACCTCCTGTAACAATTCATTATAACCGAATGTAACAATTAAAACCTCCTGTAACAATTCATTATAACCGAATGTAACAATTAATTATAACCTCCTGTAACAATTCATTATAACCTCATGTAACAATTTATTATAGTCTCCTGTAACAATTCATTATAACCTCATGTAACAATTTATTATAACCTCCTGTAACAATTCATTATAACCTCATGTAACAATTTATTTTAACCTCATGTAACAATTCATTATAACCTCCTGTAATAATTTATTATAACCTCATGTAACAATTTATTATAGCCTCCTGTAACAATTCATTATAACCTCATGTAACAATTTATTAGAACCTCCTGTAACAATTTATTATAACCTCCTGTTACAATTTACTATAACCTCATGTAACAATAGCACAAAGGAAGGCATCATTTAAAAGCTGAGTGGATTATATCTGCACCAAGAGTACCCAAACTTCTTGGGCTTATTTAGATGATTCCTAAAAAAAACAAAAAAACATCACTAATTAGGTTTTTTTCCCCCTTCTTTCCATTTCTGATCAGATTTTTGAGGAACTAAACATGGCTGTGATGTGACATCTGTTGCAGAGGAAGGGAAAAAGACAATGAGGGATGGAAGTGGGCCACCATGTGCCGAATCTTACCCAAATATGGCCTCGTCTTCTTCTTACTTGCACTTTTTGGGTTCATATTCCTGCTGCGCAACATCAGCCATGTAGAGGTAAGAGGAGCGTCCCTCGAGGCCTTCCGCTCATTTCATGACTACCAATCCGTTGCTCTCTCTAGGTGGAGCTAAGCAACACCTTTGACCATGGTAACTATAGTTAGTAAGGCTGAAAATAAAGGAACTCATCCAATCAAAAAGATTTACTAAAAATCTGCATTATCATTTCTCTAAGTCCCTCTATGATCATTTATTTTCAAAGGGTTCCAAGTGGTCTTTTACATTTTTTCTCAAATGCAAAAACACATTTCACAAACGTGTCCTCCATGTTCCCCAATGTCTAAACACAACACCCTCTTCTAAAGCTACATAAACACAACCACACCTTCTCACTTCAGAACTCAAACTTTCACAGCAGAAGTGCAGCTCAAAACTGTAAACACTAAACACATCATTACACACTACAGCAAAACTATTGAAAACACAATGCTCAATTTGTGAGTTTTTTTTTTCACAACTGCCAATGCATATTTTTAGAAACTTTACAGTAGTGGATGTTCTTAGATCTCTGCAGAGGATTAGGCATTTAGATTTGTGAGTTTCATATGAAGAATATAAATCTATAGTGAGTTCTGCATGTACACTACTGTAACTACAACTCAATGGAAAAACAGAATCTATTGCGCACCATACTCGTGAAAAGACTATCAGAGTGTAAAGTTATTTTATTTACTTTTTTTACACCACACATACACACCACAATCACTGTGTGGCATCATTTAGTGTGTGGGTGTCTGTCATAAACCTTCCATGTCCAAGATGAGAAGAACTCCTCTATAGGGTTCAGGAAAGGGGAGTAGGGTGGCAGACAGACGTGTTAGTGGTTAAAGTGGTTACTGTTGGTGGTGAACCACTCTCTGATTTGGTTTGTTCTGTGGATTCTTAAATTGTCCCAAAGGATCACATAAATGTGATGTGATGGCCCAGGATGTTGTTGTTGGTGGTCCAGGAGGATGTTTTTAGCTCCTCTAGAAAGCTGAGGAGACGTTGGGTGTTGTAAGACCCAAGGACAGCATGCCGGTGGACAAGCCCCTCCAAACCCATGGCCGCACAAAGAGTAATATTACCCCCCCGTTGGCCAGGAACCTCAGTGATGGCTCTTTGGCCAAGGATGTTACGCCCTCTTTGCCTTCGTTTCTGCAGGTTGAATGTCCTGATAGTGGTGGCCACAGTGAATCTACTCAGATTTGGACGGACTCTTAGTCCACTGCAGCCATTGTCATTCAAAAGACAATGACATGGTCAATGACTGTTGATCACATCTCATCCATAATGATGGTGCAAGGTTGTCTTGCTCTCCTTCCTGGACGTCCTCCTCTCTCTTGTTGGCCAGCTCTTCTTCCTCCTCTGATTTGAACTCCTCTTCCTCGTTGGCCTGCTCCTCTTCCTCCATGGCCAGCTCTTCTCCCTCTTCTGACTCGAATTCCTCTTCCCCTGACTCTGCCTTCATCCATTGTGTTTTTCTTCAGCAAACTGTCCACTCTGAACTTGCTTTTATACATGTGGTCACAGCATTAGCAACATGTGTCTTCAATTTTGAGTCGCTGTGTAATGAATGACGTAATGAATAATGTAATGAATAATGTAATGAATAAAGAGGAATTCGAGTCTTTAGAGGAGGAAGAAGAGATGGCCATGGAGGAAGAGGAGCAGGCCAATGATGAAGAGAAGTTCCAATCAGAGGAGGAAGAAGAGCAGGACAACGAAGAAGAGGAGGAGGTCCAGGAGGGAGAAGAGCTGGCCACGGAAAGAGAGGAGCAGGCCAATGAGGAAGAGGAGTTCAAATCAGGGGAGGGAGAAGAGCTGGCCATGGAGGAAGAGGAGCAGGCCAATGAGGGAGAGGAGGAGGTCCAGGAGGGAGAGCAAGACAACCTCGCACCATAATTATGGATGAGATGTGAGCAACAGTCATTGACCATGTCATGACAATGGCTGAAGCGGGAATACAGTTTTTCTCAAATGCTAAAACACAAAAGCCAATCCCCTAAACCGGGGGTCGGCAACCCGCGGCTCAGGAGCCTCATGTGGCTCTTTAGCGCTGCCCTAGTGGCTCCCTGGAGCATTTTCAAAAATGTTTGAAAATGTAAAAAGATGGGGGAGATAAATATATTTTTTGTGTTAATATGGTTTCTGTAGGAGGAAAAACAAGACACAATCATTCTTAACATTTCCCAATGCTGTAAGAATGTGTAGAATAAATATTGTAACGCCCAGCAGATACGTCACTTGCAGCGGGAAATACGGGAGCCAAGCTGTCAACAAGTAGAGCTGTCTATCAACTGGCTGCGCTGGAGAACTGTCCGTGTCCCATACTCCGCACGCCTTCAAACAGTCTCAGAGAGAGGTAGGCAGTAAGAGCAGCTGAGAAAGTATTCCCCTTCGTAGCATAACAAGCCCATTATTTTTGAACACACACCACATTGAACATTGCACACTAGTCATCAACCTCTCCCCCTTCCACACTCATGGTGCAACATCAAGAAACAACATAACAGGAAGAATGAACTAAGGTGGAACAAAAAAATTCCATATGAAAAGAAACCTGGGCAAACAGAAACGCTAATGCTGAGCCCTAATTAGATCAGGAGACCACATCCCACAATCCCTTGCTGCTAACAGACCTAAAATGCACATGACCGCCACTACAATTAAGTCTCAACATTTCTGTCAACGAAAATTTGCGTCATACCCTGCGACACACGTTTCTACCAGCAGGGCTTTGTTTTTTTTTTTTACTTTTAGCGGACCGCTAGGCAGGTGGCTGATGTAAATGATCCATCGTCAGTTCCGTGCATTGCCTGATGAAGTTGAAAGGAAATATTTTGATCTCCTGCTACACAACAAAGTCCGATGGCTGTCCAGGGGTGACGTTTTGCGTCACTTTGTCGTCTGTTTAGAACACGTGAAAACATTCCTGAAAAGCAAAGGCCTGAAGTTGAACTACCCGCAACTGGAAGATTATACTGAGTGACTTGAAAAGCTGCACTTTTTGGTGAATATGACTGTGACAAGCCACCCAAACGAGCTTGATGAAAGTCTCCATGCCCGCAAATGCTTGAAGCTATTCTGTCATTCGAGCGCAAGCTGACTGTCATGGGGCATGCACGTTCCATTTTATTGTTTTGTGTTCGAATCCTCAAAATAAAAATGACATCAAAAATCGGATTTCTATATTACATTTCTTTAATTTCATCAAAGCAATGAAACATAATTCATTGACATAGAAATGAAGTTAAACTTTCACAACAGAGCAGTCACGTTACGCGTCGTTCTCCGCAGAATGCACTGCAGGGCAAATAAACATTTAATCATTAATGCTCATTATGTATTTGTAACAACTTAGTCATTTTGATAGCAGGCTAATATAGCTAATATAGATACATATTGCATGTGTTGCCTTCATTATAAGGCTTAAATAGGGATTTTAATATTTTGCGGCTCCAGAGATGTTTGTTTTTTGTTTTTTTATGTCCAATTTGGCTCTTTCAACATTTTGGGTTGCCAACCCCTGCCCTAAACCAAATGACCAGTTGTCTAAACACGTTTACTAAATCTAGCCATCATTTTTCAGTATCATAAACACATTTCACATAAAGACCCAATTCACAAAACACAATCCTCCATTCTCATAAATCTAAACACATTTTTCTTTGCTTCGTTCATTACACACAGCGACTCAAAATTGAAGACACATGTTGCTAATGCTGTGACCACATGTATAAAAGCAAGTTTAGAGTGGACAGTTTGCTGAAGAAAAACACAATGGATGAAGGCAGAGTCAGGGGAAGAGGAATTCGAGTCAGAGGAGGAAGAAGAGCTGGCCAATGAGGAAGAGGAGTTCAAATCAGAGGAAGAGTACAGAGGAGGAGACCAACAAGAGAGAGGAGGAGGTCCAGGAGGGAGATCAACACAGCCTCACACCATAATTCTGGATGAGATGTGATCAACAGTCATTGACCATGTCATTGTCCTTTGTATGACAATGGCTGCAGCGGACTAAGTCCGTCCAAATCTGAGTAGATTCACTGTGGCCACCTCCATCAGGACATTCAGACAACACAACAGGTATTGTACTCTATTGCTTTCTTTGTAACAATACAATTTTACAAGCTTTTGAAAGTAGTCTATTGGTTTCAAATCAGTTGTTACTGTGTTGTAAAACACGTCAATAGACAACACATGTTTCTGTAGAGTTGAAAGAATGCCACGTAGAGGTGGGCGGGTTGCCATTTTTCCAACGGCACAAGAAACCTTCCTTGTGGGTATGGTTCATGAGAAAACCTTCATCAGGGAATAAAGTAAAAAAAAAAAAAAAACGTCTCACCCTGATTATGTTTTCAAGAGTACTGTTGTGGTCAATAGGTTCTGTTTTTCCATTGAGTTGTAGTTACAGTAGTGCAGTGTTTTTCAACCTTTTCTGAGCCACGGCACACTTTAACCTTAAAAAAAATCCCGCGGCACACCAGCATCCAAAAATTTAAAAAAAAGAAGGATAAACTCATAGTCTGTATTGATCTACAGCCCCTCCACAATCTCACATGCATTTTGAGATAATTCTTGCAGAAAAAGCTGGAAACTGCAGCTTTTTTTCCCTAAAAGATTCAATAAAAGTTAAGTTAGAAGATTTAAAAATAGTTTGATGCGTGTTCGTTGGTTTCAACACGTTTAACAACAGATCTCCGTATGCGCTGTCACTCTCACAACCCAATGCATCATGGGAGATGTAGTGCATAAAACGGCCGGAGATCGGTTTTCGGAGCTTCATTGTTTTGTTCACTTGTTGATACCGGATTCTGTGGAAAGCAACAGCGCAAAAGACGAGCTTTAGCTGGTATTTTTGTTAGAACTGAGCGACTTTACGAGCTAAATCGGGACAAGGAAGTGAAGACTTTAACCACTTCTGATTGGTCAGACTGATGACATGTGATTAGGCCCCTGAAGAATGATTGGTGGAGACAGTCAAAGGAACGGGACTTTTCCCAAACACAGCCGGAGCTGCAGCTGAATCGTGGTACTGTCATTCTTATCAAAATGTCTTTAATAAAATAAAATAAACGCAAAGAAAAAGTATTTTACGATCTTTTATATTCCTAACTCCTCAGTGTTTTATCAGGGCCTGTTTGGATGAACACAGAGCTGAAATCCTGGAGATGGAAAATATTTTTAGATCAGTTAATGAGGGCGATTTTCCACGGCACACTTGACCATCTCCCACGGCACACTAGTGTGCCGCGGCACACTGGTTGAAAAACACTGCAGTAGTGTACATGCAGAACTCACTATAGATTTATACTCTTCACATGAAACTCACAAATCTAAATGCCTAATCCTCTGCAGAGATCTAAGAACATCCATTCCTGTGAAGTTTCTAAAAATATGCATTGGCAGTTGTGAAAAAAAGAAACCTTCTCACAAATTGAGCATTGTGTTTTCAGTAGTTTTGCTGTAGTGTGTAATGATGTGTTTAGTGTTTACAGCAGGGGTCGGGAACCTTTTTGGCCAAGAGAGCCATAAACGCCACATATTTTTAATGTAATTTCGAAAGAGCCATACAATAATGTAGTGTCCCTTTCCCACACTGAGGCTCGGAGACTTAACCTCTTAAGGTTCTTCATTCTGGTTACTGTAGACCGCAACGAACGCCGTACAATTAATTCAGCAACTCCTGAATCTCTCCCGCCGAAGCGAGAGCGCTTCACCCAACTTTATATTCGCTCACTGCCGCGTCAGCCCTCCCATTTCCCTTATTCGGCCCACGGCTGAACCCTATTGGTCCTAACTATCTAACAACCGCCTGAGCGACAGAACTGAGAGCCAATCAGATCTCTGCTTGATGCGTTCAATGAACTCCAGAACTTATAACGCGGCCCAACAGCCACCCAGTCCAGACAATATGTTTAAAACTAAATATACAAATGAATGTGTGCATTTGATGTAATTTCAACATTTTTAAAGTACAATAAGTCTGTGGATTCTTTTTAATAACATTGTTATGCTGTTGCTAATAAATGATGAGTATTTCTTACCATTATTACGACTTCTGGTGCTGCATGGTTTTGCTGATCATGGTCTAGTCTGGTTGACACGTGGTGAGTTTCTGCTTCATGCAGGCGTTGAGACTTTAAACGTGATCTTAGGTTGGTCTGAATGTTCTGTAGATGTGAGACAGACTGATTGCATGCAGACATGGAGCCAAACACACACTCACACGCTGCAGTGAGTGACGGGCAGCGGGTTTTACGTTTTTACAATCCCTTCGCGATTCACCTTACTCGCCGTGCCCCCCACCCTCTGCTTTCTTCCTCTAACATCCCGTCCCCGCAACTGCGCGCTCTTTCTCAGAGACGGGAGCGCGCAGTTTTAGGCACGGCAATTCACAGGTTTCCGGGTGGTACAAACTCTGTGTAATAAAGATAATAGTAAAGTGATAGCGCTGGCGTAGATTTTGTTCTCCAAGCACCGCTACTACTGCGCGCCTCTGGCATCGCATCGCGCCAGACAAGGACTGATCTAATGAAAAAAAAAAGTATAATTAAAGATTTGTCTGCGAGCCACATGTGACCATCTAAAGAGCCATATATGGCTCGCGAGCCATAGGTTCCCGACCCCTGGTTTACAGTTTTGAGTTCCTCTTCTGCTGTGAAAGTTTGAGTTCTGAAGTGAGAAGGTGTGGTTGTGTCTATGTAGCTTTAGAAGAGGGTGTTGTGTTTAGACATTGGGGAACATGGAGGACACGTTTGTGAAATGTGTGTTTTAGCTTTTGAGAAAAAGTGTAAAAAGAAATCTGCTGAAATTCTTCTGACTGTTTTCAGAAACACTTTCTTTTTTAAATGGATACTTGTTCCTAACTGGCAATGGGGAGCTTTTGGTTTACAGTTATGTTTATATTCAATAAATGGTCTGAATGCTTATTTATATGAAAATTTTAACATGATACTTGTTCCTATGAGATCCTTTGCTGTATGTTAAAAAGGTCAAGTACAGTGTGATAGTCCAGAAAAAAAAAGAGTTGTGCATTTCTAATAAAGAAACAAAAAGGAAATCTAGGGCTGCACGGTGGCGCAGTGGTTGGTGCTCTTGCCTCACAGCAAGAAGGTTCAAGTCCCGGCTGGGGGGCTTGAAGCAGAACACCAATGGGGGACCTTTCTGTGTAGAGTTTGCATGTTCTCCCCGTGCATGCGTGGGTTTTCTCCGGGGACTCCGGCTTCCTCCCACCGTCCAAAAACATGCTTCATAGGTTAATTGGTCAACCTAAATTATCCAGACTGGCGAACTGTACAGGATGTCCCCTGTCTACGCCCAAAAGTGGCCGGGATATCCCCGTGACCCCGAAAGGGAAAAAACGGATTAGAAAATGAATGAATGCAGGAAATCTTAACTTTGTGTGACAGTAGAAAATATCAGCCCATCCTTATACATTTCTAGTAAACTTCTGCCACTCTGCAGAAACTATGTCCTACCAAACAACACAAGTTTTTTTTAATTTTTTCTAAAAACATCCTAATCATAATTAAAAGACCACTGGTAACGCTCCCAAAAGAGATAAAAAAAGATGACCAGAGCTGGACTTTAAAGTGTCGGTGCTTCCAGTTTTCACAAAGCTGAATTTAGACAGAATTTGTTTACATTTTGACAGACTTGGGAACGTTTCAACAGAAATGTTTAGGCCGGACTCCTCTCCTTTCCATTTTGTGCCGTTCTGACCATCCTTTCCTCTTCAGACGTGGAACTGTCAGACCTTTTCGACCTTGTACCAGCTGCAGAACAAGATCCACTCATCCTTCGTCTCAGTCAGCCTTCCTGCCTTTCACCACAACAGCACCTTCTGTGTCCAACTGGGTCAGAAAGCCTCCCCTGAGGATGAGCTGGAGGAGCGCTTCCTGTTGGACTCCATCGCCTGGCCCAGCCCTCCACCTGCTGCTGCAACCCCCAGAATCCGGCAGACGAGCGACCCGGTCCACAGCTTCTTCAACATCCTGCCCTCTAGAGAAGGAAGAGGTTGGCACGTGGGCGACCAGCTGGAGGTCCTGGTCCAGATCCGAGACTTTCAGGGTCATCCCAAGCACTATGGCGGGGATTTCCTCCTCGCTAGGCTGCACTCTCCTGAGCTTGGGGCGGGCGTTGCGGGGGCAGTGCTAGACCACAGGAACGGGTTTTACTCGGCTTTGTTTCCGCTGCTGTGGGAGGGACCAGCGCAGGTGGAGGTAACGCTGGTGCACCCCAGCGAAGCCGTCGCTGTGCTCCAGCGGCTCAGAGAGGAACGGCCCGACCGTGTCTTCTTCAAGAGCCTGTTCCGCCTGGGATTCCTGTCCGAAACCACTGTCTGCAACATGTGCCTGCCGTCGGACGAGCAGCAGCCGCTGTGCAACTACACGGACCTGTACACGGGCGAGCCGTGGTTCTGCTACAAACCGAAGATCCTCAGCTGCGACACCAGAATCAATCACTTCAAAGGAGGCTACCTGAAGCACCTCATCACTAACAAGGAAGCCCTGCTGTTTCAGAGGTCTTTACACTCACCCCAAACATCATTCTTATCCAACTGATTCATCTCCTTTTAGTGCTGCACCACTGCTTTGTTTTGGTTCCAGTTTTCTGGAAATGACTACATATTTGACCACAAATGCACACAAACTGCACAAAATTTTGATCCCCAAACTCTGGACTGCAGAGGGGAAAAAAACATGATGTACAGTTGTTTCAGTTTGCTTTCGAATCTGATTCTGAAGGAATTTTTTTATTTTGGAAAACTACGGGATTCTCTCCACCACATCCCACCCATTCTTGATGCATATTAAATCGCTCGGTCACGTGTCAGAAATCCATCCACTACTTCTTTAACCCTTGTGCTATCCTATGGGGTCAAGATGACCAATGACGTGTTCTCCCTACCAAGACAAAGGTGAATAAAGGTGGAAAGATTTCATGTAATCCATGGAAACCAGTGAAGATCACAAATCATTGAAGAAAAAAGGTTCAACACACTGTCTTGTGGGTCTAGATGACCCAACTCCCAATGTTAAAGTGCCTAGGATAGCACAAGGGTTAACCTAAAGTGACCAACCCCCCCCCCCTATATTTGCCCCCTGCAAAAACCAAAATAACCCAAAACTAAAATCCTACTTCCCTATGGGTTGATGAACACAAACCCAACACACATAAATGACATTAAACACTTGAGAATTGCTCTGTATACATTTATAAAGAATGTCCCAATCCAATTATGTAATTGGAAATAGTTTGAGACCAGATCTGAATCAGAGATTGCCACCTGATCAGGGATCGGATATTTATATTATTGTTATTTTTATGATCAGCGCTGCATATCTCAAGATTATTATTAAAGATAAATGCCCCAGGAGTCAAGTCGACTTTATTTATAAAGTGCTTAAAAACAGCAGAGGCTGACCAAAATGCTTAACAATGAAAGTTAAAACAAAACATCAGTCTAAAATAAACAACATCATAAGAAAATAATAAAAATCAGTTAAAAGCCAGAGAGAAAAAGGGAGTTTTCAACTTGGATTTACAATCAATGATCTGAGTTTCTGCCGTTTCCTTGGGACATCCAGGAGCAGCTGGTTAGCTGATCTAAGCGAGCGGGAATGCAGCTGTAGCAGCTCAGAAAGATAGGGTGGAGCCACACCATTTAAGGATTTAAAAACATTAAAAAAACGTTTTAAAATGAAGCCAGATCTGGTGTAATATGCTCTCTCTTCCACATTCCAGTTAACAAACTTGCAGCAGCGTTCCTCACCAGCTGGAGACAGGACAAAGACGAGTGAGAGACACTAAAGTAAAGAGAGTTACAGTAATCCATCCATCCAGTAATAGATTACTGTCTCAAAGTGCTTTCTTGATAAACACGATTTGACTTCGGTCAGATGACTAACTTGAAAGCAGCTGGATCTCACCACTGAACTGATCTGCTCGTCCAAATGAAAACTATTGTCCATCTTCACTCCTAAGTTTGTGACAGTAGATGTAACAGATGGAGTGAGAGAGCCCAGAGCTATAGGGTGTGACCCACCGTTGGCACCAGGACCTAAGACGATAACTCTGTCAGTAGAAGTCTGCCTATCCTGAACGGACCACATAACAATTTCTTGGCGTAAAACAGAATATGTTGCTAGTTTGAGCAGGAAACATACAACAAAACGTTTGTTAAAGCTAGCAAGAGAGTTGTAGATTCTGACTTCCAGGCTCAATAACACTTTTAACCCTTGTGCTATCTTAGATGACCCACCCTTACATTGACGTGTTCTCCCTACCATGACAAAGGTGGATAAAGGTGGAAAGATTTCATGTAATCCATGGACACCAGTGAAGATCACAAATCATTGAAGAAAAAAGGTTCAGAGCACTGTCCAGTGGGTCTAGATGACCCAACTCTCAATGTTAAAGTGCATAGGATAGCACAAGGGTTAAGAAATGTTTGAAGTCATGAAAGAAAGTCCTTTTTAGATTTGTAAGAATATTTTAATGGTGATATGAATCACAAAGTGATCAAAAATGTCCAACAGCTCTGATGATACTAACACTACAGTCAAACCTTCTCACATAACTAATTATCACCTGTTTTTACTAGTTACTGGTTAACTATTTTTTCTAGTTGATAGTTGTACTATTTTTATTTGATTGTTGAAGCTAATTCAAAGAAGTTTTCTGTTTAGTAACAGATTTTTAATACTTTTTCTCACGGTGACATTAGAAGATGCTTTATTTGGTCTTTATATTTTGTGCATCATCATCAAAACCTTTATTTGGTTTTGATATATGTGTTCCAGCAGCTAAAAACGAGCAGCTCACTTTTCCAAAAGCTGGTGCTGATTGATCAGATAAGCTTTAGGTTTGGTCTTTGTATGTCTTTGTTCTTCACCTTGACGTTTCCGTGGGACCTCTTCTTCTTCTTCACCAGCGGTGTAAACCTCAAAGTGCCGCTTCGTGCCTCTGGAAGCGACAGAATCGACGTGCTGCCGCAGAGAGGTACTGTCTTGCCTCTACATGAGCGTCAGCGCGCAGTGGAGTTGGGTTTTCATCAATCGCTGCTCTTCTCTGTGCTGCAGATAAGGCCGAAGAGGAGGCCGGCAGTTTGAAACCGGAGCAGCTTCACCTCTCTCCCTCTGGGTATTACTACCGGGAGTTGTGGAGGCCACTGAACGGTCCCACGACGCGCCAGTTCAACCAGCTTTCCACTACACAGTGTTTGAAAAACAAAGTGATCAACATGTATGGAGACTCCACGGTCCGGCAGTGGTTCGAGTACCTCATCTCTGCTGTTCCAGGTGAGTGGCACCGCGTCCAGTCTTTCTCCACCTTCAAGATGCTCACTTTAAAGCTCCGCCCCTTCTATACTGCCGGGTCAAGGGTCCACTTCCATTGAAAAGTCCATGTAAATGCGCATTTGGGGTTTCCACATTCAAAAATCTCACATTCACGCGTCTCTACGCAGGTTTCTACGACCATTTTCAGACTCTACATATAAAATCTTCAGCCATTGAATGGGCATTGATAGTAAAAGCAGTTCAGCTTTAACCAATCAGGGGCTTGGATTTGGAAGTGATGTATGGATCGCATGCCTGACCCCATCCTTACATTGATGTGTTCTCCCTACCATGACAAAGGTGGATAAAGGTGGAAAGATTTCATGTAATCCATGGACACCAGTGAAGATCACAAATCATTGAAGAAAAAAGGTTCAGCACAATGTCTAGTGGGTCTAGACGACCCCACTCCCAATGCTAAAGTGCCCAGGATGGCACGAGGGTTACGTCACGGAAGTTTTAACTGTTTGAAATCGATCTTGGAGGAGAAATTTGTTGTGCTTAAAATCCTTTGATGTATAGGAATAGAGGTGTGAAATAAAAAGCCTGGAACAAGATTTACCAGGTTTGCTTTGCTTTTTCACACCAAGCGTCTTCTAACTGTACGTTGGGGACGTGCGTAGTGACAGTCCAGTGTGAACACCGCATGCTCCATGGCGCCCATGTGCACGTCATTGAACGCACATCACACGCCTGGTGTGTTTGCTGCATAACTTGATGTGTCTCCTGCAGAGCTGAAGGAGTTCAACCTGAGCAGTCCGAAGAACGTGGGGCCCTTCATGGCGGTGGACACCACTCATAACATTCTGGTGAGATACCGCTGCCACGGACCTCCCATCCGCTTCTCCACGGTCCTGTCCAGCGAGCTGCGCTACATCTCCAACGAGCTGGACGGCCTGTCAGGAGGCCCCAACACGGTGGTGGTCCTCAGCATCTGGGCCCATTTCAGCACCTTTCCAGTGGAGGTCTACATCAGGCGGCTTCGCCACATCCGGCGAGCCGTGGTGAGACTCATGGACCGGGCGCCGGGGACGCTGGTGGTGATCCGCTCGGCCAACCTTCAGCTCCTGGACCAGGAAGTGAGCTTGTACAACAGCGACTGGTTCTCCCTGCAGCTGGATGCAACCCTGAAGGCCATGTTCAAAGGACTGAACGTCCTGATGGTGGACGCCTGGCAGATGACCGCTGCACACCACCTCCCTCACGCCCTCCACCCGCCTCCAGCCATCGTCGGGAACATGATCGATGTGCTTTTGTCCTACATTTGCCCATGAAGTCCAAACCTTTGAGAACAGTCGGGTTTGTGTGAGCTGAGGGTGCTGGTTCTACAGCTTCTGAACAGAATTTCTCTGTTTCCCTGAACCCTTGAGCAGCTTCTTTCCTCAGTGCTTTGCCTAAATTTACTGGACTCTTATGTGGCTCCAGGAGTTTTCACAATGCCAAAGACAGCCATTGGTAACCTGCGATCAGCAGCATTTGCCCGACCTTCTGATCCGTCCTAAGAAATGTTTTTACTTGAACAAAGGAAATAAAAATGTTTCTCATCCTTTCTCAAAAACTCTCTGAAGTGATTGAAACGATTTCACTGCTCAATTACTGCATTTGATTCTTTTTTAAGCATAGCTGTGTGATCTTGTGACCTTCCAGAAGACCTTTTGCAGCCATTGGTCTTTAGTGTAACGTGCAAAGGCGTTACCATTTCTTCCTCTGGTTGCTGAAGCGACCACGGATGAAGCCTTCACATCTGTGAATGCGTTCAACTTTCAGGTCTGTTTACAGACTCGCTCCAATGAAAATGTGGGTTTTTTTCTCATGATGGAGGGCATTTATAAAGAAAACAGAACTCAAAATTGTCTTTCTGAGTATTTCTTTTTTCAAATCATTGTGAATCAGGATGCCGTTTGAAAAAGATCAATATTTGTTACAGATAATACGCTGGGCAGCTCACAAGCTATAAACCAAACATGCATAGATTTCCACACAGAGGCTTTCTGTGATCCACTCACCTCGGAGTTGTGAGTGGATCCATTGGTGTGTAGAAACCAGACCCCCCATTCCTATCACCCATCTGTTTCATGCTCTCCTGCTAGCTTACAGTTCTTCACACCTCCAAACTAACATTATTAGTGCATCAAAAATGGTGATCAATACTGGAGCTATCCAGCCGTACAGTTTAGATCCAGATTCCAGCTCAGATGAGGAAAAAAAAAGACGTTCATGGATCTATTTGTCTACAAGTGGATGCATCAGAATGGAGCGGAACAGGGAGCTTGATAAACTCCCGAGTCACAACAATTTGAAAAAAAAAAAAAAAATACTCAGAAAGGCAACTTAAAGCTTTTAATCTTTTTTATCTGTCCTCCATTATTAGAAACATGTTATAGGAATATGTTAAAAACACGATTTTCATTCAAGTGGGTCTCTGAAACACAAAAGAAAACCTTAATAAATTCAATAAAATGTAAATCCCAATACAAATATAAATAAACTGCCTCCTCTTCAGTTGGTATAGGGTAGGGATTGAGCTGCTGATGCCTTAGTATTAGGGGTGTAACGATTCATTGGAACAACAATTTGATTCATATAAAAGTTTTTGGCTGCCGATACGATTTATAGTTGATATTGGTTCATTTTAAATGATCCGTTTAAAAGACAATCCAGGACGTATTTAGCCAAAACTTCATCCAGTGTGACTCAGAGATAAATCCTTGTACTGAACAGTGCAGGAGAAGTTTTCCAGATTCCTTGGATTTCTTACTAAATAATCAAGTGTAAATGAAATATGTGTGCAAACAAACAGGAATTAATGTCAAATCCATTCACATTTTAGTTTCCTAAAGTTCAGCCCTCTGTTGTTTTTTCACATTTAAATAATCTCAAGGGAACATTCTTAGAACATTCTACACACTGTGTGTTCACGTCATTGATTCATTCAGAGTGTTTGGACTGGAATGATGGTCGTGTGTGTTGTCTGCATTGATGACACTTGATTGTTTTTACTTTAGAGTAAAACAAATCTACCACGTCTCAATCAAAAATGATATTTTACAAAATGGATATAATCGATCATTTTGAAAGGATTTGACTGTGTGTCGATTCAGCTCGATTCCATCAACAACTTGCCTCACACACATTTTTGTTGGAGAAATCCATTAGACTAATCGTTACATTTCCAACTTTTTATGTTTTAGAAAATAGAAGAGAAGTTCTCTGAAAAATAATCAAAGCTTCTGCTTTGATGGTATGAAAAATAAAATCCTTTCAAGCATTTCCTCCCTTCTACTTCCTGTTTGTGTGCGATGTTCATTCTAAAGCCGACACAGATCTGTGGTCTCCTGGACTGAGAGATCGGGTGTTCAGATCCACAGTGGGGGTCGGACCAAAGACTAACAATGGGAGCCAGTGTCTCAGGGCATGGGGGGGGGGCATAACGATGAGATGAATGTGTAGTAGTGTGTAGAAACCTTTGAGACTTGAACTGTGTTTTAAATATAAAAGAGTGAAGATAGGAACACTTCTAAAGCCACAGAAAAATCCCCCTCAGAGTCTGTTCAGAGTTTTATTTAAAAAGTTACATGATCCCTTTTGAAAACGTAAAGCTCACAGAAGCAACACATTCTGTCGCAGTTATACGCCAAACATTGAAACACAAACAGCAAATGTCAAAAGCTCCTGATGGCGGCGACTCCCACCTCTGCTCTCTTCAGAGTAACAGACGTTTCCTTTATCAGCGAGTCTCACAGCAAAGCTGGAGCCACATGATAGACGGGGAGGGGGGGGGAGTGTAAAGACCAGGAGTCACGAGGAGCTATGCTGCAGCAACCGGAGGAGAAAAAGGAGGAGTGGATTTGGTTCTGAAAAGCTGTGGATACAAAGGAAACTAAAAAAAAAAACAGCTAAAAAGGAGGAGCATGAATGCAACACATGAAGATAAAATGATGTTGTCATTTAGGGGCTTAATGCTTCATTTCATTACAAACAAAACCTTTGACTGGAAAGACTTTGAGGGTCACAGGAGCAGCAAAGACCTCAGACGTCCTGAACCTTCATGGCTTCCTGCGGCCAGCTGTACGTGTCCACAGTGAAGGAGTCGTAGTCGGGACTGTAGACGTGGGAAAGCACGAACGCCTCTTTGTCTTTCGGTTCAGGGTAGAACGAGGCGATGTTGTGTTTGTATGCGTGGTTGACGATCTGGCAGAGAAGGAAGAAGTGATGAGGACACAGAAAGATTCTCATTTTCCTCAAAAAACAGGGCTTCGATCCACAGCTTCTCTAGTTAAACACCTGCAATGATTAAAAAAAAGTGTTTATGCTTTTAACTTGTTTTTGTGGCATCTTTTTGACAATGAAGGACGTATAGAAGAAAATAAAGCTTATAATTGAATTTCTGAGTATTTCTTTACTCAAATCGTGAATCAGGAGCAGACGAAACAAAATGCTGTTAGAAAAAGAGCTTGATGTAGAAAATACGCTGGGATGACCACAGGCTCCCTGATTCTGATTCATCCACTTGTAGACAAATAGATCCATGAACGTTTTTCTGCGTCTGATCTGGAATCTGGATCAAAACTGTACGGCTGGATAACTCCTATACTTAACATTTTTGTTGAACCACTAATGTTAGATTGGGGGCGTGATGGACTGTAAACTAGCAGAAGAGAGTGTAAACAAAGAGCTCTCAGCAACAGGCATTTCTAATTTCTTTAATTCCATAAGCCAAATATTCTGTATTTGTGGGGTTTTAGGCACTCATTTGAAGCTGGTTACTTTGAAAGCATAACTGTTAAACCAGGAATCTGAAATCATGAATTGTTTGAAGAAATTCTACATTAAAGCCTTTTAAATGCGCTTTTTCAGTGATAAAAACAAAAAATCTAAGAGAGATTTTTGGTAAATGGCTGAAAATAATTGTTGATTACAGGTTTTAGTGCACATTTTTCCTCAGATATGTCAAAATTCCCTCCTTAAAATATAGCCTGTATAGTGCAGGACTTTCTACTGGATTTTAGAAGCAATTCAGACGCCATGCTCTTATTTATCCACATTAAAATCCAAATATGACTTCACAGATTTCACAAAGTAAAACTATGAGCATTTTAAAACGATTATTTATGAATCCACTGTGTGCTGATGATGAAAATGTGGATGGTTTACTTAAAAATATACATTTGAATAATTTTTTTTTCACGAAAATTGTTTAAATGCAATGCATTGTGGTCTATCTTCCCCATTCTAGTGAGCATTGATGCAAACAGGTTTTTGCAAAGACTTCTGGGAAATTTCTAGGGCTCTGGATTTTGGAATTGTAGATTGGGACAGCACTACAAAACGGCGAACTCACTATATAGTGCACTATGCTGTGAAGGAATTTGGTACAAAACCTTTATCAGTGGTGCTTTGAGCTGAAACTTGTAAAAACTTTCCTTTAATGAGTATAAAGTTTTTGAAAGATTTCAAACTTTTTAAAAAAAAATTTAGGAGGATTTTGATTTTAACAAACCAGAAAAGTGAGCAAACTTTAAGAAGAGGAGGAGGGAGTGAAACACGTGGATGAAGATGAAGAGTTGACACGCCAACATGAGGAAGATCACTGAATGTTTTCAGCACACCCACACAAATAATGAACCATGCACTCTCTTTTTCGGACCAAAATATGATCTACTTATAAGTATTAAACCCTTTTAAGGGATCCGAGCTGTCAAACATTTTCATTTGAAGCAAGGCCAAGATTAGACCAAAATGTATCAAATGATCACATTTTTTCATAAAAAAGAAATAGACATTCATTAAATCAAAGAAGAATATATGATAAAAAGTTTAATTTAGTTTTAGTTTAATCCAAGATGTATTAATGAAAGGTTCACTTTTGTTCAGTTATGTGAAAATCAGGAAAACAAAAGCAGTTTTTGGGGGAAACCTGACATTTGGATCTGAACTTTGGTGAACTTGGAGTCATAGTTTGCAGAGACAGATGAAAATCATCCTTCAGTATGACGACTTAACCCCCTTGACCCACCTTCACTGCGATCTTAAAGGACACCTCTCTGATGGTGCTGAGAGGAGGATACAGCCTCCCCTCAGCCAGGTGCTCCTCCGTCACCATGTCAGCGATTGCCTGAAATACAAAATACAAAAAACTTTCAAATGGTCCTGCTTTCTACAAAAAAAAATCATTGAAACTTCCAAGCACAGCCATTAGATGTCCTCGTAATGCCAGAACACAGGCGAGGAGTGAGCACTGTGGTTCAACTTTACTAAAAAGATCATTTTTTCAAAGTGTGGAACCCAATGACAGGAAGTTCTCTCTAGAACGGGTAGAAGTGAAAAGATCCAGACGAAAGTCGGCCTTAAAGCATGTTTAGGTAACACCTTCACACCTCTGCGGTGGTGAGGAAAATGTCGTCAGATATGTGGCGAACTCCGCAGGCCATGATGCCCAGAGCCACTCCGGGGAACACGTAGGCGTTGTTCCCCTGTCCGGGGTAGAAGGTGCGTCCATCAGCCAGCGTCACCTTGCTGAACGGACTCCCGCTGGCAAAGATGCCCCGCCCCTGATCAAAAAAATAAACAAAAAAAGAAGAAGGGAGAGGTTCAAGGTCTGTCGTGAGTGTATGAAGTCAACTGATTACATCACAGGAAGACGTGGAAAACTGCAAGGACCCTTCAAAGGAGAGACCTGCTTGAAGCATTTAGAGGTGGATCTCCAGACTGCGTCGGATTCAAGAGTTTTCTTTTTTCTTGCGTTTCAAGTTTATGTTTGGATTCAGACTGACAGAACATTTCAAGACCAAGAAAAACGTTAAAGTTGCTTTTTTTTTTTTTATTTAATCATGCGGACGAGATGTTTTTCTCACTTTGCCTATGAATAATGATTTCCCCCCGCTAAAAACGTACCAAAATTTACTCACAGCTTAATATCCAGTGAAAATAAATCTTGGGCAGATTTTGTTTACCTAAACTAGGGGTGGGCAAACTACGGCTGGATCCGGCCCGCCTCCATGTTTGGTCCGGCCCACTGAACAATATCAGAGACCCATGTTTTTTGTTTTTTTATCTGGCCACACGATCAAGACGTGACATTTTCTTCCCCCCTTCTGCAGTCCGTGATTCAACCTGAAACCCTCTAAAAATCTCTGTCAAACAGAGATTTTTGTCGATTCTGTCCCTTTCTACGTCACAGTTCATCTTTCCCAGTTTAGCTCGTTCTTTTAGAGCGATTATGCTGCATTTTTTAAACAGCGCAACCTCTTCTGTGTCCTGATTGGCTGGAGACCTTGTCAATCAATCTCCTATGTGTCTCCTGTACAGAAACGCGGAGCTCTTCAGATCAGAAATCTTTGATCGATCAGATTTTTGTTTTCATTCTAAGATCCTGGACCTCATTGCTAGGAAGGTTTGAGAATTTAAACAAGAGAGTAAAGTGTGAAAATGTTCATGTCTGTGTGAGAAAAGTGTATTTAGGCAGTGAGGAGTTTTACTGCCATAAACATCAGTAATCAGACTCCGTGGATTTCACCGATCACGGGTTATTTTTCGAACGTAACTCCTGCAATAAAAGAGGGAACTCTGGTCCGGGTAAAAGGTAACACAGAAATATGTGTAGCTGCAGCAGAAGACAGAGAAATGTGCTTTTTCATTATTACTGGATGAGAAACAGAGGCGCAGAACACAGCGCAGCTGCGCAATTTCAGACGTGTGACGCAGCCCTCAAAGTCTCTGCGGAATTATGACGGGAGAGGATCGATTATTTTATTTGTGTTTTTTTTAAATGTATCAGTATACGTTTCCTGAAATTTTGTCTTTGAAAATCATAGTGTTATTTGGTCATTGCTTTATTTCATAAATAATGTTATTTATTTTATTAAAAGGATCCTGAATGAATGAAACTTTATTCAAATAGCACTTTAAAACTCCTTGAAGGTTCCAAAGGGCTTCACAATAAAAAAATGATCTAAAATGGGAACAAAAGTTTTAAACTAAAAACTCTAGAATATTCTGTTTTCAATCCAAATGTTTTCATCTACATTCCATGTTATATCATTCTCACTCCACGCATTTGCTCCTGGTCCGGCCCTTCTATCAAATTTTAGAACCCAATGTGGCCCGAATGTAAAAATAATTGCCCAACCCGGACCTAAACCCTAATCGGTAATACAGAAAAGCTAAATAATTTAAAACTTGCTGTCTTGTAATTCCATATGAAGCCATTATTTTACAATCCCAAATTGTTCTGGAAGGAACGGAGTGTGTGGGAAGCAGAAGCTGGACCTGTCGGATCGTACCTCTGTGAGCTTGTAGCACTGCTCTGCCGTGCACTCTGCCTTGCTGGTGGGATTGCTGAGTGCAAAGATGATTGGTCGCTGGTTGAAAGCTGCCATGTCTGTGATGATCTTCTCTGTGAACGCTCCTCCAACTGCAGCCACTCCTGCAGGACAGAGTCCAGCCTCAGTTCTCTCAAAGACCAAAACTGTGAATTAGCTTTGATGTTGTTTTGGAATGTGATGCAGATGTTGCGACTACACACACAATATTTGATGCTGACAAACAGCTTATGTACAACATTCCTATATTTTACAAATCTTTAATTCTCACAACTATATTTCTGTAAAATGTGAGGAAAAAAGAGAGATGTTGGAATGCCAAAGGGTGAAACCTTAACATCAGACTCTGAGAAAGAGTGAATCATTTGGATTTAAGTGTTTAGAGAAGTCGAGAGGAATACATTAGTGGTGTTTTTGAAACAGCATCTTCCCCATGCAAGCCTTAATTTGGACTAAAGTACATTTCACATTCAGTCGGCCAACAAATGCTGCACAAGGATTTGCAAAGTGACAAGAACAGAGCTGGTAAAAGTTGGTGACAACACAGATGTGGGAGTGCAGAATCTGGTCTGGGTTTTTTGTGTGAGGAGCATAAGGAACGTCTAACTTTAGATTAACAAAGGTAGATTTTTCCTTTGCAGGAAAACACAGACAATCTGACTTTGACTTAAGCCGTCACAGGCACCAAGCTGAGCTTTTAAAATAAATAAGTGACTGAGTCCTTCAGGGCGCATTAGGTTAATGTGTTCTGGATCATTTGTTCAGACAGGAGATAATCAAACCCAGAATGAACCCATGCATGAACTGCTTCCTCGAACTGTGCTTAGTTGGTTCCATGTGGGTTCTTCTGAAAATGGGATTCTCCCAGACATGGAGATCACTGGGTAACCCTTGTGCTATCCTAGGCACTTTAGCATTGGGAGTTGGGTCATCTAGACCCACTAGACAGTGCTCTGAACCTTTTTTCTTCAATGATTTGGGATCTTCACTGGTGTCCATGGGTTACATGAAATCTTTCCACCTTTATCCATCTTTGTCATGGTAGGAATAACACGTCAATGCAAGGGTGGGGTCATCTAAGATAGCACAAGGGTTAATGGTGTCTGATGCTGTGGGTTTTTGGGTTGGCCGGGCCCTTCAAGGGTCGTATCTCAATGGGAGTCCAGGTGTGTCTTGCTGTTCCCTTGAGGCTCTTACAGCCACCTCAAATGATGTCATGAAAATGGAACGGGTCATTTAAGAGTTGGTACGACCCGTCGCTGGCAGAATGCTCGTGGATGAAAATGTGAACAAACATTTTGGCTCTAAGGGTCGCCGAGCAGTCTAAGCACCTAAAATGTTGTACAGGTTTACCCATTTTTCGCCCACAGACAGTCTGTATCCACCTGTAAGGACAGATGTGGCTGAAGCCAAAACTATCCCTGCTCAACTAAATGTCCAGATGTTCAAGCAGACGCTGTAAACAGGATGACCTCAAGACAACTGTTCTTCTGACTTCCACCTAATCTAGTTTATGGGTTTAATAAATTATTGACATCCAAATCAATCTTTATTTGGAAAATTTATACAAATTCTTTAAACCCATGAATCCAGTTTCCTTTAAAGTTATATGAAGAAAGAGAATTCTTCGTATGATCTATAGATCTCAACAATTTTTAGCTACTCAACTAAGTGTTAATTATCCTGTTGTCTCATAACTTGATAAAAACATTATTTCTTTATGTTATTTTAATTGATTGTGTTACAGCGAGTTTTGGAGCTTTCATTCCTGGACACCCAAAACAAAGGGATGAAGGAAATGTTCATTGAGGCCAACATCCTTCTTTTCTGCAGTATTTTCTGGCTGGAATCTTAAATGAGGCAAAGAATCATCAGAGAGCAGCGACACCAGCAAAAGTAGATGATTTGCTCAAAGCGAAAAAAAAAAGGATCCAAACAATGAGCCCTGGGGTTTCCCTTGAGCCAATATGTCTGGAATCTCCATAAACAAAGAAAAAAAGCCTCTTGGAATAATCCTCGACCATCTTCTTACCTATGATCGCGGTGGGTTTGATGGTTTGCACCACCTCCTCCAGCGTCTTCAAATGAGGATGGTCATGAGCAAACTCTGCCTTCTCGTGATTCACGTGGCTTCTTCCCTGCAGAAGCAGAATTCCTTTGAGCTCATCTCTGAGTGGGACTTGATCAAAGAGAACAGGAGAAGCCGCTCTACCTTTACGATGAGACCTTTAGAGTCTACCATCCAGATCCTTTTGGCAGCCTCCTCTGGACTCACTCCTTCTTTGGCCATTGCCATGATGAGTAGGTGTGCAATACCCAGAGCAGCCTGGTGATGAAAAACAGCTTAGCTAGCTTCAGCTACAATGAGCTGCATCTAATCTGTACTTTGAAACCACATGAAGGATAAATTGAGTCACCTCGCCCGCTCCCTGGAAAACAAAAGTGTGCTCTGACAGTTTGTTCTTGGTGATCTTTAGAGCGGCCAGGATCCCAGCCACAGCTACGGACGCCGTGCCTGCAGGAGAAAAGGAAACCGTGATTTTCTTTTAGGATTTATATATGAGGATAACCAATGATTGCAACACAAACGCACAACTGAAGACTCATAGATTTACTCACTTGTATCTGTTTACAGTATTTTTAATAGTATTGTGTATCTGCTCCCCCCATAGCCGAGTGAATACATTAAACCTAGAGCGACTGTTATTATCTGTACTGGGAGTTCACAAAGAATCTGGTATGGGTGGCATTTCAGAACTCTGCCCTCACAACCTGGAATCATTTAAAAAAGGATAAGGAATTTTAACAAATCTGGTCCGAATGATCAGGTTTAACTTTTGCTCAGAGACTTGGAAATGACAGCTGTCATTTATGAATGTTTTAAATAGTGTTTGAATTGTTTTTTAAAGTTTTGTATTCATTGGTTCCACTTTCTGGGCCAGGAGTCCCAGGTCATAGAGATTGGTAATCTCAATGGAACTAATCTGGGTGAATAAAGGTAAAAGTCCCACTCCGGTCATCTTTTTATCTACTGTGAAAGCGACCCCCGTGGTCTTTTAATTATGATTAAGCCGTTTTTAACTAAAAATGAAAAAACCTGTGTTGTTTTCTAGGACATAGTTTCTGCAGAGCAGCAGTAGTTTATTAGAAATTCAACTCAGAGTTTCGGGTTGGACCGCTGGTGCGGAGTCTTCTTGTCCCATCATCCAATTGTTTATGCGCTCTCCCACTAACTAACAGCCCCTCACAACACCAACCAAATATTACTGATGCAACAAAAATAGTGATGAATATTGAAGCTATCTAGCCGTACAGTTTGGATCCAGATTCCAGCTCAGATGAGGAAAACAAAGACGTACATAGATCTATTTGACTGAAAGTGGATGCATCAGAATGGAGCGAAGCAGGGAGCTTGTGGTCCACCCAGCGTATTTTCTACGTCACAAATATAATCTTTTTCAAGCATTTTTTCATCTGCAATGGCAAACGATTTTAATAAACAAATATTTGAAAATGCTATTTTAATCTTCCTTTTCTTAATATATGTTCTCCAATAATAAGCCACAAAATCCTGTTAATAAACACCATAAAAACATTTTCAGTGGGTTTTTAATATTAATTTTAAAAAATTAATCCATTTAAAGGGATTGTTGTCATCTAAACAGTTAATTATGAAGTTGTGATTATGGTGAATGAATTTTTGCCAATTTGGTCTTTTTTATTGGTTTTCATCTGCAGTGAATCAATGAATAGTACTAAATGTTAACAGCAAACACCAAATCTAATGAGAGTGGCAACGTTGTTGAAATAAGTGTTTGAGGGAAAGTTTTAACCACCATCTGTGGAACAAATTGAACATCATTCTGAGTTCTGTTTTCACCTAAATCGTTAATAAATCATAAAAAATAGATTAAGCTTTTTCTGTGCATCAGTGAACTATTTGTACTAGAATTTGTGTCTGATAAAGTTGATGTACTAATGTGGCTGAATCCCATGAGTAATGCGGTACCTTGGATGTCGTCGTTGAAGGTACAGTAGCGATTCCTGTACTTGTTAAGGATGCGAAACGCATTGCTGTTGGCAAAATCCTCAAACTGTATGAGGCAGTTCATCCCGTACCTGCAAAGAAGCAGTCATCAGACACGCACTACGATCAATCATTGACTGTACATGAGAACTGGACCGATTCACCCCTCCCCCGTTACGCTCCAAACAGGAAGTACCTGCTGGTTCCAAGAAGCATAAATCCCATAGACTTCTATAATGAATTTAACAGCTGTTACTTAGTCATTCTATAAAACATTCTAACTCTAATACCTTTTTAATATGTTTTTGATCCTTTTTTTTCTCTTTGTAGTGAACGTTATTCAAGTTATAAACTCAGTAATCGGATGCCTCATTAAAAGTATCTGGTCTCGTGTCAAACATTCAAATCCTTTGACAGATTCTCCCTAATCAAGTGGTAGGGGTGTGGCCTGCCAACAAGCTCACCTCTGAAATAGCTCAGTGGTTGCCATAGAAACAATAACTCAGACCGATCATTGCGCACTAACTTCGTCTGGTTCCAACATGGAGACGTCCGTATCGTAAAAAATATAGTGACTGAATTAACTCATTTGGTTGGAACCAATAGTAAACCATTTTCTATGGGTGACGTCACGTTCACTCAGTCCAGTTTTCATATGCAGTGTTTGGAATCAACTTGATCTGGAACAGAACGACTTTATCCTCACTTGTCTGTGACAGCCTGCATGAATTCATCAATCAGTTCGTCGTACTCCTTTCCTCTGATCCTCTTGTGCTTCAGACCGATGTACAGAGGGTCATCCAGCAGCGCCTGCACACATGCAGAGCAGAGAAATCCACTGCTTTTACAAAAATATGAAGCTTAGAAAGTCAAGGCTTTCTGCAGCTCTCAGGTAACTCTCACCTGGTTGTCAGTACCAACATCCAGGAGTACAGGGAGGCACTGCTGCGGTTGAACGCCGCCACAGGCTGTGTACAGCGCCAGCTTCCCAACTGGAATCCCCATCCCATAACTGCCCAGGTCTCCCAGTCCGAGGATTCGCTCCCCGTCGGTCACAACGATGGCCTGGATAGACACAAACTCAGATCAGCAAAGACGCTTGGCAGAAAAATGCAGCCTGGTTTTGAAATTGATGGGTACCCTGATGTTCTGTACAGGCCAGGAATTCAGCATGGTGGCGATGTGTCCTCGATCGTGGATGGTGATGAAGAGTCCTCTTTAAAAACGCAGATCAGTAAACAAAACAGAAAGACAATTATTGGTTCGCTGAAGGAAGTCAGCAGATCTTATGCATATTTTTTTGTACAACAGTCAAACTTTCATCTCTAAAACATCATGAACCAGTAGAGATCTGATTTTTCATCCAGATTGTGCTGCATTTGATCTTGTTTTTTTTTTTCCTGCTGTGTTGAAATTAGTCGCTGCTGAGCACATTTGATCACATTTAGGATTAAAAGAGCCTCACCGCGGTCTCCTGAAGGCCAGTCCATACTGCTGGCAGGCCAGCCCCACAGTAGGAGTGTAGACGATGGGCATGAACTCCTCAATGTCAGAGGTCAGCACGCGGTAGAAGAGCTTCTCGTTCCTGTCCTGCAGCGTCATCAGTAAGATATATCTGAAACAGAACACAGCCAACACGGCTGACTCACATCAGGCTTTACAGGAGTGAGATGCTCATCCACTAGCAAACAGATCCCCATTCTGACTGAAAACCCATGTGATGTTGATGATGATGATGTGAGAGGGATGAAGAGCTACCATAGGATACCATCAAGGTGGGAAAACCACACAATTTTCTATTAAAAAAAAACACTGTTCTGGTTTTAGATAAACAAGTTTTGTCAGCACATGAAACTTTATTTATACTGAACTCTGCAACAGACCCTACTGGAGCAAAAAAAAAACAGAACATATAAAAACATGAAAGAAACTAAAAAAGAATTAGATTTTGGTTAAAAGATGCAAATCTGTGAAAATATCTAACTATTCCAAATGCAGGGAAAATGAAAAATGACATTAAAAAAGAAAACAGGCAGGGCATGCTACAAGCTCCCTGCTGTGCTCCATTCTGATGCATCCACTTGTAGACAAATAGATTTATATATGTCTTTGTTTTCCTGGTCTGAGCTGGAATCTGGCTCAAAACTCTACGGCTGGGTAGCTACAGTATTGCTTGGCATTTTTGTTGCACCGGTTATGTTGGTTAGGTGTGAGGGGCTGCAAGCTAGTGGAAGAGCATGTAAACAAATGGCACAGTCATGGGGGAGGGGAAGAGGCGCAGTGTTGCTCCGCACAGACACTCCAGCCCACCAGTCGGAGGTGAATTTCTTTTTTTATAACTTAAGTTTATTTTTCTTTTTTGTTAACAAGATATAAGACACTTGAACATGACATCAAACGAATTGAATCTTACAAAGAGAAGAAAACGAAAGAAAAAGAATGATAATAACTAAAAATAAATAGATAAAAAAGACAAGAAAATAAAAAAAGAAAATTGAACACGTCAGCCACCATTCCAGAAATGTAAACACGTTATACATTGGCCTGTGAGTTTTTATATACAGTCCATTTGTCCCATTTTCCTTAAAATGTCTTTCTCTCAATCTTAAAGCAAAAGTCATCTTTTCCATAATATAAATCTCCTCCACTATTTCAGTCCAGTCTGTAATGGTTGGTGGTTCTGGCTTAAGCCATCTTCTAGTTATTGCTTTCCTTGCTGCAATCAGGAATATTTTCACCAAATACTGATCTTGAGAAATGACTGTTTCAGAAATGTTGCCCAGATGTAATACTATCTGCTTGAAGGGGATTGTGTAGCGCAAAGCGTTTGTTAAGAAATGATGAATGGAATGCCAAAATGGTCCTATTTGCGAACAGTTCCAGAAGATATGAGAATGATTTGCCTTTACTGCACCACACTGTCTCCAACACATCTGTGGATTTGCTGATAGTTTACTTTTAATTGAAGGTGTAATAAAGAAACGCATGAGGTTTTTCCAATTAAATTCCCTCCATTTCATTGATGTGGTAGAGGACTGAGTTGATGCACATGTTGAATACCATTCTTTCTCTGAAATAGTGATGGACATTTCTTTTTCCCACTTTTCTTTAACATATAAAGTTGTGTTTTTCTGACATGAAATGAGGCTGTGGTACAGTTTAGAGATCATTTTGGATGTTTTATGCTGGTACGCTCCAATTACTACCTCTAAGACTGGGTTTTGTTCACTCCCCTCTTCTGATCTAATTGCTTTGTTAAAATATTCCCTCACCTGGAGGTATCGAAAAAAATCATGGTTGGTGAGTCCAAATTCCACCTTTAAGTCCTGGAAGTCCCTCATCTTATTTTTGTTTGTGATTGTGGCAAAGGCTGTAACCCCCTTTGTTCTCCACTGATTAAATGTGGAATCGTCTTTTGCTGGTTTGAAGTCTTTGTCAAGATAAATCCATTTAAGTATTTTCTTTTCCTTTTTCAGCCTTAATTGCCGTACTACCTTTTGCCAAAGTTCCATAGTATATGTTGTTATTGGATTTAATAATGTAGTAATGTTGTTTGGTAAGTCCTCCTCTCCTAAAAGGGTCTGAATCGGGTGTCCTGATACACCTATCTCAATCTCTTTCCACCTGGAATAGTATTCAGAGTCACACCAACAGCAAATGTAGCGTATCTGTGCTGCAAAAAAATATAATTTCAGATTGGGGAGAGACATTCCCCCTTTATCTTTAGGCAATTGTAATGTTACATATCTAATCCTGGGTTTTTTCCCTTCCCATATAAATCTGGATATCATCCTGTCCCATTCTATGAACTGCTTGGAAGGTATTTCTATTGGAAGTGACTGGAATAGGAAGAGTAGCCTTGGTAAGATGTTCATTTTCACCACATTTATCCTATCTGTTAAATCGAAAGGGTAAGTTGACCACCTCTTAATATCCAGATTGATGTTTAAGTTAACTGTATTATAATTTTCTTCGTATAGGAGTGACAAATTTTTGGGTAAAAAGACTCCAAGGTACTTAATTCTTTTATTGTCCCACTTAATATTGTAGCTAGATGCAGTTTTTTCTGATGGGGAGTGGTTGAAAAGCAGGGTTTGAGTTTTAGAAATATTTAATTTATATCCCGCAAGAGAGTTAAATTCTTTCAGGAGTGTCATTAGTTTAGGCATGGAAGTGTTTATGTTCTTTAAGAACAGTAACACATCGTCTGCAAATAATCCAATTTTTTGTTCTCTGCCGTCAATTTTAATTCCTTCTAGTTCCTCGCACTGCCGGATGGCCTGGGCCAGTGGCTCAATATATAGAGCAAAAAGAGTCGGACTGATGCCGCAGCCCTGCCTCGTTCCTCTTTTTAACTCGAATCGGTCTGTGAGGGAGCCGTTTATTTTTATTCTAGCTGTAGGCTTGTCATAGATGGCTTTTATACATTTAATTGAGTTCTGTGTGAATCCAAATTTCTCTAGGGTTTGGTAGAGGAAATCCCAGTTCACCCTATCAAAAGCCTTTTCTGCATCAAGGCTAATTAGAGCTGCTTTTATTTTGTTTTTAGTTATGGTGTGAATTACATGCAGGCTTCTTCTAATGTTATCCTGGGTTTGTCTGCCTCTCACAAAACCAGTTTGGTCTTCATCAATTAACTCAGCAATAAATGTTTCAAATCTTTTAGTTAAGATTGATGTATAGATTTTATAATCCACGTTTAGCATTGATATTGGTCTATAATTAGTGCAATTCTGTCTATCTTTATTTTCCTTGGGGATTAAAGTGATTATTGCGTCTTTCCATGAAGGTGGAGTCCTACCTTCTTTGTGGGTATAATTTAGGGCTCTTAGTAAAAGTGGCATTAGTTCCAGTTTAAATTTTCTGTACCACTCTATGGGGAATCCATCACTACCTGGAGCTTTATTTGTTTTAAATCTACCTATTGCCTTTTCAACTTCTTGTTGTGTTATTTCCTTTGTTATTATTTTATTTTGGATTTGTCCTATACAAGGTAGATCTAGTTTGTCTAAAAAACTTTTAATTGCTCCCCTGTCAGTGGCGCCCTCTTGTGAGTACAAACTGCTATAATAACAGTAAAAGGTGTTTTCTATTTTTTGTGGATCCGAATGAATTTCTTGAGAGAGTGGGTCTTTGATATTTGGGATTGCAGAATCTACTTGCTGCTTGCGTAGCTTTCTAGCTAACAATCTAGTGTATTTTGGGCCAAGTTCATAATGTGTCTGCTTCATGTATCGGGCTTTCTTTTCAATTTCAAAATCTAAATGTTTTTCAATTTGTAGTTGCAATTTTTTGATTTCCTTTTGTGATTCATTATTTTTATTTAATTTAAATTCGTTTTCTTGGACTTTTAAATCATGCAATAATTTATTGTATGTTTCCAATCTTTTCTTCTTTAGATGTGTTGCCTTGGCAATCAGGTTCCCTCTCATCACTGCTTTCAATGAATCCCACAGTATTAATGGGTTCACGAGGCCGTTATCATTTTCATCCTTAAATGTCTTAATTTCTTGTTTGACTTGATCAACTATTGACTGATTATTAAGAAGTCCTACATTTAGTCTCCAGACTGTGCTTTTCAATTTACTTTCAAGATTTAGAGTTAAATAAATTGCGCTGTGATCTGACACATCCGCTACTCCAATTCTGCATTCATCAACTCTGTAATAATTTTCTTTCCCAATAAAAAAATAATCTATTCTGGAATGTACAGAGTGAGGTGCTGAGTAATATGTGTAGTCTCTATCTGTCGGGTGAAGCCCTCTCCAAACATCTACCATCCCAATCTCCCCAAGCGTGGTATTGAGCATTTTAGTTGCTTTTCTATTGCTTCTTTTTATACTTGTTGTATCGAGTTTTAAATCAAGAATTGCGTTGAAATCCCCACCACATATACAAATTCCTTCAGCCTCTTTTGTTATTATGTCAAATATTGATTTATAGAAAGCCATGTCACTTTCAGGCGGTACATAAACATTGGCCAAAGTCACAGTATAGTTTCCAATACGTCCTCTAACAATCACGTATCGTCCTTCTTTATCATTCACTTCTGAATTTTTTTCAAATTTAATTGATTTAGATACAAGAATAGCAACTCCCCTTCTATGGCTTTGTGTGAATGAGCTATAGAATATATTCCTATAACCAAATTTTGCAAGTTTCTCATGCTCTCTGGCATTTAAATGTGTTTCCTGCAGTAAAACAACATGAACATTGTCTTTTTTCAGCTTATTCATAACTCTTGCTCTTTTAATCGGATTCCCTAAGCCATTAACATTAAGGGACATTACTTTTAACATTTGGCCATACATGGAATTTGGGAAATATTCTTTATTGGTTGGTGGCTAGTCATCCTAAACAAACAATAAATTAAACTCTGAGCAAAAAACAATAACAAGTGTGACTGCATCACACTAAGGTACATCAAAAGAAAAAGTAAAGAAAAAAAACAAATTAAATCGACTCCCAAGGGTGGGTATTTTAAGTCCCCTGTCTTTAACCCCTCATCAGGTTTGGGGGAGAGCCTCTCTAAGAGAGAAATGGGCCCCCATCCAGAATCAGTGGTGCTTCCCATCAGGTACCACCAATTCTACCCAAAACAAGTTCCTAACAAAACAGGCATTGCTACTTTAACATGGGTGCTAATTGTTTATAGCGTCGAAAAAGAGTCAGCAGTACTCACGACAGGGAGTGGTAAATACTATACACCGTCTTTTTTTTTTTTTTTTAATCCATTATATTCTTCATGGTTTAGGCTTGCGCTGAAATTCCTGCAAGCGCCCCCGCGCTCGTAGTGCCGCATCTCTCTGGCGGCGCTGTGGGACGCGTTGCCATGGTGATGTCTGCTGGAGTTGCTGTTGCGGTGGAGGATTGTGTTCCACGGTTTGGACCACCTCTGGTTGGTCTAGCAGCCCTCTCTGGCGCAGATCATTCTCCACTTCCTCCGCGCTGTAATAAATCTGCGCTCCGTTCTCCCAGTGAACGCGCATGCGAGTAAAAGGCGTCTGGAAGCGGATTCCTCTTTTTTTCAGCGCAGCTTTAACTTCTTTGTACTCCTTGCGTTTCTGGACCACCTCTGATGTATAGTCGTGGTCAAACGATAAGATCTTGTCTCCCAGCTGGATTTTCTTCCTCCATGCGTTCCTGAGGATCGTTTCTTTCACCTTATACTGCAGGAAGCTGATGATTATAGATCTCGATGGCACTCCGGGGCCTGGTTTAGGGGCGAGAGAGCGATGTGCTCGCTGGATTTGCAAGTCTGTTCCTTCCTGAATCAGTCCTTCATTAATAATCAGCTTTTCCACGAACTGAATCACCGAGCCCCCCTCCGATCCTTCCGGCACCCCATAAATTCTCATGTTGGCTCTCCTGGATCTTGACTCCATGTCATTGAGTTTCTCTTGCAGTGACTGTTGTTCCTTCAGCATGTGTTGAAATGCTTCATTTGCCACTGCAGACCAGGATTCCTGTTCATCCAGCCGCGCTTCTGCTTCTTTTAGTTTTTGCCCTTGCTCCTCTAGCATTTGCGACGTGTTCGCTAACTGCTGTTCCAGCTGCAGCTTGAACTGCGTCAACTCCTCTTTCAGCTCTGATCGAAAATCTTCTTTGAATGTAGTCCATTTGTCGGTTAAATCAGATTTTAGGCCTGTTATTTGTGCACTTATCTCTCTCAAACTTAGCTGGTTTGAGGCTGATAAGTCACAGCCTCGTTCGTCTTCAGTAGCATTGGCCTTAGCCTCCGTGGCATCTTTCGCACTGTTTGACATCTGTGTGTGTTTTTCAGTCACCCGTTGGTTCTTTGATTTTGTACCTCCACTCATCATTCGAGTTATTGAACAAAACTGAACAATATCATTGAGTTAGGAGGGTTTAAATAGCCTGCTTTGAGGAGCTCTCACTTCATGCGTCCATCTCTGTCTGCTGCTGCGACCGGAAGTCCGGAGGTGAATTTCTAATGATCTACTACGACAAAGGTTTTGGATTTTGACTAAAACGGCATAATCATAACTAAAAGACCAATGGGAACACTTTGATAACAGATCAAAAGATGGTTGGAGTCGGACTGAGTGGAAAATGTTGAGGCAGGCACAGGTGAATGTCTGTTATTAAGGTGCAACGGGGTCAAATGAACAACAAAATTGTAAATAAAGCTGTAAATCATCTGCATAACGATGACTTGAAGTTGTTTTTTAAATCCAGTGACAAAAAGCATAATAAAACATCACTGGGCCAAGAACAGAGTCTTGGGGGACACTGGATGTCAGAGGATCAGGGCTAGATTAAGTTATTATTTTAACTGCAAATATTATGCCTTCAACCACTGAAGGACAGTCCCACAAGGAAGGACAATAAGACAGAGGTGGGTTTAGGATTTAGTAGGGATTCCTGTGTGTTACTGCTACTAGTAAGTCGTTCTCACACATGGAGTTCCACAAGGATCTGTGCTTGGACCACTATTTGTCACTATGTTTATTAAACAATTACAGTATGCAGAGGTTTACACTTTAAGGTGACAATTGTCAGGTATACTTTCACTTAATCTTAAAGTCAGGGTAAGGCAGATTAACATAGTCTGTGTAAATTCACTAAATGACATTCATATGTCTGTGATCTAATAGCCCCCTACAGACCACCTCATGCACTGAGGTCAGTGTTCAGAACCTGTCGATGGTTCCTCGCACACTTTTGGACCAGAGAAGTCAGATCCTTCCAGGCTGTTTCTCCTAAAGTCTGGAATGAGCTCCCGTTGTCCCTGGCTTCGCTGGACTCTAAATTCTTTAAAAGCCAACTCCAAACTGTTTGTTTTGCCAAAAATTTTAACTGAAGCTGTTTTTGTCTGGGCTTGGGATGATTGTTTCCATGGGACATGTTTTTGTCTTATATTTTTATGTTTTTTAACTTGTAAAGCACGTGGTGCTTCATAAATAAAATGGACTTACTTCCTTACTACACACTGCATTTACCGGGCTTGGGACCAGCACAAGCAGGACACTGGTTTGTGCCCTGTTGAGGCAGCATTTATCTTTTCTTTTTATACCTGTCTTTTGGTCCATCCTTCCATTTTTTGTTTGTATTTAGTTTGTATTATTTTGTTCAGTTTTTTTGTAATTTTATTTCTTTAGTTAATTTTGAATTTTGAAGGGTCATCGCGTTTGGGGGGGCAGTACTGGCATTTGGTGGGGCTTTGTCCGCCCCTTGCCCATGCCAACATCCAGCCTTGCATTACACTCGAAACTGTAATACGAAACTGATTCTTTTTAAATAAGAACATATTTACATTTTTTTAGGATCCAGTTGTATCAGTTAAGTCAGAAACTGGAGTTCTGCAGAAAGGAGTCGCTCTTCTTTTACTCAAACAGTCAGGATGACAGCCTGAACTGCACTGAAGATTACATTTTGGATTCATTTACTATTTCTTTTTAATCCTCAAGTTTTTTCACTTACTACTTTTTACTTCAGTTGTTACTTTTGCTTACGTAATATTCTTAAGTTGTTTAACTTTAGCCACCTCTGTCTGACAGTGAAACAATCCAGGGCTCACACAGTAAATCTGAGCTTTTCTAATGTCTGCAGTATAATCAAAGAATCACTCTCTGAATGTATTTGAAACATTCAATTCTTAGCTCTGCTTTACAAATGTTTAACGCTGCACTAAATCCGCTTGATGATTAGAAGTTAAAAAAAGAAACAAAGCCGCAGTGACAGCAGATGAGGCCGGCTCAAGAGGATTTAAGCCAACATGTGGGGCGGCTCCGGAAACCCCACATCTGTAACTGAACTGCAGTCTGAGCTACTTTGTGTCTACAGGTCTCACTTGTCCAGAGGGTTGGTGCGCGGCTCGTAGCTCTTCATGACTCGCAGCACTTGCACATCCTGGGAGAGGAAGCAGGGGGGCAGCAGGCCATGGATGCCCAGTTGTAGGCGCTCTTCCAGCGTGAATGCCATTCCCTGCAGGGCAGAGCACACGACTTAGAGCAGAAATGTGACTCCTGCCAGGAAGAGTAAGCATGGAGTAAATAAAGTCTCTGCAAACAAAGGAGGCTTTCAGTCCTGATTTTTATCATGTGTGCTTAAAACTGGCACTCAAATATCAAACAATAACCGAGACCTTAACACATTTTCAGTAACTGTCCACATAGAACTAGCTTTAACTTTCCTCTTGAAAGGGTTTGGAATGGTGAGTTTCAGATCTAGCACATAAGACTTAAATTTTACATTTTGAAATGATATTTCTAAGTTGAAATACAAATAAAATCTACAAAAAGTTTGTTGGAATTAATAGAATCTGGATAGAATTTTACATTTTATTTATCACAAAGCGGAATTTTCAGCTTCAGTCTAGACCACTTTTATTTAACACTATCATTTGGATGCAGTTCAATCCTTGAATGTACATGTGAACTGGACTGAATGACCCTTTCCTCCTGGCGTTCCAAACAGGAAGTACCTGATGGTTCCAAAAGACCAAAATCCCATATAAATGGCGTATACTTATATAGCGCTTATCTACCTACAAGGCCCAAAGCGCTTTACAGTTACAGACCCATTCACCCAGTCACACACACATTCACACACTGGTGGCAGCTCTGCTGCCGAACACAGGCACCCGCCTACCACCAAGGCTAGGTCACACTCAAAATGCTGAACTGGACCAAAGGCAACACTTCCTTTTCCTCTCTGAAACCAACTGAAAGGGGAAAGTAAATGGAGCCAGGCCAGTTCATCAAGTAACCACTAGGTTGCTTCAGACAAAAGGAGGTCTGCTTAAAAAACAACAACACTGTACTCCCCATAGATTTGCATGGACTTCATTGTTTATTTCATATTTCACATGAAATCTGAGCACAAATGGAATTGGGCTATTTGGATTGTAGAATAAATATAGAATCCTAGCTGTTCCAACTTACTTGACTCATTTGTTTTGAAACCTTTATAAAGTTCTGGGCGGTCCATCTTTGTATAAATTCACAGTACCAGACCACAGTATTCCAGAACCAGATACCACCTACAGAAAATCCAAACCGCAGTGACTCATGTGTTAGTCATCAAGTTAAGCGGTTGTTCAGAGAAAAAAGAAAAATCAACTGGCTGCATGATGGGAAGCTTAAGTTTTATGGATAGTTTGTTCAGTAAATAAGAGGAGAACAAACTTATAGCGGCATGCAGCTGGGGTACTTCTTTTTCTAGACTGGCAGGCTGCCCAAGCAGAGCTTGCATCTATGCGAGAGATTTGATCTATTTCAGCTGACCAATGGAGAAGGGGACCTGAACCCACTCCCCTGTCAGCTCAACCCCGATTTCCTCCTCTGTGTTCTGTACACTGCCTCACTTCAGCTCCATTCTTTCAGAACGTCTAGAGAAGGACTTCCTTTTACTTCAAATGGATTCATTAGCTTGTAAACTGGTGTGGACTGTAAAACTGTGTGGTGTGTGTTTACAACAAGCTATTATTTATCCCACTGAGGAGCATTTGGAGGAGAAGTGCTTGTCCAGAGCCTTCACAGCTCAGCCTTTCACTGTGTAGACTGAAAATAACCTAAAAGGCGGTCATGTGGCTGGAAAATTCTCAGAGTCTCAAAGAAGCAGAAAAAAAAGGCACAGCTTGACTAAAGCACCAAGAGCAGATAAAGACGGAGAGAAGACACTGAAGTGACAAACTGGTAATCAATTTATTTGATAAATAAAACCTTATTTGATCCTGACTTGAAGTCGAGTCATGGCATCTGGACTTCAAAATTTTCCTTTTTGACAAAACCTTTTCACGTTTATCACTGTAGGAAGTCATAAGTTGGATGTTTGCAATTGAGTTGCTAGGTCTGCAGAAACAAGGAGCTTAGTGAAGCTGAAGCTGTTTGCTGAGTCAAACAGGGGAAGGAACCAAGGCCTGTGTGGGCTGACATAACAACAAACTCAAATGAACTTTCCATGATTCACCTCAATGGTGGCTTTGAAGTAAAATGACAAACATTCATTCATTCAATTGTCTTTTTTGTAATTGTTATTGATAGAATCCAAACATTTACTGGGTCTTTATCTGGTTAAAAGAAGGTTAATAGTAAAGTTTTAGATAGAAACTAAAAGAAAATCTCACACAATTAGATCCATGTACGTCTTTGTTTTCCTCGTCTGAGCTGGAATCTGGATCAAAACTGCTGGATAGCTCCAACATTGTTCACCAATTTTGTTGCACTGTTAATGTTAGATTAGGTTTGTGAGGGGCTGTAAGCTAGCAGGACAGCTTGTAAACAGAGAGCTCTCAGGGAGATGGTCTTCCCGCCCACAAGTCAGAGGTGAATTTCTGATGAACTCCTGCTGCTCTGCAGAAACTAAGGTAAATGGCGTATACTCGTACAGCATTTTTCTACTACTACTCGAGGCCCAAAGCACTTTACAGTCACAGTTCCATTTACCCACTGATGGCTCCACTGCAAACCACTGGTGCCAACCTATAACAATCAGAGGCCATGTGGGCTTCACTGTTTTGACACTTTGACACATGGGTGGGCAAATCGAACCTGCAATCTTCTGATCAGAGGACAACCGCCCCACCACTGGACCACGGTGTAAGAAGGTGTCCTAGAAAATGACTGTTTTTTTAAATTTTGGCTATAAACAGCATCACCATAATTCAAACATCACAGGGAACGATTATCAAAAGATGATGGGAGTGAGGCTTTAAGTAGAAAATGTTGCGGCAGGCACAGGTGAATGACCTTTAGACAGATATCAATTAAATGCAATGGGGTCAACTGACCACCAAAAAAAATAGTAGTAACCGCTATGGATCATCTGCATAAAATATCAGAGTGGGTCTTTAGAACTGGAATCTTGTTAGGTTGTTTTTATATCATTTCTTGGGGATAAATTGTATACCGTTCACTTGTAAAGCCTGATTATTTTAATGTCATATGCCGTGACATTTGCAGGAACATCGTATTTATAAAGCAGGAGGACTGGTTAATTGAGCATGACTTCATACTCAAGGCCAAATCTTCTGTCAAGATAGTTTGTTCTGCTATTATATCTGCTTTATTGATTCAATTATTCAAATTTAATTTAAAATAAAGACATATTTCCAAGTTAACTATGTGTGTGTTTATTAAATTTGCCTCAGTTAGTTAACGAGTTAATTTTTGGTTATTTCACTGGAATGTTTCCATTTTTCTCAGCAGACACAACCATTGACTGTATGAGAAACTAGTAAATAATTGTTCTCTCTACAGTCAATGGACATAACTCACCTTGTTCAGGTAGGGGTTCCTGGTGATGTCATACCCTCGTTTCTTTGTGTACATACTGCCCTTGTGGCTCGTGCCGGAGTGGCAGACCCGCACAGCCTGCGGGCGGTGCGGGGCGGCCCCGTCTGCAGCCGGCAGAGCCGGGGAGGCGGCGGGCATCCGCATCCCGCCCGCAGCCCCGCGTCTGCACAGCAACAGAGCGGCTCTTCTCTGGAGGGAGTTCATGCTGCCTGCAGACCCCCACCCCCAGGAGAAAACACACATGAGCTGGTATAAGGTGACAAAAAAGTTCAGCGCGTCTCTCTCACATAAACAAACCGCTGAAGTGCAAGAATCTGACCCTATTTTTGCTAGCTTCAAACTGGGACACTTCTATACACATGAACAAAAGGTTTTGAGGTCACGCGCCCATAAGACAATTTGTAATTTATCTTAAGGTGAAGAATAAACCCGCCAAAGTGTTTTCGCATCCAGAGGAGTGTCAACTGTACCCGGTCTGTTAGCTATCGCTAGCTGCCGGTGACGTCAGCTTGCTTTCAGCTGCTACTGCTAACTAGCAAAACTGCCAGACAAAAAACCGCACTCACCTGAAAACTGTGGGAAGCTGCTGCACACCTGCTTTCTGTTCTCATAAGAGGTACCTTTGCGGATGCTCGCCGCTCTCACTGGTTGACGTTCTACAGAAGGGGGCCGCCGGGACAGCTGATTCGGGATCGAGGACAGAATTCACTTCCTCGGTCTGGTCGCCCCGCCCCTTCAGAGCTCCTCAGCAGCCAATCAGAGAACAGCGTCACATCCGGGAGGGCCGAGCCTCCAGCGCTCGAGCTCCTGAGTCTAAACTATAAATACGGGCCCCAACAACAAAGGACATTCAATAATAACTTTCTCTAACGAATGCACTATGAAGAAGAATCATGTGCTGATTTTCATTCATTTAATTATCCTTAAGGCTAAATGATTTTCTTCAAAGCATCACACAATCATTTGGAGGGAAAAATGATTACTACTCCACTCTTTATGTTGGTCTGGGCGCACAGATCCATAGTAAATTATGTAAATAGAATTTAAAAAACTCATTTAGTCAACAAGCTTTTGTATAGTTATAGATGACAAAAGCAGAAAATGTGAAAATATTCGTTCCATTATATTTAGTAAGACACAAGGGCTCCCTCTGCTGGACAGACTGTCAGTTTGTCAATTTAATATTAAAAATTATCATTTGATTAAAACATTGTTTGCTTTTTTAATATGTATTTTTGTTAGTTGGAAAAAAAGGTCAAAAAAGGAAGCCAGGATATCTTGAATGCTAGAAAATATCCTGTAGGAAACTGCTAAAAAGCCTTTACTGTAAACATTTTTAATACATTTAAGTAAGACAAATTTGAAGTTACAACATCTAAAGCACTTTATTACAAAGATTTAACAACAATTTTTTGTGACAATGAAAATGTTATAGACAATCACAAAATTATTCGGCATTTACTTCACATCAGACGTCTACAACTGATTTCCACAACAAACAGGAGTATAATCTCTGAATATTGCTGCCTCTCACATCACTACAGACATTCAACATAAAAAACTTACACAAAAATAAAAGTAAAAAAAACATTGTACTTCATTAAAAGTTCATCAAATTCCTCAGTTTCAGCAGTCTGCCTGGAACTGTTTGATGCAAAAGTGATATTTATATGTTGAACAAGAGCAATTTTTAGTTATTACTGTTATAAACAATGAATTAAAAACATGTAATGTTGTTGCAATGCCTTGCAGCAGTGCAGTGAAGTGCAGAATGCCTGAGTACTCCCCCCCCCATCCACCCCGACTGTTTTCATCACAGCGGCTTCAGCTTACTCAAAAGGTTAAGTTGCCAACTTCCTTGTCACGGTTGTGGAAATATTCAGGACAAGTGAAGGTGAGAAATGTTTCAGATGACTACGCTGGAGCTGCTATGGGAGCCTCTATCCTGAGAGAGAAAAGTGACAAAGTTAGAATTTAAGAGGCAGACTGGATGATTATCACATGCAGCTAAGAGATCATTAAAACAACTAAAACAGATGAAAAGAGAGAAACAAAACAAGTATGAAGAAAAGCTGGAAATGTGAGCGATTGAAAACGCATTAGTAAAGTTCTTTCTAAAGGTGAAGGAAGCTCAGGCTACACAAGGCCGCTTTTTATCAGGTTGTGCCGCCTACAGATTTGGAAGCAAGCCTGCTATTTCCTGACAGAATTTGAATACAGCTTTATTGCGCAGGGAGGGACAACTCTGTGCAACTACAACTCGCCGTCTGCTCTTTGAAATGTACAGACAAAAGGTTCACAAGAGAACTAACGCACACATTTCTTATACATTTGTTATTTCAGTATAAAGAGATAGATAAATATGAACTTGTAAAATGTCATCCAGTCACCTCATGACCTGAATATGAAAACTCCATGTAAATGTGCTTGCTGGATTATTTATCTGGAACAAGGTCATAGTCTGGAAAAATTAACATTCAGAATAAAAAAACTGGGATTAGCCAAATTCATCCAGAATAAACACTGGAAGTTATCCCTGTATTTTCTGATCATTTGATGACTTTACAGTGTTCGTTCGCTTATGGGGGTGGGGGGTTATGTTTGAAAAATAATCCCCAATAGGTTAAACCTGCAGAGTAGGACTATAGATGCATCAAGTCTGTAAAACTCCTCACTACACACTTAATAGACTTGACTCTCTCGTTTAAACTCTCAAAGTTCAAAGAGCTGCTCCTGATCGAAGATTTATGGAGATTTAGAAAACTGAATGCATTCTGTACCGAGACTAAGCACAGAAGAGATTGATTGACAAGGCATCCAGCAAATCAGGACGCAGAACACAATATGCTGTTAAAAAAATAAAAATGGACAAAAAGATCTGGGGACACTGCACATCAAATCAATTTACGTTTTCTATCTATGCATTTGTAAACCAACTTGTCTCTAGATTCCATTTTAAAACTATTTAAGACTCTCTCTTTCACTGAAAATAATAAGTCATGACTAAATAACAACTTTCCATTTTTTGTTCTGCTAAACTTGAGCTAAAGTTGTAAACATAATGAGTGTGCAGAGAGGAGCCCATCAGCTGCAGAGCCTGATGAATTCAGACCCTTTTCTGACTGTGGGATGGAACTCATCACTCAGAATAATATTTAGAAGATATGCTTTATTCAGAATGATGTTCCTCACGCGTATAAACCTGAAACCAAGAACCTTCTTAGGGTTTTGGTTCTTTTCCCTGTTCAGATGGAACATTTTTTGACTGTGTCCAAATTCCCTCACTACTCTCCAACCCATAAAAGACGATCCAGTGCCCTGGATTTCAATGCAAATTGGACATCATGCTCACTGCTTTTTTTTTTCCAAACAGCAAATATAACGTTATTTGTTTGCCAAAGCAAAAACCCAACAAAAAGGAAGGTTTTATGAAGACTATTTATGAATCCACTGTGTTCTTATGATGAAAACTTAGTTGGTTTTTAAAAAATACATTTGAATACATTTTTTTCCTCCAATAAAAAACAAACGAAATGCATCAGGTCTATATTCACTAATCTAGTGAGCATTGATTCGTTTTTTGCAGACTCTTTTGTAGGGCGCTGATGTCTAGTGCACTGAGTAGTGAATTCGGACACAACCATAATGCTTTGCTGGTGATCAGCAAATAAACTCAGCGGCGGATCTACAGGCGGCAGAATGTCGGTGGGGCGTCAAACATTTGGACTTTACCAGCAGAGAAAAAAAAAGGGTGACGTTCTGAGAGGAAAGCAAGACAGGTTTAAGTACTTGTTAGCTATCCAACATTTCTTTTAGAGAGAAAATGAAAAACACCTGAGTAAGCAAAGACACAGAAGGTTTGCTTGAATAAAGAATTTGAGAAAAAGCGTGTAATTCCAGTTTTGCCCCTTGTCCTTGAACACAACAGAAGCCAGCTTTAGAGCAGAAACAAAAATGTTTTTAATAGCAAAGATCTGCTAGAGGGCTGAGAAAAACAAAACCCATCATGCTTTTAAATCAAAGCTGTGTTCTGTGGTTCACTATAGGTGTTATTAGGACCTTGTGTTTGGTGAAACCTTAGCTCCCTGACAGAGTTGTGGGAAAGAGGCCAAAGCGGGCAGAGGGTGTCAGCAGATCAGTGTGGGCCTTACAGACAGCGGGGCGTAGTTCTTGTGGGAGCTGCTGTTTCCATGCTGGATGTCGATGGTGGAGTAGCTGGGCGGCTGCTCTGTCCACCCCTTCCCTCTTCCTCCTTTTCTCCTCCTGCGGTCCTCCTCATCTGAGCTCCAGGGCTCTTTGGGCCGCTGTGGGGGGGTGAGGCTCCTCCCCTTGCGAGCTGCTCTCTCGTACATCTCCTCCAACAGGTCGTCCTGGCTGCGGGTGCGAGGTCTGGACCCACCCCTGCTCCTTCCAGATGAGCCTCCCCCCTCATTTCTTGAGCCCCTGTGAGGCGCTCTTCCCCGCCTGAAGTCCAAATCGGAATCATCGCTGTAATCCCGCAGGATTCCATGCCGGGCGGGGGTGTTGTCTGCATACCCACGGGCAGAGGGGTTGGTACTCCCGCTAGAGTGGCTGGACGCCCTGTAGCCCCGGGCTCCGTGTCTGCCTGCAGCCCCCCCATGTGACGACAAGCCGGGAATACGCTGAACGATGGGGGGCAGAGTGATCACCCTTCTCTCCACCCCTTTGACCCCCATCTCATCCAGAGCAGACAGCATACTCGGGGGCCCCGGTGCATACGGGACTGCATGAGGGGCTGGCTCCAACCGCGGTTGGGGTTGAAACATGATCTGATGAGCATAGGGAGACATCTGAGGCACCCCAACGTCAAGCCCCTTCACCTGGTTCTCCAGGAAGTCCAGCACCTGGTTGGTGCCTTGAATGCTGCCCTGAAAGCTGCCGCTGTATTGATGCGGCGGTGGAGGAGGAGCCTGCTGCTGCAGCGCCATGGGAGACGGCTGCATGGGGGTCATGGCAAAGCTTTGTTTGGTCGGGTAGTCCGAGTAGAACCCTGGCAGAAAGCGAGAAGAGAGTTAGCTTTAAAAACACAGAGAAATGAAGCAACAAAAACCAGAACCACAACTTTGGAGCTCATGAACTGCAGAGACGGTCATGTGTTTCACACAAAAAGCTCAATCACAGGGCTGTTTGGTTTCTGTGGACTGTTCACCCAAAGCAAACACACCTGAACAAAGCACGTAATCCCTCGACAAAGAAGGCTGCCATGCTTTTGTGTAGCTGCTGCTCACCTGGATAAAGCAAGGGCCCGCCCTGGGAGGACATGTTGGAGCTGATGGGAGCGTAAATCGGCTGACCCTTCATCCAAGGAGCCATGGCCTTCTGAGCCTCCCGGACCATCCGGTGCTGCATCACAGCTGCGGTCAGAGGAGATAGACAAACGTCAAGAGGAGGTGCCACAATGTCAGGACAAAAACTGTAAAAGAAGTTTGTGTTTGGTTGCTTTTTCAGACTAGAGCTAAAAGAAAAGATCACTGTAAATGAGAGATGAGCACCTTTACAACTTTAGAACATTTGTAACAATTTTTATTTTTTACAATTTTAAACTAAATGGGCTTTTATTTGCAACATTTTTATATCACTTTTGTTCTGTTTTTGCTCTCCTAACCACTTTATTTAAATAAAGTTTTGTAAACAATGATCGAAACATTAAATCGATCAGTATTTATCAAATTATTCATTAAAAGTCTCTATTTTCTTAAAAGAAAGATTAACTTTTCAGTTGAATCTTTGTTTCCCTATTTCAATCTGGGGCTTTTCTTGTGAAAAGAATGCAAGTTAGATGTTTTGGAGCAAGGGTGGGGTGTAAAAGGCTGTCTGAATACTCAAGAAGCTGTAAAGAGAGTCTCCTCCACCTTTTTCTGGGCAGCAGCAGGTCTGAGGGCAGCAGGGGCAGCGGACGTAGCAGCAGCACTTCTGCGGACAGCACTGACAGCAGCAAATGCAGCAGAGCATGATGAGGAGGAGGGCGCCCATGATGATCAGCAGAACGGTCAGCCAGTCTGGAACAGGCCACACCCACAAATAAGGCGCGGCTCATCGCGGTTCAGGCATGAGTTCAGGCAAACTCACGGAAAACGATGAGCTTGATTTCCCGATCCGAGTCTCCGGTGGTGTCTCCGGCTGCATCGATGGAGCAGTAATACATCCCATTGTCCCACCACATCACCTCGTTTATGACCAGGTCAGCCTCTGATAACGAAAAAACCCACATTTACGTTAGAAAACACAGAACCTGGTGTTTAACGACAATAAAATGAAACTCCAAGCCCAAAGTAGATGTGATACGGTCAACAGAATGTTCCTGAGTTACCGGGCAACATCGGGCTCTCTTGACTTAGTAGGTTTGAAAACAGTTTTTGTTATCAGGGTAGAGAATTGAAATAAACTGTCTGACAAAGGAGGAAAATCATCTCTGAGAGAGTTCACCTGCACGCATGACTTAACCTGGTGACATGATGCTCTCATGAGGTGGAGGACGTGTGTAAACCTGCCTTATGCTTAGTGTGTAATTCTATAAGCTTTGATTTCTAGAATAACCAGGTTACTTTGACACCAAATGTGTGATCATCTGATTTCTCAAGTTAACAGACTCTACAAGCAACACATAGACAGAATAATCAGACATTCTTAATCTGATCATGAGAAATCAAGTGAACACAGGTCAATTTAGCCCTGAAAAGCCGCCAGGTATCCACCTTCATTCAAATTATTGGAGCTTTTAAATAAAAGAAGTGCAGGAGATGGAAGTCACATGACACTGCTGCGTAACCAAGGCAACCACGGGTTCTTCCTTGTGTAAGACGACCAGCAGAAACATCTATTAAACAGACGTATTAGTTCCTACATCAGCGAAGCTAAGGCTACGACCGTTAGCTTTGGGAAACTCAGACAGGTGGAAGTTTGAAAGTTGCTTTTTAGCAAACAGATTATTTACTCTGAAATTGGAGAATGGACAGTCGTGAGGACAATCTGATCATTGGATTTCTGTTGTCAGTTGCATTAATCTGATTACTCCAAGTCATCTGATTTCTGTGTGCCTGTAAACGGGTTCACTGACTGCCAGCATTCACAGTAAAACATCTGAGTTGTATGATGGAGTATTAGGGCTGCATGAAAAAAAAAGAAACTTTTACAAAAAAAAGTTGTAAAATTATTAGAAAAATGTCAAAATTTTACCAAAATAAAATAGTAACTGTATGATTTAAAACATTAACTTTAAAAAGGAAAGAAAAGAAAGAAACTTTTATTTTATGAAAATAAAATTGTAAATTTCCAAAAATGTACAGCAGAATTCTTGAGCAAAGGGATGTCCATTCAATTTCTCTGAAATGTCATCAAATTAAACAAGTGATGTTCAAATGTCTGTTCAAACATTTTAAAATCTAATCTAAAATCTAATTTAAAATCTAAAAAAGATGATGACTTTTTGAAGCATACGTTTATAACTTGTAATCTTATTCTATCCTCATATATTTGTTGATGTTTTACTTCACTGTAGCTCTAATACGCCGTCGTACGATTTCATTTCTAAGGAGAAGATGAAATCAGAAGAATAAAAAACCTGAACATCAAACCCCAGTAGTCAAGCGGAGATCCAACTTACTGTTCTGGATGGTAATTTTGCGGTTTCGGTACTCCACGCCCAGAACGGGCTCATTGCCGCCCCTCTTCTGCACCACAGTGCGAACAGTACGCTGTCTGTCGGGGCAGTCGTTGGCGGGGTCCTGACCCAGCTGGAGGGCTGCCTGGTAGGCTTTGGAGACAGAGTTTTGATGCAGTTTTCAATGCTGTTCCAACATAAACTGTATTTGTGACAAGGAGCACGGCAAGCACACGTGTGGTTCTCTGCATGGGGAGCACTGCGACAGAGCTGATATTCACATAACTAACTCCAGCGTGTTTTTCCTGTATGACCAGTTACCGTGTTGACCTATAACACGGGACAACAAGAAATTAAACTCCGTAGAGAACATTCAAGGAATGATGCTGAACAACAAACAGGTGTAGACAGAAACTTTCAGCTTTAGTGATTTAAAGGAATCTGGTTGAACCTTTTCATCCCAACCAGAGTCTGAAGGATCCAGAAAGATTTCAGATTAAAACTAAAAGATGGAAAAGCACGGTCATACAAAAACAATGGCATCTTATTGTAATCAGAGTTATGGTTATGAAAAGTGAAAGTGTTGACAGACGCCTTACTGTTTGTTATAAACTAGAAGATTGTAAGAACAAAAACCTTTTTGTTCAGGACTTTAGTAAAAAACAACTTTTTTTCCAGCTGCTCTTTTCTACACTAAACAAATCCTCCATTCAAGTTTTTTCCTGCATCATTTCTTCTGTCAGCTTCTGAGTTTTAAAATCAAAGCATTTTTTAAATAAATTATACCATGTTGTTCTTATCTTTGATTCTTTAGGTGCTAAATGTTTTTCTTTTCATAACTATAGGGGGAAGAGTTGAAGCTTCTTTCAACATGAGTGCAACTTTTTATTTATGTTAACAAAAATGATTCGTATAAAATGAATAAAAATAGCAAACGCTTGTAAAAACTACATGCTGACATGGCATTGAAATGCAGTTAAGAGCGTCGGTCAATTTCCAGAGAGGTTTCTTTGTCAGTTAGTCACTAGATGTCCCTGTTCTTAGTTTAAATGTTCAAAATATAAAATAAAAGCTTCACTTATGTGGAGCGAGACATAAGACTTTAGTTTTGTACTTGTAACTTTCATTTTGTACCTGCAGTTTAAGTTCTGCATTTGTAAGTTAATTTTTGTAACTTGCACACATTTTAAAAGTACAAATTTCAAGATCTAGGCTACAAGTAAAAAAGACTTTTGCTATGCCTGGAAGAACCAATGAGGGGCCAATTTTGACCAACCAATCATGTTTCTGGAATCTCCATCCAATCATGGCGAGAGTAGGGTAGGGAGGTCCAATGAGTTATATCGCTAGAGGAGACATCACGTGACTCCTCATAGGAGGAGAGGCTGACCTTTTCTTGCAGGTTTCCAATGGATTCAGACTTAAGGAAAAAGTGGTCCTTAGCTATTATAAGAGCTAACCCAGATGGATCACTGTGGTTACCAACTAGCAATAGCTATGTTCAAAACATTTTGTGGAACCAGATTTTGATAAGACTGGCCAGACGGTTTGCTTGGAACCCGGCACCATACCATCTGTGTTACGCAAATTGATCACTCACATGAACCAGTAGGGTAAATCTGTTGTGTTATGTTTGTTTTTTTCAGGGTAAATCTATTGTTAAGCTTTGGACTTTTTGTTGACTTATTGTTTATTTATTTATCATTTATAATTATTGTTATTATTAATTATTAAATATTATTATTATTTATAGACTTATTATTTATTTTTTATTATTATTGACTTATTATTTATTTATTGTTATTATTTACTATTATTATTGACTTACTATTGATTTATTAATTTAATATTATTATTGACTTATTGTTGGGCTTTTCTAAAAAATTTAAATTACATGTGAAAAAGGTCTAAAACTTCTAAATGTTTAGATATAACTTTTTAAATATATATATTTTTATTTGTAAGAAGTCCAGCAACTATGCATTATTCATTAAAGTTTGAGCTTTTAAGGTTGACTGTTTTTCTTTATATATATATATATATATATATATATATATATATATATATATATATATATATACATAAACATTCTATAAAAGCTACTCAGATACCACTAAAGGCAATAGAAAGGATTGTCATGTTGGCGCCGTCGACCTCACCAAGATGGCGTCGCGCTCTGCCACCTTTGGCCAGGCTTCCCAAACGGGCGTGTCTCCTCTAGCGATATAACTCATTGGGGAGGGCTCTGCAGTGCTCTCAACCAAACATGATTTCATTCACACGGCTCAAATTTAATGTTATAGATGTTTACATTTCTATTTTCCAGTAACAAAATTAGTATTCTATAATGCCTCTTGAATTCTGGTGTTACTTAACCCTTTGGAACCGATTGACGCCTCGAGGCATCCTGCCAACCGACTGTCAGATCAGCGTGATAAAACTCATCTGAAATAAACTTCAACTTATTTTAATGTTCTGTGATTGAGACTTTATTGAATGAAAGAGGGAATATGGCAAATATTTGTAGTTCGTGGATAAATGCGACCTCCGATTTTAATGAATGAGGCAGAAAATGAACGTTGAGCAGACAGCTAATAAATTCACATAGATCCTTCTCAATTCAGACACAACTATCACATGTGTTGTGCACAGCTGATTCATGCGGGAAATACTTGTGTGTGGGGGGGTAAAAAGCTGCAAAAAATTCTAGGATTTTTTCAGCTTTTTATTTATCCCAAATGTGAAAACAATTAAAGACCAAAAAAAAAAGTTACGTACGATTTTTTTGTTTTGTTCAATTTATCATAGTTGTTTTAAACAGCAAATTGTGTTTTGTTCAGAACACATTCAGTTTACTAGATCTACAGAAATCTTTGATCACGATCAGATCTTTGTTTAATCCTGGATTTATTTTTCTATGAATGTTTGAACTTTGAAAGTTTAAACGAAAGAAAAGTGTTAAAAATTTCTGAGAAAAGTCTATAAAGTGTGTAGTGAGAAATGTTACTGCCTTAAACATCTAGAATAATTGTGAAATACAAAACTGCCTACTTTGTGGATTTCTCCTATCTCAGGTTATTTTTAGAGGGTAAACAGTGTATTCCTAATCTGGCCTCCCCGGCTTTATAGCCATCACATCTAAAATGAGCGTATCGTCTTCCACTTGCAGCCTTACCTGTGGAGTAGTACTCCAGCACGGGGTCTTTGCAGAAGGATTTGAACTTCCATGAGACCAGGACGTCCTGAGAACTGGCTGAAGTTGAGTAGTCGCAGTACAGAATCACATTAGAGAAGAGCATGGTACTCCTCTCCGTCTGCGGGACCACCACCTGAACGGACAGCAGCTCTAAAAACAAACACAAAATGTGGGGAGAGATTATAAAAAGATGAGCCACAGCAAAACATTTGCATCCATCTGCCGGTACCCTTTGCCCCACCCTTTTGGCCTCCCTCTCTACACCAATAAACCTCCTATTTGGTCTTCCTCTAGACCCCTTTCCTTGTCTCTCCAACCTCAACATCCTTTTACCAACCCCCTGTCCACGTGTCCAAACCATCTCAATCTGCTTCCCTGCATTTATCTTCTTAGCCTGCTCTCACTATAGATGACAGTGTCATCTGCAAACATCAAGGTCCTTAGAGATCCTGTCAAACCTCATCTGTCAGTCTGTCCATCACTACAGCAAACAAGAAGGAGCTCAAAGCTCATCCATGGTGCAGTCCCACCTCCACCATGAACTCCTTCCGTCACACCTAGAGAACTCACCACTGCCTGACAGCACTCATCCATGTCCTGAACAACGAACATTCTTCTTTGTCACTACAGACTTCCTTACCCGAACCACAGCTCCTCTCTGGATCCTGTTATAAGCCGCCTTTCCATTGACTGAAATTGTGCAAATTGGACGTGCGATAAAAAATTACCCCAAAGGAAACAAGGAAGCACAGCAATTTAGGAAAAAAAATAGCATTTATTTAAAAAAATATATAAACACCACAAGAGCACAGCATCACACAGCTCATCAACAGTTGAGCGTGTCATGCAGAATTGACCACAATTTCCCCAAATGGCTTCATCCGTAGCCGCTCTGACGTTAAGGCTGGTCTGTACTTCAAAGCGAATGGTCATCGCACCAGTCGCATCCACAATCGCGCGGTCTAGTTCATATTAGTGTTGCTTGGATTTGCTTGAGACTGTCCGGGATAACTGTGATGAACTTCTTAGTGGCAACGCCATCGTCTCCTTGGTTTATCTTGCTCATTCGTTTGCTGCATCTTGTTGTGCTGATCACAGAGGACCTCTCCTGGACTGAAAACACCACATCGGCAGTAGGGAAGGCCCAGCAGTGTCTCCACTTCCTGAGAATACTCAGGAGGAACAACCTGGACAAGAAGCTGCTGGTGACCTTTTACAGAGCCACCATAGAGAGCCACCATCACATCCTGGTATGCAGGATGCTCGGCCGCAGACAGGAAAGTGCTGCAGAGGGTGATCAACAAAATCCATGGCTCCCCGCTGCCCAGCCTAGAGGACATCGCCAGCTCTCGCTACACGAGCAGAGCCAAACAAATCATCAAGGACCCACACCATCCCAACCACCACCTGTTCCAACGACTGCCATCAGGCCGGCAGTACAGGTCACACAAGGTTTGCACCAGTAGACTTTTTTTCCCAGAGCTGTCAACGTCCTGAACAAAATGTGAACCTCAAAATAAAAACACAGTAACATCTGTAAAACAATCAAGTGCAATATTTAACAGTCTGGAAGTGCAATAAAAGTTATGTGCAATGCATGTATGTAAGTTGTATAAATGTATATATCTATAGTTCCACATATTTTTCTATTTTCTATTTCATTCTAATGTGTATGTAACTTTATTTTATTTTCCTCCAGCAGCTGTAGCCCACCAGTAATTTCGTTGTAACAAGCCTCTTGTGTACAATGATATTAAAGGATTCTGATTCTGATCTGCGAACGTGCTGAAGCAGAGAAGGGTGGTGTGTTTGTTACGCCAGAGTTTTAGTGCCACAAAAAAAAACAAAAAAAACATTGCAACATTTAAAGTTGCACATTTACGAGAAAAAAAACTAGTACATTTGTGAGAAAAAACCTGGCAAAATAAAGATTAAAGTTGAAGTGATCATACTACTGATAACGTTGCAAATGTTTGGAAGGTCAATTGTTTAATTTACGATTCCTTTCTTCCTCCTCCAAAGACAAGATCTCCAAGTCTGTGTGGAGCTTCCATCTGAGGAGGAGCACTTTTCGGCGTCTTCAACGTTCTAATGCTAATATAACAGACTATTTTCATCTTTGCTGTTTTATGTTGTTTCATCTGGAAAGGGCGAAGTGACACCATACCCCGGAGAGCCAACTGCAAAAACTATAACCTGATTGTGAGTCACCAAAAGGCTCAGAATCTTTTACTTTTGAAACCTTTCCGGAAATAAAGCTTCAAAAAAGGCTCCACATCTTTCATCTTCAAGCTAGGCTCCGATAAACAGACTACTTTGCTGTAGCGGGTTAAATCTATTTCAACTTTATTCTCGACATTTCGCCTTTAATCTTGACATTACAACTTTTTTTCCTTTGAGGAACTAAACAGGTGAGGAAGTGAGGATAATTTTTTGTTTGTTTGTAATAAAACAAAAAAAATTATCCTCCAGAATTATTTTTCTCACCGAGCCCTAAAACCCCGTTGTAGGTGGTCCACTAGGCAGAATCAGGAAATAGAGGCAAATTGCATCATCTAGTGAAAAAAACATGACATATATGTATATGAGATATAAGAGCGTTCCAGTCTTGCTTTATTTTTTATCTTGTCCGCTCTCTCTCTCTCTCTCTCTCTCTCTGTGAAGTTCAGTATTTACTTTAACTTCTTCTTTTAGGTTTTCATCATCTTCAGTTTTAAAAAGACATTTTTGTGGACAGAGTTGATCCGTGATCGCATACTCTAGTACAGTGTTTTTCAACCAGTGTGCCGCGGCACACTAGTGTGCCGTGGGAGATGGTCAAGTGTGCCGTGGGAAATTGCCCTCATTAACTGATCAAAAAACATTTCCCATCTCCAGGATTTCAGCTCTGTGTTCATCCAAACAGGCCCTGATAAAACACTGAGGAGTTAGGAATATAAAAGATCGTAAAATACCTTTTCTTTGCGTTTATTTTATTTTATTAAAGACATTTTGATAAGAATGACGGTACCGTGATTCAGCTGCACCTTCGGCTGTATTTTGGAAAAGTCCCGTCCCTTTAACTGTCTCCACCAATCATTCTTGGGGGGCTTAATCACATGTCATCAGTCTGACCAATCAGAAGTGGTTAAAGTCTTCACTTCCTTGTCCCGATTTAGCTCGTAAAGTCGCTCAGTTCTAACAAAAATACCAGCTAAAGTTCGTCTTTAGCGGTGTAGCTTTCCACAGAAACCGGTATCAGACCGTGGAACAAGTTAACAAAACAGCGAAGCTCCGAAAACCGATCTCCGGCCGTTTTATGCACTACATCTCCCATGATGCATTGGGTTGTGAGAGTGACAGCGCACAAGGAGATCTGTTGTTAAACGTCTTGAAACCAACGAACACACATCAAAATGTTTTTAAATCTTCTAACTTAACTTTTATAGCATCTTTTAGAAAAAAACCAGCTGCAGTTTCCAGTTTTTTCTTTAACAATTATCTCAAAAATGCATGTGAGATTGTGGAGGGGCTGTAGGTCAATACAGATTATGAGTTTCTCCTTATTTTTTTAATTTTTGGATGCTGGTGTGCCACGGGATTTTTTTTAAGTTTAAAGTGTGCCGTGGCTCAGAAAAAAGTTGAAAAACACTGCTCTAGTACACTGTTCTTCAACCTTTTTTGAGCCACGGCACACTTTAACCTTGACAAAAATCCCGCAGCACACCAGCATCCCAAAAAAAAAAAAAAAAAAAAAGAGGAGAAACTCAGTCTGTATTGATCTACAGCCCCTCCGCAAATTCAAATGCATTTTTGTGATAATTGTTGCAGAAAAAGCTGGAAGTTGCAGCTGTTTTTTCTAAAAGATGTAATAAAAGTTAAGTTAAAAGATTTAAAAACTATTTGATGTATGTTCGTTGTGGTTTCAAGACGTTTAACCAACGAAGATTCATTGTGCGCTGAGACGCTGTCACTTTAACCCAATGCATCATGGGAGATGTAGTGCAAACAGCCGCCAAACGCAGAAAGACTTTTGTCTCTGGGCTTCATGGTTTTGTTTACTTGTTTCACGGTCTGACACCGGATTCTGTGGAAAGCTACACCACTAAAGACGAGCTTTAGCTGGTATTTTTTGTTAGAACTGAGCGACTTTATGAGCAGAATCTGAACGAGGAAGTGAAGACTTGAACCACTTCTGATTGGTCAGACTGATGACATATGATTAAGCCTCCAAGAATGATTGGTGGTGACAGTTAACTGTGACTTTTCCAAAAACGTCTGAAGCTACAGCTAAATCGCGGGACCGTCATTCTTATCAAAGTGTCTTTAATAGAATCGAATAAACACAAAGAAAAAAGTATTTTCAGATCTTTCATATTCCTAAGTACTCAGTGTTTTATCAGGGCCTGTTTGGATGAACACAGAGCTGATATCCTGGAGATGGAAAATGTTTTTAGATCAATTAATGAGGGGAATTTCCCACAGCACACTAGTGTGCCGCGGCACACTGGTTGAAAAACACTGCTCTAGTAGACGCTCAAAATAAATTCAGGTTAAATGCTGCGACTGCAGTACGGGCGTAAAATTCCAGACGCAGGTGACGTCACAGCAGGTCTCCCTTACTGCAGCGACCGGGGCGATGATGATGAGCGCTAGTGCTGTGGCAGAAATGTGAATGTATCTGCTGTAAATCAGTGTTTACCTCCGTCGACATGGTTTTGAATGGCTGATCGCACAAGTTGATTTGTTTATTCCCATAATTATGATTGAATGATAACAGGTTACTATCGAAATTATGTTTTTTCAACACTTCTAGAATTTAGATTATGTTTTGCACATATGTGTGATGGAAACACAGTTATTGACTTTCTATAGATCAGGAGTCAGCAATGTTTATGCCATGAAGTACCAATTGGAAATTTGAAAGCACCAACTATAATGTGAACTCCGATTCACAGAAATACAAAAATATTTCAATATTTCTGAAATGTTTGAGAAATATTTCTGTAATTCACAAACAGCAGGTCAAATAGCTTTTTTTATTTATTTTGGTTTTAACTTAAAAAAGTGCTTTCAAAACAATATTGCACAAGGAAAACAGGTCAAAGTTATAATATTATTGCAGCTGTTTGTTTGAAACAAAGTACTGCATTAGTGGTATGTCATACCTACAGCAATAGGATTAAATACGTCAGAACCAAATACCATCAAAACCATTACAACCATTAACATTAAAAAGTGTATTTGGTTTATTCATCTTTTGCTACTTTATGAGACAGGGCCAGAGCAACTTCATGTAAGGGGATTTTGTGAGGGAGCTTTTATTGCTTGTAAAACTAAATATTTTCAGAATATGAGAGTTTCTCATTTTAATGTGGATCAACAAAACTTTACAAGTGTAAAAGCATGATTTTGCAACTTTCAGCACAAAAATGGTCATTTCCTGCAGAATTTGTAACATAAATATTATCAATAATGGAGACATTGAATGTGTATCAGAACCACAATACAACATAGATTCGATAAATATTATTAATAATAAAACAGCATAGGAAAATAGCCATTATTGTGTTTTCCGCCGTGCCCCAAAGCAAACTGGTGGCGAAAACGTGGGGATAATCGGTGTCTGCTGCAGATTAAAAATAATAAATAAGTGGAATGAAAAAATGACCGGATATCTTTCGGTTTCAGAATAAAAGCCTTTTAATAGAGGAGGAAGAGACTCGTATTAGAAAAAATAATAAAATAAAATAAAACACCCACAATTATTCTACTACCACATTCAAATAAACTCTTCACGTGTCACAACTTCCTTCGTAAATTAACCTGCATTTACCGGGAACTGCTGGAGTAAATACGTGACAACGGTTCCCAGTCTGTCGTGTTTATTACACCTGTTGATTATTAACGAACAGACATGGCCGTCCATTTCTCAGCCGGACCTCTCCCAACTTTAAACAAAAGCTATTTACAAACTAGCGTTAAAGTAACTCAACATCGTTTCAACTTAAGTAAAAATGCTCCCTTTGAGCTTTTTGAGGCTCACCTGTCGGCAGGTGCACCAGCAGAAGCGACACCACGAACAAATTTTCCATGATCGCGTAGCTGTTTATCCTTCCGCGGAAACTTCACTGTCTGTCCTCGAAAAGCCTGAAAAGGCAAAATAAATATCCAGAATTTGAATGAAAAGTCCTCATGAGTGTGCTGAGCTGATTATCGTCGTTTATTTTTACATTTCTGGCGCTTTTATCCTGGTTTGTGTAGATAGGGATCGTCAGAGAGTGCTAGAGCCACGGAGACGAACTTGTCTTGGAAAAGGCTGGCGGAGGACTATCACCCCTCCCCCAATCCAGCTCTAGGTGACGTCCATAACCCCGCCCCCTGGGACAGGTGCAGTCCTCAAAGTGCAACCTCTGTTTATTGGGGAAAATGATGAAAAGCACCTAGTTGCCGACCACAACAAGAATTAAATTACGTTTTAGCCTGACCTGCATGTTTTTATATGAGATTAGAATTCCGATCAAAGCGTTCCCAGTTGTCTTTTAATTATAATTACGTCCTTTTTTTTTTGCCAGAATCAAGTACCGTTGTCTAGAACTTAGTTTCTACAGAGCAGCAGGAATTTATTAGAAATTCACCTCTGAGTTGTGGGCAGGACTGTTGGCCCGAAGTGAGTGTGTGCCCCCCCCTTCTGAGAACTTTGTTTACACACTCTCCTGGTGGCTTACAGTCCCTCACAACCCAACCTCCTGCCTTGTATCAACGGTTCAGGCTGGTAGTAGTTGTGTAATGGGGTGGGGATATTTTCTTGGCACACTTTGAGTCCTTTACTGCCAATTGAGCATGGGTCCAACACTACAGCCTACCTGAGTATTGTTGCTGACCATGTCCTTCCCTTTTTGACCACAGTGTACTATCTTCTGATGGCTACTTCCAGCAGGATCAGGCACTATGACTATGTCATAAAGCTGGAAGCATCTCAGACTGGTTTCTTGAACATGACAATGAGTTTACTGGACTCAAATGGCCTCCACAGTCACCAGATCTCCACCCAAACGGGAGATTGGCATCATGGATGTTCAGCCGACAAATCTGCAGCAACTGTGTGATGCTATCATGTCAAAATGGACCAAAGTCTCGGAGGAATGTTGCCAGTACCTTGTTGAATCTATGCCAACAACTGCTAGGGCAGATCTGAAGGCTGAAGGGGGTCCAACACAGTACAAGCAAGGTGTACCTAATAAAGTGACCTGCTAGTGTTGTAGACAGAAGTCTCTTTCTTCATCCAAATGTCCCACTTTTCACTGAAGAACCTGTCAAACATTCAAACTGGTCTTTATCACAGTCAAACCTTGTTTCTTTAGTCCGGAACAATGTTCATTCATCTTTTAAAACCCAGGTTTTGTCCCTTTCGGGGTCACAGTGTTGCCTATCCCGGCTATTGCAGGCAGGTGACATCCCGGGCAGGTCGCCAGTATGTTGCAGGGCCACAAATCACACACTCATGCACACTCGCATTCACACCAAAGGACAATTTAGAGTATCCAATAAACCTATGAAGCATGTTTTTAAACGGTGGGAGGAGCTGGCGTTCCCGGAAAAAACCCACGCATGCACAGGGAGAACATGCAAACTCAGCATAGAAAGATACTGTGTTCTGTTTCAGGTCCCCCAGCTGAGACTTGAACCGGGGGCCTTCTTTTTGTGAGGCAAGAGCGCCACCGCGCTACTGAGCCGCCGTGCAGGATAGTTTTGCAATTATATTATCTATAATATAAACTGTTTATTTTTGAATCCAGATTTAGGCTCAATTGACCTTGAAAACACGGTTACACTTGCATTTGATCAATTAAAAGTAGATGTTAAGTCTGTGCTCTGTGCTCTAATGCCTGTTTCTGAAGCTTCAGTGTGCAGCTGAGACCTACAAAACATTTGTAGGCAAACAGGAAGATTTTTTTTTATAAAAGACATAATGTCAAAGGAATAAAATTCAACAGTGCAGACTAAAAAGAAACTTTAGTTGACATTTATTCATATCAGAATACTTGTTAAAATATCTATCCTGAAACTTCATGAATATTTTTTTCGGAGGACTAGCAAAGCATGTAAACTGTGTGGATGAGGCCAGCGATGGCTGCTTATAAGGAATCAGGAATCAGGAAACTTTATTGTCATTTTATCATGATAAAACGAAATTAGGCTCTCTGGTCCCGGGCCAGCCGTTTACATTCAGACATAAATAATATATATCAATAATAATGTCAGTAAAATATCAGTCTGTTATGGTGTGGTTCCTGATGAGTATTGCACAGAAGTATTTTTCAAATTGCACAGTATTTTATGTTAAGTATTGCACAGCCCTGTGATATTGCACTTGGGAATTAGCTTGTTGTCCATAGAGGGGGGGGGGGGGTGCAGTGATCAACCGGAGTTAAGCAGTCTGACTGCTTCAGGAAAGAAACTGTTCCTCAGTCTGGTGGTCCTGCTCTTTATGCTCCTCAGCCTCCTGCCTGAGGGGAGCAGGGAGAACAGAGGGTGTGAGGGGTGAGTGGGGTCTTTCAGGATGCGAGAGGCCCGTTTCCTGCATCTGGTCGTATAGATGTCAGTGGTGGACGGCAGGCTGCAGCCCACAGTCCTCTGTGCAGCTTTGGTCACTCGTTGCAGAGCTTTCCTCTCTGCCGCAGAGCAGCTGCCGTGCCACACCGTGATGCAGGAGGTCATGACGCTCTCCACCACACACCTGTAGAAGGAGGTCAGGACTGGGATCCCCATCCCAGCTCGCTTGAGCCTCCTCAGGAAATAAAGGCGCTGGTGTGCCTTCTTGACCAGGCAGGAGGTGTTGGTGCTCCAGGTGAGGTCGCTGGAGATGTGCACGCCCAGATACCTGAAGCTGGAAACCACTTCCACCGCGTCCCCTCCGATGTGAATGGGGGGAGGGGGGCATCTGTCCTTCCTAAAATCCACGATCATCTCCTTGGTCTTCTTCCCATTGATGCAGAGGTTGTTGTCTCTGCACCAGCTCTCCAGATGTTCCACCTCCTGCCTGTAGTCAGACTCATCGTTGTTGGAGATGCGTCCAACCACAGCTGTGTCATCCGCAAACTTCACGATCAGACAGCTGGGGTGACTCGCTGTGCAGTCGTGCGTGAGCAGGGTGAACAGGAGGGGGCTCAGCACACAGCCCTGGGGGGAGCCCGTGCTGAGGGTGATCGGGGAGGAGGAGACGTTGCGGATTTTTACAGACTGCGGTCTGTCTGTCAGGAAGTCCAAGACCCAGTTGCACAGAGTGGGGTTCAGTCCAAGTGTGTGTAGTTTCTGGGTGAGGGTCTGCGGGATGATGGTGTTAAAAGCTGATGTGAAGTCCACGAAGAGCAGTCGAACGTACGCGTTCTTGTTCTCTAGGTGGGTGAGGGTTGTGTGGACCACAGAGGAGATGGCGTCCTCTGTGGATCGGTTTGACCTGTATGCATATTGGTGCAGGTCCTTGGTGATGTCGATGGATTCTGTGATGCGGGTCATGACCAGTTTTTCGAAACATTTCATGACTATCGGTGTCAGGGCAACCGGCCGATAGTCATTCAGACTTGTCACTGTGGATGATTTGGGTATTGGAATGATGGTGGCGGTTTTCAGGCAGGTGGGGACCACTGCCTGCATCAGGGAGGTGTTGAAGATGTCTGTCAGCACCTCTGTGAGCTGGTGTGCACAGTCCTTCAGCACCCGTCCAGGGATGTTGTCGGGTCCAGCAGCTTTGTGAGGGTTGATCCTCTGGAGGGTCCTCCTCACCTCAGCGGGCGTCACACTGAAAGGCTCTTCGCCAGGTGGGATGGTGAGTTTGGTGCTGGGAGGGGCGGTGTTGGAGTCCTCAAAGCGGGAGTAGAAGAAGTTGAGTGCGTCTGGTAGAGAGGGGTCCTCAGGACATTGTGCATCTCTGGTGTTGTAATCTGTGATGCACTTAATGCCCTTCCACATACTCCGAGGGTCATTCGACGTAAAGTGTCCCTGAATCCTCTGAGCATAGGCGGCCTTGGCCCTCCTCACCCCAGCATGCAGCTCCCTTCTTGCTGCTCTGAGTGCCACCTTGTCACCTGACTGGAACGCAGCATTCCTGTGTTTCAGCAGAGCCCGCACCTCTGCGTTCAGCCAGGGTTTCTGGTTGGGGTAGTACGTTACAGTCCTGGTGCTGGTGACATCCTCCGTGCACTTACTGATGTACCCGAGGACTCCTGATGCATAATCCTCCAGGTCCACCTCCCCCTCATGCGAAGCTGCCTCCCTGAAGATCTGCCAGTCTGTGTGCTGGAAACAGTCTTGCAGAGCTGATGCAGCCTCACTAGGCCACACTGTGATGGTCCGCTGTGTTGGTGCTTGTCGTCTGAGGAGAGGGCGGTAAACAGGGGCCAGCATGATGGCTATGTGGTCTGAAAAGCCCAAATGAGGATGGGGGACAGCTCTGTATGCATCTTTTTTGTTGGTGTAGACACAGTCCAGAATATTATTTCCGCGTGTTGGAAAGTTGATGTGCTGGTGGAACTTGGGCAGAGTGTCTGTCAGGTTTACATGGTTGAAGTCCCCTGCAATCACGTAAAAACACTTTGCAGGAGGTTTAGCATGTTTCTTCTAACTTTATGTGCAAGTTCAAGTGTTCTAGTGTTCAAGTGAAAATATGATTGCACATTTATTATTGCACGAAAACAGTACTTAGAAAAGGCCTTGGTGTCAGTCAGCATAACAATGTGTCCTGGAAAAAATCAAAATGACTCAAAAATGAATTAAAAAGTAGACTGGACTCCAGATTTTCCAGATCTCAGCTGGTCTGGCTTTTGGTGCATCTTGTTCAGAGGTTGGGATTCTACACCGACTTCTAAAGCATGAATGCATTTCTGTAAAAACACTGATATCATAAAGCAGAGTTTTGCATCAAACACTACATTTCTATGGACCAGGATGCTCCCGTCAATCAGCTTCCAGCCGCTCCTCAGAATTTGCAGGGTGTTCAACTTGATTTATGTAGCTTGTTGTTTCATCTCTTTGTGACACAAATGTTATGTTATGCATATCAAATATTTTCAGCCTCCAAATGCGCATACCTTTACAGCTTTTAGGAACTCCTCCAATGAAAATACTATTTTTGGTGTTTTCGACATGTTCTTACAGCATTTTTCAGATAATGAAGGACATAAATAAAGAAATTTTGGTTTAAAATTGCATTTATGAGTATTTCTTTATTCAAATCGTTGTGAATCAGGAGCAGACTAAAGAATGCCTTTTAAAAAAGATTGCATCTATGTTGCAGAAAATACACTAGGCTGGCCAAAAACTCCCTGCTCTGCTCCATTCTGATCCATCCACTTGTAGACGACTAGATTCATGAAGGTTTTGTTTTCCTCGTCTGGATCTAAACTGCACGACTGTATTAATCACATTTGTGTTGCATCGCAAATGTTGGGTTGGGGTGGGAGGGGCTGATACAGTATGAGTGAAAAGGGGGCGTGGTTGCTCCACCCACAACTAAGAGGTGAATTGTTTCTGAACTACTGCCGCTCTGCAGAAACTTTGTCCTAGAAAATGAGACAGGGTTTTTGGGTCATGGTGTGGAGTTTGAACGGTGCTGCCATGGGTGAAAAGGACTGTGACTGTCAAACGCTTTGGGCTTTTTAGTAACGGGCTTCATTAGGGGAGCCAGTTTAGCTCGTGCTGGTTTGCGGCGCCTTCCGTCCGTGAAACCCGGGTTCGACTCCGGGCTGCTCCCTGTTCCCCTCTCCACCTCTGCCGGCTCCAAGCCCGGCTTGAGAAGGTTGTGTCAGGAAGGGCATCCGGCGTAAAACATTGCCAAATTTACCATGCGACTCGTTCGCTGTGGCGACCCCTGATGGGAGAAAGCCGAAAGTGGAAGAAGTAACGGGCTTCATTAGTATAAGCATTTAACATTATAAAACAAAAATGCATGTAGCCCCATCACTCAGCACAACTTTAAAGAATAGCAGCCTACAGAGTCATGATGGGAGGATTGGGTTCGTTGAGCTATGGTAGCTCCCAATCGGGTTACCTATTTAAGTCTCAAAAGTAACAGCGTCACAGAACTCAAAGTAAACATTTATGTCTTCCTAAAAAAACGACACCAGACAACCGTTTAAAACGAAATACTGGTTCAACTTTAATAAAATGAAGGCTTAACCCTCAAAACAAACAAAACATGGGTCTCTATATCTTGGTTCTGTGTTCTTCCTCTTAAATGGAAAAATATAATAGGCACTTGAAACAATTGTAATTTCAAAACTTAACTGAACATTCAAAAACTGTTCTTATACAAAGAAACACATGAAAAAGAACAAACTGGTCACTCCCTCCCTCCCTCCCTCCCTCCCTCCCTCCCTCACTCACTCACTCCCTCCCTCCCTCACTCCCTCCCTCCCTCCCTCCCTCACTCACTCCCTCACTCACTCACTCACTCACTCACTCACTCACTCACTCACTCACTCACTCACTCACTCACTCACTCACTCCCTTATGAGGTCAGAACAGTCTCATAATTCAGAATTGCACACACTCAGAGTCACAAATGCACACACTTCGATTCACAACTCCATACTCCCTCCCTCCCTCACTCCTTGCCCTTCCACGCCACCTGCCGTCCGTCGTGGGGTAAATCCAACGTGCTCCAGCGCCGCAGCTCAGCTTCGTGGGCTCCGCCTCACGCTCAAGCCAGAAAGTCCAAAAAGGGAAACTTTCAGTCGCTTTTTCTGCCACGGGAAACCACTCTCAGCTTGGCCTCCTGGCTGACTCGGCAAAAGTTGTCCTGTTTCCTGCCTTCTTCCTCACCTCCCATCGCGCTTTACCCGTCCAGAACTTTCTTTTTCCCCTTTTCTTTGATCCTCTCCTCCAGCCAATCAGCTTAGTCCAATGAAAACACAAGAACACTCTGCATTTCTTCAAAATAAATAAGATGACTCTGTTGAGGTTACATAATCCAAAATCAATCAATAAACAACAATAACCTTGTTATTTACAATCAACCCTTTCCCCTCTGGTTAAATCTGTCATCACCTAGACTTATTTAAACTTATTCTATTTAGTATAACTCTGTAATATCAATATTAATACTAATATTGATCACTTATGGGATTCATTTATTTAATCCTCCTCTTTTTTCATCTCGGGGCTACATGCATATTTCCAAATGTTCGTCTGATTAACAGTTTAAATTAAAATTATGGTTCAGTTGCGCATTAAACCTCCAGAGATGGCTTTAAAGAGTCACATGAGGATTGAATGGACTCTTCAAGTTCAATTTCTTTTTAAAAAACAAAAAAAAAGAGAAACGTTTTCAATCAGTGACTTCTTTTTTATGCCATTCAGCAACTTTTTAGAAAGATAGGTTCAGCTTATTTTTATTGTTTATGTTGTGCCGCGTGTCTATTGTTTTAGCGTTTTTATCTATATACAATTATTGTACCTTTTATGTATGAAATTCTTTTTGTTTTTTTAAATAATCTTATTTGGACCTTGAGTCCGTAATGTAATTATTCTATTCTATTATGCAAAACTTTTGATGTATATAAATGCCTGCCTGCTTTTAAACATTATTATTATTATCATCATCCATATGTTTGTATCATATATACTGCATTCTAAATATCAAAATGTTTGAAACAAATTTTAATTAGTGTCTATGCTGCTGCAGTACCAAAAGCTGCCACACGGTGACTTGAACATAATGTCTCTCAGAGACTCCTAATGCCAGTGGCTTTAAAGCCCAAAAACAAACCAGTGTTTGTGAATACATTTGGGATCAAGTGATGGTGTAAAGCCAGAAAAACTGAGTCAAACCAGGTATTTTTATTGAAATTTGTCTCAGCAGCGCACTTGAAGTACAAATCAGTGCAGTACTTGTACACAATCAGAAAATGAACAATTACATGCAAAATGTACAAAAAACCTGAGCTGCAGGGCACTGGAAGTATGAAGACTGGAGGCTGCTCAGAGCCACCACACAGTGTTGTGTAAACAAAAACAAACACATTGGCACTGCTTATTCACGGAACACACAAACAATTAAGACCAGATTTAAGAAATTGTTTCATCCACAGGTTCACAAGAATGGATAAATAGGAATGAATGCAGAGAAGTTTATCTTCATGTCAGACTGGGAGTGTCTCTGAGCCTCTGCTGTGTTGCTGCAGGATGATGACAGTGACAGAGGAGGGAAGAGTGAGGGTGGGGCAGGTGGGCGGGGAGGCGGGGAGGCCTTGTCACACAATGAGGGAGTCCCTGCTCAGTGCAGAAGTCTGTTAGGGAAATACAGCGAGAGCCACAGGTTAGAGATGCTCATGCAGAGTCAGCGCTTCATGCAGCTGCTGTTTTGTGGGCTAAGCCAGTAAACGTGTGGATGGAGCTGGAATGCAAAAAAAAGATGAAAATCAAATAAAAAGTCAACTAGTCATGTGACAAGAAATGATTCAGTGTTGGAATGATATTTTTAAAAAAATCATCCATTTTTTCTTCTTACATTTTCTGAAATGAAAAATTAAAATGTTCTGCCTGAATTACCTTCCCTGTCCACTTGGGGGCAGCAGAACAAACTGTAAACATTTTTTTTAACACCAGGAGCAGATCAGAGGTAGCTTTGGGAAGATGCCTTTGACTCTGTTCTTTAGTTGGAGTCATGTGTAGATGTTGTTCCCATGTAACACAGGAACAAACCATGCTGACAAATGAGAGGATTCTGGCCGAACAGACAGAGGACAGTGTGTCTAGAAGTGGGTCAGTGGGACAGAGAGTCTGGTGGGTCACTGGGAATAAAAGAGTGACAAGCATCTCCTCCCCACCACCCAAAGCCTGAGGCACCCAGTATGGTATATCATCAAATGTCTGATTTTATTCCAGTGTTTGTGCTTGTTTCCAGTTTTGTGGTATTTAGTATTTTTCTTTGGTTTTATTGGAGGGGTTTTGTATTATAATGTCAGTCACAGTGTTTGACTAATTTATTTCCATCTTAAACATATTTAGTTGCACTTTTTGAAGCTATCTACCATTTCTTTATGCTCATGTTTCACCTCTTTGTTGCTGCTTTTCCTCATTTTTACAAACATTTTTGGTCATTTCCAATCTCCTTCTGTCCACATCTGCATATTTTTGATGTTTTTAAGACATTGTGTTGGATTTGCAGTATTGATTTAAAGACCCGCTCCTATAAGAAGGGTTTTGAACTTGCTTGTTTGAAAACGAGCGTTTTCGTGACGTAGAAGATACGCTGGGCGGGCCACAAGCTCCTTGCTCTCAGCAGTGGGGGGGGGGGGGGGGGGGGGGGCTCTTCGCCAACAGTCCCGCCCACAACTTAGAGGTGAATTTCTAACGAACTCCTGAAACTCCAGAAACTGTCTTAGAATAGGAGACAGGTTTTTGGATTTTTGGCTGAAAAACGGGATAATCATAATTAAAAGACTACAGGGAAAGCTTTGACAGTTGATCAAAAGATGATGGGAGTGAGACTTAAATCTTGAATTCGTGTTGCGGGTTTGTTGAAAGTTGGAGCCTTTCATTCGTGTTTTCTTAGAGAATCCAGACGTTCCCTTCTGGATCAGAAGAAGGAGAAGAACGTCTCTGATCCTCTACAGGTAACTCACCAGGTTTCGCTGTCTGTCGCGCTCGTCCCTGCCCCCCTGCAATGTTTGGGTCATGCCTTGGTGGGGGCGCATGTGAGAGACGGTCCGTGTGGGGGGCTCAACAGTCCTGTATCTCTCTGATCTTGGGGGATCTTGGGTTCGGTACCGCTCTGTGGTCTGGTCCGCCCTGCGGTACCGCTCAAACTCTATCTCAGAGTACGGAGGCAAATGGTCCTCCTCGTCCGGACGGTTGCTAGGGGACCGGCTGTAGTAGCTGTTGCTGCCCTTTCCTCTGGAGCTGCCTTTGGAGGGGGTGTCGCTGTCCTCGTCCCCCCTCGCTGCGCCCCGCTCCCCTCCCCGGGCTCTGGCCTTTTTCTCCAGCACGCTGTTCAGAAAGTCATCATCATAGCTTCTGCTCTGTGACGGTTTGGTCAGGCGGTCACTGTCCCAAGTTCCCCTTCTCCTCTGTGGGGGCGAGGGGCTGTGGCGCCCCCACCTGTCTTCTTCATCCGGGTAGAAGCGCCTGTGAGGGCTGTAGTCCCGCCTGTACGGCCGCTCTGGGGCTTCAGGTCGGCGTCCTCGAGAGTTGTAAGACCGAGCAAATTCTTCCAGCTCATCCAGGGAGCCAGTGCGCCCCCTTCTGCCCAGAGTCTTCCTCTGCAGGTGTTCGGACCGCGGGTTCCACCTGCAGCAGAGAAGACAAACACATCAGGCATGGAAGGATGGAGAAGGGGACCCTACGGACGAAACCCGTGCAGCAGTTTACCTGCGGTCCAGCTCATCATCTGAGTGGTTGACCTTGTCTCTCCAGGGCCGTCGGCTCTGCGGAGGCGGAGAGGCCCGCAGCTGGTCATCGTGGTCGTCGATGGGCGGCAGCGCCTTCATCTGGACCGTCTGGTAGGTTTGTCTGAAATCTGGGATTCCTCCATCATGAAGGGAGCTCAGCTCAGACAAGCTGCTGGCTGTTGGGGGGACACATGATTGCAGTTTAATCATACCGTCCAGCTTTTATGCTTTGAGTTTCCACCTTTCCTGTAATCAATCAGCAGGATTCAGCTGCTCCTCATGTATGCAGAAATAAGGGCAGATTTTACACAGAAAGACAGACATTTTCACATTCCAATGTCTCCAGTTTGTCCTTTAAACCAGCGGTCTTAAGCCTTTTTCAGGCCAAGGACCAGTTTAACGTCAGAGAATATGGAGCTGACGTTTGTGTTTAATATCTTTTAGCTTCCATTTTCTGAAAAAACTGCTTGAAACTATTAGTAACCCAACCTGTCAGACATTATTTTTGTGTACCGGCCCGTACGAGGCTGGAGTGGGTGTCGGATTTTTATTTTTTAGCTTCCCTTAACTTTTGAGGGGTAAGTTAACTTCCTTCTCTGTAAAATGTCTGCTTTAAACTTTACTTGTTTTCTGGATTTTACGTAGGAACCATTAAGATGTGATCTAGATTTTAACCCAAAACTGTCAAAGTGGAAGCTGAAAAATCAGATAATAATAAACATGAATCTACAGCTTGAACAACTTTATTAGCTTTATTAACTTATACTAATACTGAATATTATGCTTTATTATTTTGGTCTGTAGGAACAACTGTTGCAATAAAGCCGTATTTGGAGTAAAGTCTCCTGGTTTTTGTCTGCAGATTCATTTTTTCTTTGAAGTCAAAGACTTTTTTTCTGTTTCCTCATTGACTCTTTTATGTAAAAAGAAACTTTCCAAGCGCCAAGTTTTTTTTTTTTCTTAACTCTGCCAGTTTTGAAAGTCAAAAATCATCGTTAGTGGTGCAAGAATGCAGTAGTTTTCTAAATTCATACCTGAGAAACAGATTATGAATTAAACAGAAAAAATGTAGGTCATAGTTTTTGCTTTGCGGCCCGGTACCAACTGTCCCACAGACCGATATCGGGGACAACTCGCTTAAAGTCAAACCCCACATGATCACAAAAAGTTTCTAACACGTTACATTTAGTGAGACTTTAAAGATTCTTTTACACCTTTTGGGTAAACACTTGATCTTACTTTGATTTAATTAGATTTAATTTTGAAAATCAACATTTTTGATCCATTTTCAAACAAAAACAACTTTTAGCGTGTGGGAGTTTCTTTGATCAATGTAGGTCAAGGTTGTTCTGCTTAGGTCAACTTTAGGGGAGCAGATATAAACTAAAGCTGAGGATATTTTTAGGACACAGACCTGTGCTCTCACTGTTAAACCGTTTCCTTCGGTGTTCCTGGTTCTATTTAACATTACAAATCGGAAGTTCTCTTTCAAACAAAAGAAAGTTTCTTCAAAAAGGTGGAGGTAATTTATGGAAGTCATCGGCGTGATAATGCGCTCACAGCTAGAGACTAAAAAAAGGTTGACCTACTTGTGGCGTTACAGGGACTTTGATATGCAAATGATGAGGCGATATGCAAACAACAAATGTTAAAGCAAATCTGACCAGAAACCAGTTGGTATCAAAACTTCAGAATGTAAGAACTACAATTTCAGCAAATCAAGATCAAGCAGTAAAGTGAACAAACACTACATCTCCCATACAGTAAAAGATTGTCATGTATCAGAAAAAAATAATACTTTTGAACAGACTCTAAAACTTAAAGGGATCTTGGGTTGGCTACCGGTCTTTTCAGTGAAGCATGAATCCTTAAAGTTCCACTCCGATCACCCTTTGATCTATAGTAAAAGGGCTCCCAGGGATCTTTTATATATAATGATGCTGTTTTTAGCCTAAATTACAAAAGCTGTGTCATTTACAAGGACCTAACTTCTGCAGAGCGGCATTAGTTCATTAGAAATTCCCCGAAACATCGGTGCTCATCTGTCACTGGTCCGCCCCACAATTTTAACTTCCACTTTAGACACACACACACTGCATGTTGGCAGCACACACACTGCAAATACACACCACACACAGAGGGACCCCGGAGTGGGGGGGGGGCTCTACGGCTTGGCATCGGCTAAAATGCTATCGGCAAAGCGGGCCAAAGTTCTGCAGAACCTTCCAGGAATAGATTCTAGTTTAGTGACCTGATGGATCAGACTGATGTGTATAACGCTCTGAAAAAAGGCCGACATTGTGGCGATCAGCGTTACTAGTTTACTTCCAGGTGTGGGAAAGCCTGGCTGCAGCGGGGCAGCACAGACTGATATGTAAAAATCTTTGCCACATTAAAGCAACTTTCTTTCATTCTGTCATGCTGCTGCATCATCACACTTTATTGTTCCTGGAAAGAATTAGTGCCCCCCCTTGTTTTTTATTTTTGAAGCACCGTTCAGGCTCCTGAACCGTTTAAAAGTACTGGAGAAGCTACATTAAGCAATGTTAAAAATAAACATCATTTTATTCCCCAATAGAAACGTATTGGTTAAGGCACATTCATTCTTTGTTTTTTCTTAGACTGAATAATATTTTTTTGTGGAAATCAGACAATGTTGACTGTTCCCTTTCTATATTTTAAGTTACCAAAATAAAAGCACTACAAATTTGTTTGGGTAAAAGCAACTTATGTATGAGAAACAGTTGCAGTGCTTAACATTGTGATCATTAACTTAATAGAATTTGACCATTTTATTACAATGGAAGACATTGAAATTCAGGTAGAGTTTTTTCAAAGTCTTAATTTAAAAGAAAGAAAGAAAATATGTTCCGTTAAAATATCGGGATACATATCAATATATATGTATCGCCAGACTCTTTGCAATACACACCCTTAATGGACACACGTGTCCAATCCCACAAACAACGCAGGAGAGATGGTTCAAATCATCAACACTATTTATGCTGTAACAAAAAAACAATGTGATGTTCAATCATGCAATAATAGTTTTTTTTGTGTCTTCCTGGTTTATTGTTAAATATCTCTAAAAGTCTCTGACTAACCATGAATAGTGCTGACATAGAAGCTAAATACCAGTTACAAAAACATTGAATTATTTTTGTTCCACATTTTTAGGGGGTTAAAAATGTCAAACAAATTTCAAATAGAACTTTTTGGGGAAAATTAAACTTGTCCAGGGATTTATCCAACTCTATTCTCATATTAATAAATGCATGAATTCACTGGTGCCTCAGATCAGTACAGGATGTTACACACAATCCTTTTATTGTGCTTGTAATTCATTTGATTCAGGTAAAGTTCTGGTCTTTCACCACTAAACTTCCTTTCTTTCTCAAACCTTTTTAGAATTAGACTAGTTCTTTTTAGAGTCTCTCATACTCTTGTTGTGTGACACAATTTTAGCAAAACCTTGTTTGTGTTGTTTGGTTTTGTGAGTATTTAAGGGTTTGTAATCAGCAGACACAGTGGTCCTTCTGTCACCAGAGCTGAGACAGGATGTCATGGTTTGAGTTTGTTGTGTCTTGTTTTTCATTTTAGTTCTTGTTCTGTCTTGTTTGGTTCTGTTTCCTGTTTTATTTTGAAAGGTTTCCTGTCTTGTCTTGTTTCTTGAGTTTTACTTCCTTTGGTCCCCATCTGCCCTGATCGTGTTCACCTGTGTCTTGTCTGCCCTGTCTGTATTTAAGTCTTGTCTCTGCCTTCCTCCTGTGCTGGTCCATTAGCTGTAACTAGTTGTCATGGTGTTCATGTTCCATGTTTCAAGCCACGCCACAGTGAGTTTTTGTTTTGTCATCCTGCTCTGCAGCGCTTTTGTTTGTTGGCCATTAAACCCCCTTGCGCCTCCGCCTCTGCATCTGGGTCCTACCGGCTCTCGAGCCACCCCGCACCGTGACACAGGATTTGGCAAACCGCTGTCTTCTTTTTGCCGTCTTTGTTCTGTGCTTTGTCTTTCAAATGCTATCTTGACCCTGCAGACTCTGACATGTTTTGTTTCTCTGAGCAGTAAATGGTCTGACATCAGGACGAGCAAACCAACATTTACCCATAAGCCACCTGAGTAATTATGGTCACTCTGAAGAAACAAACCACAACTTCCTTGTAAATGTCGCAAAGTTCTGATTTCTTTTCAGTGTGTTCCCCGTGCTCTTAATTATGATTATGCCCTTTTTGCCAAAAATAACAAACCTGTGTTGTTTTGTAGGACATAGTTTCTGCAGAGCTCATTATTAATACAATTCTGGGTTGTGGGCGGGACTGTTGGTGTGGAGTAACCCTGCCTGTCCTTACCCTGCTACTGAGAGCTCTCTGTTTACATTCTCTCCTGCTAGCTTACAGCCTCAAGCTAATATTACCGGTGCAACAAAAATGGTGATCAATATTGGAGCTAGCCAGCCGTACAGTTTAGATACAGATTCCAGTTCAGACTAGAAAAACAAAAGCTATCAAGCCTACAAAACATTCGACTTGGATCTAGTCGAATACAAGTGGACGCATCAGAATGGAGCAGAGCAGGGGACATGTGGTCCACCCAGGGTATTTTCTACATCACAAATGAGCTTTTAAATTGTACTTTGTCATCTGCTCCTGATTCAAAATTATTTGAATAAAGAAATACTTAAAAAATGCAATTTTAGGAGGAATTTTCTTTATATCATGAGATAAATGCCACAAGAAAATCCAAAACACCATTTTACTTGGAGTGGATTTTTAACAGAACACTAGCCTTTTCTTTCCTTGTTTTTTTGTTTTTCTGGCACACATAAATCCCCCAAAAAGCCTTAAGTTTGTCATTTAGAGAAATGCCTCCAAACCCCACATGGCAAATTTTGACAATTGACATACTGTAGATCAGATAAAAGCTTTGTATCTCAACAGTTCAGACATTTGTTTTGATCAGACAAAGATGGAACATAAGCATTACCTCTAAAGATTTATCAGCGTACTGTTCTGAATAAATTAAAAGAAAGCAGCTTTGTTCCAACCTTTGAAGAATCCTGAAAGTCAAACTGTTTTGTCACCAATTGATTTCTTTGAATGGTAAATGGTGTATACTTATATAGCACTTTACTACCTTCTTAGAAGGCCCAAAACACTTCTTAGTCACAGTCCCATTCCCCCATACACAAAAAGCTATAACCAACCGGAGCAATAAAAGTGGATGCCTAAGAATGGAGCAAGCAGGACAGGCAGAGGTCAATCACTCTATCTCTGCACCACGACTGCCCATGGTACCTGTGGTCCAAAATTTCCCTTTTTTTTAAACTTGTCCTGTCCAGCAGCTGACCAAACACAAGAGCTGAAGGCCTCTTGCAATAAACAGTTGTTACTTTTACAATAGCGTGTTATGTATCTTTGGTCACATGAGGTGCATATTTGTATAAACCCCCTTTGTATTTGAGCCCAAATTTGATTGATATTAAATATCTTTGCATACATTTCTTGTTGGGTTGTTAGAGATGGGGGATTAACAGTAGAAAAAAGGGGATCAAAAGTTGGAGGATGAACAATGAATTGCACACAATACAAACACAGAGCAGCTCATATGCACATACATACTGTATATGTCAAGAATGTATCTTTCCTGTATGCATATAAATAATGTATTTGTGTAAAGGTGTGCTCATGTTCTACTTATACGAAAAAGCTAACAAACATGTACATATGACCAAGTTATCTAGTAGAAATGAACTGTTGGCACACAAAAAGGACACAGACACTCTCTGCCACACAGAGGCTGGCCTAATCTGTGCAGGCTTACGTTTGAGAGCAGCCACGGTACTGGAGGGGAACTGAGCCAGCTCCTTCTCTATGTCGTACAGAACTCTCATTGAGTTCTGCTCGGGTTTGGATGTCAGTCTGTAACCACTGCGCACTGCAGATGTGGACACACACACACACACAGCGACACACGAGGACAGGACCATGCAGAGACACACACACACAATAACGCAACTTTCATCAGATGTTAATGGACAAACATGCATGGCAGGACAAACAGATGCAGCGCTGCAGGAGCGCATAGAAATACTGTTCCACCAACCTTTCCATCCTTCAGGAAATGAAGATACAGAACGCTAAGCACTGGCATTTGTGTAAAATGTTTTTAAGTTTTGATCAAGTCCTGTAGAAACTTAGTGCCAAAGATACAAAGAACCATGGATTTGAATAAAAATGATTACCATAAGGTGATTTCAAAAAGGCTGCAATTGCAAAAAATTTAGAAAAGGTCTCACTTTGATGCCCATACTGGTATGAGCACAACTATTGGGACAGAAAATATCTTCAACTCTGTCACCCCCTATCCGTTTTAACGGCATACAAAACAGCATTTTCACTTTTTGAGTCTTTGGCTAAAATTGAAATTAAGATTTGGTGAGAAACATATACATATGGGTAAAATAAGAGTTTTCAACCTTTTTTCTGGATGTGTCTAAACAGCACACTAACATTTCTAGGGGTGAATAAACAGCTGCACGTCTGAGGCAGACAACAATGAATTATGACCCTAAAAAAATTACTACTGGTAATAATAAAAAAACCATTTTGGATGCTGACTAAGGTTGACATCCTCAGCAGCAGCGGTTCAGTTGGGATGAATTAGTTGAGTAGGTAAAGTTTGGCAGCAGTATTTTTTGTATTTCTACTTCAGGTAGTGATGTTTCTTGAGAAACATCACTACCTGAAGACAGATAAACTCTTTACCTGAGCTTTAGCTCGAGTGTTGACGTTCTTTCGACCACAGTAGCTCTTCAACCGTTTACGCAATGAACGTAATTCCAGTAGATTGTGAAGTGAAGAAAAGCAGCTTTGTGCTGATATGGAACATTTCATGTAAGTAATGGGTTACATATCTGTGTAAAGCCAATATTTAGCCGATACAGAATGTCACGGATGGCGTCGCGGTCAAAGATTTCCGGTTTGTCAGAGTGAATGTTCTTTAGATGCAACATCCCCGGTCATCCATTCAAAGTTCTACTGACACTTACCTCCAGCTAAGTTATTCTCCATTGATGGTACTGAGGAGATCTTGGGGTCCAGGTGAGATGAAGGTGCCACAGAAACCACAGCAGGAACACCAGGAATATAGTAAGGAAACAAAGGAACTTGAGGAGGATTTCTACTCTTTGCCATCTTTCCTGCTTCATACACTGCAAAAACAAAAAACACATTAAAAAAAACCCACAGAGAGGAGAAACTGCATGCAGTTAAAGACAAAGATTGATCCTTTTTGTTACTCACAGTGTTTGGGACAGCAGCAGGTGTCAGGACAGCAGCAGCAGCGCACATAGCAGCAGCACGAGTGAGGACAACACTGGCACCAACAGATCCCCAACAAGAGCAGGACCAAGACACTGCCCAGGGATACACACCCCACAAACGCCCACTCTGGAAGCAAAAAGACAAAACCATTAAAATACGACGATAAAAGCACTAAAAACAAGATGAAGCAATGTGAGGTCAGCAAAAGCAGAAGTTTACAATGTTTTCCCGACCCTTTAGAAATGAAGCATGCCAAATATAGCAAAGATCAACTCACAATAAAAAAATAACTGATGACTTCAGATGGATGCACACATTGTCAGATTTTAAACCATCAACAGTTCCAAGCCTCCCTCCCACTTCTCATTACACCAGCTAAACATTTAGCCTGTATAATGCTATTGACTCGGTGCCTCCAAATCTGAAATTTTGACTTGTTGAGTACATTAATAAGATGGACAAGAGAATGAATGTAATAGAAAATGCTCTGTTCTCCATCTGCAATTAAGATACAGTAATAAATCAAGCCACGAACTGTGCTGTACAACCTTTGGGCAGTACTTGCCCCCACCCTCACCAGTTGGCCCACCCTCATTGGCTGAGCGGCTCTCCCCCTCTGCCTGTGCTACCCTAGTCAGAGCTCCATTTTTCAAAATAGCAGCTTCTCTGTTGGTTATACTGTATCTTCAAAGCAACCATTTTATTTCTTTGTCGCCTGGAGGTGACTAACAGGTAGATATCATTTTTAAAAGAAAGTCAATCTTTGGATTTCCTTGGCAACAGAGTTTTGTTAACCACACCCACATTCCTAATACAGTAATTTTGTATGTTATATTGTTTCGATCAGCTTGAGACAGGGATACGTGCGTTCAATGTTCACAATATTCCCGTATTAAGTATGCACGCAAGAGGAAAACGCCACTTTTGCGAGCTTGCTACACTAACGCCAGTCAAATTTGCACAAACTTTAAAATCGACGTTTTTTGTTTTCTTTGTTCGCAACATTTTTTCATTCACTACGCCCAAAAATAATTTTCCCCTGGTACAAGGTGTGTGTAAATGTTGGTGATTTTTTTTAGTATGTGGCGGAGGTAACATTTTCGCTCAAAGGCGGAGTAAGACAGAAGAATTGGGGAAACAATCTTGTCTTTGAAGCTTAGAACTGTTGCAGGAGATAAGAAATAATCCTAGCAAAAACAATATACTGTAGGCTTTTTTAAAGCCACAGGTGGTGTGTATTCGTGTGTATTTTGGTTCTGCACTCAGTTTGTGTCTATTGGTTCTTTTTCCTTTGCTTTTGAGGCTTTTTGCATCTTTTTGAGTTTTTTTCTTTAATGAATTTACATGATTGCCCTTCCCTTTGTGTGTCCTCAGCATGTGATAATAATCTACGAGACACGCTAGTTAAAAAATGAAGGATCCCTAAAGCTCTTTCTGAGTCTTTTCCATAAAAAAAAACCTTTCTCACACACAAACAGCAGATTCCGTCATTGTGCAGCAAGAAGCAAAGGCTGCACTAAACCATGATCTGATTTGACAAATACTGGAAGAGAATGAGTAAAGATAGTCAGAGAGAAGTTCAGAATGACTCTGTTGGTTATAAAGACCTCTGATTGCATTAGTAAAAAGGCAGAATAAAATGCCAGGCAGAGAAAAAGAAGGTGCAGCAGAAGGGGCCATACCTGGCATAATCTCCACATCAAACTCAGGCAGTAGATCATGCTGCTCACCTGTCCGGCCTGCAGAGAAATGGAGAGCACAGGTGAAGGCCGGCAGAGGAAGCAGAAAGCAGGATCCAAAAGGCGAGGTGTGCATTGAAATCTGGTGTCTGCATTAAAGAATAATTGTCATGCACTACTAGAGGATTTCAAGAGTTAAGGTTTGACACAAACGGCCTGAGCATACGAAGCAGGTCAGTACAGAAAAAGAAAAAGATTTAAGACAAATTAAATTAACAGATGAGTCAGAGGAGGTTGGAATTACATTAGTGTCAAATTAAAATAAACTTTATTTATAAAGCACTGTTTGTACATTTGTACTTTACAGAATAAAAAGTGCAAACCATTGACTGTATAGGAGAACTGGTCTGACTGACCCCTCCCCCTCGCGTTTCAAACAGGAAGTTCCAAGAAGCTAAAATCCCATCGACTTCTTTAGAGAAATAAACAGCTATTAGTCATTCGATTTGTCAGAATAACCATTCTAAGTCAGACACTGTTTTTAAAATGGCCCAAAGCGCTTTCAAGCCACAGTTCCATTCACCCATGCACACACACAATCACACACTGATGATGGTTCTGCTGCCTAACACTGGTGCCAATCTACAACCACTAGGCGCATTATGGGCTTCAGTGTCTTGACCAAGGACACTTCAACACGTGCAGGGAAGGTGGGAACCAAACCTGCGATATTCTGATCAGAGGTCGACCGTTCTACCCATTGGCTGTAAAAACAACGGACAGCTCAAACTCTCCTTCCTCGTGTTTTCCCAAAAATTAAGTACCATTGATTGATTTCAAGCATTGTAGTCAAAGCAATAAAGAATGTAGACAGATTTATCAAACTCATTACAGAAATGATGAAGTGCATAGATAAAATAAAACAGAAAATTAAACAGACAAAGACGACACTTAAATCACATTTTCTTAATTAAATATAGTGATCATTTACTAAAGTCATGTAAAGCTTGATTTATTGCTTGAAAAGGAGTGGGAAGAAGCAAGCTTGCCATTGCCTCCTGATACGGGCGCAACTACCCTCGCCATTGACATAGATACATAGCAGGAAGTAATAATGAAGGATTCAGCCTGATTTCGCGAGAGCTGGAGTTAAGGCACTTTCTACAGGTGATTTTGTCACAAGAACAGCCAGACGGCTGGTTCCAATTGGGTTTTACTAGCGCAGCCAAAAGTCCACAAAGCTAAATCAGGGTCAGGCAGGCAGGGGTCATAAAACGAGTATGGGAGCATCAGAGAAACAACAAGAGTAGTCAGAATCCTAGCGAGATTCAGGGCAGGTAGCAGGCAACCAAAGTCAGAGACAAAACATGGTCAGGAAATCAGGAGATCAGGTCCAGATGTAACAGTAATGAAGACAAAGGCTACGTTCACACTGCAGGCTGAAAAGACCCTATTCCGATCTTTTCCCCTATGCGACCTGTATCTGATATTTTTATGACAGTCTGAACAACACAGATCCGATCTTTTCAAATGCGACCCAGGCTACTTGGGTATGTGGTCCTGAATCCGATACGTATCCGATCTTTTGAAATGCGACCTCCGTCTGAACAGCCAGGCCACATGTATACGACCCGTACGTCATTGATACGCTACAAACGTCATTATTCTGCGTTGAAGTGGACGGGAACGAGAACATAAACCATGGCGGACGATGCTGCTGAGACCAGTCAGTGGAATGGTAGCGAGGTCACCGATTGGATTCATATTTGGGGTGACAGCTCTATTCAGGCCAAACTCAACCGGGCAGTTTTGAAAATATTTCTAGCAAAATGGCCAAGCGTGGTGTTGAACCTTTCCCGCCATGACTTTTTTTCCCCCCTTTCTGACCGTGGTCAGAAGCGGGGGGGACACACGCACGACCCCAGCACATTCACATCCCCATTCCACAACAGTGGGTACAGACGATCCTGGCTCCAATGCCTTCTCAAAATGAGAAGATTGTAATTGTGCTGGCTCCTTTGTGAGAATAAAAGTAATACAACAAAAAGAGCTCCACTGTTGACAACACTGTTGTTGACATCCATTGTTAACGTTAGCTACTTCCGCAAATGAGTGACGTCGTTCGCCGTTGAGTACTCTTCTGCGCATGCGGGTCACTTCTGGGTCATTTCACATTCACACAGGAGATCACAAAAGTTTGCATTTAATTGGAAATGTGAACAGCCTTGCAAAAAAAATAATTTTTTTCAAAAAATCAGAATTGAGCATCAAGCCCTGCAGTGTGACCGTAGCCAGAGTGGCACAAACAATATTTTTTTGCACTGAGTGAGGCTCAGTGCAGTGTTTAAGTATACTGTGAGTGATTGCAAATGAAAGTCAGGTGTGTGGCATCCAGAAACTGTGCGCTGGGGTTGCTGGGAGATGAAGTGCATTCAGAACTCTGGAGACAGTTCCCACTGGTGACCAGAGGGGGAGACAGAGCTCTGACTGCTGACTTCACACCTTCATTCGTCCTTTGTTTTTACAGTCAATGGTTCTACCCCTTCATCACAGCCACCTCACTCAAAATAGTGAAAATTGTGTTTTTAACATGTTCTTGTAGCATTTCTCTCACAGTGGACGACATAAATAAAGGAAATTAAAATAAAAACATTTCTATTTCTTTATACAAATCAGGATGAATCAGGAGCAGGAGAAAAACAATGCAGTTTGAAAAAGCTTCGCACTTCACAAACAACTACGGATGAGGGCAGAGATGGGGGTTTGAAAACTGGGACTTCGACGACAGCATTATTCTACATCAGCTCTTAAGTGTACGTCACACAGGTTTGAGACAACAGGTCTTTGTGTTTTATATGCAGCATAAAAAGTTCAGATGTGTTGAAGGCATGAACAGAAATGTAGCATAAAAAGGCTGAGATACCAAATGAAACTGTTCATTTGATTTCCAAGTGCTTATTATGAGTCTGGAAACATTGTGATTATGTAAAGACTTGATGAAGAAGTTAAACACTACTGTCATTTGGGCACAGTGCTGACTAAGCTCTTTAAGAGTTTGAGAGGAGTGATTCATCTCCATAAGACTGTGTAACCTGAGAAAAGCCTGCAGCTTTGCAGCAGTGACAGAGGGAGTACACAGACTCCTGAGGAGTGAGCAATGAAGGGAGTGAGTGTGAAAGACAAAATGATCCAAACTGTTCAAAATTCTGCCAAATATTAAAAGCTGATAAGCAAGAGAGCAAGAAAGCCTATGAATAGCATCAAACCAGTGATTAGGCGGGGTACTTTGACATTATTTGAACATTTTGAGATTTCAGAGACTCTCTTGGTTTTTTTCAGTCATGGCTGTTTTTATCTAAACACTCAAACAAATAAAACTATGTGTATTTGTCACTTTTCAAGGCCAACTTTATTGTGTTTTAGTGCTCAACAGCTTTAAAAAAAAACTGTAGAAAAACAAACAACATGCTTCTCTGCTAACTGGTTTGATGTTGTATTGCCCATAGATCATTTACATTTAGTTTTTATTTTCCTGAACTTTTCTTCCACACCAAGTGTCTAATTTTTCAAGCTCAGAAATAAAGCGGATTTCACTATGTAAAGCTCTCCAGTTTGTATGTTACTGTTTACTTTAACATTTAGAGTTTGTTTGTGTTTTTTTATTTAGGATTTGTTCTCTCCGTTTCATTTTGCTATCAGTCTTCAAACGAAGGTACATTTTCCTTCTTGGCTTTTGCCTCACGTCTGACGCTGTTTAGTTATCTCCAAACTTTAAAACAGATCCCATTGGTTCTGTTCATACCTGGCATAAGTCCACATTTCTAGGCAGGATCCTTTTACAAATGGTGCTTTTAAAATGCCAATTTTTAAAACGCCTGAGACATGAAGAAATAACAGCAGCGATGCTCGTCCTCCTGGCCTGATAACTTCTGAATTCTTTCTTGATTAATCTAGCCTTATCTCCTGTTTGTGTTGTAAAACATTTAGTGATGGAGCACCCCGCCAAACAGACAAGATCTTGATACCAGAAAAGCTTTTAAAAACAAGTAAAAATAAAATCAAGTTGACATTTAGTCAAATGAAAAAAGAATCTTGGTATTTAGGGGACTGTGTTCTTCATGTCAATTGTATTTTATAGAAGATGTTTGAAGTCTGAAAGAGCTGCTGATATGAGGAGAGGAACGACTTCTAAATGAACTTTTAAAGTCTGAAGAACCCTGTGATAATAAGACCTGAAGGGCTGATAATCTACACAGACATTTCTTGACCTATAAGATAAGTGTCTCTGCAGTGTAATACAAGTCTGCCACTACAGAGGTAGGAAATCTTACACAGTTAAATAGAAACTAATAGAAGTTACGGTCATTTCTTCTTTGGTTGCTGGATGTCATAAGAAAGATGGTCAAAAAATAACAGACTATGATTTGGTTAAATACAAACAGTTCAGACACACTTTGAGAACCTTTCAGCTGTAAGGGCTTCAGGCCATCAGAGGGATCATTTTGTGTTTACCTATATGACAGAACAGTCTTCCCTCGCTTTTTCGCGTTTCAATATCTTCGGGTTCCCGTATTTGTGGATTTCTTGTGTCGCGCGACTTCTCCGGTTCATCACAAAAACAGTGCATGCCAACCTGTCGGCCTCGAAGAGTGTGCCAAAAGTAATACATTTCCATATATATGGAGACAGTTTACTTGGAAAGGCTTAAGAATAGGATGATATAGGCCCTTTAAAGCAAATAATTATACCTAACACTAATGTGACGATAACCGCATCACCGCGGTGATCAAAAATCCCACACCGTCACAGCTCTAACTGTGTATAATGGGAAGAAAGGCACGTCCTTTAAGCAAAGTAACCAAAGCATTCAGTGAAAAATTGACAGGCTCCAGTATGGCGATTTTGGAAAATTGAATTTAAACACAATCACACTGTTTTACTCAAACAAATCCAAATATTCAGTGTTAAATATTTTTATGTTTTTAGGTGAAACAGCTTCCTTTTAACAGGATTTAATGATGACTTCATTTACTTTTCCTCTGGACTGAAAAAGGGATGTCACCACACTTTGTGTCGTCAGTCTTCTACCACACGCCCTCCTCTCCAGTACGAAAACCGGGAAACACGTTTGCTTTCTTTAGTCAATGAAGACTAAAAAGAAATGCAAACTCCGTCACAACGCCGATGTGACCGAGGCTTTAGATTCTGTGTTTAACACCAAGGAGGTACTAACACTGAACATCAGAATGCATTTCAGATTTTAGCAGTTCAGTAAATATGGATCTAGTTGAGTCAAACTGCATTGATGTGTCCACATTAGGACTGTTGGAGCCATTTGGGTGGAATTGTATTGTATATAATGCATGCATGCTCCCGTCACGCCTTGGTCCCTGTTGGCTCTATGCATTATGGGAGCTGCCGTGCCTTTTGAGTGTTATTTTTGTTCTTTTTTATTGAAAGTTACAAGGACTCCTGGCTTTGCCTTTCAGTAGATAATCAAGATCTGTGTCATTTTGAGACATTATTCGCTTTTCAAAGCAATTATTGTTCAACATTATCCATCCAACATGGGGAAAAACACAAAAGTCACAAATTATGACAACTTCAGAGCTTACCTTAAATACAACTCTAAAAGTATGGTCATGCAGTTGGCATTTTGGGGCACATAGTTTTCCTAAAACTCTGTTAAAAAAACTCAAATTGATGATAATCACTGAGATGCATTACTGTGGATTTGGTCTAAATACTGTTTCAAAGAAAAAAAGTAAGAAAAATTTCTCGAAACTTACATCCAAAACATTTTGTTTTGGAGTTTGCTGCACATTAGGCCGGCACAATGAATCACAAATTTATCGTCGTCGCAATATCTAGCAGTATGCAGATCGCAAAAGAAACAATAACAATCTTATGGCAACTTGAATTATTCAACGACTCAAATAAATTCCTTTATGCATTTGACCAATCAGATGGAGGCCTTTGTTGTCAGATGTTCGCCTCCTATATAGACGAGGGTCATTTGGAGTATAATTTTAGTTATGTTGACTTTTATTTAAATTAAACTGTAGCAGTGAAATGGAAATTGTGTTTTTGGTTATTGAGCTATTTTTTCATGTATCGCAAGTTATATTGTCATCGCAATATTGATCACTACTTTTGCAAATCGCGAGTTTTCTTCATATCGTACTACACATCTTCAAAGCTTACAGGAAATCTGAAGGTGCAGCAGTTTTACACACCTCTTAATTCCTTACTTTCAGCTGCCTTTGAGAAAAGCTTACATGTTTATACTGAAAAGCCCAACAGTCTTCTTATCCTCTCAGTTGAAAACCCACACTCTCCCGTGAGCTGCTTGTAATTAGATTAGAGCAGTGGGGTGGGGATCTTCTCCTGACTTGAAGGAAGAAAAACACCGTGACTCTGATTGTTTTTGTGCAAAAAGCTTTGCTTGAATCTTCCTGGTTACTCGTTTCTTTTTAAATTGAGTCCCATGAAACTTCCTTTCACATGTTCTGACTGGTTAAGATTTTGTTTTCCTGATGAAAACCCTCAGACCTTCAGTAGTAAAGCAGCCACTGCGTTTCTGTGGAGGACTTGTACATTCATTTACCAAAAAACAAACAAACATGGAAAATAAAGAACTCTAATGCACACCAACCCTCCACAGAAGACATTTTGAATTCACTGCAGTCCTTCAGGGCCCTGCTGGAGAGCCTGAATGATTCAAGGCTTACCCATCCAGCCAAGTGCATCCCTGAAGTGCACAACTGCCTAACAATAGGGTCTGTCATGGAGGATCAGCTCTATGTGGAGAGGGAAATAGTACTTTGGCTGTTTCCATGGAAGCTGCCATGTAGACATTTGGGAATGCAAAGCGACGGAGACTCCTTTTGTAAATTGCAACCGTTAATATATGTGCGAGGCTTCACAGAACCTAATGCAAGTGCAGAAACACGAAGATGTTGTTTGGAGTTTAGAGGAATTCAGATGTGGCCTTACCCAGAACCAACAGCTCCAGCTGTGCTTCGTTCTTTCCCTCCAGATCATCGGCAATAATAACTTTACAGAAGTACACCCCGCTGTCCCCCCACCGCAGCTCCCCGATACGGAGGTCAGCCTCTGCACAGGAGCACAAAGCACACTTGGATTGATGTGTTTTCCATTAAAGTCAGGAGAATGACAAAGCAGGAAAACTACAGCGTCTGTAAATCTTTTTATTAGGCATTTCTTTTAGGAGGAACCTGTGCATGACTCTGATAAGGATTAACTTATCAAAGGTTCACATGTGAACAAAGGAGGAGGTGGTGGTGGTGGTGGGGGCTCTGTCATGTGACTGTGGTTCTTACAATACTGGCAAATGAAAACAATAGAGTTGTATTTAAAAAGCATGTGTGGTGCTAAAACAGCAGCAGTCACTCCTGACGCCACGCGTTTTGATAAAAAAGGCTAAAACCAAACAATTACTGTTTATGATGGAGATGTCTCTGCCTTTGTAGTGCTCGGCCAGGGTCAAGGAGGCTCCCAGCAGCGAGGCCACCACCCGAACTGTGCGGCTGTTGTCGGAGCACTCCAGGTGAGCTGTGGCTCCCAGCTCAGAGGCCGTCCTGCCCAGAGTCTCCGGCAGGGTGAAGGAGTCTCGCGTGCGATCCCGGCAGTACGACTTGTACCACCACTGCACCACAGGAGTCTGCCTGGACGAGGTTTGGTAGTGACAGGGGAGGACCACGGCCTGGAATAGCATTGCCAACTGCTGCTTCTCCGGCACTGTGACATGCACACCGTCGCAGACAAAGACTGACACACACACATCCAGACAAACACACAGAGAGAGTGTGGGAACAGAGGCTTTGTTTACCTTCTTTCACTTATCAAATGTTTTGCACATAAAGCAGATAATAATTGAACCCCCTCAGCTTTAAAAGAAAGAGGACAACCAAATGTTAACTACCTTTAAAAACTACTACTATCTGTAGTTTTTCCCTCTGAGCTACTAGAGTTAGAAGTAACTGAGACTGTCCCTGTTGTTACTACTTCTTATACTTTCTATCACAGTTATTTATGTTGGTGCCTTTCAAAATAAACAACAATTACTCAAACCTTGGTCAAAGTTGTGCATGGAAACTTTAGCAGAATGTGCTGATACTGCATGTAGGTCAGTTTGAGAACAACTGATGCAGCACAAACAGGCCCGTTATTATGAGAAACTTGGTTTAGTTACAATAGCAGCCAATCTAACATGCTTACATGGTCTTTAACAGTCTATTCTTTAGTCAGTCTTACCCACATTAAAACACAAACATTGACCTCATCAGGATATAACACAAAATGACTAAGTCTATCAATGTCAATACAAGAAAACTTGTGTTTTTGGTGTTTTTAACATGTTCTTGGAGCATTTATCCAATGATGGAGGAAATTAAAGAAAATTAGAAGAAAAAGAAGAAAATTAAGCACAAAATTGCATTTCTGAGTATTTCTAAATTGTGGTGAATTAGGAGCAGACAATAAAAAATACTGTTTGTTAAAGCTTGTAGTTGGTACACAGAAACTACAATCGGGGGCCACAAGGTCCCTGCTCCGCTCCATTCTGATGCATCCACTTGTAGACAAATAGATCCATGTACGTCTTTGTTGTCCTCATCTGAGCTGGAATCTGGATCCAAACTGTAGCTCCTATGGATAGCTCCTGTATTGCTCATCACTTTTGTTGCAGTGCTAATGTTTGGTTGAGGTTGTAAGGGGCTGTAAGCTAGTGGGAGAGAGTGCAAACAAAGGCATGGGGGTAAATGAGCGCTGGCTCACTCCGCACTACAGGCTCGCCCACAATTCAGAGGTGAATTTCAAATGAATACAATCTTGAATATGAAATTAATGACATCTTGTAATCCTTTTTTTAAAAAGTATTTGAGAAGTAAATTTTTGCAGTGTGCTCTTGAAAAGATTTATCCGCATTTTGGCTCATCCCAACTTTATCTTGCATGCAAAAGTCTTGAATGTACCAGAAACATTTCAGTTTTTTTTAATCAATTCCAGTAGAGCCTCCGTTAAACTACAATTCCCATAAAAAAAACATTTGTTATGGTATCAGAAACGAACACAAACAGCCTCCCACACACATGTCAAGGACAAAATACAGCCTGCCAATAACAACACATCATTGTTAACAGCTTCTTCTGGAAGATTCCAACTTGTAGAAGGTTTTCGTTTTATTGTTGGTGACTAATTTTGTGCTGTCTATATATTTATGAGAACTTCAGGGTCATGAAAGTTTCAAAACAGAAGGTGCTATAAATGGAAAAAATGCTAGAAATTAAAGATTTATCAGTAAAGATTATACCAGGTTTGTATTGTATATTTCTGGGGCTCAGGCAGGAACAAGGAGAAGGTGTGTGGGAGCATCGCTGCCGCTCAGCGCAGAGGTCGGAGGTTAAATTCCAGCATGTGTGGGGGGCTGGGGAGGCCTGCAGGGAGGCAGGGGGGGGGTTGTCATCACACAGGCATGAGATACAGGAGTTTGTACACTCATGGGTAATTTCTGTTAACCATCTCAGCTCTAGGTGGGGCAGGAACTTCTCCGAAACATTCCCTGACGACAGGAAATGAGCAAGGCAACGGACCTGCTTCTTCTCAGGACCGGAGAGAGCAGCACACACCCTGCATTTAACACTCTTATCTAATATCCACAATTATTCGGATTCCCTTTGGATCTGACCAAACGGGGCTGTAGATGCTTTCAACTTTTTAGGAGTGGGGAGACAAACATCTAGATTTCTGCAAACTCTCCAGCAGAAACTCTTCCAACACTGTTCTCTCTAGTGAAGAAAGGTTCTGCAGAACTGTCAGATTTAAAGATGTCTTAATCCCAACGCGCTGTGGGAACCAAAATAAACAGTTTCACACAAACTCACTCTAAAACTGCTACTCCTGCTGTGCCAACACACAGCAATTCTTCAAACAGGACCTCGTGATTACTTTCTGAAAAATATTAAATTTATTTACAATTTAACTCTTTTGTGAAATTCTGTTTGCCTTGCTGTTTGTTTTCCCTGAACCTCAAATTTGTTCTAATAAGAAATGTAGATGAAGTAATCTGATTACCTATAAGACCTAAAAACTACAGGGGTGAGTTTAAAACAATCCATTATTTGATAATAGTGCTGAGAAAAACTTGGGATTTGCGATTTTAGTGATCAATATTGCGATGTCGATATAACTTGCGATACATGAACAAATATTCAAACAACCAAAAAGATCTTTTCCATTTCACTGAAGAATTTCACCCCTAACAACAAAGGGGTCCATCATATTGGTCAAATGCATAAAGGGATTGATTTGGTTCAGTAAATACTTCAAGCTGCCATATGATTGTTTTAGCACATTTAAGGTTACCATTTATCACACGCCAACTTATCCGTTATGTGTATTGCACAGCTTGATATTGTGTTAACGATAAATTTGCCATTTTTTGTGCAGGCCTATTTGATACGTATGATACTGATCTCTACTTAGAAAGACTTTACTTTGAAAACATTATCCATGAATCAATTTTCTTTATAAAAATGTTTAAAAAAAACAACCAGGTGGTCTCCGTTGAAATCTCTTCCGTTCTAATTTTTTTTGAGAATTACAACAGCAAAAAACTCCAAACCGGCTGGGCTCTAACCTCATCTGCTCAATAATGAAATAAGATGAGCTGCAAGTAAAAGTTGAAAAATCACAAAGTGTCCGTGTCACAGATATGATGCTTTTGTTCATGTGCTCATCACGATATCGCCAGTCTGTTTTGTTTTTCCTTCTTAGTTTGCTCACAAATATTACAGAGCCAAACGCTGGGGAAGTTTTAAATATTGACCAGTATGAACAGTTTTTTAATTCTGTTTGTGAGTCAATCTGATGACAATAATATTAGGCACAAAGCAGCGGAGTCCATGGGTGGCCTGCTGCATGTTTATTTGTGGGTGTGGTCAACTTTGTCACCTTCACTATATTGTCAAACATTGTTATATTTTCAGAATTCACGTTAAAAATATTCTCAATTTGCCATAATTTTTTTCCAGAATTTGCTACAGTATTTTTATAATACGCTATAATACAACAGTTGTATTACAACAGTACAACAGTTGTTGTGAGGTTAGCGCGGGACAGCAGGCCTTCAAACTCAGTCAGAGAGAGACGGAAACACAGCGGAAGTGGCCATCTTTCAGACACAGCAGCGGGAAAGAAGCTCAGAGAACGGGAAGAATCCGGATGATTTCATAAACCCCAAAAAGGAGATGTGATAATGGATGTTTTTGTAGAGCTCTTCAAAATAAATAAGCCAGATATCTCAACATTACATAGACACCGCTCCATGTAGCTACATCAATCAATGCTGAAAATCAAAGGAAGAAAATACACATTACTTTTCAAATGATTAAAAATAAAATTTTCTCCAAAGAGCAGGGTAAAAAGACACCATCAAGGTGGTAACAGACACCATGCTTGATAAATATGGCGATTTGATTAGAATCTAGACCAATCAGCAGGCTGTTTGATGGCAGACATGTCACGCTAAACCGAACGCAAAATCAAAGTTAGGGAAAACGTGAGATGAGACACAACGCATGTGAAAATATTTGTGTTGCAAATGCAAAAATTTTATTTAAAGCAAAAAAAAAAAGTGTTTCAAAAGCAAATATTTAATGTTTTCATTGCAAATGGTGTCCCAAGGTGCATTTTTACAACAGAAAAAGGATCAAACTTGCTTTCTTCATATGCTGAAGTTGATAAATTTTGTCGTTTTTTTTTTGTTAGGGCTGCGCGATAAGACCAAAACATGTGATGTTAGTGATCAATATTGCGATGATGGTATAACTTGCGATACATGAACAAATAACAAAACAAAATACAACTAATACATAATTTCCATTTCACGGCAACAGTTTTTTTCATTCATTTTTCTCTGTCTCTTTCTGGGTCACAGGGCTGCCGGAGTCTAACCTGGGCAGTAATGGGCGAAGGCGGGATCCACCCTGGACAGTTTTTTTGGTTCTGTTTTTTTTATTAAAAATGATCCCTGGTTACATAGGAGGCGGGCATCTAAGATAAAAAGGGCTCAATTCGATTGGTCAACAACATGAGGGGGTCCATTCAATTGGTCAAATGTGTAAGGGACTATTTGATCCATTAAATACCTGAAGGTATTGCAGTTTACAGCACATGTGCAATACACGTATCGCACAAGCTCATAATGGAATGACGATAAATTTGTGATTTGTTGTGCAGGCTTGCTTCTTGTTTGTAATATAGAGGTTAATTCTAAACTTTATGTTGTGATTGCTTAAACAATATAAATAACTATTTGTTTAGCTATTTGACTGTCCATCTTCAGAACCTGCTGAATCCCTTTTACAGTCACAGGGCTGGTGACGCCAACCCAGCTCCTGTTGGGTAAAGGCAGGGTGGACCCTGAACAGGTTTGGAAACTGTCTGTTGCAGGGCCACACAGACTCACATGCACACCTAGGGGCAATTTAGAGACACCGATCAACCTATGAAGCATGTTTCAGGACTGTGGGAGAAAGCCGGAGAGCCCAGAGAAAACCGACACATGAATAGGAAGAACATGGAAACTTTGCACAGGAAGGACCCAGCTGGGATTTGAATCAATATTTGTGCAGTGGGTGCACTAACCACAAAAAATTAAAGAAGAAAAAAAGATCATATTGGTCATTTTTTAAGAATTCTTCTAAATTTTAACTAGTCCAGTGATTCAAATAGAATCAGATCTTTATCAAACATGCTTTAGCTGCAAAGTGTTTACATCTCAGACAAACAGGAAGAGGTGACTGAGCTCCTATTTTTATCCCTGGGGTGCAGTGGTCTTCCCTTTGTTTGATTTTTTTTAAGGAGCAGACCATTGTTAAGACCCCCCGCCCTCCTCCCCCTGTCCCACAAGAGAAGAAGGGGAAAAAGGTCACAGCCTTTCGACCAATCAGAGAGCAGAGATCCTTTCAGCTGAATGCGAACAGACCAATTAAATACAAGAGATTTAAATCAAACCGTTATTTCATTCCAGACCCTCCTGTAGGTGCTGGCTCCTGAGGAGATCCACCATGGACCTGTTAACTGCTGTTTACCGAGACTCACTGAAGGCTAATGACCGGGCTGCGGGCCTGCAGGTGTCTTTTCAGGATAAGATAAACCCTGACAAACAGAGGGGGTTCCTCCAGGTCACTGCTCTGTCTGCCCGCTGATAGTCGCAGCCCGTTTCCTGAACAGACTTTTCCTCCCAAAAGCCGCCTCATTTCCGCCTTTTCTAAGGCGCATTCCTTCACATTGACTCATTATTTCGATCAAACAAATCAAGTCTAAATACAGTCTGTTTTTATAAATGTAAGTCAACTATCATTTAAGGTGGTTTTACGTGTTTTCTATGCTCCTTTCTCTTAAAAATTAATGTTTAAGCAATTAAAAAGTTGTTTATTAACCCAAATGATCGTTTTTGGTTTTTCGTCCCTTAAACTAAGTTTTCCCCCCCACTTTGGCTAGCTTAAAGCGGTCCTAAAACGTAATGCCTGTAAACATTACTGGGATTTTACCCAAGAAACGTTACGCAAATCACAAACATAGACAAACAAATGTGCTACAAATATTAAAAAATATATAATACTATTTATCACAAAATTTAGAGACCAAACCAAGCTGCTAGCGGCGTCCTCAACATCCCGCAGCCCCAGGGTGAGCTGAACTTATGCGCTCAACAACCTGTTGCTGTGTGGAGGAAGTGGGCGAACACCTCTCAAAAATCTGCGTGGATCAAATCAAACTCACCCAGTGCTGTGAGGAAAGTGGCCGCCCGGTAAAACGTCATGATACGGTCCGTTATTAGAGCGAATCGCGGTTCATCGGTGGGGTTTTCATGTCGTGGCTCGCGAGGAACCTGCTGCCTCCGGCTGCTGCTTCTAACGGGACTGAACCACTTCACAGAGAGGTGAGTCTAGCAGCGGCACGGACGGACGGGGGAGAGTCTGGCCGAGCCCTCTGCCGTGGGATTAATTAACCGGGTTGTAACGCTGGTGTTAACGAAAACAAAAACAAAACGTTTTTTTTTGTTTGTTTGGTTTATTTAAAAACATAAACAAGAATTTCACCACACTTTTTTACTCTAAAAAATTATTAAGCGTTATATTAAAACTTTTTTTTTACATAAAATTAAGGACAATTGTCAAAGAACACAACACATTTAACAGCAATTTAGTGATTAATTTTCATGAATTGTAGTCCATTAGCACGGAACTGAACGGCATTTAATATTTAATTATTTATTAGTATTCTACATAACGGCATGATTAAAGACTATGGGCTGACGTAATCGCAATCACGTGACCCAGTTTAATGGCTGGTCAGCTTTAGAGGAGTTGAGCTGCCTTCACAGGTGACAGGTGAGCTAAACGTTCTTCAAATTGACTCCGCGGCCCACATATTTTTAGCTGAATTCAGCGTTTACTGCTAAAATTCGAGAATAAAAAAAAAACTTAAAACGAAGTTAAACATCAATTTAGGTTCTTAAAAAATGCGAATTAAAATGTAAGACTCCAAGATCACCCGCTAAAATGGTAAATGATGGCGTAAACTTGTATAGCACTTTTCTACCTTCCTTAAAGGCCCAAAGCGCTTTACAGTCACAAACACATTCACCCATTCACACACTGGTGGCAGTTCTGCTACTCACAGGCGCCAACCTTCCACCAGGCAAGGTGGGGTTCAGTGTCTTGCCCAAGGACACTTCAACACATGAAGTGTGGAATATTGCGGGAATAGAACCCACAATATTCCAAGTTCAACTACCCTGCCGCTGCACCACAGCCACTACTGTGTGTAAAGTTAGTGGCAATTACTTAATTGTTTAATAAAAAACTATGAACAATTAGAGAATTGTTGAATTAGTTGACCAAGCTGTATTTTCCGCACTATAAGGCGCATGTAAAAGCCTTCTTTTTTTCTTTTTTTTTTGTTTTGTTACAAAAACTCCTTATAATCCACTTAATAATGCGCTTTGTAATGCAGAGCAGTTTAAATATGGATTAATTCTGGTTTTGCTAACTGATTGACTTGGTGCTCTATCAAATTGTCAGTCTTTTTTTTTTTTTACAAGCTGCCGACAAGGCTAACGTAGCTAACATATAGCACTTTTGGACTGCATGTTGTTGTTAACGTGTTACTAACAAGGTTGGGAGTTAGCATAGTCACAGTAAAGTTTTTTTTAGCAGTATCAGTCTTTTTTAAAACATTTTGCAAACAAGGTTGGGAGTTACAGGTATTGTAAATATGCTAACACTTCTAAAAAATGTGGCTAACGAGTAGCGCATTGCAAATAAGTTGGAGTAATTGTGAATACAGTTATTTAAATCCGTCGGATTGCTCTGACCCTTTTTGTCTGGCTAAATGCAGTTTATAGTTCCATTCACCTTACATATGATAACATAGACCATTCATTGACAGTGCGCCTTATAATTCAGTGGCCAGTCCCTATGTGCAGAAAATATGGAAAATATGCAGTCTTTGTAGTTAACTGCAGCCATCAATTAATTTCTCCCACCATGATCAGATGTGGATCTTCTCTGAAACTATATTCCATTATTTTTTCGTGAATTTTTTCAAATCATCTGTGTTTTGACATCCAGCTGTTTAACTGAAACTAATAGATTCTACTATAGCCATGTTCAACTCTATAATGTTTACAATAATGTGTCGTTAGGAGCCCATGCATACCTCTATTATCAACAAATCAACACTCCTTTTTATCAAGACACTAAGATGTTTTGGCTTCCATTTGTCAAAGACAAGTTCTATAGTTATTAAGTTCTATAGAAAATATAAAAAATATATTTAAAAAACTCAAATGAAAATAATAAGAGGAAAGATAGGTCATACTAAGGACCCTTTGAAGAACATTTGGGTTTGCTAAAGCTTTACAGTTGTTTGTTGTTTCAGAAATTGAAATAAAAGTACTTTATTTCTTTACTTTTTAACTGAAACTTCTATTTTATATGCTGACCACCATCATCTTGTAAAATGACTTTCTTTCTCCTTCATGAAAAAACATCTGCTTTTTCAATAAATAAATGCCATTAAAGTCCACATCTTGTTTTTAAAGTTTTCTTACTCCCTGATTTTTTTTTTAAGAATTTATGTTCAATTATCTAAAATATCTTGACTGCAGCTGCATGTCCAAAGTGACCAAAGGGGTTATTTGTACTCTGCATTTAGTAAGATGGAGATGGACTAACAGGTCTTGGCAGATTTCCCTTTTTGTGCTTTTTTTTCTTGTAGCAACTTTTGAAACTGAAAGCCTTTGGTGCTTTGGTCCACTCAAGCTTAAGAGCAAACAGAACCAAATTGAAGAGTTAAATTTTACTTTGTTCTTAGTCCAATCAAATCAATGCTTGTGTGAAAAGCAGTCTGAGATCCCCTTACCATCAGTGGAGCTAGTTTTATTGTTTAAAAAGTGGCTAAAACAGCGTTATTACTACTTCAGATGAAAAACTTGTTTAATCTCTGTAGTGACGATCACTGTAGTGGTCACCACGGTCACTACCCTGGTACTGATCACTGTGATCATCAAGACGATCACGACTGCCATGGCGTTCACTACGGTCATCTAGACGATCCCGACTGCCATAGCGTTCACTACGGTCATCTAGACGATCCCGACTGCCATGGCGTTCACTACGGTCATCTAGACGATCCCGACTGCCGTAGCGTTCAGTACGGTCATCTAGACGATCACGACTGCCTCCATAGCGCCCACGTTGATCATCAAGGTTATCCCGACTTCCATAGCGTTGGCGGTTATCAAGGTGATCCCGACTGCCATAGTTTTCACGACGATCATCTAGGCGATCTCGACTTCCATAGTGGTCACGTTGATCATCAAGATGTTCTCTACTTCCGCGATAGTGATTATGCTGGTCGTCCTGATAACGCACAGAGTCAAAATCACTGCCCTTGCCATCTTTGACCCCCACACTACTGCTTTTATAACTGAATTGATCAACATCAAGCATTTGTCCAATTTCGCCAGTTTTGTCATTCATCCCTTTTTGATGGCTGATGTTTTTATTTGCAGTGTTGGACTTGTCCTCCATGTCCAATTCTTCAACTACTGGATCGTCTTTGTCAGAAAATTCAATGTCACCTGGTGAACTGAAACACAAACAAGACACAAATCTGAAAGTTTAACAAGCATCTAATAACAAACTTTATCATAAGTAAAAAAAAAAAAAAAAACAACGTACCGTTGAGCATATTTGCCCTTTTTGTTCTTTCTCTTGCAGATGCAAAAAATCAGAATCCCAACAACCAGTAAACCTGCAAGTACTCCTCCAATAATACCCGCAGTAGCTCCAATGTTCATACTACCTAAAATGGTAACAGAAAAAACAACTGATTTAGAACAAGTATTAATTCTTTTGTTGTCAGTGTTTGCTTCTTAGTTCAACTTTTTTATATTAGAAAACATATTTAGTCAGATTTATCAGGTGCTCAACTTCACTCCACACTTCAGCTGTGACAGACAGGATGTTTTAAAATCCAGGAAATCACATTGTACCCTGCGACAGACTGGCGACCTGTCCAGGGTCTCCCCTGCCTTCGCCCATAAGTGGCCGGGATAGGCTCCGGCAGCCCCGTGACCCCGAAAGGGACAAACGGGCGGGAGTAGATGAATGAATGAATGAAATGGCATTGTATGATTTTTAAAGAATTGATTTGTATAACAGTGCAGAAACTAAGTATTTAGTTCCAAACAACAAACAAGAATTCTTTTACTTCTTTAAGATAATATTTTATCCTGCATTTGTTACTTGTATTAATAGCACCTGTTTGAACTGGTTATCTGTATAAAAGACACTGGTCAACACCCTCAACCAGTCAAAAAGCAAGCTCTCCATCATGATCAAAACCATAGAGCTGCATTGGGATATCTGGAACAAGAATGTTCATCTGAACAAAACTGTAATGAACCAATCTGCAATAAGCAAGCATCTTAATGAGAAGAGATGAACTGGTGGAGCTATTAATAGAGATTGAAATAAAGACACAATCACTGACAATACTTTCCATAGAATTATGACCTAAAGGAAGGACCACAAGGGTTGAGTGATATGTGATTTGGTGCCTTGAGCACCAAATCCACTCAATCAGGGCTGCTCATTCCTAGTCCTGGAGACCAGGAGATCTACCACCATGACTGTTTTCCAGATCTCCAAGCTCTGCTAGCTGCTGATTAGCTCAATCAGATGTCTCCAGATTCTGATTGAATGAACACAACTGGTCCAGGTAATCAGCAGCAAGCAGTGCAGGTAGAGCTGGAAAAAAGGCAGGGTGGTAGATTTCGAGGACCAGGAATGAGCAGCCCTGCACTAAGGCTACGTTCACACTGCAGTGCTTAATGCTGCATTCCGATTTTTTGAAAAAATCAGATTTTTTTGCAAGGCCGTTCACATTTTCAATTAAATGCGAACTTTTGTGATCTCCTGTGTGACCATGAAATTACCCAGAAGTGACCCGCATGCGTAGAAGAGTACTCAGTGCATGAATGACGTCACTCCTTGTTTGCGGAAGTAGCTAACGTTAACAATGGATGTCAACAACAGTGTTGTCAACAGCGGAGCTCTTTTTGCATTATTACATTTATTTTCTCAAAGGAGCCAGCACAATTACAATCTTCTCATTTTAAGAAGGCATTGGAGCCAGGATCGTCTGTGACCACTGTTGTGGAATGGGGATGTGAATGTGCTGGGGCCGCGCGTGTGTGTAAGAGAGAGGAGACAGCGCGTGCAGCACAGTAGGGAATGAGAGGGGCAGTGGGGGCGCGCATTCATGTTGTGTGTTACGGAGGAAGGAGAACGATAATAAAAAAAGGCTCCCCCCAGCAGAACTGCTATTGATTCTTTATTAACCCAATCCACCTTCGGTCTCCCGGGCTTCTGACCACTGTCGGAAAAGGAAAAAAGTCATTGCGGGAAAGGTTTAACACCACGCTTGGCCATTTCGCTGGAAATCTTTTTCAAAAACCGTCCGGTTGCGATAAGAGGCTTGAGTTTGGCCTGAATAGAGCTGTCACCCCAAATATTAATCAAATCGGTGACCTCGCTTCCCTTCCACCGACTGGTCTCAGCAGCATCGTCCTCCATGGTTGATGTTTATGTTCTCGTTCCCCCCTACTTCAACGCAGAATGATGACGTTTGTAGCGTCTCAATGACGTACGGGTCGGATGCATGTGGCCTGGCCGTTCAGACGGAGGTCGCATTTCAAAAGATCGGATACGTATCGGATTCAGGACCACATACCCAAGTGGCCCAGGTCGCATTTGAAAAAATCGGATCTGTGTCGTTCAGACTGTCATGAAAATATCAGATACAGGTCGTATAGGGGCGAAAATAAATCGTAATTGGGTCGTTTCAGCCTGCAGTGTGAACGTAGCCTAAATGAAGGCTAACCATGCGGTTCTGGAATAACACTTCACTGAGTTGGAAAGAGTCAGAGAAATTTCAATGGGCAATGGAAGTACTTAATGTGGAATGACGACCTCCCCAATCTGAGTGTGAGTGTTGCTTTGTTATTGGACATCTGGCATGGTCAAAAATGGGTCATAACAAGCACCAGTTTTGAACACAACACAAATGGCCCTAGGACACCCTAAGGCTTAAGCAGCGTAACCTTCCATCAGTCTTGAAAATTCTTTTTCAAATAGAGAGCTGTAAACTTTCTTGTAAATGTGTATCTGAAATCTTCCTGAAATTGCTTCATCATTAAAATGTTTTATGATTAGATAACGTTATGCAGAACTGTGGACAGATCTGAAATTCCTGGATTTATTGGCCACTTTAGTAAACGGGAATCTGTTTTTTTGGATGTGTGTCATTTGTAGTTTCAGTCTGAGAACTCAAATAAATTCTATACTTATTAGCAATGAACCAAATTAAATAAAAGTAAAGTTATTCTCAACCAGCCTAGTTCATTTTTAACAAAACTGTAAAAACATTAGCCTATTAAACATTTTCTTATGACTGAACTGCTATGTTATTATACAAAAACACTTTACAAACAATGGGGAAAACATTGTTACAATCCTGTGACTGTCTGAATAAAACTGAGCAAACTTCTCAATGCAGTATAAAAACATAATCAAAATCCACTACAAACAGTCTGCAGTCCTGCACTTAGATCGTGTTATTCAACTCACCAGGAACAACAGCCAGTGTAACATTGCAGGAGGCAACAGCAATTGAATTTTTGGATGTGCAAATGAAGTATCCAGAAGTCTCTCTTGAAATATTGTAAAGAGACAAAACTCCATCCTCTGCAAAAAAAAAGTGCAGTTGAAAGGATTACAAATAAATGAAATGAATTTCTACAGCAGACCTATAAAAATCATCTTTCAGGACAATAGATGTTGCCTGGAAGTCCTACTTTGAGTTGTCTTAGGAGGGAATTGCCTGGGAATGTTTTCCACACTGAAGGTTGTCCATGTGTAGACTGGTTTTGGCGATCCCTCTTCAGACATGCAGGTGAGATTGATGTCATGGTAATACTCCACTTTTCCCTGAATCCTGCAGATTGGTGGAGAGGGAGGCTCTGGAGGAGAGAATATTAAAGATGGGTGTTAATGGAAAAAACATTTTTTAAATTACTTTATTGATGCAGTGATGTACATTTGTATCAAATTAATTATTTAACATTGTGTATAATTAGCACCTATTTCTTCCCCTGTCTCCTTCCACATATTGTACAGTATTTCCACGAGTGCATATTTGAATGGATATTTTATATTACAAAATCTATTTTACCGTACTTGGACTGGAGCTTAATTCCTTTCTGGAAGCAAAGAGATGAGGTTTCACTGTAAAATCTAAATGTGACTGTGTTAAGTGCTAAATTTAGACAACAGCATCATCATCTGCCTTAGATTTTTGTACCATAATGGTCTTTAGAAATCAGATAGCAGAAGCTGTGGACACATCCATCAGCAGCTACTCTCAGTTCTTAATTTGGCTTAATGGATTTTATCCATCCATCATCCATGCATTCTCTATACCTGCTTATTCCTGTTCAGGGTCGCAGGGATGCGGATGCTCAGCTCCTGTCAGGTGAAAGCGGGCGCAGGCTAGACAGATTGCCAGTCCATTGCAGGACCACACAACAATACACAATGTCATACACTCTCACCTAACGGAGTATTTAGAGTCAGTAATTAACCTATGAAAAAGGTTTTTGGACTGTAGCAGGTAGCTAGAGTGCCCAGAAGAAGTCTCTCTTGTCTCTCAATGACAACATGCAAACTCCACACAGAAAGATCCAGCAGGGATTTAAACCAGGGCCTTCTCGCTGTGAGGCGAGTGATAACGATAAGCACTATTCACCGTGCAGCCCTTTGTGAATATTAATTACTTGTATTTACTCATTTATTCTTCCTTCTTAGAGGATCTCCTACACTCTCCACTTCAGTGCTATTAAATTTAAACCTGAATAAGATGTTGTTTCTTCAACAAAGTGCATCCACAAAAGCTTCTGTAGATGTATGAAGCTGAAGGAAACTGAAAGCTAACTTGTTTTGGAATATTGGGGTTTTATTTTGAAACTCTACCTTTTTTCTTTTTAATAAAGCTTAAAGTATCTTTAAATTTTTTTTTTAATTCAGTTCCTGTCGTTACACAAAATTCAGAGAACTGTTGACATTTAAGGTGTAGTCACACTAGAAAAGCCCGTTGGTCCAGACCAAGTCCTCTTAATTTGGACCAGATAGAGTCCTGAACCTTGCATTTGGTCTTTGTTCAGACTGGTGTCTACCTAAGATTTCTGTCTGGAACTAAAGCTTGGATACTAAACCATGTGACCAAAGATCTCTCCAGTCATTGACCAGGAATTACGCGGGTGGGGCTAAACCTGCCAGAGAAAGAATAATTCAAATTCAACTTCATTTGTAAAGATCTTTAAGGATTTTCCTTTGGGAGTAACTGGAACGGATTTTTTAAAAATTGCATTCATTTGTGAACATAAAATTTAGGGTTTTTACATGGTATTATGTTCAAATGGAAAACAATGTACAGTACATAATTGGACATGTGTGCTTTAGCATTAGGGAATCTGGGGACATAAAGAAAAAGCTTCCTTTTATCACTGAAATCCCAGTTGAAGATGTCATCATGACCTGTATTTGGTTCCTCTTAAATGAAAGGATGAGCAGAAAGGCAGCATCAGTGTGTGAATGATTACCCAGCACTAAAACAGAAGTGGAGGCAGCTGTTGTTCCCTCGTCATCGCCAGATATTTTGACGCTGCACTGGTAATGGCGGCTGTCTTTCATGGTCACCCCTGTTAGTCGGAGCGTGCTGGTCTTTCTCTCGACATTCACTTCCAAGGAAGCCCTGCCTTCATAGTTAGGCGCAATGTCCACAGGACTGTTCAGAAAGTAGGAGGCCACAGTTTTCTGAGAAGGTCAAAACAAACAGAAAGTGCAGTCAGCTCGGTGTGGGGTCAATGTCCAGGTGCGGTGAAATACTGGAAAGGCTGAGGGGATAAAGGAGGGTGTGGCATGCTGTGCAAACTGTGCAGCTACCGTGTATAAGAGAAACGTTTATGGTTTTATTATGCTTTACATTTTTCAATTGAGTCAGTGGGCATAAAGTCTGATTCCAAATAGTACATTTGTTGTTTTCAACATTTATCAGTTAGGGTATGGATTTGCGTTTTTGCAGTATACAGCTTTAAATATTGTGTACATTTGTCCTAAGTATCTCATTTCTGAAACTCTCCCATCTTGTGTTTTTCACCAAGTTAAGGTGGATTTGCATTTGTGAGACATCAGGAAAGGAGAGGCTTGAGTATTGGAGACAGTTGATACTCACCCACCCACTGAACTACTTCCGCACAAAGGTCAGTACTATCACACAAACTGTGTCACATTCAGGGATGTTCCCATTCTTCAAGCAGATGGTGCCAGTTTTAAAGCATTGTGAGGTTTTTTTTGTACTTAACATTAAAGAGAAAAAAACATTTAAAATTATTAAACACTGCAAAAATTGAATTTTAAGAAAGTAAAAAGACCCCTTTGTCAAGAAAAAATGTCTTATTTACTCTCTTAAAAGAAAAAGACATCTTTTCAAGAAAGAGTTTTTCAAAAGTAGTGTAATCTTTGTTTGAGAATACATGTTTTAGTGACTGGATTTATTTTGTTAAGATAAGAATTCTTGGAATTTTTGTTACCTCATCTGCAGATTTTTTTGTTTATTTAAAGAAATCTGCCAATTTGACTTAGCTGGTAATTCTAAGGGGCCTGTTTTGGTTGTCTACAATATTTCAAAGGTTTATGAAAAAAACCTCAAATAACCTTTTCACAAAAGCATTTATTAAATTTTACACTCTTTTAAAAACCTTTAATCTGTCTGACTAACCTAGAATGATTGACTTTTGAATATATCGATGTATTCACATCTTACCAGAGGTGCACCAGTAACATCAGGGTAAGCATCCCAGGTGAGGAGGAAGTTGTTGGCAATAGCAACTGCTGGTTTGAAATTGCAGATCAGCTCAACATCTTCTCCTTTTTTAACCGTGTATTCCTGCTTTGGAATAGAAACGTCCAGTCCCCAGCAGCACAGAAACGCTGGAAAACAAAGAAAAAACACAGGTCATTTCTCAACGTAACGTCTTTTTTAGTCATGAAGTTGTATAGAGCTGGTTAAAGATTAACAACAATGTTAGTCCAACAAAGAGTGGCGAGCGTGTCTTCATAAATTCAAAAGTTTTCACCATTAAGCCCACCTGAGAGGAGAAGAATCAGCGTTTTCCATTCAACAAGTGTTCTTGAAGTCATTTCTGTCAAAGAAGAACATTCAATAAAAAAAATGAGAGAACAGATGATCTTGGTGTGTGTGTGGAAGCCGGAATAACCTTCACTCTGCGCTGAAGGGTGTGGAGAAGTGGACTCTTCCAGGTAATAAGCTAACTTTATAGGTCACATGTCACAGGAGAACCAATCATTGATCTGTTTTCATTTGATTGAGTATTTGAATTGGAGCAGTCACAAGGGACTTTCTAGGAAGTTGTACAGTTAAGTACAAACAGATAAAGATGTTCAAATTATGCTATGATAATGAACATTAAAAAATACAGTGTTTGGCTTTTAAAAACCCACACCGATGAAAATTGTGTTTTTTGTTGTTTTAACATGTTCTTGTCTGACTTTTTCTGATGATGAAAGACATATATAAAGAAGATTAAGCTTAAAATTGTATTTCTGAGTATTTGTTTATTCAAATTGTTGTAGATCAGGAGCAGACATAAAAAAAATGCAGTTTGAAAAAGCTTGTAGTTGTGAAATAGAAGCTACAATGGGTGAACCACAGGCTCCCTGCTTCGTTTCATTCTGATGCATCCACAAATAGATCCACCAACGTCTTTGTTTTCCTCGTCTCAACAGCAATCTGTATCTAAACTGTACGGCTGGACAGCTCCAATAGCTCCTCGTCATTTTTTTGCACCGGTAATGTTGGGTTGGGGGTGTGAGGGACTGTAAGCTGGCAGGAGAGAGTGTAAACAGAGAGCTCTCAACAGGGAGGGCAAGGGAGTTGGTTATCCCCATGCCCACATTTCGGGATGATTTTTTTGATGAACGTCTGCTGCTCTGCAGAAACTCTTATTTAGAAAAGGACACAGATTTTTTGATTTTAGCTAAAAACGGCATCATCATAATTAAAAGGCCATTGGGAACGTTTTGAAAGCAGATTTGACTGATTATTTTGTTTTTCTTTAGAAGGTTCTAAATAGAGGTGGGCAAATCTAGTAGAATACTTTAACCTGAACCGCTTCTATCTGAGATTTAAAAACGCATCTTTTTGCCATTGGGATTGGAAATGCGTCATTTACATTTTTTCATGTGGGCTTCGTCATTTAATTGATTGTTGTGTTGATAAATGAAATATATCTCTTTACTCGAAGTCCTCCTTTTCCAGGAAGGCAATTTCAGCTTTTACAAGGCTTTCTTTTTTATTATAAAATCTTTATGAATTGTTTTCTTTACAATTCAGTTGATAGCTGAGAGTAAGCTTCACCTTTCAGATCCTCTTAACACTGAAAAAATAACATCTGGAGATTTGGGAGGAAGTCCGGTTTTGAGGTTGACTGGTTCTTTGTTTCACTTGACTTGCCAACATAATTTTGAACCATCAAACCTCTGGGCATCAATGCTTTTAACTTCCTTTTCTGTTACAAAGATTTTTGAGTTAAACATTAAAACCATGGAGGGAACTTTGTTGTTCTAAGATGTATTCATCTCCATAAAAAAATCTGATGAATAAGTCACCTTCGTTAATGAGCCGCCTTAACCCTTTAACAACCCAGCCAAGACAAACTCAATTAAAAAGGGTTGCTTTTTGCTGCTTATTGCCTTGGGGGAGTAATACACACAATCAATGTTTTTAATATTACAGACTCTTACAAACTATATGAATATCCCGGAAAAGTGTATGCATTTACATAATTCAATTAAGAACGTTACACATTCATAGAATAAAGATTCAGGGCTCACTGTTTAATTGATTTCAAGTATTTCTTTGTTATTTTTGACATAAATTTGGGTTCCAGCCCATAAAACCCACAAAATCAGAATTTTAAGAAATACTTTGAGAAATCTGTCTAAATTCTGCAGGATATGAAAGTTTTCTACTGAGTTTCACCACAAATCTTCTACTAAACTCAAAGCACCTGGACCGTTCAACAGATGACATTACATAGTCTCAGTTTGGTTTAATATGGGGAAGACTTCAGACTTGACAATCTGCCATCATTGATCCCCTTCATAGTCTGGATAAGCCACCATAGTTCACCATAGGAGGCCTCATTCCACTCTCTGGTTGTCTTTAGAAAGAGTGGAATGAGGTGGAGGAACAGGCGCATTCTGGAGATGGGCAACAACTGTTCTCTGGCTTCTCTGGTCAAAACATTTCTGAACCTGGGCCGACGGAGGAAACATCTCAACTGGGCCAAGGCGAAGAAGGACTGTTGGTCAGTGGTCCGCGGTCCTGGTTCTGATGAAAGTTAACTGTACCTTTCATTTGGGAATCAAGGTCCAAGGAACAGAACCCAAGCTGCTGAAGGTCCAGTGTGAAATGTCCACAGTGATTTGAGGTCCGATGTCCAGTGCTGTTGTTTGTTTTTATGGAAAAAGTCTGCATGTTTTCTAAATGTGGCTTACCATTTGGTTGAGCAGGGAGTTCAAGACTTCAGACCACATCCAGAGAGCACCAATGCTGGAGACAAATGTAGAACTAAAACAGTTTCTCAAAATATGGTGGACATAAATGATAACGGTCAGTTTTGCTCTGCAGTTTTTTTTTAACTATGCATCAGTTTTTATGTCATTGATTTGCAAAGAAAATTTGATGTGAAATCCAAGGGAACTGTATTAAGAATAAGGTGGCAGCAGCAACCTTTTCTCCTATGTCATCAGCTTTAGGCCCAACTGTATTTTTTAACACATTGATGCTTTATATTCACTTGAACATATTTTTTATTTGCCATCTTTAAGATCCCCTGCATAACTGTTTTTGCACAGAAATGAACCTTTATAAACATATACAGCTACCTACAGTAAACATATTCTAAAACCATGCCAGATTTGAAAAAATATTCGCAAACCATTTCCTGGACCTTTAACCATCTTCTTTATGTTGTTATACTTGGAGTATGACAATTTCCCAGTCCACAACTTTTACAAACTGAAAAGGAAAAAAAAAACAACCTCTCCTGATCCAACCCATCTGTGACTAAATCTTTCAGAGGACTTTATTCTTCAAGAACATCCCTGGGAAGTGACTGTGTTCTGCAGTGAGTCTTTAGTCCTACCTGCAGGCTGCAGCATTGTACCGACAATCACTCCGGACACTAGCACACAAAAGTGCATTGTTTTCCATATCATTCCACACCCCGTTCAAAGAACACACAGTTCACAGTCTGAACAAAATGTGACAAACCTTTATTACCTTCCTTCCCTGACCTGGAGAGAAGACATGAGGAGTTTCAGGTGAAATCCTCCTCTGACCCCCCTGGAAGAACCAGGAGCTCCAGCTGAGGAAAGCCTAAAAGGATTTTAGTTATCAGAATCAGAAAATACTTTATTGATACCACAAGTGGGAAATTTGTTTGTCACCATAGCAACTGACAGCAGAGGGAAAAAAAAGACTAAGAATAATATAAAAAAAACAAGAACAAAGAAAATGTAAAAATTGGGGAATCAAAAAATGCATCATACCATTGTGAGGTTTGGTACAGGCACTATCAGGGATACAGCTTCATCACTTTTTTGTGCCATAATTAACTGTAAGACTTAAATTAATTTCTAATCCCTTCATTTTGGGAGAGAGTCCAAAAAAACCATCAAATTCAGAAGAAAATCTAAACATATTTTGATGGATGTCTGTTTTTAAAATAACCTTTGCCTGACACAAGACCTAAGTAGCTCAAAAGATCAGAGACCTTTTGTTATAATAGTTTGTTAAATGAGAAATGTGGATTTTTACTTTTCAAAACTGTATAGGTTAAATCTTGTGATTATTTTCTTGTGGCCGTTGCAGTACCTACTTTGTTATTTACATTAACAATAATTTGCACCCAGCTGTTTTTTTTAGATCCTTTGAATTGTGTAAAATACAAGTTTTCCCAAGACATTCAGTTATTTCATTTTCCCACCTGGAATAGTTTTGTGCTGTACCAAATTATTATTATTATTTTGTATTTTTAAGCCTGACTATTACCACAGTGCCCTGAATGGAGCAGCCCAAAGGCAAAAAGGAAGAAATTCTTTACAGCTTTTCTCACGTTGACGGAAATTACCTTCTAGAAGTTATTCAAATCCAACCTGCTGTCATCACTATTTCTATTTAAAAAAACGAACTGAAAACGAAACGAAAGCTCAGTGAAGGAGTTGGTTGGACAACCCAAAACATAAATGAGGAGTAACTGTGAGTAGCGTGAGACGCTGCGAGAAAGACGGGTATTTTAAAGCAGAGTCACATGCATGAAGCCTGAGGCTACAAGTGACTGACAATGCTGTGGAGAAGGGCTGAAACACTTAAACTTCATGGGACCGCATGGGTCCTGGTTACATGGAAGAAGAAGTATGGCAACCCAAATGTGACAAAAATAATTCTGATCTAAAAGCTTTCACCCCCACAAACACACACATACAAAAATTTCTCTTTTGCTTGTCATGCCGGCATTCGGGCTGCGGTATTTGTATATTGTAGTTTAGGAGTTTTAATATTCAAGACTTGTCTTTTATTAACATACTCGTTAGCAGTCACGTGACTTGTTACGAAACAATTCCCCCAGTAGTACCATCCCGGCTACGGAGCAATTTTGATCACTATGCCGGCTCCCGGGAGGGGGGCTGGCAGCCAGGCAGAGACCCACGGTGGGATGGGGAGCCAGCCTGCTGGGGCCTCCTGAACTTTATGATACTTTTCTTATCTTAATATAAAAGGTCCCCTGATTTTATTCTTGTTTTTATTTTAACCCTCTCTGGTTAATGCTGGACAGCAAGCCTTCTGAACTCGATCAGAGCGAGAACACAGATGCAGAGAACACATCTGGGACTTTAAATTACATTTTAAATATGTGCGGTCAACAACGAAATCCAGCCTTGGACGCACTTAAAATGCGTGCAGCAATATGCCATCTTCTCTTCTCCTGCAGATGAGCTTATGCACGCTGGACGGGGCAGATCAGGGAGCTTCCACATGTGCTACTGGACCGTTGTGACATCACAACAGCTCATTAATTCAAACTGAGCTTCTTTGCGACAGTTTGATTGACAAGGATTTAAAAGGAGAAATGCTTAGAGATGCAAAAATGAAATGATTTTTTTTTAAATTTGTTCTCTTTCTTAAGAAAAATGCCACAAGAACATGTAGAAAACTCAACGAACATGATTTTCATCATGAAATGGTCTTTTAAGTGTTTTTAACATGTTATTGTGGCATTTTTCTGATGATGGTGGACATATATAATAAAATTAATCCTAAAACTGCATTTCTGAGAATTTCCTTATTCAAATTATCGTGAGTTAAGAGAAGAAAATATACTGGACGAGCTACAAGCTCCCTGCTCCGCTCCATTCTGATGCATCCACTGGTAGACAAATAGATCCATGTACGTCTTTGTTTTCCTCATCTGAGCTGGACTCTGGATCAAAACTGTACGGCTGGAGGAGGGGGCGTGTGTAACACTGGTTTCCCCTCCGCTTTGGTGCTTCTTCTGCGCATGACAGCTTCATGACGTGAGGTGACATATGGACTTCTGGGTGTGTGAATGAAAAGGAAAATAAAGTGGTGGCCATCTACACCCAAACGTGTCTCTGAAACTCCACTTTGCCGACACCGAAAGCCGATAACATTGACAATAATCTGATTTTGAGTCGTCCAAAGGTTCATAATTTCTTTGTTTTTGAAACCTAAACATGACTTTTTTTCTCGTAAATTTATGACTTACAGTCTTACTTAAAATTTTTTTTTAAAAAACTCTGTCTTGCCTAGAGGACTGCACAGGTTTTTTTTATTTTATTTTATTTTTTTATTTTACTACAAATGACATAATCCTGAATAAAAGACTGAAAGTCCCACTTTAACATTTCACTTTAAGTTATTTATAAATAAATTTCATGATTGAAAAGAAGATAATCAGCCAAAAAAATTATGGAACTTCGTTTCACAAGTTTAAACTTCAATTTAATTTGATCCGGGTTTTTTTTCCATTTACTTTCAATATAATTTTAATTCAGTCAGGAAAAACAGTTTACACATAACCTTTGATAAAAACTAAATACAGGCTAAATTAAAAAAAAAAAAATATGAATTCCTACTTTAAACTAGAAATACAAGTGACTACCGGTAACTTACATTCAAAGATTTTTCTACTATTTAAAAAAAATAGTAATCATAATAATTGTCTTTTTAAAAGTAGAAAACGTGAAAACATGTTTGCAAATAGAAAAACGCAAGAATTAGCTAAAGGCTGGTTTTTATTTGCAGTTCCTTGTTCTTGATGTGAAAAATCCCTCTTACATATACAACAAAATACAACAAATATACAAACACTTACCAATCAAATATAAAATATCAAACCAGGCTATTAGTGTTGGCAGCTGTAGGTGTTTCCATTTTTTGTGAACTTGTAGGTTGTTAGCAATTCTAAAACTTCGCCCAAATCTATAGATCAGTTATTTTCTAGTAAAAAAATTCCTAATCCAGATTTTTCCAAAACTTTTTCCTCAGCCATATGTCTAATGTATAATTAATGTTTTAAAAATGCAATTTGTCAGGAAATACTTCAATTTTACAAGTGAAAAATTAAATTAAAAAAAAACTATGAAGTGTAAACATATGAAAACATTTTTTGGATAAAACACAAATTACAAAAATGAAATAAAAAATTGTAAATTTTTTTCCTAAAAGCCCCTTTTTAGATTGTGATTAATTGTAAGCTAAAATATTGCACTGTACTTGTGTTAAAGGCAGGGAGTTAAGTTTGTTTACAACGTTGACAAAACCTTCGAAGTTTGTAATTCATTTCTTCAGCTCTAGGGAAGTAGGACTTGTGTTTGACACCAAAATTTATTAGGGGATTTAAAAAAAAAAAAAAACAGTTCATTTCTGGAAAAACCAGTCAGTCTGTTGAACCCCCATAAACCAGTTCTCACCCTCTGTACCGTGTCTGATAATTGTCATCTTTGCAGATCCATCTGTGGCCTCCACAGCTGGGTTGTGCCTGAGGTTAAACTTCATCAGGAGATACATTCCCTACGGATGTTTGGCTGATAATCACATATGATTTTATATTATAAAAACTAAAGTAAACTGGAACCGCACCTCAGAAAACAGGCCCTAAAGGTTGTGACGCACGACTTACTTTAGCTGTCACCACTTTCCTCCCAGTTACACTTGGAATTAGTTAAACTACCAAAACCCGGCTGGCATGCAACACATGAGGGATTTTCCCAGCATGCCGTTAACTGTCTTCATTCCATAAATGATCTATAAGAGACATAAAACCTGTATTACTTGGCAGAGAAGCAAAAATGCCTTCTAAATGAAATGTTTCAAAAACATTGAGAACACTAATGATTCCTATTGTATGGATGAATTCAGTATGCATGATTGGTGTATAAAATCTGCTCTTTGAATAACTAGTTCTTAGGGTAACAAGGTGGGACATTGTGTGAAGTTCAGGTACAGGTAGTTTAAAGGAAGGTTTTCTACAGAACATTAGTGAGTTTCTGTGGAAACAAGCAGTCAGTTGTGGTTCAGGCATAAGATAAAGGTTTATTACCTGACAAACATATTTGTCCATATCGTGAACAGAATTGTTTATTACGTGTGATGCGACTCCATTTTCTTCAGATAATAAGAGGGTAAAGCATGTTTTCTTTTTCGAGCAAATTTCATACACAGGCTAATTCTAAGGGCTTGAAGTCCACACTCCAATCCTCTTTTGATTTATTTTAGAACTGTTTCCAGTGGTATATTATTATTATTTATTATGATTATCCTGTTTTTAGCCAAAATCAAGAATCTTCTTATGTTTTCTAGGACATAATTTCTTCAGAGCGGCAGTTGTTCATTCAAAATTCACCTCTGAGTTGTGGGTAGAACTGTTGGTGCAGAATAAGCCTTCCTCCACTTCCCATCATCCACTTGCTCTTCCGCTAGCTTACAGCCCCTCACAACCCCAGACTAACATGACCCGGGGAACAAAAATGGCAGGGAGCTTGTGGTCTGCCAATTGTTTCTTCGATATCACAAGCTTTTCCCAACTATATTTTTTCTTTTGCTCCTAATTCATAATGATTTGAATCAATAAATACTCATAAATGCAATTTTAAGCTTAATTTTCTTTAAATATCTCCTCCAGCTTAAAAAAATGCCAAAAGAACATGGTAAAAACACCATTTTCATAGGAGTGGGTCTTTAAATTAGAGAACCTTATAGAGAAAACAATGAAACAATGGAGGACATTTGGTCTCTAGTGCAATCTGTGACTTTTGATCACACTCAAGAGTAATGAAGACAATGAGAGAAGGCCGCGAGTTGTGAGAGAAAACAAAACATTCTTGGAAAGTACCGAACAGTTTTGGAAGCCAATGATTAAGCGCTTTGAGAAGGAAGAGATGAGTTATGATGGTGAACTCAGATCAAAGACAGTGAGCTCCTACAATGCTTCTTAGCTAATCAATAATTAAGTGTTTTTATGATGTTGCTTTATTAAATTTTGGCTCGAGAATCTCTTTCTGGAACCAGTACCGGTTATTTTCCCCTATGCAAAAGCAACAAACCAGACAAGCCCAAACAAGAGCTAGCCTTGAAGATGTTCAAATGGGCTGGTAGTACTGTAAAGTTTTACGTCTTCATTGGGCGTGGTTGGGTTTTACACATTCTCTGTTATCTGACAAAGACTGAAGAAAAACATTCACTTAGTTACAATAAATGCTAGTTTAGAGGCAACAATGTCTAAAATGAGCTCTGACCGTAAATAAAGGCAGTGAGGATGTGCTGCAGGCTGGTGTGATCAAGGATAGGGGTAGAAATGTGTTAACAGGTTCCACAAGTGTTTGATCGAGTGTTTGATTTTGATTTATTGATTTATCTCAAGCTTTAAAAAGAATGGAATACTATAATAAAAAATGAATACACAGATAAAGTGAGGCAAATAAGTACTTGAACACTTTGTGATTTTGCAAGTTCTCCCACCTGGAAATCATGGATATTTTCATCTTAAGTGCTTGTCCATTGTGAGAGACATAATCTAAAGAAAATCTGGGAATCACATTGCTTGATTTTTAAAATAAGTTTTTTGTATTCTATTACTACAAATAAGTATTTGAACACCTGTTTATCAGCTAGAATTCTGACAAAACATCTTAGTCCGCCTTTAAATACTCCACCTTCACTCCACTTATTACCCTAAATACAGGGTTGTGTCAGGAAGGAGATCCAGCATAAAACTCTGCCAAACCACCTGTGCGAGTCAGTGAAAGCTGATTCTCTGTGGCGACCCCTGAAGGGATTTGCCGAAAGATGAACAACAACTATAATCCAGTCCTTATCTGAACAAGTGCTGATTATTTATCAACAACAAAATACAGTTCTTAGTCATTATCCTCAGAAACCATTCTTACCTAATTTCAGTGAACGTTGATATGAATCACACTTCATGTGACCCAAATGAAATACTTATTAATTATTGTCAGAGTACATTTCATGTTAATCCAGTAATGAGATCCAGAGGCTGGTGGGGTGGTGTGCAGACAACAATTTGGTCCTAAACGCTTCAAAAACAAGAAAAGTGATCGTGGACTTCAGGAGGAAGAAGTCAGATCTGCACTCCATTGTCAATAAAGGGGAGTGTGTGAAGAGAGTGCAAAGCTTTAAGTACATTGGTGTGCACATTGATGAAGACCTTCAATGGAGCTCAAACACTACATAGGTAATGAAAAATGCCCAACAGCGTCTTAACTTCTTGAGGATCCTCAGGAGGGTCAACCTGAAGAGAGAGCTGCTGGTTGCCTTCTATCGTTGCACCATTGAGAGTGTACTAACATACTGCATCTCTGTTTGGTTTTTAAGCTGCACCATGGCAGACAAGAAGGTTCTACAGAGGGTCATAAACACTGCCCAAAAGATCGTTGGCTACCCTCTTCCCTCACTGAAGGACCTCTAAAGCACTCGCTGTCTTGGGAGGGCACACAACATCATGAAAGACTGCACACAACCAGGACATCGGGTGTTTAAATGGTTGCCCTCTGGAAAAGGACTAAGGGTGCTGAGGTCACGGACAAACAGACTCAGAGACAGATTTTACAACAGAGCAATAGCCCTCATAAACACACACATGGCTTAGTTTCTCTGGGAGAAGGAGGAATGTCGATTCTGTACATACACCTGGTGTGCATTTGTATTTGTATATTGGTATATATATATATATATATATATATATATATATATATATATATATATATATATATTTACATATGTATATATATATATATATATATATATATATATATATATATATATATATATATATATATATATATATATATATATATATATATATATATATATATATATATATATATTTACATATGTATATATTTTTAGATACTTTTTTGAATGTAAGATAATTGTTGCTGTTTTTTTATTATGATGTTGTTTTCTTTTCTCTCTTTGCACCAATGTGGGACAGTTTGCAATTTCGTTGTACTGTTGTAACAAGTTTGACTGTACAATGACAATAAAGCTTTATCCTATCTTATCTCATCTCATCTTATCTTTCTTATCTTATCTTATCTTATCTTATCTTCATCTTTCTACGCATTGCATTCATCATTGCTACGCATTGCATGCTGATCCAGTAAATAAAATCAGTAGCCTGTTGATTATCATCAGAAAACACTTTCACATCACTTCGGTAAACATTGATGTGTATCACATAGCAGATCCTGTAAGTAGTACTTACTGATTATCATCAAAGTACACTACCAGTGTGATGAAAAGATGGAAGGAGAACTTTGAAGAGTTCATGAAAGAGGAAAATGTTCATAAGCAAAGAACAGAATGGGAGGCTGTTGTGGAGCAGGTAGTAGCAAAGATCAATGATGATGAAGGGAGGAAGATATTGAAGAGGATAAAGAAAGGGAATAAGGTCGAAATGGTTTGGACGCATTGAGGGCAGGGACAGTGGTTATGTTGGTTGAAGGATGCTGGAGTTACTAGAAAGGAGGTCAAGTGGAAGACCAAAAAGGAGGAGAAGGAGGTTTATGATTGTGGAGAAAAACATGAGGGGGCTTGGTGAGAAGGAGGTAGATGATTCACTGTAGTGACTCTTAAAAAGAGCTGAAAGCCAAAAAGAAGATAGTTTATTAATTTGTAGTAGGATTCGGCAGGTCAACGTGTTAAACTCTAAGTCAAGAACAAAATGGAATAAAATAGTATTGTATCATCTGTCATATTCTCTGACAAATGTTGAAAGGATTTGAATGATCAACAAAGTGACCTGAAATCCGAGAGGGCCAAAGTGTGAACACTGAGGAACAGCACAGATCAGACATAACACTGTTTATAGCCTCAACCCATTAAATCCATTAAAGTCCTACTCCAATAACCTTTTGATCTATTTTCAAAGCGTTCCCAGTAGCGTTTTAATTTGGATTATTCCGTTTATAGCCAAAATAAAGAAAAACCTGTGTTGTTTTTCTAGGATATAGATTCTGCAGAGAGGCAGCAGTTCATCAGAAATTCACCTTTACATTGTTGGCAGGACCGTTGGCACAGAGTGTCCATCACCCTCCCATTATCCATCTATTTACACCTCTCCAGCTAGCTTACAGCCCCACAGAATCCTAACCTAACATCACTGGTGCAACAGAAAATGGTGATCAATATTGGAGCTTTCCAGTTGTATCGTTTTGAGTAAATATCCCAGCTTGGATGAAGAAAAAGAGACGTACATGGATCTATTTGTTTACAAGGATGCATCAGAGTGAAACAGAGCAGGGAACTTGTGGCCCGCCTAATCTATTTTCTGCGTCACAAGTATGATCTTCTTCCAACTGCATTTTTCCGTCTGCTCTTGTTTCACAATGAAGAATTTCAAAAATGCAATTTTGAGCTTAATTTTCTTTAACTCCTTCATTATGAAAAATGCCACAAGAATGTATTAAAAAATACTCAAAACAACGATTTTCCTGGGAGTGGGTCTTTAAATTATGTATTATAATTCATAATTTTAATAAACTTCTTATTTTTGTAAAGTAAAAGCTTATTATTTGTTTTATGTTTATTTGCAGTTAATAAAAGTGTTGTTAGAAACCTGTGCAAGATAAGATAATATATGTTTAAAGTATTTAAGCAAGCCAGAAGGGAAAAACTGTCCTTTTCTGTCCTCCGAACAGGTTTGTGTGCTTTGTGTGTGTGCACGCGCGCGTTTGTTTGTGCGCTCGCGCGCGTGTGTGCCTGACTCAGGGCTGGAATTTCGGGTTAAATATTCAAAATGGCGGACGGAGGAGCAGCGAGTCAAGATGAGAGTTCAGGACCAGGTAATGATTACGGCATTTTACATATTCATACTCGTATTCAAACGTTCTTACTCAGAATTTATGATACCAGAATACAGATGACTCGAAAAGAGACAAGCAGATAAAGCTTCGACGGAGCGGTGTTTTAGTTTTGCACACAGCTGGCCATCTGTAATTTGACAGAGGAGGAAACGGGCTATTGCAGTGCGACGGCAAATTACATGGAAACATGCCTCCCCCCTTTGTGTGATTAGACGGCTGTACGCCGCTACATATTCATATGTCTGTCGACAAATACAATTTAGCATATTTTATTAGTAATCAGCGTCGTGGCTCCGGTTCATAAGGAACGCATATGGCTGTATTTGTATTTGAGGGACGCAGTTTGATGGGACTGGGGGTGCTAGCTGGCTAGCTGTAGCGCCCGTGCTAACGCTCGGCTTTGTGTTGATGTACACTGAGGCTTTTGAGAAACGTTTGCATATTCATTTTTTACCAGCCGGGCAGTGGCCGCGCGCACCTCTGTACAAACATTTATCCTGGGTATTTCAATCTAAGCGTCGTATTTTTATTTGAGGCCGTCTTTTACTAGTTTTACCCCACGGCGTCAGCTCTGTGTCTCTCAGCTCTGAGGCTCTACTACATGATCATTTTTTCTCCTTTTTTTTTTTTTAAATAGCAGAGCATTTTTCCCCCTTGCCTTTTGTGCTTGGCGCAGCGGAGCCACGGCAGCCTGTTGTGTTATTCATACACTGTAGTGTGGAGTTCAGCATATTCCATCCACGGTTGACGAGCTCGCCTTGCGCGGCACAACTTGCCAATATTTTGTAACGCGATTTTGTCGTCTGTTTACGTTAAATGAGCGGGGATAGCTTGTTATGGTTGTAATATAGACTGTACCTCCTGAGCTATTAATAATTATATTTAGTGTTATTTTGATGTTTTGTGTTAGATCAATGGTCCAAACCTGGCTGTTTTGTCGGTGTTTTTTTATGTGCGGGATTATGGTGGAAGTTGGGACTAGCATTGTTTTCATCGACTTGAGGTGGGAGTCGTCTGAGACTTGGTGGTACTGTTCTGTTTTGGCTTCACTTTATTATGGAGCGCGCTCGTGGCTTCTGTTGGACCCCTTTTAAAAACATTTTTAAAGCTGTTGGGCCTCTCTTTGTGTTTGGAGTTTTGACTTGGCCGAGCTGTACTAAATTAGGACTGTACCTGTACCCCCCTCAGGCAAAGGAAGGGGTGGTGAGGCCCACTTCCGGAAGGCCACAGTAATAACGGGCAGCACTCTTATTATTCTCCCTGCTGCTTTCATGACTGTTCAAGACACTTGAAGCTTGATGGCACTGTTTTGCCTGTTCTTTTCAAAATAATAGCCAAGGCAATCAGGGTTGTTCCATCTTAACTTTACCAAAAGATTCTATATCTTTGTAAACACCTTTTAGACAATTTTCTTTCATTCGTAAATATTCTAATTTTAGTGTTTCTTTTTTAAATAAATATTTATTTATTTATTAAAATTATTAATTTTAATTGTTGTTAATTGGTGTTCAATTGTTCAACTACAGGGTTGTCTTCACACAAGCTGTTTCAAAAACATCCCATAAAATATTAAAAATTTAAAATCAAATAAAAAACAGAAAAACGAGTACAAGCAAAGGTAAAATCTCAAATTGAAAACATTTTTTATATAAATCAATATAAGTCTAAACTTATGAAGAGTTTACGTTATTGCGGTTGACTTCATAATGATGATTTTTGTCTTCCCAAAATGCTCTGTAGCATTACTTTAAAATGTTTTTAGAAGTTCAACTGTAGAAAAAGTACAAAGACTTAGATTTTTTTCCCCATAGATTAATCTAAAGTTTGACTGTTTTGGCCTTAAAATTTGACAGAGTAAGGGCTTTTTGCAAATTTGTGTTAGGTCGTAATTTAATTTAAAAAGGTCCATTAAAATATGTCATTTTAATCAAATTATTAAGTACCAGTAAATAAATAAAATTTGACTTTCAAAAATGGCACAGTGTTGCATGTCAAGTCGAATCGCAGTCATAGAACTCATCACACATGAATGGCTGAGGAAATAGTTCATTTTGCTTGTGTCACAACACTGAAAGTGCAGGTTTCTTCAGTCTTTTGGATTTTATGATTTCTTGTTCTGGAAATATCCTTATTCTTTTCCCTAAATATCCAACTTAATAAATAGTGCTTTCCATAGAAAACACAAGAAATGTTCCATCATCCCACTGAAGCTACTTTTCTCATTTTCAGTTTCCAGTTTCCCCCTCACGCCAGCCTTGTAGTTCAATCATGAATATTCATTGATGTAAACACAGTTGCTATGAATAATTCATCACCCGGTGTAATAAATTCAGGACATGCCACCTCAAAGTACTGAGAAGGCCTCGATGAAGGCTCTAGTCAGACAAGCCTGTTCACTCTAGAGAAAGGAGAAAAAAAATGTGATAATAGGAGTTTTGTGTCTCCTTAGGAATAGACTAGTTGTTTCTGGTGATTTTCTGCTGAAATGAATCATTCATGACTGTATAATGCAAAACAGAAAATTCGTAAATATAAAGAGGCCATTTGGCAAAATAATGCAGTCTTTTTTTTTCCATTATTAATAAACAAAATTGCATTTTTATTCATGAATTTGAAAAAAACTACTCCAATGTATTCAAAGAAAGTCACAATGAACTTTTTACGTGCATGGGATGATACATTTAAAATGAGATACAAGCTTCAGGTTCTGACTGTCTCTGTTCACCTGTTGACGGCCAAACGTCTTACAGTTGAGGTCACAAGTGAACGCAACCAAAAACTCCTTAAAGCTACTTCTCAGGGCAGTTCAAACGAGAAGTATTCAGAATACCTTTTTTAGGGTTGCTATCATTGGAAACACCTGAAAGGAGAGGGATCTTTTTTTATAGTCAACCACATGGTTTAAGTAACTTAAAGCTATTGGAAATACGGCCCCCCTGTTTGTTAAATGTGTATGAGAGTTCAGACTGGTGCAGCGGATCATGTGGCTAACCTTTGCATGTGTTTGATGAAGGCTTGTTGAATGTTCTGTCTCTCAGAAACGAGGCCTTAATTTGGTTAAATTGAAAATTCAATCTGGTTTAGATACAGTTACTTAATGACTACCAGGGAGAGCCGCTGCATTATCCTAGAGAGGTGTTGGCCTGATTACTGCTTATCAAATTACATTGCTTCCTGTCTTTACTTCACTCTTGGATTGGACTCAGCATGGTTGTTTCTGCTGTCTTTAAAAAATGGGTCTTTAAGTTGTTCCCATATTCGTGTTTAAGCTTTTTTTATTTGGAAAAGCTGAAACTCTTCAGGTATTGGCCTCAAATTTAAGGTTATCCTCTTTTGGACGGGTATCCTGACTGTGAAAGGCACAGTTTTGGGCTCAGACTCATCCATGTGTGGAGAAGCAGTCCGTTTTTTACTCAGCATGTTTCAGTATAAAGGTTGTAATGCAGAATGGTAGCTAATTATATTTTGCTCTGTCTGTCTTGAATCTGTCTTCTGCATTTATTCAGTCTTCACCAAATTACAGCGCTAATGAGATGGCAGGTTAAAATTCTCTACACTGGTTATTTGTATAATGCGTTGTTCCGCAGTCAGATATTTGCAAACTATTCAACCAAGTAGCTGCATGCATGAAGTCCCTTTTAGTTCATCTCATTTTCTCATCTGCTTTTTGAAGCTTTTGAGGTACAGTTAGTTACCAAATCTCTTAAAGTATATTTTATTGAGTTTTCGGAGATGTAGTCTGTCATTCAGCAGTGTCAACATGTGCATTGAGAATATTTTTGATTTGTATTACATAAATAATTCATCTTTCTTATCTACTCTAGTTTAGTAGAAGGCAGACCAGGGGTTTCACACTAAAATACACATTTGCATGAGTTATGTTGGTGAAAAAATAATGCACAAATTAGAATAGAAGAAGTATTAAGTTCAATAATAAATCCAAACAAAACCACCTACAATGTTACAATGCAAAATGGCAAAGTTGTCAATTCAAGTGACAAAAAGAAATTACTTTGTAAAGAGATTTTAAATCATCTACATTTTCAGCCTAAATTCAAAGCCCAAACACAGATATTTTGGTGATTATAATTAACCAACAAAGACTTTCTGGTTGCTGATAAGTTGATCAGAGAAGTAAACATAAATTAAAAAATTACCAGATTGGTTTAGGATCTGTTGCAATGTTTCATTGTTCTGAAAACCTTAAAGCTTTTAACGTTTTAGTTCAGAGGACAAAACACAGGAGAAAGGAATATTTTCAGATTAGATTAAGACAATCTAATCCGTTCCAATATAGCAAATTGTTTAATGTAAAATTGAACTTTGAAAGATTGTATGTTCTTTGTGTCTCTGTCCTACATACATTTGAATATGAATGACTTCCTTTAACAGAGGGAAACATCCAACAAACAACTCTAGATGTGCTCTTTAGGTAATGGATCAGGAAAAATACCAATAAAAGCCTAAATGGTAAACAATGACAGCTGATTTAATGACTAGATCAATGACACCAACAAGTGTGGAAAATAAACATCATCTGGATGTAAAGGTGTGGTTCAGAGTCCCCCAGGCCAGTCTGAACTATTGAAGTCCCATTATCTTTGATTTATTGTAAAGTTTTCCCAATGGTCTTTTAATTATGCTTATGCCATTTTTAGTCTAAATAAAAAAACCTGTGTCGTTTTCTAGGACGTAGTTTCTGCAGAGCGGCAGTAGGTCATCAGAAATTCACCTCTGAATTGTGGGCAGGACCATTGGCGTGGTCCCCACTTCCCATCACCCATCTGTTTACACTCTCTCCCGCTAGCTTACAGCCCCTCACAACCCCAACCTATCATTACTGGTTCAACAAAAAAGGTGAGAAATATTGGAGCTATTCAGCTGTACAGTTTAGTTCCAGATTCCAGCTCAGACGAGGATAACAAAGACGTACATGGATCTGTTTGTCTGCAAGGAAAGGTATCAGAAGAGCCAATGGCCTGTCCATTTTAGTTTGTACGTAAAAACTTCAAGCTTTTCCAAACAGCATTTTTTTCGTTCTCTCCTGATTCACAATGATTTGAATAAAGAAATGCTCATTAGTGAATTTTAAGCTAAATTTTCTTATTAGATTTCTTCCATCATCAGAAAAATGCCACAAGAACATGTAAAAAAAAAAAAACAACAACAATTTATGTCGGAATGGGTCTTTGAAGTAAGAACAGTGTTAAGACTCAACCCAAGCAAGGAGCTGATTTCACAGCCAAGGAGAGCGATGGCTCGTTGCTTTACCATTTGAGTTGAGCAAACTCTGGGGACAACAATGAGCCTGTGTCAGATGGAATCACTGTGCATGGAAAACGAGGAACTCTGATTTCTTTAAGATGTAATGGACATTGGCAGTTCAATTTTTAACCTTTGATTTGAAGTTCTCAGCTGATTTCAACAGGCAGCTGTTTGAACTAAAAGTGTACTAAGATCTCCCTGGCCAGTTCTTATCTGAACTTCGGTGGGGGTGTTTTGGAACAGCTGGAGACTTTCAGAGAATTTCTTACGGTAGCCTCATTACAAAGGAATTTAAGCAGGGCTTTAAGAAAGGCAAGGGCTACTTTCCGTCACATCCTGCTCCCACAGTTCCTGGTTTAAAAATGGTTAACAGGGGAAAGAAGACCGGTCCACATCTGCGAGTTAAGCATCGCGTCCAGATTATTTAAGGCAACTCATGAAGTGCAGGAGTTGATGAGAGCTTTGGTCATGGGAGTGGCTGTTGTGGACTTAGTTTGTAAGCCCCTTCCCTTGCTGACTGAAGTACAAGCATTTCACTTGACTTGTATTCACTGGACACCTGTGCAGCCTTATAGCAGGGCTGTCTCCCTGCTGCATTAGCTCTTCAGCACAGGCTGAAAATGAATTTAAAAGGGGCCCCAAAAGGAAACACTAATGGAATGTAAAGCTAATCTAAATATGTTAATCCCCAAAACTTCACAGACGACATCGGCAACAGCCTGCCACCCAGCTTCTGCTGTGGAATGCTTTAGCCGCAGGGGTTCTAGCTGTAATGACAGGCTTGTGGTGGATTAATGTGGATTTATTTATTTCATATTAAGCTCCCCCTCCCCTCACACATGGACCCCCTCCTTGTTTTGGTCCAGTCTCTCTGACTCCTTAAAATATTCGTGGACATTAATGCAGTTCACCTTCGTGACAGGCCTGGACCTCTGCTGACAGACCTCAAACTGCATTGTGGGGGATCTTCAGTCCTTTACCTGCTTTCGGCTAATTACTTTTTAGGCCTACATTCACACAGTAATTGGTCTTGTGCTTCCTCCACTCCCTCTGCTGCGCCAAGTGCTAGTTTGAGCACTTTTTCTCCTGTCATCCTTATTCCCCTGTTTTTTATCGTCCTCCAAAAGCTATCCAATTAATATGCTAATGAGCTGATAAATATTTATAGGGGTTTAAATTATGCAGAAAGCTTTCAGAGCCCAGTGTGAAATGCGTTGCTCGCAGGACTTCAAAGCCTTGCATTGCTAACGAGGCAGGGGCAGATTTGCATACGACTTTAATCAGCTGAATACTGATTATGCTTCATTATAGAACTGAGGGAGGAGGAGGAGGGCAGTGTTGGAAGGGGGGGGGGGGGGGTGCCAGCTGCACTTGTCGTTTGTTTCATTCCAGCAAGAGGGGGGCGAGGACCAAGTTTTTAAGAAGTACAATCTTTTGGAGAGAAAGAAAAAAGTAGTGGCAGTGCAAAAAGGGGGCAGAGCTGTGAGAAAAGACGGACACCAGAAGAGCTGGTTGCCCAAATCCCGTCGGCTTCCCCGGTGTGCGTATCCTAGTGTTGTGCAGCTGGCTGTGGGGCGACCTTGCCTGTGTGCCTGTGGTTACATTGTGCCGTGCTCGCTGGTGACCAAAAGACAGTGGAGGCTGGGAGCAGGAAGTGAGTGCTCGGAAACCTGTCAGTCAGTGGGTTTGAGACTGAGAGGTTCAGTAGCCATGCTGGAAAGTCCAGGTAGAATGAGAGCAGGTGAGTTTTGGATGGAGCTGTGTCTTATTGGTTTATTTAAGCAATTGTAGGTTAGGGGAAATTACAGCCTGCCACTTCTTAGCGAGACCATTTGGCGAATGTGCATGTTTTTTTTTTCTTTGATGCCCTTTTGTGCTGCAAGGGATAAATATAAACAGCTTTGTTAAAGCGAATAAGAAATGTTTAGGTGAGAACCCCAGTTGCATCTAATTATTGATTTATTAATTTATTTTGGCTCTTGCAGATACTAAAGTGAGTAATCGGTCAGAATCTGCTAAATGTGCAATGGAAAGCGGTGACACAAACACCGGTAAGAAAACCTGCAAGTTTATCTTTTTTTCCTTTGCTTTCATTGTTCAACAGGTTTCAAAATTGTAACTTTTGCAGCTCAAACTACAGACGTCACTTCTATCAACACGTCTAAAAAAAGGGCTTGTGGTGCTCTGTTGGTCATGTTGTTTTCCGCCTTCACATTTGTTCACTTCTTATTCTGTGTCTGTGCCCTCATCGGGGATTTAAAGCAGATCATCAAATTCACTCTGAATGCTAACGGTTTGCTGCACAGCTTTGTGTTACTTTTCTATTTTAGATTCTCTTTGTATCTTAGTTTTTTGGCCTAAGTGACTAATGTTAATGATGAATCTTAATTTAGTTATGAATTTACATGTGTTAAATATGGGGGGAAAAAACGTTTTCGTTTATTCTTCTTGTACCTGTTAGCTGCCAGTGTTTTGACGAAAAAACGAACCGCCCAACACATCTTTTAATTGTCCGTTGAAGCACACCTTGTTTCTTTGTTTCTGTCTTCAGGAATTCAAACCAATGGGTTGGACTTTCAGAGGCAGACAGTCACTAATGCACACACACAAGCCCTCCTCCAACAGGTACAGCTCATCAGTTTTTCATGATTTCATCTTTTTTTATGAAGATAAAAAAAAAATCCACTTTCTAATTGCAGCTTCAAATGTAAATAAGGTATTAAGTTTGAAAAAAGGTGTGCTAATCTGCACTAAAACATTCACAAGCGGAGAGATCATTTAAATGGGCCAGGCTTTTTGCCGTGTTGCCTGGCAACTAGGCAGATTAATCAACCCTGTATGCTAATTAGGTGCTCTGCAGTTGCTCGGAAACAGATGGCTGAGAATATGCAAATCTATGCAGAATTTACATATGCTGCATAACAGTTATTTTAATTAGCATTTCGACTCTCCACTCCTGTCCCTTTGCCTGCCTGGTCTCTGAAGGCACATTTTAAATACCCATTTTTATCACTCCCCTGCTTAATTCAAATTCCTCTGGCAGCTTAAACACTAAAGGCTCTTCCTGACAAAGCCACTCAAGAAGGACAAAACGTATTTCAGTTTTAGGTTGTACTTTACTTTTTATTTCAGATGGTGCTTTATCTCCTAATTAAATTTAAAGGAAAAAGCTTTTAATTAAAGACCATCATGAGACTGTCACACCTCTTGGAAGATTTCTCCTAAGTCCCCCATGTCTGCTTCACCTCCACTAGTCTAAGTCAGAGGACTCTGGTGCTCTACCGACCTCCGTCCAGCAGAGCGTATTGCCTCAAACCCAGCTAATGTTGACCGGGGGACAGATTCCTGGAGTAAGTGGTCTCCTTAAAACTCAGCGCAGCTTTTTATATGTCTGAAAGACAGCGTTGGTACAGATAGTTTGGTTCCGAGGCTGAAGCTGACTCTGCCTCCTTCTCTGCCTGTCTGCTTGCTCATCTTTTCATTGTAAAACCATCTGAGCTGTTTGGAGATCTGTGTCTGAACATTCATCATGGAGACACAGGCATGCATTCCCTCAGACCATGCTGTAGCTGACGACTGGACAGTTGGTGGATGTTGCTGCTGCGCTTTGTTGAATATGACATCAACATGCTCATTTGCACTCATGCTTGGCTCTGCTGCATTAGTTGCTCTCCATTTGTCTGTAAAGAAGGCCATTTATGTGTTATTGAGGTACAGGAATTCTACGATACCTTTGGAAAAGTTCAGTTCAGCTAAAACCTAACAAGTGCTGTATTTTTTGGACTATAAAGGCCCGTTCACACCGGGACGAATTTCGCCGGCGATTTTCGCCGACGTTTAACGCCTCGTGACTAAACAAAGGGCACCAACGAGAGTGTGCACACCGACGCGAAAAAACGCCAGGCGTTAAAGCGTCAAAAAAAAAACGCCTCGGGTTCGTTTTTTTTTTTCGACGCGTCGCGTCGAAATCTACTCGACCAATGAGAACGGCGCTTTTGCTCACGTGTCTGGAGCTTCTGAAGTTACAGTAAAACACAACTTGGGGGCGCTCAAACACAAAACTGCCTTGCTGAGCACACATACCAGCGAAGAAGATAGACGCCAAGTAGCGTCTACACAGCCGGATAATTCAGATTGATTTAATTAATTTTATTAGCCCAGCCCAAATGAATCTATGCACATTTTTATGACTGTTTTCTGGCTGGATGTATAAAGCATGTCCATTGAACGCACATTGAAAGTTTAACCAGGTCCAACTTTGATCAGTCAGAGACTTGGATTTGGTGGTGAAGTATAGATGGCGTCCCTTTAAATTTAAAGAAGTGCCAACCATTTGAAAATTTATCGTGGAGAGGAAATAAGTAATCCCAGTTTGTACTTGTCTGGATTTGCACTAGTAGAAAAAGAATCCTCTCCCTGCTCATCCAGTGTGAACACCATGAGCTAAGTGCCTGTTCAAGAATGTTTGAACACGTCACATGTACGTAGCATAAGACCGAGGTTTGCTGTTGCTGTCAATACTGATGCAAACACCTACAGTGCCCTCTAGTGGTTCTTGACATTTCTTTTACACCTGAATATAAGTCGCACCCTGCCAAACCACGCAAAAAGCTGCAACCTATATTCCGAAAAATACAGTACTAATACTTTTCTGCTTCTCTGGAAATTTGTGCCGAAATGAGTCGGAGTAAGGAAGCTGCTGTCATCATTTAACAGAAGCAGTTCTTTCTTTCCAAAGTTGTTGGTTAAACAAAGAATCATTTTTCATGTGTGAAAACAGTGATACAAAAGTAAACTCATCTGTGTTCATGCAAAGTGAGTAGAGATATGAACCTTTCCAAAGGTATAGAAGCTGATTTATTGTGACATTTTTCTACATGTTTATGCGTGTTCTTCACAATAAATTAACCCCTTCTTGTATTCCTCTCCTGCCGTGCCTCCTACAGTTGACCCTGACCCCAACGCAGCAGCTGCTGATCCAGCAGGCCCAGGCTCAGATCCTGGCTGCAGCTGTGCAGCAGCATACAGCCAGCCAGCAGAACAGCACCACTGGGGCCAACATCTCAGCCACTGCAGCCACGCCCATTACCCAGTTACCCCTCTCACAGCCCATTCAGATTACCTCTGTAAGTCATCCGCCTCTGAGTTTCTTCAGACGCAGTCAGAGGTATGAACATTCATGGCACATTGTTTGTTCTTCAGCAGCTACAACAGCAGAGTTTAGGCCTGCCTCAGTTTGTTCTGGTTCAGCCTGGTCATCACATTGCTACTTCACTGCAGCCGGCTCAGTTCATCATCTCACAGACACCGCAGGCCCAGCAAGGTAAGAGAGGATGCTGAGGAGCATCAAGAGGAGCCATTTCAAGCGTTATAATCACTGTTTCCTTTTCCATTGATGCTGTGCAGGTATATTGCAACCCCAGAGTCTTCTAACTCAACTACCTCAAAGCCAAGCTAACCTCCTGCCAACTCAACCAAGCATCAACCTTGCAACTCAGGTTGGTCTTAACGCAGCCACTTCTTCAAACGTCCAAAGATGTGTTGGAGTTGCTGTAAACTTCAATGTTTCTCACATTTTGGTTACGCTTGTGACCCGTGTAGCCTTCAACTCCAACCCGAACTACAGCAGCCACGCCTATTCAGCTGCCCCAGAGTCAGACACCACCCAAGCGGTTGGATACTCCCACGCTGGAAGAACCAAGTGATCTTGAGGAGTTGGAGCAGTTTGCCAAGACTTTCAAACAGAGACGAATTAAACTGGGCTTTACACAGGTGAGATTTGAATCGCCTCCACACGATCAGGGAAATCTACATTTAACAATTTGCCTTTGTTTTCCTGTGTGTTATTGAGAATTACTATAGATTTAACTAGATATGTTAATTTAAGACTTAAAAAAGTAAAAAGTATTTTATCAACGACAAATCTTTGTGAAAAGATTAAAGGCTAAACACAAAAGTTTTTTTTCCTTAAAAATCCAATTATTTACTAGATAACTTGAGTGATTCATGATTTTGGTAAATCAATACTTTTTAAGGGGAGATGGAGTGTTTCATAGTTATAATGACTAATATATGATAACATGGCAATACATGAGTTTCTGATAAAAGCATGAATAGTTTCCAGGCTCTGAAAAAAGCTTTCTTTAAAGACAGAGACCAAAATCCTGGATTTATCTGGTGCAAGGACCAGATTGTGTTTGCAATTCGTCTTCTTTATTGCGCCTTTAAACCAAAAAAAATGTTTTTGTAAATTCATTAACAACACCAGAAATAATGTGTTGGGGACATCCAAAGGAAGCTTTGAAATTATTATGGGATGACCACAGGACCTATGACTGGGCAACCATTTTGTGGCACCAGGTAAAGTCAAAGCTTTGTTGACTTTTGACCTCTGGAAGAGGCTGTCAAGTTGAATTAAAAAAAAAAAACTTAATTAGCAGCAGCAAATTTAAATTCCTATCGTCTATCTCTTCCTAACTTCTCGACCGTCTTTGGGAAGCTACTTTGGAAAACATTTTGGAATAAAGAGTTGTAGATTTGAAACGGCTTACACATTGCGTGCTTGCAAAAGAGGCGTTTCCCTGTTCACACGTTTTTTGCTGGATTTTTTTGAAATTTTAATTCTAACTGTTAGCTCACGCTTAATGAAACAAATTACCATGCAATATGAATATATTAAGAATATGGGCGTGGTTAACAAATCCACCATTGCAAAGAAAATCCATGGTTTTAATTTTCTTTGGTTCCATTCTCTCTTTGATCACTTTCCTGAATCACACCAAGATACAGGGTTAGAAACCAAACCATAATTTTTAGGCAGACCAGTTCCATGTGCATCAGTGTTCAGGTGAGCGTTACCACCTGGTCAAGTGCGACGAGCTGTCTTTGTAACTTTAGGTTCAAACGGGTCAAGGTGAAAGCTCTCTAAACTCTCCAGACTGGAGCCAGAAACCCAAGACACCAATGACGGCAACAAAAATCAAGTTAGTTTTTGCCAAAAATTAGTGATGCCTCTTTTCTCCGTGGAGTATTTGTAAATGTCCTCACTTCAAGATCAGGTCTTGATCTCTGGTGTTGCTCATTTTACGGTCCAGAGGGCACTATACAACTCTTGTATTTTGACCTACATGTTGTGTTGACTTTTGCTCTAGTTTCAAATCTTTCTGAAGAGTTTTTCTTAAAACATCCGGTAATATTTTATCATTGTTTTAAGTTTTAAAATAAGTTAGTTAAGTTCAAGTTAAAGAGAGCTGAGGGGCGGAGTTTATATTCATCCTGGCATTTATGTCACATGAAAACACAGAGGTTCTTCTAGGATATTTAAAACGAGGGGAAAAAAGCATCTTGCATGTAATTTTAATGAACAGAGATTTATTTCAAGGGTGTTAATCAAACCCAGGAGATGAGGGGACCTTTAATAATTAATGCTGCTCATACTTCTCTGTCTGCTCCTCTGCTTCTTTAGGGGGACGTCGGCCTGGCCATGGGCAAGCTGTATGGAAACGACTTCAGTCAAACCACCATTTCTCGCTTTGAGGCCTTGAACCTGAGCTTTAAGAACATGTGCAAACTTAAGCCTTTGCTGGAGAAGTGGCTTAATGATGCAGGTTTGTCCCTAAACCTACAATCATCATCATTTTCATACATTCACTTTCTTGAAAACGAACATAGATGTCAAGTCCTCACCTTTAACTCACTCATGATCAAAGAGGTGCGTTTAAAGACACACTGAGGAAATTGTGTTTTTGGTGTTTCTAACATACTCTTGAGTAGTGCAATGGATCACGGCTGAACCGTGATACATACGGATCAGTAGCTATGGTTTGAATCCCACATGCATTAAATTATTTGTAAGGGAGCACTTTACCTTTCTAGTTAACTATAATGGCAATAGTAGAAGGGTGATGGGCAAAACTGGATTGCTGGGTTCACATCAAACACAATGTGCGTGTCAAATTTGCATTGGTCACCTTTGTTTTGACAATTCACTGCAAACGCTTGTCCAAAAGTGTGTTTATAGACTCGATGATCACACTGTGTGTGGGAGGAGCTACAGTCAATTGTTTTTCTTGGTCAGACCTCATCGCTGCATCATGGAACAGTCTGATATGTTAAGAGATCTAGTTCATTTATTTTGAAAAGCTTTATTAAAACATCAGTAAATACCTCCCCATGTCTGGGGTCGAGAGATCATTTAGAGACTCTGTGAGCTTCACCATCGACTGCGAGAGCTGCATCTGAATGGCGGCACTTTCAGTGCTACTGCTGTGTCTCTGAGACCCAGTTTGAAGATTTGGTGACGGGAATCTATGGCAGGAGAAACCCGCTGCTACGTCTGTCCCAACTGAGAGGATTTTTGATAGCAGCAGGGGACAGTGAAAGTTTTGTCATCCGTTGTTCCCCTATTCTCTTGCCATTTTTCTGATGAAGGCGGACACATATTAAGACGGTGAAGCTCAAAACTGGATCTCTGAGTATTTCTTTATTCATTTTGCTGTGAATCAGAAGCAGTTGAAAAAATTTGAGTTTGAAAAAAAATTGTATTTGTGGCTTAGAAAATATGCTGGGTGGTCCACTGGCTCCCCCCTCCAGTCTTTTCTGATGCATCCACTGGTAGACAAACGGATACATGTACGTCTTTGTTTTCCTCCTCTGAGCTGGAATCTGGATGTAAACTGTACGACTGGATAGCTCCAATATTTGTGTCGCACCGGTAAAGTTGGGTTGGGGCTGTGAGGGGCTGTAAACTAGAGGGAGAGCGTTTTAACAGATGGGTGATGGGAAGTGGGGGTGAGGTTGCTCAGCACTAATGGCACCAACTCAGAAGTGAATTTTAAGGAAAAGTTTTTTTTTTTTTAATTTTGGCTTAAAACTGCATACCGTAATCAGACTTAAATGCCCACTGAGATCACTTTTACAAAAGATCAAAATGTGATCAGAATGAGACTCTAGAAAAACAAGCGGCACACTCTCTAACCCAGTGGATCTCCTGGAGAGCATATTTTGTCTTTACCTCTGTTTTTTCCTTTCTGTGGCTGCTGTTTGTGCAGAGAACCTGACATCGGATCAGGCCTTGTCCAGCCCCAGTGCTCTGGGCTCCCCGGGCATGGGCATGGAGGGGATCAACCGCAGACGGAAGAAAAGGACCAGCATCGAGACCAACATCCGAGTGGCCTTAGAAAAGAGCTTTGTGGAGGTGAGAAACTTGATCTTGGCGGAGGAGCGGCCTGTTTCTGCCTCATGAATGTTGGTCATAAAGAGACTTAGATAGATGCGCCAGTGCTCACAGGGAAACCCCGGCGTCTTTGCCCTCTTCAAGCAGAACCAAAAACCTACCTCTGAAGAGATCACCATGATCGCTGACCAGCTCAACATGGAGAAGGAGGTGATCCGGGTCTGGTTCTGCAATCGGCGTCAGAAAGAGAAGAGGATCAACCCCCCCAGCAGTGGCAACGGTGTAGGAGGCAATACCCCCCTCAAAGCCATCTTTACACCCAGCAGCCCTTTGGTAAGCTTGAACAGACTCAGAAGGTGCTGGGATGGGACGTGTAACTCATTCAGCTCTGCCCTTCTCTCTGCCGTCCAGGTGGCCAGCACAGCGAGCCTTGTTAGCAGCCCGACCATTAACACGTCAACCACTCTGACTGTAAACCCAGTGATGCCTCTCACCAGCACCAGCGTCTCCACTTTGTCTTTCACAGGTACATTTCCCCTTGTATCCCTGGCAGGGTTCGTCTGTAACCCTACACCTTCCACTCAGTTGGTATGCGCACTTCCATGAATACGCAAATCCCCACACCCACACACAATTATACACACATACACAGCTCGACTGCTGCCGGGCTCGCTTTTGCTGCTTGATCACTTTACACCGCACACTCATGCCGTAGTAAATAAGAACTGTGTTGCTCCAAGAAACGAGGGTGAGGCGTGTTGGAGCTTGAGATTATAATTAATTTATATCAAACATGATCTTCATCTTATTGAGCAGGCTGTTTTTCCACTTCCTTTAACACCTCAGGTATAACCCGCCACAAAAAAAATCAAGCTAATTTTGACAAAATCTCAAAAGTAACTGATTTGATTGTGGCAGCGAGGGGGAGGTGTGTGAAAATTTATAGGATTACTGTATATTCCGTTCAGTTGGGTGTTTCTGCGTCGTTTGCTTGGTGGGGGGTTGTTGTATTGTGGTTTTAATGTTTAAGTTCTTTTTAACAGTAGTACGATCGGCCAGATTGGTTCAGGGGCTTGTGACTAGTGATGGTGACGTCACACTATGGTAACACCCCTTAGACAAACTACTTATAGGCTGCGTCTGAATTCCCCTCCTAACCCCTAAATACTAAAAAAACACTACATAGTACGGAACTATTTTGCCCTGGGTTTAAAAAGAAATTCGGGCACAATGCTCACTACTTTTTTTTTTGCCTTAAATATGACGTCATTGATTTCACAAAGTGAAAATCTAATAAATACGACTATTTATGAATCCACTGTGTTCTGATGATGAAAATGTTGGTTGTGTGTTAAAAAGATACATTTAACCACAAAATTGTTCAAATCAGTGTACTGTGGCCTATTTTCCCCAATCTAGTGAGCAGTGATCCACACTGGTTTGTCCCAGAGACTTCTGGGAAATTTGTAATTTGAAATAGTAGATTTGGACATCGCTACAAAGTGGCGAACACGTTGGTATAGTGCTCTATGTAGAGAGTAGTGAATGAATTTGGACATAGCATTAGTGTCGAGATCTTTCTCGGGAGAACTGTATTCGCAAGTAAACGACCGTACAGACAACAGTGATGAAAGTCTTCGGGGAATTCCCGGAAATCCGGGTTTTTGAGTAAACCAATCGTATCTTCCGGGAAATGAAGACCTGCAGTGTGACGCGGACTGTATGTTACCGCGCCGCATCACATAACATACAGTCCACTTTTTGTGAGTTTTTCTTGATCTGACTTCAGAATAAAAGACCACATTGATCAAAACTGAAACATTTGAATACATTTCTCTATCTAATTTATTTGTATTTCCTAATTACCAGGATTTAGTTCAGTTTTGCTCAAAAACATTGACATTAATTGTAATTATAAGTATTTGGTGGTTTGGACCCACACTCCCTTAACCCTTGTGCTATCTTGGATGACCCCACCCTTACTTTGACGTGTTCTCCCTACCATGACAAAGGTGGATAAAGGTGGAAAGATTTCATGTAATCCATGGACACCAGTGAAGATCACAAATCATTGAAGAAAAAAGGTTCAGGGCACTGTCTAGTGGGTCTAGATGACCCCACTCCCAATGGTAAAGTGCCTAGGATAGCACAAGGGTTATGGTGGCGTGCCCTTGTGGTAACAGACGTGAACAATGTCAGGTTTAATTTAGAAAGTACAAAAACACGGGGGGGGGGGGGGGGGGTAATATGAAGTGTACTGGAAAAAGAAAACGTGAAAAGGAACATAAAATTATAATTTTGAGAGCAATTCTTTAATTTTTTTATTGATACCTGCCACTCCATAGAAAACTGTTTGGTTTCATCATTCAGGTACTTTTTTTATTTTTTTTTATTTTTTAGTGAAACCTGACAAATTACAGCAAACACAGGAGACTTTCATTTGTTCCTACTATGAAGAGAGATGGTAACAAATTTGTACATTAAATAAATTCAATGTTTCTTCCAACTAGATATAATATATTTAACATTTAAATGTGATTTCAGTTTTTAGATGCTTATTTGGATTCTTGACAGTGATATTGTCTAAACCACTGCAGAGGCTCCATGTTATTGTCTGCATGTTGCCCCCAAACGGTCAAGTCCATCACAGTGGTTGTTTGGTCTGACTGGATTATGGGATGGAAAGAGGGGCCTTGATTAAAACAAAAAAATAAAGTTAGAGAACTTCATGGTCGTCTTGACTCTTCTTCCAGGATTTGTTGTCTGCATTTCTCTCTCAACTTTTGGATAGTTGACATCGACAGGCTGCCGGGTTCTGTGAAAATCTTCTGCAGAGGAGGAAAAGAAAATATCAGTTTGATTTTTGACAACTTGTGATTTTTTTTAGGAGGTTAATGTTTTAGACTTAAAGACCCATTCTTGTGAAAATTGTGTTTTTTGGTGTTTTATCATGTTCTTGGAGCATTTTTATCACGACGGAGGACAGATATTAAACAAAATTAAGCATAAAATTGGAATTCTGTGAATCAGAAGCAAACAAACAAATACCATTTGAAAACCATTTTATTTGGGGTGTAAAATATACACAGGGCAGGTCACAAGCTCCCTGCTCCAAACATCATTAGAAATTCCCCCACCTCTGAGAAACGTACATGAATCTATTTGTCTGCAAGTGAATGGATCAGAATGGAGCGGAGCAGAGAGATTGTGGTCTGTCCAGCGTGTCACAAATAAGATCTTTTTCAAAAAGCTTTTTCCACCTGCTTCTGTTTCTCAACAAGTTCAATAAAGAAATACTCAGAAAAGTAAATTTGAGCTTAATTTTCCTTGTGTGTCCTCTATCATGAGAAAAACGCTACAAGAATGTGTGAAAAACACAATTTTCCTCAGAGTTTGTCTGTAAAGTGTCGGTGCCCTAGACACTTCTAACTAGTTGATTCAGATTATTGGAGTTTATAATTGACAAAACATTTGATGCAGGTATTCTGAAGCAAGGTTCAGAGCACTGTCTAGTGGGTCTAGATGACCCAACTCGCAATGTTAAAGTGCCTAGGACAGCACAAGGGTTAAAAAAGAGTGTTTACAATGTTTCATTTTGTTTGTATGTTTGTTTTGATATTTCCCAGATTACTAAGTATTGGTGTTAAAGAATTGATGTATTTTGTTATAGAAAGATAGTTTAAAGCAGATCCCATATTTTGATGTAATTATAGTTTGAGAAAACAGTATTTCTAAAGCAGAAATCGTTCAAATAAATGAGGTACTTTCATAGAATATCATAGTTACTGGTGTTCTTTTTGCCATTTGGGGCTTTGATGTTACTATATTTTAGCAATTGTATGTTTTACAGCTTTTAGGAATAGCTTAGATTGTAGGATTGTGTTACTTTAAGCAATTATACAAATTCTTTTTTAGGACCAGCAAGTCCTTAATGGCAAGTCAAACTAGGGGTTTGAATGACAAATCATGATGCTCCAATTAGTCTTAGTTTCTTGATTAAGAAGTGAATAACTAGCTGCCAGAATGTACCAGAATTCATCTAAGACCATGTATTTTTCAAAAATTTCGCTCTGCGCCCGCCATATCGCTCAAAGAAAAGTTCAGGGATTTTTTTCCTTGCCTGACTTTCATCACTGAGACAATCAAATATTGCGACATCATCACTAGTCGGAAGCCCCTATAATGGCTGTCCAGATAACGTCCAGACAGCAGTTAAAGGGGTTAAAAAGATTATTCTTTAGATTTCCTGTTTTTTACTTTGAAAGAAAAGTTGACGTAATGTGTGTAAAACAACATTTCTTCATTATTTTCATAGTTCTTATGTGTGAAAGCAGTAAACTCTGGGTGTGTCTACTTCCGCTGCTTGAAGAAAATGTCCATTTGACAGTGATTTGTGTTTGTATTCGTACCTTTGATTCTGCGACTATTACAGCATTTAAAATCAGATCATAATGGAAATGTTCCACATCAACGTGCTGAAAATAAAAAAAAACTCTGAAATGTTTTTATATTTTTCATTTTTTTTGGGGTTCTTCTCCTCTCAGGAACGACAGTTGGAGCCACAAACACTGCATCTGTCATCTCTACCACACCTTTGGTTACCACAGCAACCAGCTCTCCATCTTTAAGCCCCTCTCCAACAATTATTCAGTCCACATCCACAGACAGCAAAGCTGGCATTCAGTCTCAGACCATCATGACGCAGGCGGCCACATCTGTGCCCTCCACCTTAGGGACAGGGCAGGTGATGGTGACAGCACAAGGGCTGTCGGCTGCGCTGCAGGGCGCGGCCCAGCTGCCCACCAGCGCAAGCTTTGCAGCCATGGCCGCTGCAGCTGCAGGCCTCAATCCGGGACTGATGGCTTCCTCTCAGTTCGCTCCAGGGTCAGTATGGGCCACGTTTACAGGCTGCGTTTACAGGCCGCGTTCACTTCCTGTTGACTCAAACATTTGCATCTGTGTTCAGGGGCGCTCTTCTTAGCCTGGCTCCCGGGGGGCTCGGCAGCGCGCTAAGTCCTGCTCTGATGAGCAACAGTACCCTAGCTACCATTCAAGGTATGTTCAACCTCTGTTCACAATTTTTACAAAGCAGGCAGTCTTTTAGTCAAAGGGATAAAACAGTGGGTGCAAATCTTAAAGTTTTCAAAACCTATTCCCCATAAAGAAAAAGGAAACGATTAGCTTGTTTTTTCTGTTGCATCAAGACGGCCAAAAATAAAAAAAAATACTCTGAAATACTCCAGTGTTTTTTGAAGATTTGAAGACCCACTCCAATGAAAATCCAGTTTTTTCCGTTTTCTGATAGTGGAGGACACTCATGATGAAAACTAAGCTTCAAATTGTTTTTCTGAGTATTTCTTTATCCAAATCGTTGAGAATCAGGAGCAAACGAAAAAACGTCATTTGAAAAAATAAACACGCTTATTTGTGACAAAGAAAAAATGTTAGGGGGGGCCACAAACTCCCTACTCCGCTTAAACAGAGAGCTCTTAACAATGGGGAGGGGAAGGGGGGCGGGGTTGCACCATGATATCTGTCCCACCTACAAGTCAGAGGTGAATTTCTTATAAAGTCCTTCTGCTCTGCAGAAACTGTCCTAGAAAACGACACGGGTGTTTAGATTTAGGCTAAAAATGGCGTAATCACAAGTAAAAGACCACTGGGAACGCTTTAAAAATGAACGAAGGACGATTGAAGTGCGACTCTTACTATTGCTCTAACACACGACATTACTAAAGAGATAAAAAAAATTATAACGCCAAGGGACTAAAAGACAAATCCAATCTTTAAAAGTTGAGGAAAGTTCAAAAGTTGTTGAAAAGATGGTTAATGTTGAACAAGCTGTCCATTTTACATCCACTTTAAGGTGCTCTCTCAGAAAACTACTGTAAATTTAAAAATTCAGCCAAAACTAGAAAAAAGGTCTAAATGTTATTAATAAAAACAATAAGATTTGTTTAACTCAAAGTAAATGGGAAATGGTTCCATGTCTGCACATTTCATTAAATGTATTTCTCTTCTGGTTTTTCAAACATAATCTATAAAAAAGCAGAAACTTTCATCTTTTACTCGCTTGAATAAGCGGAAATTTTATTTTTTTATTTGCAGACTACTTTTAAGCGGTTTTAATGTTATAGAAATTGGATACAAAGCAGGAATAGTTTGAGTGAAGAGAACTTTTGATTTGAAAATACCTATGAATTTGATTATAACCATTTTAACCAAAATCAAGAAACCTGTCATTTTCTAGATAGCATATATACACATAACCTCTGCAGAGTGGCAGTAGTTCCTGATTCACAATGATTTGAATAACAAATACTCAAAAATGCAATTTTTTTAGCTTGATTTTCTTTTAAATGTCCTTCATCAACCCAAAAAGAACGTGTTAAATACACCTAAACCTTTTTTATTTATTAGGACGGATATTAAATACTTTGTTTTTAATACGTTTTTGTGAATGTGTCTTAGTTTTAGAAGACAGACTGGTGGATTTGTGGTAGAAACCATTTTGAGCTTCCGTCTCCTCCACAGCACTGGCGTCCAGCGGCACCATCCCCATCACCTCTCTGGACGGCGGGAACCTGTTGTTCGCCAACACGTCGTCCGCCAGCACGCCCGGCCTGGTGACCACGCCGCTATTTCTGAGCCCCCAGAACCTGTCGCTGCTCACCAGCAACCCCGTCAGCTTGGTGTCAGCCGGCGCCGGGGGGCTCCAGGTCACCGCGGACGCCAACCATCAGGCCACCTCGGTCGCTGTGCCCATGCAAACCTCCACCATCACCACTGCCTCCAAGGCCCAGTGAAGGCCGTGAGGCTGCGTCTGGATCTAACCCCGTTTCCGAGCACTATTCCTGTGGCGCCTCTTAGGGAGGGGGTTACTCCTTGGATTCTGGCCTGGCTGAACAGCCTTCTCATTGTATCTACCATTTTTCTTTTATCTATTTGCTGCCACCAAAAAGAAAAATGACCTCCAATCAGATTGGGACTCTTTTTTTTTCTTTCTTCTTTTTAATATATTTTGAATTCTCCTTAAAGAAACTTCTAACCAAAAACACATTTCACTTTTACAAACTTCGACACGTTTACTAATTCTATTCATCACTAACAGTTTTTGTTTGACTTTTGGGCCTTGATTTAAATCATGTGGATTTTTAGACTCTCTTCTTTATCCTCACTTTATATATTGTCGTGTTTTCAGAACTTTGTAAGTCTGATATTAAGTTAAGATTTAACTATCACTTTTGAATTGTGGTTAAAAGGCTTTAAAAACAAGTAATAAGTGGCCGATCTAAAGGTTATCATTGCTTTACGGGCTCGGAGAGTCGGCGCGCGTCTCTTCGAGCCTTTCTTCTGGAAACACTGACTTTTTACATTTTGCTGCAGCTGCGACGGCGCCGCTCGGTGGCGGCCTCGTAGACACTGACAGAAAATGACTGAAAAGGTGGCGAGGAAAGCTTTAGCGTGAGCTGCAGAGTTGCAGCGAGGGGGAGGTGTGTGAAATTTATAGGATTACTGTATATTCCGTTCAGTTGGGTGTTTCTGCGGTTTGCTTGGTGGGGGGTTGTTGTATTGTGGTTTTAATGTTTAAGTTCTTTTTAACAGTAGTACGATCTACTTGTGCACAGTATCTGTACCAAAAAAAAACAAAAAACTGGATAGATGAGCTGCAGTCTGCCTGTTTTTGGGAGGAATGAAATTCAGTCTTTTTATTCTGTCAGCTGACTGGCTTTCGTACTTTAAGATATACCAAAAATATTTGTTCAAATACTTGGTGTGTGTAGTTAGTGTAGCTTAGTTTAGTCGATATATTTATGAGTACAGAATCTCTTCAGAAATATAGAAATGCAATATTTTGATTACCATTTTCCAAAGATGACTTTTGTTTATAAAGTGTCTCACAGCTCAGTTTGTAATTGGCAGCACAACTAACCAAAAATGCAATGAATTGGTGGGTTTGGGTGCGAGAAAGTCGTTTTTATTGTTGATCTTTTTACAGTTTGGTCCTCCGTGTTTAATCCGGTTTTCTCTAAACGGTTTAGAGGCTCCTTTCACTATTTATTGTAGCAGTTTTAGACTTTTCTAAACAAAAGACAAAGTTTTTTTTCTTTGCTTTTTGTGCTAACTGTCAGCCATACGACAACAGCTTGAACCAAAGTGGTTTTTCTGAGTGGTTGCTGTGCCTGCCTGAGCGCACCAGCTGCTGTTCACACCATCTCTGCTCTCCCAAAACCGTCTTTTTCCTCCTGTCTCTTTCTCCCACCACAGTCGGCACCAGGTTCCCCCGATTTGGTGTCGCTGGATCCAAACCACAGAAACTGAGCTTTAAAGACTCGCTGCTGAAACTCCTGTTTGAGGGCGGCGAGGGGCCTGCATGCTTCCTGATAGCTTTACAGCTTCATCCTGTGTAAATCAGGGTTGTTGTTGGTTCTTTCTTTCTTTTTTTAACCCTTCTATTGTAGGGCTCACACTTGTAAATTCATCAAATTCTCCCCCCCCCTGAACGAGCCCCCACTTTGAACCTGTGATAGACGAAATGCTGCTCCCAGAATCCCTCTGTGGACGAGTTTTCGACCTGCCAAACATTATGTCCCTGTGCAGCAGGGGGAGTCAGTGCCGCCAAGTGCTACCCGTTGTGCTAAAGCCCACACAGACGTAGCATTGTTCTGCAGAGAAATGATTACTGTCGCTGGAAACAGTTTCCGCATCCTCCTCTTTTTTTTTTCTCTCTTGAATTACTGAATATACCTCAGCAGCACTTCAATATGAGGCTCACCTTTAGGCATTTGGGTGTATAGAACTTTCTAGAATGTATAAGAACTGTCCAGCTCCGCCGCTCAGACTTTATACATTTGAACCATGCATAGAAAGAAAACAGAAAAGGACAACCTACTACTGCTATTTTCTAGTACTACTATTTATGGGCTGTTTCCAGGTTTATGTTGTTTTGAAGTCCACTTTGCCGAAGTTGAAAGCTTTTGTGTCTGGTCCCGGACGAGCCCCCAGAACCGGGTCCGTGCTGTTTCTAGAGGCTAGCATGATGAAGCAGTTGGCACCATAGGATGTTACTGAGATATTTATGAGGAAAGACTTAAGAATTAGATAAACAATCTTTTCTTAACTCTATACATATAAATATATATATATATATAAATATATATATATATACACAAACACCTGTAAGATATTCATATTTTATATTTGATCCAGTATGTTATCAAGTCTGAATGTAGTGTTTATCATGCTAACTCGAAACAAATCTCCCCTTAATTTGTTTTTTAATTCAGCTTTTTATTTTCTTATTTTCTAATGAACTGATAAGACCAAAAAGAAAAAAAGGCGATGGGGCGTGTCCCGCCACAGCGCGCCCCCTGTGTCGATGGAATCTGATAGGTTGGAAAGTGTCAGATCTCGATCTACTTAATTTTCAGTTAAATAACTGTGTACTTGATTTGCTGTGCTGTCTTTAACAATCATTTAATTTGTTTTGATTGCTTTATGCCTTTAATTGTTTTGTATAGGTGTGAGAGGGCAAGATCACTGGCTTTCTTAGTGGGACAGACAAGAAAATGATCATTTATGCCTTATTGTTGTGTAGAAGACATGAGCATTGTAGCATTGTTGTTGTTGTTGTGTTTGTGGGTGTGAGAGAGGGAGCGCTCACCCAGTGCTTAGTTTGAACTGAAATAAGGACGATTCTGCTTTCTAGGCTCTGATTTTTGAATAAAGCTTTATGAATATTTCCAGCAGGCAGGTTTGAAGAGAGAGGACAGTCTGCAGAGCACGATTTTCTCCATCTTCCAAAGAGCGAGGTGCTTGTTGTTCGGGCTTTGGCTTTGTTTGTTTTGAATCTAAACTTTGGTGATCCGAGGAGATCAGGTTTGGGTCTGTCGGACCGACATGCGAGGCTGCATGGAGCATCGGAGAGGCCAGAGAAGCTGTTGTATACCTCATTTCTAACTCAAGGCTGAGTTAAACTTGCTTTAATCTACTTAATAAATATTAAAAAAATGTTTTTAAAAATGATATTAAAAAAAGGAGAAAAAAAAGCGAACTTTGAGTCGGTGGGAAGCGTGCTTGTACCTGTGCTGCCACAAAAGGGCGACATTACACACCATGAATGTCCGCTTCTTTCTGATACAAATTCCTCTCCTTTTTTTTTTTAAGTTTGATTTGGTGTTTTTTTTTCTTTTTCCCTTTCCTACCACGTTTTGGTTCAGTGGTTCTCCCCATTCTGTTCCACAACTTCTTTTCAAATTTGACAATCCTGTTTTAGTTTCTCTCCGGCACAGGTGTGGGCTCGCCTTCCCACGTGACCGCGCACCCGCTCAGCCCGCTCTCGGTTTCCCAGTTTTACCGACGTTGACCAAAGATGAAGAACTTGATTGTAAAACACCGATGTCTCGCCCATCCCTGCCCCACTGCTCAGCATCAAACGCCCGAGACCTGGAGACCTGCGTCTGATCGCTTGTGGCAGTGCAGTGGTTTCAGTGCCTGAGGGGCGGGGATGGCAGAAGGGGGGGGGGCTCAGTGGGCGGGGTCATGCCGGCTCTCAAACACTGTACCCCTTCAGGACTTTGAATGCTCGCCTGTCTGGAGCCCCTCTCTTCCTCCCACTGTCTCTCTGAAGGTGAAAATGCCGTCTCTCTGTGTCCTCCTCTTCCTCATCACCCGTACACTGTACCCCCAGGACATTTAAAGTCTCCTCCCCCTCCTCCAATGTAGTCCTCTCACTACAGACTGGTCAGCTGTGACACTATGCATCATGGTCCTTCTCTCTGCATGGACTGTGTCCCTCCGGCTCAGATCTGGGGCTTGAGCGACACTTTGTCTAAGGCTTTAACTCCAAGTGTGGCCATTGGGCCTCACGAGCTCAATTCCAAAGCAAAAATCCAAATATTTAACTTTTGACAAGTGCAGATACCAAAGATATCTTTCTGTCCTGTGTCTGTTTTCTGTCCCTCCTGCCCTGCAGCATGTACCAGAGACAAACCCAGCACTGGCTTCAGTCGTAGTCTCAGTAATTCCAAAGCTTAGATGTATATTTTGGTATATTTCTGAGAAAAACCTGTTTGAAAAGCGTCTGTTTTCTCCTTGTTTGTTTGAGGTAACCTGTTTGTTGTTTTTTTTTTCCTGTCACAGCATGGAGGTAATTGCAGAACTGTCTTTCTCTTCGTAGGTTCAAGATATAGTATTTTTGTATGTTTGAGGGGTGACGTGTGCGATTATTAGTTCACAGCCCAAGTGACCATCTCAAGAAAACACAAAAACTCACAAAAAAAATTAGGGGGGAAAGCAACCACCAAACATGTACATAATGCGTCTGTGTATCTGAAGAAACGCTCTGTCAAACATTTCACGTTGGGAGCTTGGGCTCATAGCAACGAATGTGTTCCGCTTTTATTTTCTTCTTTCCTACTCTGCAGTTTTCCTGATACTCGAATGTAAGGAGTTTTGGATTTCAACACTGAGAGGAACACTGTTTGCAAAAGAAAAAAAAAAAAAGACTGAATAAAACCGGCCTCCAATCATGGCGGCAAAGAGCTGAACGATTGTGTAGGACTATATGTGAATCAGGATACATAGATTTTTTTTTTTTTTTTTTTTGCATTTGTCTGCTGTATTTTTGTTTTTATACACATTCAGAGATAATCTTTTACTGTAAATGTACAGTTCTCTTTTGTTGTAAACATCATTAAACCATTTTCCAAGAGTTTGGACACGTCTTGTATCTTTTAAGAATAATCCTAAATAAGATCTGAAGTAGAAAACAAGTAAAAGTTGACTTGTGCAGCTCTTAGGAGCTCATGCGGTTTAGAAAAGAAAAGCTGAATAATTGCACACACATAGAGGCAACACAAAGTCAAATAAAAAGTAAAATATTTCTGTTGCTTTATTTTGATTGGATTTTATCAGACAGCAGGGGGTGCTGCGGGGGGGCGGGGGACCAGGGATTCGTACAGATCTTTGTCCCTGGGCTGGGGTTGGTTCTGCTGTGGACAGAAGAGATCAAGTCAAACCTCCTCTTCCTCACTTCATCACTACACACATTTTATTGCTCCCTCATCCTTCCATGCATGATTGTTTGTGTTGAGTGGGAAAACGATTAAAAAACAGTCAACTAATTTTCTTCAAAAAAAGAAACAAAGCCATAAGGATAATCACCAGATCAACCTAAATAAATCGGACTAACTGCCTGTTTTACAAATTAAAATTATTGAAATTTGCAGACCTTGATTTAAAAAAAATCAAGTCATGTTCAAAATAAAAAGTCTGAGAGGATGAAATCTGTTTATGAAACCAGCTGAGAGAACAAATGCTTAACTTCACTGTCTCTCCACCAGAGAGATTCAGATATGGAATAACTGCAGGGAAGACATAAAAAATGCTCAATCTTTAAAATTTAAAGATTCATTGATGTTTTTTTCTTCTAAAAACGTGTTCATAATTGATTATTTGAGGGTTTAGTTCTTGTACTTCTGTAAAAATATAGTTTGTATGAATTTAATTTAGGACTGAATTTAAGAAAAGGACTTGAACTAAATAAGTTATCAACATTTTAATGTCCACGACATCAAAGAATTGATAAAAGAAAAATCGTTTTTTTTAATTAAAATGTTTTCTAAACCCTTTGATGAACTCCATTTTTTAAGAGACAGAGATGTCAATAATAGGTTAGGGAATTTGGTAAGTTTTTTTCCCCAGTTATTGTTTTTTTCTCACAACGATGTTTAAGATGCAAAAATATTGACATGATTGTTCAGGAAAAAACCACCATATTTACCCACTGTCTCAAATTTTGACATGGTGTAACTGTAATTATGAAGAATAATTTTCCATTATTTTTGTATGCTTTCATTACAGCTAGTAGTCATAAAAAAATAAAAATAAATAGATTAGTTATTTTCACGATTATTTTAGAAGATTAGCTAAACTTTTTTCTGCCAAAAGTTTTTAATTTTTTGGTAGAACATCAAAAGATCAGATACATATCCACATGAATAGAACAGAAGGAAATGAAAATGAAAAAAAATAAATGGGATAAAAGTAAAATTGTAGTCATCATATGATAGGAATCGTCCTACAGCGTGTTATTTTCAATGAAAGTGGATAGTTTTCTTGCATTTTGTTTTTCATAAACTTTAGTGATTTAAAATACAAATAGATCTCTTTATGGAATGTGTTAAATAATGGTTTGATTTTTGAAAATCTGCTCTTGTGAATGAAACATTTAGCAGCTATTAATAAAATATCAAATGCCAAATTAAATAATTTATCACCAGAAACCACAACCAAAATAATATGGTGTATATTGTGTCTGAATTCCTTCACTACGCACTGCATAATGCATTATATATTGCACTGTATGTGCGTTGGCAGTTTTGTAGTACTGTCCGAATCTACAATTGCAAAATCTAGTGCCCTGGAAATTTCCCAGAAGTCTATGCGAAAAACCAGTCTGTATTGATGCTCACGGGATTAGCGAATATAGACCACAATGCATTACGTTGGAACATTTTTTACTGAAAAAATGCATTTAAATGTATTTTTTTAAACAAAACATCAACATTTTTATCTTCAGAAGACAGTAGATTCATAAATGATCATTGCAAAATGCTCATATCAATTACATCTTAAATTTGTAAAATTGATGAAGTCATATTCACCGGTAAAAAAAAGAAAAGAAATAGTGAGCATGGTGTCCGAATTGCTTTTAAAATCCGGGGCACAACATAGTGCTGCACTATGTAGTTTTTAAGTAGTTAGGGATTAGGGAGGGTAGTTGGACACTAGCCTATGTGTTTTTTGTAATTGAATAAGAATAGGGAACATTCAGCAGCAACAACAACAAAAATCTTCCCAGAAATTATTCATAGATATACATTCAAAAGACAAATGATAAATTTGTGTCTATATTGGTCTCACAAAAAGAGCAGTTATTTTATTTAAAACTAAAATAGTACACGTGACATTTCCTTGCATGGAAAAATGGCGTTAATGATTTTAAAAATGAATTTTCCCGCCAAAAGTGTTTTTGAGATTTCACGGAAGAAGCCATTTGAAATGAGCAGGAAATGCCCTCTACTGCCCCTAGCGGAATGATGATGAACTACAGGGCAGAATTCAAGGAAAGTTTGGATGAGATAGGAGCCTTTCAAATGTGATACAAATGGTTATATGGGGTTAATCTTCATCCATGGTCCTTTTTTGCCCTTTGAAAAGTGTACTGTACTCTGTGTACATATGATATTTAATTTTTCTTTATCAGTTTGAAATATAGGAATAAAAAACCTAAAGATTTAAGTTGATGAATAATCTTCCTCACCCCGGTTTTCTTTTTCTTGTCTCTTTTCTTCTATAAAGACACAAACCAAAATAAATGTTATGAGAACATGTGACGAACACAACAACACTGTGAGAAATGCGGGATCTGAGATGAGCCACCTTCTCAGACTTGAGCACATCATAAGGGTCTTCCTTCATCTCCAGATTCAGCTCCTACAGGAAAAAACACTGTTTTATCCAATCAGCAGCAACACAACCTGCTGTCTGTCAACTGTTTTTACCTGATAAACATCGTTTGTTTCATCCTGTTCAGGCATAAACAAGATAAAAAAAATAGATTTAATGGAAACTGACACACAACAAACAGGTGAGGAGGCGATCTGTAGGATGGAAACTTACGTTTGGTTCAGCGACTTGTAGGGCACAAAACTGAGACATGAAGGAAATAAAAAAACGGCATATGAGCACCAACAACAGCTAAATCAGCTGGTAAATAACAAAAGCTTCATTTTACAAACAACATTCCCAAAATGTTCTGTTAGAAAGTATTTTACATAAACAGTAGAAACATTTTAGAAGCACATAAAAGACAAAAAAAAAGCTTTAGCTGTCAATTATTTCCAAAATGGAACAGAAAGAAAGAAATTTTCAACAGCTTTTGTTTGAACCCACCTTTTCTCTGAAAAACAAAGCCGTGGCAACGAGGCAGTAAAGCATTAGAAATGTGTCCAGAAAGTAGCAGATGACTGTGTCGCTGAAAATCATCCCTGCTGCAAAAACAGACGTTACTTTAATTTTTTTTCTTTTTCAGAATCAGAAGGGGAAACTGCACATGTTCATGTGTCAGTAGGGATGTAATGGGATGTTTGGCTTCTTTAAAATCTGCCGTAGCTTCACAGCTCAGATCATTTCAGAGGACATGTTCGACATGGTTTCTTCATCAATGATCAGCCTTTTCATGGAGAAACCTGCTCTGGTGCAGACGTGCCCTTTGACCCTTCAGTGACCGAGGAGAAATGGGGCCGGCCATACGTTCAGTTTAAACTCAATGCAAAGGTTTCCTAAATACTAAATGTATCCTCAGAACACAAATATAATATCTGAAGAAAAAATTACAGTTGTCAACAGTTAAAAATGTAAAACAAAGGCTTAAGAAAACATAAACAATTTGAAAAATTTCCCATTAAATTTTGAAGGATAAAAAACAATTATAAGAAATGAATCTGTAGGGGGGAAAAGCTATTTTTCTTATTTATTATTATTTGTTTTAGAGTATAAAAATATAGAAGTAAAAAAAGGATTTGAAATAAACCTTTTTATATGTGAGATTATAATTGGGGTTTGAACAATATGTTATAATGATCAGGTAAAAGTAAGTTAGAAAAAAAGATGTAAACATATATAAAGACTGCTAAACCGTGATTAAAGCCAGTTTTTTTGGAAATTGCTTAAAAAAGTCAAAATGATCAGACATTGAAAAGTAATTTTTTTATATTTTAGTTTAAAGTTGGAGTTTTGAAAAAAAAAAAATAAATGGCAAAATTTGAGGCAAAAATAAAAAAAATCTGCAATTTAATTTAGAATTTAGCAACAAAAAAAACAAAAACAAGATTAAAGCCAACAATTCAATATAAAATTCTGACAAAAAGGGAGAATTTAGCGAAACAATAAAATCTTTTCAGACAACCTCTTTTCTTCATTTTTTCTCGCTCGCCCTCCATCTTTTCCTGTATCGACTCTTTGCCTTTTTTTTCATTTGTTAAAGAGTTTGGTTCCAGATCTTTGTCGAACAAGGTGAGCATCGTTTTTGCTCTTTGAAGGTTCTTTCTACTTCAGGTCAATTTATTTTCAGCAGAAGTTGCAAGAAAAACACAAGAGTGAGGACATTTTTTAATATTATTCTAAAGCTCTTCTTCTTCGGTTTCTTTGCCTCTTCTTTTTCTTTGAACTTGCTCAGGTGAACCAGAGCTGCCGCTGAAATGAACTAAAAACGGCAGAAAACATTCATGAAAAGGAATGGAAACAGAACAGACAGGAAGGAGATGCAAATGTCTAGATTCTGGGTGGAGGAAGCTCTGCGGTGAAGCTGATGAGAAGGCTGACTGAGACCCTCCAAACAGGAAATAAGAAACTAGATGCCTGCAGCTCCGGCCCTCATCTTCCTGTCAGTGCTGTGAGGTTTTGGGTCAGCCTCCTTTATGTGAGTCGGAGGTTGGAACCGATTCACTCTGCTTCGCCGAGGCCCTAACGCCCTCCTGATCTTCAGAGGAAAGGATGCTACCACCAAGTCCTAGATCCGTTTTTCAGAGGACGATTGCACAAAATGTCACGTAAAAATAACTTTCTTTCCTTCTAATCTACTCTGATCTAAAATGTTACAGCAAATGAAAAAACAAAATAAATTAGAGGCTCCTCATGCGACTCGCTGCTTTCAGTGCTTGCATGGAGGTTCAAAGGCAGCTGACCCTGTTTGTCTGAAGAAAAGTTTCCGTGCCACATCTCTGCTCACCTTGAAGTCTTAAAAAAGCCCAATCAATGCAAACATACCTTTTAAAAAGAAAGCTGTGCTTCGAATTTTTACATTTTCATGGAGAAAAACCATAAATTAAAAATAAATAAAAAATCTATCTACCTTGCTGGAAAAAAAAGGGGGGGCATACTTTGTTAGATTTTTGGGCTTCGGTGAGTTCACAAAATGAACTAAAAGTTTGTAAAAACATTATTATCTTTAACACCTTCCTTCAAAACAAAATGTTCTAAGATTGCAAGGTCTGGAAAGGTCAAAGCCCACTGATCTTTTTTGATTTTTGTTTTTAATTTAATCAATTAGATTTAATTTTATAAGCCTTTTCAATACATATTATTTTTGTTTTTACATATCTTAATTACTTTATTTCATATATTTAATTTATTTTTGTGGTCACTTTTCTAAATACGCTTTAAAAACAGGAAAAAATAACAAAATTTTAATTTATAAATTTTTGCTATAATTTGAGTTTTTAGTCATCTTCAAAACAGGCAGATTATTTTATTTTATGTTAAGTCACTGCAACAGTCTTTTTCCTCTCCAATCTCTATGAGTCTTTGAATGAAGACAAAATATAATCAGTCTTGGATGTAAATCTAATAAAACAGCTACAAAACTGCAAAATGCATTTACAACAATAATACAGTACAATTGAAACTCGCAGACAAACATGAAAATAATTGGAATTTCTTTAACCGTTACAGAAAGAGATTAATTAAGACCAGAAAAATATTATCTTGTAATGGATACATCGAAAAAATTGGATTTAAAATAACTAACTTTCTAACAAATAAGATTTTATAATGTATGTCTGTTGAATATTGTCTGAAATATGAACAAAATATTTTTATGATCCGTCCAATAACAATATTTAAATTAAACTTCACATCTTCCTTTTATATTTGTATGATTTGTATTTCAATAATTAAAAAATAATAACTTGAATCTTAAAAGGTCCTCCCTGTTGTTTGGATTTTCCTGTCCGACTCACTTTTTTTCCTGGATGCTACATGTGAGTAACTCCTTTTTGGTCCCATAAGGGAGTTCTGATGCAGTGAGGCAAGTCTCCACAAACCAAAGTAAATGATAAAATGATGATAAAAGGGCTTCTCTTACCTTCCCTCATGGCTCTCTGTCCTCCTGCCTGCAGGTCTCCTCTGTGATCTGAAGTGGCTGAACCTGTCCGTGGGCTGAGACGGGGAGGCGGTGTCTCCTCTGTAACCCCTTACACTAGGCTCAACAGTTTTCTACAGAATGCGGCTGTGTGTAGCGTCTCTGAATGTTTGTTTCGCCGCTTTTAGATCTAACTTCACTGCAAAGCCATTTGGATAAAGTCAGAGAGCAGAGTGTTATTTGTTTTTTATTTTCACCTATTCCTTTGGTTTTACACTATAGGACGACAAAATAAAGTTAAACATTGATTTTAAAATAAAGGCAACAAACAGAACTCGAATCTTTCACTAAAGCTTTTTCAATTTTATCTGCCCAGTTTTTGGGAGACATTTTTTCTCAACACAAAATATCAGGCAATAATTCTTCAGACATTATGCTGATTCTTGTACCCAATCCCACTACCCTTCTACAAATTAATCTCAAATCCCAATTAATATTTCTGTTCGTACCATATTTTAGCAGTGGGTGACACTTTTATTCTTGGGGAGTCACACTTACTTTACAATACGATACTGCATTTATTAAACTAATCTGGGATGTGTTTGGGGTTAAACTGAAATCACCCATTGAAAATATTAAATTATTTAGCTTTTAGTTGGATTTAATCTGAATTGGGGTTTTAGCTGTTAACTCTATTGGCTGGGTAATGCTTGGATACTGCTCTTTAAATTATGATGGCTTATTTCCTTTATATTTTCTGTGAGATACTTGTAAAGATGGTTTGGATTATGCAACATGTCTAAATTTTTTTTTTTTTTAACCCTGTAAAAGCCCACTATGTCAAGGAATGGACAGACATGTATTTGTTAATGTTTTATTTAAGATGTCAATGAAATCCACAATGGAAAAAAACAAAAACCTTTGCAAAATCATTTTATGAAATATAGATAACCTCAAATATGATACGTTGTGTGATTTAATATGTCTTTGCTCACATCAATGTTATTTTAAGAGGTAAAAATATTGACAAGAGTGTTCCAGAAAAAAACCCTTTTGCTTCATTTCCACTGAGCGGGCCGGTCTGCTCCAGTCTGGCATTTCGCATGTTTCCATTATAAATTGGACCCATTAAACTGGACAAAGTGTACCATTTTGGGGCTGTGGGTTGCAGGTCCATAGAAAAATGGAACAAACTGGTTGGGGCAGAGCTACTGTTGAGACCTGTTGATTGGCTGAAGGTCAGTGCAACAAAAGAAAGCTCCAAGAAAGTGTCTGTATTCCTCTCTGCCGCCCGCAATCTTCTTTCAAACAATACGAAATGACGACTTGTCGTGTTTTCAGGCAGGCACTCGCAGCATTGTTTTACAGGTAACTACCCTAGGGCGGTTCAGTCAATTAACTCACCTGCTCAGCGTCCTATTTAAGCCCAGGTGCGCAGTTGTTCATTCTCTTTCTTACCTTTAGCGTTCATTCTTCGCCCCTACCTCCTCCCTGGCTTCCACCTGTGGGTTCCGTAAAGGGGGGTTTTGTTACCCGAAAGTTTTATGGAAATTTCTGATGGAATTGAACGGAGCCTTATGGCAAACGAAAAGATGTGAATGCCAACTTAAAGAATGTGAAAAATTAAGTATGTCAAATAAATATTTCTTACTGCAAGAGTTGTCTGCCTGAAATGCTTTGTAGATACAAAGTACCAAAACCCAAGCAGAAAAAAATGAGCATCAGGGAGACCTCCGTTGTTGTGGTTGTTAGCTTCACCCCCGCATGAGCTGTGGCGCTCCAACTTTGAGCTGAAACGCTTGCCTGAATTGCCCGGACCATTATATTTTTTTTCCCTGTCCAGTCCAACAGCTGAGCAAGCAGATCAGAGCGGATGGCCTCTTGTGTTGGACAGATTGTACTGTTACAATCGGGGTTTATGGATCTTCAGACAAACAGAGAGTATGTTTTTATAAACCCCTTTTGTACTTGAGGCTAAGCTTTATTTATAATAATTATATTTATATGCATTCCTTGTTGGAGCAAACGGAAAAGGAAAAGAGAGGGAGAGAGTGGGAAGTTGGAGATGGGGGATAAGTGGGTTAAGATGGGGGAGATGGGGGGGCAGTCAATAATACAGAGTCACAACATAGGAGTATCATAAGCAAATTCCATGACTTAGTTCTCACATGCACATACACACACACACCAACAAATAGTGTGCTCAAAGCTATTTACAGGTTTTAAATATAGTCATACATTAATGATGGAAGATTTATCTCACATGATTTATGCACACAGACATATACACATACAATTTGCATCGCCAATATTCTCGGAGAGGGTTGTAAAAAGACTACCCCTGCCCATATTTGTGCAAAAGTGAAAAAGCAGGTGGGTTGAATGAATGTGTGCTTCTTAGAGTGTACCTTGATCACATTGAAAGTTCCAGCAAAGGCAGCAGGCCTGCCCGCACCCCACACCCCAGAGCCAGTGGCAGAGCCCCACCGCCAGACAAAGACCCGGTAGCAACCACCATCACGCATACCGGACCCCCACCAAGGAGACAGAGCCAGAGGCTAAGACCCAGCAGCTCCCCAGTCAAGAAGTAGGAGGAACAGAAAGTGCGCAGACCCAGAGCCCCAGCCAGGGCTGGGATCAGTCTCACCCCAAGGTGCTCCGGGCCCAGACCCTATGTCCCAACTGCACCGAGGCATGTCACTGCTCGGGAGTCCTGAGGCCCCACCTGCCCCCATCCCTAGAGGCAGGCCGGGACCACCCATGGCTAGCCCGCACTGCACACCCGGGCAAGTTGTCTTCCAGCGTTAATTAGGACAAGCATGGGGAAGCGGCAGAAACCAAGCACCTGACTGGGAAGGCAGACACCGCCGACTAGCATCCCCTGGCCCCAGACAGGGCCAGGGGATGTTGAGCCTGAGGACCAGACTCTAGTTGCTGTGAGGAATTACGTAGATGGAAATACTGGGGCACCCTGGTGTGCCCAGAAAGGGGCACTAGCTGCTTCTCGGGGGATTCGATCCACCCAGCTCAGATGTTGTGGGCATCCTCACCGCGTGGAAAAGAACTGCAAGGTCAGGGGCGCAAGAAACCCTCAGGACCCCACCAATGCCCTGGCAGCAGATGCTTGCCCGCCCCACCACCACGACAGGGAACAACATGACCATCCGCCTCTCGCTGTGTGTGTGTACGTATGTGTTCTAAAGACGTGCAATTAACATTTGCTGGACCGGGGCAATACAGACTCCTCCACTCTTCAACAGCGGAATCTGATCGTCCAAATGTGTCCCCCACAGGACCCTACGTGAGTGTTTTTGTGTATATTAAGTATGTAGGGCAGGCCCCAGCTCCAATCAATGGCAGCTCTGGGCCTGGACCATTCTTAACCGAACCAGCGGACCAAAATGCACCGTACCGCTCAGTGACTTCTAGTTGATGCCATACTGCCTCAAAGGATTTTTAACATGGTGTAACTGTAATATAAAGTATTCATGTTAAAAAAAATATGCATTGTTTCAATACAGTAAGTATTAATCTAAAAAAAGGATAACAAAATATTAATTAGTCTCACCATAAAGTTTAGAAAATTAGCTTAACTTTTCCCCCCCAAAAGTGTTTTTGAGATTACAAGGAGGCAGCCATTTTGAAATGAACAGGAAAAGCCCTTCTACTGCCCCTAGTGGAATAATAACAAACTACAGACAGAAAACAGTTACCGGTATATGCAATGAGTTTTTAAGGAAATTTTGGATCATGCTACTTAAAAAGGTAAGATGGAGTTTCAGGGCCAGTTAACAACATTTTTTATTTAAATGCGACTTTAAAATCGTAAATTTACGAGAAGTTTTTTCTCGTAAATGTACGACTTTAAATCTCGTAATTTTAATCTTTTTTTATGGCCCTAAAACTCCATCGCAAAAAAGCCTCTCAGATATGCAGGTATCATACATATATGATATGAATGGTTATGAAGGGATAAGCTTTTATCCTAATTTGAAATTCTGTCATTTTATTTTTTCATGTAGGCAGATTTAACAGGGTAGTTTAAAATAGACACATAAAGTAACACAGTGTGCTCTAAAAGGAGTGGGTTGAAGAGAAATCTTGTCTGATCCCAACCCTTTTTTACAACGCTTGATGATGCGCGTATTTCTATTTACAGATTTGTACTATTATATTACATTCTGCATGCCAACTGTGTAAAAGGGACATTTTTTGTTTTATTGATCATTTCTGGCTTTATAAAGTTCTATTAGTGACTTCTTGTAGGTTTTTTGTGAATACATGTGAACCTTTGCTCTGTTTTAAACCTTCCTCCAATCTGTTCCATAAATCCACACCACAATTTGATAAACACATTTTATTTTTTGTAGTGCGAATGCACTGCTTTTTGAAATTCCGCACCGCTGGACCAGAGATTGCATCTATACCATTGACTTAAATCTGCCGCGAATCGTTTTCAGTGTGAACCATCTTAATCCTAACTGTAATCCTCAACGTAACGTGACCCTTCCTCTGGGTCTGTGCGGCCAAGAAAAGAGTTCAGCCCTGGTTACATTTGGAAAATTACATGAAAATATTCACTTTCTTTCTGGCGTTTTATTTTATTTGCTAAGCAAGTGAATTCAACAATGTGCATTTGCTAGCATCAAATCAGTTCTGAGCCACAGACAGTGCTGCTTGCTGTTGCAATGTAGCCCAAAATATAATGTAGTTCAAAGAGATTGTGATAGCGGGACTTTAAATCTATTCCAATAACAAACATCTCTGACAATAATTTAACCCTTTAGCCATCATTATTCTTATGTCAGCATTTTGGTAGTGTTCATAATACCAAAAATAAAACATTATTAATTCCAATTGTTGGTGTTTTTCTTCAAAGCCAAGGAATAAAGGAGCTTCATGTGGCTCTGGGGCCTCAGGTTGCAGACCCCTGCTCTGGACTGTGCGAGACAGACAATCTAGTGGCAGGAGTCTGCAGTATGCAACAACTTTAATAGAATGCAGAAGCTGAAAAAGATAGTAGTAGTTCAGACAAGTTTGGACAAATCTTAAAAAACATGTTGCAATCGTAATATATGTCGATGGTTGCAATGCAAACCTGATTGGGTCATATCAGTGATGTTCTCCACTCCAGGATTTCATGTATGACACGTTTTGTAGGGAACATCCCTCCCGCCAAAATCAGTATTTTTACCTAATCAGAATAATAAAACTTAAACTCATAATGGTTAACCATTAGCGACGAGCCAACAAATGTTCTCGAAATGATTTTAAGGTGTCAACTGACACCATATGATTTGTTGTTGAAAAACTGATGGAAAAAAAAATCTGCACTGGCCCTTTAATTTTTGCAAATGCGCACATAACGCTCTCCAATAGGCTGTATGACACCACGTGACTTTCTAGGCGTTTCAGAGTCACATGACCCTTGTGTCAGGGTTTGCTGTATTGTTGTGCAACAAGCAGACGAAATTGTACTCGTAGCTTGTATCTAAAGATTAAGAAAGTTTAGAGTCGCTTTAGTTTAAGAGAAATTGGCTTATTTTTTGAATCGTTAAGACATTTTGGCACATTTCCCGCTTCTTTTGTTTTGTTCGGACGCTAACGTTAGCCGCGCTAGCTGCTAAAAGTAGCTAACTCACTCACTGCGTTCCGTCCTTTGCTGCTGTGATTTTAGAGCCAGAACATGACCCGCGTTGCCGCTGCTCGGTGTTTGTGTCTGGGAGTTTTCTTACCGCTGATGCTGGGTAAGTGTTTCTGGTTAGCTCCAGACCTATTTTTCTTGTACATAAGACTTTTTAATCACCTCCGGGATCGATGCCAAATTAGCCGAGCTGAGCCCTCATCATAGTATACTAGCAGTATACTTTTCCTCAGTGTTTATTTTTTTTTTTTTATTACTGAACCTGGTATTAATATAATGGCGTAATTTGAAAAAAGCTGGAAGAGTTTCAGACATTTTTTGTCTCCGTGAAACTTCATGCTTCCTGAATTTCGGCAGGACCACTAACTGATGGGAAGTAAAAAGCTGGCTGGAGGTTTTTGCTGACAGCAGAGGACCTATTTGCAGTTTTTGTCACTGTAGTCATAACTTACTTTTCTGTATTGAAGACCCACTCCAAATTTGAAAATGGTCTTTTTTTTAACATATTCTTGTTGCGTTTTTCTGATAACGGAGAACATAATTAAGCTGTTATGCCCCTTTTTTGTGTCTAGGGCGATTAGAGGAGCATAAAATAAAAGTAATGTTTTTTTTTAACTAAAACACCAAACGATTGTCTCCATACAAAACAACAAATGTATTTACAAATTAATAAATACAAAACCAACAATAACTTAAGCTGAAGCAAAACGGCTTCAGGGTGAACCAAGGCCAAAATAACTAACAAAACCCCACCTAACTAAAATCTGAAATCTTGCCTGTGAATGAAAGAAAAGGGAAATCAATGACAAAACTGTAACCTCAGACTAACTTAAACAGGAGAAAACATATGTGGAAAGAAAAGTTCATCCCTACAGCTTCACTTAAACATAACCACAAACGAAGGACTACACAGAAGTGAGCCTGAACAGAAAAACCACAAAGTTCAACACAAACTACAGAAAAATGTGGAGAAGAGCACCAAGCTGCAGTGGAGACAGGTTGCAGCAAAGCTCCCTTCTCCCAGGCTGGAGGTCCACAAAGGGCTTTTAAGGCTGGGGGGTATTCCAGGAAGCATTTTTAAACTACCCTGACTTTAACCCTGAACTCTGGCTGAAGTCCGCCTGTACTTGCTTACTCTGGGTATGTTGGTTCCAAAAGACCGGATATGAGTTAACGTAATTACGCTCGACTTGGTAACCCTGGGTTAATGCACGTGTACGGCAAGTACATAAATACATTCTCAATGGATCGCCGATTTCCGGAGTCACCATGGAAACGCGTGGAGAAAAACAGAGCGCTATACTTCAGTGAGACGGAGACAGAGATTTTAATGACGGTGTATGCTCACTTCTACTTTAATCTCGTAAATTTACAAGTTTTTTTTCTCGTAAATTTACATGTTTTTCTCGAAAATGTGCGACTTAAAATCTCATAATTTTATTTATTTATTTATTTTTTGGTGGCCCTAAAACTCCGGTGTACATGAGAAAGTCGCTACTTGTGTGGCCACTTGCCCCACTCTGGACAACTGTAGTGTTTCGCCCCGTGAGTCTCCTCCTGCCGTCTGCTCCGTTGTAGAAAATTCCATCAGTTTATATGAAATACGCAGAGAAACTGTTCAGTTTTTTCCATAAACTTTTCAATGCATTATTCATATTCATTATCTATTCTTCCTTGGATAGATAATTCAACTTTTGGGGGGGAAAAGCAATTTGCCATCAAAGGCCTTTTCAGGCAGACTTTTATTTCATCCAGCCAAACTGCTTGAACTACTACTAATAAGTTATAATAGGAATCAAACACTGTTTATAAATTGAAAATTTTCCTGATAGATTTTGTTTGCTTTATTGTTTTTAAATGGTAAAATCCAAAAGAGTGCAATTCAAATCAAATTTTCTGTTAAGTGAAGTTTAAAAAAGAAAATTACTTCAGCTCCTAAATTTTTAAAACATTCTGACTTCTTCTCATTGTTCCAGGTTGTTTTCATGTAATCCTTTCTTCTCTAGAGAGTTTTGTTGTTCATAACTTTGACAAATTGGAGTCATTTTTTGTGCTTCTTTGTTCTGTCATGTGATCTTTAGCGTGTTTTCTAAAAAGTTCCATGTCAGCATGATGTGAAGCGTTTTTGAACAAACCAGTTTAGCAGAGGAAAGCATCTCTCCTGTAGTTTGATCTAAAAACTCACAACACACCAATGTAACTCTTGTGTGCTGCTTTTGGTAAAACCTTGCTTATAGAGTAGGGTTGGTGTGCTTTTCTTCATGTTTGCGGTTTTTTGGGGACTTGATGAATAAGCAGATATCTCTTCCAGCTGCTGTCCTGCATCAGGCTCATAGTGCTGATCCGACACCCACTCCCCAAACCACCGCCGCACCCCACAAAGACCCGGAAAGGCCGGAGAGAGGAACATACCAGCTCACTGATGGCAACGGCACGGTCTGTTTGCTGGCATACATGGGCCTGCAGCTCAACATCTCCTTTAACTCCGTCTCAGAGAATAAGGTGCCTGGACTAAATGGGTCTCAGGGGAGATAAAAGTATGGAAATGTTGGTAAACATGAATTTTTCCGTGTCTTTACAGACCTTTCAGGAGGTTGTAAATGTTGTGCCAAAGTCGACAAATGTGTCCGGCTTGTGTGATTCAAAGAAAGCTGTACTACAGCTGACCGCAGACGGACAGATCAAAAACCTCACTTTTGTTTTCACTTTGGTAAGATCCGCCTCTATCTGCTCATTCTATGGTCATGCACTTCGCGAAATGGCCACTAGGTGGCGACTAGAACCTGATAGAATCTTGAGGTTTTTTTTTTTAAACTATTGAATATAAACGCATTTACAAACAAATAAACACATTTTTACACAAAATAAGTACAGAAAATAAGAAATTACAAGTTACCAAATGGTTAATAGAAAAAAACCAATACAAATTAACCAAAAAAAAAATATTACTCATCAAGCATGTGTTTCCCGATAGCACGCTTTGGGAGTATAAATATTTTTAACTCTCATAAAATTCAGTAATAAATACCCAAAAATTAGGAGAAATCTATCTAACTCTACATTTAGTAGATAAAATTTTGTCTGAAGTAATAAATTAACATTTTCTATGTTTTTAGTATCAAAACTATAAAAGTAATTATGTTTTTATACAAATTGTTCCAACTGGTTTCAGAGCACAACAAAAATCCACATTATAGAAATGATGACATACTGACTCAGGACAGTCTTCGCAAAAGCCACAGTTATGATCAATATTTGAAAATTTGACTATGCACATATTCGTCGGGTAAATATTATGCAAGAGGTTTTTTTGTATTTCTTTGCCTTTATTATAGGATCATGACTGAAGTTTTGCTCTTTTGCCTCCAGAATACTACGTCAAATAAATACCACCTGAGTGAAGTTTCTCTGAACGCAACCTGGCCTGCCATAAAAAGTGAGTCCTGTTCTGTTCATTTAAAGGAGTTTTATCTGCTCTGGTGTGATCATGCTTTAAAGAGCCTACATCATGCTTTTCTTAGCCTTTCGGAGTAAACTATTTCCATAAATATGATAATATATTACCTTTGGCACACTAAAGAATGATTTAAATAAAAAAGAAGACATTCCAGTTATTTTCACTGTTCTTTTTCTTACCTGTAAGTATGCCGACTGGATCTCTGAGGCTCCGCCCATTTCATGACGTCAACCATGACGTCTTCGGCCTCAGCAGTGTGTCCGCGTTTGGCCCACAAAAACAAATAACATCCCAACTTTTGCAGAGATGGATGTGCATATTATGGAGCTTTACAAGAGCGTTTATCCGATCACCACGAGCACAAGAGTTCACAATGTGAATCGGATTTTTTCCAAAAAATCGGAATTGAGCATTAAGCCCTGCAGTGTGAATGTAGCCAAGGTCTGGTTCAATTTGGTTTAATTGAACCTTTTCACCTTCATGAATGTGCTCAGGCCCCTTCTTGGTGAAGAACAGCAGCCTGGATTACCTGAGAGGAAGCCTGGGCTACTCCTACATGTGCCGCCAGGAGCAAACTCTGACCGTGACCAAGGAGCTGTCCATCAACACCTTTCAGGTGCAGGTGCAGCCCTTCGGTCTGACGGGGGAGCAGTTTGGAGCAGGTATGAGCTTCTGGCAGGACGTTCATCAGCCGCCGTCTCTTCAAAGCTCATCAGATGCGTGTTTGTCTGTCAGCTGAGGAGTGCCAGCTGGATGAAGACGCCATGCTGATCCCCATCGTCGTGGGAGCGGCTCTCGCCGGGCTCGTCATCATCGTGCTCGTGGCGTACCTCATCGGCAGGAAAAGGAGCCACGCCGGCTACCAGACCATCTAAGAGCGCCCGGTCCCCGAGAGCTGCTGCCCCGCCCCCAAAGTCAACCACTGTTTCCTGAACCTCAGAGCTCCACCCTCCCCGCTGCCCTCCACCCCCCTGACCTGTGTGTGTTTGCTGTTCTTTGCCTTTTTTGAGTAACACTAATCTCCTTCTCTTTCTGATTGTGCTTTCTGAGCAGAAACTCATTATTGGTACAGGAAGGCAGGTCCTGCTGTGGATCTGAGGGTCGTCAGGCTGCGCTTTACTATTTATGATTTCTATGAAAGGGATTGTAGGATCTGAGTGGAACATTCTTACGTTTTCTTGTGTTTTAGGGGGCGGCCATTGGAAATGGCGTCACCCAGACTGAAGACTGGTGTTGAAAAAAGGGAAGATTTCTGCCATTTACACTCGTTCAACGTTTGACATTTATTCTAAACCTCATTAATCCACTGGGTGGGTTTCTTTGTGGTTGCCATGTATTTGCCCCCCCCTTCCTGTGGGCTTTGGCGGCTGAAGTGAGAGGTGCTGCACTGAAAGTCCAGCACATTAGGAAACGGCCAAAATGCTCTGGTTAGTGTTTCAGTGCCTTCCTGCTGTTACAAAAAGGAGATTGAAGCTAGGTCAAAAGAACAGGAAGCCCTTCGCTCATCTCGCTTGCTGCCATGAAAGGGACGCGTTCCTGCCCCAAAGATTTGTTTACTGTCAATGAGGAGGGAAAAAAAGCGGTGCTCCTGATGTGGTTTGCCTCCAGCATCTTAACATCCTATAGTGATTTCATGTTTTAGTGGTTTTATTTGAATTGTTGTTTTTTTAAAAGATAATAAAGGTTAAGGAATGAGGCTGTGTGGCTCTTTGATCTTCCTTCACGTCAGCCAGGGGCGGACTTAGCATCAGGCAAAGGGAGGTGATTGCCCCAACGTTTTGGGAGGCCCCAAGGTAATAGAAAATAATAAAATGATTTCCATTCCTATTCTTTAACTCCTACATAAACCCAAATTACTAAATTGCTGCTTGTGTGAAAATGTTTCCCCTCTGCAGCAATGGACTATCCCACCAATAGCGAGTTAGCTAGCGGGGGGATTTCCACTAGTCTGTTTGCAGTGAATATCTGTTACATTGACACCAAAAAGTAAAATGAATCAATTAGAATGTTAACATCGCCTCCGTCATGTCGGATGTCTGTCACTCCACACTGCATCGAGAGCTTTTCGCAATCTAGTCTGTTGATGCATCGGACGTAAAAAGCTGAAGAACCAGAAACTGGTCTGGGTTTCAAAATAAAAACTTCCTCTGTACTATCAAAATAAAACTTCAAAATTTTATTTTCATTTTAACCCTTGTGCTATCTTAGATGACCCCCCCCCCCCCCCTACATTGACGTGATCTCCTTACCATGACAAAGGTGGATAAAGGTGGAAAGATTTCATGTAATCCATGGACACCAGTGAAGATCACAAATCATTGAAGAAAAAAGGTTCAGGGCACTGTCTAGTGGGTCTAGATGACCCCACTCCCAATGGTAAAGTGCCTAGGATAGCACAAGGGTTATGGTGGCGTGCCCTTGTGGTAACAGACGTGAACAATGTCAGGTTTAATTTAGAAAGTACAAAAACACGGGGGGGAGGGGGGGGGTAATATGAAGTGTACTGGAAAAAGAAAACGTGAAAAGGAACATAAAATTATAATTTTGAGAGCAATTCTTTAATTTTTTTATTGATGCCTGCCACTCCATAGAAAACTGTTTGGTTTCATCATTCAGGTACTTTTTTTATTTTTTAGTGAAACCTGACAAATTACAGCAAACACAGGAGACTTTCATTTGTTCCTACTATGAAGAGAGATGGTAACAAATTTGTACATTAAATAAATTCAATGTTTCTTCCAACTAGATATAATATATTTAACATTTAAATGTGATTTCAGTTTTTAGATGCTTATTTGGATTCTTGACAGTGATATTGTCTAAACCACTGCAGAGGCTCCATGTTATTGTCTGCATGTTGCCCCCAAACGGTCAAGTCCATCACAGTGGTTGTTTGGTCTGACTGGATTATGGGATGGAAAGAGGGGCCTTGATTAAAACAAAAAAAATAAAGTTAGAGAACTTCATGGTCGTCTTGACTCTTCTTCCAGGATTTGTTGTCTGCATTTCTCTCTCAACTTTTGGATAGTTGACATCGACAGGCTGCCGGGTTCTGTGAAAATCTTCTGCAGAGGGGGAAAAGAAAATATCAGTTTGATTTTTGACAACTTGTGATTTTTTTTAGGAGGTTAATGTTTTAGACTTAAAGACCCATTCTTGTGAAAATTGTGTTTTTTGGTGTTTTATCATGTTCTTGGAGCATTTTTATCACGACGGAGGACAGATATTAAACAAAATTAAGCATAAAATTGGAATTCTGTGAATCAGAAGCAAACAAACAAATACCATTTTATTTGGGGTGTAAAATATACACAGGGCAGGTCACAAGCTCCCTGCTCCAAACATCATTAGAAATTCCCCCACCTCTGAGAAACGTACATGAATCTATTTGTCTGCAAGTGAATGGATCAGAATGGAGCGGAGCAGAGAGATTGTGGTCTGTCCAGCGTGTCACAAATAAGATCTTTTTCAAAAAGCTTTTTCCACCTGCTTCTGTTTCTCAACAAGTTCAATAAAGAAATACTCAGAAAAGTAAATTTGAGCTTAATTTTCCTTGTGTGTCCTCTATCATGAGAAAAACGCTACAAGAATGTGTGAAAAACACAATTTTCCTCAGAGTTTGTCTGTAAAGTGTCGGTGCCCTAGACACTTCTAACTAGTTGATTCAGATTATTGGAGTTTATAATTGACAAAACATTTGATGCAGGTATTCTGAAGCAAATACAGCAAGATGAGCTGGAAAACTACAAGAAACGTTTGGAGGACCAGCGTGGGAGATTTGAAACTTCCAGATCTGGTTTCTAACCTCTGAAAAATAAGAAATGACTTCGACTAAAACTTGCTGGATCACTTCAGTGCCTTTACATCACCAAAAAAAAAAAAAACTCTATTTATGACCTCTTTACAGTAAGCTTTTTAAGAAATTAAAAATGTGTTTCCTGTCTTTTTAGAAAATTTCTTTTTTGCTGAGTTTGAATTAGTCTTTTTGCTTTTAATATAATAAATATTATACATCATGAATTGGGCTTTAATTCAGTTTTTTCTGACAGCGAAACCGGAAGTGGCAAGTCCCAAAACGGGGTCAGAAATGGCCAGTGCCCTTGTAAATGAAGGCCTCTAAAACATGCAAACAAAGAGGCCCTACCCGTGTACAGCAGGCTCCTGGACTTTCTCCTTACCTGCATGAAGGCGTGGCAGTCCATGGTGAAAGCTCCACAGGTCATCTGCTTGAAGCATTCACAGACGTCAGGCAGGGAGCGTGCTCGCAGAATCTCCGTCTGATGGTGAAGGATGAGAGTCAGAGCGACTCTGAACAGAACTTTGGATCCCTCGTAGAAAAGACAATCCCAGATCCGCAGAACCGTCTGGGCGTGAGGAGAAAACAAACCGTGCCTGTTAGGACCTTCGAGGACGCTGTTGCTGCGGTTTAATCAAAACGTTTTTTCACCTCAATTGGAAGAATGTCAATGTAGAGACAGATGAACCAGCGGGACACCACCAAAGTCCATATGCCCGGATACTGGGCCATGAGCTGTCCTACTGCGGGGGCTTTGGCCTTCACCAGCTCCCCCAACACCTCAAGATCTGTCTTGAGCCCCAACATAGCAGGGCTGTAGTAATCTATGGAGGTAGGTCACGCTTATTAGTTCATATTCTTTCACAAAATGTTTCAGTTAAATTAACTACACAAATATGGGGACAAAGTGAGCTGTGCGAAGCTAATTTAGTGTAAAAAGCTGAATTTTAAATCAAATCAGACCTACCATCAATCTCCCTTAAATCATAATGCAACGAGGCTATTTTTCACAATCATCTGCAAAGACTACATTTAAAATACTGCTGTTTTTGTGTCGTCACAATTCAAACTGAGCGCTGTGGGATGATTATGGTTCTAAAACAGTTAAAATATGAACGTTAAATGAACAAAAACTGAACTGAAACAGTTACTTTGTACTTTATACCATGGTCCGGGGGAAAACTTGATTCTGATTGGCTCCTTGGTGCGGATTAAAACGTGGTAATGGACAGTGATAATGTACACCTAAAAGAGAAGTTCCAGTCACAAAGCCTGAATCCGCTGACGTCTTTGAAACAAACTTTTACTTCATCATCTGAACAAAAACAAGCGATAAGAGGTGAACTGATGCTTTATTTAACCAATTGTGACGATCAGCATTTATACCACTTTCCTTTGCTGCCGCAGTCGATGTTGGCTCAGCCATTACCATGGCAACGTGCTGCACCACGCATCAAATAGTCTATTTTTTGTTAAAAAGTGATTTAAACCGAAAAAAATAACAAGAAAAAAGTACTATACATGTAGTTTAAATATTTATTTCTTTTGTAGGTGACTATGGTATGAGCGGTATTATGGCCTTCCAAGTGTCCATTATCAGAAATTAACTGCCTTCACGAAAGTAACCGTCCTCTGCTTCGCGTTGGATGCTTCAGGTTTCCACATTGTCCATTAATTTCTGATTGTGGGTACCTTGTTGGCCATTATCCCTTACATAATCGCCTGCTTTGTGGTAATAATATATTTTTAACATTTGTTTTTCGGAAATGTGCCTGTTTTTTCTAAGTTGGAAGCATACATTTTCAACATACACTGCAAAAACAGACCCCACAGAAATACGTAAAAAAAATCGTAAAATCGTAAGAAATTCAAGTATTACTATTTTGAGAAAATAATCTAATCACTAAAAGAAGTTTTGCTATTCAAAGACTTTCTTGATAAGATTTGTTTCCTAAGACTCAGTTTTTGCAGTGGACTACAAAAATACACTGTACCGTACTAGGTTTAATACTTTATTACTTCTTAATAATTTTTTGTCTTGAATTTAAAGAACCTTTTTAACAGTGTATTGACTAATTTTATCTTCATGTTGTCACAACACAATACTGTGGTTTGTAGTGTAGATAACAGATGCACATGGAAGCTAGTCAGTGTAAATATGCTATAAAAGGACTTTGATACTTATGGTACAAAAAATGTAAAGAATCCATTCTTTTTTATAGACTTAAAAATTCTTTGGTCCCTTTTTGCTGTCTTGTTGTGTCTGTATGTGACTTGTTTTTGTTAATTTACCGGGGAGTATTCTGCCTAACAAAGCATCCATGAGCCAGAAGGATTTTTCTTCATCTTTGGTGATGATGATGAGGTACCCGGCAATAAAGTTCATTCCCTGGAATGGACACACACAGACACAGGATAGAACATTGTAATTATCTTGTACAATTAGCAAAACATGTTTGCATATAAAACACAGTATAAAACACTGCCTCACCTGCATTTCTTTAATGATCAAACATTGTTCAAAAATGTGGTATTAAATTTTACAAAGATGCACTTTGAATCCTAAACATTTTATTGGTTTTCAGACGCAAATGCACAATTGATGCTTTTAAAAGTACATGGATTAAAGAGCTTTGAAAAGCATAAACTAACATATTGATAACATAAAAATAAACTCATCCAATTCCTATATTTGTTTGATGTTTGATGCAGGGAAAAGCCCGGCATCAACAGGAAGGTACTGAGTTAAATGAGAGACCTTACTGAGTAACAACCAGCTCAGTTTTTGAGTAGTATGGTGAGTCGGTGTTGAGGTTTTCAGTAAGAACACGCCCTCATGAATGAAAATATCGAGGGATTGTCTCTCCATGCAAATCACCGGTTGATATAGTTGTCAGACTGGCCAGATTAATTCTATTAAAAATAAAACTCTTAAAAAAATAGATTAGACAAACAAACAAAAATGAAAACAAGGTAAAAGAATGTTCAAAATGAACATGTCTTCTTTTGAAACTGGTGTCAGAAGTGGGATATTGTGAAGCCTTGTTACTTATAATAATCCATCCATTCATACAGTCTCAGAACCCGCTGGAGCCAATTCCAGCTACTGTTAGGCGACGGTTCAGTACACCCCGGACAGGTCGCCAGTCTGTTGCAGGGACACACCCCTTCACACATTCACTCTGGGACAATTTACATTCACCAATGAACCTATGAAGAATGTTTGTGGACGGTGGGAGGAAGCTGGAGTGCCCGGGGAAAACCCGCACATGCACGGGGAGACCATGCAAACTCCACACAGAAAGGAGCCATACAGGATTTGAACCAAGGCCTTCTCCCTGTGAGGCGCCATCATGTAGCCCACTGACAAGTTGGAAGTCTAAATTTACATGAATTTAGACTTCCTGTAAATTCCCGACAGTTGAAGGTTAATTCATCAAAGTAATTGAGAATCATCTATTGAAATTGTTTGTGCAAACATGTTTGCATGACTTGGAAACATTAGTGACTACAAAAGAATTGACATTCAGCAGAAACATAGCCAGGCCTGAAGAGATGTTGATTCTTATTGTTTACCAGGCCCCAATGTGAGCCAAAAACTTCACTTCTTTTACTTCTAGAAAAGGAAAGGTTAAGATAAATCTTCAGTAAATAAAGCAGATTTACTATTCAGAACACTTCCACATCATTTGGATAAAGACAAAGAGCATTATTTAAAGAAGAATAACAGATTAAATAGTTCCTCACATACTTTTGTGTTTTTTTTTAAACAGTCTGGAAGAAATAGTACCAGAAGCCCGGGTTCAATTCCTTTCCAGGTTAAAGTTAAAATCCCACTCTGATCATCTTTTGATCGATTTCAGTCAGACAAATTTCAGTCAGACAACAAGATTTATTCCATATTTATTTTAGTTTGGCATAATGCTCCGTTCAGATGCATAAAACAAAGGTCTCCATAGAAAACTTTGGGTATTAAAATACCCCTAACGGAGCTCACAGGTGGAAGCCGGGGAGGAGGGTGGGATGATGAACGCAGAGCTCGTGGAAATGGAAGAAGGGGGATTGGACCGCACACCTGGAACTTAAGTAGGACGCTGAACAGGTGAGTTCATTAGACTGAACAGCCCACGGGGAGGAGTGACCAGGTAAACGCACTGGTCGAGTTGCCTGCCTGAAATACTCCCATTTTAAAAGCATTTCCAGTGGTTTTGAATTATGATCATGCTGTTTCTAGCCAAATCCTGTGTTGTTTTCTAGGACATAGTTTCTACAGAGCAGCAGCAGTTCATTAAAGCACTGAGGAATTAACTACATACGCTCAAAAATCAAAGGAGCCTAAAGGTTTTGCACAACAATCCTCTGTGTTCCTTTTGGAGGGGTGGGACATCTCCAACCAATAGCCTGTATGGACCGCAACATTTCAGTATTCTTTCCCCTTTGTTTAATTTGACTGTAATGGACTTGAACTCTTACTGAGTTCTTGGTTCTCGTGACGTTCTTTATGGTAACCAAATCTGGTGCACTAGTTGTAACGCATCACATGGATTCAGCTGTTGAGTAAAAACATGGTTGGACACTGAATTCATTCAGATTTATCTTGATCAACTTCTTCTGTTTTTGCTTTTATAGTTGAATGAAGTAAAATGAAGCTGTGCTGATTTCAAGGAAACAAAAATCTAGAATCGATTTGCACTAAGTTGGAGATGCAGAAAACTAATGGGTTAAATGTCAATAGTAACATTTTAAATATCGATAGTAAATATTAACATTTTGGTAGTAACATATTAATAGTAATAACTTTTTGTAGCCATTGAAACAAGTAGGCGCAATATCTGCCATTACAAATGCAAACGTTCCACCTTCACTAAAAGATCTAATTGGCAAACCACTTAGCTGAAACTCAGAGTATCATGTGACGTCATTTGTTTTTAGTCAAACAGACGATGCACTTTCCTTACCTGACAATATCCCACAGCCTGATTGTGGTGTCCGTATGCCAGCAGGACGTTGTGCAGCACCTTCTGCAGGCCCGCCTCAGCATGGCTCTGGAAGAAGACGTTGTCAGGAAAGGTCCGATGCATGTCTGTTCAAAAACGATACTCGTAACGCTTGACGTTCAGGAAAAATGGACTTCAGTAGACTGAGAGCTTCTTCCCACCTGTATGGATGGTTTCCTTCAGCTTGGTGTCGTGCTCCATGGCCAGCAGAGACTGGTAATAACCGGGTTTACTCTCCATTTGCTGCTGAGCGCCGCTGGCCGCCATCCAGATCTTTGCCCGGTGTTCACTGGGAACACCTTTACGCACAAATCTCTTCACTTTCCAAACAGATTATTTAGAGTTACCCATGCATTCCCAAAGCTTCAAATCAACAATGAATTGACGTCTTTGGCACCTGTCAGGTTCTTCTCCACCTCGGGTTTCTGCTGGAGAAGTCGCGACCATCTCATAGACCTCCTGTTGAGGACGCCCACATACTGATTCATCATCTCCTTGTAGGAGTCGAAATCGCAAGGTCTCTCAAAGCCATAGGAGTCAACTCTGCCAGGACCAACGACAACATAAAGATGGGCCTTGTCAAACCACACCCTTATTTTCTTTCCTCTGTTCAAACACACTGTCACATCAGCGGGTTGGGTTTCTCCAGCAGAGGGGATCAAATGCCCCTGCTGGATGAATAGTTTAGCAATATGTCACATATAAATTTGAGTTAGGAACAACAGATCCTTGTGCCAGTACTTTTCCAAGATTTAAACAAAGCTGGACCAATTTTAAAGCAAAATGGTTGGAGAGGAACCCAACTGATATAAATGAAAGGTCACAGATGAGGAAGCAGCATTCAAATCCATGTTCACATTTAAATTCTTACTGTCAGATAAAAAAAAAAAAAAAAAGGTTGACATGAATAGAAGTTTTATAAACTAGAAATAAATGGAAAGCGTGAAGTCCAGGACAGAGAAAACAGTCTACCTCTCGCTGCTGTGACCTGGCTCAGGCCTGTTGTCAGTTGCTTCTCTTTCCATCGCACTTCATGCGTTGCAGGATAAGCAGTCCAACGAAACCACAAACAAGCCAGAAACAAACAAAAAAAAAGAAGGTTATTTCATCTTTGCTGCCTTGAAAAGAAAAGGCTGATCTGAAGGGAAAACAACAAAGCAGGCTGAATTTCAGGGTTTCACCTTACAGCGTCTGTGCAGCGGAGGGGAGGGGCCTGCTGAAATGGTAACATCCACAGGTGCGCTCTGTGTTTGCACACAAAACAACTGAGGAAGAAATGCAAAAGTGTTTGCATATGAGTTCTTACACGTCACTGTGCATAATGATAAACAGAAGTAGAAACAAGAGCTTGTACAGAATCAAATGCACCTTGGTTTACAGACACATGTCCACCTTTTAGTCATTAAAAGATGAGGAAAATCAAATTAAATGATATAATTGTGAAGAAAAATTGGTAAAAAGACGTGTTATATTTGTGTGCTAAGGCTGTTCGGAAAATAGCTGACTGTAAAAAAAGTTTAAAACCTAAAATAAAAGAAACAAAATCTGAAAGAGCTTCCAATGGTTTGTTGATACTGCATTGTTCAAACTTACATCAACCATGAATGCTAATGCACACTTGCGTCAAGGATACTACATCCTAGTTCTACTTATTTGGAACAAATAATACCGGGTCACACCGCAGAACTTTTTTAAAACAAATTTTCAGGTGTCAAGAATGGTTGCATTTACCTTTGGGGTTCATCAGGGATCTGTTCTGGGACATTGATCATGTTGTTCACTTTGCGTCTTCTACCTATGACTTCCTGTCCAAGGCAGGATTTAATCTATTGACTATATATGAGACCTGGACCTAGTTACCCCCTCCCCCCTCCCATTCCAAACAGGAAGTACCTACTAGTTCCAAAAAGCCAAAATCCCATAGACCTCTATAAAGAAATAACAGCTATTACTCAGACATTGTTTTTTTTCCAGAATAACCATTCTTGCCTGATGATGCCTCCTCTCAACATGTTTTGTCTAATTCTATTTGTTCCCCATATTTTTTCTGTAATTAGTTATGAACTGGGCAACCAGATGCCTTAATAAACGTATGTGGTTTCACCTCTCAAGCCCGCTTTCAAGTGGTAGGGGGTGTGGCCCTACCAAACAAACAAACATAATCCTGATTGCCAGAAAAGATGACTCAGACCGACTTGGAACAATCACTGCTTACTGATGACGTCTGGTTATAACATGGCGGAGTCCATTGCGTGAAAAAATGTCGACTGAATTGACTTCATTTCATTGGAACCAGAAGTAGGCCTTTTTCTATGGGTGACGTCACAATGGCTCTGTCCAATTCTCAGATCCAGCAACGATCTGGACCCATTAGTGAACATACTCCTCTTTCACAGAGCAGCCATAACTGCCTGGAGTTGGTTCGTGATTCTCTGAGCGGACAGTCTCCTAATTCTAACGGGATAAGGAAGCATGTGGCATTACATCAATCCTAAGTCAAGCCAAGCCCTGGTGACCTGCTTCCAGGAAATGAAAAACTGGAAAGTAATAAACGTGTTAGGTTGAGGGTGTGAGGGGCTAGCGGGAGAGGGCTTTAACAGTGAGCTCTCAGTTATGTGCGACGAGAAGAGGGGGTGAGGTTGCTCCGTACCAAGAGTCCCACGTACAACTTAGAGCAGGGGTCGGGAACCTTTTTTGCCGAGAGAGCCATAAACGCCACATATTTTTAAATGTAATTTTGAAAGAGCCATACAATAATGTAGTGTCCCTTTCCCACACTGAGGCACGGAGACTTAACCTCTTTTAAGGTTCTTTATTCTGGTTACTGTAGACCGCAACGAACGCCGAACAATTAATTCAGCAACTCCTGAATCTCTCCCGCCGAGACGAGAGCGCTTCTCCCAACTTTATATTCCCCCCTCCCGCTCCAGCCCTCCCATTTCCCTTATTCGGCCCATAGCTGAACCCCATTGGTCCAAACTACCTAACAACAGGCTGAGCGACAGAACTGAGGGCCAATCAGATCTCTGCTTGATGCGTTCATTGAACTCCAGAACTTTTAATGCGGCCCAACAGCCACGTTAAACTCAGTCCGCTACAATATGTTTAAAACTAAATATACAAGTGAATGTGTGCATTTGATGTGATTTTAACATTTTTAGAGTACTATAAGTCTGTGGATTCTTTTTAATAACATCGTTATGCTGTTGCTGATAAATTATGAGTATTTCTCGTGGTGGTTTTGCTGATGGTCTGGTCTGGTTGATACATGGTGAGTTTCTGCTTCGTTCAGGCGTTGAGACTCTAAACGTCATCGTAGGTCTGAATGTTCTGTAGATGTGAGACAGACTGATCACATGCAGACGGGGAGCCAAACACACACTCACGCTGCAGTGAGTGACGGGCAGCGGGTTTTACGTTTTTACAAACCCTGCGCGATTCACCTGCTGCCCGTGCCCACAACCCCTCACCCCCACCCCTGCTTTCTTCCTCACAAATCCCGTCTCCGCTACTGCGCGCTCTTTCTCAGAGACGGGAGCGCGCAGTTTTAGGCACGGCAATTTACAGGTTTCAGGCTGGTACAAACTCTGTGAGATAATAGATAATAGTAACTGATAGCGCTGGCGCAGATCCTTCTCTCTAAGCACTGCTACTACTGCGCGCCTCTGGCATCGCATCGCGCCCGAGAAGGACTGGTCTAATGAAAAAAAAAAAACTATAATTAAAGATTCGTCTGCGAGCCACATGTGACCATCAAAAGAGCCATATATGGCTCGCGAGCCATAGGTTCCCGACCCCTGACTTAGAGGCTAGTTCTAATGAACAATTGCCTCTCTGCAGAAACTATGTCCTGGGAAATGACTGTTTAAAAAAAATTAGGCTAAAAACAAATTGTAGTTAAAAGAGTGCTGGGAACACTTTTACAATAGATCAAAAGATGATTGGAGTGGGACAAATAAGGCAAGAAAATCTTTTTAAACTTCAAGCAACTAAAAAAGTATTGGGCTACTTTAAAAAAAAAAAGCCTACAATTTTTGTACAATTGTGGTCTGGGCGTCAAAGTATTTTTTGCTTCATTTGAACTTTCTATAGGTATTGTTATGCTAGTTTTCCAACAGAGACACGTCAAAGTTAGTGTCATCTGAGCATCATTTAGCCTTTTCACATTACAGTTTTTCTCAGTGGCTTTGGTGCATTTTTTTCTCACAACAGTATTAGAGTTTGCACCACAGCTAAGGCGTTCCTTTAAACAATTAGTGCAAACTGCAAAACATGGTAGAAAACCTCCAAAAGTGAGTCACTTTCTCAAAATGGAAAGTCAATTGCATGAAAGCAAGTTAGCTCAAAATTGCTTCAAAAGAAAAACCCATTCTTCAAAATGGATAATTAGATCTTCAAAAACAAGTATTTCTGTCACTGAAAGCATCAGTGGCGTCATAAAGACAAGTTATGACTCCAGCACCTTTCAAAAGGTTGGAACATGGTTTTTTATTGGGACAGATTACTCTGAATGTGCTTCCCAATGTCATGTAAAGTGAAAACTATATCATGTATGACCTTTTGAAAACTAGAATTCAATAAAGATCAAGACCCCAAATATGCACTTTTACTCTTGATTCAAAAGGGGAATAGATATTTCTTCTTCAACAACTATGTTGTCTTGCAATCCTTTTTGATGTGCAGAAAAAAACAAATGTAAACATGCTACATTTGAAAGTACTGTAGTATAAAACTATTTTCTTTACTATTACACTGCAGCTCACTATGCCACAAGCTACAGTTATAGTTAATTGTAAGTCTACATGTAAAAGCTTACCAGGTCAATTCCCAAGGAAACCTCTTGTATGACTATGAAAGTACAGAGCTTACAGAGTTACAGTTTGCTCACCTGTTCTCCCAACAGAGTCTGAATAACTGAACTGACACATGTTCTCCCAACACTTGGCTGCAGCCTTTGACCAGCCAGATCCATTGTGAGGCCATCATTTACCACACAATCCACAACTGTAGCCCTGATTTCACCAGCAATCTGTCCATGCGGTTGGCCTCTTCTTACCTAGTTTAGTCCCCTTCCTCCACCCGTCTCCTCACCCATCTTCTTTGAGGCTGACCGTCCGTGTATTGCAGTTTTGTAGATACTGAATGCACTTCATGCCAGTCCTGTCTCCTGGTTTACAGCATACGTGTTTGTGAAGTGGGGGTTCATGTGATTCAGCTGTGAATGACTGTGGAGAAGAGGTTTCAACTGCTAGTTCACACACCTCTTTTCATCAGTGGAGAAGGCTCACCTTTAATAATCATCTATGGACATTTTCATGGAAACACAATGAAAGTATTTTAAAATGAATGTACAAAATGTTGGACAAGATGTTCGACATGTTTGTGTGCAATGATACAAGCAATGAAAGGAAGATTATTAGTTGTATGAACAATGACTATTCAGCCTGTACAAATACAGTTAGTTTTTACAGGCATGGTATCAACAAACTAATAATGATCAAAAGCCATTCTAAAGTCATAGCTTTGTGTCCAAAAGCATGTGCTATTGGATGAAATTAAGAGGAAACTGCCACTAGGTTGTGCCCAATAAACTTTAATTCCGTTGTGAGTAATGTACCAAAGCAACTGAGAAAAACTATATTACCCTTTTGCTGAACAGCATTCACAATATTGAAAATATTTACTACATATATTATACACTTCCGGCTATTTAGGCCATCTTGGTTTCAAAATGTTCAGCCACATTTTCTTAATTATTAGGACAAAAGTAAGATTCAATTCCTTCACTTGTACTAAGCTTTTAACTTTTACACAATTACAGTCTGTTTCATAAAAATGTCCTATCATTTCTGGATTTATGATGGAAGTCAATGGAGTGGAAGGTTCTGGACCCTGAGTGATGACGCTCCAGTTTACAGTGCAGAGGGGTAGATTTAAAAAAAAATTAATTTTCCCCTTAAAAATAAAAAAATAAATAAAACTCCCAACACAGTTTGTCATAGAGTCACGCTTTGGTGGTAGGGGACAGATGGTCCGAGACCCCACCTTCCTTGTATAATGTCTGTTTGTTTGTGAGCATGTGCGTGTATGAGCGTGAGGACGAGGAGAGGATAATTTCTAATGAACTCCTGCCTTTCTGCAGAAATTGTCTCCAGGAAAACCAGACCATTTTTTGGGGGATTTTGATTAAAAACGATAAAGTGATAAATAAAAGACTGGTTTGAAAATAGATCAAAAGATTATCAGAGTGGGACTTTAAAATAACAATATCAATTTCTCTGTTAAAAGGCATTTTCATTTAGAGTTTTAAACACTAAATGAATAATAAATAGATGGATAGTATCCATTTAGGTATAAGAAGTGGTCTGTATTATATCGCCACAAAGTTAGTTGAATCTGTTATGTATTGATTTGTGGACCACATGTGGAGATGCGTATGGAGGGGAGGTAAAGCCCCCCCCCCAGATGTTTGTCAATGGCTCTAAACTGATAACTGTTTCCATCATCTGAATCTTCAGAAATCTTGTTTTTTATTGCAGAGACGGGGCTGGGAGGGGCAGACTCCAACCCAGTAAAAGAATTGCCCCCCCACCCCCCTTGCCTACTCTTCCCAATTTTAGTATGAATCAATAAAACCACCCCTTAAGTTGAAAATAAATGCTGTTTTAGATTATTAAAACAAATAAAAGCGTTTGAAGTCAATCTGTCTGCTCTTTTCATTTGTAATGGCCGTCCACTCTGCTGTTTTCATTTGCCACCCTTCCAAAGTCCTCTGCCCCCCTCCTGCCCCCATATAAAATGTTCTAGCTCTGCCACTGGTTTACTGTAACAAACCAACTAAATACAAGGGTGATTATGAAAAAAACTCATGCTTTATTCATCTTTCTTAAATGAACAATATACTTATGCTCCTTACATGATGATCAACAATATATTCTAATGTTCCTTACTTTCAGTAACACTGAGGACATGGGTTGAACAAAAGTATAAATATCATCAGACAGGTTGATTTTTTTTTGTTTTTTTTTCTTAAGGCGTATACTTTGTCCTCTTGTTGCCTTCTTTAGTGTCCTGACTCCAGAACTAGCCGCCTCTCGTTGCCAGAACTTACAGATATGTACCATGCAATTGCAAAAGTTTGCCTTTTATCGTCTCCAAAGCTCCTCTGAGATGCTGCTAAATCCTCACTTCAGCTGAAACCAACAAAATCCTCGAGGGGTATAAAGAGTAAAAAACAAAACTTCTCCCCAATCTGCTTTTTTTTTTAAAAAGGATGGAAAGAACAAACTTACATTAAACTGACATCCAACTCAGATTATTCAGACAAACAAATAGCACAAACCAGCATCCACTATCTTGATTAAAGCCTTTCCTTAAGTGAAATGTGTTGATCAAAGCGGCCCGCTGTGACTTAAAAAACAGAAACATGGGGTTTAACATGCTTTCAATGATGAGCTCACGACTCCATGACTGAACACCCATCGAACAATTAAACCAACAGCATAATCATCCACGATACTGAGGCGTCCTGTTAAAGATCTTAGCATTTACTGTACACAAAAACAATCATCTTTTGCATTTATAAACTGAGCATTTTATATTATTCTTCATATAGTTCATCTTTGTAAACTGTCCCGTTAGATACAGTATGTACAGTAAAAACTGCATCAGTTCAGTCGGTGCTGGTGTCGTAAGCACTCTGAAGTGAGAGTAAGGTGTGGGACGTTTGCGCTGTCGCTCGCAGCCTCGGTTAGCAAAACGCAGCTGGCTAGGAGGAATCTTTTAAACACGCAGGTCCTTCTTCTCCGCGGCATTTAGAGCGCAAACGGCCATCGACGCTCCTCGGATGCTGCGCCCGTGCCGGCTCATGGGGTGATGCGGCGTGGCATCCAGGGCGCTGAGAGTCTGGTCGTGTCCGTGTCAGTCAGAAGAGGACAGAAACGCCAGACGTTCTTGCAGTCTCGACTCAGATCCCAGCAGGCGGTTTCCTGATGGTTTCAAGTGCTTCATGTTTTCTCCTTGAAGTCTACAATTTCTTTTTTTACAAGTCTTTAAAAAAATCCCAATGTTCCTGTAAAAGAAACAGAGTTCTGTTCGTTCTCGTTTCCAGTTGGGATCCGTCTGGATTTAGAGAGTTTTACGTTTGGATCCTGTAACAATTGGTCGGGCAAATTCCACAAAATCGTCAATAAGAACCGGCCACGCCCCTGGAAAAAACAAAAAAAAACACCTTCAGTGTGAGTGACAGACAAAGGTTGTGTCCGAATTCCTTCACAACATAGTGCACTAAATAGTGCGTACACCATATTTCTAGTGCTGTCCGAATCTACAATTCCAAAAGCCAGTGCCCAAGAAATTTCCCAGAAGTCTCTGCAAAAACTAGTGTGTATTGATGGTCATTCGATTAGTGAATATAGACCACAATGCATTGCATTTGAACAATTTTCCAAGTGAAAAAAATGTATTAAAATGGATTTTTTTTAACCATCCAAGTTTTCATCATCAGAGCTCAGTGGATCAATAAATAGTCTTTGTAAAATGTTCATATTTATTAGGTTTTTACTTCAGGAAATGTCATATTTGGCGTGGTGTCCACATTGCTTTTAAATCCAGGGCTCTAGATAGTCCCGCACTATATCGTTTTTAGTGGTTAGGGAGTAGGGAAGGAATTCAGACACAAAGTGTTTGAGGGGCGCCATGTTTTCGTGCTCACCTTCCTCATCATAGTTTGACATGTCATCTGCAATCATGTTACCAAAGTCCAACAATAAGTTCCATGTGTCCTTAGGGATGGATCGTTTATGGTGTTCCTGAAACAACAGAAACCAGATTGAACAGAAACCAGGTTCCAGGATTAAAACCAACATGTGTCTTCATTGATGGATGAGCCGTTTTGTTCTCTGTGTTTCGCTAAAGTCTCTAAACCCGCAATTTCAAACCTTTTTCAGACCACAGACGAGTTTGATGTCAGACTATATTTTCATGGATTGTCCAGTATGAGGGTGAAGTGGGCGTCTGATAAATCTATATCAATATTTAGCTTCTCGGTGAAATATCTGGAGCTGCTTTTAACTTTATTTGTACACTAGATTTCATGTAGGAACCATTAAGATGGGATCTAGACTTCCCCATAGCCCATAACCGTCTAAGTAGAAGCTAAAAAAATCAAGATGCCCACTTCAGCCTCGTCTGACGTTTAAGGTGTGACGGAAAAATTAATAAAAAAGGTCACTAAAACTAGCATTTTTCTGTATATAAAAATAAACATGAACCCACCTTTTTTTTTTTTTTTTTTTTTTTTTTTGTAACATTAGACTGGTGGTTGCTGAATATTCTACATCATTATTATGGTCTGTGGGAAAAACTGTCAAAATAAACTCATATTTGGAGTACAGACTCCTGTTTTTTTTCTGTTAAATGCAGATTTCTTTTCTGTTGAAGTCAAAGGCTCTCCTTCTGTTTCCTCACTGGTTTTCTTCTATGAAAAGAAACATTCCAAATATGTTTGGTTTTTGTTAACTTTACTAGCTTTGGGGTTTTTTGGTCGATGCAGCCGCTTTAAGAAAGTAGCGGATGGATTTCCGACAGGTGACCGAGCGAGTGACTTCAAGAATGAGTTGGATGCCGTGAAGAGAATGCAGTTGTTTTCCAAAATAAAAGCTCCTTCCGGATCAGATTATTAAGAAAAAAATGTTGATTTGTGGCACGGTCCCAACTGACCAGTACCGACCCATAACCAGGGGGTTGGGACAACTGCTCCCTAACGATAGTGTTTATATCATTTATTGTTCAATCAAGTAGAATTAAGACTAAAAACGGCATTTAAATCCTTCACTGTAGTTCGTCCAGGAGCGGCCTCATTCAAATTTGAAAAACTTGCTCCTCCTCTGATGTTTCTCCTGTCTGCAGTGGCAACGTCATCATTTTGCGTAAACAAACTCTAGAGGCGTCGTTCTACAATAGACAAAAATAGACAAGTGCTGACATGATGCTAAGATGTCAGATTCTTTATCCATGTGAAAGAAAAGTTTAATGGTTAAAAACTATTACATAATTCATTACAGTCATGGCCAAAAATATCAGCACCTTTGCAGTTCTGTCAGAAAATGCAACTCTTCTCTCAGAAAATTGTTATACCTGCAAATATTTTGGTTTTTGCGTGTTTCTTGGTTTTGTTTACCCTGGAGCAACACAAAAGAAACGCTGACAACAACACAAAGTCAAACCTGACAGAAATTCACACACAACTCAAAAATAGACAGGACACAAATATTGGCAAATGGTCCAAACTGGAAGCAAATGCTGCTGCTGTAGTTTGTCCTTAAACACACCTGCAGCAGGTGATACGGTCAACACACCATCATCCAGATACATGGAGAACAGAGCTATGGGCTCAGATCAGATCAGCAAAGAAAAGAAAAATAAAAGAAAAATAGTCATTGTAAACAACTTTTTGGACATTTTGAAAACCGTTTTAAACTTGAAAGAACTATATTTAAAATTTGAAAAAACATTAAAAACTTAGACCTAAAACTAACCAAATGAAAAATAAATGGTAAATGGCGTATACTTATAAAGTCTTAATTTATTGTCCTTCTTGAACTCTCATATGTCTAAGTTTGAGGCCGCAGATATTCTCATTTTTATAATATTAAAATAAACAATTTAATGTGGATTTGCAATACGACCCTTATAATGTATCCCTATATAATGACTGACTTAAACTTCAGTTTTTGCAACATCAAGAAGCAGTAGTGGTGCTAAATAAACTCATCATCCTCTTCCTCCCTCTCACTCATGGTGCAGAAAGAATTAAACATAACAGGGGAAAATAACTAGACAAAACAGTAAAACAGCTAAACAACTAAACACATTTGGTCAAAAACCCACACTTAAACACAAATCCATCCAGACAGGCAAAGGGAATGGTATCCCATAATCCCACAATCTAACGGCAGAACCAAAGTTACACCAACTTCATTGAATTAATGAGGGGATGAGGGGATGATGAGTTTATATAGCACCCCTACCACTTTAAACTGTAATGTAAATGACGGAAAATTCTTTAATGAATTTATGCACACCGTGTATTTTTTTCCCCGTCCTTTTTATTGTTATAAAAATGAGCATATCTGCAGGCTCAAACTTAGACATATGAGAGATCAAGAAATATAATTAATTAAGATGGAAAAAATATTAATTGAATTGGAGTAATATGACATTAAGTTGGATAAATACATAAATTTGAGTTGTATAAACAATTATTGAGTTTTATAGACGTAAGAAATTAGCTTGAATAAATTTAACTCAATTATTTTTTACCAATAGAAGTAATTCATTTAAGTTGCCAAAATTGGATAAGTTATATATATGCGTCACAAGGAAAATGGAAATAAGATAAGAAACTCGTGCGTTTACTTTGTTCTTCTAATACAAGCAGAAACTCTCTTTTGTTAATGCAGCCATGTTACTTTTTTTATGGACGTATAATCTTCAAACGCCATCATTAAAACCTCAGACTCCGTCTCACTGAAGTATGGCACTTTCTTTTTTTCACTACCCGTTTCGATGGTGACTCCAGAAATCGGCGATCCATTGAGAATGTCTTTATGTACCTGCTGTGCACGTGCATTAACCCAGGGTTACCAAGTCGAGCGTAACTACGCCAACTCATATCCGGTCTTTTGGAACCGACATACCCAGAGTAAGCAAGTTTAGGCGGATTTCAGCCAGAGTTCAGGGTTAAAGTCAGGCTAGTTTAAACATGCTTCCTGGACTACCCCCCAGACCAGGTTATGTTCAGAGCATGAGTTGCTATGGCAACTTGAAATACCCTGAAACATACCTCAATTTTTGGAACAGAAAGCTGAGGTTCTCCGCTCCCTTAGCCTCAAACTTACCGTGGTAACTAGCATAACCTGCTTTCTGGAATACCCCCCTGATAATGATCAAAACATCGGTTGTGTCCACCAGCAAACATTTTTTTTGTAAATCCCCGAGACCAGAAATGTTTCAATGTTCCGACAGAATGCTTGCTGCTGTGATTTAAAGAAACACAAACGGTGACATTTATTAAAGAGTTGAAATTCCCCCCCCCCCCCCCCCCCCCCCCCCCACAACCCAAAGCTGTAAATCTGCTTTCATCTTTAAAAAGGTCTTGTTTTTCTTGCAGGATGAGTAAACATGAGGCAATGATCCCACAGTAATGCAGTTGGAGTAAGTGCAGAGCTGACCTGCATGTTTACTGAAACAGACAGATCTTGGAACATTGGTAAGGCCTCATGTAAGCTCTGTCATTTTAGAGATCATACATATTAAATTGATCTAATAAGAAGACTTCAGAAAACGCAGCTTCAAAGGATGAGAAGTGCAGGAAAACACACAATTTCATTTGTCTTGGTTTCATGCTGCACTCTTCCACCAGCTGCTTTTCTGTGTGAGCTTTTCTTTGGCTTCCTATTGATGTTCTTTTGTGTTTTTTGGGGGTTTTCTTTTAGTAAAATTCTGATGCTGCCACTTATTATGTGCAACTTCTTACCGTTATTAAAAATAAACCAACAAAAAAACAAAGACGTGATGTGAGAACCAGTTGATCAAAAGTGTTAAACCTTAAAACCAGATCTTTAGCTCCAGTGTCTACTTCCTTTCGACTACCGTATCTCTTAAACCATTTATGCAAATAAGATCATTTCCATGGATTCTGAAGCAGAGAAAAGCAGCTCTGAGCCGTTATGAAACACTTTACTCAAGTAATGTGTTGCATCTCGGTGCAAAGCCGATATAGAGAGCTGCTTTTCTCTGCGTAGGAATGGGCTGTTTCCTATTGATCACGTAAATCCGGGGTGCTCATTACCTCGATCGCGATCGACCGGTAGATCTTCAGGGACATGAAGGTAGATCGTGGGCCAGCAAGGATAAATGACCAAAAAAATAAAAATGTACTTCAAAAACATCCGTAAGCGTATCAAAATCCTCACAGATTAGTATGGGACTTGATTGACATGCAGATCGGCCAATTGGACATCCTTTGAAACATACATCACTGTACAATATGTTTAAATTCACTGAGTGCAAATTCTGTCCGTCATCAGAAAGTCGCTTTCTTCCCCGTGGCACGTCAAATCCCCGGCGGAAGACCACTCCGGACAACCGGAGTGTTTATTGAAGCCCCGGCCACCCCGCATGTCTCCTCCTGCTATCGGGTCTGCAGTTCCCGCCTGATAAACACGAGTTCATTAAGGAAGCAGTTTTTTCCGTGGCACGCGCTTCGTACAGAGCCATCAACGCCTTTGAAATGCCACGCTCCCCCCGCATTGCACGGTTTACAACAGAACATGACAAATGATAGTCGCTGCTTTCTGTCTTTGTAATAAAACGCTTCATCTGTTAATACAAAATTTGTCTTTGTGTAACCTAACTGTGTAGTTTTTAATTATCAGTACATAAACAACAATGTAGATATAAACATTTAACTAATAAACATAAATAACTAACATGTACAACTAAAAATATATATATACACACACCCACCCACCCACCCACACACACACTCACACTAAGGTAGATCTCCAAGAAATTGTCGACTCAAAAGTAGCTCACATGCCAAAAAAGTGCGAGCACCCCTGGCGTAAACGCTTGATGTGACGTCAGATAGCGCGTGTCGCCAGCAACATCTCTGGTGTTGGAAGGGTTAAAGGACACAATCAGCAGAATATTAGAACCAAAAACCACCGTTGTTTGCCATTTACAGACCATCTACATTGTAATCGCCTCAAGGATGGAAAGTGGATATTTTAACAATATTGGGCAAAAAAGACATTTGAACCTTATTATTCAGTCTGACAGTTCAATAGAGCTGTGGGAAATCTCCGATCCAGCTCCGATCATCTTTTGATCGGTTTATTAATTATAATTATGCTGTTTTTAGACAAAATCTAAAACCTGTGTGGTTTTCAAGGACATAGTTTCTGCTGAGCGGCAGGAGTTTAATTCACCTCTGAGTTGTGGGCGGGACTGTTGAAGCAAAGTAAGCCTGCCTCAACTTCCCATCATTCATCTGTTTACATGCTCTCCCGCTAGCTTAAAGTCCCTCACAGCCCCAAAATTTAGATCCAGATTCCAGCTCAGATGAGGAAAACAAAGACGTACATGGATCTGTTTGTCTACAAGTGGATGCATCAGAATCAGGGAGCTCATGGCCTGCTGATTGTAGCTTCCACAACACAACTACACTCTTTTTCAAAAGGCATTTCTTCCGTCCGCTCCTTATTCACGATTTGAACGAAGAAATACTCAGAAATGCTAATTTTAAGCATAATTTTTTTATATGTCCTCCTTCATCAGAACAATGCCACAAGAACAGGTTAAAACTCAAAAAAAAAAAAACATTTTTATTTGAGTGGGTCTTTAAAGAATAAAAACCAAAACCACTAACAAACCATGCAGAGAGGCACACATGTGGAAATAACAGTCCCTGTAAAAAACAAAAAAATTGATAACAGGTGGATCGAACTTCTCAGAAAGTCTGTGAACTTTATTATATAGGTCAGTCATCTATTCTACAAGCTGTTCCACTTTAAAAAAAAAAAAAGGTCTGTGATTTTCATCATAGATGCTCTAAAAGAGGAATTCAGGAAACCCCTTTTGTTTGGTTTTTAAAGTACTGATATGTAAACTTGAGCAGAAAATAAGTATTTAGCTCCAACAAACAAACACTAATTTTCTCCGTCACAGACCAGTTACTTCCTTTTTAAGCGGCACTTTTATCCCCCACTTGTTGCCTGTATTAGTGTCACCTGTTTGAACTGGTTATTTGTATAAAAGACACCTGTCCACACCTTAAACAGTCAGACCGCAACCTCTCCCCCACGATTAGGTCAAAAATAAAACACCTTCTGAAATGATTTTGAGTGTCAATGTTTCTTAAACTCTGTAATATTTCAGTGATGCTAGTGGGACTCACCAAAAGGAATCTATTCCAAAGATCAAGGAACTTAAATCGTCCTGACAGAACCAGGTTCCAGTAAGCCACGGCCATTTCTAAATCTGCAGGGAAATCACAAAAAATAATAAGCAGGCTCCATGACGTCCATATGCAACATCAGCCATTTTTAATGATGTGACTCCACATACCTAGACCCTTTTGTCCAGGATTTTTGGCAAAATTAAAAGTGAATTGGTAAAAGTCCTTGAATTTCCCGCTGTCTTTTAGCTCCTGCTCTAATCTTGGCAATAGGGCCTTTAATTTCTCTGGACTGTCACACCTAGAAGTCAAACAAACATGTTTACATCCAAAAACCATCATGGTCAACACAGTCACTTGAGAGTCTTGTCACTAATAACAAACTAGCTAAACGTGAAGCTCACACAGTGTGGGTGGCTTTATATTTAGCCTGCCTTCCCTTCCTGGAGCTACACCAAAGAGGACCAGCATGTGAAGATACTTTGGGAATGTCACGCGCTGCGGACGTTAGCACTCACCCCAGCTCTGTCATTCCATCCAGGAACTCCTTCTTGGTAAACTCACATTGAGTGGCAGCGCGAAATTTCCACGCAACGACCAGTACGGTGATGCTGGCGGGATCCAGGGAGAGGTCGTCACAAAACTGCTGGATCCCATCAATGCCGATCTTATTTTCATCCTGAGGATCTATGGAGAGAAAAAAAACAGAGATTAAGGGACAAGTCTGTCATCAGAAGAAAATCAGTGTATCAATACAGTAATGAAATGTCACTGCAGGCATAAAGAAAAATAAACTTCAAATTGCATTTCTGAGGATTTCTTCATTTCAATTGTTGTGAATCCGGATGAAAAAAATGCAATTTGAAAAAGATTGTATTTTTTAGAAAATACAAAGGGGGGACCACCAGCTCCCTGCTCCGCTCCATTTTGATGAATCCACTTGCAGACAAATAAATTCATGTACGTCTTTGTTTTCCTCGTCTGAGCTGGAATCTGGATCTAAGCTGTTTAGCTGAATAGCTCCAATATTGCTCGTCATTTTTGTTGCAGCGGTAATGTTAGGTTGCGGATTTTAGGGGCTGTAAGCTAGCGGGAGAGAGTGTAAACAGATGGGTGATGGGAAGAGGGCATGGGGTCGCTATACGCTAACCGTCCCGGACACAAATCAGAGGTGAATTTCTGATAAACTACTGCTGCTCTGCAGAAACTATGTGCTAGATTAGAAACAGGTTTAATTATTTGGGCTAAAAACGGCACAATGATAATTAAAAGACCACTGGGAACACTTTTATAATAGATGAAATGATAGAACAGCAACACTGCTGCATGATTTTGTTCTGCTCAAAATCAACAGCTGGTCCTGCTCTAATCACTGATGATAATCTGGATCAGATGGTTTTAGCTTCTAAACACACCTGAACCAGGTAATCTAATGCAAGAAGATGAAAAAAATTGGGTTGATCTTGAAGAGCAGGGATGGGGAGTAGCGTCCTACATATTCTTAAAGATCGCCGGTGTGTCCGAATTCCCGCACTTAGAGCACTCTATAGGGCTCTTAGTATAATTCCGAAATCGAGTGCCCTGGAAAATTTCCCAGAAGTCTCTGCGAAAAACTAGTGTGAGTTGATGCTCACTAGATTGGCGGATATAGAGCAGAATCCATTGGGTTTAAACAATTTGTCATTTGAAAAGAAGCATTTAAATGTATTTTCGTCATCCAAACACAGTGGATTCATAAATAGTTTTCATAAAATGTTCCCATGTTTAGGCTTTTACTTCAACAAATAGGTTACAGCATATTTGGGGTTAAAAAAATGAAATGATAATAATAACAATAATTAAAAATGTATTGAGCAGGTGTCTAAATTGCAGTAGAGTCCAGGTTACTCGATAGTCCTGAACAGAGGTTAGGGGGTAGTGAGGGAATGTGGATAATGCTCAGGACTTTGTTGTGGTCCGTCTATGTGGAGAGTAGGGCTGCACGATATGAAGAAAACTCGCAATATGCGATATTAGTAATTTATATTGCGATAACGATATAATTTGCGGTATATAAACAATTAGCAAAACAACCAAAAATATTATTCCCATTCCATTACAACAGCTTAAAAATTATACTACAAATGACCCTTGTTGACATAGAAGGCGAACATACAACATAATAGGGCGCCATCCGATTAGTTTACAACGTGAAGGGCTCCATCTGATTGGTCAAATGCAGAAAGGGATTCTTTCAATCCATTAAACACTTCAAGCTGCCATAAGATTGTTTGGCCACATCTAAGGTAACCATTTATTGTTAATTTGCTGTCTTTTGCGATATGCATATTGCACAGCTTGATATTGCGATAACAATAAATTTGCGGTATATTGTGCAGGCCTAGTGGAGAGCCTTCTAAGCCACTATCTTACAACCTCATCTCAACCCTTAGACTATCATATTGAAAATCCAAATTAAAATCAGGAGTAAATCCTTTTTGATTTATCAAGAATTAAAACCAATTTATGGTTTGTTTTCATGTTGGCCACATTCTATTGCCAAGTCCTGAGAAATCAATCAGCCATCCCAGACCATACCACTACCATCGTCTACTGAGTAGGTAATCCTATCTACCACTTTTCTTGCCCTGGTGCCCCTTTCACTAAGAAACAATCATCTGGACTCATCTGACCTATTTTATGTTTCCCAGTAAAATCAATTTTTTGTACAACCCTAATGAAACCAAACAACTTCCGACTCCCAAATCCTGAAAACTTGCGATCTGTTTCCACAAAAAAGCTTTAACTTAAAGCTTTGTTGTAAATCCGCCACCACTTCCTGTCACTCATCTGTTTACACACTTTCTCACTAACTTACAGCTCCTCACGGCCCCAACCTAAAATCACCAGTGCAACAAAAATGGTGATCAATATTGGAGCTATCCAGCCGTACAGTTTAGATCCAGATCTCAGCTCAGATGAGGAAAACAAAGACGTACATGGATGTATTCGTCTACAAACGAAGCAGGGAGCCTTTGGCCAGCCCAGGGTATTTTCTGTGTCACAAATACAATCTTTTCAAACAGCATTTTTTCATCTGCTCCTGTTTTACAACAATTTGAATTACTCGAAAATGTAATTCGAAGCTTAATTTTCTCTATATTTGTCCTATGAAAAATGTCAGAAGACCATTTAAAAAAAACACATTATTTTATTGGAGTGGGTCTTTAAACTAATAAACATTATAAAAAATGTATAATTTTAACATTTTTCAATTACAAATATTCACATTTTTGCTCCCCCCATTTTCCATTATTTCATTTTGTTTCACATTATTCTTTACCCTGTTTCATTCCACTAAGCTGTCTCTTCCATTGTTGATATTTAATTCTTAAATAGCATATGATCTTACTTAAATAAATCCTATGGGGATAATTATTGCCAAGACCCAAATAGTTAGAAATTCTGCTTGCCTTTATAGCGATTGTAGAGCTGCTCCAGCTTTTTCCGGTCCACCGAAGTTTTCATGGATTCCTTACAGTACAGCTCTGGATTCTGAAAGTAGTTATCTGTGGCGACTTCTAGTTTCCAGTCATTCTGTGTGAGGCAGTACACAGCTGTCTTCTCCCCAGCTTGTGTGAAGGACATGAACTGCCGTACCTTGTCCCTCTGCGAAGACTTCAGCTTATGCTGTACAATCACAGGACAGGGGCTGTCAGACCCGGGCGTTATCGCAGCGGGGAACACACACCACAGCACGCAAAAACACACCGATACGCAGACGAGAACACACACTGAAACATAAACATCTACAGGCATTCAGACAACAGTGAGTTAAAACACACTCTGAACTATTATAGTTCAGAAAAAGTTAGGGCAATCTCGCTGACAAATCATGGATCAAGCCAAGATGCACAACTATAGCCTGTCCAACACAGACACGCTGTGAATATTCAAAGCACATGGTGTACTGAGGATAACTACAGTCATGGATGTAACATGAGGATGGAAATGGGATGCCATCACAAGGACCCGGAGGGGCAACAAGTCTGGATTCTGCGTAACACAATCACCGTGCCAAAAATAGCATTTGTTTTAAAAAGAAATGGATGTATAGCACAGGGTTCAAACTCCAGGCCTCCAGGGCTGGTGTCCTGCATGTTTTCTAACCAACCTGCCATTGAAGCTCCATATTGGCTAAACACACCTGATCCAGGTAATCAACAGCAGATGAGGCAGAATTTTTGCAAAACCAGCAGGAGAACTGGAGTTTGACACCCCTGATGTATGTAGGAACAGTGCAGAAAACAAATCAGAATCTAATTTATCAAAATACTTTGCTTCCAAAAGCTTTCGTCTTGTTTATATCATGCAATATTTGGAATTCTATGGCTCAAGCCTGGATAGATATGAAATTTTGGACAGAAAAGAAATACAATAAGTCAAAAGTTTTACTTTTAAAAAGCCTCCATTCAACTGTCAGCATGTCCTCCAACCAGCTGCCTGCCTGCAGCATCTGAGCTTTTACAACATTTCGGACTCATCGGGAAACTCCGAGAATTACTTCATTTATCCATCTTTCATTTTTAATAAATCCGCAAAAAAACCTGAAATAATTCCCAATGGAGTGCTACTATCCATGCAGTAAGGATTATTGTGCAACCAGAAAGGTAACGTTGGGTTAGCATCAACATACCCACAGAGCTAGTAAGTTACACTGGCTAATGTTAGCCGAGTTAGCCCGAAGGTAATGACATTAATGAAATCATGAACAGAGGACAATGTCAGTGAGCTCAAGGCTATGTTAGGGGTTTATGCGTGTCCATCATGATGAAGGTCCAGCGGCTGACCCAGTCACAGTCGAAGTTAGCTGACTGCCAAAAAAGGGAGTGTGGCTAATGCTAGCTGCTCTCAAAATATCTACTGACCTTCGGTAACAGCAGCGATTATAAGAAACTAAGGCGTGTAGGCTAACCTAAACGTAGCCCGTGATGTAGTGCAGTCTTATAGTAATATTGTTAATAGAAAACAGAAATGGCACGAAAGCCACTGCACGGGTTTGTGTTTATTTTGGTTACCTACCATTTTTACACCCGCTGTTTGACCAGGTTGGTAGCCCGACTGTTGCTCCGAATGCGCACGCGCAGAAGAAGTTGCTGAGCAGCAATCGGAGGATTCCGAAGAAGAGCAGCTGCGGCTTCTGCACGAGCAATGTTCACCATCCAGTCTGTCCAGAACCCAATTTACCTCTAACCCTTGTGCTATCTTAGATGACCCCCCACCCCCCTTACATTGACGTGTTCTCCCTACTATGACAAAGGTGGATAAAGGTGGAAAGATTTCATGTAATCCATGGACACCAGTGAAGATCACAAATCATTGAAGGAAAAAGGTTCAACACACTGTCAAGTGGGTCTGCTTGACCCAACTCCCAACGTTAAAGTGCCTAGGATGTTAACAAGAATAAAAAACATGTCAGTCGTCTACGAAAGAAATGCAAAAAAAAACAAAACAACAAAACATTATTATTAAATTATTATTATAATTATTATTTTATATTATAATTATTATTTTAATTATTATTAAAATATTATTATTAATATTATCTTTAATGCTGAGAGCCAAGTAGAAAGGTATTATTCACAAGTCTAGTTCACACTCCCTGTCGTTTGCTTTTCTCCTATTTTGATTATACAAGGATTAGCTGATAACACAAGAAAAAAGGGCTTCTGTTTAATTTGGGGACATTCCAGCAGAACCAGTGAAGGTCAATCACCCATCTTCAGGTGTTATTCTGAAAGGACAGAAGAGAAGAGAAACAAAAGTGCCAAACCAGGAATGTAAGTCATTTAAAAGAACATTTTCAAAAATATTTATGAAACTGTTTTGTGTGTTTTAAAATGAGCCTGTGTGACTACACAGAGCTTCACCATCTTTATCAAACAGAACAGTTTTAGCCTAATGATAAAGATAAAAAAGGTTTGTCTGACACCAAACTTTAAGTGGTAACTGGAGCTAGAGGACAGAAGCCTGATAACCAAAGAATGACCAACAAGTTCTAACTTTGGAACCTCTAAAAACTCTCAACAAGCGAAGAATTAGCACAAAATATTAGATCACAACAGTATCAAATAGATATGAATATTCAACAAAATGTTCTTTTTCATCCATTCAATCCATTCATAAAAATAATTTCATCAGCTATTATAATATTACTAATATAATATAATATTACTAAATATAATATAACACAATATAACTTATTTTTAGGTGTACAGTGAGGGCTAAAGCTATTTATGGACTATTTAGTATGTTAGAGATTCTTTCACGAGAAAACAGAATTATCTGAGTTCAGCAGACGAAGAACCAAGCTCGGTTTTATCTTATAAAGAAATGAGTCCACCCATAAACAAGTTTTAATAACTCAGCACACAGTGAGCCCTTGATAACCTATCTGTGAATGTGCAGCTTTCTTTACTCCATGCTGCCGCAGTTTGTTTGATGCGCAAGATGCAGAATGAAGCTCCTCTGTAATGAACTGTAACAGTGTAACACCAATTCGTGGCAATTTCAAGATGTTTAATAGAATGTAATGTTTACTAAAAACTTTCTTTTTTTGTTTTTCTACCTATTTGTTCGAGTCCTTCAGACATTTAACATTTTTTTCATGTATTTAAATGAACATTTTTGTAAACTTCCCTAGGAACATCGCAGACAAAACCAACAACTTATTCCACCAATTTTGTGAGCAGAAGAGCTTGAAGGGGCGCGCCAACGTCGCCATCGCATCCGCCTGCCTTCACATCGCCTGCAGACAGGAAGGAGTCCCCCAGAACCTTCAGGGAGATGTGTGCTGTCTCAGGACCTCAAAGAAATACATTGGTAGGTGTTTCAAGCTGATCCTGTTGGCTCTGGAGACCAGCGTGGATCACATCAGCACAGGTGACTTCATGTCCCGCTTCTGCCCCAATGCAGAAGATTTATTTGAGATGTGTTTCAGTAGTTCTTGAAACACATCATGTTAATGTTCGTATACAGTAAACGCATCATGTGTGTCTGTGTGTGTGTGTGTCAAAAAAGAATGAACAATGGAGTAAAAAAAAAGAAATAAACAAAGAAACACATTGCTTTTCATTGTAATAAAATGCCAAATTCCTAAATCTTGTTGCTTAGTGACCTGCATGCTGTGGGTCTTACCCCCTTATATATTTTAGAGAAGAACATTTTCAATTATTTAAAACAATCACAAAAATAACATGTTTTTACTTTTTCAAGAGGAACTGGAACATTAAGAAGAAGATGATAGATCATCAACTAAAATCTAGCAAACATTCTTTGAAAAAAGATGTCTTTGATGATGGAAACTACACCACTAAGAAAATTTCTGTCATTGCTCATGATTTTATTTTATTTTCTAGTGAAAATGTTTGACTTCTGACCATGTCGCTATGTAGGCTGTAACATGAAATTACTATAACAAGATGGCCTAAGACATAGTTATAAATGTTCAGCTCGCAACAGAGTTTAAAGAAAGCACTATTTTCTGTATCACCCAATAAACTCAGCATTGCTAAACTCTTCACCAGCTAGGAATTTACTTTGATTATAGGACAAAAATTCCGACACCAAACCTCCAAAAATGCAGTTGGAGAGAACTATGCCAAATAGACACACCACTGCAGATAGAAAACTATCAAATTAATTATGACTGCATTAAATTCTTAACTTGGCAGTGTTTGTAGATATAGAATAGAATAGAATAGAATGCCTTTATTATCACGCCTAATGCAATAAATGCCAAAGGTGAGTGCTGGGATTTGGAGTCAGACAAAAAAAAAAAAAAAAGTAAACTGTAACAGTCCTCACCTTTTTTCAATTATGTGTCCTCCTGGTTTATCGTTAACACCTGGGAATGAAAAATAATAATTGGTGTAATTAATTTAAACAACACCGGTAATCTTTATTAACCCAAGGAGTCTGGGCTGAAGCATTCTGCTTGTCGAAGCCCATCAAAAAAACAAACAAACAAAAAAAAACATTCAATTGATTTACTTCTGAATACATATAATTTATATATATACACAATCATACAGGTACACATACATTCACACATGCACAAACACATACATTAATGTTTACTAATTTTCAAACTATGCATTTCAGCTGTCATCTTTCAAAGGTCTTTGTTACTTTCTGAAGTGCCAATTTTTTTTTTTATTGAATAAATCAACAACACACTGTAATGTACAATCTCTCACATAGGATTGTAAAATGGAGACAAAAAAATTATACAAGGAAACTAAAAAAAATAACAAGCAGATATTTGTGGATTGATTCTTTTTGGAAGTTTTAATGATCGGTAATATATTTTGAATTCATTTATTTACAACATGACAAGGAGGGTTTGCTGCTTCTCCATTTATTTCAATGAGCGTGATATTTATTGAGTAATAAAATAATATTAATAGTATTTGTCAATGAATTATCTAGTCAATCCAACTATAGCACATATAGGGGGAATGTAAACTTAATTTGACGTCTAATTTAACGTCTAATGTTTATCCAGAAAACCTATGTATGTGTTCATAAAAGTTTATGTTCCAAAGTTTCATTGTTCAAATTGCAAAAAATTAAGGGTTCAGAAGTGCCATGAGTTAACCTTTTTCTATTTATTTATTTTTATTGATGAATGGTTGAGCATTACAAAAGATTGCTTAACACAGTAAAGCAGCAAAAATAATCCAGTAATTGCAGCCAGAAAACAAATATAGAAGAACAAACCATAGCAAGACAGAATAAACAGAGTTTTGTAATGCAAGGCTCGTCTTATTTTTTTTAGGTTATATGAGGGAGAGTTTTACTTTAGATGCCTTTCATTCACATACTTAAATAATTAAAAGGATAATTAAATCCAGTAAAATAAGAATCCAATAACTAGTCATGCTTGTAGTTTCATGTCATTCCAGTCCAGCAGATGGCGCTACGTGTTTTCCTGAAGTTGGATAGTGTTCAACAACCCCAAGAGATTTTGAACCCCTACTCCACTTGGTTTCGTCCATTGACTGTAGTAACATTCAATGGTTTCGTCTCGTTCCTGCTGTCCAATCAGACGCCGCTAAAGTGAGACACCGCCAAGATCAGATTGTTAGAGTCGCTGCTCCGCTGAACGGCTAGCTGAAAGGGAGTGAAAAGGCCAGGTAACGAACTGCTAACTTGAAGGCGCACCGGTAAGCTGCATTTATTGAATTGTGGCTCGGCGCCTCAAGTAAGAACTTTCAGTTTTGTGCACATGTTTTAAAAAGGTTTGGCGTAATAAATGTCACGAAAACACACTGCTAAGAAACACGGAGCTAACCCCGACGAACGTGCACCTCATACTGAAAGTGTAGATGACAGCTGGGGGTTAGCATGTCCGCTAGCCTTCTAGCTAACAAAAGCGTCGAATATCAACAGCAATCACAAATAGGAGAAAATTACCCCTTAATAGCTATCAGAGTGCCGAATGAAGTACAAACTTTATTCGGTTCCGTCGATGTTCAGGGTACTTTTGTCGTTTTGGATCAAACTCCAGTGTTGTTTATTTGTGTATTCGCGTATTCATTGTAGTCCTCAGTGTACGTTTAGGCTTCAGGGGAAACTACATTTTTACTCAACTGTTATTAATTTTACTCATTGTATTAATTTAAAACATTCAATACAATTAAACTTTGTTGTTGTTTTGCTTAACTCACTTCGGAGGAAAGCTCCTTATTGATTAGTTAGGATTGTTTGTTTATCCACTTGAAAAGTTTGACACAATGCTAACTTTTTAAAAGTAGCGTAACATCCTACTTTTAACTCATTTAAAAAATAAAATGAATTTTCTAGTCACACTGTTTACTCTAGTACGTATTGCATATTAATGCCACAACAGAAATACATCTTTGCTTTAGAATGGATTACAAGCTGAAACTCAAATATTATTTATATACTGTTCTGTTGTGACAGATTTTTATGAAGTATTTCACTTGTGTCTAGTTTCAACTTTGCCTGATGAATGAAGGGTTGTCAGAAACAAGGGCACAGCTGCCACAGTCAAGCAACTGACAAACCTTGGCATCATAAACCACGATTGCGCCAAAAAAAATGAGGACATTAATTTATAGTTGACTTAAGAGCCATAGACCCACGTTGAAAACAATACTTAGAACCTAAAGTAATCTTAAATATAATTCGAAAGTAACTCGACATCGCTTATTTTGTTTCCTGTTTAATCAGGATTTAGACCTCCTCTTCCTCCATTCTCAAATGCCAATAACAACAATCCTCGAAGAGAAAAGAGAGTGCACTCGTAAGTGCACAGGTCTGTTATATTATTCACGAACCCACCGTGTGAAACGCGCATTCACTTAAAGGGCGTTAAATCCTTTTTAGATGTTGAAATAATTTGCACCACGGAGGGATTAATCCGTGAGTTAAATGTGAATCGTGTAGAAACGTGCAGGAGCTAACTAGCAGGCTAGCTGGACCCATCGCTAGCTGTTAGCATTGGGGCGCTAGCTGCATTCACCAAGAGTTAATTGCTGGCATCATTAGTCGCGAACCTACTGGTTTTCCAGCACGGGGGTCTTCTCTGAATTCACACTGTGGTGCTAGAGAAGCCCGGTGAGCAGTTCCGGTCCGGTTGGGGGAAAGTTCGGGTGTTTGTGTGACCTGTAGCAGAAGTTGGACGATGCCTCTCCTCCGGACGTGCTTGGTACCTGAAGTAGGCCTCGGGCACACTTAGCGCTGTAAAAGTTGGGAGCATCCAGGGATGACTTTTTATGGTTTTCTGCGCACACAGTCCGAAACCCAACGGGCTTGAAAGTTTCTGGAAGTTTCGATTCGTACAAAGTGCTTCATAATTCTGTTAGCTTTGTTGTAGTGGAGGAGGAGAGTAGCTAACATAGTGATGTGGTTAGCTTTCCACACAGTGTGCTCTGGTCCAGCAACTTAAATGGGCCCTGTTTAAGACATGAATTTAACCCCAAATAGCGTAAATTATAGCTGAGCTGAGCCTAAATAATTGGCCAAAACATTTCTTAGGTTCAAACAGAAATACGTGTAACTTCATTTCCCCCCTTTTGTCTACAGGAGTTTGAATAGTGCCTGGCAGAGGAAGGTCTTGCTAACTTGAAACAATACCTGTCCCGGTCCTTTTGGATCATGGCTAAAGATGTAAGTTACTAAAAGCATGGATGGAAATGACTGCAGTTTAAATGCAACTTAGTAGGTGTAAAAGAAAAGCACTTGCTGCAACTGTTGTTGCTCATATGTACTTGAGTCTTGCCTAAAATTTGTAATAATAACTTTCATGTTCTTGAGTGTTTTAACATTGATTTATGTTTTTCAGGCTGGTCTGATTGAAACGAATGGAGAACTGAAGGTTTTCATTGATCAGAATTTGAGCCCCAGTAAAGGTGTGTTTTTTTTTTTTTTACTAGTTATAATATGCATACACTTAAAAATAAATGTGTTCAAAAACACTTAATGTGTGGATAAAGTCCTAGTCCGATTCGTGATACTTCATTGGGTATTTCCAAAAGATCGCTCCAATCGCCTTTAAATCTGTTTTCAAAGTAATCCCCGTGGCCATTTACTTATGATTATGCTTTCTTTAGCCCAAATCCTCAAAATCTGTCATTTTCTAGGTAATAGTGTTTGCAGAGCCACAGTTGATCAGAAATCTGCCTCCTAAGAGTGTTGGTGCGGAGCAAGCCTGCCCACTTCCAATCACCCATCTGTTTACACGCTCTCCCGCTAGCTTACAGCCGCTCACACCTCAAACTTAGCATTACTGACGCAATAAAACATTTTATAATACTGGAGCTATCTCCAGTTGTATAGTTTTGAGCCAGATTCCAGCTCAGATGAGAAAAACAAAAACATACGTGGATCTATTTGTCTGCAAGTGGATGAATCAGAATGAGCATCAGAGCAGGGAGCTTGTGGCCTGCCCAGCGCAAATATTCAGAAATGCAATTTTACTCTTAAGTTTTTTAAATAAATGTTCACTTTATCAGAAAAAATGTCACATGGACACGTGAAAAACATCGGAGTGGGTCTTTAAACATTTATTTTGACCATCGAATGCATAACCCGCTCTAGGCCTTCGAGCGCGGACGACAGGGGCCAATGGAGGTTAATTCAGGAGCTCCTTTTCTTACTGTCCTCCTTTTGTCTTTAAGGCATCCTATCCTTGGTTGCTGTCCAGCCAGCAGCTGCGCCTGTGGCCAAACAGCTACTACCCAAAACACTTGGGCCTTCAAATGTGAATGTTGCAGCACATGTGCAACACGTGCCACACATGGTAAGATCCCATTTGTCCTAATTCACTCCTCCAAGGAAGTGTCAACCAGAAAAAGAGGGTTTTAGTGTTACGGATGACCTGCATGCTATTGTGCACGTTTCCTCCTGTTGCTCTCGTCTGCTCTGTCTTTTCGTATTGTAAGCCCCCTCCATTATCATTGTGAGGTGACCGGGCAGTGGGTAGGTGGAGGCAGTTGATCCTAAGCTTATCAACTCTTCAGTCAGCAGGATTACACCCATCATCTCATTATGTACAAGCAATGTATACACAACGGAAATCAGCTTACATATCACCTTAGTGAAGGAATAGATCACCTATCCTCTGGAGGTCTCATGTTGCATTATAGAAGTGCACATATAAGGCATTTTCTGTCATAACCTCGCCTTCTTATGTTCTAGCAAGTATGGGAAAACCATAAAGGCCATAAACAAGTCTCTATACAAACTCTAATATTCTTAGAGCAGCTTTTACTCTGGAAAATATTTCTGTGCTGCAATAACACCGATCCTATATGCTGCACCTCTAAATCCCCTGCTCCTTTTCGAATGTTCCTATGCATTAAAAAGGGCAAGATAAATGTTTACACAGCAGTATGCAGTTTTATTTAGATTGATCAAGAAAGTCAAGTGTAACCGATTTCAGATTTGCTCTGCTGCCAGTCCGAGTTTAAACACAGTTCGGACTGGATGAGCTGTGAAATTCATTTTTAAGTGTTTATTACAATAAAAACAATTATTGTCCAATAGATGACATCCTAAGCTAGCCTTTACACTTTGGTTTAGTTTTAGAGGACATTAGAAAGTCTTGAGTTTGTGGGTCTAAAGTTCATTCTGGATGCAAACGAAACATTTCCAGCTGCTCAATCTCAATTTAAATATTCCTAAACTTCCAAAAATAGATGTTTGACATTTTCTTAACACAATTTATTTCCGTATTTAAGATTATTTTCACACCAAAATAATTTCAGATCACATTTGTTAAAATTTCCTGTGAGACTCGTGATGGTACTAAAATATTTTACTTGTTCAGCTGGTAAAATCAGACTCAAAGGTGTCTTGGACTTTTCTGAAACCTTTGCCCTTTTGGTTAACCCTTGTGCTATCTTAGATGACCCCACCCTTACATTGATGTGTTATTCCTACCATAAAAAAGGTGGATAAAGATGGAAAGATTTCATGTAATCCATGGACACCAGTGAAGATCACAAATCATTGAAGAAAAAAGGTTCAGAGCACTGTGTAGTGGGTCTAGATGACCCAACTCCCAACGTTAAAGTGCCTAGGAGATAGCACAATGGTTAAGTAAAAAAGCAAGATGAGTTAGCGATTTTTAAAATGAAAAAGCAGCAGATTGAAGAAAAAAAGTGAAGTGTCAGACCAAGACAAACCATCTAAACGTTAATGTGAGTTGTTAGGAAACTACAGTTGAATTTCAGCCAAAATGTTACAAACTCTCCTTTGCAACATTACTGTAGCACACATAAAATGCTTAATTCATTACATTTCTAACTATTTGAACTGTAAACTAAGTTTGATTATCTGTTCCATCCCAGATGAGTTAGTGACTGTTCCTTCCAGCACATGTAAGCTGTTGCATAACAGTCCTGCTATGAATATAACATCTAGAGTATTTAGCTCTATGCAGCCTGTTCCAATAAGGACAAAGCTTAACATCAGGCGCCCTTTCAGGGTTCTCTAGCTCTTATTATTAAAGCAAATTTTTAGTATTTAATAAAAAAAAGAAGATTAAGATTTCACCATTTTGCATCAATTCAGAGATGAGCTCATGTTAAAGTCAAACTCTGATCGTTACTTGATCTATTGTAAAAACTTCGCCAGTGGCCTTTTCATTATGATTATGCCGTTTTTTTTGACACATCACAATACCTGTGTCGTTTTCTAGGACAGTTTCTGCATAACGGCATTTGTTCATTAGAAATTCAACTCCACCCCCACTTCCCATCACCCATCTGTTTAAATGCCCTGCTGCTAGCTTACTGCGCCTCACAACCTCATTTTGAAATAGTCAGTGCAACAAAAATGGTGAGCAAAACTGGAGCTGTCCAGTCGTACAGTTTAGATCCAGATTCCAGCTCAGACGAGGAAAACAAAGACGGTCATGGATCCGTTGGTCTACAAGTGGATGCATCAGAATGGAGCAGAGCAGAAAGCTTGTGGCCCACCTGTTGTATTGTCTATGACACAAATTAGCTCTTTTTCTAACACCTGATTTACAATGACTTGATTAGAAAAATACTCAGAAATGCAATTATGAGATCAATTTTCTTTTTTGTATGTCCTCCATCAGAAAAATGCCACAAGAACATGCTAGAAAAAATCAACAACACCATATTCATTAGAGTGGGGCTTTAATTTAAAGTCCTCACAAGGTCACGTTGAGTCTTTAATGTTCCGTCATCTTCTTGTTTTCATAGGTGATTGGAACGCCCCAGAGACCATCAGTATCAAACACGATCTTGGTGAACAGTCCACACACACCCAGCTCCCAGTTCCTCACTCAGACTCAAACAGCAGATGCCTCTCCTTGGTCATCAGGGTAAGTCCTCAAATGCCTTTAGCTTAGCCAGTCATTCCTGATAAAATAATGCATTCCAAATGTATCTTAAAGTAATGTGATTACTTTGAAAGTTGTTTGCTGTAAATGTTGAAGCGTGCTTTGATGCTTCCTTTGCAGAAAGCGTGGTAAGAAAGGAGAGAAAAACGGAAAAGGCTTGAGGCATTTCTCCATGAAAGTGTGTGAGAAAGTGCAGAAGAAAGGAGTAACTACCTACAATGAAGTGGCAGATGAACTAGTTGCTGAGTTCAGCTCCGCAGACAACCACATGTCACCCAATGACTCGGTAAAGGCTGAGGCGGTGCAAACCCGCAACAACAAAAAAACACTTTCATTTAAATGATCTTTTAAATCCTTTTTTTTTCCTAGCATGTATACGACCAAAAGAATATTCGGCGGCGTGTTTATGATGCACTGAACGTGCTCATGGCCATGAACATCATCTCAAAAGAGAAAAAGGAAATCAAGTGGATTGGTTTGCCCACCAACTCAGCGCAAGAGTGTCAAAATTTAGAGGTGAGGACGATTGTGAGGGTTGGTCTAAACATGTGTGCCAATTCTGGCTTTTTTCCTCTGATGCAACTCTCGGTCGCTACTTTTGTAGGTGGAGAGACAAAGGCGGTTGGAGAGGATTAAGCAGAAACAGTCACAGCTTCAGGAGCTTATTCTGCAGGTAGAGGTCGATGACCTGTATGTCTGTGTTTGTCTGATTTCTGCATATATGTCCTCTGCAGCTCTTATGCTAGAGAGGCTGAGAGGTCTGTGGAGCTCAAGAACGCCAAAGCCATGAAATTCAAAAGCCTTTTGCCTTTCTAGCTTTTAGAACTTCACAGCTTAAAGAATATTTTTATTAGTTATGTTTTATTTATTCCCTTTACATAAAAGCTGTCTAAAGTCAAAATGCAATCTTCCTCTTTTGTGCCGCTTCTAACTTAATAAGTTTTGTTGTTTTTGCAGCAAATAGCTTTTAAGAACCTTGTTCAGAGGAACAGACAGTCGGAGCAGCAAGCAAACAGACCCCCACCCCCTAATTCAATCATCCACCTTCCTTTTATCATCGTCAACACCAGCAAGAAGACGGTCATTGACTGCAGCATCTCCAATGACAAGTATGTGGTTATCTGGTCTGTTTATGAGCAATGGAAACAAGTCATAAAAATCTATTTCTCTTAAACATTTGAAAGTGAAGTTTAAAATAAACATCAATCCCAGAACCTGTTAGAAATGGCAACGATTTCTTTCTAAAATCTGTCTGTGCTTTTGATATTAGTGTTGCCACTTGGCTTGAAATGAAATGTTATGTTTGCATTAGAGAAATGTTTAAGTTTAGGTTAACAGAACATAAGGTAAAAGTCTGGGACTGAAAGGTTAAAGCTTATTAATTCCATCCATTGACAGATGGATTAATTCCATTCACAGGGACAGATGTCACCCTTATGGCGCCAACAAAATTAAGTCAATTCAGTCACCATTTTGTCGTGATGGAGACGGCACCATTTTGGAGCCAAACTAGAGCGGTGACGGTATGGGATTTTTGATCACCGCGACGATGAAGCAGCAGGGCGACTCCTGCTGCTCAAAGACATGGCTGCACCATTTTTCATTAACTCAAATAAGTCCCCAAAGAAACATTTATTGTTATTTAAAAAATAACTCTCCTTCACCATGTCGCGTGAGGGGCAGCCATGGTGAAGGGTTAGTCGACCTCTGATCGGAATATTGCGGGTTCGATTCCCACCTTGCCCACCTATATGTCGTCTTGTCCTGGGGCAATACACATTGCCTCTGGAAGGTTGCCGCCAGTGGCAGCAGAACGCTGGTAAACTGACCTGAAGAACTGGTTGGAGCTCAGTTAAGGGTCCTGAACAGTTTCAAAAGTACTGGTTTGTTGTTCAGACAGTACCCATCCCTAGTGCCCTGTGCTGCCGTCTCGCTGTGGTTTCAGTCCAGCAGTTTTAAAGAGGAGGAGAACAAGCTGGGAGGCCCACATGTACACACTTGTGTGTTTGCTACCCTATGACACTGGGGGTCTAAATGAAGAGCGTAAACAGGTTTGCTTTGTAGTGACTCAGCAGTTGCAAGGCCTCCAAGTGTTTGACGACGTGAAGACGGAGTCGGACAAGCACAACATTACACGTGTATTAATGTCTCCGGCTGAAGAACTTTTCTTCGTTGTTGAATTGAGCTCAGAGTTGGAGATCAACTGTTGGTTTTTTTTTAAAGCATTACTGTCTTAATGTAAGCAACCCTCCCTTCTCTGGGACTGAAAATGTTGATTTTTTTTTTTTTAAATTTTATTTTATTCTTTGCTGTAGTTGGCTAAAGGCAGATGAAGATAAAGGCAGATTTAGTAATATAAAGCGTCTTTGCAGCCCTTCATTTTATCTTAGAGATTTTTTTGATGGTATATCAACTCTTTGAAAACGGTGAACTGCATAAAAAAATGCCCCCCCCCCCCCCCCCCCATTTTAAAGCAAAACAGTTTTTACTTTTCAGCTATTGTGCAACTCCTGCTTTTACTGACTTCATCAGTCACATTACAAATATTTATGGAGGTCAAAGTGTTGATCCCAGACACGCTTCGATGGATCGTTCCAATCCACTAAAGCTTGTGTCACATGTCACCTGAGTTCTGTGGATGTTTCACCCTTCTGATGTTTTTGTTCTCCCTCGTCCGCAGGTTCGAGTATTTGTTCAATTTCGACAGCATGTTTGAGATCCATGATGATATCGAGGTGCTGAAGCGTATGGGCATGGCCTGCGGCTTGGAAGTGGGAAAATGTTCTCCAGAGGACCTGAAGGTTGCTCGTAGCCTGGTGCCCAAAGCGCTTGAGCCTTATGTTATAGGTGAGTGCCAGCATCTGCCACTAGAGGCCGAAAGGGACAGTGTTTGTCCTAGAGCTGTGACTGTGTGGGATTTTTGATCACAAATGACGGCGTGGTGTCGCGGTTAACCAACCAACTACCCAAAAAAAACACATATAATCCCCCGGTGGCAGCATCAAAAATGAATACAATTACAACCCAGTATTCTTTAATAACAAATAACAGTAACTAAGACCTGTCTAACTATAGAACTAACTATAAAGGTGTTGTAGATTGAACGGGTACAAGTGTGTTGGGGGTGAGTGTTGATTCTTCTGCAGTGGACCACTCTGGAGCTGCATGCAAGCCTTCACCTGTGCTCTCTGGTACAGACATCTTCTCAGAATATTATATATTGCCCAGTAATAAACAAGACTGCAGACACTTTGTCACCTTTCCAGTAGCCATGAAGCCTGACACCCATGAAGAACACGGGGCAGGAGGCTCCGGCTTTGTTTATACAGGCACGTAACTTTGCGCTGCACAAAATAGTTCCCAAACAAAACATGTAGTGATATTAATCGCACTCTAACAGTGCGCATTCGTGTTTAGTGTTACAGAGTGAAGGAGAACAGTAATAAAAGTTTCCCCCCAGAATAACAGTGACTGATTCTTTATTAAACCACTCTGGAGTATAGCTGTGATGGGGACTCTTGCGCCCCCCACCCCCCCAACACAAAAGCCGTTGCGCACTCAAGAACGCATGCAGCTTGTAATGAAAATTAATACAATGGAAATGAATAAGTAGAACGCAGTAAATTTGTCGTATGTCCTCGCGAGATGGAAATTTCTGTTGTAGAATGAGGATGTGTATGTGCTGCTGAAACCCGCGTGTGTATATAAGAGGGAGTGCGTGCAGCGCAAGAGGGAGTGAAGGAGAACTGCAATAAAAGGTTTCCCCCAGAAACCATTGAAGTCTGAACACAGGAGTAGCAGAAAAAGTAAATTATCAGCAAAGATGAATGTGTTTAATGTGCTTATGTTCCAATCATGCACCATATGCAGAACTTTAAAAAAAACCATAATGCAGTGATGCGGTTATCGTCACACTCCTAGTTTGTCCAACACATTCCTGAAGCATCAAGCATTATGTCTCCAAAGAAATGTTAATTCTAACACAAGCAGACAGACTTTCAGACAGAAGACGTCACCTTAACTTTAAAGCTTTTTTGAAACTTCAAACATGAAATGCTTTGTTGAAGCAGTTGTAAAAATGGCTCCAGAATGGACAAGTGAGGCAACAGGCAAAGTAAAACCAGAGCATAAAATATTAACCTGTTCCTTAGAGGCTATCCTTACCCAGGATGAAAAAACCCTCACTGGGCAGAAATGTTCAACATTAACAGATTTTTATTAGACAGAGCTGTAGGAGTGACATGTCAGCAGTCTCTGTTCCTTTGTGCACCCTGTACCTTTAAACCTGTTTGAAATTGAGGCAAGTCAAGCCTGAACTTATCTGGACTTTTTGGGACGGCTCTCTGTGCTCCTGCTTGATGTGCAACGTCATGAGCCCTGAGCAAAGTCTGAGGAAACCAGAAAGAAGTCACAACACATGATGGGAGCTCGGGACACAGTTTCTTAGTACAGACAGGTGTAGGAAGATAAGAGGGTTGTAAGAAGAGCTGAGCTAAAGAAAGCCCTCAAAAACATTTTATGAACCCCCTTTTATGAAACTTAGGGGACTGCAATACCCAGAGGCCTACAGGGGCCAAGAGGTACACCACCAGTCAGAGGGGTTTATGGGAAGTTTTATTTTTTTTAGTAAATTGTTTTCATCTCTGCCCCTATTATCAGCAATAGTCATCTTTTGGAGAGAGAGAGCAACACCACAGAAGGCAAACTCTCAACATTGTTCGGTTGTAATGCATCAAATTTAAAATGATACTCTTGCTTTTTAAGATCATTTTGTAGAAGCACAGTACATACACTGCACCACGTTCCTGACTACAATACCCATAATGCTCCAACAATCCATCAAGTGGTTTGGCAAACTGTCGTACTAAAGCAAACGGGGCGCAAAGTCGAACTTGTATTTTTTTTTTCAATGAGAAAATCAAAGGATTATACAAGCGCATTATGCTCCAAAATATACAGTACATATTTTGGGTTTGGTATCTACCCATGTTACATGGAAGTCCACTTATCCAATGATAGGTTCTACCTTTTTTCATTTTAACAAAACTTTTCTGTTTTGCATTGTTTGAATGTTCTGTACTTACAGATCTGACGCTCACTTGTGTGCTTCTTCTTTGTGTGTTGAAGGAAACAAAAGTGGAGTCTACTTATTTATTTAGAGTAGTCTTATACTGCTGTACCTCCTTTATTCCGGGAGTTGCATTCTAAAAATAATCTGCTTTAGATTGAATCCGCCTAGTAGTTCTATAATTTTTTACAATTAATCTAGACTCCTCACTACACACACATTTCTCAGGCTTACCATTTTCACCGTTCAAACCTTCATAGAAATACAAACCGTGTGCTATAGAGTGAAAACAAAAATCTGAACGAGATTGAAGATTTATGTCAATCTTGCAAGCTGAACACATTTGGCACATGAGATACAGCATGGAGAAGATTGATTGACAACAGCCAATTAGGACCCAGAACACAGTGTGCTTTGTAAACACAAAGTATATAAAATTACACAGAAAAACTGCAATATATCGAGGTAGCTAACTAGTTAAACCATATTCTCAACCGCAATCATACCAATTGACAGGAAATTTTCACAATAAATAACATTTTTCTCTTTAAAATGTGACTTATTTTGAATGATCAAAGACCACATTAAGTAAAAAATAAAGCCAGTTATCAAGGATGCCTTTATTAATGTTGGTAACGGCTATCACAGTTGGAAAAGGTGGGAGTCTTTGAACTTGACGTCCACATTTTCTTTCCTTCACCCAGAGATGGCCAAAGGCCCCATCAGTAACGTGTACATCACTGGGGGGTCCTCTGCCAACGGAGCGCGTTACCCTGCCAGCAGGTTTGAGCTCTTGATTGATCATTTGTGACAGGAAGCAGATCTTTTGCCCCACCCTCCCTCCCTCATTTCAGCTTGTCTCTTTTCCTGCTGCAGTGACGGCTGCACCGACGGCACCATGGCCTCCAGCTCCAACGACTCTCACTACAGCGGCTCCCGTGTGGAGACCCCGGTGTCTTACATGGGCGACGACGACGACGACGAGGAGTATGACGAGAACGATGACGAAGACTAACCTAACCCCCCTCCCCTTCCCCTCTCCAACAAGCACAGCCTTTTGAACCAGAGTCCCTGTGGGAGTTGTTCTCCTTCCTGTGTGCTTCTCGAACACCCCCCTCCCCGTGACCCTGCCTGTGTTTCTGCTTGGCTCTCTCAGGGGTGTAGATGAAAATTGAAAGAACAGAGGTGCTTTTTACACCCGTTGCTGTTGTTTCCATTGTTCTGTATGTCTAACCCACTTTTCAATAAGCCATCCCTCCTGAACGCCTCTCTACATCATCCTGCTGTTGGAGAATGTAAAATGTGTGAACTGAATTATTATTTTGCATTTACTTTGGCAGACAGACATTATAATCAGTGTTCCTCTGCGTCTTCTGTTCTTGCCATACCATGGATTCTGAATGGCCGGAGGCTGTTTCCATGGCGTCCATTGATGGGGCTCCATCACATGTGTAGATACTTTTTTGTTTTTGTGTTCTGGGCAATGATTTCAAATAGTTCTTTTTTGTTTGTTTGTTTTTGATCCCCATTATTCTGGGTTGGCTTCCTTCGGTTCTGTAGGCAGCTGCTTCCCCATTTTCTTTTTATTTTATTTTGCTAGGTTTTTTTGTTTTGTATTCTGGAGTTGAGGAATTCTTTATCACCGCCCTGTTGTTATCGTCTCTGTAGTGTTTACAAAAAAAGGCAACAGCAAGTTATCGTCTGTCATGACCCAGGCTCCTGATAGGTAAATAAGCTTTGTTTTCTTAATTGCGTATATAAATCCTATGACGATTGTAGCTTATAGTATTAGAGGCCAGTGGTAAAGATAGACCTTGAAAATTATTGATGTAACAAAAATGAGTGGTTGTATAGATCTTTGTGTATTCACTTCAAAGATCTCCCTTTTAAAACTGAGCAACACATGTACTGACTCTTCCAAATACCTTTTCTGTAATCTAATATAAGTTTTCAAATTAAAGTATGTTTTACTACGTGTTTTTTTTTTCAATTCATGCACCAGCTCTCAAAGTAACAAAAAATATTCAAAATACCAGATTGATGGATTGAACAAATGAAAAAAAAAAACATTTTATCTGACTGAGGATTTTATAAAACTGTCATTAAGGCAAGAAAAGGTTTTCTCTTAAACTCCCACTCCAATCATCTTTTAATCTTTTGTTAAAGCATTCCCAGTGGTCTTTTAATTATGATGCCATTTTTTTGGGCAAAATGAAATAAAATAAACTGGTTTTCTAGAACATTCTGTGCAGAGCAGCAGTAATTCATCAGAAAATGACCTCAGAGTTGTGGGCAGGACTGTTTGGACGGAGCAACCTGGCCTCCCCTTCCCGTTGCTGAGAGTTCTCAGTTTACAGCTAGCTGACAGCCTCCCACACCCCCAACCTAAAATTACCAGTGCAACAAAAATGATCAATATTGGAGCTATCCAGCCTTACTGTTTTGAGCTCAGACGAGGAAAACAAAGGCGTACATGGATCTATTTGCAAATGGATGCATCTGAATGGAGCGGAGCAGGGAGCCTGTAGCCCACCCACTAGATTTTTTATGTAACAAATAAACTCTTTCCAACAGCAGTTTTTTCATGTACTCCTGATTCACCACAATTTGAATTAAAAAAATACAATTTTAATCTTAATTTTCTTCACATATGTCCATCAGAAAAATGCCACAGGAACATGGAGGGTAGACCATTGTTGCACTGCTTACGTCACATGGTCTTGTGTCCACTGTAAACATTCACTGTGGTGTCTTGGTGTCAGTGGAATCACCTGCAACTGTCATCTATCATTCAAACCAAAGTGAAGGAGTCTGTTAGTTTGTCTGGAAACCCCAGTACCCCTCACATCTGGTAAACCGGCCTGCAGCTGTGTGGCATTTGCTAAACCAGGTCTGAGGTCAGAGGTCCTTAGGTCCTGGTCATGGTTGTGGTCTGTCATTGGAAGTTCTGTGTCCTGATGCAAGTCTGCTGATGACACTTTGAGACTCACCAAGTTTACCTGCAACACCTGACTGTCTGCTACCAACCTGAAGGGGCGCTATTGCCAGGTGGAGCTGCTCGTCTGTAAAGTAACATCGTGTGTTCATGGCTGTTTGAATTATCCACTTGGAATGACACATAATGTTGAAACTGATGCCACATTGAAAAGGGTTTTTCTGTTAGATTTTTTCGGTTTTGACCCGAATAAGTAAGATACACTGAACACAGAGAGGCCGTTTTGTGTCTGTCCTATAACAATTACCCTATATGACATCCACTGAGTTTTTCACAACACTCCTAGCTGATTGTGAGTAGTGTGCTTTCAAAGGAAATGAAGTGTTTATAGATAAAATTCAGAAAATACTGGATGCTCTCATGAAATAATACAAAAAGCTAAATCCCGATCTATGAAAACTTAAGTGGCTTGTCTTCTTTAGAAAGACTTTCACAGTAAAAGCTTCATTTGGAAGAATAAAATTCTTTACTAAAAAACAACCAAATTCAGGGGATACAGAGATTCAGGCGTGCAACTAATTTATTAAAAGTCCTGTCCGAGGAGTTCTGTCAGCTAAAATTAGATTTTGATTTGGTTGCTTCCTTACGCCTCCCTTACAGATTCTGCACAGCTGGGGACATCTGATCACAGAAAATCCTTCACTGCTGGATTTGAACAGATAGGCTCCACTTTTCAACTTTGTAGAAAGAAACCCGCCAGTCAAAGTTTTTGTAAAAACAGTGCTGAAAATTACAATTCATTCACTCAATGGTTTTGATGACGTTCGGAAAATAATAACCCTGCGATCGTCCAGAGTTGAATTTATTTCTGAACGACCCAACATTCCCACGCTCCCATAGGAGGAACCATTTGACATTTACTGATGTTAATGACAACATCTGAAACACACTTGAGAAAATTTGGGTTTCATTCATCCAAAAAAAGCAAAGACACAAACAATTATGCTCAAACATGCCACAAATACAGCTTCAGATTTTTTTCCTTTGGAGTTTCTTAAGATATTTAATAAATTACTTGCACAAAAAATGTAAAAATAAAATTCAATCTTTACAAATCAGAAACTTTTACATCTATGCTAACCAACAAGAACCCAGATTTGTTTTTCCTTAAAGGAAAATTGTGTGGGATAAACCACAGACCAAGTGGACCACATGACACATTTCTGATGTTTTTTCTGTCACACTGATGTCCCTATGGGTTAGAATGGGTTTAGTCTCATAGTCTCTGCATGTGAAACTTTGGAAAAACTTTAACATTATCTAGTCTCCATAAAAGACAGTAAAAATACATATCAGAGGAAGCTGCTTAGCAGTTTGAATCTGCCTTAAAAAAGACTAATTCCATTAAAAAACCCAAAGCGTTCACCTGGTCAGACTAGGATCATTGCATAAAATAAAAGAACAGGTGGAGAGGGAACCTGATCAGCTTTTTCAAATCCTTTCCAAATGAAATCGAAACACATTTAAGCATATTTTCAGACTGCTCTGATTGGTTTAAATAATTCTCTGCTTTAATTTGCTGAACATTTTTCTTTTTATGGGAGAAAGGTTGCTGGTTGAACTCCTGAATGTGCTCCTTGAGTGGTTCTAACATGTGCTCACACACTTTGTCTGGGGCATTGGGGTGTTAATGGATTACTGAAAGGTGTTGACTCAGGTGTGTGTGTGTGTGTGTGTGTGTGTGTGTGTGTGTGTGTGCCTGCGTGTGTGTGTGTGTGAATGAGGATGGGGCTGTCCTCAAATTGTGCTGCAGTCTACCTCATACACCAGTTCTCCCTCCTGCTCCCTCCGTCACTCCTCTGTCATCCGTTTCCTGTTTTCCCGCTCCTGCTTTTTCCTTTTTCCTTCCCCTCTGTGTCTTTGTGATGTCTTCCCTTTGCTTCGCCTAACTGTCTTCACCATGGACATCGGAGGACTGACCACTGTGGTAGCAAACTCTGCCTACATCAACGCCCGGGGAAGCATTGATGGCTCCAACCCAGCAACGGCTCGGGACAAGAAGTACCACTCTCGCCTCAAGCTGCCCCACATCACTGTGTGTGAGGGTCTGAAGGACACCCTAGACTTGGCCTTTGACTCTGTATGTGTGGAGCAGCCAATTGGAAAACGGCTCTTTAGGGAATTCTTGGAAGCAAATCAAGAATACCACGGGGCTTGTCGTTTGTGGAAAGACATCGAGGACTATGACCTGGCCGAGGACTCTGAGAGGGCAAAGAAAGCCTCTAAGATAGTCCAGCGATACATGGACCCATCTGCCAAACATTTCTGCCCGTTCCTGCCTGAGGACATCATAGCTAAGGTGAAGGAAAACCTGGAAGTTGTGGGCGATGACTTGTTTGCCGCAGCTTTGGCCAAAACACTGGACTACCTGCGAGAGGCTCCTTATGTGTTCTTCCTGGAGAGCATGTACCTGAAGAGGTTCCTTCAATGGAAATGGCTGGAGATGCAGCCCATGGATGCAGACTGGTTTCTGGATTTTCGTGTTTTGGGGAAAGGTGGGTTTGGGGAGGTGTCTGCCTGTCAGATGAAAGCCACTGGGAAATTGTATGCCTGTAAGAAACTCAACAAGAAGAGGCTGAAGAAGAGGAAAGGCTTCGAGGTGACTGTCTCTCAATACCACGCTCCTTTAGTCCTCTTTTGCTCTCATCCCTTTTTAGTTGTTGACAGTTTTCCACTTGAAAAACTTGATAAATGTTAACAAGCATTAAAATTACTTTGTCCAATTTTGACACAACTTTAAGTATTTTCAGACTTTTAATTGGACATATTCACCAATTTTTAAATGTCCAAATCTTATTTTAAGATGTTTCATCGGGCAGACCCAAACATTTATTGTAGTTTTCCTCCAAAATGAATTCTATATATTATGTCAAGTTCATTACTCTATTAGCAGTAGATCATTTTACATGTAATCAGAATTCCAAAAACAAGTTCCCTACAGGAGAAAAATTCTGTGTGTTTATAATCATTTATTTTAAGAGACTTTATGTCATTAAAGCCCTGAACTATAAAAGGTCTTCTGGGCTTTGTGCATTAAAGAAAGTGTCCTCCACTGAGCGAGCTGCAGCGGTGCTAATCATCTTTGTCCCTGCCTCTGTCTGCTTCGGCTTTGCCTGCAGAATTAAACAGAGACAGGGATATAGTGATTACTGGGAGCTTTACACGAAAGCTCTTCTGAAGGGAACTCTGGGGCACAGTTGCATCTTGCCCTTGACTCGGTCAAGGTCACCCTGCAAAATGTGTTTTTTATTTCCTGATTTTCAGCTTTTCAAATGTCGTTGATATGACGCAAACCCCAAACAGAAGCTCCAGTTTCTCCTTTGAAATGTTGCATGTTTTTCAAAGAAGCTTTTTTTCATTCTCTCCTATAGGGGGCGATGGTGGAGAAGATAATTCTTGAGAAGGTCCACAGTCGCTTCATTGTGTCTTTGGCGTACGCCTTCCAGACAAAGGAAGAGCTTTGTCTGGTCATGACCATCATGAACGGGGGAGACCTCAAGTAATTTCACATTTCCAAGCATCAACATTAATATTTATTGCATGAAGGAACTTTTGCTCTTCAACTAATATCATGTTAATTAAATAATTTGAACTAAATTTGTTAACTACATGAAAAAGTTTGCTCCAGCCCTCAATTTCATCTTCAACCTCGGTGTTATATTATTAATCATGGCTTTTTCTGAAGGTCTGCCTTAAATGTTTGCAGACATTTTAAAAAATTTAACTGCTTGTATCAATACCCATGAAAGATCCAAAATGCCTCCAGGCTGATCTATTTTCTTTACCCTCCAGATACCATATCTACCTGGTGGATGAGAACAACCCCGGGTTCGATGAGCCCAGAGCCTGCTTTTACATTGCTCAGATCATCCAGGGTTTGGAGCATCTCCATCAGAAGAACATTATCTACAGAGACCTCAAACCAGAAAACGTTCTGCTCGATAACGACGGTAAAACTTTCAGGCAAACTGAGATAAAATGGAGATTTGGGAATGACAGACTAATGCAGACATTTTAATTTTTTTTCTAAATGAAAAGGAAACGTGCGTATCTCGGATCTGGGTCTGGCTGTCGAGCTCAAAGAAGGCAAAACAAAAACTAAAGGTTATGCCGGGACACCAGGTGGGTGTTGTGTTCACCGAGAGCCACTTTCACACACAGACATACTTAGTAACTGTATTTTTGCACAACTCTTACAGGGTACATGGCTCCAGAGATGCTGAAAGGTGACAAGTATGACTCCTCGGTGGACTACTTCACTTTGGGCGTCACTTTGTATGAATTCATGGCGGCCAAGAACCCGTTTAGGAACAGAGGCGAGAAGGTTGGGTGTTAAACCAGGAGCGGCCATAGATGCAGATTCTGAGCGAACAGCGAGAGCGTGAGAGCTTCTCTGTCTTTCTCTTAGGTCGAGCGTGAAGAGATGAAGGAGCGCATGCTGACTCGGGAGGTGACTTACCAAGACAACTTCAGCGAGCACGCCAGGTCCCTGTGCGACGGGCTGCTGGCGAGAGATGTGGACAAAAGGATGGGGTTCAAGAACGGCTGTTGTGATGAAATCAGAGCTCACCCATTCTTCAAAGACATTAACTGGAGGAAACTGAATGCAGGTACCAACCACTCTCCTTTCTTCTAAATTGTATCTGAAAAAACTTGAATGGTTTAACAGGATCTGAACCCCTGCAGGCATTATCCAGCCCCCTTTCGTCCCCGACCCCAAAGTGGTGTATGCTAAAAGCCTGGATGACGTCGGGGCTTTCTCCTCTGTGAAAGGGGTGACCCTGGAGGATCCCGACAAGAACTTTTTTGATGAGTTTTCCTCTGGAAACATTCCCATCCCGTGGCAGGAAGAGATGATTGAAATGGGCATTTATTCGGAGCTCAACCTTTGGGGCCCCGATGGCACCGTGCCCAACGACCTCCGCAGGGAGTCCATCCTGGAGCAACCAAAGTCATCGACATGCCACATCTGCTAAACGCTAAAAACGTGAAGACCCAAACCCAGAGGACTCTCTGTCAGCAGTTTGAAACAGTTTGAGGCGACTGTTCATGAAAACAAGAACTGAGACGTAGCTTTATAAATGTGAGTGAATTTGAGCGTATAGACTTAGGCGTTTCAAATGTTTAAATCTTTATATGCGGTCTCACTTTCCATAAATGTATTCCTTCACTGTCCTTTTTGTGTGTCTTTGGTTTGTAGTAATTGCATTGCTTTTAGATCAGAAAGTATTTTTGAACATTTTCCATTTTCAAGCAGGAGTTTTGTGTCTTTGCATCTGGTGCTGACAGATATTTGGGTCATGTAAGTTGTTATTTGGCCTCTACCACATGTGTGCTGCTATAGTGTATCTCCTGTTCAATTTAATGTGTTGTTCTGTTTTTTTGTTTTAGTTAAATATAACAAATCCTTTGTAATTGTTTCCAGCTGGTTAAGTTTTTTGAAGGTCATTTAGTCTAAAAACACAGGAACTAATTGAAAATATAACTACATGTACAAAGATGATGTGCTCAATTTATTTGGTTTATTTCTAAGAATAAATAAATAGACTGTCAGAGCAAAAGACTCACAATTTGAGAAACATCAAACCTTTAAGGTTGCAGAAATAAATTAGCCTTTTCTTTTAGAAGATTCTTATGAGGAACTTTTATTTGTTTATTACCGGTCGACGTTTTTTTTTTTTAGGGACGTGATGAGAATCCTGGTCAAACATTTTGTGAGGTTTGCTCTCTTTTGCTTGGCATGCAGTTGCCTTGCACGCCACCTGAAAACAACAAATGCAAATTTAAATAAATATTTATCAGCAGTTACTTGTAGTGTGACTAATATATGCAGGGGCTTTTTCCTGTGGCACCAGACACTTTCTCCTGCCAGGTCAACCGAGCAGCAATATGGCAGTTGAAATTTTTATTTAGTTTTATTTTATTTTATTCGTCTGTGATTTTTGTAAAAAAGCAACGCGAGTCTGTACCTGTAATTTACAGGGAGTGGATTTATTGATCCAACCTACATCATGGAGGGAGTTTCTGAAGAACCTTGAGCGGGCTCACATCACCCCAATTTTAAAATCCCTGCATTGGCTCCCCATATGCTTCAGGATCGATTTTAAGATACTTTTCACAGTTTTTAAATGTCTTAATGGTCTTGCGCCTCCCTATCTATCAGATCTTTTAGTTAAATATGAAGCCTCATGGACCCTGAGATCCTGTGGCACTGGTCTTCGAACCGTTCCGATTGTAAAAACCAAAACTTACAGAGAGGCATCTTTTCAGCACCATGGCCCTCGTTTGTGGAACAGTCTGACAGTGGACCTGAGGGCTGCAGAGAGCATTGATGCTTTTAAAAAAAGGCTCAAGACCCATCTTTTTAACCTGGCTTTCAGCTAATTTTGCTAGTTTTATTATTTTATTAATTTTATTTTGTATTTATTGGTCTATTTTATCTTGTTTTATGAATTTACACTAGATCATTCACAATAAACTTTAATATTCCTTATTTCACTGTTTTATTGTTTATTACTTTAATTAGTATGTTTACTTTTTAATTCTCGTTTACATTTTCATTTTTATTTCCGGTTCTTTCTCATCTAGAATCTTTTCCTCTGGGTCGGCTGTTCAACCGCTGCAGCTCTAGACGGGGACAGGTCCCGCATATGATGCAGCATTTGGCTGGTTTTGCAGCTTTTTACAGAGACGGAGGTCCCAAATATTTGCCAACATTTTTTTCATGCTCAGCCTATTTCCCATTGTCCATCGAAATCAATTAGGGGGTGGAGTCGGGAGGGGGGGGGGGGGGGTTGTGTGTAGGTCTGGGGAGGTCTGTGCTCGTTTTTTATTATTTATTTTCAAATCAAATCAAATTAAACTTTATTTATAAAAAAGCGCTTCTCCTGCCTTACGTGACTCGAAGTGCGTTAATGTTTGAAACAAAAAACATACACAATATTACAATAATAACCCAACCCACCCTTCCCACTTCCCACTCCCCTCCATTAACACATACAACCTATGACCCCACGCAAAATGAATACTTATAAAACTCACTTCTAAAAGAAACGTAAGACTTGTCTCTGCTGTGAGGAAATAGCATTCATACCAGGAGCCAGCTCGGCCAGGGGAACATCGCAACAGTGGCCAGCCAGACCGAGGCAACAACGGCAAGGGCAACAACCGTGGCAACAACCACAGACCAAGCATTTTGTTTTGTCCTAATGTAAAGCACTTTGTGCTATGTTTTAATAGGAAAAGTGCTTTATACATAAAGTTTGATTTGTTTAATTTGATTACAGGGTTACTGTCATGGCCTGTCAGTTACTCCCTCCTCCCCCCTCCTTCCTGTGTCGGACGCGACCAGCTGGATCCACTCACCTCATCTACACCTGCCTTCATAAACTCCTCCAGGATCTTCAGCCGGTGCCAGTTCGTTGTTCCTCCTATGGTGCATAGTCTGGTCAGCTCACGTTTTGTCTCAAGTCTCGTTGTCTTTAGCTCATGATATTTCTCGCTCTGCCTCAGGACGTAAACCTTCTGGATCCTCACCTGGTCGCAGTCCTCCAACGCAGCAGTCACGCCGCATCAAGAAACCTCCAGCCAGCCGTCTCTCCTCGCCTTGGTTCAAGCTTCGCCTACGCCGTCTCAAGTAGCCTCCAGCCAGCGCCTCGCCTCGTCTTGGTTCAAGCCTCGCTCCCGCCGCTGTTTCCCCTCAAGGAGATTCCAGTTCAAGATTCCTCCAGCCAGCTCTCGCTCTCTTCTCCTGGAAGGAAACTCTGTCAAGTTCTGGTTCTGATTAAACCACTGAAATCTTTCCGTTGTGTCAAGCCTCTTTCCGGGTTCCAGCATCTGGGTCATTTTTGAACTCACGTTCGAATCATGACAGTTACAGCTTTTCTGGACGCTACAGTGGAGGACAGAGGATCAGGGAAAAGACATGCTTGCCAAAACTTTGCATACGCCATTTCAGATATTAGAAAGGAAACTATTAGATGACAGAAACAGCAGCACTATTGTAAGAAAGGAGTTGATCAGCGGCCTCTTTTGATGCAATGTGATTCAAATATGGGTTGCAAGTCACACAAAAAAGCAACAGGAACAGAGTAACATGCTCTCTCAGCCCCCAGACCACTTCAGTTTAACAGGTGATCATCAGGGATGTGTAGATGTTGCCACTAGACAGTAAGACTTTAGTCCCAACTGCCCTCACGAGTAGATATGCACTGTCTGCGGATGAATTAAATGAGAACCTGTATGGGGCACACAAGTGGGACACATCAAGGCTGTATACCGCTGCGTGAACCCGGCACGTCGTATGGATTTTTCCTTTTTTCAACCCCCCACAAACCCTACATAACTGTGCAAGGGGCCCATTAGTGTTGTTCATGTGATAAGTGCGCACTCCCTGCAGGCTGTCAGAACTGAGGAAATTAAACGATCAGAGTAGCTTGTGTTGATGTCCTGGTGGCACCTACCTTTCACGTGCACACCCCGTGTGTGCTGCATTTGTGCGCGGTCACTAAGGAGCCAGTATGCGCACCTTACTAACAACTAGAGTGTGGCCTGTGGCTGTACAACAGCATCAACTGAACATCACACAAGTGTGTAACTTACATTATCCTTGCAGACACTTTACTCGAAGCCACTTCCATGAGTAGTTAAATATTTCAGGGAAGAAAATTTTAAGTCCAGTTGCTGTGAGTCAAGACTGCACACAATTATACAACAGTGGTTCTAGCAACACCTGAATTCTAACACTATGACTCTGAAAAACAATTCTGCAATGAAGACCACAGATATAAAAGAGTCTAGTGACAGGTACAGGTTTATTGAAAGGCTGAAGATGCATTACAGATGATGAGACTTTACCAGCCGTACTACTGTTGGCTGTGGATGAACGCGTAGATGGAAAGGTCAGCAAATACAGTAGAGAATAAATACCTCAGAGTTCATAATCCTCCTCTCTGTGTCTAAAGGTCAGGGAAAGATTGTGTATGGGCCAGTGGAAAACGAGTCACTGAGTGCAGCACGTTCTTGCAGGGAGCATACAGAAGCTGCATGTGCAGGAGAATGAGTGCACCTCTACTTTGACACTGAGCTTTAGGGTAGGTGGAAAAAGGCAAGCGAGGAGGTGCAATTAACACATAAGTGTTAATTGTGTAATAAAACACATTTGAACCTTGGCGTTGTGCTGTGTTTTGCTTTTACAATTTGTCCAAAGCAGATTTGGTGGAACAAAAGTGTTTATGACACTGCAATAAAGCATTTCAGAAATTAAAACTTTATGTACAGTCTTTTCATTTGAACTTAATCACAAGTTAAATCAAAAGATCCAAGCTGAAAGTTGCAATTACCTTTTTCCATTTATCTTTTTGTGGTATATTAAAGCTGTTGCTGGGAAAGCCAGACTGAACAATTTCTTTTGCCCTGCAAAGAAAACTAGCTGTCTGATTGGCTACTGAACCCCTCTCCTGTCAACCTTGCAGCCATGTTTAGAATCTCTTCATAACACACACACAAATGATGCATACAAAGGGTTAGCTTAGCATCGCAGAAGTCCAATTGCAAGTTTGAAATGTAGCAAGAACAAAACGGTAGAGGAGGTGAAAAAGAGTGACAACCTGATTTTGTTTCTATCGCATGATGAAAAGATGTATTCCTTTGTAGGACAATTATTATTAAAGTAATTTCATTTAATGACCAAAAAACCCTCTTCTTTTATTTGAATGCATTTTACTGTATTACATTTTTTCGCAACCAAATGCTTTGCAAAAAAACTTTTTTTTTCTGTGATGCTGCACAGAACAACACTCATTGGATCTAATGTTTAGCATTTGTGCAGCATCTGCTGTTTTGGCCTCTGGACTCAATCTTTATTTTTGCCTTAAAAACAACAGGATGTTGACAGGAGGGTTGACATAATGTTACAGTCAGGATTTGTTCAAGTTTGGGATATGATAAACCCAGTGGCGGACCGTGCATTACACACCTGAGCCTTTAGTAGTGCTCGTCTGAATCACTCAACCCCTCATGAAACATTTTAAGATGCAGAAATGAGCTTTGCATTGCATACTGAAAAATCATGTAGCCACAATAAATGCCTCTAAATAAATGGAATAAACAAAACAGTAAACAAATCTCATTATGCAACTACAGCCAGCAAAAATAATTGAAAATGACCACATAAATTTGGAATATTATTTATTATAATATTTATCATTTCACTCATCAGAAAATCTGATTATTTGAAAACAAAATCCATCATCCTCTCTTTCCTCAAACAGTCCGATCACTCTAACATGTGGATGGTCGCGCTTCAGTTCCATCAAGAAGCTTCTATCTATTCCATGAAGGCCAGTGCTGAGAGCCGCATCTGTCCTGTTGTGTTTCTGCGTAGGTTTTAATTCGCTTTAGAGCTGAAAATGTCTGCTTGACAGATATAGTGGACACGGGGATGGTCAGCGCCAAACACACAGACCGGCATGGCTGTTTTATGATTCACTCAGATTTTTCTGATGAAGGAAGTCAAGGAGATCAGTGGGAGATTTTCCTGCAAATCCTCCATGGCCTATAGTACAGTCAGCTCTGTTTTTAAGTGAGACAGATCAAAACATGCTCTGTGGCTCCATGTCAAACTGGGCAAGGCTGCATGTGGGACATTTTTCCTGTATTCCTGAAACTTCTGTCCAATCAGAAGGTCTGAATACTGTGACATTGCCTAAGCAGGCCCTGCTGACACCAACTCAAAATCTGATTGGTTGAAAGAAATGAATGACCACGTTGATTTTCTATTAGAAGGCCTTCAGAACAGATAGTGAAGGCCTCTTTAGCTCTGACCCTGCCTGGCAACAAAGGAGAGCAGAAATGCGATTTGTTGAATGCTCCAATATCAAAATATGTATGTCTGGAAGCAGCATAACCATCAAAAACACAATAAAAGGGAATGGACAGACCATTTGGAATGATTTAATGTGTATGCATGGATAAAATATAATTAACACCTGATGGCCCACCACTGGATAAACTAATTTAAAAGCTTTCGTTGTTTATAAGTACATTACTATTTAACAGCTTAATTGCTGACTCCATTTTCATTTTTACCTGAAAACCTACAAATTACAATGGAAGGAAGTAGAGACAAAGTAAACCTGGATTTCTAATCAAACAACCCCAAGAAGAGTCCAAAACAGCGTCATGTAAGTTTTTCCCCCAACTTTAATTAATATTCAGTTTTGAATGAAATATTTTTTAACAACGTATTTGGTAGATATGACAATAAACGACCAACTAAGAATTGTGAAAAAATACACAAAAATTTGAGACAAAAACCTTTAAGAGAATAACTTATTAATAAGATGCCCTAGCTTTAAAAGTAATAAAAAAAAAAACAAAAAAAACTCATTTGCTTATCCAACTGTATTCATTTAAAATGAAAAATGTAAAAATGAAACAAATGCATGAACAGATTTGTTAGAAATTCAGAATGAAAATGATCCTCCAGACTCAATGGTGAGGATAAGAGCAGACGAAGGCCTGAGGGGTCCAGCAGGTGAAATCATTCAACTTTCCAGGTTCTAAAAAAAAAAAAAAAATCACATCATTCACAAAATAAAAGAATTTGAAATATAATCAATTAATTTGCAAGTTAATTGTTGAAATAAAAATCCCATGTTTGTACACAAGGGCCTAAAGCTGATGGAGAATCTTCATGATTTTTGTTTGTCAATAATGTATCAGTTTTTCCTTCTTTCTCCCCTGTATTGGTAAAGGTCTGCTGTTTTAATTTCAGAATTTCACACTAACATACTGGTTTAAAAAAAAAATCCAGTATATCTGATTGGGAATAATTACAAAAAGTATGGGCTTTAATAGTAAACGTGTGCTCTCCATCCTAGAAACATGGATCTGGTCAGAAAGCGTTAGGATCCTGCTGTTTTGTGAGGCAGTCTGTCATGTTTTCCTGTTCAAACCTTCAGCAGTAGTTTATGGACATCATTAATACCCACTACGACTTCTAAAGTCATGTTAATTAAAACAGTGCTTTTCATTTTCATATTTTTACATCATGCAATATGGTTAAGCCAGGACTATCAGAGGTAACCTGAAGGCTAATCTGATTTGGAACTAAATGAAGAGCCGTTCCTGAAGCTCCCAGAGGCTGTTCTACACTGCTGAGGGGCAGCTGCATGGCATAATCCCCAACAGCTACAAAGCAGCTGTTCTTCAAGAGCAGCTAATGAAAGTAACTATGGACTTACAATCATGCTTCAAACTGGATGTTTTTACAGTAAAGCAACAGTTCTTCAGGGTTTAGAAGAACACATTTTAACAGGACTCCTCCTTAGTTAAGTTTCTACAATGTTTAATTCATTTATGAATAGATTTCTATTCCTACAATCCAACCAGATCGATCTGTCTGAGGCAGACACGAACTAACCTCTGTGTAACCACTTCAGCTCTATTTTTCTCCAAAGAAATAGAGCATAAAAAAAATTGAAGCCGCGAGCAACGTTGTATGGCCAGCGGGCGCTACCCCCCCTTTCCCCCCTCTTCAGTGTTTACTATTGAGTCCTCGACTGACTGAACGGCGGCTACAGGCCCTTCACTCTCCTCCTCTGCCTGTGTGCCACCCTGCTCAGAGCTCCATGGGACAAATTCATTTAAAAACACTATTTATTTTTTTAAACTGGCAGCTTTTCTGTGTGTTTTTATCTCCATAGGAACTGTTTTATGTTTTGGTCGTCTGGGAGTGACGAACATGTCTATGTAACTTTTAGAAGAATCAGCAAAAGTAAACTTTTGGATTTCCTTGGTAGCTGAGGTTTTTTTGTTAACCACTCCCACAATCCTAATATATCTATATTGTATGTTTTATTGTTTATTATGTAATTTAATGTAATGTCATGAAATTTTCTTGTGCAAGCAGAAAGGGAATGCTACACTTATGCCATTCAAAATCTACAACTTCTTATTTCAAATAACTTTCTTCCCAGGTGATAAATCAAAATCTTTAGGTGGAGTTTAAATTTGTAGCTGGTATTAAAAGTGTTTTTTTAATTCAAGATTGGATCCTCTTGCTGAGGTCAAAGGCCAATGAAACCTCGCTTGTGGTTGTAGACTTTAATGCTGGGTGGCATGTGTGTGAAATTTCGTGAAGACGTTTCTTTTGTCATATTTTGGGAACACTTGAAAATTGCCAACTTTCACACATTTTTTGAGCCCCATGAGAGATTTGGCCCCATTCATTTTATTGATGGTATCTTCCCCTGTGATGTCATCATTTTTCGGGGGGTTCACTAGGCTAAAAATTCATTTTCACTGGACGTGCAAAATTTGGTGAGTGTTTTGAGTATGAGGCAACTGCATTTTTGCCCAAAGGCGAGGTAAGAAAGAAGAATCAGAAACAATCTGGTCCTTGCTGTCCTGGGCCGCTGTTAGCCATAACTATTACACAATAAATGACCATTACCAGATCCAAAGTATCCCAGCACTTCCAAGCAATCCTCCACCCCGGAAGTGTTGTTGGGCTCCCCAGCCAGCCAGTCAGCGTAGCTCCACATGGATCCATCCATCCAGATGAAGTGGTTCCTCTGGAAACCAACACAAAATTGAAAGAATGCAAAGACTGAGACATTTTGTGTAGCAAATAAAGCAATAAAATGTAGTTATAAAACAAAAGAAAAACCCTCAAGGTTTAAACCACTCACATCCAATCGATAACCTCCAACCCAGACGCGTGCATTTGACCCATTTTGCTCCAGGATCAGCTTCGACACCTCTTGGTTGATGAACTGGCTTGTGATGGAAGCCAGGTGTCCGTCAGAGAAATGTTGCCGACAAAAATACTAAACAGCGCAAAGCAAACATAGAAAATGAGGAAAAACAGACATTTCTATTAATGCAGGTTGTTTGTTGTAAGTCATTGAGGCAAAGGAGAAAATGTCCACACCTCAGCATCCTTAAAGGTTTTTGGTCCTTTGAAAAACTGATAACATTTGGAGTCGGGTGCAACAGCAGCACAAAAGCGCCTCTCTGTGGAGAGAAGGTGAAAGTTTGATGCAGAAAATTTCTCATTTATATGTCTGTGCTGTGACAAAAGCCATCCATCTCTCAGTGAGACTACAATTTCTGGTATTTACATATGTAATAGTTGAGAAGTGAAATTTACTGATCAATCAATTCCCTTTACACTGCTGTAAACAAAATAATTACAAATAAAACGATGATAAAATATCTACATTTGTGTTTTTTGTGAATAAGCGCCAATGGTAGGACTTGTTTAAAAATCTGGACACATTTGTATATATTTTTTAGAATTGTATGTTTGGCTTTTTTTCTGGAAACTCACCAGTCTGAGGATCTTTCAGTGCTGACTTCTCAAAAGGCTTCTTTTCAGCGAGCACATTTTCTGGAAAGGGCACCTGCTGATGCACATCTAGTTTCTCCCCCAAGACGGCCTCAGGCTCCATCTCTAAGACTCGTCGTTCATCTAAATGATTGCTTTTCTTCATCAGGAGCTCCTCGTCCTCCTGGTCTTCAAATGGAACTGTGTCATCATCTTCATCTTCAAGTCTGTCATCATCCTCCGGTGATTCCATAAATGGATGACCTAAAGCTTCTTGTGGTCTTTCCATGTCTATGTGCCTTTCTGCTGTCTCCATGAGCTCACTTCCTTTATCCAGATTCATGTTAACTTCAAACCTCTCCTGAGCAGACGTCAACTCTTCCTCAGGCTCTTCCTTCTCTTGAGACTCCAGTTCGACCTTAGTCTCTGATTCCACCTTAAAATCTGTGTCATCTTCATCCTCAGACTGTGTTTCAGCTTCTTGTTGATCCTCTTCTGTTGCAGCTGCTTCAGACTTTTCCTCCATCACCGCATCCTCTGGCTCTATGAGACTTGCTTCATCAATCTTAACCTCTAAATCCACCTTCAAATCTGGCTCAGATTCAACCTCAGGTTCCTTCGCTGACTCTATTTCCGCTTCCTCCTCTTTCATCACAAGTGTCCCTGCTTGAATTTCAAGCTTTTCTGCCCCTTTAGCTTCAGGCTTCACTTCAAGCTTCAGTTCCACTATTCCTCCTTCCAGCTTCTCCTTCGGCTCCTTTCCAGCCTCCTCTTCCTCTGCTGCTTTCGGCTCCTTTTTCTTCTGGATTTCTGGCTTTACCTTGACTTCAAGTTCAACCATATTCTCTGATAGTTTTTGGTCTTGTGGAGATGGTGGTTTCTGCTCCTTCTTGGGTGTCAGTACAGGTGGAGGTGCATGATTCTCCACCTCCACATGGCCCTGTGCAGGAACAGAGTCCCCCAGTAGGGGGCTCAGATTTCCCTCTGTGACAACAGGACTTTGCTTCAACGGTAATCCCAGAGCCGCTGCAAACAGGAAGAGATGTAGAAGGTATGAGGCAGATCAATGTAATGTATTCAACTGGAACCTATAAGAACATGAAACAGATCCTTGTGTTTAATTAAGAGCAATTTAAACTGTGGTTTACATTAAAAACGGGCATCTCTTTTCACACAAAAGAAGTACCTTCAAGAAAAGGGCATTTAAAACTGTTTTTAGGGGGTATTTTAACCTGAAGATGGAGCAAATGCTTAAAAAAAACGAATGTTAGTCCTCAGAATGATGAGGAGTGAATTGGATTCAAAATAAAGCCCATGTCACACAGCCACACAGCCACCATGTCCCTTTTGTGTATATTGTACAGAAGAAAACTGATTATACAGGAATAATTGTGGAAAAGGTGAGAAAAGTTGTGGTCTGCACGTGAAATTTTTACAGATGTATCACAAATGAACTACGTTACAACCATGAAAGATGTACGAATAAAGCACTCAAAGAACACAAAACTCAATGTACAAGTCAATTTTGTCCCAGAATGCATGTGTTTGTTTAATTATGTAATTTTAAAATGATGTCTGCGATATAAAAGTTATAAATTGGTGCTACATGCGTGAAAAGTCTTTGAAAAAGCCACAAATTTGCGTGTGCATGTTGCAGAAATCACGCACAATTGCGTAAGATTTACATAATAATTGAGAATAAACTACGCATAAACTGCAGAAGTCTCAACCGAGCAAAAACTTTGAATAGTTAAAAACAGAATTCACGTTAAGAGCTGTTGGGTGAAACCATTAATGGACATCTGTGCACATCGATGAATGACGAACGCAAGAAACACTTGTTATTTACGTATATCACGCATGTGTCACGAAAGACCGAAATTGAAAGTATGTAAGGCTGTGTGTCATGGCCTTCAGATTTTAATTTGTCATAAATAAATAAAATACCGGTAAATAAACAGCATGTATACATATGTTTTTATATTTATATAAAACTCAGTTATGAGATATAACTGTGAATACAAACCAAACACTGACAAAATAACAACTGACAGTAAAACAATAAACAAATAATCCCTAACCAATAAAGGTGAGGGGAAACACATGAACCAACCGTTTTTCTTCTACAAAAACAGTCATAAAGATAATCACCAGATTATTTAATATAGAGCAGACTAACTCACTGTTTAATAAATTCAAACTATTAAAATATGGAGACCTGGTTGATTTCAGAATAATTCAAACCAAATCTAAAATAAAAAAAAATCCATCCATGCATCCATCCATCCATCCATCCATCCATCCAACCATCCATCCATCCATCCATCCATCCATCCATCCATCCATCCATCCATCCATCCATCCATCCATCCATCCATCCATCCATTCATCCATCCATCCATCCATCCATCCATCCATCCATCCATCCATCCATCCATCCATCCATCCATCCATCCATCCATCCATCCATTCATCCATCCATCCATCCATCCATCCATCCATCCATCCATCCATCCATCCATTCATAGACATAGCTTGAAGATGTGAATACAGTCCTTTACCTGTGAGGCTCAGTGACAATAACAGCAGAGGCTTCATGGCGATCTTCTTCAAGTCTGCAGACAGTGAAATATGTCCTACACACTCACTGTCCTCAGTATTTGTAACTGAGCTGTTCCTTTTTTTTATTTTTTTATTTTACCTTCCCATAAGCCCATAAAGGTGGCTTCAATCAGCCTTTATCTCTCATGAGAAGAAAATTCTCTTTGTTTTCTCCTCACGTTTATTGTGCCATTAAAGGGGGGAAAGTTCACTTATATTCAGAGCACGCCAGGATTTACTGGAAACATTAAATTCAAACATAAATGACTGCTGCTGCGGGCCATAAAAATGCTTGATCCAACATTAAGATAGTGTCCAGATGCAAAAGATACTGAAAATTTACAATAATAAGTGCTCCATGAAAGTCAAGGTTGTTAATTTACATTAAGGATATTTAAATCAAGAAAAAGCTGTCACCTTCACATGGTCTTGTTGGAGTCAAGGAAACGTCACTGTGATGACTAATGTAAACAGGAACAGAACGACTTGTAACAGGTTTGTTGTTTGGGATTTATGTGGAAGGATTTTAGATTTGTTTTTTCCACCACAGGTTACCAGTTACAATTATATTTAAACTAAATAGTTCACAGTCTGGATCTAAACTCCACTATAGAAGTAAAAAATGTTGGGATTATTTCAGATCATGACAGAATAAAATCCACTGATCTGGACTCTGCAACATCTGATATAATGTTTTTGAATAAATACAAAACTGTTACTGTTTATAAAATTTAGTTGTTTATATGTATGTGCACGTTTTTTGTGTTTTTTTGGAGATTTTCATTTCTTTTAATAATTGAAATGTTACATTTTTATTTAAACCTGTGGAAGATACACAGAAAAAATACTAAACAAATTCTACATAATACTCAGATATACTGCAGTAAAATACTGTATAAATGCTGCAGTAATTATATATTTTTAGGTTTGTCTATATTTTATATTTCTTATTGCATTTAAATTACCTGTACATAAATATATTCAGTAACAAAAAAAGCATTTGTTCAATAAAATTGTCCACATGGGAATATTAACCAATTAGAGTGCTGTTGATGAAAAATAGAATTGTTTTATAAATGAAGGGTTTTGATGCTGGCATTTTGAGAATGCAGTAATGCAGGGACACATTTATTATTAATATGGCTAAGTAATGACTTATTATTACTGACAAGTGTTTGAAACTTATGAATTTCTCAATAGGTAACAATTTAAGCTTGTGGGGGAGCATGTAAACAGATGGGGTGAAAGGAAGTGGGGCCAGGCTCACTCTGCGCCAGCAGTCCCACCGTCAACTCAGAGGGGAATTTCCAACGAAGTCTTGCAGCTCTGCAGAAACTATGTCCTAGGAAAGACACAGGCTTTTTGATTTTGGCTAAAATCGTCATAATAAATTAAAAGGCCGCTGGGAACACTTTTACGATAGGTCAAAAGATGATCGAATTGGATCTTCAAAGCTCTTCCCTTTCTGTATATTTGATATGAGCTTCATTAACCTGAAGAGTTTGTTGATGTGGAATATGTTTGTGTCTCGTGAACAGCAGCACGGACATGGCTTGCACACACATATGCATGCTAATGGGTCTCTGTGTAGCATGAGCATGTGTTTGACTCAAGCCAGAGCAGCTGGGACTCTTAATAGTGAGCAGGTGCTGCAGCTGAAGCTTCAGGAGCTAGTATTTCATCGTGAGCACATATGTCTGCATGTATGGGCTCGGTGTGTGTGCCTGTGCGTGTGCATATGGCCACAAATGACGCGCACAGACTGGAGCGAGTGACAATGTGCTGCTGTGTGCTGGTTAGAAACCTTATAGCCAAGGTCACAGTGGTTCCACAGCAGCTGTTGTATGTTTCAACTTCAGTGTGGACAAGTGTAAACTATGATTTCCAATCTTCATATTTTGACTGTGAAGCATATGAATAAGCAGGAAAAGAACCAAAAAATAAAAGAAATTGAGCAAGAAAATGTGTCACAGAACATCAAAGTAGGAACTTCGCTCAAAACACTACACAAGCTGATATAAAACCACAATAAAACAACTAATCCGCTTAAGCATTAACAGAACAAACCATCACAACCTGTCAAATTGCCAGGATGAAGAAAAACAATATAGCACACGGGATGTTCATGCTGCGGAGTATGGTTTGACAAAATAAGATAAAAAATTCAAAAATTCCCCATCAAAATGCAGTGGCACCTCCAATAAGGTTCATGAGAGGACCAGATAGGGCCACCAAAAGCAGAAATGTGATGTTGGTAATTAATGAAGGTCTGGGTGTGCATATTACTTACAATACCACATTTTCATTTGACATCTTCTTTTTTCCTATAATGTGTTATGATTTGCATAGTTAGTTTTTTTTTCAGTTTTAACTTTAGCCTTTTCTTAGGTTTCTGTATAGGCTGGCTGTGACTCCGCCCACTCACCTGTGGATCCCGATCACAGCTGCCTGCACTTTACTAATTAGCCACACAAAATTTAAGGGGACTGTCAACCTTTAGATTGTCCGGTTTTCATGCTTTGGTCCCTACAGAAATGTACTAACAGTCATGTATTTTTTTTAAATAAATTCTTAGAACTTTGTTATATCTGTGCATGTATTTGTGCGTGGTTTCTCTCTGCATCCGTGTTCTCACCTGCATGCCTGGCCGTGTCAAAATGATCAAACTATTTGATTTGGATTAATTCTTATTGTTACACCCTTGTCAAGGGGCTTGTAAATGGATGTAATGGAAAAAGTAAAAGGAATTAAATACAACGACTCAAAAACTCTCACAAACAAACCCAGGAGGGAATTTATTTACAGAAAAACTCAAAACTACACAAAAACAACCAAAAGACAAGGGGGGTGTTCCAAAAAGAAAGTTATGTGAGTTACCACGGTAAGTTTGAGGCTAAGGAAGTGGATAACCTTAGCTTTCGGTTCCAAGAACTGAGGTATGTTTCAGGGTATGTCAAGTTGCCATAGCAACTCATGCTCTGAACATAACCTGGTCTGGAGCAGGTTTAGTTGAAGGTTAGTTGGTTTCAGAGAGGTAAAGGAGGATGGTGTCCATTTGAAGATGATTTAGTGGATGAAGGTCAGATAATACTTTTTCCACCATGAGAGGAAGATAAGACCATGTATGGATGTTTAAAGATAAACTATTTACATTAATCTAACTTAATTATTTGCTTCAGTTAAGATTTTTTTTAGTTCAGTCAACTTAAAAATAACAGTTATCAGACATTTATGTTACTTTCATTGAAATTAATTCAATGAAGTAGGTGTAACTTTGGTGCTGCTGTTTGATCGGCAGATCAAGTGTATATTGTTACCACAATGAAAATAGAAATTAGATAGAAACTCGTGCATTTACTTTGTTAGTTTTCTCCACGCAGAAAATTTTTTTTTTGCTGATGCAGCCGTATTACTTTTTTGATGGGCTTATAATCTTCATACGCCGTCATTAAAATCTCTGACTCCGTCTCACTGGAGTATAGCGCTCTCTTTTTTCTTCAAACGTTTCCATGGTGACTCCGGAAATTGGTGATCCATTGAGAATGTCTTTATGTACTTGCTGTGCATGCGCATTAACCCAGAGTTACCAAGTTGAGCGTAATTATGCCAACTCATATCCGACGTTTTGGAACCGACATACCCAGAGTAAGCAAGTTCAGGCGGACTTCAGCCAGAGTTCAGGGTTAAAGTCAGGGTAGTGCAACCCTTGTGCTATCCTAGACACTTTAACATTGGTTGTTGGGTCATTTAGACCCCACTAGACAGTGCACTGAACCTCTTTTCTTCAATGATTTGTGATCTTCACTGGTGTCCATGGATTACAAGAAATCCTCTTCAACCTTTGTCATGGTAGGGATAACACGCCAATGTAAGGGTGGGGTCATAGGATAGCACAAGGGTTAAACGTGCCTTCTGGAATACCCCCAAGGACCAAACCCTTTAACAGTCAAACAAATTAAAGCTCTGTTGCGGATGGGTGGGGTTCGAACAGATGATGTAGCAGTATTCAAACTCGGAGCTGGATGTCTTCAGCCAATCTGGTGCTCCAGACAATTTGAGCAACAATCTGCAAAGAAAGAGTGGAGGAAAAAAAGACAGAACCTTCCACTGCAGCACGCAAAAGGGACAGGAGACACTCCAAATATGTAAACAAAACACAATTACGGCCTCAGTTGTAGCATTGTCAAAACATGATATAAAACGATTGTTTATCTGACTAATTTTTCTTTTGTTAAAACAGAGAACCTTGGAAGTCGATTGTAACTTTTTTTTGCATCAGGTTACCGAAGTATGCAAAACATAGTTATTACTTTTTAGTGTTGGAGAAAAATGTGATTTAAGTTGAACCATTGGTGTGATTATAAACAAAAGGAAAATTAATTTACATAAATATTAATTTGATATTTGGTTTATGTAACTTGTGGTTGCTGGAAATATCTCATCATGGGTGAATACTTCAGTATTCACCCATGATGAGATGTGGCTCTGTTTAAGCTTTGGATCTTAGATTTTTCAGTTTATCTAAAGATTTCAGAAGTGACTTCCAGATTCTCTCTAACAAAACCCAAAAAACCCCCAAAACCTTCAAACCAAAAAACGTTTATGAGGGAGAAACCACTTATATGTTTGCTGTTATGAGGTCTTGTTCATATAAAATGTTTCAGGAGTGCAAAAACATTTTATATGAACAATTAATTTATGTATATGCTCAAATATTTTTTTTACAGCTACAGATCTTTTTACACAAAGACAAAAACATTTTGCCGAAGCAAAACATTTTTCTGAACTAGCAAATTTGTCTTGACAAATTTTGTCTGCAGATTGAAAAGCTTTTTTTTTTTTTTTTTTTTTTTACATGCGTAGACAATAAAGTACTATGGCAAATACTTATGATAGGGATATAATTACACAGTGGCCTTCCTTTTACTTAAAATCTTCCCAAAAGTTACTAATTACTGGGCAATTGGGATTACTTTTGCTTCGACAGGCCTACCTCTATCCCAATAATACTTTAACTTTTAGTGTCTATGAAGACTCTCATTCATCCAGGTTGGTTCCATTGTAGTAGGTTTAGGGGATGTCATCTGGACTTGGTTTTTAAGGTTAGAAAACGTTTCACCTCTTATCCAAGAGGCTTTGTCAATTCTGAAAAAGCTGGTCGAAGAGCTGGTATATATGCGCTCATGGGGGAGGAGTCAGACCTGAATCTGGATGGTATTGTCAACTTAGCCTACATGGTTTCAGGTCGTTAAGAGTCCTTTGTCCTCAGCTGGGGTTGGGGAGCCAGTGACTCCCTCCCCAAACTGGTCGTCTCTTTCCGCTGTTAATGACTCAGGTGGAACTGGTTTGGGTTGTTTAGGTTTCAAAACACTGCCGTAGATGGATGGAAGAATAAACCTGAGACCACCATTCTTATTAAGAGAAGGTTTATCCTTCTTGACAAAGATGGCTTCTTTCACTCCTCGCTCAAACCATCCTTTCTCTCTGGCTAGAATTGGGACTTCACTATCCTCGAACGAGTGGTTTGTGGCCTTCAGGTGGAGATGCACTGCAGACTCAGGTCCACCTGGGTTGGCTCTGCGAAGTTGGTAGAGCCACTTGTGTAGAGGTTGTTTTGTTTCTCCTATATACTGTTCATTGCAGTTCTCTTTGCAGTGGATAGAGTACACAACATTACTCTGTTTGTAGCTGGGAATTTTGTCCTTTGGATGAACCAGTTTTTGTCTGAGAGTATTGACTGGTTTGAGATGAACTGGGATGTTATGTTGTTTGAAAATCCTTTTTAGTTTTTCCGACAGGCCTGCGATATAGGTTTATCCTTCTTGACAAAGATGGCTTCTTTCACTCCTCGCTCAAACCATCCAGGTTAGAAAGAAAGAAATATACCATAGGAGAAATATACCATAGGAGGTATATTTCAACATCCCAGTTTAAGCAAATGTGACTTAACTGTGTTTTATTTTATCTGCATTTCATAATTTCTTTAATGAGTTTGACAAATCTGTGTTATTTTTTTTTAATTGACTAGAATTAATGCTTGAAATGAATAAATAAATCAAATCAAAGAACAGACATAGATACAGTGAAATACACACAACTGCATAAAGGCTAAACTCAGCATTGCAAGTAAAATCAAACGTCTTTCGAAATATTCATCACATTTTTCTATTGATGAAAAAGACACTCTTTTGTCTCTGAAAGCTGATTGTTGTCAGCTTCATTGAAAAGTTTACACATGAACTGGGATTTTTTGTAATGGTGCAGAGAAAGAAGAGGTTAAAATGAACCTTACATGCATGCAAGGATCGATAAAAACTCTCCTTTGTTTTAGTTTAAGCTGCAAAAGCTACAGTAGTACAGAAACATTTGGTGCAAACCCCTGTCAGGCTCAAGTTTCCCTTGTGGGCTCTGCCTGCTGAGTGGACGCTTGTCTCCCTCCGCCCCGTCAGTTGTCAGGGATGCATGAGCGTGTGTGCTGCACGTGAAACTTGAGGAAAAGTAGCAGACCTTGAAGTTCATCAAGTTGCAGCCACACTTTGTGCACACTCTCAGCTCCATACAATCCTGAGCACCATGAAGATGCTGGCTCTGCTTCTGTTCAGCACCGTCTTACAAGGTAAGCTTCAATGATTTCCGCAGGCTAAGCTGATTAAAACAATTTCAAAATGAAAAAAAGTTGCCATGTACCAATCTGAAACATCTGCCTTCACTTACATTCAGCTGAAAACTCCTTGCAAAGATTTTTGAAAAGTAGGAATACTTTAAGTCAATAAATGTGTATTTTTAAACACTAAAAATGCAGGAAAAGTGAATCAAAAGAAAGAAATGACACCATTCTGATGAAATAAAAAGTTTATATAAACATTTCCACTTAATCTGTTCATCTGTTTTACATGACAAATTGGGTGGACTTCATGTTTAGTTGATGTAGTGGGAGGAGGAAGGTGTCCAGCAGATTGTGCAGGGAGTGGCAGCCCTTCATGTTTACACTGAACTCGCTCTGATGCTGTTGGAACCAAAGATTTAAAGCCTGATGAGTTGCATCGTGTGCTACCTTTAGGAGGAGTTTGAGATGCCACACTGTCAGTTTGAAGATAGCCCCTGACTGACCCTGCTGCTGATAGGACCAAGATAAAAAACAAAAAAAAAACAACAGTTATCTGGAAACATGTTTTTGAAGTGGTTCTGGGAATTTTAAAGAGCTTTTCAAACCTTTTTATGCTGATAATTGCAAATCTGATGTGTTTGTGTTTTGATCTTCCTCATGCACATGAGGAAACCAAGCAGAGGAGAAGATCAAAACTGAAAGAACGATGAAAAAAAATCGAATAAAAATCACTGCTGGTTCACTTCATTAAATACATCAAGCCATAACAAAAAAAAAACATAAATAAATAAATAAAACACATAAAATGAAAAGAATTACAAGAAATCTAAAACAGCACAGTTTTTAAAGTTTTGGATGTTTCTTATATTTTGTGGGTTTAGCTAAGCATCATAATAATCACTCTAATAAGGAACCGATTCCTATTTAAGAAGACAAATCCTGTCATTTGTAAAGAAAACATTTGACCAGCAAATAGCTTTTATTTTTTTTATTATGTTAGTGGATTTGAGCTCTGTTTTTGATTTTTGATCCCACCTGGTTTGAATTACCAATTATGCCTAATTTAAGGTCATAACTTTGGCTGTTATTGATGTTCTGATTTATGCTAAAATACACCCATTTAAAGAAAATAATATAATTATTTTGATTTTTTTTCATGAACATGTGGATTTCAGTGGATTTGGAAAATGGATGGATGCCTTTAACACAAAATTGATATTTTTTTTGGATCAACCTAAAATATCTATTAAAAGTCACATGCGATGCAATCCACTAATAACATTTTTGGTAATGGTATTTAGGTTTTCTAAAAGTATTGACAAAAAACATTGTAAGATGTGCTGAGCATCATTGAGAAGAAAATCGATAACATAAACATGTGCATATGACACACTTTTATAATTCCTTTCACAAATGAATGCATCCACTTAAGGATTGTCCTAATTTTCTATCTTTTTAAAATTGTGTTTTGTTCTAAGCCAGACACCTGTTTGTCTTGTCAAATAGGATCCCAAAGCTTTCCTAGTAGTCATATTTCTACATTAAAGACCCACTCCAATGGAAATTGTGTTTTTAACATGTTCTTGTGTCATTTTTCTGTTGATGGTCGACATACTTAAAGAAAATTTAAATAATTGTGAATCAGGAGCAGACGAAAAAAGAAAAATGTAGTTTGAAAAACAGCTTATTTGTAACGTAAAAAACCTATGTACATCTTTGTTTTCTTCGTCTGAGCTGGGATCTGGCTCAAACTTTATAGCTGGATAGCTCCAATACTTATCGCCATTTTTGTTGCACCTGAATTGTTAGGTTGAGGTTAGGTTGAGAGTGTGATGAACTCATGCTGCTCTGCAGAAACCATGTCCTAGAAAACGACAGTTTAAAAGTTTTTTTTGGCTAAAAACAGTATATTCATAACTAAAAGACCACTGGGAACAGTCATAAAACAGATTAAAAGAGGATTGGAGTGGGTTCTCAAGGTAGATTAGTCGAGTAGAGCCAGAAAGTTTGAAGTGAAACCAATCTTTTGTTGTTTGCTGTGGTTAATAAAACCTAAATTTAAAAAAGAAAAAAATCTTTTTTGTAAGAAAATCTTACAGTTTCACATAAAAGTAGCCTGATTCTGTTTAAACAGTTCAACTTATTGCGAGTACTGCAGTGTTCCGGAGGAGGACCCTCCATCTTTCAGTCCAACTTCTGGATGTAAAATGTTTAAACACATTCTAGTGTTTTTCTTGTGTTGGTACGTCCCTGCTTAGAGCTCAAACATAAGACTATTTTAGGTTTCAAGATGAGTATAAAAGAAAAACAAAATTAAATATGGCCTAATTGGACCAATAGTGTGTCTTGCAACATTGTCTTTAGTTTAAATTGTCTTTTATTGGCCAATTTTTATTAATATACTTCAAACAAAAACCTGCTTTTAATTTTAAATCCTATACATGTAGCAATAAAAAAGCATTAAAAAGAGCAAAAGATCAGATTTTTATTTGCATTTTTGGCTAAAACAATCTTTAGGTTGACAAATGTTTTTTTGATTATACAAAAAACAAAGTGGTTTTTGATCCTGCTTTGCTTTGCGGCTGTTGAGACAGTCGATCAGCGTTACAGGGACGGAGTGTTGTTGCCGGGTAAAAGTTGGGTCAAACGACAGCAAACAGTTCAGGGGATTAGGCTTCCATCATGTCTTCACAAGTGTAGATGTCGGGGTGTGCGGGGTGTCAGCTGAAGAGGGTTAGGTTACTTTCATACAGGCGGGCTTTGTGTGCAGCAGCAAACCGTGCATGTGTGTGCCACACAGCAAGAGGGACGACCTTGGCATGTTTCCTCTCTTCTCCACGGGAGAAAAACACAGGCAGTTAAAAAAAAATCTTTAATTAATTTCTGCTGCCAGGTTGAATCTTTTGTATCTTCTTACATTGTGAGCATGTGTGTTTTTGCACATGCACACTGAAGGGACAAACCCTGACAAAGGTTATCAGGTCGGGATAAGGCTCTGTGTCAGAGATCATTCATCATTTACATTCCTGCAGTCCATTGCTCCTGGTACCACCAGGCTGCAGCTGCATGCTCAGTGTGTCTGACTCTGGCTGTTTATATGAGCTATTTAAAAAAAAAAAAAATACGAAAAAAACATGCTTTTTTCTTTGTCCTAAATGTCCACTTAAAATCTTTAAAGTTTTAAAGCAAAAATTCAATCATTAAAAATGTACTATAAGAGACAAAAGTATGTGTGTACTTATTAATGTTTACCAATAAGGATATTTTAGTGTATAGAGGACAAAGTCAAGACCAGCAGACCTAAATGATGATCATCATCATCATTAGCAAATCAACATTTAAAAAGTCCTTCTATTGTGTAGATGTGGAAATTCTTGGAAATTAATAAATGCTTACAACCAGAACCATCATATTTTTGTTGGTGTTTTCACCCCCTCCAGGTCCCTTCAGTGAGTCAGTGACGGTGAGCAGCAGTAAACCTCAAGTGGAGGTCCATGAGCATACAGGTGAGAGCATCTGTATCCACTGACATCTTCTGGAGCAACACCCTGTTGAGTTGGGGGGGGGTCAATCTATGACTCCCGTCCGTGGCAGTGGAACCACCTCCAACCTTTGATGTTGTACTGGTCTGTGCTCCTTCCCTCTTTGTTTAAACCCTTCAATACTGGTGATGTCACCAGCGACACCTTAACAACCCACGCTCTTTGACCAACCATGACTGTCTGATCGTTTACAAGATCAACGCGAATTACGCCAATGGTTGAAGAGTTACAGTTGTCAAAACAAAGTCAAAGAATCAAAACCCCATTAGACATGGTGGGTCCTTTGGTGGGAGGGTCTTTGGATACTAGGAACACAGGAAGTATCACCACAGCGCCCCACACACGAAATATTGATAACACCTTTTAGTATACTGTATGTACTCCTATCCTGATGATATATCCTCACACACAGCTTCACTGCACAAGGAAGGCGGTTGGCATTCATCTTCTGTTCCTTTTCCTTGTGGGTGGCCCAGCAGCTGGTGTCCTGGTGGGCATCGGTTTGTCTCTATGCTTGGGGGATGGTGCTGCTCAGTACTTCCAGAAGTTGGCAGGCAGCTTTTCTGAGGCTCTCTGGGTTTCCAAGTCCTTCAGGTCTTGCACTGAACCCAAAACGACAAATTGAATCTTTAAATCCTGAATGTGTTGACCTACCCCTTTTAGGAAAGGTCAAGGCTTGCAGTCATGACTGCAACCACTGCAGAGCTAAAAAGAAATCCATTTAATTGACCCAATAGAATCCAGTGGGTAACATCACAAGCAAGGTCTTTACATACCATCTATGTGCGAGTCTTCCTTGTTGAGTTTTTGTCCATTGTGCCTCATTTTAACTTTCAGCCTAGTGATTGGACTTGAAACCAACCAAAACCACGGACTTAAAACTTGACTAGCAGTTTCCTTTCCGCATCTAAATGCTGTACATCCCATCAAGGTTCAGTGTTCTAAAACTTGTAGCTTATTTCCAGAATAATTAATTTGCTCTTGCATTATTTTTAAGACGAATATTTTAAATCAAGAAATAAATAAAAAAACAGTTAATTGTCCTTTTCATTTACACACATAGAAATTCAATCAATGTGTAAACTCAGTGAGTTTGACGGTAAAGACCCACTCTGATCATCTTTTTATCCATTGTAAATGTGACCACAATGGTCTTTCAATTCTGATTATACTGTTTTAGTCAAAATCAAAAACTTATGTTGTTTTCTAGGACTTAGTTTCTGCCAAGTGGCAGTAGTTCATTAGAAATTCACCTCTACGTTGTTGGCGGCACTGCTGGTGCGGGGTAAGCCTGCCCTCACATCCCATCACCAATCTGTTTACACGCTGTTCAGCTAACCTGCAGCCCCTCACACCCCCAACCTAACATTAGTGATGCAACATAAATGACCAACGACATTGGAGCTATCCAGCTGTACATTTTTGAGCCAGATGCTGTTACATCATCCTGTTAGCGTAACGTTTAGACTGAACTGCATAGAATTTTTGGTTTTGATAAGTGATTTTTTTTCTGCTGCTGATTTCCAGATGCTGTGCTGCTCTGTGAGTTCAGGACAGAAAAAGACCACAACCCCCGAATTGAGTGGAAGAAAAAAGGGAAGGGGGTGACTTTTGTTTACTTTAACAACAAGTTCACTGGTGAGTAACTTGGTGAGACTGGTTACACTAATGTTCCGTCATGACTGTTGTGCCACTTTTATTTTCCATCCTCTTCAGGATCTTATGCAGGGCGGGCCCAGATAGAGGGAGCGACTCTAACCATCCACTCCGTCACCTTGAAGGACTCAGGAGAATATCGCTGTGAGGTGACGGCCAGCGAGGACCACGTCAGTCTGGGGGAGGCGACAGTAACTCTCAGTGTGCTCGGTATGAGACAAGTCTTCTCATAATGTCAAGTCAGGAAGAAAATCACTTTTTCATCAGTCAGCACAAATCAGTAAAATGATCGGCTCTGTCAGTCTTTAAATCAGACGAATACAAACTCAGAATAACAGCCTAGACAACGATTATCATGTTGTTTTGAAACACGTTACGAAACACCGTAAGAAAGTAAGACAGTTTATTTAATCCCCAAAATCCACCCAATCCAACAGACCATATAATAGCCTACGTGCACGATAGAACTTCCGGTTAACTTCCGTTTTTCGAGTGTGAGCCGACAACTTCCGGTTGGTCGTGTTATTGTTGTGGGGAGTTTGGTGCGTTGCTACTTTTGAGTAAATATGAGCGGATTTCGGGTAAAAGAGAGGCGTTTGGTGTTTCAACGCGTGACAAAGACATCACAACACTGTTGTGTACCCCTGTGTGCGAATTCTTCAAAGTACAACAGTAGTATAAGCTTTCATAGCTTTCCAAAAGATATGTCGGTGAGAGCCGAATGGATAGTCAGAGTACGGCGGGAGGACTTCACCCCAAGCAAGACGAGTCGTGTTTGCAGCAGGCATTTCCAAAAGGGCGATTTTGTTAACAACCCTGGGAAATTGAGAAAGTTGAAGAAAGGGGCCATTCCTACTCTTTTTTCCTGGAATGATTTTCAAATCCCTGCACCGAGGGCGAGCGTGTGGGAGCGGAGACCCAGACCAGATAGCCCCCCTCCTCCTGTCCATGACACCAACTCAGAAGAAGACATGGAACTGGATACCTTGGCACCAGATCATGATTATTGCATTACTCCAACAACAGCAATGGTCGCAGATCAGTTAGCTGAGGAAAACGATACACTTCGCCAGAAAGTTAAGGAGCTGGAACTACACATTGAGGCTCTCCAGCTGCGGAGTTGTTTTGGACTGAAGCGGTTTGCAGGATCGGACGAGGACATCCGATTTTATACCAGGTATGTCATAATTAAGGTTTTTTGAATTGCAGGAAGCTGATGTCTTGTATCATATTAACAGTGATGGACAGAAAATCATGTACAAAGTCATGCACTTAAGTGAAAGTAAAGACATGTAAAATGTTGCTCCACTAAAAGTCCACCTTACAAGAGGAAGAGTATTTTCCTTTAAGTGTACATCAAATATCAAAAGTAAAGTAATTTATGACTGACATAGTCAGATGCGTAGACACAACCTTTTATAGTCTTTATGTTAAACAAATGTAGTAAGTAGAGTAAAAATTAAGATAATTGATTATGTGTAACTAAATTAGGCTACCATGACTAACAACATTGCTATTTTTGTGTATTTTGTTTAAAAGATTCCATTCTTATGACCACCTGATGGCATTCTGGAGGCTCATCGAACCAGCAACATCAAGGATGATCCGTGTGACAAGTGTGGCTAGAGAAGCATCAGCCTCTGTGGCAGAGAAGACAACAGCAAACAGATCAACTAAGTTGCTGCCCATAGATGAGTTATTTCTTTTCCTAAATTATCTGTCAACTGGATGCACACAGAGAGAGCTTGGGCACCGATTTAATATCCATCGGACAACAGCCAGCAGGATCATCACAACCTGGGCCAACTTTCTTTACTGTGTACTGGGAGCTATTTGTATCTGGATGACCCCTGAAGCAATCACAGCTAACCTACCTCCTGAGTTCAAGGACTATGCAGACACTCAGGTCATTGTTGACTGCACAGAACTGCGGTGCCAAACTCCATCCTCACTTGTGTTACAGAGTGAGGTGTACTCGCACTACAAATCACACTGTACCTTCAAGGCCATGATTGGCATGGCACCACATGGTCCTCTGACATTTGTTTCTGCACTCTACGGGGGCTCTATTAGTGACCGTGAGCTCTTCAGATTGTTGGGCATTATACCTCTCCTGTCCCTTGACATGGCTGTGATGGTGGACAAGGGCTTTAGGGTGGAAAACCTTGTACCAGGAAAACTTCACAGGCCTGCCTTCCGCTCCAACGACAATCAAATGGCAGCACAGGACGTCCTGGAGACCCAATCAATTGCACGGCTGCGAGTTCACGTTGAAAGGCGGGTTAAGGAGAACAAACTATAACAAACAATAAGCAGTGATGAGCGTATGTGATGTGTGTGTAGGTGTAGTAGTGAAATTATTGTTACATAATTCCAAGTCTTGCCAGGGTTCTTGGCTTGTGCCACTGTTGTTCACTCTCCGTACAGCTCAGCACTGGAGGAACAACTGGAATGTCAAGCTGAGAATAATGTGCAGACTGGAAAAGTAGAGCCACAAAATGGTTACAGAGCACTGATCCAGCTACACATGTACAGCTGTGATGGGCCAGCTCAACAGGGATGGAGTCCTTCAGACCCACCTGTAACAAGATGTTAAAAGAAATATTTTTTTTAAAAAGTGGCATAACTGATTTGTCATATATTAATATGGGCTACTCAAGGAAGCTACTATTTATTTTTGTACACCGTTAAAATAGCTGGTAAAATCTTAACTTTTTTCTTTTAAACACTGTTAGTAAAGGGATTAACAATCTTTTTCTTTTAATGTGGTCAGTGGAGCAGTCTATTCGATTTGCAGGTACACTCAGAATCCCCACTTAACAAGTACCAAGATTGCAGTATACCTTCTTAAACTTAGCAGGTTTATATTATTATACCCATCTTATGTGTTTCACCTTTACCCTGGGATGTTCAGTATACCTGGAAAAACAAACTATACTACACCACTGATTGCTATTAGTGAAAACATAACATAGTAACGTAGGACTAAGCGTACACTGTCCGTTTACAACATGAATGGGGAACATGGTCAACCAAATGAACGTGGTTAACCTAGAGCAAAAAAAAGAAAAAAAAAGAAGAACATGATTACCCCAGGAACATGGGTAACTGGATGTAACTTGAAATGTACAATCGAAATCCTTTTTCACGCTTGCAACCGGGTGCAGGTGAACACTGGTCGACAATCCTGTAGATGTCGTTCACGTCGATTTTCGGGAGACCTTGTAGACAACGGGTGAAATATGCCATCTTCAAAATCTGCCGTGTCGCTGCTATAGAAGTCGCAAACCGGAAATGGTCGGCCTCACACTCAAGGCGGCGGAAGTAGAACTCCTTCGTTATGTGCACGGAGCCTATTAAATCTGTTCAGTCACAATTGTGTTTAAAGACAGTTTATTGTTTTGAAAGCCTTTGTTTTTAATGATTATGACCCTAAAATATTTTTTGGTTGAAAATGTGTGTGTCCTTCTGACCGGGCCCTTCTCATCTTCTGTACAGACCATGTCTGCAAATTAGAAACAGGCAAGAGATTGTACATGAAGACTAAAAGATAGATTTCCTGATGGTTCTTTGCTCTATACCGCCTCAGTGCCTCCACATGTTCCGTCCTGCGATGTGCCGAGTTCTGTATTCATCGGCGCAGACCTGGAGCTTCTCTGTAAAGATAAGCTCAGCGTCCCACCAGCCACCTACAGCTGGTACAAAGACAACAAACCTTTGAAAGCTACAGGAGATACACCCTACAGCATCGACACAAAGAAAGGGACTCTGGTGAGCAAAGAAGAAGGATAAATCCACTAAAACCAACTAGGACACGACCCCCCCCCCTCACTGTGTCTCCCTCTGATGTTTGTTTGGAGCAGAAGCTTCAAAGTGTGTCTAAAGCAGATTCAGGGATGTACCGCTGTGAGTCCTCCAACAGTGTGGGGGCACCCAAGAGCTGTGTAGCCCAACAGCTGAAGGTTCTTGACTGTAAGTGACTTTTTGTTTACTTTATATTTAAATAATGACTACCTACAGTTTACTAACACACACACAATGCACAAATATATCTATATAAAATCCTCTCCTTCCAGATCCTTTAAACATGACGATTTTAGTAGCTGGAGCATCAGGGTTTGTGGCTCTGGTCCTTATCTGCTGCATTTGCATTTGTATCTGCCGTCGCAAAGGTTGCTGCAAGAGTGAGTATTGATGTCCCAAACACGTTTCTCTGGCTCCCATAAAAATACACATGAAGGTAATCAGTGGCGGTTTTTCCAATTGGCAATGTGAGCGGTTGCCCAGGGCGCAAACTGAAAAAACATTGTAAAACATTGTAAACTCCTGATTACATGTGTGGCACTTTGGTATAGGTGACCTAGGTTTAAAGCTCTGGTGTTGAGGAGTTACAAAGAAAGCCTGAGACCAGCATAATCCAAACCATCTGAGAAGATTGTGCAGTTTGTGGTACTTCCCAAAACAATTTCAGGAGAAAATAAAGACAGGAAGAAAGCAAGACACAGAAAACCACTTTTGCTAGTCTATCATAATAATAGACCCCTGCACCTCCATAACTGATGACACGTTTTCATTCGTTTGCAGTCCTACAGGTTTGCTTTGTTGGCGGTTCTTTTATTCCTGACTCATAATGCACAGCACTCACAGAGTTTAGTATCTGTAATTTTCCATCTGCATCCATACTGTAATCTATCACACCAGAGTTCTTTAGCAAGTGATGCTTTTGTACCTAAGCACATCAGGGTTCACTTGTTTGGGAAATGTTCAGGCAAACTTTAGCACTAGCCAAACAAAACAATACTTTAGCAAAAAGTAGTTCACTTGATGTTTATTTTATTAAGTATAATTGAATATAAGAGTTGCAAACATTATACAGACGATGCATGTGTAGTGTAGGAAGTATACTCAGTGAATTCTTCTTCAGACTAAATTGGAACATTTTAAGTTTACGATAGTTAGTATTTAAAAACTCCACTTCAATACTGCCTCAACTTCAGTACAGATTATACTTCTTAAAGTTAGTATAGACTTAGAGGTCTTGTTATTCACTTAAATAGAGTACTTTTTGCTAAAGGGTTTACCAAAGAAAATAAACGCAGATTCAGTCTGAAGATCAAAGTGAACATCAGAGCTGTTTCAAGAAGTGACTGAAAATAGTAAATCCGAACGCCCCAGGCTGAATCTGAAAAATTGAAAAATCCAGAAAAGCTTTACTCGTGTCATTCACAAAGAGCTTTCCTTCTTCATTTCTTTATCTGGGGTTAATGTTTGTTTTGTTCTAAACAACTTCAACATTGGAGCTGTGATCTTGTTGACAGAATACTTCTTAGAGTGCAGTGTGAAAACAGATTCTGGTCCAGCCTCGTCTGGTCCATCGAGTTTTATGGCGTTCAGTGTTTTATGGCGTTTACTGCTCCTCATGTCCTAGTTTCTTGCAGGAAACAGTTTTTACCAGCAGTCCTTGACAGATCAGTGCAGCAGCTTTTCATTGTTTATTATTTATTCTTAGGTAAATGTCATGTTTTCACACTTTTTCACGGTTTCTCTCCCTTTTTTTTAAACTTTATTTTTAACAGAGAGTAAAAAGGCAAAAAGGTGAGTGCCCCCTCTGGCTACAATTCTGTTTAGTGTTTTTATCAGTTACCACTGAGGTGTCACCCTTTGTCTTACAGCAACAAGCCCTTCAATCCCCCTCCACCTCCTCCTCCGCCTTTCCGGAATGTGAGTGATCAAGGAAGTGTTTTCTGGGGTTCGCCTGATCTTGGGTTTGGCCTGAAATGCAGATTAAAGAAATTGTTCCGTGTGTGTCCCTTTGCTCTTTTTAGTTCAGGAACTACAAACAGACTCAGTCCTTCATGATCTGAGTGTGAAAGACGACGGGTTCCAGTGCAGCTTTGACTCGGCGAGTTTTCTGTGCCAATCCTTTGCGGATGAAGTCATTTCTGAAATGGCTTCTGAGGCTGTAAATGTTTTCTTTCAGCACTTCAGCTCTTGGCTGCCACTTTGACATCAGCATTTGTTACTTTCTACAGGGTTTTTGGACAAATTGTAAATACTGAATGTTAGCTTTAGGAAATCTTTATACATCTAATGTGAAGTTGTTTTTGTTTGTTTGTTTTAATATTATTTAGTTTTATAAACCTTTTTTTGTGTTTTATGTGTATTGAACAGGTGTCTGCACGCACTGAAAGGCTTTATAGGATCCATAAAAATGTTCACTTTTTTCTTGATTGTATCTCTTTATCAATAAAACTGAAATACAAAGTTATTTTGTTTAATCAAAAACATAAAAACACATTTCTACAAATGCGTTTCATATGTTACACATGATATCAACACAATTTGACAAAAATGTTTTTTCATAAATTATTTTGGTGCTTCGAAATGAAGGAACTTTGAAAATAGCATTTTTAAGCATTTTAGTTTGGGTTAGAAAGCCTTCCTAATTTCTAGCTCCACACAATTACTGATAATCATCCTCATATATTTAATTAAATTCTAGTTTAGTTTATAAAGCACTAGTCTCAAATGCTAGACAAAAGCAAAAAATAAAAGAAAAAAAGTTAGAATGAGTTTTCATAATTATGATTATTACAGTCCAATACAGTCTACATAATTCCATTGATGATCGGAGTGGGTCTTGGCTCGCCCGGACTCAGGCAGCAGCTGAAAGGAGATCAGCTTCCTTTTCTGACTGCTGTCAGTGACCCAAAAAGCTGCATCTACTGTCGCATAACCTCAGCATTGCCAGCAGACGGAGGTGGAGGGAGAACAGCTGGACGTGGACATGTGAAGCTCATCCACGGGGTCACAGCAGAGATGCCACCATCAGGGGAAGAAGGTGCAGCCTCATGAAGAAAAGGAGCAGCGTGTACCTGTGAAAAACAACAGATTCTGAATAAACAACAAACCAACTGTGCGACTTAGACGTGCTCAGACTACAAAAAGCATGTGGGGGAAGTTTTAATGTGGAAGGTTGGTCAGATGAAAAGTTAATATTTGACCTTAACGAAAGACAGATGCTGTTAGCAGAAAGAAGTGGCTGCAGTTGAGAGGCTTGGTGTTTAGCTGCAAATCATCTAGTAGTTCTGCTGAAGCATACGTTGGTGGTTAGTGAGAACCAGCGCTTTGACCCCAGCAAACACAAACTTACTGACCAGTAAGCAAAAAGAATTTAAAATAGTAGAAAAACAGCCATTAAGATCAGTCGATACATCAACGTGTCCAACGTGACTCATGAATGTGTCTGTTGTGTTATTCCCACTCTGTCAGCCACAGCGCTGACCCGCCCTTCATCTGTGGGCTCCTCAGGTGTTTAGGGTAAAGGAGCAGGTGTGGAGGAGGCGGCACTCTTCAGTTCAGTGCAAGGTTTTTTTTTTTTGTAAAATGGCCACCCCTACCCACAATGCACTGCATGTTAGTCATGGAGTCAGTCGAACTGTATACACACTCGATAGGTAAACTCTGACATCACCCAAAGGATGTTGAAGGTTGAAGATGAAAGTGAAGACTGAAGTGGGAGGGGCACATTGACTAGAGTTTGCTCCACCCACTTCAACGATTTGCTGCAAATTTCTCAGTGGACGTGGCTAAGCAAAGTGTTTGTATGGTTTACTACACACATAGGTTCACATAAAGAAACGTGTAAATATGCAAAAATTATGGCTTAAATAAATAAAATTATCCACTCCTCTCACCCAGAGTTGTCATAAACAGGAAATACAGCAACACACATGAAAATGGTTCAGAGGAAGTTTGACACGTGATTTTGTGATTTGATTCAAGATGCAAATAAGCATACAGTATGTAGAATACGCCCTGCTCAGATTGCTACCAACCAAAAATTATTATCTTGTTATAATACAGAGTGAGGCGTGCAAATAGGGCCGGAGGATGTCAGTGAAGATTTAAACAAACAATGTTTTGTTGAAAAAAAAAGACAGAAACACCAAACTTTATGCTGTGATGCACCATTCATGTTTGTAAATTGAAGGGTTGCATTTCCAGAAATTTATAGTCTTTTCACCACTGGAGATCTTTGTCTTGCAGCTTCCTACTTTTGATTGGTTTATCAAAAGTATTGCTTAAAAGATGTGACACAACTATAACACCATACATCTGTGCTGACTGATTACAAAATGGTTGAGTAGTAAATTAAAAAATCAAAACAAAAAGCTAATTACAGATAATAAAACTACATTTAAGATTCAAACCCAAAAGGAGTTTATACAAATATACTTATGTTTTTCCACAAAAGTGTAGAAAAGAACCCCAAATGTAAAACAAAATCTGTCCAACACCATTTCATCTTTGTCCTTCTGACATCTTTATTACTCTGTAACCCTTGTGCTATCCTAGGCACTTTACCATTGGGAGTTGGGTCATCTAGACCCACTAGACAGTGCTCTCAACTTTGTTTCTTCTATGATTTGTGATCTTTACTGGTGTCCATGAATTACATGAAATCTTTCCACCTTTATCCACCTTTGTCATGGTAGGGAGAACACGTCAATGTAAGGGGGGGGGGCATCTAAGATAGCACAAGGGATAAATGTCTTTCCTCATAACAGCAGATAATTGGATGTTAATGAATAAAGCATTACACAATATATTAAATAAAATAACTTAAAAGAAGCAGGAAATTCATTATTTTTACTTTACTCCAGAAATATTTAAGTTAAATCTTCTATTAAAAAACAAGTGTGACATACAAGGCAAATTAAAATGTCACTGGGAAAATAAAGAATGAAGCACTGCTACTCAGCAACCTCTTGATTGGACTTGTTTTCCTGTTGATTGTGATTTAAATAAAGTTTATGGACTTTTATTGTTTCACTTAAGTGGAACCATCAATTTTGATGCATTTTCTTGAAGTCTTTGATGTCTGACGGATGAAATTGAAAGTTCTTTGATCGTTTTTTTTTGGTGTTTTATATATTTCTTGAGTTTTCCGTTTTAAGCATCGTACAAAGAAATTCAAAAACAACCCCCCACCCCACCCCCTGCTGTCATTTACATACACAACAATATCAATTTAGTAAAAAAAAGGAAAAACAAAGGTAGAACAATAAAAAACTAAGAGAAACAGGAAAAAGATATCTAGTCAGTCACATTGGGTAAAATAAAAACAATATTAAAAACACTACCAAGTAAAGTCCAGACATATCTATACACACATTTGTGGATGGTAGATTTAAAAAAAGTGAAAAATATTTGAACACATTTTATGCTGCATCTTAACAGGAAACTTAATAGTGGGTTAAGTTCTAGCAGACACAGAAATTGGAATTATTATTTTGTCTCCAAAATGCATTTATCAACATGCTCTGCAAATATAATCCTTCAGCACGAGAAAGAAGTTCAACAAAGACAAAATGAATCTTTTTTTTTCCTTCTCAAAGTTCTTTCATTAAAGTCATGAAATGTCAAATTAAGGAAAATGATTTAAAAAAACGAAAAATTGCTTACACGTTTGATTTCTTTCACAATCAAGTCCAATCTCAAAGAACAAAGTCATCCTCAGCCTCTTCTGCCTTCAACAAAAGCAAAATCTCTGGATAAAGCGCATCCACAGTGGATCTGAAGAACATTTTTTTGTAATTATCATTGTTTGCTTAAGAACTGCAGAAACAGTCTGAGTCGGTACTGCTGTGCAGAAACGGTATATTGGGGATCCATGTATTCCAGGGTCCAGCTTACTCCAATGACCATGGGGGCCATTGCCACAGCGCCCACCCAACACAAAGAAGCTCAGGGCCCACTCTATGGCTTTCACACCACAGAGCGGGACCTCAGCCGTCCTTTTGAGAACGAGTAACGTTGCAACAGCACCCCCTAAGGGCGGAGTTGGTATTGCCCAAGAATAATGGATCCGCAAGACGAAGCACTGGAGTAAGACAAAACTATAGATACACAAGCATATACAGTATAATAATAATAATAATAATAATAATAATAATAATAATAATAATAATAATAATAATAATAATAATAATAATAATATTAATATTAATATTAATATTAATATTAATATTAATAATAATAATAATAATAATAATAATAATAATAATAATAATAATAATAATAATAATAATAATAATAATAATAATAATATAATACTAATACTAATTACACTAAAAATAATAATAATAAAGCATTAGAAAGATTCAAACATAATCTTAAATATTATGAATATAATAATATTATAACAATAAAATGGGTAGTATACTAAAATAATATTCATTATTTTACACACCTAGGTGTGTGACAACTGATGGGACTTTAACTTGACTTTATTAGAGTGTTGGTTTTACTTTTTGTTTTTTACTAGTGACTTTGTTATTTTATTATTGCCTTTATTTTCAATATATGTTTGTGGTGCTGTTTTTATTTCTTATTTTTGTTACAGTATAGTAGCTTTAAAAAAAAAAATTAGGACTACTTACTGTTTTCTTTTCCTTATTGTTGTGTTATTTCTTCACCACACTTGTTTTCCTATACTTAATGCTTGTTCAGTTCAGATTGTTGTAAATAGTTAAACATTGTTATTTGCCAAAAGTCTCTGTCCTGTGTTTTATTACACTTACAGTTTTTCTCAGTCGCTTTAGTACAATTCTCAGATCAGAATGAAATTCCCAAAACTATTTGTTCAATCTTCACATCATGATGTCACTTGTGCTCATCATATAAGCAGTATCTCACTTCTTTGAACAAGTTGCAATTGCTTTGGTACATCCATGCAAATGATTATGAACAATTTTCTGCTCTTTGCTACATTATCAATTGTTTATGTCATGTTGATCAAAATGTACTATATAGTTCACTGTGCAATAGTCTTAGTCCTCAAAACACCTAATCATTAGTTCATCGTATAAGTCATTAACTGCAAAATGGTTGACCAAGTTGTCATAATGTGACAAACATATTTTGCTGCATTGCAAGAGAGGATATTCGCTGTGATGTGGATGAGAATTTGTGGCCTAACATACAGGAACGACAAGAGGTGTAGGAAGACCACAACAATTCCTACTGCACTGCCTGTACTGTTCAGATTATTGTCCTTTCTTTTTTTCCCTTTGTGTTACTGTTTGCAGTGGGTTTTTTCTATGTTGGCATGACATGGTCTGTCAACAAATTACAATATGAACAATAAAAGTGTAAATGTGAATCTTGTCCAGTCTCTTGCAATCAAACAAAAAAGGTGTAACTTACATTTTACAATAATTGTCATCAAAACTTTAGCCATAGTTTACATCAGAACCTCCCTCTAAAGTACACAGTTATATTGACAACATGACTAAGTCATTTGACTGTCTTGTTCGTAGACAATGACACAAGGACTTGACATTCTGATGGCACTGACATGTTCAATGACATAAATACTTAGTTTTGAGAGATGCACTAAATATAATAAGCAAGTTACAGACTTTTGCAAGAAATCCATAGTGTTTTGCTGTTTGTACAAATTGTTTTGAGAAATGCACACACGTATTTGCGAACTTCAATTCTGATCTGAGAATTGTACTAAAGCGACTGAGAAAAACTGTAATGAATACAATGTTGTGTATTTCCAAAAATTTCCACAATCAAACATTTCAAGAAAAAGTATCAATATCTGTGATTCTAGCCCTGTAAGTACTTGGTATAGGATCACTACCAAAATTCTCAGTATCCCCAAAATCCTACTGAAGAGATCTTTAGTCACATAACTTTGCTTTAGTTCAAACCAGAAATGTCCGGTTGAAGGGAGTATGAATACAGACCAAAGACAATTTTCCGGGACTCGATCGGGACCAAATTCAGCTGACTCAGTCCAGACCAACAGACTTTTCCAGTCTGTATACACCCTTACAATATTCCTACAAAGACTTCATGAACCACTACAATAGTACGTTCCATTTTCACGACGTTCCTCAAGGTGGCTACACGAGCCTTACGGGAATTGCATGACTCACCTGTGGTCCCCTTAACCGTTGTGCTATCCTAGGCACTTTAACGTTGGGAGTTGGGTCATCTAGACCCACTAGACAGTGCGCTGAACCTTTTTTCTTCAATGATTTGTAATCTTCACTGGTGTCCATGGATTGCATGAAATCTTTCCACCTTTATCCACCTTTGTCTTGGTAGGGACAACACGTCAAAGTAAGGGTGGGGTCATCTAAGATAGCACAAGGGTTGAGATGCAACCACTCCTGCCTATGACCCTCCATGGGCCCAGAAACCCAAAACCCTGCAGCATCCGTACAGGTTAACCTCTGTACTGTTATATGTGACTGAGGCCTAAGATCTATAACAAAAATTGTCCCCAAAGACTCCCGAAAATCTAGACTAAAGACTGAAGATAAAGATTACGTTTTTTTTGTTCTTTAAACCATTTCATCCAAACTTTTGAACAAACTTTCTTGTAACCAAAGACAAAAAACAAATACTCTTTGAATTTATCTTACCTGATCAGAAATTATTATTTTATTATTTGTAAAAAAATTCAAAAAATCTTTACCAGTTTTCATCTGTTACTTTTTTTACTTGTACTCTTTGTTGGGTTTAGTTTTGACTTCATTTCATGCTGACACATTTTCAGTTACAGTTTTTTATGAAACTGACAGTCAGGAGAACTAAAGTCTTTAAAAAAGCACTGTACTAAAAACAGTTAAAGAGAAAGTCCTTTATTTCACCAACCCCTGTAACAGAAGACTGTTTTACTGTAATGGATAAATCAGATGAGATGTTTAAACAGTTGTGCAGACTTTTAGGTCGCATTCTCTTTTGGCCACTAGAGGGCAGCAGAGCAGCAATTTATAGCACACATACCAATGCAGACTGAAGGCTTGGCTCATAGGAGCTATTATTCATTGCTTGCCTGTGACAGTGGCACTATTGTTCTCTTCCTGGATCCATGCTTATTTTAATAATCGCTTCTAAATCTTAGTATTTCTTTATTTCCTGCAGCCTCCTTTGTCATCATAATAGCAAAGGATCAATGTATTTGTCTTTGCATTTGTCTTCTGCATGATTTATAGTCTACAGAACAGTATGAGGGATATTTCCACTGACATGCATGATAACCTTTCAGTGATGATGAAGTAAGTGGATATGCAATCGATTTATGTACAGTAGAGTTGCTGAAACCATGGCTGCTCAGGCTTTACACAAAGGACTTCAGCTGAGCTCAAATATGCAAATGCTGTGGCAATCTGTCAAGTGTTGAAAACTGAATTCTCAGCGAGAACTGCTTCTGCTTTGAGCATAGTGATGAAATGTCAGGAGTTCTGTTTATTTTAATTTTCTGCCCCTTATGATGAATTTATGCTAACTATTGATGATTTTATGACGGAATAAATCATTGTTTTCACACATAGGGGGATTTCTTTTCCATCTTGTTGGAAAAAATGCTTTGTAAGTGTGTAGCGTGGATCCAGTGCTTTGAATGTATCATGTAACGTCTATAAATACTCGCTGAACATGTTGACAGCTTTGAGGAATGACAGATTCAGACTGAGGGCACAGAAAAACGGAGCCCTCCAGCTGCTCACGCTTTCTCATAGTCTGCAAAAATAATAAGGATTCGTTTGAGAGACTAGCAGATGATATGTAACTTTGATACGAACAAAATCTGTTTGAAATGAGCTGAAGTGTCTGTTCGTGTTAACGTGAGAATGAGTGCCCGGCAGGAAGCACACAATCAAAGGTGTTTGTAGTGCTGCGGTGGATGAAAAAAACTGCTGTGTGAGAAATACTGGGAAAGTGACACGTTTGTTAATCTGCTTGAGATTTGCTGATTTGTTTCTTCCACTAAAACCCATCATACTATTAGAATAGGAAAAACACACCTATAATGTGTGACTATTAAGTACAGATGTGAAATATTGGTAATATGGGGCTTTAGCGCTGCATTTGATGATGCTTTCCATAGTTCTGCCTCTCACCCACCAGGGACAAGATGATAATACAGAGTCTATCAATCAGAATACCATGGAACATTTTATTCATTTCTATAATTCTATTTAAAAAAAAAACTTTCATAGATTAAAGATTTGTGGGCCCGCTGTTTACTTGATTTCAGGTATTTACTTGTTTATTTTACATAAACTGGGGTTCCAGCTCATTAAATCCACGAAAACAGGAGTTCAGAAAATTAGAACACTGTGAAGAAATCACCATTTTCTTCTCAGTTTTGGTAAAAGATTTTGATCACATCAGTCAGTCAGAATAAAGCATTTTCAAGATGATATGTCCATCTTCAATACTTCAAATTCGGGGCAGGATAAGGTCCTGCTAGATCTGCATCTCCATCCAGATCTTCAGCAGGAGGAATCCTGAAGTCCTCCAGAACATTCTGCTAAACCAGGGGTCCCCAAATCTAGACCTCGAGGGTCGGGGTCCTATATGTTTCCAACCAACCTGCCATTGAAGCTCCTTATTGTGTAAACACACCTGATCCAGGTAATCAGCAGGAAACAAGGCAGGGTTTCTGGAAAACCAGCAGGACACCAGCCCTCAAAGCCTGGATTTGGGGATCCCTGTGCTAGACTGTTGCAGAGATTTTTTGATTGAGGAAAGCAGAGTTTACCAATCATGACTGCCTGTGGAGAGTTCACACTGAACTTCAGGAGCTTGGATTCTGCTCCTCACCAGTCTTCCTCTAAACCCTTGGACTTTGATTCCCAAATGAAAGCCTCCCTTTCCTTTCATCAGAAATCTGGACATTGGACCACCTTAGCCACCTTGGGAAAGTCTTTTCCAGGGTACTGGAGAGGAGAGTCCGTCCGATAGTCGATTCAGGAACAAAAGTGCGGTTTCTGTTGTGGAACAGTGGACCAGCTCTGCACCCTCTTTAGGGTGCTGGAGGGTTCATTGGAGTTCGCTTATCCAGTCCATGTGTGGAAAGTGTTCGACCGCTTCCCCTATAGAGTGTGGGGTCCAAGGAGCTTTACTGAGGGCTGTCAGGTCTCTGTATGACCCGAGCAGGAGCTTGGTTTGTATAGCCGGCAGTGAGTCAGACCTGTTCCCGGTGCATGTTGAGTACTGGCGGCGCTATTCTTTATCACTAGTTCTGTTCATAGTCTTTATGGACAGAATTTCTAGGCACAGCCAAGGACCGGAGTGGATCTGGTTTGGGGACCACAGGATTTCTTCTCTGCTCTTTGCAGATGATGTTGTCCTGTTGGCTTCATCTAGCCAGGACTTCCAGCATGCATTGGGGCGGTTTGTGGATGGGTGTGAAGCGGCTGGGATGAGGGTCAGCACTGCTAAGTCTAAACCGTTGATGCAGGGACTGCGATCCGTCCCGCAGCTCTAGGTGAATGAGCTACTGAACTCAGGAGAACCGGGTCTCCCGGTAAAAGTGTGTGCCCGGGCAGAACTCGGACCGCCAGCTCATACAGCGGCTTTTAGGGCGGTGTGTGAGCTTTTCAAAGCAGAAATGTCGCTCAGTCCTTAGAAAACATTCAAACGATTTGTGTTTCCAGTCGTGTCCTAACAAAATACAGGCTGATGTTGCTACACATATTTACGTTCAGCCAAGCTGCAGATTGCAGCATTTTCCGCATGGATTTTATGTTCATCAAAGGCTAAATGCTGTTAGCGTGTTAGCATCTCCTAACCCTGGCTTCTTCCGGCTCTGTTCTTCAACAGAAAAAGCACTGACCACGCGGATTAAAATTAAAATGATGAGCAAACAGGCACTTCATAATAACTGTAGCATTACTAAAGCACGTTTAGAAGATCATCTAGTATATTATGGAGCTGCCAGATATCTATGTATGTAGCCTCTCAGCGGAACTAATTTCCTCCTCCGGTATTTCAAACACTTCTGCACATGTATACGGTTGAATTCCAATCCGACCATTGATCCGATCAAGATATTTTGCACATGTTGTAACCGCGGCTTGTGGTGTCGACTCGCAGCGTGGCGGGGGCGTGGACGTATCGTCCATCGTGATGGCTGACTGACATCACGATGGTGTCTCTCCATCCAAAGTGATCCTGTTTTTAATCTGAAATCTCCTGTGGTCCTGGTCTTGTTGAATATACTTTATACTTTACCTCCTCCATTTCAGTATGGAAAGTTTGAAAGATGACCTCTAAAGTAGTGGTCCCGGATCCCCCGGGCCACGGAGCGGTACCGGTCCGTGGGTCATTTGGTACTGGGCTCACAGAAAGACTAAATAACTTACAAAACTTCTGTTTTATTTATTTCGGAATCTGAAAGATGTTTTATTTTGAAAAATTGCCTGATTCTCTTCTAAATCCGTCTGTCACTCTTGACGCAGGCCAATTCACTCGCCTCGATCACATGATAGGACAATAAAATAAAACCCGGGAACTCGCAAAATGAATAAAAAATAAAACGTCCTTGGAAAGTTTTTTTGCCAAGTGGAAAAAGCCCATCCAGGAGACAGAAGAGGAGCCCTCAACTTCCAAAAAAAGAAAGCTACATTAAATAGACAGTATCAGGAGTCCTACTTAAAATACAGATTTATCCCAATGGGAGATTCCCTCGAACCATTCAGCACTGTGGTGAGTTGGATTTTCCATGCACTTATTTTGAATGCATGTTTAAACGTTACCATAGCGACCAGGGAGTGTTGCGGGCAGAGGACGTTGCTCATGTCATAATTCGTGTTTATTGTTATGTTTAGAAAATACCACAGTTTTCATGCAAGTCATATTATTTTGTTGTATTGTAGTGTCAGTCACGTGAACGTTTGATCTGCTGTCGGAGTTCCGCAGGCTGCAGGGGTTACTTTTGGAGCTGGCATCTCAGGGAATTAAATCAATCCCCTTTGCCTGCATGGGTCAAAATAGGGTTGAGCACGGGTGTTTCTTTTTGCCTACGGGTCCTTTCATCTGGCAGTTTTGTTGTGTCACCCTTAGTTATTTCTTCCTGTTGTGTTTACTTCTTTTTAGCACCATGAGTGTGGGAAGGGGAGAGGATGATGACACCTGTGCGATGTACAATGTTTTGAATGTCATAATAAAAGCACAGAGTACATCTTATCACAAGTCTCTGCCTTTATTGCAGCGTTGCTGCAGCGTGTGTCTGCCACATATAACATACATAACATAGAATTTTGCTAAACATCAAACCGGTCCGTGGCGCAATAAAGGTTGGGGGCTGCTGCTTTACAGCTCACAAAACCACCAGGCATGATGGGACTGTGACTCCATTACGTGTGGTAAAGTCATCTGCTATGATCTAAGCAGCAATGTGCAATGAACCTCTATGAATTAAGGTCAATCGTATCCGTGATGTATATCTAAAGCTGTAAACAACAAAAGAGACCCAATTTAAATCTCTACTAGATGTGTCTGCGCCCACTTGGTAGTTGTGGTTCACAAACAAGCTCAGGCCCTCTTTTTTCTCCCAGCAATTCAAATTCTGCTTTGATAAGTTAACGAATTGCAGAACACATGATAGATGTACAGAGGAAATTAAACAGTAACAATTTTTGTTACTACCACAGCAACCAGGTCTATGTATGATCTGTGGTACAGTAAAGGAAAAAGCCACTGCAATGGCTGAGATAGCTGGAGAAAAAGAAATGACATCAAGCTGCTGAAAATCCAACTCTGAAAGTTTTAGACTTTGCTTTTCGATTCTAGTCCTGTAGAATTATCTTTTAAAAAAAACTAACACAACAGTCCTGGACAAAAATGAAAACAGCCTTTCTTCGACATTTGTTGCACAACATTTGAAACAAACAGTTGCTGCAGAAGTCAGTGAGACGTCTGCACCTGTCAGCAAGTAATCCCTTTGAGAAAAGAGCTCCAATTGTCTCAGGTTCTCCTGAAGTTTCAGTTCTTCGACGGGATTTGGGCCAGACATTTTACATCACTAGATTGGTTTGCTATTTGAAGTTCTTTGGGTGTGACAGCCTTGTGTAACAGCTGTTACTCACACAGCTGTGAGCTGACACCTGTTCAATGTGGCTTTGATTCCCTCGGAATCATGAACACGTCTCATTTTAATGTCTATCACTACTTTTACCCAGAAAATAACAACACAAAAGAACGAGAAAAAAGTTTTTATTGCTGTTTCTCCTTCTGTGACATCAGTCTTAAAAAAACTATCAGATTGAACCGGATTTGAAAGACGCAACATTTGTCGTTTTCTCTTTAATGGTGTATTGAAATTCATCGTAGAGAGCATGAAAACCGGATCATTTATTTTATTGTTAGGTAAGGATTTTTGGCAAAAGTATTAATATAGAAGAAAGATAAACGGTTTCTGAAGGTGTATTCATACTGGAAAAATCCGTTGGTCCAGACCCAGTCCACTCCATTTGGGCCGGATCGAGTCCTGAACCTTGCGTTTGGTCTGTATTCAGACTGCCGTCAAGGGGACTTTCCTGTTCCAGTCTAAAGCTAGTAAAAAAAACCATGTGCCTAAAGATCTCTCTGTATCACTCTGCATTCATCCAACCACATTTAAATGAGTTGCTGTGTCTCATTGTTGTGGTATTTTGGCTGTACTTTAAGAGAATTCTGTCAAGGAAACTAAAAGTAGCTTTTGGGATGACGTCACAGGAATGAGACACAGAGAAGCATGTAAGAAGTGTTTTCAGCTGTGTTAAAAATAAAGGTTCTAATAAACAAACAGTTGGACTCTTTTTCCTCTTTGATAACATGGAATTTAATGATATCTATTTATCTGCAGTTCATCTGTTGCTACATTCTTACTCTGTTTACGTCGCCCACGGTGGCTGTTTGGTTCAGTTGTTCTGCTCCAGGAGATGACTGTATTCAGATTGAGGAATCGCCGAGCGAACTGAAGCTCAATCCGATTAGAAACAATTGAAAATTTGCTCCGGTTTATCGGGGGAAACAAACTCTGGTTCACTTTACGAGGACCAAATGTGTCCAGTCTGAACACACCATTAGTCAGTAGTTTCAAGGGCTGAAACGATTAATCAATTCATCCAACCAGATCCATCTGTCTGAGGCAAGTATTTAATTTAATCCATTCCAACTATACCATTGAAAAATCGTTTCAAAATTCATTTAATCGATCTATTTTCATTTTTGGAAAATACCATCTGGATTGTGACATGGTAGGTTTATTTTACTTTAATGTAAAAATGACCAAGTGCATCACAGTAATGACCACAATATTGTTCCCCTTGGATTATTTGGATGTGGAAAAACAACAGTGGACTGAACTTTAGAAAACTAAAATGTAAATGGATTTGACATTCATTCTTGTTTACTTGTTTGTTTGTACATATATTTCATTTACAATTGATTATCTTAAAAGAAATAAGGAATCTGGAAAACTTCACCTGCGCTGTTCAGTACCAGGTATTTATCTCTGAATCACACTGGTTGAAATTTTGGCTAAAGATGTCCTGGATCCATTTTAAGTTAATGAATCGGATTGTTCAAAGTGAACCAATATTCACTATGAATCAGTAACCACAAGTTATGAATGAATGAAATTTTTGTTCAAATTGATTGTTATACCCCATTAAAATGGATGGATGGTGGAATTCATAGATCATTTACGTGCTGCATGATAAAAGTGCCCACCCTCTGGAAGACTTCATGCATCGTTCCGGTCCCCAAGAAGAACCGGACCAGCGAGCTGAATGACTTCCGACCGGTGGCACTCACATCACATCTGATGAAGACGATGGAGCGGCTCTTCCTCAAGCTCCTCAGACCCCAGGTGCTGCACGCTGAGGACCCCCTACAGTTCGCCTACCGGGTAGAAGTTGGAGTAGAGGATGCCATCCTCTTCCTCCTACACAGAGCACACTCGCATCTGGACAAGGGAAAAGGCACTGTAAGGATTACTTTCCTGGACTTTTCCAGTGCCTTCAACACCATCCAGCCCCTTGTACTCCAGGAAAAACTCTCCAGTATGCGAGTGGACCCGTGCCTGGTTGCTTGGATTTCCAGCTACCTCACCGACAGACCACAGTACGTCAGGCTGAAGGACATCACGTCTGACACTGTGGTCAGCAACGTGGGAGCTCCACAGGGGACTGTACTTTCCCCTTTCCTCTTCACCCTGTACACCACGGACTTCTGCTACAACTCGGACACGTGTCACATCCAGAAGTTCGCAGATGACACAGCCATTGTGGGGTGTATCTGTGGCGACGAGGAGGAGGAGTACAGGAGCCTGGTGGATGATTTTGTTGTCTGGAGCCACAAAAACAACTTACAGCTCAACACCTCCAAGACTAAGGAACTGGTCGTCGACTTTGGGAGGGACAGACCCAACCCCAGACCAGTTCTGAAAGGAGTGGAGGAGGTGGAGGTCGTGCAGACCTATAAATATCTTGGGCTGTGGCTAGGCAGCAAGCTGGACTGGACGAGCAACACGGGGCAGCTGTATAAGAAGGCCCAGAGCAGGATGTACTTCTTGAGGAGGTTAAGATCCTTCAACATCTGCAAGAAGCTCCTGAGGATCTTCTATCAGTCTGTGGTCGCCAGTGTACTAACGTACGCTGTGGTGTGCTGGGGGGGAGCACCTCAAAGACAGACTTCTCCAGTCTGGAGAAGCTGATCAGGCGGGCTGGCTCTGTGGTTGGCACAAGGCTGGACCTTCTGGCTACTGTAGCAGAGAGAAGGACACTAAAAAAACTAACGGGTATCCTGGACAATCCACATCCAGGACTAATAGACTGAGGAACTCCTTTGTCCCCCGTGCCATCAAACTCTTTAACCTCCACTTAGGAGGGGGGAGGAAGACGGAAAAGGAAAGGGAAAGGGCCTGAATGACCTTTTTTCTTTATTTCTTTATTTATTTTTTTGTATATGCTGTTTTGCAGATATTTAAATTGTTTCTTACTGTTCTAATCTTTCTAATTTTTCAAGTTACAGTGCTGCTTTGTCCTTTTTCCAATATGTATGTCAACCAGTGCTGTATCCGATGGAGATGTCAATTTCCATGCGGGAACATCCCAAATGGATAAATAAAGTTGTCTATCTATCTATCTATCTATCTATCTATCTATCTATCTATCTATCTATCTATCTATCTATCTATCTATCTATCTATCTATCTATCTATCTATCTATCTATCTATCTATCTATCTATCTATCTATCTATCTATCTATCTATCTATCTATCTATCTATCTATCTATCTATCTATCTATCTATCTATCTATCTATCTATCTATCTATCTATCTATCTATCTATCTATCTATCTATCTATCTATCTATCTATCTATCTATCTAAAAAACAAAGATGTAAATACTGTGTAGAATGCTTCTAAAAAGGACGCAGCCGGCTTGCGGTTGGTGAAAAACAGACCCAGAAGGCTCTTTTGGGGTTGAAGGTTGCAGGGCCCTGGTTTGGTGCAGGCGAACGGATGAGAAAAACGGAAACTGTGGCAAAAGTGTTACAAATGCACGAGGGAGGGAGCAGCAGAAGTGGGCTGTCACACACACTCTGGGTCAGAGGTGCTTTGACTTTCTTGTACGGTCAGATGAAACCCGAGTGAACTCCCAAGTGGTCTCACCATTAAACTCCACATTTCTGAACAGGTGCCACAACGAATACAGCAGACAAAGCAAATTTGTTCTGTTGGATGAACTCACTTCTCCTATTATGTGCACATTTATGGCTCACCAGCTCCAGGGTTATGCAAAGCTTACATCATAACTACATCAATGTGGGCTATTTGGGCCAAAGGGACTTTGCTGTGGCACACGGAACAGGAAGAGGGTCATTCATGCAGCAGTTACCACAGGATACTGTACATGTATATGAAAGAAAAAAACATCCCACTTAAACATTTAATCCTCACTGGATGACATCTCCTGCAGTGTCATTAAATCTTCATGCGCCAAATCTCAAATGAGGCAAAGAAATTCTGCTGTGTCTCCAAATGAGGATGAGCAGAGACAGCTCACCATCTGTAACCTCTGTTTTCTGTCCTCTGTCTAAAATGTGCTCCTAGTTGGAAATGCTCAGTGACAAGGCTGTTATGTGTAATTACAGCAGAAATGAGGGCGGAAATGATTTCGACTCTGTTCATTCAAGCGAGCAAAAACATGATATCCTGTCCTCCTTCTGCGATACGACAGCAGGATATGACTCCAGGTTTTCAATGTGAGCCGGTAAATGAGAGAGGGAGCGTCCTACATTCAAATCTTATCTTTCATTTTGAATCCCTTGGGGGAAATTAAAGGAAGACATAAAAATAAAAATAAAAACAGAGAAACTTGCTAATGTGGAGATAAGGTTAAAGAAATTAGAAAATGAAAAATAAAAAAACTTAATGAAGGCTGTAGCATTAATGCAATAGAAAGCAATAGGCAAGTTTGACTCTAAAATATGGTATGTTTTCCAGCTAACACAAAATAAATGGTACAACTCTTATGTCATGCATGGAAACTGTGATTTTGTTAATGAGTCTAGCTAGCACATTCCTGCACCGCCCTGTTTCCGTATTTGCCCACATAAGCAGACACTCATCCTCTTTAGCTTTTTTCTGTACATTTTTCTTTGTTTATTTAATTGTTTTTCTTTTTCAGTGCTTTATAATGTATTGCACAGAAAACTAAGAAAAATAAGAGGGCGTTTTGCAGCTGTACAGAGCTAACCTTAGCAAAAATTAGTACATTCAAAGTTTACTTTACTACGTTTCTTTGAGTATAAGTATTGCTGATCTTCTATAGATCATGCACATGTTGTGTAGGAAGTATACTAACTGAATACTTCGTAAGACTAAATTGGAACATTTTAATGTTACAATAAATATATATAAAGTAAACTCCAAGTATAGTGCCTCACTTTTAGAAAATGGTTTATTTTTATATAATTCTTTACCACCTTCATAAAGGACCCAAAGTTCTTCACAATCAATCTCCCATTCAGCCATGCGCATATTTAGACACTGACGTGCCAACCGGTAACCACCAAGGGCAATTTGGGGTTTTTATGTGGTAAAGATTGCTGTAATCTCTTTTTTTTAGCAGAGCTATGTTATCAAAATAGTTTCTCTGTCAGGGAATCAACAACCTTTGAAAAAGTTCTATTCTAGTCAAATAAATAAGGCTCAAAGCGAATGCCCATTCAGGTAACCCTTGTGCTATAGATGACCCCACCCTTACATTGACGTGTTATCCCTACCATGACAAAGGTGGATAAAGGTGGAAAGATTTCATGTAATCCATGGACACCAGTGAAGATCACAAATCATTGAAGAAAAAAGGTTCAGCGCAATGTCTAGTGAGTCTAGATCAGTGTTTTTCAACCTTTTTTGAGCCACGGCACACTTTAACCTTGACAAAGATCCCGCGGCACACCAGCATCCCAAAAAAAAAAAAAAGCAGAAACTCATAGTCTGTTTTGATCTACACCCCCCCCCCCCCCCGCCACAATTTGTGATAATTGTGGCAGAAAAAGCAGGAAGTTGCAGATGTTTTTTTCTAAAAGATGTAATAAAATTTAAGTTACAGACAAACTGTATGTTCGTTGTGGTTTCAAGACATGTAACAAGGACGACTCATTGTACGCTGAGGCGCTGTCCCTTTAAGCCAATGCATCATGGGAGATGTAGTGTGAAAACTGCCAGAAAACGGCAGAAAGACTCGCGTCTCTGAGCTTCATGGTTTTGTTCACTTGTTCCACGGTCTGATACCGGATTCTGTGGAAAGCTACACCGCTAAAGACGAGCTTTAGCTGGTGTTTTTGTTGGAACTGAGTGAGTTATGAGCTAAATTGGAACAAGGAAGTAAATACTTTAAACACTTCTGATTGGTCAGACTGATGACATGTGATTAAGCCTTCAAGAATGATTGGTGGAGTCGTGGAGACAGTAAAAGCTGCGGGACTTTTCAGATAACAGTTATAGCTGCAGCTAAATCCCGTTACCGTCATTCTTATAAAAATGTCTTTAATAGAATCAAATAAACACAAAGAAAAAAGTATTTTATGATCTTTCATATTCCTAACTACTCAGTGTTTTATCAGGACCTGTTTGGATGAACAAAGAGCTGATTTCCTGGAGATGGGAAATGTTTTTAGATCAATTAATGAGGGCAATTTTCCACGGCACACTTGACCATCTCCCGCGGCACACTGGTTGAAAAACACTGGTCTAGATGACCCAACTCCCAATATTACAGTCCCTAGGATAGCACAAGGGTTAAATCGATGTTTCAGGACTTACGCCTGTGACCCCTTGGTGCATTTTTGACAGTTTGTTAACAGGTGGAATTTCGTATTCAAGACAAAGACAAAATATATTCAAAGCAGGTATGGTAAACATAAAACTAAATGTTGTTTTCCTATTTTGCCAAGATGCACATAACTTTGTCTTTACTCCATAGGTTCAGTGTCTTGCCCAAGGACATTTTGACACATGGGCTGCCAAGGCAGGAACCGAACCTGCAATATTCTGATTAGAAGTTGATCCCTCTTCCCCAGTACCAAGCCCGCAGTAAAGACTTATTGTAGACTATACTTGTAATATGCTATAGATTACAATTTGCTAAGGGTTGTGCTGCAAATAAAATGGTAAATGGCTGTAAAGGAAATGAAGGTCACATAATCTAAGTGAATTTCATTTAATGATTCAAAGCCAGTCTTTCAGCCCCATGAAGCTACCAACTGAAGACCTGCTTGAAAGAATCAAAAAAGACTGTGCATGTGAGTGAAGTAGTTTTGCACTTGTGAATAATAAATAACCTATTATTGCACCCATATAACAGAATGTCCATAATGTACATGTGTAATTGAAATGGAGAGGCAACAGCCTGGATGTTGCTGGAATAAAACCAGTATTGCTGTTGCAGAGCTCAACTTTATGAGCTTACTTCACCTACCCATAATAAACTGCACCCAGCTCAAGTACTAACATTAAGTGGATTTTTAAACCACATGTTTGAATTTATTTGAACCAAGTTTTGTCCACAAGCAGGAATATCTTTGTTCCACTGCCAGGTGTTGGACCTTATCTAGATATCTGTGGGTACAAAATCACACTTTTACTTGTACTTATCATCCATATTATCCACCATATTCATTTTAGAGTCTCTTTATGAAAGATGCTCTTATCTAAATATAAGGTAATAAATGTTTATGGGCGGTATCCGCAGATTGTTAATGTAAACCAGCAGTGCTCTCATGAAGCAATGAGGCAGGTTGCTCCTGCCACGCCCATCTGAAGCGACAGCATTCAGATGTGAAAACTTGCAAACAAATTTTCTTTCAAGGTAAAAAAAATAGTGTTAAAACATTATTTTGTTATGTCTTAAAACTTAACGAATGAGCAGCGCCACCTGGCCATAGTGCGTCTTCAGGTTTGTAGTTGGCAGTCAGATATTGCATCAAGACACAGAACTACTGTTTGCGACGGAGCCAGGAGCGGAGCCCCGGTGGTGACAGACCACAACCATGACCAGAACCTAAGGACCTCTGACCTCAGACCTGGTTTAGCAAATGCCACACAGCTGCCGGCCCGCTTACCGCATGTGAGGGGTATTGGGGTTTCCAGACAAACTAACCGACTCCATCGCTTTGGTTTGAATGATAGATGACCGTTGCAGGTGACACCGCCGTGTCTTGGCTGTTTACAGTAGACACAAGACCATGTGACCTAAACAATGCAACAATGGTCTTCCGTCCTGTTCCCTGATGAATGTCGGGTCACCTTTCACAGAAATGATGGTTGTCAGCGTTGATGTCGAGAAAGCGAGGTGAGGTCAACATGGTCCTCAGTCTGGACACCACTAGTCAGTGTAAAAATTATTAGGTTCTTGTAGACCTTGTAGGTCCAGTTACTGCAGGTTCTTACCTCAGAGACATCTTAGAACCATCATCATACCCCAATTCCACCAGAACACCCCCGACTGTCTGTTCATGGATGATAATGCTCCACAACATGGTACCAGAATTGTCACAACTAAATTTCAGGAAGTCGGAGTGTCTCATATGGTTTGACCAGCAACAACCTCTGACCTGATCCCCATAGAGGACGTCTGGAATCAGCTGAAGCAGAGACTTGATGAATGTACCCCACCACCAAATGGCCTGTAGAACTGCTTGTAGCACTTGTACAAGAGTGGAATGCCTCAGAATAACATCATGAGGCTAGTGAGGAGCAGGAGCCATCGCTGTTAAGATGTCATTGAGGTCAGTTTTTGTTATTTGGAGGTTTCTTTATTATTGTCTTAAGTTTTGGGGCAATGAATATCAAACTAACCAAAATAGTGTTTCTTCTCATTAATAATTAGTAATGTCAAAGGAAACTGTTATGTATTTTAATTAAAATTTAGATCAAATGTGAAGACACTTATGTAAATAACTCTACCTTATTGTGAGTAGTGTATTTGTTTCAAATGTCTCCTGACTTGCAACTTAATATACTCTTGTACTTATATGTACTCATATTTCATCACTAATATCCAAAATGTTTATACTGTACATCCTATTAAAATTGTGGTTTCCTGGTTTTTTATGTTGTCCTCCCCCTTTCTGATCTGGTTCTCAGGCTTTAGTAACATGTTGTGGTTTGAGAGAACTGATTAATATGCGAGAAGAACGCTCTGGTTCTCCCAGTGTTCTGCTTGAAACTGATTCCTCACAGAATGACAAAGGAACAGAGAGCACATGGAAACTAGCAGCGGCAGCAAAAGCAGAGAAGTTCTTCTGGGAAGAGACAAGTATCACTGGACAAAAGCCTGTTATTGAATTCCTGTCGCGATTCTTTGGAAAATAACCCCCACGATCCAGCCCCCGCAGGCCTCTAAAAGCATGCACCCTCCCACTGGCGCTGGACGGCATTGGCTGAAAGAGAAGCGCATCCCTGCCCGGCCTGCGTGCCATCTTTGAAGTTAACGTTCCGTCTCGAGTGAATCCTTAAAATAATTCCATCCATCAGTGCATGGAGTTAATAAAAAAAAAAAAGATCAGTTTGGGGGCGGCCTCTGTATTTATGGTAAAACAAATGCATGCATGTAAAGAAAGCTGAACTTGAGTGCTAAGTCACTGTGATTACTGGCCACAGGGGCCATAAGGCTTGACTGCTGAGCAATTTGAATGTCCTATAAGTGCTCCTCAATGCCTCAGAGCACAGATCTGAAAAGCACTGTAGCCTCCTGAAAGCCACGAATCAATGAGAATCATATTTATCAGGGGTGGCTGCAGTGCAGTTCGCTTCTGGTCTCTTATTGAGTGCACACTACAAACTTTTTTAGGCACACATCGAAACCTTATTGAAAAATACAAAAGCCTTCAGTTAACAGAGTTAAGGCAGGTGTGTACACTGCAAAAAACAAAAAATTAAATCCCACCGCAACGGAAATTGTGTTTTTGATAACTTTTTATCATGATGTAGGACATATATAAGACAGATTAAGATTAAAACTGCATTTCTGAGCATTTCTTTATTGAAATCGTGTTGGAACAAGGGCAGATTAAAAATACGCAGTTTGAAAAAGCTCTCAGTTGTGGAGCAGCAAGTGACATGGGCAGGCCAAAGTCTCCTTGCTCCGCTGCATTCTGATGCATCTATTTGATCCATGTACATATTCATTTTCCTCATCTGAGCTCCAATTGGCTCAGATAGCTCCAATATTACTCGTCGTTTTTGCTGCTTTTGTGGCTAATGTTAGCTCAAGCTAGCAGGGGGGGGTTAAACAAAGGGATGATGGGAGATCAGCAGAAGGATGCTCCCCGCAAACAGTCCCGGCCACAATTCAGGGGCGAGTTTTTGATGAACTTTGCAGCTCTGCAGAAACTATTTCCAAGAAAACACAGGTTTTTTGATTATGGCTAAAAACAGCATAATCATAAATAAAAGACCACTTAGAGCAGTTTGCAATAGATGAAAATATTGGAGTGGAACTTTAAAGTAAACGATCTGTCATGACTAGAACGCTGGACGGACCCAGATGCTGAAACAGGTAGGTGAGTGGTAAGTAAGATGTTTAAAAAAGTTCTTGTTGGTTCCTGGCGAGACTGTGGGTAACATGGCTTGAGTTCTTGGTGCGTGGCGTGGCTGGAGATCTTGAGGAGAGCTGTGGCTTGAACAAATAGTACAAATGATGGGAAACCCCACAACTTTTTCCTGGAATCCAGCTGAAACATAAAAAAGATGGAGCCAAGTCAGTTCAGCAAAGAAGAGCTAGGTGGCACGGCTCTTTATTCTTCTGAATTTGCACATTTTTGAACAGATTTGGTGAAGTCAAACAGCCAAAGTTGTGACAACCATAGACTAAAATAAAAGCTTTCAAAATGTTTTAAAATATTCCAGTTTTGAGGAAGATCAGTGAAAGAATGTTTAGAACTTGTTTAGGAAAACGATTCACGCCATTAGCTGTTATCAGCTTTCATTGGCCAATAATCATTTCCCAACAGAGCTTTAGCTCCACTGCTGACCAATTTTTGACAACCATAACTCTTCAAATCTTTTCATAATTAAAGTAATTCCAGCAGATTCTAAATCACAGAAAAGCAGACTTTCACTAATATGAAACACTTTACAGTAGTGAAATCAAATCAGCTGATTCTGTTCTGATGAAGAGAAAAGCAGCTTTGCTCCGCATCTGAATCAGCGGATTCATGTCGATCCCGTAGACGGTGAAAGAGTGTGCGCTATTTAAGAGTCACTGATGACAGCTCTGGTTTTTACAATTGCAGTTTCACTGAACATTTTAAATGAGTCAAATGAATGAGGCCCCAACTCATGAGGGTGTGGCTGCAGTGAGCTTTTAGCTCCTCCATGTTAGATGACATGAGTCATCTAACAATGCTCATTTGGTGAGTTTGGTGCCAGACGCCTTTTTAGATCTAAAAGGACAAGATCAGACCCACATCTACCCATCCATCCGTACGTCCGTCTGTCCATCCGTCCATGAACAAATATGTCTATGAAGACTCTCATTCATCCAGGTGGATTCCATCATAGTAGTAGGTTTAAAGGTTGTCATCTAGACTTGGTTTTCAAAGTTGAAGACGTTTCACCTATAATCCAAAAGGCTTTGTCAATTCTGACATTCTACTAAATCCCTTTCAGGCTCGTGGGGCTGCTGGAACCAACCCAGCAGGTGTTGAGTGAAGGCAGAAAACACCCAAAAGAAAGTCTGTCCCAGATACAAACAACCACACAGATTCACACATACAGTATTTTTTGGCAATACTCAAAAGATTTCCATTTTCTAAAACTGACAGTGTGCCTTACAATCTGGAGCACCGTAAATAGGGATTAGTTCTGTTTTTTTCTTACTGACGTTGAAGCGTTTTTAAAGCATAGCGCTCTGTCAAAATGTCTGGTTGAGTGTTGCTGTAAAAACACTAACGCGGCTAACATGTACCGGTGTCGGACTACTTTTTTTTTTACGTGTTACTAACAAGGATGGGAGTTAGCATAGTCACAATAACATTTGTTTTAGTGGTAGTTCAGCCCCAGTGCAGAACCTACATCATAATCCAGGAATTCATAGATTGATAAGGTTGTGATAGATTATTTGCCTTGAACACTCACTTTAATGTCACACTTAATGATGTATTCATTGTTCAAAAAGACATTTCAATGAACAGCTTCACACGTGACATTTTTTTATTCCATGTTGACTTGAAGTCAGGAGAAATTTTTTGGGCTTCTGAGATTTTTTATGTGAAGTACAGAAACAGAGCAGACTTTAGCCCCATAAAACTCTTTGCCAAATCATCTCTTCTATATTTTCTGCTCCATAATCCATGTAACTGGTCTAAGACGTTACGTAAACTCAGTTCTGCAAAGCCCCAATTCTGCAAGGATGAAGTCATGTTTAAAACATTTGCGTGAAGAAATGGGTTCCCTCTGCTGTTTATAATAAAGCCTATTCTTTGAACAACACAGCCTGACCTCTCTGCATTATTCAGGCATCATTAAAGGATTTCCCTTCTTCATTAGATGAAGTGAGAGGGTGTTTTTGCAAGCATGTTTGATGTGCGGCTTTAATGAGAACATGTTTAAACTGCCACTAACCTGCACCCTGGCATCCAATCCTCCCCTTTCTCTCCGTCTCCTCCCCTGCCTGTCAACATCTCCCACTCTGTTTTCTTCTCATTTTATTTAATTATTTTGCACTTTTCTTTTACCGTAGCTTTCCTCCCACCCTCCCATTGATTAAAAGCTCTTCGTCTGATGTATTTTTATCAAATCTTTGGGTTTTTTGCCGTCAACATGTCTTTTCTTTTGTCAGTTGATTGAATGGAGGATGTGTTTGATTGCAGCGTCGGTGTGATTGCTAGGTTTTGTCTATGTGGGCGGATGTATCTTCATCATGATGGAGTACATTTGAAAAGAGCAGCTGAAACAGTTAGCAACCTTTTTAAATTTTAAAAACTAATATTAGAAAAATGATAAAAAGACAAGTTTAGAAGAACATCTAGACTTATTAACAAGATTAAAGTACTAACAATTGATTTTTTTACACTGCACTGTGGTTAGCGCTCTCACCAAGGAGGCCTTGGTTCAAGTCCCACCTAGGTCTTTTCTGTGTGGAGTTTGCACTGTGTTCTCCTTGTGCATGCGTGGGAACTCTGGTTTCCTCCTGCCGGCCAAAAGCCTGATTCATAGGTTAATTGGTTACTCTTAATTATTCCTAGATGTGCATGTGTAAGTGTGTGGCCCTGCAACAGACTAGTGACTTGTTCAGGGTGTACCATGCCTTTGCCCAACAGCAACCACGTGACCCCGAAAAGGGACACAGCAGGTTAAGACAGTGGGTGGTGATTCCACTGACACCAAGACACCGCCAATTCCAGTGGACTTGTGCACTTTGGTGAAGAAAGAGCAACAGTCTAAACAGGCACCACCAGTCAATGAAAAATCGATTAGGTTCTTGATGGTCCAGTCACTGCAGGTTCTTACCTCAGAGACATCTCAGAACCGTCATCATCCCTCAAATCCATCAGAACACCCCCAACTGTCTGTTCATGGATGATAATGGTCCACTACATGGGACCAGAATTGTCACAACTGGACATCAGGGAGTGGGAGTGCTTCATATGGTTTGACCAGCAACGACCTCTGACCTGATCCCCATAGGGTGTATCAGGATGACCCAGATGCAGGACTAGACTACAAGGTTGAGGGAAGATCCAGTTTTTTTATGGCAGAAAACACCACACTAGGTGGGAAAATGAACTCCTAAATATAACAGGACTTGAAAACAGCATGACTCAGGTATGGAAACCAGACTGAACTAGAGCAACACTCCAACACAGAGAGCAGAAACTGACACAAGCTCAAACAAATTCACCTAAAGTGCTGACAGCTGTGCCACTCACGGAGAGTCACAGGACCTCTACCAGAACCCACAGCCAACCTGCACACGAGACACCACAGGTAAAACAAAAAAGAACTGTAGATTGCAACAAATGGAGCAAGAGTCGACAACGTTTATGACATGAAGTACCAAATCGAAATGTTTTCTGTAACAACTGTTCCGTCACTAACTATAATAGGAACTCTGATACAAAGAAATACAAAAACATTTCTAATATATCTGAAATTCATTTAACTCCCAAACAGCAGGTCAAAAAGCTTTTAAAATATATTTCGGCATTAACTCAAAAAATTGCTTTCATAAAAATATTGCACAAGGAAAACAGGTCAAAGTTAAAATCATATTGCAGCTATTTGTTTGAAACAAAAAGTACTGTATTTGTGGTATGTCACACCTTCAGCAAAAAAAAAAAAATGCCATCAATATTTCTAACAACTTTACAACCATTAACATAATAATTGTTTATGTAAGGGTTAATGGTCGACGAAGTATGCATTATCACTTGTGATATGCACGCCATGGAAGCCTGAACCATGCGACGCGAAGTGGAGGACGGTTGCTACTGTGAAGTGTGTTAAAAAGTGATAATGCACACTTCGAAGGCCATTAACCCGTTCATACCATGGTCACTTACAAAAGAAATAAATAGTAACCAATTTTTAGTCCTTAATTCTTGTTTTATTCCAATTTGGATCGCTTTTCTCTCAAAAAGTGAACTATTTGTTACATGCATCGCACCACGTCACAAATAGTCCGCATCGCGTCCCACCACCACTGCAGTCAAGATTCGGTGACATATAGTGATATATGTATACTGATCTTTGCGATGAGTTTGATAGTATAAAGTTCTCCTCTTACTACTTGTTTTTGTCCAAATATTGAAGCAAAAGGTTGTTTTAAAGAAGCCGGCACAGTGATACAAAACATTTAAGCTAGGTGACCAAAACTTCTTTTTGGGGCGTGCAGTTATCCTGTGGGATATAACTTTTTTACTTGCACACGCAGCAGCCAATCAAAATCGAGTATTAACCAGGACCATGGTATAATTTGGTTTATTCATCTTTCGTTACGTTATGAGACAGGGCCTGAGTAACTATGTAAGTTAACTATGTGATGGTGCTTTTATTGCTTGTAAAATTCAATGTTTTTCCTTTTTCCTAAGTTTGCTAAGTATAATATTATGCAGTTTTCAGAACTGGGCAGTGTCATTGTTAATTTTTTTTATCCTCAGTAAATTAAGTGGCGATCAGCCATTGTATTAATTTTAGAACTTGTTCACAATACATGTTGACATTTGCAGAACAGAAAGAAAATTTGGGTTTAATATGACCTTCATTGCTTATTATTTAACAAATTGAACTTTTAACTTATAACTTCATAAATGTCAGCTGCCGCGATGCCAAAAACATGACCAAAATAAATAAAAAACAGCTGTGCAGTTGTAATGTGAGCAGATCAGCTTAGCACGGCTTTTCCAACGCACGCGCTCATGTTCCCTCCACCTGTCATCTCACCGCCAACAGTTTCAAAACACAGGATCATCATGTGCGCCGTGGAAGCCTGAACCCGGTTGCTTCCGCAAAGTGCATTATGTTCTGATAATGCACACTTCTAAGGCCATTTTCCCGCTTATACCATAGTCACTTGCAAAATAATTAAATATTCAATCCGTTTTTGGTACTTTATTTTTGCTTTTTATTTTATTTTTTTTTGGTTTTGATTGCTTTTTTTCACAAAAAGCGGACTATTTTTTACGTGGTGGTGTCATGTTACCGTGACAATGAGCCACTTAGCCGGCTGAGCCAGCACCGACCTCAACTGCAGCGGAAAAGGAAAGCGATATATAAGCGGATCGTCATAACAGGTTAAATAAAGCATCACTTCATAGAGAAAGTTCACCTCTAACCGCTTGTTTTTGTCCAGTTGATGAAGCTAAAATTTGTTTTAAAGAAACAAGCTAAACGACTAGAACTTCTTTTTAGACGTGCATTATCACTGTGGATTATCACTTTTTAATCCACAGCCTGCAACTGACCTTCGCCGCAGGTTGTTGACCTCTATCATAGAGGATTTCTGGGACCAGTTGAAACAGAGACTAAATTATTGTACCCTACCACCAAATGACCATTAGAACTGCTTGTAGCACTTGTGGATGTTATTTCTGAAAACTCAAGACAGTATTAAAAACAGACACAAGAGCCCAATGCGATTTCTTGCAAGAAGAGCTGGAAACAGACAACCGTTCGACACCTCTGCTCCAAGCAGCTCTAGGGATGTCTGTCCGAACTCAAATTTTTTATCAGAATTGGGTTGCCCTGGTTACATGAAGAGTGAAAGATCTAAGGGATTCAAGGTTAATAGTTATCAGTATACTCGTTATTACTCGCTGCAGCCATGTGAGGGTCTGTCTTTCATTTTTTAATTAGCTTGGATTCCAGACACTCCCTTCTTTTTGGTGATCCTTCCTTCTCCAGATGGCACGCTGGAAACCCCAACACAGCAAATTTAATTGTGTAAGACAAACAGAAGTTAAAAAAGCAGTCTTAAAAACAGCAGTCAGAATGAAAAAGCAAAGAAAATAAAGTTTCCACAACCAACAGTAGAACGCTTCAGAACAACATCATGAGGCTAGTGAGGAGCAGGAGACGTCGCTGTTAAGCTCTCATTGAGGCAAATGGTGGAAAAAGCCGCGATTGTCCCGGCCAGTTTTTAGAAGTTTCTTTATTGTTGTCTTAATTTTTATGGGTAATAAATAATCAAAATGTTAAAATGTTTTTTCTCATTCATTATTTGTAATATCACAGGGAACTTTCATATTTATTCATCTTGATAACTGGTGGTGTAGTGGTAGGGCGGTCGACTCTCTGATCAGAAGATTGCAGGTTTAATTCCTGCCTTACCCACCAATGTGTCGAAGTGTCCCTGGGCAGGTAACTGAACCCCCCCACCTTGCATCTGGTGGAAGGTTGGCGCCAGTTTTACCGTCTTCTAAATCCAGTTTTTGTCCCTTTCGAGGTCACGGGACTGCCGTAGCCTATTATGGCCACTTGTAGGTGAAGGCAGGGGACATCCTGGACAGGTTGCCAGTCTGTTGCAGAACTTTTATATTTTTCATTGAAATTCCGACCAATAGGATACGCACTCCTGTAAATGACAATATCTTTAACTTATTTTGAGTGGTGTAGTTCAGTTCTAGCACCAGAAATACATATAAGCAGTGCAAAAATGCAGACCTTTTTTAAGAAAATGTTTCAAATGTAACTCCTTTTATGAAATATTATTAAATGAGCTCATTGTTTTTTTTTATAACAGTTTAGGAATTTAATACAACAGTTTTAAAGATTATTATGGGGAATATTTATTTTAATGATAAGAATATTTTTCTTTCTCAACATGTAAAAGTTACATTACCTCTAACCTAAATAAAATGATAAATTAAACTTAGGCTTGTGAACACGATTTTATTTTTTAAGGAAACTGTGTTTTCTTATGATTCTATTAGCAGGCTTGTAGCTACCCGATTTATCTTGACAGTTCTCAAAAAGGTTGAGAAACCCCAACTAACCCCAACTTCCATGACTAAACTCTATGTATTTTGATGATTTTTCTGATGAAAGTTTTTATTTTATTCAAATTTACATGGTAAAGCACAGTGAAAAGACAGTGAAAAGCAGCAACAGAGAGAAGGACAGGTCTCCACAGAATACAGAGGAGGGGGCTTCCGGGGTTCAGGGCCAAAGGAAAACTTTGATAAAGGAGGACTCTCACCACAAATGGAAGCCATTTTTCATTTTTTTCCCCCAGAGAAGGATGTAAGTTATCAAAACTTCCTTTTCCCCTCCCTCCATCTGTCTCATTCACCTCCCTGCATCCATCATTCACCACGTGTATCTGTGTCATCACCTTCAGTGGTATTATTGAGGAAATAGTCATATGATTTTAATTCTAACTCTGATAAGGAAAATGAAGAAAAATATGCAGTTATGAGGAAAAAAAGACGTGTGAATGTTGAGGAGCTGTCAGAATGAATTCACACTGACGTGATGAATGGAAGAGGCCAGGCCTGTGGTCGCTTCATAAAAAATGTCTGTGATGAATATAACTAAAGTTCAGCAAAAAAGGCAGGTTTAATCTCTGTGTTGTGTTTAATAATCTACACAAGTAAAAAATAAGAAATCAGTGACTGAACCAGAGGCACCTCAGATACAGAATATCCATAACGTGAAACAAAATAAGAGGAACTGGAAGTACTTGGAATAACAGCTATGGTTTCACCAGGGGCAATGGAGACCAATGTGACATGTTACCACGTAAAATCAGACAAGACAGAAAGGCAGGAGGAATAAGACAGAATCGGATCAGATGTCTTGTCTTCTTCAAACCTCAGTAGGTCAAATCCGTTTCTTATTTTTTTATTTAATTTAAGGAATTCATCCTCTCTCCTGTCATCTCCTGTTCCAGTCATCCATGCGGCGCATAAGAGTCCTGACACAAGTGAGCCTCTCATGCTCTGTAGTGCAACTGCAAAATGTTGTAAAGGTATTTATTTTAATCGGACTAAACTGAAAAAGCCAACCAGGGCAGAACCGAAACGGAAAATAGTTAAAGCTTTTAATATGGTATTTACTTTAAAGTGAAATGTATCTTAGAAAATAATAAACTCTTAAAAGATTCCTGGTGTCTTTATCTTTTAGCAGAGATAAAAGTTACATGGCTGCTCATTAAGGCTGTGAAAAGTGAAGGAACAGTGAAATGGTCCAGCTGTTGCAATAAAGCAGTAAAAACATGCATTTCTGCTACCAATATCTGATCTTAATGGTTCACCTATTTCCCACAGCTAATTTCCCACAATTTGGGATATTTTACATATCCCAAGCATATGTAAACTGTCTGTTGAATAATTGACTCAGTTTTATTTTAACCACAATAAACTGAAACAAAGTGCACGATTCCCAGAACCGATTACCGTATTTTCCGGACTATAAGTCGCTCCGGAGTATAAGTCGCACCAGCCCAAAAATGCATTATAAAGTAGAAAAAAACACAGATAAGTCGCACTGGACTATGAGTCGCATTTTGACGGGAAGCTTATTTGACAAAATCTGGGACCAAGAACTAATAACTTCCACAACCTCAGATGACACAATCATAGCAGACTGTTTATCTCATAATTTCACAGTAATTCTTTCTCATACTTATTTATTTATTCCTTTCATGAAGCATCATTGGCCAACTAATACTCTGTTTTCATCTTGTATTTGTAGAAACAGTTGTCATTTTTATTGCATTTCTGAATCTATGAAATCATTGGAAAATAGAATATTATGTTTTTAGCCTTCAAGAGCTTACCGTAAAAAAAAGTTTGCTGATTCTCTGAGTCACTTAACATACTCTTAACACTTAACATACCTTGTACATCAAATTGACCAAGGAACATCATCTCTGTTCCTCACAAATGAACATAACAGGAGGGTTAACAATGTATTTATTTCAATTTATTTCTAATATAAGTCGCTGCGGAGTATAAGTCCCACCCCTTGCCAAACTATGAAAAAAAGGGCGACTTATAGTCCAGGAAAATACGGTTGTCATTGTCATGGCTAGCGAGGCTGTGGCAGACCCAGATGCTGGAACCCGGAAGGAATACTCGGCAGGCGAAGAGGATGAGTAGTAATGGATTTAATTTGAGGAATGACAGAGTTCCAGGAGAGAACGTTTAGAGGATGGTTGGAGGGTCTTGGCGGCGAACACCGTTCTTCCCGGAGGATGTCCAGAGGGGTGACGAGGAGGGACCAGAGAAACGGTGAGTCTGTGAGTCCAGAGCGTGACTGACGTGGATGTGATCCTATGCAGGCAGAAACAAGACAGAGTTAGGCGAGGTATACGAAGCATGAACAATAATCATGAACAGGGCCAGAGGATGCACCGTGGAGTACAACGAACTAGCGTCGAGTACAGGTCCTGGTTCTCCTTATGAGTCCAGCCGCTGATGAGGAAGAGGCGGGACAGCTGGTGTCCGCAGGTGGACCTGACGAGGAGGAGGAGCTGGCTGGGGGTACCGTGACAGTACCCCCTCCCCGACGACCGCCTCCAGGCGGAACAGGACGGCGATCGGGATGGGCCCGGAAAAAGTCATCTAAGAGGGTGTGGTCCGAGATGAAGGAGCGAGGGACCCACGACCGCTCCTCCGGGCCGTAACCCTCCCAGTCCACAAGGTACTGGAAACCACGTCCCCGGCGCCGAACATCCAGAACCCGGCTGGCGGTATAGGCAGGACCACCGTCGATGAGCCGGGCGGGTGGCGGGGAAGCGGACGGCGGGCAAAGAGGGCTCTGGTGGACTGGTTTGATTTGTGACACATGAAACGAGGGATGAATTTTGAGGGCGGCGGGTAGTTTCAGGTGGACACAGTTGGGATTGATGATGCGTTCTATGACAAATGGACTGATGAAACGAGGAGCCAACTTACGGGACGTGGCCTGGAGTGGATGTTTTTAGAGGACAGCCAGACTTGCTGTCCAGGCTCGTAAGGGGGGCTCGGGATCCGGTGACGGTCCGCGATCTGGCGGTTACCCTCCTTAGTCCGGAGAAGGGCGGCGCGAGTCTGGCGCCAAACCTCCTGGCAGCGTTGCAGATGGAGTTGGACGGAGGGCACCGCCAGATCGAGCTCCTGGGATGGGAACAAGGGGGGAGAATAACCCAACGAGGCTTCTAACGGCGGCATACCCGTAGCAGTGGAAGGATGATTATTATGGGCATATGAGATAGTCCGACCAGTCCTCCTGGTTTTGAGCCGCAAAACAGCGCAGGGCCGCCTCCAACTCCTGATTAGCCCGTTCGGCCTGGCCATTGGATTGAGGGTGGTAACCAGAAGTTAGGCTGATGGTGGCTCCAAGGGCGGAGCAGAAGGCCTTCCACACCTGCGAAGTGAATTGTGGACCTCGGTCAGAAACAATATCGGAGGGAATGCCATGATGACGGAAAACAACATTAACAAGGGTGTTGGCAGTTTCGGTGGCAGAAGGCAGGTGGGGCAGAGGAATGAACTGAACAGCTTTGGAGAAACGATCAATAACTGTGAGGATAACTGTGAACCCATGAAAGGGGGGCAGACCGGTCACAAAGTCCACAGCAATGTGGGACCAGGGTCGACCAGGCGTGGATAGAGGATGGAGATGGCTGGCTGGTGGCGAGTTGGAGGACTTGGCCCTGGCGCAGGTGGTACAGGCAGCGATGTATTGACGCACATCTTCATCCATGGAGGGCCAAAAGAATCGACGCCGGAGAAGCATAAGGGACCGGCGGACACCACCATGGCAGGCGATCTTAGAGCTGTGTCCCCAGGCGATGACGTCAGATCTGAGCCTGTCTGGGACAAACAAAGTGCCAGGAGGACATATAATTGAATCGGGTTTCTCACCTTGGGCCTGTAGTAACTTAGTTTCAATGTCCCAAGTGATGTTCCCCACAAAAAGGGAGTCTGGAATGATAGGGGCTGTGCTGGGTATGTCCGTGGTGTTGTATTTTCTTGACAGGGCGTCGGGTTTGCCGTTTTTACTGCCCGGGCGGTAGGAGATGGAAAACCTGAACCGGTCAAAGAACAAGCACCATCGCGCCTGTCTGGAATTAAGTCTCTTGGCAGAGCGTAAATACTCCAGATTCTTATGATCAGTCAAAACAAGAAACGGTTGTTCAGCCCCCTCCAACCAATGTCTCCACTCTTCCAAAGCGAGTTTGATGGCAAGTAACTCACGGTTGCCGATGTCGTAGTTCTGTTCAGTAGGACTGAGTTTCCTTGAAAAGAAGGCACACGGTTTCAGTTTGCCAGAGGAGGATTCACGCTGCGACAATACGGCTCCAACTCCTGAGTCAGAGGCGTCGACCTCTACGATGAACTGTTTATGGACATCAGGTTGGATGAGGATAGGTGCAGTGGTGAACAGTTCCTTGAGCTTTCTGAAAGCCGTGTCTGCGGCGGTGTTCGAGACATAGGGGACCTTGACAGAGGTGAGACGAGTGAGAGGTGCGGCGATGCCACTGTAATTGCGGATAAATCTCCGATAAAAATTGGCAAACCCTAGGAACTGCTGTAATTTTTTGCGGGACTCAGGAATAATCCAATCAGAGACTGCTTGGAGTTTAGAGGGGTCAGGTCTGATTTTGCCTGCCTCTAAAATGTACCCCAGGAAAGAAACGTAGTTGACGTAAAATTCACATTTCTCGGCTTTAACGAAGAGTTTGTTTTCTAGAAGTCGTTCGAGGACGAGTCTGACGTGGTGGCGATGTTCTGTGGAATTACTGGAGTAGATAAGGATGTCGTCTAAATAGATAAATACAAAACGATTAAGGAAGTCGCGCAGAATGTCGTTCACAAGGCGTTGAAAAACGGCGGAGGCGTTGGTGAGGCCGAAGGGCATGACCAGGTATTCGTAATGCCCGAGGGGGGTCTTGAAGGCAGTTTTCCATTCGTCCCCCTCCCGGACTCTGACGAGGTGATACGCATTACGGAGGTCTAATTTGGTGAAAACGTTGGCTCCCTGAACGGAGTCGAAAACAGAGTTAATGAGTGGAAGAGAATACTTATCTTTTACAGTTATCTGGTTAAGCTCACGGTAATCAATGCAGGGCCTGAGGGTTTTATCTTTCTTCTCTACGAAGAAGAACCCGTTCACCGACAGGGGATGAGGAAGGCCGAATGTGCCCCAGTGAAAGAGCTTCTTGGATGTAGTTTTCCATAGAGAGCTTCTCCGGACCTGACAGATTGAATAGTCTCCCTTTGGGAAGGGGGGCACCGCCGAGAAGCTCGATAGCGCAGTCATAGGGTCTGTGAGGGGGTAAAGCACACGCCTTAGCCTTGCTGAACACCGTTTTGAGGTCATGGTAACATGACGGCACTTTAGAAAGATCAATATTCTCTTCTTCGGGAGAATTAGCTTTGGTAGTGGTGGGAAGCGCAGAGTGTAAACAGTTTGCCATACAATACGTACTCCAATTTATTATTCGAGAGTTAGACCAGTCGATTTGGGGGTTGTGAAGGCGTAACCAGGAAAAACCCAGAATGACGGGGGTCTGGGGAGCATTAGTGACAAAAAATTGATGATATTCGTGATGGTTTCCGGAAGTTATGAGCTGGATAAGTTCAGTACGCAACGTTATTTTGGATAGTAATTTACCACCTAAACCAGCGGCTTTAACAGGAGCATCTAAAGGTTCAACCGGTAACCCAAGATGGCGAACTAAACTTGAATCGATGAGGCTGTGTTCTGCTCCAGAATCAATGAGAGCGGAAAGTTCATGGACGTGATTAAGGCTAGGAAACTTGACAGGGATAAATAGGAAAGGCTTGGCTTTTCTATCAGACGGATCCCCTCGCGACCCGTCACTTAGCGAGGGGTTCGGGAGTTTAAACGCTTTGGGCATTGCGAGACCGTGTGTTTGGGATTCCCACAATAAAAGCACAATCCTTCATTTCGGCGCTTAAGTCTTTCTTCAGGGGAAAGTTTTGAGTGACCAATTTGCATGGGTTCTTCAGCAGAAGTGAAAGGAGCTTCGGCGCCGGCAGGCGATTGTTGAAGGCGAGGGAGAACCTCCGAGGCGGGTCGACGGTTGGCAAAACTCCGCTCATGATGACGTTCTCGGAGTCGTATGTCAGATCGGAGGGCTGCAGTAACAAGTTCCTCGAAACTGTCCGCTTCCGGTTGAGTACATAAATGATCCTTGATGTGGCAGACCCAGATGCTGGAACCCGGAAGGAATACTCGGCAGGCGAAGAGGATGAGTAGTAATGGATTTAATTTGAGGAATGACAGAGTTCCAGGAGAGAACGTTTAGAGGATGGTTGGAGGGTCTTGGCGGCGAACACCGTTCTTCCCGGAGGATGTCCAGAGGGGTGACGAGGAGGGACCAGAGAAACGGTGAGTCTGTGAGTCCAGAGCGTGACTGACGTGGATGTGATCCTATGCAGGCAGAAACAAGACAGAGTTAGGCGAGGTATACGAAGCATGAACAATAATCGTGAACAGGGCCAGAGGATGCACCGTGGAGTACAACGAACTAGCGTCGAGTACAGGTCCTGGTTCTCCTTATGAGTCCAGCCGCTGATGAGGAAGAGGCGGGACAGCTGGTGTCCGCAGGTGGACCTGACGAGGAGGAGGAGCTGGCTGGGGGTACCGTGACAGTCATGTTCCGCAAACGGAGAGAAAGCAGAGACAGAGGAAGCTGAGAAAAAAACAATTATCTAGAGCAGCCGCACTGAAACGCTTTGACACTTTGCGTGAAATATCTCCACCAAATACTCATTCGATTTGTCACTATACTACCCAATTTGATTTGTATAACCCTTGTGCTATCCTAGGCACTTTAATATTGGGAGTTGGGTCATCTAGACCCACTAGACAGTGCGCTGAACCGTTTTTCTTCAATGATTTGTGAACCTCACTGGTGTCCATGGATTACATGAAATCTTTCCACCTTTATCCACCTTTGTCATGGTAGGGAGAACACATCAATGCAAGGGTGGGGTCTTCTAAGACAGCACAAGGGTTAAATTGCCAACCCAATTATAAGTTATTGATTGTCCATTACATTGAAAAATGTTTGTTACAACCCCTGGTCTGTGTGTATTGGTTTTGTGGTTGTGTGTAAATGTGTGTATATTTGTGCTGTGTTGGATTTTTTTTTGTCATGGTGCCTCTGTCAGCTCTCCTCCCCCTCCCCTCTCTGCTTGGCTCCTTATTCGACACAGCTGCGACCACTCACCTCATCACCTACCTGCCTTCAAAAGGAGATCCAGCTCCAGCATTCATTGCCAGTTCGTTGCCCCTGATAGTGCATAGTATGGTCATCAAGTATACAACTCTCGTACTTAAGCTATTGCCTAAGTCTCGTTCTCTACCTTGTTCCCAGGAATCCATTACCACGAGTGGTCGCATGAGACTTCAACTCTCCCGGATCCAAGCCTCAGCACTTCTTCCAGTCACACCACGAGCCTCTGCTGATTCTCCAGTCAAGCCACGAGCCACGGACAAACCTCTAGTCACGCCACGAGCCACGGTCCATTCCTCCAGCGACGCCATGAGCCCCGGACAACAAACCAGCCACGTCACGGGTCCTCTTCGGGTTTTCCTGCTACGCCTACAACCATACAGGATCAAGTAAACAAACTTTATTACTCAGCCCAAAACTCACCTGTGTCTTCTTCCGGGTTCCAGCGTCTGGCTCTGTTTTGTCTTGCTTGCTATGCCACTTTTCAGTTCCTGCAAGGGTTCAGCTTCACCATTGCTGCTGCGTCTGCTTCCTTCAGAGTTTATTGAGGCTTCATACTACACAATGATCAAGCTGGGAGGGTGGGAGCCCACCACATCAAACCATTGACCGGAAATTCCCTTCATCATTTTATTTATGAAACGTTGGGCAATTTGGTTAGTTTTTGTTCCCAACAATGTTAGTTTAAGATGCAAAACTGTTTTCAGGACAAAAACATCTTATTTACCAGCTGTCTCAAATGTGATCCACATATTTTTGACATGGTATAACTGTGTAACATTGAATTAATTATCTACACAGTTTGCATTATTTCAATACAGTAAGTTGTTATTTAAAAACTGCATGACAGAATAACATAAAATACAGTTAGGTAAGGGATAATGGCCTTCGAAGTGTGCATTATCAGAAAATAACGGTTGCTTGGACCTGGTTGCTTCCGCGAAGTGCATTACTTTCTAATAATGCCATCTTTCGGTGGGTGGAGTGTCCCTGCCCCAGGTGGAGGAGTTTAAAAAATCTCGGGGTCTTGTTCACGAGGGAAGGTAGACCGGAGCGTGAGATTGACAGGCGGATCGGAGCGGCGTCCGTAGTTATGCGGTCACTGTATTGGTCCGTTGTGGTGAAGAGAGAGCTGAGCCAGAAAGCAAAGCTCTCAATTTACCGGTCGATCTTAATTCCAATACTCACCTGTGGTCATGAGCTCTGGGTCATGACCCAAAGAAACGAGGTCCCAAATACAAGCGGCTGAAATGAGCTTCCTCCGTAGGGTGGCTGGGTGCTCCCTTAGAGATAGGGTGAGAAGCTGGGTCACCCACGGAGAGCTCGGAGTAGAACCGCTTCTCCTCCACATCAACAGGAGCCAGTTGAGGTGGCTCGCGCATCTAGTCCGGATGCCTCCTGGACACCTCCCTGGAGAGGTGTTCCGGGCATGTCCCACTGGGCGGAGGCCCCGGGGAAGACCCAGGACACATTGGGAAGACTGTCTGTCAGTTGGCCTGGGAACGCCTTAGGGTCCCCCCAGAGGAGCTGGAGGAAGTGGCTGGGGCTAGGGAAGTCTGGGCATCTCTGCTTAGACTGGTGCCCCTGCGACCTGGTCCCGGATAAGCAGAGGATAAGCAGAGGAAGATGGATGGATGAATGGATGGAATGCACACTTTGTGGGCCATTATCCTGCGTATACCTTTATCATTATCATTACCTTTATCATTTAACATTATCCTGGTCACTTACAAAATAAACAAATAAAGAAACAACCAGTTTTTAGTACTTTATTCGTGTTATTTTTGCGGCTTAGATCGCTTTTTTCACAAAAAGCTGAATATTGGTAACATGGTGCTGCACGTTACGGTAACATGACAATGTGCTGAGCCAGCAGCGATCTCGACTGCAGCAGCAAAATAAAGTGATATATGTGCTGATTATCATGACAAGTTTAAATAAAGCATCAGTTCAGAGAGAAGATTCACCTGTAAAACAAAAAAGTTTGTTTTAAAGAAGCCAGCATAGTGATACAGAACATTTAAGATTCTTTTTTGGTGTGCGTTTTCACTGTGGATTGTGTCTTTTTAACCCTTGTGTTATCCCATGACCCCACCCTTACATTGACGTGTTCTTCCTACCATGACAAGGATGGATAAAGGTGGAAAGATTTCATGTAATCCATGGACACCAGTGAGGTTCACAAATTATTCAAGAAAAAAGGTTCAGAGCACTGTCTAGTGGGTCTAAATGACCCAACTCCCAATGTTAAAGTGCCTAGGATAGCACAAGGGTTAATCCACACCCAGCAGCCAATCAGAATCAAGTGTTCACCTGTAACATGGAACCATGTTAAAAATGTGTGGAGCAAATTTGTGACAGTGGGTAAATAAGGTGTTTTTTTCCTAAACCATCATGTCAATACTCTTGTTTCTTAAATTAAGATTGTTGCGAACAAAAATTTAGCAAATCAACCATTGTGTCATAACTAATATGATCCATATTTCATTTTTAAAAAATTGCACATTTTTTATGGATTTTATGAAATTATTAAAAAAACATCTTGATTAAAAAATGTGAACTTTCCATCAATTCTTTGTGTGGGCTTGACAGGGTTAAGGTTCTACTATTATACAAGGTATCAGAAGACTCTACCAGGTTTTCTATGGAGTAAAGCAGCAAAGCCTGGGGAAATCAGGAAACATGAGATTTTACTAGATGAAGCAATCACCTAACATCAGTGCAGAATTTAGGTTTATGTAACAATTGCAGGAACAGGGAAGCCACCCATGACCTGCTTGGAGACACGCATACATGGTTACAAACAAGGGAGGGGACAGACACGGCCTACAAGAAGAACCCTTTGGCAACTTTGGAACATGCTTTTAAAGTTAACCAAAGGGAATTGATGGTCATAAACTGAACTGAAGTAAAATGTTTTTGTCCTACTCCACCCCTTTTCTTGAAATGTTCACTTTTGACACAAGAAACCAACATTCTTGCCAACATTCAGCACCATTAGGAGCAGATGTTTCGGTCAAACATCTGTAAATCATTATGAGGCCCATTTCAGTTAATCGTTCGTGTTAATGTTTGCAGAAATCTTTTTCTGATGCTCACAGCTTAACATCGTCTCCTCATATATTTGCTGATCTGACTCTGCGGTGCCCCCATCCCTGTGTCACATCACTCTTTTGCACATTTCCCCTTCGACCTCTTGCCGGTTTGACTCGGTCGTATATCACAGTCCGGCTTCGTCTAGCTGTCTGCCACTTTCTGTTTCCCCATCTGCTTGACATGCCCCCGTGCTCCATCCTCCCACCGGGTTTAAGATCGCCAATTTGTAACTTTTGTCTTCCCTGTTCCAGGCAGCCTGGAAATCACTCAGGAAGTGAACTTTGTGGTGCGTCAAACGGATGCACAAGTCAAAACTGCTGAAACTGCAAGATGTCAGAAACACTGACTTCATGTTGAACTTGCTTTAACAGCAGTCTGAAGTTACCCTTTGTGAACACAAAAACATTTATAAAGGCTTTTGAATATTTTACATATAGAAGAGTTTGAAGAAAAGAAACATATTTTCATTTTATTTCATTTTTGCTACAGTTCATCCCATTTAATTGTTTTTTGTCTCTGACACTGCACAAGTAGGTATGCAAACTTTCAGCTGATCAGCCTGCACAGGAAATTCATCTTTGTGAGATAAACAGTTGACGGAGAACACGACACCACTGGGAAATGTTACAAAAAGAACCAGATGATGTGCTATCTCATAAATCGACCCTGACAGAGTATATTTGGATGGTAAATGGTGGAAAACCCCACTTAGGGACGTTTAGAGTAATGGACGCTTGTATGCAGAGGGGTATACTGACTCGTGGGTTGGGCAGGGTCACTGCTGCACCAGCTCAGCCTTGAGGCCATGCTCTTCCCCATCCATGAATGTCTTCTCCTCACGGATGATCTGCAGGAGAATGGAAGGCAGCAGTTTGGCCCTGAGCAGATATTGATAATACTAGTGTGCTTTGTCGAATGTCTGAAGTTATCCAAGCTAATTCCTGCAGAGTCCTAGTTTTGCTTTGGATCAAAGCAACAGTGTAAATAATACAGTTAAGTGACTTCATCAGATAAAGGCATCGGCAGTGAATCACAGATGGGCGAGGTGATGCAACTTCAAGCGTACGAATGACAAATAAAAGTTATAAAACAGATTTAATCAAACATTTCCAATGAAATAAGTTTGAATCAGATAGTCTTGTTCTCTTGGCTTTTGCACCTAACATTTATTCACAGTTTGATTCAAAAAAACTGAAAAAATGTTTCAAAATGAAATACTAACTCCAGAAAGCTTCAAAGGAATACCATATCTACCGTCTTTGTCCATGAATTAGTTTATTTATTGCCCATAACTCATGTCCAAAGGTAACAGGTTCATTTAACCCTTGTGCTATCTTAGATGACCCCACCCTTACATTGACGTGTTATTCCTACTATGACAAAGGTGGATAAAGGTGGAAAGATTTCATGTAATCCATGGACACCAATGAAGATCACAAATCATCAAAGAAAAAAGGTTCAGCGCACTGTCTAGTGGGTCTAGATGACCCAACTCCCAACGTTAAAGTGCCTAGGATAGCACAAGGTTTACCCTGCACATCAAAGTCAACGTTACTGCAGATGCCATCTGGTTTCTGAATTTAGACTGCACCAAAAACCTTAGTCTATAAAGGTTATGAATAGAACCGGTGATGAAGAGCCACCCTAGTGGAATCCAACTCTCATCAGAAACAATTTTGACTTACTGCCAGAATGAGCCCCATCTCTGTTTGTATAAAACCTGCCTTGCACTGACAGCAGATCAGTTATCCAGTGCTCTCAGAGGGCCCTTCTTAAGAGGTCTTGTGGGACACAGTCGAATGCCTTTCACAAGACACTTGTGAACCGGATGGACCCATTCCAAGGATCTCCAGAGGACTAGTGAGGGAAAAGAACTGCTCCAGCATTCCACAGATCCCTCAGCCCCACCAAACCAGGGCGCTTAAAAAACATTTCTTTGTTCAGCAAGGACTCCAAAGAAGAGCAGAATTTAACTTTAAAACAAGAACTGTTTAAAAAAAGGATATTTTATATATTAGAGCAAGACTAATGAGTTTAGTTCAATCAATTCAAGTTTGAGTTTAATGACTTCCTGTCATGCTCTGTTGGCTTTAGCTTTTCAGGTATCCTTGTATCCCTGGTTGGGCAAAAACCATCAGCCACTACCTGAGCCTACCAGGTACAAACAAAAAAAAAAGAATTTTGAAAACAAAAAAACTAATAATTATAGAATGATGATTCCTGATGATGATGATTCCTCCCCACAGCCACCAGATTGTACAACACCGTGTTAAAGTGACACTCCACGGTCCCAGGGGTGTTTTTCTTACTTTTACTCTTTGATTCATTGACTTTTGTTGCAGTTGTTGCTGCTTTTACAATTTGTACTATTTACAATTTAAAAAAAAAAATTGACAACGGCATCGAGCAAGGAATCGAGCATTTGCAGTTGACCACATATTTTTTTGTATATATTTTATTTTTATTATTGTGATTATTATTATTATTATTATTAGTAGTAGTAGTAGTAGTAGTAGTAGTAGTATTTAATATGTATTTATTTATATTGAATCTCATTTTCGATAATTTCAATAATAATTGTAATTATAATTTTTAATAATTTCAATATTCTTAATAATTTAATATGAATGTCATTTATTATGTCCTTTTTTGATGTTATATAGATTATTTCTGAATGTCGTTTTTTGCTGCCACAGATATATGACATTTCCCTATTGTGGGATTAATAAAGTCATCATCTATCTATCTATCTATAATCACTCTGATCTTCAATGGTCTAAAACTTGTTTTCACTACAGATCAGAAAATCGGGATTATCTGTAACAAGACCATGTTACGTGAGAACTGGCAGAGCGGAGGAAGAAATTTATTTATCACGAATGCCACACATCCCAGCTGCTGCAATTAAGAGCAGTGGGCTGCACCCACGTAGGGTATAAAGGGACCTGAGGGCCACAATGCTGGAGTGTCACAAGCTGAACCTGGAAGTTAAAGACCACTCTAATGAAAATAATGTTTCTGGTCTTTTTAACATGTTCTTATGGCATTTTTCTGATGATGGAGGACATATATTAAGAAAATTAAGCACAAAATTGCATTTCTGAGTATTTCTTAATTCAAATGGTTGTGAACCAGGATCTTTTGAAATTGGAAAAAGAGCTTATTTGTGAAGTAGAAGATACGCTGGGCGGGCCACAAGCTCCCTCCTCCTCTCCATTCTTAGTAATCCACTTGTAGACAAATAGATCCATGAACGTTTTTGTTTTGCACCAATAATGTTAGCTTGGGGTGAGCTGTAAGCTAGCAGGAGAGCGTGTAAACAGGGAGTTCTCAGATTTTAGCTTCCTGGCTCTGACACCAGAAGACCTGTCCCTGAATTTCTTATATACCTACTTTGGTGCTACTAAGAGGCTTCTTCATAAGTGGTTTTATGCCACGTTTACACCAGATATGTGCCGGGCATTCAAGAATGCGCTAAATGCTCATTTTGGAAGACGTGTTACTTCTGTTGGAGGAGTCTTGGTGTGAAATGTCAAAGCGGTGCAAAACCCGTAAATCCTGTCCCAGGCCTTTTCTTTTACAGCTCTTTTCAGATGTATGAAAGACTTGGTGTCATATTCCAGCTGGACACATACCACAATCATTAATTTCTCCTTTATGATCAATTTTGCATTTCAATGAACAAAAAGGGATGGCATCCATCTGTCAGTACAAAATCTGAGTCCTCATTGGTCAAAGTTAACTGTTTTAACTTTAACGCACATTCATGGCCACTAGTTTTTTGCCCAAAAACTCTAAAACTTGCGTATTGACATGTGAAAGTGAGAGTTTTGATCACAGAAGCCCGAACCGTGCATTAATGCATTTACATTGACTTTTCTTTGGAAGCGGTCGCTTGAACCTGCAATGCCAGGGGTGGTGTGGGCGAAGTTTGAGACTCAGTTCTCCCAGCAGCAGCTGTTTCAGCAACATTCTGGATGTAGTGCTGCACATAACCTTGAGTTTCTCCTTTCTCCAACACCATTGACAGATTCCCATGTAGGAACAAAAATGTGTTGTAAAACAGACAGAAGAAGAACAGACAAGATCTCTGTCACATCTATTGGAGTGATTTTTTTTCTCAAGCATATTATTTGTTATCCTAAAAACAAATGTCATCGAAAACTGACCACAACTTTAATGTCTAAGGTTAAAAATACAAAACCGTTCTTTCTAAAATCACTAACTAATGGCGTTCTGTGTTGTAGCTAAGGGTAACACGCACAACTCTCGGTTCCTCTGGTCATGTGACTGATGGAGCAGTTCGATATGCTGTGGAGTATTTTGATACAAAACATTGGAGTAATTCACCTAATGACCAAAAATAAAAACGACACAAGCATTTATTTCATCATTTATTAATTAGTAACTGATACTTTAACAAGCTCATAGCAACATTCGTGATGAGCAGGTATTTATATTTTGATACCTTGGTATTGAGCGCAACAATTAGAATCCAAAATCTCTTTGTTCATAAAATCAAATGCATATTTTTACATTTTAAGGCAATTTTTAAGTAAAACAGACTTTTTTAGTGTGTCCCTTTCAGGTGAACACCCAAGAACTTGGCAAAAAGTACAATAACATTATAATTCATTTAAAGAAGCGATGACCAAAAGAACCGTACACAGATGTGAAGGAAAGAATTAAGTTTATTCTATCATCGAAAATCTGAAAGTAGGACCAACTTAAAAAAGCAAAATATCCTTTAAATAATATATAAAAAATAATATATTTTGTTGAGAAAAAACTACCAAACCCTGCAAAGACTAATCAGAGTTAACAGTAGCTCATGCACAAACAGCTTATGTAAGACTTTCATGTGAAAATAAATGATTCAACATTTTTGCCTCATTTATTTATTAATTTGATTTATTTTCTAAAGTCAGACAATGATTCAATCACCTTTTTTTTTTAGATTACCTTTATGAAGTCACTTCTGTTCAGTCATCTTGTTTACCTCGACTGCATATTTCAGAGCCATTTCAGCGCTGTCCTCCAGACGGGACACAGACGGAGAATCCAGCAGATCCCCCTGCAGCCCGTTTGACCGTGAACCCTCATGTCTTCACCGAAAATAATACCTAAATGGATGCATCAGGATGCATCAATGTTTCATACTTTGTATTTTAAGGTTTCTATTTTTGTTTGTTTGCTACAAGAAACTTTTCTTTTGATCACAATCTCTGCATGTAATATTTTTAGCAGAAACTAAAAGAACACCTGTTACGAATGTACGGATTTCCAGTTCAGTTAAAACTGAGCTTAGACTAATGTTTAACAGCAGATCATGACAGGATCGCGTGATTATTTGGACCTTGACTTTCACTTCCTGCTAATATATCACTTTCTAAAGACTGTTGTCTTCAGCCTGTTGAAGTTGAAAAAAAAGACCTCATGTTTGGACATCACATTTTGGGTTATATCACCACAGTTAGTTCTGCCTAGCAGGGGCCCTGTCAAAGAGACATAAAAAAGGCACATCAAACAAGAGCTTGGGTCTTAAGAGGTTAAAACAATGATCTCCTGAAGATTTTTTTGATCTGATTGTGTTGTTGTTTGGTTCATTTCTGCTTTTTGGGAGGAAAAAAAACCAGTATGAGACTTTTTTTTGCTTTGTACTTGCATGGTCTTATTTTTAGGGTTTGCTGCCTCCAGGCACTTGTTGTAGTCAAGATAAGAACATGAAGCGACAAAATAATGAAACAGGATGTAAGCTCATAATTTGATTTTATCTTTACCAAGCATGATGTCCTTCCCATGAGAAACAGCTCAAACACCAAATTTCAGCAGCAATAAAAACCTCCCACTGTGAAAGTTACACAACAGCTGACTGGATATTCCTGTGATTACACTTGTCTTTTTTTTTATTTTCACTGGAGACTCAACATAGTTCCCCCCCCCCCCATTGCTGAATCCACAGCATTCCATGGTGGCACAAAACCCCTGCAAAAAATGCTGCCACTCATGCTGATGAAGTTTCACTGCATCATGCCAAGAGGGACTTGGCAAAGACAAGGTTAGATCACTATTGTCCAACTATTACCCATCCCAACTGGTCTTCACACTTGGACGACCACATTGAAAGGCGCTCTTGTGTGCCTCTAGAGCAAGCAGTAAGTGGGGACTGGCATGAAAAAACAGAGGTAAGCACCGAGTCCTGATAGGAAATGTGAATTCTCAGAAATGCCACTCTTTTGGTGACTTTCCTGGAGTCATTCAGACAGAAAGAAATATTGTTCAAAAAGCATTTAATGGCATTGAATGCCTGTGATGGTGTGGTGTTTCCTTTCTCCAGATAGATTCTCTTCCGCACGAGTTTCTGTTACTTTGCTTGGATGCAGAACTCTCTGAAAAACCAGCAGTCTCCTCCACAACTGTATGGTCAATTTACATGCATTAGGAGGCCATTTAAACTTAGTGAAGCCTGTTGAGACAGCTGTGTTGTATTTTTGGGGTATATAAGAAAAATTGACTTCAATAATCGTATAATAACGGTTAAATTTAGCACATTGTGTCATATTTATAATTTGACAAATGCTTTTATCTCTTCCTGTCTTCACTTTGACTTTCTCACTGCTGACTCTTTGTTTGTGAAACCTTAAACTAACGCACATTTCTGTTTTACTACATTTATTTTGTGAGTCTATAGATGGAGATTTTGTGAGTTTTAGTGGGTGAATTTGTCTGTGAAGGGGCTTTTGGCCTGTATGAAAATTAATTAATAGGGAAAAACTACAGGGTCTGTTTTCATTTTATACCTTCTTGGTCCAGGTTCTACAGCACCTAGACAACTCAACGCAGGCTCAGTTTGTCAGCACAATAAGGTTTTCTTAAAGCGCATTTAAGAGGCTAATTTGTTTTTTTTCAATAACAGCGTGTCTTAAAATCTGGAGCGCCTCATTAATGCATTCATTCTGGTTGTGTTTAATAATGTCGAAGCAATTTTGAGAGGTTCCTGCGCTCTGTCAAAATGTCATTTCTTTTACGAGTTAAGGTTAAGGTTGGGTGTTATTGTAAATACGCTAACACAGCTAACGTGTACTTTGTTTAAATTTGAATTCTCTTTTTTAAAATTTCTTTTACCATATATCTCATGAAGAATATATAAAGAAATCATTTTTAGTAAGAGAACATACAGGTTTGACCTTATATTTTCAAAATATGTCTTTATCTCTCTACTTTCCCATATTTCCTCACTAAATACAATTTTACTTCTATTTGTTATAAGAAGCCTGGTTTTTGTTATAATTATTTCGTTTCATTTCTAATTGTGCGGGCTAAAAAAAAAAGAAATGTGGAGGATTTTAAAACCAAATTGATAAAATTGAATTTTTTTTTAAAGTGACTATGGCCAATTTCAGCTTTTTTGATTGTTATGTTTCTTGTAAACATTTTTTCATGGCATATTTCAAAACAATCATCTTCTGCATTGATCACCATCAGATGCTGTAATGGAGGGCTAAAGTGATCACAAGTAAATCACTGGTGTATCCGATTACACCACAGAGATTGTGATAAAATCTCACATTCCTATCTTTAAAGAATGGTACTCCAGCCAGTTAATAAATGGAACATGAGAAGAGCACCGGCATCAACCCTCATAATCATTTTTTTGCCTCTTTTTCTTACAGTGCACTGTGTTCTGCTTCCTGGTTGGGTGTAGACCTTGTCAGTGAATCTCCATTTTGGCAGAGTCAAGCTAAAGTGTGTTCACACCGGCCTCGGCAACGCGTCTTCACGCAACCACTTCCAATGAAAAATCATATGTTAATGCACCTAAATGCACATTTCAAGGTTCCGCATTTAGAACTATTGTCTACGCAAAGTTCTATGACAGCCAATGAAGCCGTGTTGCAAGTTCAATCTTGTCAAACTTTGACCGATGCGGGACCCAGAGTTTGGTAGTGACGTATAGATGACAACCCTTTTCCTTCACGGTGGTCCCACCTGTTTGAAAAGTGATCATGGAGGTGAAATGAATAATTGAGATTTGTGTCCAGCTGGAATTATATAACAAGTCTTTCATTTATTGGAATAGAGCTGTGAAGGAAAAAGCCTGGAGCAAAATTCACCAGATTTTCCCCGCTTTGACATTTCACACCAAGACCCTTCAAACTGTTGGTGGCAGACAAGCGTTAGTAAACAGTACAAAAAGAAGAACAAGAAGCCACTCCCTACTTGTCCAGTGTGAACGGCATGGGCTAAACGCACGTTCCTGAACGTGTGTCACATTCCCGATATGAATGTAGCATTGCATAAAACCATGTGTCACGTTTTTAATATACATATTTCTTAAATTTTGACAAAAAAATAACAAAAAAACAGTTTAAGAAACAGTTAGGGCAGGGATAGTTTAGCTCAGTCTGTTTAGTTTATCTTAGCAAGTACCTGCTGTGTTTTATGACTGATTTCATGTTCTTATGCAATTGAAACCCATTAAGACAGCTATTGGGCTGTAGAAATAAAATTGAATTGAATTTAATCTAATGCAGCCCTAGTTTTCTAAACCAGTGGTCCCCAACCCTCGAGCTGTGGAGAGAAAATAATGTATATGCTAACTAATATTATTTGCTTTTTTTTTATTTTCTGATACAGAAGGAAGTTTTATTTTGGAAAACCACTGGATTCTGCTCACCACATTCATCTGTCTTGACATGTCACGAGACTTTGAGCAGCTGCTTGTATTGCTAAATTGGTAGCCCAAAGCTAAAAAGCTAATGGAAAAGAAACAATAAAACATCGTCGACATATGGATTTACTGACTGATTCTTAAATGTTTCACTTAAGCAGATAATAAGTTGCAGACACGTTGGATTCATGTTTATTATTGTATTTAGAAAATACCAGTTTTATGACAGTTGTGTCATTTTATACAAATCAGAATTAACTTATACAAATCAAAAAATTTCCTTCATTGAACCCTGACATCTGCAAAAAAACAAACAAAAAACAACAAAAAACGAATAGGTTTTTCAGAAACCGGAAGCTAAAAAAATCAAACGGCAACTCCGGCCCCGATTGGACCGATCCGTAAAAACTGACATTAAACCAGTCTGCAGCCTGAATAAGGTTGAAGATCACTGTTCTAAGCTATCAGGAAGTTGTGAGATAAATTTAAGTATGGTAAAGCATGACTTCAACCATTCTATTTTAACCTGTCTACATAAGTAGACATCACAGACCTCAAACTGGAATCTTAACTGACTCAGTTCCTGCTCCTGGGTGCCCACAGCTAAATATAACAGCATCATCTAATTGTGTCCCATTTTTACCCTCCAGTCTTTAATTCTGCTGTGCTGAATCAGCTCCTCTGTCCTTCCCAGAAGCAGGCAATCATACTAATTAGCATTTAAAACATGAAGTTTGGCTTCCATGTTCCTTCAGTAAAACTGATGGGACGTCTGGGTGCACTTAAAGAAAAGAAGCATCCAATGAACGCTTGAATGGCTCTCAGGGCTGCCACAGTTGTTAAATACTTTGTGTTTAGGTTGCAATGCTCCAAATCCACGCAAAACCGTTAACAGAGGGATTTTAAAAGTCACTAAAGGAATGAATTGTGGCAACACTCAATTGTTGGTTTCAAACAGCCACCTCTCCAACATGAATTGAACTTTAGGGAGCCTTTAAATAGCTGCTCCACAGTCAAACGGCGTATTTCTGTCATCTGTCTGATGTCGTTTGGGTTGTGCTGAGAACAATTTCAATATTGTGTGAATTTCTCCTCTGTGAGTTTAATAACATTCTTTTGTATTGTATTGTATTGTATTGTATTCTATTCTATTCTATTCTATTTTATTGGATGGGATGGGAAATATAAGCCATAAGTTGATAAATGAAAAGAAATCTAAATAAATTAAAACATTTCTTTATTGTCATACACTTTTTCTCAAAAGCTAAAACACACATTTCACAAACGTGTACTCCATGTTCCCCAATGTCTAAACACAACACCCTCTTCTAAAGCTACATAAACACAACCACACCTTCTCACTTCAGAACTCAAACTTTCACAGCAGAAGAGCAGCTCAAAACTGTAAACACTATACACATCATTACACACTACAGCAAAACTACTGAAAACACAATGCTCAATTTGTGATTTTTTTTTTTCACAACTGCCAATGCATATTTTTAGAAACTTTACAGTAGTGGATGTTCTTAGATCTCTGCAGAGGATTAGGCATTTAGATTTGTGAGTTTCATATGAAGAGTATAAATCTATAGTGAGTTCTGCATGTACCCTACTGTAACACATGTCAATGCAAAAACAGAATCTATTGACTACAACAGCACCCTTGAAAACATGATTGAGTGTGAAGTCATTTTATTTACAGTATTTACACCACAGTCACCTTACGCTGAGCTGCATTGGGGCACATCACCTCATCCACATCGCAGGCTATATTGTCTCTTGCCAGGCACTGCGGGAAAAAGACCCTGGATCCTTAGAAGGCCTCCACTTGGATGTCAGCACAGGCCAGCTCCATTGCCCTTAGGAGGTTCTCTGTAGTTTATGGGTGTCTGTCATAAACCTTCCATGTTCAAGATGAGAAGAACTCCTCTATAGGGTTCAGGAAAGGGCTGTAGGGTGGCAGACAGATGTTTAAAAACTGGTTACTGTTGGTGGTGAACCACTCTCTGATTTGGTTTGTTCTGTGGATTCTTAAATTGTCCCAAAGGATCACATAAATGTGATGTGATGGCCCAGGATGTTGTTGTTGGTGGTCCAGGAGGATGTCTTTTAGCTCCTCTAGAAAGGTGAGGAGACGTTGGGTGTTGTAAGACCCAAGGACAGCATGCCGGTGGACAAGCCCCTACAAACCCATGGCCGCACAAACAGTAATATTACCCCCCCGTTGGCCAGGAACCTCAGTGATGGCTCTTTGGCCAATGATGTTACGCCCTTTTTGCCTTCGTTTCTGCAGGTTGAATGTCCTGATAGTGGTGGTCACAGTGAATCTACTCAGGTTTGGACGGACTCTTAGTCCGCTGCAGCCATTGTCATTCAAAAGACAATGACATGTTCAATGACTGTTGATCACATCTCATCCATAATGATGGTGCAAGGTTGTCTTGCTCTCCTTCCTGGACGTCCTCGTCTCTCTTGTTGGCCTCCTCCTCTGTTCCTCCTCTGATTTGAACTCCTCTTCCTCGTTGGCCTCCTCCTCTTCCTCTATGGCCAGCTCTTCTCCCTCTTCTGACTCGAATTCCTCTTCCCCTGACTCTGCCTTCATCCATTGTGTTTTTCTTCAGCAAACTGTGCACTCTGAACTTGCTTTTATACATGTGGTCACAGCATTAGCAACATGTGTCTTCAATTTTGAGTCGCTGTGTGTAATAAACGAAGCAAAGAAAAATGTGTTTAGATTTATGAGAATGGAGGATTGTGTTTTGTGAATTGTGTCTTTATGTGAAATGTGTTTATGATACTGAAAAATGATGGCTAGATTTAGTAAATGTGTTTAGACAACTGGTCATTTGGTTTAGGGGATTGGCTTTTGTGTTTTAGCATTTGAGAAAAACTGTAATATATGAAATGATGTTATCCAGTGTGACCTTGTGTTTTTTTTTAACGGGAATCCTCTTTGTAACTTTGAAAGTGTTAGACTGAACCTCCTGTCCTCGAATTTAAGGGAATCAGAAAAAATAAAAAGTTGCAGTACCTTGGGGGTTATGCAAGGCACAGACATCCAATCCAATCAAATCCACTTTATTTATATAGCGCATTTCTCAAAGAGGCAGTTTCCAAAGTGCTGTACAGTGACCAAAAACCAGACAAAAGATTACCAAACAAAATAAAAACAAAGTACACCAAAAAACAGAACAAAAATGAAATAAAAATAAAAAAAAGATTAAAAAAAAACAGTGATAAAAACAGATTAAAATACAGATAAAAGTACAGATAAAAACACAGAAGACTACACAACTCACGCAGTGTTAAAAGCTAGAGAATAAAAATATGTTTAAGTCCGTGCAGAGCTTTAAAAACAAACAATACAATTTTTAAATTAATCCTAAAATTAACAGGAAGCCAGTGCAAGGGTGCAAGAATGGGTGTGATGTGCTCCTATTTTTTGGTTCCTGTTAAAAGTTGTGCTGCAGAGTTCTGGACTAACTGTAACTAGGAAAGTGCCTTGTGGGAAACCCCAGTGTAAAGCAGTAGTCCAGACATGAATATTTTCACACTTTTCTCTCTTGCTTAAACTCTCAAAGTTCAAACGTTCATAGAAAAGTAAGCACAGTGTTGTAGACTGAAAATAAAGATTTGATAACAATTAAAGATTTATGTGGATTTGGCAAACTGTATGCACGTATTTGGTACACAAAGCACAGCACAGAGGAGATTGATTGACAAGGTCAACCAATCAGGACGCAGAACATGCACAATCCATGTCCCGCAACAACAAAAAAGCACTAAATTGCATTGCAAGACTGCGAAAGGTTAACCACAACCACTGTAATACTGTGAAATAGCAGCATTGTAGTAATATTTTACTCAATAATGCATGTACAACAATACACTTCCAAAAAAGTATTTTGTTCAGTAAGATAGCCACATTATATTTTCTGTTGGGCTTTGGAGACTCAGTTTTGTATTTTTGATAAAAGCATTTAATCTTGTAGTTTCATGAAGACAGTACCTATTTACCTTGGAAGGTGTGATGCCTTTACTTGCTTCTTTCTTCTTTTAATCATTTTAGAGACACCTGAGCTTCATGTTTTTAACCATTTATCACCAGAGCTTTAGCTCCAGTGTCGACATTCTTTCAACTACTGTAACCCTTCAACTGTGAACACAATTAACATAATTCCAGGGGATTCTGTCATTGTGGCAGAATCGGCTGATTCACTTTGATCACATGAATGGTTGAAGATTTACAGTATGTCAAGCAGCGTGTGTTATTTAGGTGTTGCTGGCGACATCTCCAGTGTTAAAGGGTTAAGGCACTTTTTTAAGGAAGAAAAGAAAGTTTAGCCACAAAGTGCATCAAGCAAGTTCCCATTTTTCAAACATACAAAAACAAGAAATGCAACTGAGCTACTGCTGTGGTGTGACTGTAATGATACTGTAATGGAAGAAAAAGAAACGTTTACAATATTCTTGCAAGCATAATGTAATTAATATGTTTTAATTATTCTGTTATTATTTTCAGATATATTTTCTTTTCCAACCGCCTTCAATGCATTTCTGCTTTGGACTGTTTTTGCAACCTCAAATTGAAAAAAAACTTTACAGGAGGGTTTCTAAGCCTGCATGACACATTTGTCCTTAAAATATCTTTGTTATCATTTTATTTTCCCTTGGGTAATGCCTCTATTACAAGCAAAGCTGCCTGACAGGATAAACATTGACATTTTATTTTTATTTTATTTAATATTTAACAGTTGTGCTGCATTTCCAAATCTTCTTACTGTGGGTTTCATCTGTCAACCATGCATCAGCTCAGATAAAAAAGCCTTTCTTTCTTTCAATTGTGAGGACCAGGTGGGCCTTTATCCTCGGCGGACAGCTTTAATTAGTATGCAGTGTATGATACATGCTGAAACCAGCAACTCAATTTAATTCAAGAGAGCCCGAGGCTGCAAATGTCTTTGTGTTGTGCTTTGTTGTTATTTTTTTTTCTCTAACTGCATCATCCCTTATGGATTTTCTTTTGGCTCCACTTCTTCATAGTTTCATACTTTTGAAACAGAGATGTAGGGTGTTCAGGGATGACTTTGAACCCCCTGCCAGTTCTTTTGTCAGCAGCTTTGCAAAAAAAGATACTTTTTACTGATAATCAGTTTTTGAAACTGATAATATGACCATTAAAATGATGCACGGATGAGTTTTTATTTGGCTTTGCTGAACATAAGCTTGACTCCCACTTTAACATGCACCTTATTCACCATTTAGTGATTGTGACTTGAATAGGAAAACCTGCTGTAAATGATAAAGAATTTGAATGCCTCTATACTGTGAAGAAGGATTGGAAAGGTGAAAAATCTCATCCTACTCACACAGTAATCCTTCAAAAAAAGGCGTTACTGCTTGTCGACCAAACACAAACAGACATCCTTTGAAAAGACGAGGGGAGAAATATGGAGAAAGTTATTCTGAGAAATACATCAAAGCTTTTTGAAAGTGTTTGTAACAGTTCAAAATACATTAACATGGTCAAACTGTTGAGACCCCACACTGTCAAGAAAATGGGAGGAAAATAGTGAATTCTACAAGCATCCAAACAGGATAAAGTAATTTATTAAGTGCACAAAAACACGTGTGAAACTGTGAAACTTGATCACCGAGAGTAGCAGGTTTGTACAACCTGAGACTATTAAGTACCAAGGTGAGAAAGAATTAACCGGATTTTTCTAAGTATACGTCAGGTTTTCTTGAAACTTACACTCAAGTGCTGCGACTTTTATATGATTTTTTTAAACGTAAATAGCAATAACTGCTAAAGGCTGTACATGTGCGAATCATTCTTTGCAACTGACAGCAGTGCCGAGGAAGAAGCACCGCTCAGTCGTACGCCGGACTCAGCGGAATTGTTCTAAAGCGACACAGAGGATGAAGAATTCAACGGATTTAGTGTTCTAAAGTGATATAAAGAGTTTAGTTGACTTGTTAGCATTTTTTATGCTATGGTTATCTGGATAATTGATTATACTGAATGTTGTGCTAATATACTAGACTTTTCTGATGTTTCATGAAGCTATATGAGCATCAATGTGTTACAGTAGGAAAGTGTGCAGATATTCAGTCTATTATTGTTATCTATTCCGGTACTATGATTCGCCTTTCAAGTTTAAAAATCTGTTCTTGTTCTGGTATTTTGTTACCCAAATTTCTCCCAAAAGTGTCACTTATACTCCAAATAACTTTATGCAGACCAAAAAGAATGGAAAAGTTGCTCAGCTTAAGTTCAAACTAAACTTGTCGGTTGCCTTTGTTTGACGTGCTGCACCACCTGCCCCATCACTGTTGTATTTTAATGACTTCTTGCACTTTTTATTTAAATGATTCCTTTAAATGGACTTCTGTAAAGCACTGAACTGCTTTTGTGTCTGACAGGTGTTGTACACATCAAACTGCATTGTCAGAGTTGTGATACTAATCACAATCTGCGAACAAACAAATCAACGAGCAGGAACAAAAAATGACTTTGAGCCCTCGTCTCCAGGGTCTGATGTCTCAATAACAGAGTGAGAAGTAGTCTGAGCTTGTCTGAGTATCCTGTGTTACACAGTTCCTTTAGTAAAACCAACAGATTAACCCTGGCTAAAAAAAATCCACCAAGAAAACCTGCAGAGCCGAGTCAAAGCTTTGAGCTGGTAAGGAGTGTTTCCTCCAAAAGAAACTCAAAATTCCAGCATTACTGGCAGCAATCTGCTGCTATTACTGGCATCCAAAAAGATTTTTTTTAAAGTTTCAAATTATCTATCCATCCATCCATCCATCCATCCATCCATCCATCCATCCATCCATCCATCCATCCATCCATCCATCCATCCATCCATCCATCCATCCATCCATCCATCCATCCATCCATCCATCCATCCATCCATCCATCCATCCATCCATCCATCCATCCATCCACTTCCGCTCATCCAGGGCCGGGTCACGGCGGCAAAAGTCTAAGCAAAGATGCCAAAACTTTCCTCTCTATTGTCACTTCCTCTAGCTCCTCTGTGGGGACCTCAAGGTGTTCCTGGGTCTTCCCCAGGGCCTCCCCCCAGTAGGACATCCCCGGAACACCTCACCAGGGAGGCGTCCAGGAGGCATCATGATGCCTAATGCACCTCAACTGGCTTCTCTCAATCCTCTCAACAGGTGACCAAGCTTCTCACCCTGTCTCTAAGGGAACGCCCAGCCACCCTACGGAGGAAGCTCATTTCATTGCATACTGGACCTCGTACTTTCGGTCATGATCCAGAGCTCATAAGTGAGTATTGGAACATTGACCGTTAGGATTGACTGGTAAATTGAGAACTTTACTTTCTGGTTCTGCTCTCTTTTCCCTACAATGGACCGGTACAGCGACCGCATAACTACGGACGCTGCTCCAATCCACATGTCAATCCCACGCTCTGATGTTCCCTCACTCATGAACAAGACCCCAAGACATTTAAACTCCTCCACCTGGGGCAGGAGCACTCCACAGTTATTATGATGCATAACCAGGACACGGACACAGCAGGCTTTTGTGATGCCCATTTTTACCAAATTTATATATTTACACATTAATGAAACAATTACATCATTGCCTCATGGTGTGGAGGTCCTCGTTCAATTCCAGGCAAGTTTCTTTCTGTGTGCAGTTTGCATGTTCTCTTCGTAGATGTAGGTTTTCCCTGGGCACCCCAGTTTCCTCCCACAGTCCAAATACATGCACCAATTCGCATTTGTGATTCCAATTTGTCCCTTAGGTGTGTGTGTGTGTGTGTGTGTGTGTGTAAGTGTGTTTGTGGTTGTCTGTTTTTGTGTGACCCTGCCATCTGTCCAGGGTGTACCCCAACTTTGCCCAACACTAGATGGGTAGCTTCCAGTGTCACCGTGATCCCGCATGGGAATAAGAATAGGTGGAAAAAATAATTAATGCTGTCCCGCTAATGTGTATTCTGAATATCGTTTTAATGTTGCGATTAAAGTGACAATTAATAATACAGCTGCAAACATGAACCTATTGAGCTTGGGTCTTTCATTCTCAAGAACAATTAATGGAAATGAAACTTCTTTAGGAATGAGTAAATGAGAAAGGGCTACTAAGGCCTTAATGTTATGTTTGTTCATATACTATGAAAAGCAAATAAATTATTTGGGCCATAATAAATGCACACACTAAATTTTATCAACAAAACTAGTTCTTCATTTTAGAGTCCATTGATAGCTTCAAGATGGAAGGAAAAGCTGCAATTTTAATTTCCTACATTCGTACAGCCTAGTTTCTGTTTACAAAGTAGGTTTCCAACACAGTTCCAGAATAAAATCTCATGGCTTTGCAGTGAGCACCTACCCACCCATGAGTGCGTCCATGTGTGTGGAAGCTGAGGGTGTGCCCTGAAAACACAAATGTTCTGTTGGCAAAGAGACTTAGTTCTTCTGCATCCTCTTTAACAGGAAGCAGAGGGTGGGAACGCACCAAGCAGACTGGGCATCGCACAAAGACCTGTCAGTCACAAAAACGGTTGCCGTGGAAACAACCTAGATCTAAAGCAGGGTGGTAATATGACGAAGACTGAGTTGTCCCTCCCTTGTGAAGCGATCGCCCTTGTCTTTGCCAGTTAGAATGAACTAGCAGGTGGAATGAAGGTGACTCTTTACTTACCTCCTGTGTCCAAAATGTACACCAGTGCAGCACACTCACAAGACAGCTCTCTCACTGCATGCTTTGTTTGACTGGAACAGAGACTCGCGTCTGCTCCTATGGCAGCAATAAAGAAGGTTTAGCGCAGTTCCCGCAAGGGTTACAGCTCAAGAAGGCTCATCAGGAATACACAGTTATTAAAAGCATTACATGCAGCTTACATCAGTCTGACAAATGGCAGATTACCAGCAGAAAAAGACAAGAAAGTAATGGGGAGAGAAAAAAAGGAAGTCAATGGTTGAATATTGCTGCTTGAACACAGACAGTGAGGGCGTTCTCTAAATGGTGAGAACGCTGGGAACATTCACACTCTGTGAGCCTTTCTCCCATGCATGTTTCAGTAAACAAAATCTTCAACATCCTTTTAGACAAAAGAACAGGTCTCAAACATTCAGCTCCTCCAGAAAACAGCTGCTTGTATGTTTTTGTATATCGTATTTTCTGCACTTTAAGATGCACCAGACGCGTATCCACTGATTGGGCAAATTAGATTTAAGATAATAAATACGCTCAATGGAAACAAGACAATTTTGAAAAAACTCACATTTATGTAAAAAAGCTTTTGTGCTTGGAGGAGGTGATTTAAAAATGTATCAAAAATGACCTATTTTGCACAACTGCAACTGTTTTTGAATTCAATGAGTCACGTGACCAACAACTCTGCACAGGCAGCCAGTTTGCATCCATTTTCTTAACCCACTGGGTTGCCAGAGACTGACTCCCGGAAACTGTTGGGCGAAAAAGGGAAACACCCTGGACAAGTTGCCAGCCTGTCACAGGGCCCATTGGGCTGCAGCAATCGCGCTGGTTACGCTAGGCAATGCCAGCGCCCCCTGCGTCAGAACCAAATTTTTATTATCTTCATTGAGATATTAATTTAAAGATCATCTAGTTTGATTCTTGTTTTGGTTATTCCCCTCTTGAACTAATGTGGGTCATAGAGACACCAATGTAGAGGCGGAAAGTGGTTTTTGGAACAGGAGTGAAGCTCCTGAAACACTTTGAATGATCTCATGAACCCAGACATGGAAACGTGATTACATGCATTTTAATGAGATAAACACAGACTGAAATTCTAATGTATTTATTGTAAATCAAAGTATTGTTCACATCCACGTTTTTGAAGGACTCATCACGTGAGTTGGTTTGTGTTCATCTGCTTAATTAGGAATTAATGGAAATAGTGTAATTGGGAAATTGTGTTTTTTCTGTCCCATACATTTTAAAGTTTTGCGCATGTGTGATGGAAACACAATTTATGAAAGGTCCTATTTTCATCTTATGTCTTATATAAGTCGTACCAAATTTTAAGGTGTATTAAATGAGACTAAGGAGTCAGTCCCTCAGTCAGATTTTACTGTATGTGTTCACGGTAACTCTAGAACTCGTTTGTACCATGCTACACGTTGGAACTGTTGGCATATTAACAAAGCCTTTAACTCCCCAACTTGTAAATAAAACCGACTGATACCGCTATAACAAACATTACTGTGACTACACTAACTCCCAACACTGTCAGTAGCATGTAACAACCCTATAAAACCATTGGTATCTTTTTTTTTTCTTTACTCCAACAGCTGAGCACACAGATAGGGGCTGAAGGCCTCTTGTGTTGGACACCGGCATGGTATAGCACATAGAAGGCATCCCCCCACCGGGCAATCCAGCCAGACACCAAGACCGGAGCTTGCAGGACCCCCATAGGGGCCCCGAACACCAAAGAGCAGGGAGGCCTAAGAGCATGTAAACTGCAGGCCCCAGCCCAGCCAGGAGGATAGCCCTCCGCCCCGCCAGGTGCCCCAGCACAGGACCTTGCCCCCGGAGAGCCCCTCCAGCCCCAGGCGGCAGTTTCGGGCATCCCCCCTACCCAACCCCAGACACGAGCCAGGGTCCCCCAAGGGAGACCCGCCCCGTGCACCAGGCAACCACCCTCCCACCCCGCGGGAGGTCGGGAAGAGAGCAAGGTAGGGGCCGCCCATGAGGAGGACACCCAAGAGAGGTGAGGGTCCCTGAGGAGCGCAGTAAACATTGGTATCATATTTGACACGTATTTTGCAGACTACTATCTCATTAGCACAAGAATTAGCATTTCATTATAAACTCATTATATAAAACTTGGTCCACGTATTCTCCCCTGTAGTTCATCATCTTCCACTACGCAATAGAGGACTTTTCCTGCTCATTTCAAAATGGCTGCTTCTATGAAATCTCGAAAGAACATTTGGTGGGAAAAGTTTTGATAATTTTCAAAACATGGTGAGAATAACTCATCTATTATTATTCATTTTAAAAATAACGATTTGCTGCATTGAAAGAATGCAATGTGTTCATAACAAATTCTTTATAGTACAACATGTTAACAATCAAATTTGAGACAGTGGGTAAATAAGGTGTTTTTTTCCTGAACATTCATGTTAATATTTTAGTATCTCAAACTAACATTGTTGGGAGCAAAAACCCAACATGTCATTATTGATAACATTATATCTCATAAAAAATGTTTTTTTTGTGTAATTCATCAAAGGGTTTTAGAAAAGTGCCAAAATATTTGAGTTTTCTGTCAATTTTTCTTTCTGTAGTAGGCTTTACAGGGTTATGCGTGCATTATTTTTGAGGTTGACTGCATTATAATGATCATAAAATGAATAGAAAAGGTTTAGAAGTCCGTCAAAAAGTTTATAACACTTTCAGCTTGAAAATTTCAGCAAAGATTGGTGGAGATTCAATACAGATAAGGGAAACTGTCATTTATGGCATTTAAAAAAAAACATCTTCAGGTCATGTTGCATATTCTACCTTCTCTTGTGTAAAGTTTGCTTTTTATTGTTTATATTAATGCATTACTTTTTTTCTCCAATGCTTTTAGCCTTCACACACATGCATTTCAACAATAAAGGTATTTTTCCTGAGGTTGAGATCACCCAATTGTCCTAGTAGTTGCAAAAATGAGCTTCCTAACAAAACTCCCGTCAACACATCAATACTTCACACAAAAACAAACAGCTTGAAAGAGTGTGAAGATGTTGCAGGAGGAGCAAATGAAGACGGAAACCCGGGAGACAAGGACGAGGAGAAAGCAATAAAGTGACAAAAGGTGAGGCTGTCTAGGAGGATGGTAGTGACTGCCATTTCCAGGGAAAAGGAAAAGACAGGTCTAGTGTTTTTGATCCCAGCCAAGCCTCCTGTGGCCAGCTGTGAAAACAACACAAGTGTGTCTGAGCTTTCATCTTGGGAGCTGGAAAACCCAAACTCGAAGAAAAAACTAGAGGATGTGATGGTTCATAATCAGGAAAATTCCATTACAGAATCAGACAAATGACACTTGAATACAAGGAAACAATGTTTTAAAACAATTTAAAGGGCATAGATCATGCAATGTCACCTTTTTTGAGCATTTAAGTGTATTATAGTGTTCATTCCCTCACTGTAAACAACCCCAGAGTGGTATTTTGATCAGTTCAAGCATCTCTGGGCATTCCTCTAAAAGCCCCGATCTCTAAGCACCAGCCCCTCCCAGTCTACAAAAACAAGTGGGTCCTCACACTGTGATGTAGATAAGTGAGAACAGCCCCTTCCAGGAAGAGTCTGCTCTGCCAGCACCGCTCCCAGGCTAACACACTTTCTCCGTGGAGCTAATGGTGTTTGGCTAAATGCTTTTGTAAGGCTCCACAATATGCACATCCATCTTTGCAAAAGTTTTTATGTTGTTTGGTTTTGTGGGCGAAACGTAGTCATGCTGCTGTAGGTTGCCGTCATGAAATGGGCGGCCCCCTACTTCTACGTAGGAATATGAACTGCAAAAAATGCTCACATTCAATAAAAAAATGTGTTCTTTAGTGTGCCTAAAGGTAATATATTATCATATATATGGATAAAGTTTACTCTGAAAGACTTAAGAACAGCATTGATAAGGGCTCTTCAAACTATTACAGACAAGTTTGAGAGAGAAACTGTACAACCTCCAAACCCCACAGGGATTAGGCAGTCCTATGTTATCCATTAACTTTTCAACGAGGTCTGACACGCCTATAGTTCAATGAAACCAAGACTAAACATCTAAAAGTGCTGATCTTTGTTCTTCACCTTTCTCTCCTATTAGTTTAAAGCCTTATGTAAAATGACTGCAAACAATCAGGGTGTGACCTCAGCTGCTGTTGTTTTTAGACACAAAAAGTATTTCTGAAAATTCCTGGGTAATCTTGAAGCAGGATAAGACATCCCTCTTTTCTGTTTGGATAACAGCACACTGGCTTTAACCTGCAGGACTGGAAAGAAAAACAACATGGAGGAAACATGTTTATAAAAAAAAAGATTTGTAGAATTTTATATATTAGAATACGTTTTTTGTCTATTTATATATTTTTATAAAACACATGACTTATTTAGCTTTTTTCTTCCCTCGCATTTTATGCAATTCTAAATTTTTGCTCTGGGATTTCAGTTAATAGAATAGAATAGAATAGAATAGAATAGAATAGAATAGAATAGAATAGAATAGAATAGAATAGAATAGAATAGAATAGAATAGAATAGAATAGAATAGAATGTGGATGAGAGAATTAGATTAGGAGCAGGTTCAGCTTTTATCCTTGTGAGGATGGAAAGAGTAACGGCAGAGGAGTTTACTGAAAATGTTCCTGAGGTGAAGAGAGTGAAGCTGGAAGTTAAGGGTGTGATGCTGAATGTTGTCGGTGTTTATGCCCCCCAGCCAGGATGTGAGCAGGAAGAGAAGGAGAAAGTCTGGAGGGAGATGGATTAGGAGATTAATGGGTATCTTTAAAGGAGAAAGAGTGCTGATCGGGGCAGACTTTAACAGACATGTGGACGAAGGAAGTTTGGTGCTACAGACATGAATGGACAATTAAGGCTGTGGGCTAAAAAAGCAGAATGGAAAAGGCCGTGGCGAACACGTTTTTTCCAGGAAGCAGAGGAGCATAGGGTGACATAAGAGTACAGACAGAAGCACACATGTTTATTACATCTAGTACAGATGTTATAATCTGAAAAAGATCAACGACTGCAAAGTGTAGACTGTTCAGTCTTCTTCTGCACATCTTTTAATCCTAATTAGCAAAACAGCACACTTCACTCCAGTTTTAAAAGCCCCCCACTGGCTTTATTTTGGAATATTTTTACATTTATTTTTAATGTTCTTACTTTCAGAGCTCTGCACAGTCAGGCTTCTGTCCCTAGTGAATATAATGAAGACTTTTTAATTTTATCATCTTTAAACTAAATTGGGTTATTTATATTGGTAGGAATTGACAATTTTCTATATTACTTTATCTTTTAAACATGTTTTATTTGATTTTTTTTCCCTGTTTTTTGTATCAGTGAACATTCTCATTTACCCAGGTGAGGTTCTAAATAATGAACTTAAAACCTTGAATTATTTCACCCCTCATCCATGTGACTTCATCAGTCGGGTGTATGTAGATTTATGCAGCTTTGACCTCCATTGTTTATTTATTTATTTTTTTTTGGGGGGGGTGGGGGATTGCCATTAAAGAAAGTTTGCTTGGTTGTTTGAAATGCCAAAACCTTTCCTTTACATTGATCTCTCGTTTGGTCTGAAGAAGTTACAAAAGTTCCTCTGTGGTTCAGTTTGTCTTTTGTTAGTCTGAACCAGGAGCACGAGAGTTAATATAGTAAAAACAAAAGTTATTTTCAAAATGGATTTAGCTGTTTAATTTTTCCATACAAAAAGTCCCGCCTGATTTCCAGAACAGCTGAGGGATTTATGAAGAACTGTGAGGCTTCTGTTAATTACATTTTTGTTTGGCTTCAGGTTAAGTAAAAGAAGCTTCACAGAATTTTTAAAAAAAGGCAAAGCAAGAACATGAATTATGCAAAACAGCATATTCCTTTCATACATTCTCTTCTGTCTAGCTAACACATTATTATTTTACAAGTTTGCAGAAGTCTTGCACAGGATAAATAATTACTAACTTGACTTGGATATAATTTATACCTTCACGTACTGAAAGTGTTGTTTAACTTTTGCACAGTTGCATTACTGAACACATGCTGCTCCGGCCAAAGCGAGCAAGGTTATTATTAGACCTGGGTACAAAATAGCCTTCAATAAAGCACGGTTCCTGTTGGACTTTAACCATCTATAAGTCAAGGAGACTCAAAAAATGAGACACAATTCAAACTTTCAATAAAATCTTACCTTAAAAACATTTAAATAAACAATTCAGTTGAATTATTCAACAATTTTGAATTCCTGATTGCTGTTTTTCTGTACTGAGATTTTATTCAGAGTCTGTGACAGCAGTCATTATGCTATGTACATGCTGGGCACAACAGGCTTTCTTGAAGTTGCTTCTACCATATGGTGTTAGTCTTGGACTGTTGCCACCTGATATAGCAAAGTTGGAGGAAGCTTGGTGTTAAATGTCAAAGCAGTGAAAATCTGGTGAATCTTGCTGGCTTTTTCTTTCACAGCTCTGTTACTATATGTGAAAGACTTGGGGTCAGAATTCTAGCTAAACACAAATCCCGATCATGCAACCATGATCAAATGTCATGCAGTTGGTTCTTCCATGCTTTGAAAAAGACGCCAACCATGTGTCACTACCAAACGGAGTCCCTGATTGGTCAAAAACTGACCTGGTTTAACTTTCAACGCGCGTTCAATGACTGCACAATTAGTACACAGAGCCCAAACTGTGCCTTACCCACGTTGACACGATTTTTCATCGGAAGTGGTTGCTTGAAGGTTCATTTCTGAGCCGAGTGTGGACGTAGCTTTACAGTGACGCCGCGGTTGCATGGGCAGAATATCTTGATCGGATCAATGGTCGGGTTAAAATTCACCCGTGCACATGGGATCAGAAAACCTTTTTCCGATTAGAACAAACGTTCCCATGGCTCACACTTTCGGTCGGAATGAATCATTTGGGCATGCGCAGTAGTGTAAAATCGACGGATGAGGAAATAGGTCTTGTTGTAAACAAACCGCTGCCACAGACAGATAGCATGTGCAGCAGCTCCGTAATACGAGACGATCTTCCAAACGTGCTTTTATTAATGTTATGAATATTATGAAGCGCCTGTTCACTCATCGTTATATTTAATCCGTGTGATCAGTGCTGGAAGAAAGGTTAGGACAGGCTATAAACACAGGCTAACAACATTAGCCTGATGGACACAAAATCCAGGACCATAAAACCCTGCAATCTGCATCTTGGCTGCACGAAAATGTCTGGGAATAACATCAGTCTTTATTTTGTCGGGACACAACTGGAAACACAAATCCACGTGATTGTTTGAACGATTCTAAGGACTGTGCGACGTTTATTTCTGCTTCCCCAAACTCGCTGCGTGAGTTGGCGGCTCTCCTGAGTCCTGCAGCCGCTAACCCAGAGCGGCGGGACGGCCCGCAGTCTGAATTCTCCCACACGTAACAAAACAAAAAAAACGCACATGTAACAAAGCATCCTCCCTCCTCTCAGACATGAAGTTATTAATCCAGCTGTTCTGCTCGCTCGGGTGCCAGTGGACCGACTGAGCGGACCGAGTGAGCGTCGGGGGGCAAGCGCTCTTTCCCCGCATCTCCCTCGTGAGGGGTGAAAGACAGGGGAGAGCCAGCGGGGCGAGAGCGGAGTGGCGCTTTTCACGGGGCCTCCGCAGAGCAGCTGGTCAGTCCCGTATGAGCTCCAAAGCTTTCTCTCAGCGAAACACCGTCTATGCGTGACATAATCCAGAGCAGTAGTGACACACGATCGTAATGACCGTTTACATGCTCCACGATCGGATAAACGATCGGTATAACACACCTATCTCGATCGGAAAGACATTCTGATCCGAACGAGTCTGACCGGGGCTGAGTATTCCCAATGGCGCGTTTACAAGACGCATTTTCTTTCTGATCAGGCGTTCTTTCCGATTACTTTTGCCCATGTAAACGCGGCTAGTGATTTGTTTCAAAGGCTAAAATGACACACCTTCATTAACCCTTTAACACCAAAGATGTCACTGGGAACACCTAAATAACACACGCTCTTTCACCTACCTTAACACTTCTACCATTTACGAGATCAACGTAAACAAGCAGATTCTGCTTTTTTTCTGTGAATCCTCTGGTTTACATTGGATGCGTAGACACTGTAATACTGTAAAATTTTATATGTCAGCATGAAGCTGCTTTTCGTAAAAATTTGTTGTAATTATGTTTTTTGCATAAACAGTTGACGAATTATGGTAGTTTCACGAACATCAACGCTGGAACTAAAGCTCCGATTTGAAAGGGTTATGGTTGAGTGGATGGTTTCACTTATGCTTTCTGAAAAGTTGCTCAAAGAAATGTGCTATACGCAAAAAACTCAGTATGAAAAAGTTGTTAATGTCAACATGATGCAGTAAGAAGATACCTGCATTGACTTTGGAGGATCAGTGGGACCAACCAGTTTTTTTCCTCATCTTGATTGTGCAACAAGTGTGAAGCTTTTGGATCTGCATAATTTATTCCAGAAGTTTGGGCCTCTTCGTCTTTAGTTTGCCTCAAATAGCATTATGACTTTTGCAAACCAAACCAGATGAAGGGGTGTCTTCTAAGTTCCTGCCAGAACCAGGTCTGTCACACTCTTTCTGAGTGTTGTAGAAATTACAGCGCCGCAAACAAACAAACAAACAAAAAAAAAACATCTATATGCCTTTAGGGTGCAGAAAATGTTCTGCCAATTTATCTCTACTTGATGCGCCATCCGCCTGTCGAAACACGCTGCAGGGCATCTGGATGAGTGTCAAAGTAAATGAAGTGCAACATAAGAGGAGGAGAGAATGTCATGAGAAGAACGGTGAAACATTTGGTTGGTTATTGGCCAAAAATAATCACATTAACTTCATGAACAGTTTCATTTTCATGTATGGATTGAAAGATTTGCCAAGAATTCAGTCATCAACAATCAATCAAATTTGATAAAATATTAAATACAGTGGTGGACAAAATTGTTGGTACACCTCAAAGAAAGAAAGTCCACGATGCTCACTGAAATGACTTGAAACGTTCAAAAGTAACAATAAATTAAAATTTATTGAAAATTAAATAAGAAAAATCAGCCATTACTTTTGAGTTGTTGATTAACAGAATTATTGAAAAAAACAAACAACGACAGCTATCATTATATGTGTGGTTTGAATTTGCATTTTACATCTTTGCATTATCTTTGTTACATTTCCACATTTCCTTGAAACTAGGAATGTAGCTGATTCATTGAAAGCAGAAGCGTCACAGAGTCCCTCCCATCCCTCCTTTTTCTATCATATGCACACAGAAACAAAAAGGCCATCTCACCCGTCAAGTGCTCAGCCATCAGCGGTAATTGCCATTTTTTGCTTAAGAGCCTATTTAGTCTCTTGCTGTGTTTTCATTGCATTATTAACTGATGGCTCTGTAGTGTGCACAGACCTAAAACCATGATGAGATGATGGTTTCATTTATGCTTCGATCTGTCAATATCCCATCAAACACCTGCGTTCTGTTGATTTAAATTCAGCCATTAAGGCTGTTAACACACATCACTTCATAATCAGTGAAGCTTTTACAACGGAGGGAAACAGATGGCATGAAATGACCATGATGGTGAGGGGATAAAACACTCCGACACATCGCTGTGTCACTATGGAAACCGTCACGCTCCTGCAGGTTCCTAATGCCTGCAATTAACTGCAAGTAACAACAAAGTCGGCTGGATTAGAGAAAGGACCAGATGTTCAGGTAAGAGTTTCGAAAATGCTTTGGTGACACTGTAATTAATCTTAGTCACAGTTTTGAGACTCAGTCATGGTTGTGCCGGTGGCTGTGATAGGATTAGTCATGGGGGAACAGAGTAAGAGTGGAGGGCGTTCAAAGACAACAGCTCAAAGGATGTTTGTTCTCAGTTATTGCAACAAATCATAAAAAAGAAGAATCATTCATTAAAAAAAGCTTAACATACATACATCTTTGTTAAAGTATTTATGAATATTCTTTTTTCTTTGGAGAGATTTTAGATTTTTCAATACCTTTAAAGTGGAGCTGTTAAGTAACAACTTTTATTTTTTCTTCTACATCATTTTCATATATACTGTGAGAAATCATGGAATAGAGGTTAAAAATAGGAAAAATCATCAGATTTCTCTGTGCACAGCCTCTGTTGTTTCTCCAAAGACTGCACAACGTAATGAGGGCTTGCTGATGGACACACACCTGGAGGAAGATGATAAGCACTTGAGTCAGGTGCTTAACAAAGAGCTGCAGCAGTCATTTCTGCACAGGGGTTTTGACCTGCCACTCCAAGGGTCCGTTCCAGAAAACGTGGCCAACTTACCCTGTAGTACACTCTGAACTCAGGGTTGAACAACCCAAAACCTGCTTACTCTGAAGCTATTTTAAAGACCATTTTCGAGTTATACATACCAAATGCAAGGCCATTGAATGCCTGTGCAAGCTGAAGAATGCGAAGAGTGTGTGAAGCGGTATTCAAAGCAAAAGGTGTCTACTTTGAAGAACCTAAAATATGACATATTTTCAGTTATTTCACAGTTTTTTGTTATGTATATAATTTTACATGTGTTAATTCATAGTTTTAATGTCTTCAGTGTTCTGTACTGTATATGGATATGGTTTACTATAAAAGGCTTAGGAAAGCACGGTATAGGCCCTTTAAATTACCAATTGTGGGAACAAACCGTAGGGCAGTGGTTCCCAACCCCCCGGGCCGCTTTGTGGGCCATTTGCTACAAGGCTGCAGAAACAGTGTCAGTTTTTCCTATGAGCAATGTGGGTGGTCGCCCAGGGCGCAATTTTGTAGGGGGTGCATGAGTGCCCAAAACAAAAAACAACAAAAGAAATTTTAGACAAAAAAATCTGTGCTAGGGGCGCCCATACTATTGTGTCAACTTGCTACTGCTGTACTGACAGATTTTATAACTTGCAGCATAAAATACTGCCAATAATGACAGCATTTTGCGTTGACTGTGTAGAATACCCAGGAGGAGCGTGGGGGGGAACCAACTCGCAGCTGCAGAGGCTGTGAACAGGTAGAGAAGAAAAGCAGGTAGAGATGTGTGGGAGGGGCTTAGACTCACCACTTATGGTTCCTGATCACACAACAAACTAACTGCAGCTTCCTAATAAATACATAGTTTTTATTTATAAATGTAATATACTTTATTGGGTTGAATGGGTTTTTTGAAAAGTGAAAGGAAAAAACATAGGAGTCTGCATCCAAGTGACTTTGCTTCCATCATCTCACTCATCTTGACTCTGTGTGTTTGACAGACAGAAAAGACCAAATTTACTGTTGGAGGAAAATTCAGAGCAACCTGGCTAATGAAGGTTTGCACTTATTTAGAACAATCTTGTTAATGACCTTCTTGTTGGATTTCATCTTAGCCTCACTGCTGTTCTCATATATATTCAGTGTTTCAGATGCGATGTACTCAATCGTTTGTCTTTTTTTGTTGGTCAATTTTAAGTGTTAAAATGGCATTCTATGGAAAAAAAACTGTAATGTCGCTTTAAATGGATTTTGATAAATCAAAAACAACTTCTGCAAATCAACAACTTTCTGTGAGGAATATGTGGTTTGGTTTTGAAGTGGTTTATTGGTTATGCACCCTCCCTGTCAGTCACTCACTCAAGGTTCATATTGAAGCGTGGAGATTCTGTTGGAATGAAAGCGCACAGACGGGGGTTTCCAATTCAAACCAGAGATTTATTACCCTAACAATATTTCTAATACAGACATCCAGGCTCAATCAATTTCCCTGAATGCCTTTTATTAAAACAGGCCTCACAGCAGGAACACAAGACAGAGCACTGTTTCTCTCCCTGCAATGTATGGATGAATATGTAAATGTAGAGAGGAGGGTGCAGAATCCGCCTGGTCAGTGGTCTCCGCGGCTCCCAGGGCCATTAGCTGTCACGTAACCATCTGGACAGAGAGAATCCAGAACACAACGTACAAAGAGCCTTCCCCCATACCAAGAGTGTGTGGCACACACCTCCACAACCTATCCTCCCATGTGTCCGTTATTCTAAACTGCAGTGGGGCCTCTCACATGTAATCACGCATGATCTGCTGAAAAAGTATTCTGAACCAGTTCTATGGGTTATATATTGTTCAAGTTCTATGTGATATATATTGTTCAATATTAATCCTCCACAGCTCTTGTCGTTTCTGTGAATTGATCTAAGTGTTTAGAAGTGTCTGGTTTTCAGTTCTTCATTGTCAGGTCGTTTGCTTTTTTCTGTTTTGCCACCTTCTTGTTGCTTCCATGGTTTTTTCATGTTTCAGTTTGTTTATTAAATGTTTAATTTTCTGTCACCATGCCTGGTCTCATGCAATTTTGGGTCTTCCACCACCAACCCCTTCTTTTTTAACTAAATTTCTTGTAGCATTTTGAAGTGGAAAATGTTTTTTTTTCAGAAACCGCGTCTTGAAAAAGGTTGAAGGTCACTGCCATAGGAAATGTTGTGTGTCTCTGCGTGCATCTAAAATATAGAACAGTCTGGCGCCTAAAACAAAAAAGATCCAAATATATTCTAAAGTTTAAAATAGCTTTAGGCATAAGTGTGGGCACAGTAAAAGAATATATGATGAATGCTAAAATGTATAAAGATAAAAACGAAGACATTAATGATATTAACCCAACAATTTTATAATTTCTATTTTTTATATATAATGTTATTATATACTTTTTTTTGATTAAATATATTAGATTAAAATCAATATTCTATTTGTTTCACATTGTTTATTTTCCTCTTTGTCAATTTGAGATATTTATCATTAGTATATAACTATTTTCTTTTTTTTAATTATTTTTAGTAGTATTTTGTTATGTCTATTAGGGGCAGGCTTGAATATCATTTCCAGAAAATCAAAAGGAAATGTAAAAAAAAAAAAAGAAACCACAAAAGATAGGTATTACGGGGACATTGCTGGTTGGATGATGACATTTGTCCATCATTTCAACCGAATGTTATTTGGTACGAAGCCATATGGATATGCTCCGTGCTAATCATAAAACTTTTATTAGCATGTGGACGTTGGAGACGCATTGAAAAAACTCAACCATCATCATCCAATCAGCGATGTCCCATTGTCTCTACCTTTTCCAGTTTCTTATTGTGTTTTATTTTTTAGATATTTCACTTTGATTTCTGGAAATGACTTTTGCTTTCCATCTTTGCTTTAATTTCTAAAATGTAATGTTTTTTTTTATTATTTGTTTTTCTTTTTTAATTGTGTTTGTGATCATGAATATGTTTTTGCATTGAGTGATTTGTTGGTGTGATTTGCACTTCAGAACCACCATATGTCTGCAGGTTCTTAAATCTTGTCTTGTTGATAAATCTTTTTGCTGCTGCTTCTTCTCCACATTTCCTCCTTCCATTAGACTTTCTGTTGATCTGCTTTGACACAGTCTGTGAACAGTCAGCCTCCTTAGCTCGGAACTATGGTGGCTTATCCAGACTATGGGGGAGATCAATGATAGTCAACTAGCTGGTTGCCAAGTCTGAAGTCTTCCCCCTATTGAACCAAACTGACTCAATTTAACGACATCTGGGGAACCTGAGCCGTGAGTTTAGTAGATGATTAGTTGGTGAAATTTAGTTTAAAACTTTCATATCCTGCAAAATTTGGGCAGATTTCTCCAATGTTTAAATTTTTATTAACGCCAATTTATGTAAAAATGAACAAAAACTTGAAATCACTCAGACAGTGGGTCCTGAATCTACATTCTATGAAAGTTTCATTTTTGAATGATCCATGATATTCAAATTTTTTGGAAAGGGTCTTTATTAGGAGTGTGATGTTTACATAACTTAATCGATGAATTAATATTCTTACAATCCAACCTCATTGATCTTTCTGAGGCAAGTCGTTAATAAAGTTGATCTGTACCATTAGAAAATAATTTCAAAATGAAATAAATTGTTTATATCACTGTTAAATTGAGTATTATTTTACTATAATGTAAAAACGACCACATGTCATCACAGCCAACAGCACGCATGTGATGTCAGCAAAAAACGGATCCGTCCGTCATTCCAGTTCAATGTGTGGAAACACTTTGAATTTAGCAAAGACATGTGACCATCCAGTTAGGTAGAATGTTCTAATAATGTTCCCTTTGGATCATTTGGATGTGGAAACACAACAGTGGACTGAACTTAGGGAAACTGTTATGAAGAAAAAAGAAATGAGATGTTGTCAATGGTTGTTGCTTACTGTCCAATTTGCCCTCACATAACTTGGGGAAAAAAATGTTGTACCTGCAGCTCCATGGTCTGGAACATCTAACAGAAAGGTTGAAGACTGAGCTACCATCATTTAATGTTTTCAAGGCATAGCTCAAAGAAACAGAATTCCACTAAATACTTTAATTGTGTCTCTAGATCACTGTGTTTAAAACTCACTGTTTTGTGCATTTTAATTCTGTACTAAATGTTATGTTTCAATGTTTCTATTGTTCTCGTGTTTTACTGACTTCTTGGCCAGGACTCTCTTTCAAAGGAGGTTTTAATTTCAATGGGAATATTCTGGTTAAATAAAGGTTAACAATAAAAGAAAACTAAAATGTGAATGGATTTGACATTCATTCTTGTTTACTTGTTTGTACACATATTTAATTTACACTTGATTATCTACTAGCAAGAAATCCGAGGAATTTGAGAAACATCACCTGGACTGTTCAGTACCAGGTATTCATCTCTGAGTCACAATGGATGAAGTTTTGGCTAAAGATGTCCTGGATCTATTTTAGGTCAGTGTATTGGATCGTCAACCACTAATCATGATATAGAAAAATGATTCAAAACCTTTCAGCAAAAAAGTAATTCCTTCAAATATCTTTAAGGTTTGTGCCACATTTTGTTTTCTGGTGGTGAAAGAACGATTATTTCAGGTAAAAAAAACAACAACAAACAAACCAAAATGATTCAAATCTTTCTGCAGGATATTAACCCCCTGAGATGTTTTGAAGCTCAGAACCAGACACAAAGATGGCTAACTAACAGTGTGGGTGGATCACTAGCACATTTGTGCTCCAATTTATTCTTTTTTTCCGGTTTTCCGTTTAAAAAAAAAAAAAGAAAAAAAGGAAAAAAAAATCATAAATATTGTATATTTTGTCTTTCAACTTCCCCCCCGCCACTCAAAGACTCCGCCCCCCGGATCCGTTCGGATGTGGATGTGAGAGGAAAGGCCAGCAACAATGTGATAGACCCCCCCACGTCGGCACGGCACGGCACGGCTCAGCTCAGCTCAGCGGCGAACAGCGAAGGAGGCGCGGAGGAGACTCAACGCGGCGGCCAGGAGCGACATGCGGCCCCGGACACCAGGACGGCCGCCGGCTTTAGGTGAGGCTTTGTTCGCTTCCCGCAGCCACTTTGTTTGTCTAGTAGAGCGAGGAGGTGTCCGCGCGCGTGCGGCCGTAAGCTCCGCGCGCATCCCTAACGCAACGACGCTTTTGTTTTGAATGCTCGCAGCAGCTCGTCCATTCGCGGTCTCCAGTGCGGCAGTTCGGACAGGAACGCCGCTAAACGAAGGCGCAGACTCCCGCGCGTGTCAGCTGGTGACTGGCGCACCGCGGCTCAGCTCCCGGGGGGCTTCGTGGGGCTTCTCCTCGCTTCACTTCGGCCTGCAGTGATCAGGAAAAACAGGGGTCCTTCTTTTGAAAGCATAATGCAGAAAGAGCCTCGCAGAGCAGCATTTGATTGAAGTGGTTTCAGCAGCTGGCGATGCTCTTCCTGTGCAAACATTTTGCACACATCTACTAATCAGATAACAGACGTTAGGTGTAAGGACTCTAGGTTCCAACTCTCCTTTAAAAGCTGCACAGAAGTCCTCCAGGTCTTTTTTTTGGACATTGTGTTAGGAGTGCTGACTCTGTCTGTCTGTCTGTCTCTGGACCCTATGAGCTGCTTCCCCTCTGAAAGTGCATGACAAGGGTAAGAGGTTACATTCAGCAGACACCACCTCTGAACTTTCAGGCTGCAGAACAGACACTTTTTACCTCTGAATTATTCAGACTTCCTTTGCGGCCACGATGTTTGTTAATCTGAGAGATGAAAAGGCTTTGAAAAACTGACAAACTGGAGCACAAGGTTTGTGACTCTTTAAATCTTGAATGTGGAAGCTTTTAAGCACAAGTTGCTCATATTTGTTGTAGAAATACAGTCTCTTTTAATATTTTATACACTTCTTTTCACCGAGAGCCAAACAATTTTAACTCAAGTCAAGTTTTCTGTTTTATGTAGTAAATTTCTACTTTTATTTTGAAAATTTCCAGCTTGGTTTAGTTTTAAAGGTCCTATATCATGTTTTTTTAAGCCTTTCGGAGTTAACTATATCCATAAACATGATAATATATTACCTTTGGCACACTAAAGAATGATTTAAAAAAATAAATAAATTTGAGTTATTTCCGCAGTTCATTTACCTACCTGGAAGTATGATGACTGGATCCCTCAGGCTCCGCCTTTCGCTCCCTGTGGGTGCCGCCCATTTCATGACGTCAACCTTGAGTCCCTTCGGCAGCGTGTCTGCGTTTCTTCCACGAAAACGAACAACATCCAAACTTTTGCAATGATGGATGTGCAGATCAGAGGAAAGTTTTTAGCCGATCCTGCTAGCTCCACAAAGTGGGTGTGTCTATTAGTCTGGGGGTGGTGCTGGCTGTGCAGACTCTTCCTGGAAGGGGCGGTTGCTCACTTTGTGAGGTCATAATGTGAGAACCCGCTCGTTTTCATGGATTGGAAGGGGCTCAGGGCTTCAGTTTTTAGAGGAAAATGCGTAAATGTATCAAAATACCACTTTGGGTTGGTTATCATAAGAAAAAGCTAATAAAGTAGATTTTTCACAATGTAGACCCTTTGAATAATCAAATGAAATATATTTTTTGAATTATATCATGTAAAAATATTAAGACAATCTAACGGAAAATCAGCAACATTTTTTTTAACTTTTATTTTAAAAATGTCCATCTTTAATTTTTAATCAAGGGCTATCGGGGATTTTTTTTAAATTGAAATCAAACTAATTTTAAAATAGATGTATTTAATAGCTCAATCAAATCATGTTTAAGTGTAGGTACAATCAGACGGTTAAAATGATTGACATTTACTTATTTTATTTTAAAATGTAATTTTTTTAAGGGGAAAAAAGTTTTTTATAATCAAATGAAACAGATTTTAGGATATATGTAATGACTAACTGAATCAAATTTCATAGAATTACAAGAAAAATGATATAAAAAAACAACAACCAAAGAGTGACATTTTCTATTTTTATTTAGAAAACAACATTGACATTAAAACATTGTTTTACATATTCAAAATAACAACATCAGTGGTGTAAAATGTTGTTGTCGTTGGAGAATATTCTCTAACACGTGAAATGAAGGCCCAAACGGAGTTTAATGGGATCTGTGAGCTAACTGGGTGCCCTTGTTTTTATCCATCTCTTTATCTGTTTGCAGTCGATGAACACAGTGGCAGCTGTAGACGTGCAGCTGCAGGCAGCTGATAAACGGAAAACTGACATTTAAGTGCAACGATCGGTTTGTCCTGCAATATTTGCAGCCGTCCGGAACGAGGATCAGTCAGTTAAATAAGGGAGGGGCTTTGTTGTGTCGATGCCAACTGACAATAACTGTGTGTGTGGAGGTCCAGCTAAACCCTGACGGACTTGTCTCATGAGGGTGAGCTGAGAGGAAGAGACGCGGCCTATGAAGCCTTTTAGCTGCATTAGTGCATCACCGATGCAACCTCAGATCTGCGGAATTACAAAGCATAAACAGGAGAAAGTTTGAAGGACTGCTGCAGTGAAAGAAGATCCATGCCATCTGTCTGGGAGAGACTCATGTGCAGCAGGCAGCCTGCACACTGAAGCATCTTCTAAATATTGCAGCAGAGGAGCTTTGAAGCTGCTCCGAAGAGTCACATTGATTTAAAATAAAGAAGATCCCACTTTGTAGGGGAAAAAAAAGACAGATTCCGGCTTTTTTTTGTAAGGGAGGGTGCAACGAAGCATTATTGAAAGTGTTTCTTTTTTTTTTTTACTATAGAAATTGAAAGCAAGTCCTACAGTATTACATTTAAATTTCAAATTGATACAACTAACTTGTCAGCAAAAGGTTCTACTTTCTGATTGACGGTTTCCTCCCTATGGCAATGTCCGTGGGTAAATTCCAGATGAGTGTCCTCTGCCACCATGCAGGAATGTCAGCAATTCATTGACGTTATGGAGGGTTTTTCATGGCAGCACATGGACGGGAACAGTTAAGGTTTTTATTAAGCATTAACTTCCTGTTGAAATAGATTTGTCATACTGTCTTGTTTTTTCTGTGCTTTACAGTATTTTATTGATGCCCAGAGGGAAGCTGCTGCCTTTGCCAAAGACAAACGGAATAGAAATGTGCAATTAAAATGTTTTTTTTATTTTTTATCTCTAATGTCTACTTGTAGAAACGTGTATGACACAACCAACTTGGCAGATCACAAAAGAAATTAAAATAATTTTAAGCACTGATCAAATTGTCTCAATACTATTGAGTAACAAAACATTAATCTTCATTTGAAACTTTATTCCGAAATCTAAGAGTATCAACGCACAGTCAACATTAGTGGGCGACTACCATATAAACCAAATGTCTTTGTGCTGTTTGAACTGTGAGCGCTGATGTGTTGTGTTGACACTGTTGTTGCTTATAAACACGAGAAAAGAGATGGAGAAATCTATGGTGGGTTACTGTGGGATTATTTAGTTACCTGAAGCAAGAATATCAATGCAAGAACAATAAAGCTGCCGTGAAGTTCAAGGTTCAGGTAGTGGATTGTTTTAGAAGCAAGGAAGTGGTTTAGCTGCTGACCTCTGCTGTGGACTGCTCATGTGCAGGTTCTGCACAGCGGTAGAGTGAAGGTGGAGGGGGTGAATTCAGATGGAGTGGAGGGGACGAGCCCAGCGGTTATGTGAGCCCCGCCTTCAGCGGTCATGGAACGAGCTTCGGCCCGCACCCCAGGCTTTACCCAGACCCCAAACATTTGGGCTCTCATCATATTTGGAGCAACAGATCTTGCATTTGCTTAGTGAGAAGGACAAACAAATGGTTTGTGCTTGTTTGAACCAAGGATTTATCTCAGACAAACATGTCAGGAGTGCAAAACTGTCACCAAGGGTAGAGAATATTTAACTTGAGGGAAAGCTCTGTTAAGGATTGTAACGGTCAAAGGGGTGGACTTGTTCTTTTGGAATTTTCAGGTGATGAGGTGATCCGATTTAATGTCTGGACTCACTGTTGACAAGTTTGCTGTGCTGTTCGTTTCCTTTTCTTTGCATTTGTAAATTCTTTTACAATTTATTTTTATCATTTTCTCTCTGCTGAGTTCCTGTAGTCTTTTGAACAGGTTTACAAGTGGGGAATGACTCCAAAAATAGATTTTATTGTGGGTTAACTTGAAGGTTTATGACAAACTACAGGTTAAATAAGGGTTAATGGCCGACGAAGTGTGTGTTACTTTTTAACGCACGCCGTGGAAGCCTTAACCGTCCTTCCGCGAAGTGCGTTAAAAAGTAATAATCCACACTTCGAAGGCCATTAACCTGCTTATACCTTGGTCACTTACAAAAGCAATACATATTAACCAGTTTTTAGTCCTTTATTCTTGTTTTTTTTCCGATTTGGATCGCTTTTCTCGCGCCGTACCACCGCTGCAGTCAAGATTCGGCGATATAAAGCCATATATATATGCTGATCTTTTTAATGGGTTTAATAAAGCATCGGTTCAGAGAGAAAGTTCATCTCTTACCGCTTGTTTTTGTCCAAATGATGAAGCAAAAGGTTGTTTTAAAGAAGCCGGCGCAGTGATACAAAACATTCAAGCTAGGTGACCGGAACTTCTTTTTTCAGGTTATCAGGTTTTAATGCACACCCAGCAGCCAATCAGAATCGAGTATTCACCCGGCCCATAGTATAACACAAATTTAACGGTAACCTCGTTAAAGACCCACTCTGATGAAAATTGTGTTTTGGTGTTTTCAACATGTTCTTTCTGTTGATGGAGAATATACGTAAAGAAAGTTAAGATCAAAATGTTCTTTATTTAAATTGTTGTGAATATGGAGCAGACGATAAAATGCCGTTTGAAAAATATTATATTTGTGACGTAGAAAATATGGGCATTGCAAGCTCCACCACATTCGGATCATCCACTTGTTGACTAATAGATCCATGAAGATCTTTGTTTTCCTCTGAGCTGGATTCTGGATGAAAACTGTATGGCTGGATAGCTTCAGTATTACTCGCCATTTATTTATTCTGCAGGTTAGGGGCGTGAGGGGCTGTAAGTGCGAGCAAAGATGGAGCTTTCAGTTCTGGGCGACGGAAAGTGCGGTTCTGTTGCTCTGCACTACAACTCGGAGGGAAATTTCTAATGAGCTGCTGCTGCTCTGCAGAAACCGCCCTCGAAAAACAAACGGGTGTTTTTTTTTATCTTGGCTAAAAACAGCAGAATCATAATGCAAAGGCCACTGGGAACACTTAGAAAAAATGGATCAAAAGATGGCTGGTGTGGGACTTTAAGAGCAGCATAACCATTCTAGTCTCCCTGGAGACCTTTGGCCCTCCCAGCTGTTATTTATGAGCCATAATAAAGGGTGAAGAGCTGCTTTTCCTCAGTTAAACCTTGTATTTGTCTGTCTGGAGTTGGGAGCACAAGACTGTGAAAACGTGTCATCAAATAGCTCAGCATAGATGAGCTGCTGCAGTCACAATAATGGATACTTCCTGGTATTGTGCTTTTACTTCAGTAAACTTCCTGTCTTGCTTTTATCACTTTCTCTTTGTAACCGCTTTTTTTTAACTTTTGTTTTTTTTAACAGAAAAGGCAGTTTCTTATCAGACAAGCAGAGAGACAATTCAGAGACTCGATCCTCGAGCTTTGGTTTAAAGGTCAGATGTAAAAAAAAAAAGCGGTATACTTCACATTTAAAATAAAGTAGAAACACCAAAGCAACGTACACCAGGCATGTATGGGGCATTCAAGAATGCGTTGAACGTGGATTTTTCCTCAAGCTTTTAGTTGCTACATGATACTAGTGCTCGGTACTATGTTAAAACAGTGCAGATCTTGTGAATTTTGCTTCCGGTTTTTCTTTCCCCGCTCTCTTTCGATATACGAAAGACTTGGTGTTGTAGGATTCCGGCCGAGCGCAAAACTACATACAAAACGCGAATTCAATTGTAAGTCAGAAAATTGACTGAGAAACTTGGGTAGTGAAGCTTAGGGTTGGGTTGATAACACTGAGTTATCAACCTGAATCCTTTCAAGCCTAATAAATCAATAATCGATCCATAAAAGTAGAGATCAATCTTTTCTGCCTTCCCTTTCTGGTGACCTATCACATAACAGCAGTAAAGCCAAGGTCCGCTAGCTTGATCCTAACATATAATGGAATTTCCCAAAGGACGGCTAATGCTAACGCTTGTTCGACCTAAACATACTTTGCTGACTAAATGAACAGCTCTGTAGACTCATAGCCAGAAATATTCTGCTGTCTTTTAAGAAAACGTTTTTTTTTTTTTAAGTAACAATTTGTGGTCTAGAGCAGTGGTCCCTAACCTTTATTGCGCCACGGACCGGTTTGATGTCTGGCAAAATTCTCACGGACCGGTATGTTATATGTGGTGGACACACGCTGTAGCAACGTTGCAATAAAGGCAGAGACACGTGATAAGATGTACTCTGCACTTTTTTTTTGACAGGTTAAATATTGTACATCGCACAGGTGTCATCATCCCCTCCCCTTCCCACACTCATGGTGCTAAAAAGAAGCAAACACAACAGGAAGAAATAACTAAGGGTGAAACAACAAAACTGCCAGATGAAAGGACCCGTAGGCAAAAAGAAACACCCGTGCTCAACCCTATTTTGACCAAAGCAGGCAAGGGGGATTATTTCCCACAATTCCCTGTGCTACCAGCTCCGAGAGTAACCCCTGGCTGCAGCCTACGGAACTCCGGAACTCCGACAGCAGACCAAACGTGCACGTGACCGACACTACAATACAACAAAATAATATGATATGACTTGCATGAAAACTGTGGTATTTTCTAAACATAACAATAAACACGAATTATGACATGAGCAACGTCCTCTCTGCCCGCAACACTCCCTGGTTGCTATTGTTATAACATTTAAACATGCCTTCAAAATAAGTGCATGGAAAATCCGACTCACCACTATACTGAATGGTTCGAGGGAATCTCCCGTTGGGATAAATCTGTATTTCAAGTAGGACTCCTGATACTGTCTATTAAATGTAGCTTTCTTTTTTTGGAAGTGGAAGGCTCCTCTTCTGTCTCCTGGATGGGTTTTTTCCACTTGGCAAAGAAACTTTCCAAAGACTTTTGTTTTTTACTCATTTTGCTAGTTCCTGGGTTTTATTTTAGCGGTATCCTATCATGTGACCGAGACGAGTGAATTGGCCTGCTTCAAGAGTGACATAGACGGATGTAAAAGAGAATCGGGCAATTTTTCAACATAAAAAATCTTTCAGATTCCGAAATAATCAAAACGGAAGTCATGTAAGTTATTTTATTTTTTCTGTGCGGACTGGTACCGGTCCGCTGCCCGGAGGGTCTAAAGCACCGTTTTTTGCTATTCTCTTCTGGAAAAAGGTGTAATGGTATAGCGTGAGCTTCACCTAGTGGCCAAACTGAAACAGCCTTCAGGAGAGGCAGAACATAATGATCTGCACATTTTTGTTGAAGCTTCTCCTTTTGGAAAATCATATCACTGTATAGTGTTAACAATCTCACTGGTAAATTATTTCAGTAATTCATTTTAAAGTATGTGAACTGTATCAGATTAATATGAATATCTTCAAAACATATATGAATTATAATTATATTTCTATACAATTATGTCTAAATGTGTAAACTGTGTAAATTCAAAATTGAATCTAATCAAATGGAATCGAGTGGTTCCAAAGAATCGAATTGATCCAGGCTCTGGTGAATCAAATTGGTTCTGGAAATTATTGCTGATACCCTGCCCTAGTGACACATGAATGCAAGAGTTATGAATGTGGAAGCCCGAAACCCAAACATGCGCACATTTACATGGACTTTTTATTGAAAGTGAGCGTTTGAATGCGTGTTTCCAAGCCCGGTGTGGACGTAGCATTACAGATGGACTGTGGCAGGCGTTCGGGTGTGAGGGATTTCTGCCCAGCACGTCTTGATCAACGCTGGCAAGAGCTTCCTTCTGAGAGCAAAACTAATAAGCCTATAACAATACAAAAATGAAGGCTTATGACCATCTGAAACAAACACTGCTGTGATGATAGCATTCAATCTCTCTTATTTATGGTTTTATTTATACATTTGTAGCACATTATTCACTTTTAATAGTGTAATGATTGGGTTACATGATGTTAGATTTTTGCTTCTATTCCAGTGGCAGAAATATTCCTCTAGGTCGAAATGACTAAAAATATTCCACTTCAGGATTTACCAAAAAACAAATCAGCACTTATGAAACGATCAGACAGTTCAGTTTCAAATAAATAAAATCAAAAATTGAATTTATCTCTATTGAGTTCATATAAAAACTGTTGAAAAGGGAATAAAATCATAAGCGCCTTTTTTTGTAAAACATGTTTTTGTTTTACAATCATGAATCATGCATCATGAATTCGGTATGTGCTATGGTTAAGGCCAGTTTCGCTTTGGCAGACATTGTATCTGCTGTGCAATGCTTTAGTCATAACTGCCCTTACGGGTGGAAATGGGCTTTCTGTGTGCGAAAAATGGGAAAACCTCTACCTGGACACACAGGCATGATCGTAAACCGCTTGATGAACCTGTTACGCAAAAATGTTCATGCACGTTTTATACATACTGTGGGTGACAAGTCACAGCAAAAGCTTTTAACACCACACCCCCACCCCCACCCCAAGGGAAAAAAAATATATGTTCACTGCGCAAGAGGCATGTTAGTGCTTTTCATGTGATAATTGAAAATAAAGAAATTGGACATTGAGAGTAGTTTGTGTGTTCATCCTACGGACGTCCTGTACGGGCACTTATGTATCACCTGCACGCCCTGTGTACAGCATTTGCGTGCTGTCAGTAAGTGGCCAGTACTCGCACTTTACAAGAGGGCAGAACAAGGGATTCATACGACAGCATTACCTGTACTTATTATTATTATCCATTATTATGATGTACCGTAAGGTGGCCGCACGAGCCACAAGGGAACTGCAAAAACACACCTTTAGCTTTACCTTTTCCTCTCTATGACCCTCCATGGGCCTAGATAACCTAAAAACCCACTGCACCTGCACAGGTGAGTCCCTGGATGGGTGCCTGTGAATGAGACGTTAGATTGGTAAATCCCTCCACTTTGAGCTACAAAACCAACCAGAAAACCAACCTAACTCCGCTGGTCAGGGTCTCTTATTCTCTTAAATTAATATGTTTTAATTTTGATCATTTTTGCTCTACTCCACTTCTTTGGGTTTTGACACAAATGCGCATCCTGTTTGACACCAAGACTTTTGCCTGTTGTCAGTCTGTGCTGTCTTAAGTACGCTTTGTTTTGTAGTTTTCTTGGCATTGACTAAAATAAGAAACAAGTGGATGAAGAAAAAATTGGTGCTTTTGTGAGAGTTTCTTTTTGCATCGACCAGTTTATCTTTTTTCTTTGTTTTCATTTCTGACTGACATGTTTACATGTCTTGTAGACAGTACTATTATTGTTCACATGCTTTTATGGATATTTTTGGGTCTGAGTCTGAGCAATCGTTTCTCTCACCAGCTCTTATTCCTCTGAGGAGAAACCTCCATCTTTCTGTCCTAGCAGGATGTTGCATGATATTTAGCATGACAAATTCCTGTCAAGCCTAAAACGGTTCTAGTCTTTTTGTGGGGATACAATTTCATGTCTAGATTGCACTGTGGAGTCTTTTACCAAAACATGTAACCAGTGTGACTCAGAGATAAATACTTGGTACTGAACAGTGCAGGTGAAGTTGAATGTGATGTTACAGCTGTGTCTTTCCTCGGTGAAAGACAGAAAAGAAACCCATGGCCTATTTTTTTGGCGGTGGACATTGTTTCGGAAAAAGCAGTTTCTATAAAAACACGTTTGTTTGAGGTTTCTTTGGGGAAAGTGCTCTGTGCTTTCTGGGAAGCCCAAGAGCCGGGGATCGAATCACATCTGATCCTGGGGGTGTCCGTGTCCCTGTGGTGTGGGTTCTGGTCCTTGCCCCTAAACGCCGGCCTTATAGAAAGCAATGGGTGAGCCTGGTCGGCCCATGGTTACAACACTCCTTGTGGACCCCCACCGATCTTGGGCGTCTTTCTCCTGGGCAGGGGTGTCTGGCCCCTGCCTTGCTCTTTCCTGGACCAACCATGGACTGGGTGGGTGGCTACCTGGAGCGTAGGGCAGGTCTCCCTGGGGTGGGGGTGGGGGGATGCCCAGAACTCCTGGGTAGTGGTGTGTTGCTTGTTTGGGGCGGGGGGTGTTCTCCCGGGGTGGGGACCCTCGTTGGGCCCTCCTGGCGCGGCGGCGGGGGGCGGGGGCTTCTCTCTTGGCTGGGCTGGGGGTTGCACTCTCTGTCCCCCTGTGCCTCCCTGCTCTCTGGCTTTGGGGACCCCTGCGGCGGTCCTGCTGGCCCTGGCCTGGGTGACGGATGGGATTGCTGATGACAGATGTGGCGGCTGTTCTCTGTCTGCTGCCGTGTGGGTGTTGGGGGGGCCCTGGCTGCCACTGCTGCTGCGGCGGGGGTCTTGGTGTGGGGATGACCGGGCGCTCTCCCTCCTTCTTTTCGCATTCTATCATCCACCTTAGAAGAACATGGACACTCACTCGAGCGTAGGTGCTGTCTAAAGCTTTGCACAGGTGGTTTGCGTGACTGAATGAGATGTTTTACATGTGTTGGTCTGAATGCATAAGTATGTGTATGTGATGTTATTTGTATTGTTAACATGTTGACATGTCTTGTATGTGAACATTTCTGGAGCCAACAGGTATGTTTGTAACATTTGAGTGTGTGGACAGGCCCCGCCCCTTTTCGATTTGTATTACAGTAAACCCTTGTTTTTCGCGGGGGTTACATTCCAAAAAGAACCCGTGATAGGCAAAATCCATGAAGTAGAAACTTTAATTTTTTTTACAATTATTATTCAATTAAATACTATATTATACATTGAAAAGAAAGAACAAACCATTTTACAGGCTCAAGCATTTGTTTCACTAATAAAAGTACTTTAGAAACGTATTTTTTAACAAATAACTTCTGTACTGTCAAATAATAATTTTAATCATCATTTTAATCATCATTTCTTCTTTTGAAACCCGCGGAGCAGCTGTGTTTGTTCGGGAGAAGAACATAGTGATAAGCAGTTGTTGTCGCTCTTTTTTATTCTTTGCAAAAAGATCCTTATACGCCGACATGCCACCATCAAGAGATTTTGCACGAACGTTATGTAAATTTGGCAAGCTCTTTTACGTACATGCACATATTAAACTGCAACGTTATTGACGCACAGGTAGAGAAGAAGCGGAGTGACTTTTTAGCCAATCAGATTACTGTCACAATGCACGATGCAAATCCGTGAAGTAGCGAAACCGTGAAAAGTAAACAGTGTTATAGCGAGGGATCACTGTACTTGTAAACCTGACTGTAATGATTATAAACATCCAGCAAATTATGCTTATGCTGTTTCAGGGTTTTACCCCCCACTTCTTTATTTCACCCGCCTACCCCCCCACTCTCTTCTTCCTCCTTTTCTTTTCCGTCCGGTCCAACACAAAAATTGCTACAAATATAAGTAAGATGAAAAAAGTTTACCCTAAATTACAAAAGGGGTTAATTCAAATATACACCTAGTGTGTCAGAAGATTCATAACCCCCATTGTAACAGTAAAATATGTCCAAAATAAGAGGCTCAGCTCTCAAATGTATGCTCAGCTGTTAGACAGGACAAGTTAGAAAAAGAAGAAAAACAGGAAACGGATGACTTCTTGGGGGGGAGGTTCCTCTCCTTAAGCATGTTGTGCCGTTTCTCATGTCATTCGTTTTTGAAAAAAAAGACAGATTCAAAAGAAAGACGTTCTGCCACTGCACAATTCTGTTTGCAGCCACCAAAAATGCAGAAGTAAAAACAAAACTTGTGGGCGAGCCTGTTTCAGGTTCAAGGTATTCGCAGCTGTTGCTAAAAACATGCAAAGCCAGTGAACAGGACCAACTGAAAGTTGCTTGTGAAACCCTAAATCAAGCAAGCAGCATATCCTTCCTGAGTAAGGGTTACACACCCGAGATAGGCTGTGAGAAAAAGGCGTCTGTTGTGGTTTAGCCTCAGCAGTGTGGTTGCAGGTGTTTTATAACTACTTTTGCTAGATTTTTTATTTTGTGAGTATATTTTTAATTTTTTTATTTAACCTTTATTTACCCAGGAATTGTCCCATTGAGATTAAGAATCTCTTTTTCAAGGGTGTCCTTAGGAGGGCCTTGAGGCCTTCTTGTTTTTTTTTCCTGGGGTGTGTTCAGTCAGTCATATTCTGCACTAAGGTTTTGCCTAAAAACAAAACGGAAATTAGAGGAATAAGCTGTTACAGTACAATTTAATACTCTAAAAGATGCATTTTGGTGAAGAGAACTGCAGATTGTCTTCCATGAGGACATGAAAACATTTGGGGTTGCGATGTCAACCGCTAACAGACGCTGGGGTTGGGAAGCTGCAGATTTCTGTGCAAGCCCCTGCATGTTATTGTTGAACCGGTTCTAGCTGTGGCAACTGCAATGCATTATTGTTGAATCTCACTTCATCTGAAGTGAAATCCAACCTTATATCTACCTATTAAAAAAAAAAAAGGAAAAAAAGTAATGGGTCTAGCATAGTAGAACCAGCATTTGCTCTTGCCAGGCAGATGAAATACCAGTGCACGCACTCCTAATTCTGTGCTGTGTGGGTACAGTATTGCTCAGAAATCTGACTGTAGAGCTGGGCCTGCATCTTACATGAACAACACCAAGGCAGAATGTAGGTCACACGTGCTGGAAATAGAGAAAGTGGATCTGAAGGAAAGAGGAAAGACCCTCATTATGGACATGTATATTATAACTGTGTAGGATTATACGTTTTACTGTGAACCTCATGAGTCGGCCACAAATTTTTATATATATTTTTCTTAACAGACCCAGACATTTTATACTTGCAATGTCGATATTGTTGTTGTTGAGTAGGCTTAAATACGCTACAGCTTATGCCTGTCTCCTGTTCAAACGTGGTTATTGTTCTTAAGCTCTGTCAGCAATCGTATACATTTATCTATTGATGTTTATATATGTTCTAGTGTGAAAAAAATTAGCTAAATAAAAATGTCAAATGTGGGAGAACTTGCAAATTCCTTTTTTGCTTTGCTGTAAAACGGCACCTGAAAAAACTCTGAGTTAAACTCAGTATTGAATAAATACTCAGAATTTCAAATATCGAGGATGAATATTTGCGATATCTGAGATCCCTGATTGGCAATCTTTATAAATCTAGTAGAGTGTAGTAATAATAGGCTTCAGGCAATGGAATGATTGCTCTGAAATGCAGAAAAATGTTTGATTTTAAGGACATAAACTAAACAAACTGTATGCGCTACTTTCAACAGATGTAAATACGTCTTCAGAGTAAAGATATTTGTCTACTAGTGGATGCATCAGAATTTGTCCAGACCATTTCAGTTGTTGCCTCACAAATATACGTTTTTTTCAAATCGTGGGTTTTTATCTGATCTTGATCCATCACGGTTTTAATGTCGAAATACTCAGAAATACAGTTTCAATCCTAAATTCTTTTACATATGTCCTCCATTCTGAGAAAAATGCTACAAGAGCCTGTTTAAAAACACAAAAAACACAATTTTCATTAAATTGTGTCTTTGTCTAGATATGTTAAAATTAGAATTTTGCAATTGTCTTTGCTATTGGGTGTTTGGTCACGTTAAAAATAAGAATATCATGGAAAAGTATTTTTATTTCCATAAGATCTATTAAAAAAAATAACTTTCATAGAAAATACGTTTAGGGGCCACTGTTTAATTGATTTCAAGCATTTATTTACCTTTTTTTTTTTTTTTTTTTTTTTTTTACATAAATTGGGGTTCCAGCTCATAAAACCCATGAAAACAGAATTTCAAAAAACTAGTGATAAAATAAACTTAAAAAATCTGTCTGGGGAAAAGAACTTTAGTCAACACTACATCTGGGTTCGTGTGAGGTGTTGCATAATATAAAATATTAAATGCTGAACCTGAACTTCTAAATGAAAATCTTGTAAGCAGCAGAATAAAACAGTTTTTCTTTTCAGAAGTACCAACCACTGTGGTTTTGATCACAGATACAAACACATTTTGCTTAAGGCTCTAAAGTAAAAAAAAACACAGGTTGTTACTACAGCTTCTAACTTAACGTAGTCAATCACAATCAAGAAATTGTAGTTCTTTGAAAGTGTGGGGGGTTTATGACAGGAGCCTGCAGGCCAGTAGAAATTATAACACCAGCTGCTGGAGCCCATCTTCGGCCACAAGTAGCCGGGATAGATAGGCTCCAGCAGCCCCGGAACAAACGGATTAGAAGATGAATGAATGAATGAACTTGGGTTTTGTCATTGAATTAATGACTTGGATGTGTGCGTGACGTTTCACACACAAAGCAGAAAATGTCTTACTACAAGTACAAAGCATTTTTACAGACACACAAATTTCTTTTTACAGTTACACAACTTTTTTACAGATGGGTCATTTTTTTCTACAGATACAAAATCAATTTATAGACACAAATCTCTTACAAGTACAAACCTTTTACAGACGGACAATACCTTAGCAACAAATCATATCCTTTGCTTGCCTCAGGCTATAGTCATCTGGAAAGTCCTGAAATGTGTTTTTTGTCGTTTGCATTTTCAAAATGATCTTTTTGTAGCCCTTGAACCCCCATCTTACCCCACCCTAACTGTCCATCATTCCCACACAGTCCTGTTCCTTCCTCCGTCACTGCAGTTCTCTCTGATTGCTATCAAGTAAGCATGTCTGTCCATGTATGCCGCACAGTGGACACGCCGTTGTGTAAGTGATTGATAGCCATGAGGTTTCCTTGTTGTTGACTTTGCCAACAGAAAGATGTGTAAATGTTGGGTTGGTTTTTTTTTCGGGGGTTATTTTCCAGGTGCACATTTTTTCACACGGTGACATTTAGCCTAATTCCGCTGTAGGCGCGTTTATACCGACGCACAGCAGGCTGCCGCCTGACACCAACACCATCTGCTAGCTGTGAGGCTTCCCGGAGGAATGTTTGTGCAGATGTGTGCGCTTGCTTCACTTTCCCCGCTCCCGTGCTGTTTCTGCTCCCTCTGTCCTCCTGCTGGTTCCATCCTGCTTGACCCCGGCGAACAGGAGGATCGGGACGTCTGGAGGGTGGGGGTCGGTTAAGGGTGGGAGAGACCCCAGTCACCGCTGCAGCTCTCTTTAGAAGTCTAGAGCTCCAGAAATGGGAGGCTTTAATTAGGACTACACAAGGCTTAACACTGTCCTGTGTCCTGCTACTCTCTCTGATGAGAAGAGTCCTCCTCCATTAGGAGGGCAAAACTCATGATTACACCAGGCTCAGAGGACTGTGAGGCAATTTAATGCTTCATTTATTCACCTTTGTCACTATGTTTCACAGTCAGCTGTACGTTTGTTGTAAAGAAGGATCAAAATCAACAGGAAAAAAAAATCCAGTTTGATGGTAATAGTAAAATCTCTGATTTTATTTATTTTAATTCGATTTCCGATCCCCCTCCCCCCCACTTAAGGAAAGCAATAAGTACAAACGGCAGACAACTTAAGTTAAATTTTGCTTTTATTTAATCAAACGCAAGACAATTGTAACCCCCATTTCTGGGATGAATAGTAAATAAATGATGAACACACTCTTGGAATCAAAGTCCCAGCTGTGTTTAAAGTGACACTTTGTAGTCTAGACTAAAAGGAGACGAACATTCACCTTGAGAGTAGTACCATTTTCTAAAGGATTAACAACACAGCTCATATCTGGGGTCTAAGGTTTAAGTTAAATTAAGAAACCCCGTCTTCTCCACGGTAGATATGGGTAACATGTCTTTGGTACCTCAACAGTTCTGCTATCGGTACTGGAGAAGTCGCATTTTTTTGTGTCCGACAATATATAAACTAGAGAGTGAGTGAGAGCGTGCACATGTGTTGGGGGTCCGCGTTCATGTTTGGTGTTATGGAGTGAAGGAGAACAGTAATAAAAGGTTTCCCCAGGTTTGTTGTACTGCTGCCTTTGACTGTGATGGGCTTTAGGCAAATGTTGCAGTGTGGGAGGGGGTCTCTTGCTCCACGTCTGTGGCAGTAAACCCAGACCAGTTCCAAACAACAGATGATTTTATTCCTTTCTTGGGAACAAACTTCCCACTCTCACCTGTAGCCATGCTGTCGCTTGCTGTTTAGTGTGTGCCATGATGTTGTTGTTTGTCGCTTACCATACCGCCGTGTGAAACTAACGCTACGGAAGCTCTGGGGAGCCAAAAATGCGCTATTACACAAAAACTCGATTTAGTTATTTTTTAAATCGCCCGTAACAAAATAATTCGAATTAATTCATTCAATTGATTTTTCGCCCAGGCCTAGTAATAGTGTTATTTGAGATTTTTTGATATAAAAATGACCTGTTCAGATCACATCTTTGGGAAATGAAGTTCAGAAACACAAAATGATGGATGTCCTGCATTCACATTAGGCCTGCACCATATTAGGAGAACTTGTGATATTAGTGATCAATGATGCAATGACAATATGAGTTGTGATTCATGAACAAATAGCGAAACAACAAATGCATCACTACCATTTCACTGAATGTTTTATTTAAATGAAAGTCAACATAACTAATAATTATACTCCAACTGACTCTCGTCTATAGGAGGGAGGTGTCTAACACAAAAGGGCTCCATCTGATTGGTCAACAATGTGAAACGGTCCATCCGATTGGTCAAATGCGTAAAGGACTCCGTTTAATTGGTTAAAATACTTCAAGCGGATTGATTTTATGCTGTCTTTTGCCAAATGCGTATCACACCAGCTAGTATCGCCATGACGATATATTTGTGATTTGCTGTGCAAGCCTAATTGATATAAGTGCTCATGGTGTCTAAAAACATTCAAGGGACTTCAGTGATTCAAATTCCATTGCAAGTATGAGTGTGTCTGTGATTTATGCTTGGTTAAATTTACATAAATGAAAGGAAAAAAAAGAATGAAATATGTTCAAAATAATCAGCTTTTGCTTTTGCTGTCTTGTTGGCCAACCTGCTATACATGATTTACTGATATTTGTGGGATTGGCACACGTTATCAAACTTTCTTAAAAACTCCCCAAAAAGAAATGTATACCGCGGGTTATGCTGCTACAGCTAAAAAAAGCTTGAGCATATTTTTATTTTTGGGTGGAGTTGTAAAATCAATAGAAACAAAGCGGAAACAGTGACGAGATCAAGACGGATGGTAGACAAAAGTAAAAATGTAATTAAGTCAGCAAAAGGACCACAAGCAATAACCTCTCAAAATGAAAGAAAAAATCCAGATAGGTCGAGGAGGAAACAAGCAGACAAAGGAGTTCTGAACAAATTGTAGCCGATGGAAAATCTCCCGAGGCTTTTAAAAAACCACGGCTCACTTAAAAGAAACAGTCCCGGACTGTGATGAGTTTAAGAAAAGTAGTAAAGAGAAGTTTAACAACTTTGTCTTACTTTCAAATTTAAAGCAAACCATGTATTGAAATGCCATTTTTTAAATATTGTATTGTAAATTGCAAAACGCATTTCCAAAATGAAAGATCAAATTGCAAATTGAATTGTCGATTGCAAAATTCATTAGCATTTGAATTATGAATGATCAAAAATGCATGACAATTTAAAAATGCAATTGATTTTGTTTGTTTTGTTTAATGTTTTATTTTTAAAAGTCATATTACTCATTTGCAAATTGAATTGACAACTGAGAATTGCATATTACTGTGGATCATGACTTTAAAAAGAAAACTTCCATTAACGACAGTCTGCTTGATTAAATTGACATAAATAGATGAGAAGATGGTGAAATATGTCCAAAATAAGCAGAATACAGACTTTTTCATCTCTGGTCTGCTGGCAAACATGCTCTGTAAGTTTTACTTGGATTAGTTCCCATTTGCATGTTTAGCAAGTATTATTAGGCTTCCACATAACTTCATAAAAGGGGATTTTAAAAAATGCCCCAAGCAAAAAATACTGACGATGTAAAAAGAAGTCCAGTTAAGAAAGGAAAGAAAGGAGGTCTGAACAAACTGGAATCAATGGAGAATCTCGTTGTGCTTTTAGAAAAGATAAATGTAAACTAGGGCTGCACAATATGAGGAAATCTCACTATTTGTCATAATGGTGATCAATATTGTAATTTCAATAAAACTAACAATAAAGGAACAAATAGCAAAACAACAAAGTACATCATTTTCATTTCACTGCACCAGTTTAATTTAAATAAGAGTCAACATAACTTAAATTATACTCCAAATGACCTTCGTCTTTATAGGAGGCGAGCATCTAACAACAAAGGCTTCCATCTGATTAGTCAAATGCATAAAGGGGATTTATTTGATTTTTTTGAAATACTTAAAGCTGCCATAAGATTGTTTTAGCACATTTAAGGTTACCATTTATTGCAATTTTCCCCGACTTTAGCTAATATGCATATTGGACAGCTTGATATTGTGATAATGATAAATTTGTGATTTATTGTGCAGGCCTTAAGGAAATCAACCGAAACCTTTTAAGATAAGAAAGCAGAAAGTTAATGTAAGCTGAAGGGAGGCATGTCCTGGATTATTATGGTAAATGGCATGTTTTTAAATATCGCTTCATTGCCTTAGAATGCACAAAGCGCCTCACCGTCACAGTGTCATTCACCCATTCACACACAAACTGATGGCGGCTCCGCTGCCGAACGCTGGCGCCAACCTACTGTATGTGGGGTTCAATGTCTTGCCCAAAGACACTTTGACACATAGGAAATCAAACCTGCGATCTGTAGAGAAAAAGAACAACTTGTTCCACAGACAAAACAATTTGGCATTCGATGAGATATGCGGCCAAAACAAGCCATTTTAAGGAAAAAAGAAAAGGAAAAACACATCTTATTTACCTGAAATGCTCCAAATCTCTGCTTCACTATTTAATTTTCAATTCAGTTTTTTCTTTTTTTATTTTCCACAAAACAACAAGGAAAGGTGTAGAGAACTGTGGTGAGACCAGCCATGTTGTTCAGCACTGAGGATAAGAACGGAAGCAGAGCTGGAGGTAGCAGAGATGAAGTCTCTTTGGGAGGGACCAGGATGGATAGGATCAGGAATGAGTGCATCAGACAGACAGCTCATGTTAGAGGTTATAGAGATAAAGTCAGAGAGGACAGACTGCGATGGTTTGGACATGTCCAGAGGAGAGACAATGAAGCTATTGGGAGAGGGATGCTGTGTCTGGAGGTCTAGAGGACGACCATGGAGGAGATTTATGGATGCAGTGAACGAAGACATGAAGGTAGCTGATGTAGAGGATGCAGAAGACGGAGTCAGATGGAGGAAGCTGATTTGCTTTAGTGACGCCTGAAGGGAAAAGCCAAAAGAAAAAGAAGAAGAAAAACCAAAGGTTCCTTAAATGAGGGAAATGAAAATGGAAAAGAAAGAAGAAAACTAGTTTTTCTGCCTCCTTTACATTTTTTAGATGAAACAAAAACAAATTTGAACCTAAAATATTTGTATATATTTCTGTAAGATAGCATTTATGTATCTTTGTTGTTTTCATCAGTATGTATTTAGAATAACCCAGTTATTGTCAGTTTTGTGTTTTATTATAAAGTTTGGGAACCTGGAATTAAGCAACATGGTTATTTTTTGAAGGTGGTTTCTGTCATGTTCAACATCGTAGCTCCACCCGGGCCAATCCTACAGTCTCCACCCGGGCCAGATATGTCCATGTCAACATCAAACAAACACCCAACTCAACTCATTGATTACTGAAAAAACTTACACCTGCATCTTTGTTTGGTCTGATTCCACTCCAGCTCCAGAAACCAAGCCAAAGACACAACTGGTATGGACTGATATTGAATTAAGAATATTTTATGTTGAATGCTGGCTATTGGTTATAATTTGAATTTCATGAGCATTTTGATGTGTTTGACATGTTAAGTTTTGAAATGTTAAATTGAAATTCGGATTTATGTCTTTTAAGGTTTTCAACCTATCATGTTCATCTAAAATCAGAGAGCTACCTACCAAAATAAACACAAGGTCAAAGCAAAGTAGATGTGTGATTGAGTCGTTTCCATGTCCTTTGGAAAACATGGTCTATTGAGTCAGACAGGAGCTGGGGGAGACCAAAAGACTTGACAGTTTCTTTTACCTTTTGGTCAGCTGCTAAATCAAATAGTCCTGGTTTGCTGAAGCGGCACATATAAAAAAAAAAGACATGTGACAGTGGGAAGTGGTGCTTTTGTTTCTATGTTGGTCAGAGCTCAAAAACAGGAATTGTTTAGAGGATTTGCTCGTGTTTGCAGCTTAACGCCAAATCAAGCCGAGTCCAGAGAATCAACCTGGACTGAAGATGTGATCATGAGAAAAAAATGTGTGGCTTAAACAGGATTGCCTCATTTATCGTTCCACAAATGACCTGTGACGGTTGAAATCCACCAAGTAGGATTATTGATGTTTTTCTGAGACAGACACAAACATTTTCACACTTTTCTCTCTTGCTTACACTCTTTAAGGATGAAAACCAAGCTCTAATAGTGATAAAAGATTTATATACTTCTCGCGAACTGAACACATAAGGTCTTCAGCCAATCAGGACGCAGAAGACTGTTTAAAAGGGAAAAAAAGCATACAAAACGGTCATTGTATCCACTATACAGCGAGATTGCGAAAGGTGAACTGCGATATACTGAGGGGAAACTGGACTTTCTTGTTGGTTTGTCTCAAACTGTTGAGATGTTTTTTTCAAAGCCTCAGACTTTCATGTCACCGCTCATGAAGTCCGCTTTTTGTTTTTAGGGTCCTGTTAAAATCCCGGCAGCTGCATGGAGGGGAAGCATTAGAATTCCAGGTAAGTGTTTTAGTGCTTCTGCTGAAGTCCACATGTTTTCTGGTCTTTTGGGAAGTTTAACTGTGACCTTTGCTTACAGGCCCTCCAGCAGGCTGTGGGGCTTTGTGCTGGTGGGCCAGCTCAGCAGGAGCCTGTTTGAATGAGAGTTGATGAGGTTCAGCATGAGGCAGTGGAGGAAGCTGGTGCTGGCGGCCATACTGGCCTGGGCCCTCCTTTTCCTTGGCCTTCTCTCCTACTTTCTGGACAACCGTGTGGAGGAGCCTCTGACTCCTGCCGGCTCCTTGGTTTCCCAGCATTCAGACACTCGGCGGCTCACCTCCATACAGTCCTCCCAGCAGCAGCAGCAGCCCGTCCCGGGTCTCCGATCTGAGCAGGGTCTGAACTCAATCAGAACTTCTCATGGAAACCAGCCGGAAGCAGGAGTTTTGTCCAGCTCTGAAACCCCAGGGAACATGGTGAACCACATTCCAAGCAGTTCTCCCTATCAAACTTATGGAAGCCAGGAAGCAAACCATCAGAATGATTTGGACCCGCAGAGTCTGGCTGCCTGGTCCTCCTTCGGTACACAAAACGTAGATTCAAACTTCAATATTGCATCACAGCATCGTGAGAGAGCATCTCAAAGCATCTTCAGCAACAACGTTGAAGATGAAGAGCTGCCAAACGAAATAAGTCCTTTAGTTGAGAGGAGGGCCGATGCAGACAATGTGGTGCAGCACATGTGGAGGGGCACCGTGTCCTCTGGCATGCTGAGTCCTCGACTGAAGCGAGCCATGAATGACTACATAAACGCCAACAAACACCACGTTTCCTACCAAAGGCACCGCAAGGTCGCTCGCAGCGCAAAGGAGCTGCTGTGCCAAATGAAAAACCAGTCCCAGCTGAGGACGGTGGACGGGTCCGAACAGCCTTTCTCCTCGCTTGGCTGGGCTGATTTTGTGCCATTGGTCCCCCTTCAACGTTGGAACAAACAGCGGGGGGGGCGCAGCTTCAGGACCTGCGCGGTGGTCAGCTCCGCTGGTGCCATCCTGCACTCAGGCCTGGGCAAAGAGATTGGTGAGTGGTCACAATCACTTTTTATTTTCAGGTATTTTTGTCATCTGTCTTTAAAAAGAAAAAGAAAAATCAGTTTCCGTTTCTGTTTTTCTAAAATAATCTTGACAAAACAGATGAAAGTCTATTTTAAATACTTTTACATAATTTTGTCAATAATTCCTTATTCTATTGCAGTCTACCACAAGTAAACAGTCCAACTTAACTAACTACATTTGCCTCAATGCCTCACTTGAGTGAGCATTTGGTGCATATAAGGTGAACCACAAATTTGTGTTTGTATCTCGCAAAATTCATACACAGTTGCGTAACATTTAAGTAATAATTATGTATAAACTACATTAAATACACATAAACTGTGTAATTTTCAACCAACTCAAAATTTTGAACAGCTTATAAACTGAATTCACGTATACACCCACTATCTGAAAATAGGGGTGTGTATTGTCAAGAGTCTGGCGATTCGATATGTGTCTCGATATTTTACCGGAACACATTTTCTTTCTTTCTTTCTTTCTTTTTTTTTTTTTAAATATGACTTAAAAAAAAAACTCTACCTGAATTTCAATACATCTTCCATTGTAATAAAATTGTCAAATTCTATTAATTCAATGATCACAATGTTAAGCACTGCAACTGTATCTCATACATAAGTTGCTTTTACCCAAACAAATTTGTAGTGCTTTTATTTTGGTAACTTAAAATATAGAAAGGGAACAGTCAACATTGTCTGATTTCCACAACAATATATAAAAATATATATTTTAGTATAAGAAAAAAATGAATGTGCCCCAACCAATACGCTTCTGAAGTATGATTGAGGGAATAAAGTGCTGTTTATTTCCAATATTGCTAACTGTAGCTTCTCCAGTACTTTCAAATGGAGCGTGAAACAGGAGCCTGAATGGTACTTCAAAGATAAAGGAGGAAACAAAAAACACTAATTCTAAAACAATCACACAAACAATAAAGTGTGATGATGATGCAGCAGCATGACAGAATGAAGGAAAGTTGCTTTAATGTGGCAAAGATGCTTTGTTTACATATCAGTCTGCACTGCACCGCTGCAGCCACGCTTTCTTAAGTCAACCGGTAAAGGTCATCGCCTTGATGTTGGCTTTTCTTCCGAGCTTTGTACACATCAGTCTGATTGATCAGGTCGCTAAACTAGAATCTTTTGCTGGAAGGTTCTGCAGAACTTTTGCCCGCTTTGCCGATAGCATTGGCCGCTGTGCAGCTGCTGTGCTTCATTCTTATCTGAGCCCTCTAAAAAATACTGGAGTCCGCATTTTTATATGTTGCTGGCAGCAACTTGGTATAGAGTTTCTGTTTGGTATCCATCCCAAGCAAAAACTAAGTAGTTCATGTCTCATAACAACGACAACAAGAGTCAGACGCTGAAGGACGCTCAGAAATAATTAAATAAATGTCGCCCTGACAGCATTTTGAATTGATACGAGTATCGCCAAATGAGTTATCGCCATATATTGCAGAAACGATTTTTTTCTATCACCCCTAACTTAAGCCCTCGACGGACGTTTGTGCACGAATGACGAACGCAAGAAACACTTATGAATTACGTATATCACATATTTATCACGAAAGACTGAAATTTCCTATTCGGACATAGTGACTGTGTGGCATGGCTTTAAAGGGAACGTAGGATTATTGTGAATGTGATCCTTTTATCGTGAAGTATTTGTAAGGATAATGTAAGTTACACGCAATATGATGTACTGCCGTACCGTACTTCTGTCCAACAATGCCCTTTATGAAGCCATTAAAAAGATGCACGGGCTGGCTCCTTACTCTCCACACAGGCAAGTACAACATTTCTTATTGCATATTGAACGAACTCAGTCTTTTGTTTAAAAAATTTTCTGCTGCAGGCCTTCATGCAGGAGGCAAGCACGAGCTTGTCAGATGTCAGCTGTTTGTGGCATTTTCTCTTAAAGCAAAGTGGGTTTTTTTCAGCCTTTTGCCTTTAAATTTTTCAAAGGTCAGTATGAAAAATATCAGCTGATTATCACATACAAAGATAAATATTGCAATTGTCCTATGTAGGATTTCCCCCCATAGCTGAATAATTGATTTATGACAAACAATAAACAAAATATGGCAATAAAAAAAGACGAAACACAAATAGATCAAACCCATTTCAGATATAGTATATAACGTAATATTTGCATTATAAAATAACAAATATGTGAGTAGATGATGCCATCTTTTTTACAATGTTTTTACTCATCATCAAGAATTTACTTTTTGCCAGAAATATACACAGATGAAGTTTTGCTTTGAGAATTTTGTACGTGCTAAAAATAACCCATGATTCGGAGTCGGATTGTACATGTTTTAAGGCTGTAAAACTCATCACCACACACTTTCATTGTACAGAAATGGACATTTTCACACTTTTCTTCTCTTGCTTAAACCCTCAAAGTTCAAACCTTCGTAGAAAAATGAGTTGTTCCGAGAAAAATGATCAGAGAATGAAAACAGAAATGAAACTGAACCCATTCTGTAAAGGAGATACGGCATTGGAGAAGATTGATTGACTAGGTCTACAGCCAATCAGGATACAGAATACAGAGTGCTGTGAAAACAAAAATGCATGCAAAATTGCACTGAAAAAAATCAGCGAAACGGCAAAACCCCGAAAGGTGCCATATGGGGGAGGACCACTGTATGGCTACAATAGCTGCGAACACATTAGCTTTGGAAACAGACATCATGACTTTGATGAGCGCCTCTGTCAGTCATTTAAACCCCAGTGAAGTCTTTCCTGTGGTGTTGATATCCGCTCAGTTCACAATGAATGAATGAATGAATAAAGAGGCGGGTAAAGTGAACAGCTGCAACAGAGAATAGGAGTAACAGAGGGGGCGGCAGCGGTTGATAACAACTGAGGTTGTTAATCTCCCCCTGGGAGAAACGGAGAATATTTTTGGGCAGGGAAACCTCTGGATGTTTACCACCTTCACTCCGCAAAACTGTTGCACTTGCCGGCCTGGATTGGATCAATTTTAACCCTTACGTGTGCCTGGAAAAAGAAGCAAACTACCCAAACGTATTTTATTTAAACTGAAGAGCCGATTTGTCGAGTTCTGGAGCTGTTTATTTGTGTGCTCTTGGCCTGTGCCATTAGAATGAAAACCAAGTTAAATGTTAATGTTTTTTAAATGGCATTAAAATCTTTAGGAGGCCGGTGTTCAGTTGTATGCTAGCACACTTGCCTGGTTCATCTGATCTTTTGGTGTTCATTTGGTGGAATTGTGTTGCTACACTTCAGTGAATGTTAGGGTTTATTAAAACTGGAAAAATCTATCCATCCAGTTCGCTTCATTTGGTCTGGATCGAGTCCTGAACCTTGCAGTTTGACTGTATTCAGACTGACTTCACACTGAGATTTCTGTTCCGGACCAAAGCTTGTAAACAAAACCATGTGACTAAAGATCTATTCAGTCGTTGGCCAGGAATTACAAGTGCGGGGCAAAGCAACTAGAGGCAGAAATGTATATTTTGCTCACCCATTTTGAACGAGTGTATCAACATCAGGTTCAACATCAAGTGTCCTGCGCAGTATCTTAGCTGTAGCACTGCGCTTTTCTGGACTGAGAGGTCTGAGGTCTTTCCAGGTATCTGTTGTAGCCACTCCTCCAGCTTGGGGGTTACTGCCCCGAGTGCTCCAATTACCACAAGCACCACTGTCATCTTCACTTTCCATGCTTTCTCCAGTTCTTCTCTGAGTCCCTGGTATTTCTCCAGTTTCTCATGTTCCTTCTTCCTGATGTTCCCATCGCATCCCATCCCATAGATAGATAGATAGATAGATGGATGGATGGATAGATGGATGGGATATATATAAATATATATATGGGATATATATATATATATATATATATATATATATAGATAGATAGATAGATAGATAGATAGATAGATAGATATAGAAATATATATATATATATATATAGAAATATATATCTAGATATATATATAATAATATACTGCATGTGTGTGAGAGCTTAGTTCATAAAGTGCAGGACTGGTAGTGGAAAACAAGGGTTTGATTCCCAATTACCATAACAATTGTGGGCAAGCGCCTTAATGCCACTTTGCCTATTTAGATCAACCTGAAGAGTTGTGTCTGTGAGCAGTATGGCTTTAAATTTTGAACGTGTGTGTTTAGAGAGCTTCAGCAGCCCCCTGAGAAGTAAGGAAAGTGTGAATGTGGTGACAGATGGCTCAGAAGGAAAAAACAGCACTCCCTCTGGTATTCAGCCAGGCTTCTTTATATCCCATATAGCTCTCTCATATTCTTCTGAGCTGTGATGCGTGACGTGGTCACAGGAGTTCACTAGAGGGTTGTGAACAATGGAAAATCATTTTGGATGACATTTCCCTTAAGTTTGGCACCTGAATACAGTTCCTGGAATGACCGAACAGTAGCATGTTTGAAGCAGACGGATGACACACTTCCAACAGCTTTGAAGTTTCACGTTGTGTCTCGTCTGTGAAAACAAGTTTGCTCATTTCATGAGTTAATCAGTGGACACCTGATTGAAGCTATTTCTATATAGAAGCTTCAGTTGCCAAAAATTTAAATTGTGACTTTTAAATTTTTGGATCCTCATCATTTAGGTTTATTTTGGTTTTGTCATGCAAATGTTTTTTTCTGCTATTTTTTTAAATTAAAACCAGTGTCCTTTTCTTCCCAGTCGACATTGTGAAATGCCTGTTTAGTCAATCTGAGGGTGAAGTTGTTATTCATGACCATCCTTAGTAGAACAGGAGCAGGATATTGACTCAGTGTTTCATCATTGTTCTGCTTCTCCTCAACAATAGCAAGAAAATAGCTTGAAGCCAGCGAATAATGAAAAGAAAGATTAAGAAAGTACAAAATACATCCATTTGTGAGCCTTACTATCACATTATTTATCATAAGATGTCATTCATCTTAGTATGCTGTCCTTGAAAAAAATAGCTGTATTAAACCTGCATTCAATCAAATCAAATCAAAAGTCGGAGAGTTTTGAAATCACAGATCACACAGTTCAGTGCCTAACAGTGCATTGGTGATAGACTGCCACCATGTGGCCACTGGGGGGAACAACATCCCGTTGGCTCCTGACTGAGTCTTTAGGTTTTGATGTGGAATCAATTTGTTTTTGTTAATTTTTTAATTTTGTTAATTTGTTAATTTTTTTTTTTATTTTACAACATCCTAAATAAATATCATTTGAAAGGTTTTGATCTCAGAAAAAAACAGGTGTTAGCTGTGTTCTTAGAACAATTTGAAACTAAATTGTAAAAATGTCAGTCTGAGCTAAAGCAAAAACAAGTACCAATCACATCAACGTTTTACAATGACACAGAAATGAAACCGACCCCTCCATTAGCAATGTTTTCATTGAAATTTAACTTCAAGGTTTCAATGGTTAAGTGGAGCCTCGCCTGGGTTCTTAGAGAATTTTCACATAATTTTGAACTTCTCTTTGCTTTGAGGATTCATACAAATGTATGGTTGTAGTTATGTTGTCTCTACATATTTGATCTTTTTTTTATAAAACATAAAACCTGTTTGGTCCCAGTTTTTGTGATTTTTGCAGTAAAAAACGACTAATTACCACTTAGAATTGAATTTTTTGACAGCTTTCAGGTTATTGAAAACTGATGGATTACCACAAAAAAGATTTTTTCTAAAATAATCAAGCAAATTGGAAAGTAGAAAAAAACTGACAGCCAAGGATTAAGGTGGTACCAAGGGTTTTTAATAAACTGTAAAACCTGTTATGTGAAGCGGATTATTTATAATTTTTCTTATTTTAACAGTACAGTGATACATATGCGTGTAGTAATTTGACAAGTAATTTTATTGAAATTAACTTAAAAATGTAAATTGGCAACAAGCAAACCCTACCAAATCAACAAACTCTTAAGTGCTTTAAGTGTACACCATCAGGCCACACCAACTTCTGCAGCAGTTCATTTTTATAAGCTGAACTCCTGCTTCTCTCCATGTATAGGCGTAGAGGTGCCCCCATTTTTCTCTTTGGAGCTTACTCACAGCTGTTCCAGAGTCCATCTGCCCACAGTTTACGTCTCCTTTAGTTGCTGTGATCGCTCTGGTGCTGTCCCCTGGTCCGCTTTGCAGAGATGTGGCACGGCACTGACACCTGGACTTGACCGTAGAACAGCAGTGCTGTGAGCACAAGTTGCAACGGATGTCTTGTACAAAAGTGGGCCCTTAGGGCTCCTACGCCCACTGCAAGAGCTACTTTCACCACACTGACTTTATTCTGGGGGTGTCAGATTCAAGGCCTCGAGGGCTGGTGTCCTACATGTTGTCCAACCAACCTGCCATTGAAGCTCCTTATTGGCTGAACTCACCTGATCCAGGTAATTAGCAGCAGATAAGGCAGGATTCCTGGAAAACTAGAAGGAGGCCGGCCCTCAAGGCCTGGAGTTTGACCCCTCTGCCTTATACCATCAGCGCCCAGACGAGATAAACATCATGTAACATGTGCGTTCACAGCACCACTATCCTGTTTTTGAGTCCGGTGCCACATCTCTGCAGGCGGATCAAGGCCAGTTGCCGGGGACAACGCCAGAGCAATGACAGCTAATGAACGTTTTTTTTTAGGGCCAGATGGAGTTTGGCACGGCCCAATTACTGTGCTGTGGATTGAGTCTTAGATTAAGGGTTAAGCCACTACATCTGAAGACTCTGAAGATCAGTGCTAAAAATCTTATTTTTGCAGTTTTTCTTTATTTCTACCTCCAGCTGTTAACCCTCTTTTTGAAGAACCCAGAGGTGGAGAAGCCAGAAGGCAAAATCTGGAGTTTACACATTTAGCCATTCCACCACCGATTTGCTTTGTAGGTGTTTTTAAATGCCAAACACTGTTATGAGCTGTAACAACACAATACTTTCTACATAAAAACATGTTTCTGTTTTCTCCAAGCTTTGTGAACATCTGGGCTTGAAAAAACCTTTCTGAACAGGTGTGGGTACATTTTCAAAGAGGAGGACGGAGGGGAGTTAGTGATGGAAGTGCATCACATCCTGATCTTGTGCCATTGGTAGAGCAGCAACACGATGATGGACACTGATAGATCGATCGGCACACCGGCAGAAAAGAATTATAGTGAAAAAGGATCGATGGAACAAGAAGTCATGCAGCTCATGTGTGCAGGAATAATATCTACAGGAAGCAGCTGTTGTTAAGATTTAACTCATATTTGGTGATAGTATTTTGTACGAAGCCTGAAGCGTTTTTCAGTTTTCATTTGAAGTTATAGGACATATTAAAATATTGTCAGCTTTTATCATTTTCCTTTGAAGGTAAAAGTAAAAAAAACTGCCAATGGAAAGAGACGAATTTGTCTTATAATAGATTGAGATGTCCCACGTTTTAGGACAAAATTAAATTTGATTATCAGCAGTAGACACGCATATTTAGGTATTATGTTACGAGTAGAAATGTTATGTCCTAAACTAAGTGTGTTATAGAAAACGTTTTATGACTTATGAGTGCTAATACCCCCCCCCCCCCCCCCCCCAAAAAAAAAAAAAAAGAATTCCTATTTTAAGTGCTAAAACAGTCCAGCTATCCTTATTTTTAAACCAATTAAAATAAGACATTTTATGATAAGGTTGTAAACACTATAATTAAATCCTGAGTCAAACAAACTAGTTTCTTTAGAGATATCGCTTAAAATAATGTTTTCCTGATCAAATGACTTTACAAGATTTTTAAAAGACGCTACGTCTTTCTGAAAAGTTACTAGTGAGTTAGTTTAGCCTAAGAGAAGATATTGGTGTGAAAAGATATTTAAACTAGAAACTAGACAAAAGGTTTGGTGATATTTTGTGTTTTTTCACTGTAATGGGGAAACATTTGATTAAAGGTTGCAGAAAGTTTTTCAACATTTTACTGAACTACTTTAGAAATAAAAGTGTGTGTGTGTTTGTGTTCTAAATTCCTTAATTTCATGTTAGCGTTGGTTCATTCAATCCTGCGGCTGATCATTGATTTGATTCTTGAATGGTTTTTCAGACAGCCACGATGCCGTTCTACGCTTCAACGCAGCGCCCACTGAGGGATACGAGCAAGACGTGGGGACCAAAACCACCATTCGCATCATCAATTCCCAGGTAAACAAACGGTGTAGGTACCATAACCGTTCGGCCTGGAACTACTGTTCGGGGTCTTTTCAACTAAAGGTAACGTCATTCTACGGCAACCCCACTTGGACAAACTACGTAGCGTCGAGATCTGCTCGGGCTCTACACAATTTCATTTCACGTTCCCTTTTGTAACCTAAAGTTATTTTCCCTCATAATTTGTGTCTGACAATAGTCTTTGTGATTTTTTTTTATAAAGAGATTTTGCCACAATCCGCTTTTTATTCCAGTTTAAGTTCAGCCGTGGCTGAAAATGTTGTCAGCACGGCTAAATGTTGTTCTTCCGGGTCCGTTCTGCCAATAAAAAAGCCCTGGGCGCACGGATTAAAAAAACTATAAGCAAACATGCATTCAATATAATCATAACAATAATAAAAGCATGTTTAGAAGACAATCTTGCTCTATGTCGGAGATCTGTTTGTTTCTTCTATGGTAGTATCGTAATTTGTCCAGCCCAATCACTATCTGACACGTCATCGGACCAACAGACAGCCAATCACAGAAAGTGACGTCAGCACTACTCGAAGGTCCCCGAACGGTAGTTCCAGGCCGAACGGTTATGGTACCTACAACGGCTGTGTGGCCTGAATTCCCCTCGTCAGTGAAATGCAATTTGGAGCTTCATTTTCTTTATATGTGTCCTCCATCATCAGGAAAAATGTCACAAAAACATGTTAACTAGACCAAAAACAACAGTTTCATCAGAGTGCGTCTTTAAAGTATTCATGACCGTCTGATAGTTTTATATTAGTATCTGTGAACAAAGGCTAAACTTTGTACTACAGAACATCATAAGAAGATCTTCCATCTTAACATTCAGTCCACCATGTGGGATCCCCACCTTCACTCTAATTGCGTTTTCAAAGTTTAATTTGAGATTTCAAAAAAAATACATCAAAGTGTAACGTTACCCCCTTCTGTAAGGTTATTTGATCATTTTTTTGGGCACACACTGTGTTTTTTCCCTTTATATCTTTGCCATCACTTGCCTTTAAAGTTGAACAGGCTGCAATTTGAAGCATGCTTGGTGTGTTTTTGTACATTTTCTTGTGAATCTAAAAATAAAACCGTCCTTTCTCTGCAGATTTTGGCGAATCCCAAGCATGAGTTTAAGACTAGTTCCATCTACAAGAACATAACTCTGGTGGCCTGGGATCCTGCACCCTACACGCTCAATTTAGACGAGGTATGTGTGGGAGGGGTGGGAGGGGGGCGCTTTTACACATCTGTGCTCACACTGATAATATGTGATAATATGTGATGAGTTCACACTAACAGCAAGGCCAGGATGAATGGATTGGGAATAAAAACCTCCTGAATGTAGTCAGGAGGAAAGCACACAACTGTTTGAGTACATTTTATGTTTCCATAGCAACAGTAGTGGTGGTCATTTCAAACATTTTATTGCCCTTCTGTGGCCCCTCTCTTATCTTGTCATGTTCTCTAATCATCCATCTTTCCTTTCATCTGACTTTTTCTGACCACAGTATTATGTTTCACACACATTTTTACTGTTTCTTTTAGAAGTTAATGTTTTTATTTGTAACATTTCCTTATCAGATGTGCAATTATCAAACTTTTTTTCTTGAAAAAATTCAAATCATCCAACTGTAAATGACCGGAAACATCTTTTTATCATCTTAATCCTACACAACAAAACCTTCAGGAATGCAGAAACTAAATGATCCAATTAGTTTGACTTTTTTTTTTTACCAAAAAAAGAAAAACTTTTTTTTTTTTAAAGTTTAATTCAAGCCATGCTCCTGAGTTTCAGTGTGTCGTTGCAAAGGTTTGCACAAACCAATCGAGCAGAAAAGAGAGGGATGAAAGGAACTCCTGTAAATAGACTGCAGGGATTTTAGTGAAGGACGTGATCCTTCACTAACTACTTCACCTCTGCATCCCTCTTGCCTCTGCCTTCCCTAGAAAGGTTTTTATTTAAACAGGAAAAATCTAAAGAATGCACTATGTGTTTTGGTTCATCATCCTCTGCCTGGCGTGTTTTTTTTTTTTTTCGATTTTACTAAAATCTGGATGCTTTTTTTTGTTGCAGCTTTTCCATGTGACAGTTTACAGCTTTGTGTTTGAAAAAACAGCAGTTTCTCAATAGAAACTGGACTTCAAATTCAAGCTAAATTCTGAATTCTTTTTTCCCTTTTGAGTTCCTTATCTGGTTGCTTGTCCCTTTAAGTAAGTAATAAGTAAAGTAATATAGTAAAGTAATATCTCCTAAAGAAAGCGTTCCTAACAACGCAGTTTTAGGGCCAGTTTACGATTCACTTGTAAATCTACGAGTTTTTTCCCCGTAAATTTATGACTTAAAACTCGTAATTTTCCATTTGTTTTTTTTTGGGTGGTCCTAATTCTCTGTCATAAGTCCTAGACTTCAAGGACCAGATTTATTTTTATTTTTTTTTGCAATTCTTCTGTTTTACTGCGAAAGTTAGAGCCAAATTTTTCCCCTGTCATTTATCAGATAACACACCAAGTAGCCGATAAAAATGAATTTGTGATGTAATGAACAACCCCGCCCCCCAATGACAAACACAGCGGGAGAAACCATCCAAAATATAAGAGAGACCAAGATCAATGGGGCTCAAAAGAAAAATGTCAAAATCCAGTTACGAAACCAAAACACACGTGTCAGGGAATATCCAAAGGAAATGATGTTATTATGGGATGGCCACAAGACCGATGGGTTGGCGGCAGTTTTGTGGCAAAGTGTGAAATTTGGTGATTTTCACAACTTTTGTTTAAGGGATCTTCACAAAATTTAACACTGACAACACCAGCTTAAGCCTACAACCAAAACCGAATTTTTGTTGACCTTTGACCTTTTGTTTAATTTTTTCTTTCTTTTTTAAATGTAATTTTTTTTCTAATTCTTTATTTTATATATATTTGGCTGCTGTTAATTTCTGCTTTCCCAAATGAACAAACAAAAAGCTTTTTTTTTTTTTTTTAATTAACTTTAAAAGCCCTGAAGAAAATTGTTCTTGGGTTCTCCACAGTTAAACTCTTCTTTAGGATTTTGATCCATCACCTCCTAATTGAGCATGATCGGGAAGCTTCTTGGTTTTGTTTGTTGTTAGAGCGGCGATCTCCCAAACATGGTATTTTATTGTTGCTCGCACATTTTTTTAACCAGAATATTGTGTTGGCTCAAGCAAAACAACAATCCTCCGTTGCCAAGGAAATCCCAAAAACTACTTTCCCAATTTTCCCTAAGACCCTTCCCTAGACCAGGTGGTCACCTCAAGGCGACCCAAATATGTAATGGTTACTATTGAGATCAAACCATCAGAAAAGTTGCCATTTGAAAAAAAAGTGTTTTTTATTTTAGTGTTTTTTTTTTTTAATGAATTTGTCACAGGCAGCTCTGACCCACGGTAGGAAGGGCATAAGGGGTGAGTGAGGGGCGTGGAGCAGCTGCTCAGCCAGTGAGGGCGGGTCAAAGGGTGGCGGCGAGAGCGGGGGAGGGTAGTGGCTCCAGGCCACACAACGGCGCTCACAGCTTTAATTACAGTATACTTTTCCATGGGTTTGAGGGTTTTGTATGGTTTTAATGTTTGTGGAAAACGTGTCAGAGACTTGAAACACAACACAATACAATTATTCTCGGAACAAACTATAACCTCAGCTTCTTTTTTTTTAAAATAAAGGTGAAACTGGTTTACCTAATGGATTTTGTCCATTAAAATCCAAATGAAAGGGGATTTTTTTGCTCTAACCTATTTAGTTACAAACCCATCCTCTATGGTGAGATGTGTTAATATTACTGCACGTGCTCGGTGTGCTGTGGCATTGTTGCTGCTCATCATATCTTGTCTATAACACAGACGGAGAGCAGAAGCACCATGGAGCTGGATTTGGTGAGCTGAGTGAGCTGAGTGAGCTGGAGTACAATACTGCAAGAATTCAGGGCAAATAAAGAGTAGAAAATTCCTTTAATGGAGGAGCAAACTTCTTAAAAGTGCAAAAAAAAAAATCCATGCATGTGGGTCTGCTTCGACAAGTCTATGGTGTGTTAGTTTGGGATGTGGGAGGGGCTGAGTCTCTGGCTGCAGCTCCTGGAGCCTCCATTCTTCTCCGGTAAATCTCTTTTGGGAAGCAGAAACCCGTGTGACTCCAGCTGAATCATTAGCAGAAGGATAGATGGACTCGAAGCAAAGCCCATGCACATGTTTAAAATGATCTTTGCCGCATTTGTTTAGACTTAACTACAGTTAATTTAGTGATGTCAAACATGTGTTTGTGTGCTGCATGAATATTAAAACAGCCTTGGTGGTGCTGAAAGACAGACATGCAGAAACATAACCTCTTGGTGTTTCATTATGTTGTGTTTGCTGAGTAAAGAGAAGGAGGTGGACTGAATAGGAATCAGTCCCTGCACAGCTTTGTTTGTTTGAGGTGTCTCAGCATACTCTGTCCTCATTCTGCTTCATTTTCTCTGTTTCTTGCTCTCAAGGTGAGTTTTTTTCTTTTTTTTTTCAGTTTATCCTCTCAGACACGCGTGAAACGAGGACATGTGTTGGAGCGTCTGAGTTTCTGGGACCTTGTGAAAACTTTCTTAAAGATGACAATCCTGTGGAAAAAAACAACACTATACATATAGTTTTGTTACTGTTTTCTGTCACCTCAATTCATTTTTGTTGTTATAGAAACAACCAAGTCCATTTAGTTTTTTTCCAAACCTCCAAACTTAATAAAAACTTCAAATTCACTTAAGAACACATTTCCTACATTTTACTCTACACTCACATTTAAGGTGGAATGATTTAGTTGTTTTACTCTCTACTACTACAGCAGCAGCTATGGATTACTTTTGTATTTTTGGAGATTTTTTAACTGAATATTCAAGTTAACTGATGGGAAATAATTACACTGAATGAAAATAAAGAAAAGAAGAGTTTACGCAAAGCAGGACATGCGATTACTGTAACCAATCATTATTTTGTTGTTTACAATGAAAAAGAGAACAATATGTTATTTAATAAAAAAGAAATATAATAAATCTAAATTCATATAATTTAAATCTGACTGAAGGAAATTTTGTTTACAAAGAGCAAACACTATTATGTAATTTTCTGATTATTTAAAATGATTTTACATTTTGAATAGAAAAACTGTTTCAAGGCTGAATCTATTTGTTCATTTGTAATCTTTGTTTTCAAATCATTTGTAAACAACATTCCAACCATTTTTCTTTGGATGTAAAAGTTTAAACTGAAACAATCAAAGGAAAGATGTCATTGAGTAAAAACGATTTAACGGGAATAAAAGGCGTCTAGAGCAATATATCATCACTCTATATAACCCTTTTTAATATATTAATGTAAAACATTTCTGAGACCTCTATCTCATTAGTTTGAACTAAACTTTTCTTATAAATCTAGTATTGAACTTGGTTCATGTTTTCTGACCTGTAGTTCTTCATCATTCCACTAGGGGAAGTAGAGGGGTTTTTAAATTCAAATTTTCATTGGAGTGGGTTTTGAAGCTCTTATCGTGACTTTAATTTGTCAAAGATAAGTAGCAATGCCTTTGGTGTTAAAAGCGTCTGACCCGAGGCGAGCTACTATCAAAGCAATCATGTAAATAGGCAGAGTATCGATAAAACTCGCCAATTGTTCAGGTACAGTAAGTCTGAAGCTAAGGAAAGAAAGGTTCCATGAGTGAAAATGTTTGTTCCAGTTGGTGAACATGTCTGTACCTGGGTTGTTAGTATTCATCTCTGCTTCTTAGCTTTTTGACAGCCTATTATTAATGTCAAAATGCTTTTAGTGCTGCTCTTTCACTCTTTTCCCACCTAAATTCTAAATATACGAGCCTTTTTTCCCCATTCTTTGCGATTAAATGTTTCAGATCTTTGAACCAAGTTCTGCATCTCTCAAAGACACCTTGGATAAATGTAGAAAACACTTCCTTGTAAGCTTTGATTTGATTTATTAAGAGAAAAAAATACATTTCAGACCTGCTTGGCTCTATGAAAAGGTTAAGAATCTTCAGAAACTGCTGCAACAAGCATTTAGAAATCCTTTGACATTTCTATGGAGGAATTTGTCTTAACTCGCCTCAGAAGGTCTGAGTTCATCTAATTTGCAGGGTTTTTTTCTGCATGAGTCACAAAGCAGCTTCTCTAATAGACTTTAGTCCAGACTCTGATCATGTTCCTGCTTCATGACGCATCCTTTATACTCGATGAAAGGACCTTTTCCTTCAGGATTTCTGTTAGAAGTGCATATGTTCAATTTGAAAAGCAGCAAAGCAGACACACATGAAACCATCACGTTTAATCATTATGAGGTTCTGTTTGTGGTGTATTGTTTTGGTTTTGTTCAGAAATTAATAACTCTGTCTCATAGATATAGTCCACCAAATATTTTTCCACAATTCTTAAAGGAAGGACTTAATCTGGATTTACTTATTCAGGCTAATTATCCTTTCTCAGTAGTACCCGATCCCACCATTGAGTTTTCCAATTGGGATTCCAATCCCAATAAGTATTGTTTTAACAAATCAATGACTGATCTAAAAAGTAGAGATCGATCTTTTATGCCTTTCTTTTTCCGGTGACCTAACGCGTAACAGCAGTAAACCAAAGATGGAAAGAACCATTAGATGTTAACTTCATAAAATCATATTCGCTGTTTAAAAAAAAAGGTACTGTATTTTCACGACCATAGGAGGCGGTTTCAGTTTAACGCATACAAAAGGCGCACTGAGTTTTAAGGCGCGGGCACGTCAAAACAAATCGATAGAACATGCATGCTGCTAGTGTGACTCACCGGGATGTCAAAAGTGAGCGGTGCCTCGTCCGTGTTGGTGATGTGGCTTGGCTGGAGGTGTTTGTCTGCAATCTTTTCACTGCAGTAGGAGCAGCTTTTCGGTTGAATATGCTGGAAGTTGCTGCGCCACTGTGGTCCATGCTCGGATGGAAAGATGGCAGGCACCTTTCATAAAACAAAAGCACCAAGACAGGCCTTGAAAATGTTCAATTTTCATTTCCTCTGCTAGCGTTACTGCCTTCAGTCAAATGGTGACTGTAGAGACGATTCTCCCGGCTGTTCTCTGATCGTTAAGCCATCGCTCCAGTCGGTCTTTCAACCCGGGCCGCCTCGCCTTGTTTCCGCAGAAACACAGATGCGTCATCTTGAGTTGTCAGAGTTCGTTTTCCAGCTTCCTCCACTTGCAAACCATAGATTCATTCATGTTGAATCTTCTCCCATGGTCCTCAACGTAGCCGATAGCTTGCAGTTTAAGCTGTGCTTCGGAAGCGTGTCTCTTTGCAGGCGGCATTATCAGAGTTTCCAAAATGATGTTGTTCTGCATAATGATCATACCTGCACATTTGTGCTAATCGGGGTTGTGTTTCACGCCAACACTTTCCTCCTTACCGTTCTCATGCTGTCCTCTCCTACATCCTCTTCGATAAAGAGGACTTTTGGAGAAAATGTACGACTTTCAAATACGCCTTATGGTTGTGAAAATACGGTAGTGAACATTGTGTCTGAATTGCTTTTAAAATCCAGGGCTCTACAAAATCCTGCTCTATATCGTTTTTTTAGTAGTTAGGGGTTAGTGTGGGAATTTGGACATAGCCATAATACATAATACTCATATATTTTTGTTGGAGCTTCTCCATTTGAGAAATCATGTAACATTGTATGGTGTTAATAATCTCCCTGGCCTATTATTTCACTCTTGAATTTTACAATATGTGAAGTGTGTCAGATTATTATGAATATTTTGCATAGATTACCTGGAACACATACATAGATTATTATTGTATTTCTATACAAATGTCTAAATGTGTACACCTTGTAAATTCAAAATTGAATCGAATCGGATAGGTGGTGGTGATTGTTGGTGATACCCAACCCTATAATTGTGATACTCTTAGGAATAAATCCTTGAAATTTTGTATTTCAGGGGTGTCAAACATGCAGCCCGCGGGCCATATGTAGCCCGCCAGATGGTTCAATCCGGCCCAGTCATGAAGAGTAAAAATTATAGGGATGTACTAGGGGGAGCAAAGGAAAATCAAAACAGGTGAAACAGTATATCTTTGCATAATGCCAAAAGCAAAACCTAAGGGTTCTGTGTCTGAGTAAGATGTAGTTTGGTTCCGCGCGCCAGCCCCACTGCTGTTGCATTGCTATAAGAATGATCAGTAGTGACACACTAATGACCAAAATGTTGTCAAAAAGAGAAAAAGGCTGAAGTTTTATTTGTTCACGGAGTTGAATGCAAAACCTGCATGCATGGTATGTCATCAACAGGTGCTCAAAGAATACAACATTCAGCACCACTATGAGACTCACCATAAAGAAAAGTTTCACCACTTGCAGGGGGAGTTAAGAAAAGAGAAGATTTACCAACTATTACCTGGACTTAAAAAAAAACAACCGTCTGCATTTACTGCAGCCGTGACATCAGTGATGGAGCAGTGACACCTACCTTATTGCAAACAAGTTGGAGCAAACATCCAAAATATTTTGGGACGGTGAACTTATTTAAAAATTCTGAAGGCTGCAATAGTCTTGTGCCCCAAAAAGCAGTCGACCTTTGCTAGCATAAGTCTGTCAAAGATTACAATTGCAGATACAACATCTCTAAGGAGACTTGGACGCAAAATGAAGGAACCCAGTCATTTATTGCATTTTTGGTCACTATTGATGAAAGCACAGATACAGATATTGCACAAATGTGCATATTTATTATTAAAAAGACATAAAACAAACCTTTAAAGGCAAAAGACAGAGAAACTTCACCAATTTTCTTTAACCTAAGTCTTTGGAACAAGCTCAAAGAATGCAGATGTGAAGGTGTAAATGTTTAAGGTTAGGATAATCCAGATGTTTCTTCTCAAATGGGAGCTGAGTCTATCTCCTAGATTTCTCCCATGCATCTAATTTTGTCCAGTAAGTCAAGTGAGGTCTGCAGTTTCTTACATGTTGTTTTGCTTTCTTTATGACCTCTTGGATGAACAATCCTCATGCTCTTCAGTTTTTCCCATAACAAATAAAATCTTTTATAAATTGTATTTTCCTTCCCTTAAACTTTCCCATGGATCCATTGTTGTCCAGTCTCATTCTTATTATCAAATCATAAAGATTGTCCTTAACTGACTCAAGTAAAGCCTGCAGTTTTTCTTTCACATCTTGTTCTGGTTCTTTTATGACCCCCAGGATTAGTCATCATTGCTTTTGTGGAGTTCTTTCTGTTGACCGATCACGTCTGTGAGAGTTAAAGACCCACTCTGATCATTTAACATGTTCTTGTGGCATTTTTCTGACGATGGACATGTATAAAAGAAATGTGGCTAAAAATAGGATTTCAGAGCACCGTAATTTTTGTAAGTTTTTTTTCTTTTTGCATAGTTTGGCTGGGTGTTTGACCTATACTGTATCCCCCCCCCCCCCCCCCCCCCCGTTTTGGCGGCTAGGGACCAGCAACACCTGCGAATACGCAGAATCTGTGAATACGCAGAACCACCCCCCACCCCCATGACCGAAGAATGTCCGTCACCGATCTTTGCTCATCAAAACCCTTCTGTAGCGTACTTTATAACGCACACTAGGAGAGTCACTCTGTCTCTCTATGCCTTAAAACCAGGAGCCCGTGCTTCCTCCTTCATCAGTTAAGTGTGAGAGCTCATGTCCTTCCAGAAGAGCCTGTTTCACCCATTATTCATTCATCCGGATGATAATTATTCTCCACGATTATCTTCCTCAGCGTATCAGGATATTTTCCTTGCCGTTTCTGAGTCAGCTGATGCCATTTCTCACTGCGGGGGAAAAAACTTCGATTATAGTGATTATAGTGATTCAGGAACCTGTGAAAGATTTCTTAGCAGAGTGACAAGGAAGCGGGCAGCCCGGCGTGCTCTTCATCTCTGCCCCCCTCCTCCCCCACAGCGCCTCCTTCATATACAAAAGTCTTATTCAAGCTTCTTAAGTTGTCTGAGTTTTTGTGATATTTGGAGGGGGTCACATGACTGAAGAAAAATCTGTGAATACGTGAAACCGCGAAGAAGGGAGGGAACACTGTGATTTTCTTAAAAAATAAAAAGCAACAAGCACAAGAGGGCACTGTAGGTGTGTGTATCAGAATTTACAACTGATAGCAACGCAGAAGAAGAAGCACCGCTCAGTCTTACACTGGCAGGCTTTGGTGGAGTTGTTCTGAAGTGATTTGAAGAATTGGATATCTGAATATTTGTTCATATCTTTTACTATTGTAATAGATTCCTATTGTTTCATAAGATTAAATAAGCATCAATGTGTTACGGTAGCGAAGCGTGTATTCAGTCTTTTGTTATCTATGTCTTCCCTCTATTATGATGTCTTTCGAGATATAATGTTCCTTCTTCTTTCCGTATTTTGTTAAATACATTTCTACCAAAAGTGCGACTTATACTCCAGTGAGACTTATAGTCCGAAAATAATGGTATTTCTTTATTCAAATCATTGTAAATCAAGAACAGACAAAAAAATGCAGTTTGAAAAAGATACTATTACGTATGTAGAAAATATGCTGGGTGGGCCACAAGTCTATTCTGCTCCATTCTGATGCATCCACCTGCAAACAAATAGATCCATTTCCGTCTTTGTTTTTCTCGTTTGAGCTAGAATCTGGATCAAAACTGTACGACTGGATAGCTGATTATTGCTCTCCATTTTTGTTGCACCAGTAATGTTTGTTGGGGGTGTGAAGGGCTGCAAGCTAGCAGGAGAGAGTGTTAACAGGGAGCTCTGAGCAACGGCAAGGGGATGAGGGGTGGAGTTGTTTTGCACCAACAGTCTATTTTTTTTTCTGTTTTACCATTTCACAGAGGCCCCTAACGATAACAATAGGGGCATCCGTGGGCCCCCCACAGTCCGTGCCCCTACAATTTAGATCCCCCCCCCCCTTGTTTTGGGATCCTTTACTGTCAGGACAGCCTCTGCTAAAGTAATAAAAGTGTCGATCAGTGAAATTAAAGTCTGTTTTAAAACAAGAACAACAAAAATGGTGCTGAATCACAGTTCATTTTGATTCGGCAAAAAAAAAGGCAATTATTTCAAAAATATCACTGAAAATCGACTTTGTACATGTAACCAGATCACCTGTGGTAACATTTTAATGCATTCAAACTAGATAGACTGAATGAGGTTTCACAAACATGCATTACGTGTGCATTTGTCTATTTTCCCCCTCTTTTTGTCAAATTATAGGTTTATTTTCCTCCCACATGTGGTTTTGTTTGTATGGATCGATAATTGAGAACAGTTTTTTTTCTTTTTTAAAGATTGTCATTATGGTGCTTTCAGTCTTTTAGCAGTAGAGCAGCAGAGTTTTTGGACATTTTAGCAGCATGAGGAGCAGCTCGCAGTTCCATCAGTTGGTGCCAAGTCGAGGTGTGTTTTCTGAGAAAAAGCTTCTGGTTGTTTGTGGAGTTGTTGTATCTCTCATAATTTGTGGTAAAACACTATTCCTCTGGTATTCCGAGTCACTTTTTGCTGATTGCTGCAGCAAAAATGCACAGCGGCGTGATAATGAGACATTTTATGTCCACAGAAAGAGTGAAAACAAGGAAAAGGCTAATTAAATCAGGGGGGAATTCAGTGATTATCAGTGATTAGTAATGAATGAGTGCTCTGGGAATATCTGTGTCTTAATCAGCATTCATAAACAACTGAAATTCCAGGCAGATTTGAGGTTCACCATAATAATCTGTTTGGAACCCATTGATTTGCTGCTTCACTGAGATGTTTGTTGTTGATGACCTTTCTTTATAATGTCTCCTTTTTAATGAGTAATTACGTTTTTTTTTTAGTGTTTCCTGAACGCGGAATGACCCCGTTTTTAAATGTGCAGCAAACTGACTTTATCTGAAAAAGGTTCCAGGCCGAGCCGTTGCATGAATAAAACATCCCAGACTGTAATGAATGCACAGACAGAAAAGCATTTCATGAATTCAGCATGAGCTGACACAAAGCATCCATAATAAATGTTGCAACTACACACGCTTTATTTGTGTTTTGATAGAATACACTCTAAAAACTCACAGATGTGTCCACCGAAATCATTGAAGTTTTGCTATTTGTGTTGCCGTTAAATGTTTTTCTGTCTGGTCTGATCATAGATATGGGTCAAATGTTCTCCTTATTGTATCTTTTTGTCTTTTATTCGAAGAGATTCTTGAGAAACTGCATGAATTCATTCTAAATGTACTAATTCGGTGTTGTGGTTTTTTTTCCTGCAGTGGTTTGCCAGTCCGGACTACGACCTGTTCGGTCCGTATGTGGAGCACCGCAAGAACCATGCTGAGCAGCTCTTCTACATCCTACACCCCAGCTACCTGTGGCAACTGTGGGATCTGATTCAGAGCAACACTCAGGAGAAAATCCAGCCCAACCCTCCTTCATCTGGCTTCATAGGTCAGTACAGACGCGTCCACAGAAACAACTCAGGAGATTGTGTGGTCAGTGGATGCGTGCTGTCTTGAAAGTCCCATCGGTATTCAGCCTGCTCCTGAAGGAAACTTGGTCTCCTCCTAAACGCACGCTTTTGGTTTTTTCAATATTCATGCAATTGCGCCTGTACTCTGGGTGTGTCGTACTCAAAGTTTGGAACTACTTTCATCAGTAATGGGGAATTGAATTAAGCACTGCATGTTGGCCATTTACTATTGACTGTAAACTACAGCATGCTACAATAATCTAGGTCAGGGTGTTGGATTCCATGCCTCGAGGGCTGGCTTCCTGCTGTTTTTCAGGAACCCGCCCCTACTTGCTGCCGATTACCAGGTTCAGGTGTGTTTTGCCAGTGACTAGCTGAAATAGCAGGTTTGATGGAAAACATGTAGGACACCGGCCCTTCAAGGCCTGGAGTTTGACACCTGTGGGGGGTAAGGATGCCATCTTCATTAAATCAGACTCCGCCATTGTTTGCCTGCATTTAGATCCAAAATAAGAAGATACAATCCTCCAAATAATTGGAGAAAAATCTGAGTCCAAAGGCTTACAAACGCTCACACCATAGACAAAAGAATGAAGAGTCTCATTTTGGTTTTTGTTGAGCTGATAGAAGCCAAGTTTCCAGATCTTCACTGTCTCCATTATTGTCTAAAATAATCGGTTGAATTTTAAATGTTCCATTAGTAGGAGACTGGGCGGGGACAGACATTTGTCAGTTGTTGGAGCATGCCCAGTAAAGCTGCCCTACACCTTCAAAACTCAGCCGTCACCCTTTAACACAGGAAATGTCTCCAGCTACACCTAAATACCTACTGTAACTTTGACCATTTATGCAATTAATGTAATTTAAATGGATTGGTACAAAAATGCTTCAGTACTGGAAAGTGTTGCATATCAACACAAAGCTGCTTTTTGTTGAGAGATCGGATTTCTTTATTTTGATGAGTTCTACAAAAGCATCGGTAATCACGTGTCAGTATCTGGGTTCATGAGATCCTTCAGACATTCTCCCAGTCTAGTGAGCTTCACTCCCGCTGCAGGGGCTGCATCTGAATGACGGCTGCTTCTGCTGGGTTTCCCTTTCTGTGACCCAGTTTGAAGGCTTACTGTCCGGTATTAAGCCGAGGGGAGAAAGATAAAAATGAATGCGTGTTTTCATTGGAAGTGGTCGCTTAAACACGAGTTTCCGAGCCCGCTGTAAACACAGCATGTTTTTGACGGCGCTGATGCGATGGTAGCTCTACAGAAGCCTTGCAGTGTTTTTTACTTCTCCTTTCTAAAGGTCTTTTCAATGCACCTTTTATTGTTCAAAGGGAAACCCCTTAGATCTGTGACCGTGCATATATTCATGGTCATTGATTACTACAGCTCACTGGATTTCATGCTTGAATGTAATCGTCAAAAAGCATCTCAGTCTTTTTCTGACTTATCTTTACCTGGGAAGTATTTTAGACAGCTGTCCTTTCAGGTAAAGCCTTTGGTTTGATCTACTTTCAAAATGAAATGCAAAAATGCACCATGCATTGATAGACGCTTGAGACGTGCCGTGTACAGCTGCTCTGATAGGCCCGAAGACCTTTTGTTTTTTTGTTTCATTTTTTAGCAATAATCAAATGAAGCAGAAAGCAGCAGGGGTCTGCTGGTGTTTGATCACGCAGTCAACATCTGCTAACACAGAACTGCACATCCAGCTGTGCTCCAGTGGGCTTGATGTACCAAACAAGAGGCAATAACTCTCCAGGTCCAGTAATCTTTAAAAAAAGTGCAAACCCATGTTTATTTATAACAATGTTTCAATTAAAGGAAGTTGCCACATAGTATTTGGGGGAATATTTCTGGTTTTAGAGACTTTGACTTTAGTCTGTAAAGAACCCAGAGGAGTCCTGACTTTGGTACTGAGCTGTTTAGAAGACGACAGAAGTAAAGTTCCATTATTTTTATAATCCCAGTCAATCGTATCTGTTCCTCTGTAGCTCGGTCTACTAAAGATTTTTTTTAATGGACGATGACGTTGTGTATAACAGAGGATGTTTAAAGCACACCCTTTTACTATATTTGATTGGGGTTTTCATTTCCTGGGTTTTTGTTTTTTTAGCCATTTCTAAGAACTTTGTTGTAGCTCAACAAACATGAAAAAAACGGAAATTTAATCGGAAATAAATTTAACAATGAAATAACAATGCTTTGAACTGACTTGATGTCTAGCAAATACAAAGTCTTGACCATTAATTATGGTTGTAACTCAGCAACAAGAAGAAGAGAGATTATTTCATGTCAGGTCTCTGAGACAAACCTTTAGACGATGTCTTCCGGTAGTGTTTGATGGTCACGCTGTAGCTTTTACGTCTTACTAACAAAATGTATTCAAGTCCTTTTGATAGCTTTAGAACTTTAAAAAAACAAGATCGCTAAATAAAATTGATGCTCCATTCAGTAGTTTTTTTTTCTTTTCCTGATTTTAACCTCAAAATTACTGTAATTTCCATGACTATAGAGCGCACCTACAATACATACACCTTACATACATAAGCCACACCTGTCTATAAACCGCATGTGCCCACATTGAAACATGTGTTGTAGAATGAGGATGTAAATGTGCTGAAACCGCACGCTTGTGTAAGAAAAAGGAGGGAGCGCGACAGAGCAAGAAGGAGCGAGAATGCGCAGCGAAGTGTGTTTGGGGGTGCACGTTCATGTTTACTATACAGAGTGAAGGAGAACTGTAATAAAAGAAGGTTTCCCCCAGAAGAACAGTACATTATTATTTGTTAACCCGCTCTGGAGGCTCTGAGGGTCAGAACGGGGAAGTGAACCCCGAAGGAAGAGCCACCTTCAGCGGAGAGGAAAGAAAGAAAAAAGTAATCACAGGAAAGGTTCAACACATGATATATTTACAAAGAAAGACGGTACACAGACAGAGTTTTCAAAGTTTGAATAATATACCTGAGCTTTTTTTCCAAACAGTGCCTGTTACACAGCAATAACACTGCAGCAATATGGTAGTAACGGCACTAACAGGGCTGGTTAAAAAAATCGGTAAAAGCCACTGAGGGCAGCAGTAACTTATAGACACGCCTCTGCGCGGCATGTGCCTCGGCGCATAGACGCAGAGACATCAACGCATTTTATTGAAACGTGTAAAGCTTAAATGACAGGTTCAGTCGCTGGTGAAGGAAACGGAAGGCTGAGTCTTTATGTGACAGCTTCATGTTCAGCATTGAAATCATAGAAAAACGGCAGCAGGCGGATAAAACTCCTGATGAATACCTGAAAACATGACTGACCAGCTTTACAGCAGTGATAAACACAAAGGCACTGAATGAGAGATCTCTTTAATAAAAAAATATGTATGCATAAAAGGACGTAATAAAGATGAAAGGTGGCTTTCCTTTCAGGACTTTGCTTTGAGTAGACAAAGGTTCAGTCCTTGAACCTTGATCGCTTTATAAATAAACCACATTTGATTATTTGGGGAAAACCCTTTAATATCTTGATTAAAACAATCAGTGAAGAAATGTGATGAAGAGAAAAGCACTTTTCCAGGTGTTTGCTACAGACATGCGAAACAAGGATCAAACACAGTGATCATCTGGCCTCGAGACAGAAACGTGCTGCAACCTTTGATTGTATCTGAGAACTGGACTGAGTGACTCCTCCCCCCTCGCGTTCCAAACAGGAAGTACCTGCTGGTTCCATGAAGCCAAAATCCCATAGACGTCTATGAAGAAATAAACAGCTGTTACTCAACGTTCTATTTGTCAGCCTATTTATTTGCCTTTTTAACCCTTGTGCTATCCTATGGGGTCAAGATGACCATTGACGTGTTCTCCCTACCATGACAAAGGTGGATAAAGGTGGAGAGGATCTCATGTAATCCATGAATACCAGTGAAGATCACAAATCATTGAAGAAAAAAGTTCAGCGCACAGTCTAGTGGGTCTAGATCAGTGTTTTTCAACCAGTGTGCCGCGGCACACTAGTGTGCCGTGGGAGATGGTCAAGTGCGCCGTGGAGAAATTGCCCTCATTCACTGATCTAAAAACATTTTCCATCTCCAGGAAATCAGCTCTTTGCTCATCCAAACAGGCCCTGATAAAACACTGAGTAGTTAGGAATATAAAAGATCTTAAAATTACTTTTTCTTTGTGTTTATTTAATTCTATTAAAGACATTTTGATAAGAATCACGGTACCGCGATTTAGCTGCAGCTATAACTGTGTAAGAAAAAGTCCCGCCCCTTTAACTGTCTCCGCCAATCATTCTTGAAGGTTTAATCACATGTCATCAGTCTGACCAATCAGAAGTGGTTAAAGTCTTCACTTCCTTGTTCTTAATCCTGCTGATAAAGTCGCTCAGTTCTAACAAAAATACCAGCTAAAGCTCATCTTTAGCTGGTGGTTCATCTCTTAGAAAAAAACAGCCGCAACTTCCTGCTTTTTCTGCCACAATTATCACAAAAATCCACGTGAGATTGCGTGCGGGGGGGGTGGGGGGTGGGGGGGGCTGTCGATCAATACAGACCATGAATTTTTGCTTTTTTTTTTTTTTTTTTTTGGATGCTGGTGTGCCGCGGGATTTTTTTCAGGGTTAAAGTGTGCCGTGGCTCAAAAAAGGTTGAAAAACACTGGTCTAGATGACCCAACTCCCAATGTAAAAGTGCCTAGGATAGCACAAGGGTTAACATGTTCCTGCGAATCAACTTTTTTTTTCTCTATGTAGAGCCTGTTGGCCCCATGTTAAGCATTCAAAACGTTTGATTGACAGATTCCAAAATTTCAAGTGGTACAGGTGCGGCCTTCCAACAAAAACTCCTGGTTGGCGAGGGTGGTTGCCATAGAAACAATGACTCAGACCCACTCGGACCAATCCCTGCTTACTGACGACGTCTGGTTCCAACTTTCTCTTTTCATTACTTTTCATTTAATGTTTTTTTTTTTTCAATTTGCGGGTTTCACACTTTCAGGTTTACGATAAAGATAATTGTTTTTATGCGACCAGTTCAACACGCTAATTCTTCCCACTGTAAGTTAAAACACTGTAAGTTTATAGTTGTGGTTTGCATTCATTTTAAGTTCTTCTTTGAGTTAAAAACAAAGAGGAAAGCGCTTTAACACTAACTTCATTTTTGCACTATTTTTCTTCCTGCTACAGACACTTTATTTATCTTTTTGTTACTTTTCAGTCATTGTTCGTTGGTGGGAAAAGTTTCCTTTAGAAATGAATATGGAAAGCTCTGAATACTAAGTGAAGACTGTTAATTTATATGATTTGCTTTAAGGTTAATGTTGTTTTGTGTTCATTTCAAGTTAAATTCATGCAAAAAGGTCATCTATCAATTCATATATGGCATTATTTTTAATAAATGTAAATGGTATTTTTATGCCCAAAATAAAAATAGCAATAAATTGTTATTATCATTATTATGTTTTTTTTTTAGTTATCATTATTGGGGCAAAAAGACATGTTATTTTTGGTTCAATATATATTGAAACTTCTTAGTCTGATGGGAAGATCTAATTCATGTGACTGACACACCACCTTTCATCTGCGCCATAGAAAGCTTTCTTTACAAACGGACAGAATCCCATCGCCTTGTGAGATAAAGCTGCCATTGTTGGAGATATTGTTCAGTTTGTGTCTCTGTTTCTATTCAAACCCTTGAACACAATCTGCACATTTTAGCACATGGTGGACGTCAGCAAAGGTAAAACTCAGTGGAGAAACCCCTTTATAAGCGTTTTGTGTTAAATTTTTATAGACAATGTTATATGAATAAAGTTTCATTTGATTTGATTCATGAGCGGTTGTGGCGTTTCGACTTGTGAGTCAATGGCGTGGAATCTGTCCCTTCCCCTCAGTAGGCCTGCACAATAAATGGCACATGTATTGTTATCGCGGTATTCCTAAATGTTTACACGAATGTTTAAACGGTCTAATGGCAGCTGAAGTATATAATGGATCAAATAGAGCCTACTGACCAATCGGATGAACTCCTTCACGTCATTAGCCAATCAAACGGAGCCCTTTTATGTTAGATGTCTGCCCACTGTCTAGACGAGGGTCATTTGGAGTATCATTTAAGTTCTATTGATTGAATTTAAACAAATTTTTTGCAGTGAAATAGAAATATTTGTTCATGTCATATCATCGTCGCAATATTAATGACTTTATCGCACATCTCAAGGATGGTGTAGGCCTACCCAACAGTCTACATCAGTGGTCCCCAACCTCTTTAACACACGGACCAGTATGGCGTCCCACAAAGACGCCACGGACAGGTCTTTAATTTGTGGGCGGATGATTATTGTTACTACGCACAAGAGAGGAACAGTGACGTGATAAAACGATCCCTGAGCTTTTGTTGTTGCACGCATTACATTGTACATCGCACAGGTGTCATCATCCTCTCCACTTCCCACATTCTTGGTGCAAAAAAGAAGTACTGTATATTAAATGTGGCTTCTTTTTTGGGGGGGGAAGTTGAAGGCTCCTCTTCTGTCTCCTGGCTGGACGTTTTCCCCTTGGCAATGAAACTTTCCAAAGACGTTTGTTTTTTACTCATTTTGTTAGTTCCTGGGTTTTATTTTAGCGGTAACCTATCACGTGACTGAGAAGGGCGCCTTGGCCTGCGTCAAGAGTGAAACAGACGGATGGTACAGAAAATCCGGCAATTTTTTCAAAATAAAACATCTATCAGATTCCGAAATTAATAAAACTGAAGTAATATAAGTTATTTATTCTTTTTGTGCGGCCTGGTACCAAATGACCCACGGACCGTTACTGGGGGAACCGCTGGTCTACATGACAGCAGTGTTGACCGTCTAGTCAGTCACAACGGGGCACATAAAATTGGACAGTGACCTTTTCGGGTTTAACCTCCTACATGTCCGACTTTATTTCCAATCATATGAAAACTATTCTTCATTGTTTTTTTTCTTTTTTTTTTCTTTCAAGGTGATGCTAAATTAATTGAAGTCCTGGATTAAATGGTATGTTGTGAATTAGGGAGAAACGGCATAAAGAGGTTAAAATAGATCAAAACAAGAATAATATTTGCTAAAAGATTGCCTGTTTTTTGGATATGTGAACAAATGTTAAGGAATAGCACACACAACTAGATGTTTGGCATTATTGTAGTGGTGTAACGATTAATTTGAACAACATTTTGATTCAAATCATAATTTTTGGTTGACGATACGATTTATAGTTGATATTGGTTCATTTTGAATGATCCGATTCACTGACCTACTATAGATCCTGGACGTCTTTAGTCAGAACTTCATCCAGTGTGACTCAGAGATAAATCCTGATTCTGAACAGTGCAGGAGAAGTTTTCCAAATTCCTTATATTTTCTTGCAAGGTAATCAAGTGTAAATGAAAATATGTGTACAAACAAACAAGTAAATTAGAATGAACATCAAATTCATTCACATTTTAGTTTACTAAAGTTCAGCCAGCCCAGTTTTTCCACATCCATAGAATCCAAAGGGAACATTATTAGAACATTCTAGCACACTGTATGGTCACATGTCTTTGCTGAATTCAGAGTGTTTGGACTGGAATGATGGACTGATCAGTGTTTGCTGACATCAGATTTGTGTTGTCCGCTGTGATGACTCTTGGTCATTTTTACGTTAGAGTCAAATAAACCTACCATCTCAATCCAAATAGTGTTTTCCAATATCAATATAATTGATTAACTTGATAATGGTATAGGTTGATTTGATCAACAGTTTGCCTCCGATAGTTTGATCTGGTTAGGTCAAAATCATTACACTTCTACATGACTCCCAGCAAAAGCAAAGCTGGTGTTTCAGTGAACATCAGTAAGCTTTATCATTCAGAACAGTACTCTTCTTTCACCTTTATCAGTCTCAACACGTGGAACATTATCAGCACAACGCGCGGCGAGTTCACGCCATCAGAATTTGCATTTAAAACATTCACATCTTGAAGTTAAATCCAGTTTATCCATCCAACTCCTCATTCCTGCGCTTCCCTCTCAGCAAAAGAAACTTCATCAATCATGCTACTGTCACCTGCGAGGTACGGGGAAGGGAGGAAGGGTCATGCAACAGGAACACAAGCTAGGCAGAGCTGCGTTAGACAGGTACGACGGAGGAAAGATGGTGGATTTATTGGGAGCAAGCCCATACAACAAAGCACGCCTGAAAAACGTACACGTACATCAATACCTGCGAGCAGGTTTTCAGGGAAACAAACACAAAATAAGCATCAAAGGACAAACATTTGCATCCAAGTGTACACTTTTTGGGATGGTTTTACACAGAGTTGTACAGTGAAGGAAAATAAAAAACAGTAAAAATTAGCTAATTTTTTTATTTCACCAAGTAAATTGAAGGTGTGATTGATGTTATCAGGGCAGAGCCCCGACTTCAATGTCTGTTAAAATCCATGTTTGTTTGCAGCGTCATTCGTCATCAGACTGACTGCAAAGCTCTGCAACCAGGCGGAAAATCGGAAAGAAAGTTTCCTTTTAATAGCAGAGGTTGTTGTGATAATAATGTATGCAGCTGAAGAATGAAGGATCCCATAGCTGTAAGGGCTGGGTTTCCATGCAGAAACTCATACTTAGACCCGCTTTAATCATTATTATATGTAGACATTTGACCTTTGTACAATAGAAGTAAATGTAAAAAGAATCCGATCGGTGTGGAAATCCCGCCGGTCCGTCCTGGAATTGTGCCGCTTCAGATAAGTCGCGCTCACGCTGCAACACGGAGGTGGGGAACACCTAGTTGGCGTTATCGGTGGAGATCTGGGCCACGGTGTTGGTGTAGATTCTGCGGTTCAAAGGGATCACCGTCGTCTTGGAGGGGACCGAAGTGTTGCCGTTTTCCGATGACCAGTGATCGCAGTGGAACAGAATCAGGAAACACCTGTAGAACTGAGAGGCAGATGCACAGAGGAGCTGTGAGTTCTCAGTGCAGAGCAGGCTTAAGAGCCACAGATCCTGAGTGGGGGTACTGGTGAGGGGCTCACAGTGGGATGAAATTTGGGGATTTTCCATTTTCCCACAATATGGGACAAGAAAAACCTTTGTTCCGAGTGATCTTCACAAAACTTCACACACATGCGGCAACCTTCAGTCTACAACTACAACCAAACGTTTGGCTGACCTTTCACCTTGGGATGAGGCCGCCATCTTGAATTTTTCAATGAAAACACCTTTAGTTAGCAGCTATAAATTTAAACTCTTCCTAGGGATTTTTATCTATTCCCTCCTAACTATTCTAGCAAAAACTGGAAGCTCTTTGGGGAAAAAATGTAGGAGTTAGAAGTTGCAGATTATAAACCGTGTTGAATGAATCGCTGGCTCAAGCTGAACAAATCTATACATCACATGGTATGACTGAATGTGGGCGTGGTTAACAAAAAACCTCTGTTGTCTAAGAAATAGAAAAGTTCCCTTTTGCCGATTCTTCTAAAACGACACTCCTGTCCGTCACCTACAGGCGACCCAAACATAAAATGGTTGCTATGGAGATAAAACTGACAGAAATGCAGCCATTTTGATTTATTTTTTTCCTGATTTCGTCACATCCAGCTCTGATCAGAGAGGCAGCAGTAGAGGGGAGAATAAGGTGTAGCAGCTGCTCAGCCAGTGAGGGTGCGTCAAACGGCGCTGCTCGCTGATTTCATTTTGATGAGTTTTAACTGAAACGGCGGAGCTGTTGCAACACTTTTCCATTCAGTTCCTCTTATTTATAAAGTCCACCCATGGATTATTATTCTTGTACCTCTTTTGTATCTCAATTATTCAGAGTTGGAAAAACGTCTTGAAGAAAAGCTGAAAAGTCCTCTAGAATAAAAGATGAGCCAGGGCCATTTAACTGTTTACCTTTGATGGAATCCGCCTGGATGAATGAGATTGTGCTCTTTGTAGGCTCCACAGGAAACTACAAAAACCAAGTGGAGCTAAAGTGATTGGGATTGTGTGATCTAAGTGATTTCCATCATTCTGGATCCTCATAATCCAGTTCAGTCCAGCAGTAGTGGGGCCAAATGGTTCACTTGATTTGATTTTTAATGCGATCCACCAGCAAGCAGTCAGTGCCTTTTGTATTTAGTGTTCAGAACTGCTTCTGGGCTGCCTCACAAAATGATGGTAGACTGCTGCTAGTGTGCTGTGACCAAACACGCCAATTAGAATGAAGCCCAGTTACTTCTACTTATGCTACACCCCAATAGCCATGCTCCCATGACATGATGTCTCAGCCTCTAAAGCTTTTTTCCCCTAAAAGCGTTTAAAAATGCACTTTTTGACAATAAAAACACAAAACTGTGTTCTGTGTCTGTGAAAATCCACGCATAAACTCATTGTAAAGCCTAAAATTCTTTCATAGATTCACTTCATTAACACAGATCTTTTTTCCTTTACAACCGATAAAACGTTACAAAATCAGACTTTCTGTAGAGACCAGTGTGTGTCTCCACCTATCACATACTGTAAGTGGATTCTGTCAGAGGGAAGCTGCTCGATGACTTGAACATGCAGACAATAGAGGGCAGCAGTGAAGAAACACCCGGAATAACAATCAGTGTGAAGGAAATGATCAGCTGAAGCCTGCAGGCCAGTTGAGAGAGGAGCTCGAGTCTACATCATCTACAGTACTGTGCTGTACTTCAGTAAGGAAAGAAAAGGGCTTTTAAACATTTTGTTATCTAGGAAATAATGACAAAAGAATTCATGATATTTAGCTGATACTATCTTTTATTGTTTTGCTGAATTTTATTTTATTTTTTTACTTTAATGAGGCACTTATTAGGGTATTTTTGCAAGATAAACATTTTGTAGTCAACATTTAAAGGAATGAAATGAATCCTGTTTTGGAAAACGATTGCAAACACTAGAGATGCCACAATTCGGGATTGAAACCAAACCACGTGGGGAAAGTGAATCGTAGCATCCCAACTGCATACCAGTATCTTTATGTTAAAACACGTGTTGTGCTAAATTTAAGAAGGATTTATTATTTATTGTTTTGTTTTTTTACATTACGCCAGGCTTACTGTAGGCTAACTGAAAAGTTTTTTGTCACTGTTACTTCATTGAAATCATAGATTCTTTCTGTATTTTTAGTTTTTGGACACTTTTTTTGTAACACACAAATCAAATTGAACTGAAACAGAACCAAAAATCGAGGTGTGAACTAAACCGTGGGGAAAGTGAATGAATACATCCCTAGTAGACACTATATGCAGCAGATGCATCAAACAGTCACCTTTTGCTCCATAAATAGAATTGAACTGCGAATCTCAGAAACAACAGATTCAATCTAATAGGAGGGAATTCCACAATGGATTTTAAAAATCCATTTTAAACTTTGTACGTCGGTGCAAACACCACCAAAAACCTTCCACCGGTGCACACGCATGGAAACTCGTCAGAAGTCAGAACTGTCTCCCCCTCTGGCCACCGGTGGGAGCTGTCTGCAGAGGAATCAAAGTATGGAGTGAGATTTCTGCCACCACGTTGCACACAAAACTTTCTAAGTTGCAAATGAAAATGTTAAATATTTGCTTTTCAATAATTTTTAATTTTGCTTTCAAATGTTTGGTTTTTTGCTTTCAAAAACTTTTTTTGCGTTTGCAAAACACATGTTTTGCGTGCATTATGTCAAATCTCGCTTTTGTCCTATCTTTGATTTTGCTGACTACCCTGAGCGCGACTTGGCGTGATGAGACTGCCACTACTGCCACCGCCAAAAATGTTTTTGCATGCGTTGTGTGTCATCTCACTTTTTTCCTATCTTTGATTTTGGTGAGATAAGTTTCAGTTTAGCATGACAAAGCTGCCATCAAACAGCTGCTGATTGGTCCAGATTCTAACCAATCAAATCGCCGTATTTATTTAACATGGTGTCTCCTACGGAGGCTCAGAAACCGAACCAACTCTGTTTACCCTCAATGTTTTCTTTTTGGATGAAGAAATTTTCATTTTTTAGCATTTTAACAATCATTCATACTTTCTTTCTCTTTTAGCATTGATTAATTTTTTTAAGTCAGATTAGTGAATTTATGGGTGAGGATCTCCTGAAACTGTAAAGTTTATCTGCTGACATTAAATCAACAGACCTGTGTGTGATCTGGGAATCCTGCAGAGCAAATTATTGATAAAAAGTGGGATTTTCTTTAAGATCTATTTGTTAAAACAAAACAATAAATGATTTAAAGCACATAATATTTTATGCTGCACAAGTGTTTTGGAATAGATTACCAGCAGCAAAAAGAATGATGGCTCACCAAAGGAGACTCAATGTATTTAACAGAAGAAGCATTTTTAACTTTTATGTAATTTTTCACAGTGTCTCATGTTTTAGAACTTGTGAGCAAAGTAAACAAAAAATACTCAAGAAAAAATGCTATTTTCTCTTAATATTTCGACATTTATTGATTAAAATAAAACAGTAGTTCGGATACAAATCTTAAAAAGTGTTACTTCCTGCTGGAGGGAGTCGGAGCTCTGACGTTTCTTTCTGCTGCAGACATTTTAAACATGGTCACTACACTGACAAATAAATACAAAACTCGTTTTTTTTATGGCAGTTATTTTAGCTGCTCCTTCTGGGTTTTACTCTGAGAGAAAGGGGCCAGAATGGTTGAAAACGGCAGAATCCCGTTAGAACAGAACCGACACAAAGTCAAAAAGTCCATGTCTGCCTCCAAGCACGTCAATATGAGACGGAGACAGCTGATTGGTTAGAATCTAGACCAATCAGCTGCTGTTTGATGGCAGCTTTGTCACGCTAAAATCAAACTTATCTCAGCAAAATCAAAGATAGATAAAATGCGAGATGACACACAAGGCATGCAAAAAAATGATTTGAAAACGCAAAAAAAAAAGTTTTTAAAAGCAAAAAAAGTTTTTGAATGCAAAAAAACAAATTTTGAAAGCAAAAACAAAATTGAAAAGCAAATATTTAATATTTTCATTTGCAACTTAGAAAGTTTTGTGTGCAACATGATGGCAGAAATATCGCTCCATATCAAAGCACTTTATCTTTCAGCATGCACTTCCTGGATGCGGCACAGCTGACTCATTCACTCAATCAACCACAGCATACTTAAGCTCTGCTCTGAGCCTCACTCAGTGTTAGTACTGTTTGTGCCACTCTGCCTTCCTCACCAATCGTTATATTTGGACCTCATCTTCTGTCTCCTGACTGTGTTTCTCTCTGTTTGCCTGCCGTCCTCTCTCTTCTCATGATCTTATGCCTGTTATCGACTCCTGCCTGCCTGACCCTGATTTAGCTTTGTGGACTTGTAGCCGAGCTAATAAACCTGTTGCATTTGGATCCAGCCGTCCGCCTGTTCTTGTAACAAAACTATAGATCAGTTGTCACTAATGTTTGTGTGAAATGAGAAAAGGCTACAGTTGGCCCATATGTCATGAATGCACTCCATCTTAGTGGACTTTCTCTTTGACCACTCGGCGTGCTTTTACTCTGCAATCCACATTCTCATGGCCCTTTTTCAGCCTTGGCTTTGTTTTTGTGTTGGCCTTATCTGACTAAACCCGCTAAGCAACGCACATCCTACTCCTGCCAACAATGCAGCAGAAATCCTTTAGGGGTTCTCTTATTTTGAAAGGTTTGTTTGAATCGGAGTGATCATTTTCATCATGGATAGACTTTAGGGGCCACGTGTGTGAATGATGACGTGGGAGGCGGAAGGCTCTCTTTTTTTTTTTTTGGAACTCATCTTGCATTGACTTTTCAACATGTTGCTGCTTTTATGTCCACCCCGGCGTCCCCTCACCTGATTATGTGTGTTTTCTGACCCTGCAGGTATCCTGACCATGATGGCCCTATGCGACAAGCTGCACGTGTACGAGTACATCCCCTCCATGAGGCAGACGGACTTGTGCCACTACCACGAGAACTATTACGATGCCGCCTGCACGCTGGGCGCTTACCACCCCCTCATTTATGAAAAGAACCTGATCCGCCGGATAAACTTGGGCTCGGAAAAGGACCTCCTAAAAAAGGGGCGGGTCACTCTCCCAGGCTTCAGCACCCTCACCTGTGGCGCCTGAGCTGTGAAATCTGACTGAATATGGCCACACACACACACACACACACAAACACACACACACACTGGTCTTTTGTTGCTGACCAGGGGAGAGCTGCAATACGGCCACTCCAGATGGCGAGGGCGAAGGGTTTCCAATGAGATCCACAAAAAGCAAAAGCCATAGCCCTCAGCAAAATGAACCGTAAGTATTATGGAAAGACTTTGTCGTCATTGAGGATGGTTTGTTTGACCAGAAACTGGACCTTCTGAAACAACACAAAAAAAAAAAGAATTCTGCTTTAGCTGAGCCACGTTAGCTGTGGAGCTATGGTAGCACAAGTGAAACATTTGAACAAAAACACATTTTTAGTAAGTTTCTGTTGTGAAATCAGTGTTTTACAGTAGGATGGGCTGTACTCTACTTAAAGGCAACGCCCCTTTTTCTAACAATCCTTTTTCCTCTCGATGAAAAAAGGCGTTTGTAGGTGAAGGAATATCCACTCTGAATGTCACAAATACAACAGTATGATGTATAAATAGCAGTAACACTTGTTTTGAAGTTGTTTTCAGCGTTGCTGTACACACTTTATGGCAAAAACAGGACTTGTTTTATGTTGTCATGTTTCTATTTCCAACTACTGACGTGTTTGGTCTTAAACCTGTGCGCGCTGACAGTCTGTTGCAGTCAGATCTGGAGCCCAGAGCAGCCATAACTTCTGGGCCGGGGCTCGAACCAACACCTCTGGGTTGTATCTCTTCACATCAATGCAGTGAAAACTGGCACAACTGCAAAAACCCATTCTGTCTGAATGTGACGACAGGTGCCTGACTTCTCCATTCTGCCTTGGCAATCACCTCCCACCACCCTCCCCATCCTTTTTTTTCTCTTTATTGCCCATTTAATGAATGTAATGTGTCACAATCACTATGTGTTGCTGCAAAATCTTCAATGGAGCTCGTCCCTGCTGTCGTTCGCGCCAACTGAGGTATAAAATATCTGGAATAAAAGAGCACAAAGAGCCTTCTCTTCAACTTTACATGACTAGATCCTGTAATTAAATGTTGAGTCAATCCAGAGTTCCAAGTGCAGACAATTATGGCAAAGGAATTTGGCCCTGCAATGTCCTCCGACCCACTGTTTACAGTGAGAGGCCCATGTCAGCAGCTGCTTCAAGGGACTTTAGGTCAGCAGGGAAGAGAGAATCTTTGGGCTGAAACCTTCTTTGTTTTTTTGTTTTGCTTTTTTATATGAATTGCAATTGAATAACGACGTGAAACCGTCAGGGAAATGTAGCTTTAAAGTTTGACATAGTGCAAAGAGGCTTTTATTTTGAAACCATGGAACATTAGTTAGACATAAGAAAAAAACAAATAGTTACTGTGAAGTAAAGGGTAATATAAAACAGTATTGATAAATTAGTAATGAGCAACATTTGAGAAGATGATTTTTGGAACACCAATCAGCCATAACGTTATAACCCATCTGCTGAGGATTTCTGTTTGGGTGAAGGCCTGTTATATGACCAAAACAAGCTCAGAATTCTCAACTTTAGTTTAAAGCATTATTGGGTACCAAATGCTGCCAAAAGATGGACATTAGTCTGAACAAAACGGCAGTATAATACTATCAAATGCAATACCACGTTCCACCACTAGGTAAAAAGTTTATTTAAAGCTTCTGTCAATACTTCAAATGTAATTTTTAAAATTATAAATGTTAAAAAGTATATAGAATATGTGGAACCTGTCTGTTTTTTATTGATCTTACGCAAAAAAGATATTGGTATTTTTTTTCCCATGTCTATTCTTGGGATTTAAAATGGGAATTTGGTGTAAAGCACCCTGGGATAGATTCTCCCCCGGAATGAAGAGAAGAAAGCAATTCCAGGCTATGAAAGGCCAAAGGGATGGCACGGCTGTGTGTGACAAAAAAGTCATGAGAAAATGAATAAGATTACTACATTTGATTTTTTTTTTTTTTAATAAATGAAGCTCATGCTGACATCAGTTTAAATTCCAAATTATTTTCAACTCCAAAACTCCAAAAAGAAGTTTCTATTTCCAAAAACATAAGTTAATTAATCAATTGGTACAATTCCTAAGTAAATTTTTACTTTAATTTGAATTTTTTTGTAATTTTTCATAAGCAATATATTGCTGTTCAAATGTCATTGTTTTCCTTGCAGGAAGTTAAAACTACTTTTATTTGTTATTTTAATATCCAAAAATAAGGAACAGAAAGTTTACCTGACAGAACCAGAACCAGCATTATTTGGATTAGATACTTTAAGTCATGTTAGTTTCTTGTGTTAGTTTTAATTCACAATTTGACCTTCTATTTCAAACCCCTGCCATTAAACAAAATGTAATTTCTGCAGATTTTCAAAGTAAAAGGCTTATGTTATGTAAAATTTTATGTTTTTACACTTTTGCACTTTTAATGGGTACAAACTAACAAAAGAAATGCCTAAATAGGCAAATAATGTATCATTGGCATTTTAATGCTGTGGCTGATGGGTGTTCATGACAAAACAATATTATTATTAATTTGTTCGATCGGTAAATGTCATTATTTTAGTGACAAAAAGGAACTAACTGACATAAAAGTAATCTTAAAATGTCAAACAACTTCTTCTTCATCAATGTTTTCTGGTTAAATGAGATCTGAAGATTCCTTTTTAGGTTGTGGTGAGTTTCAGACCAGCTTGTCGTGTCTGTGCTGACGTATGTTAATTATGTTTGTGACGTTGACACACTGGAGGTGCACAGACTCTGATCATGTATGTTTTTTGGACTCCAGGCAGAGAGCAGAGTGGGATAAATCATTGTAATATACTTTGGAGATTTCTTTTTTTAAATGCTTTTATTTTGTGTGTGGATTTGATTGCATGCTTGTTGAACACATCCAGACTGGAGGTTGGCAACTTCCTGATGGCGTTAGTCCAGCTGGGATGGCGTGTTGGAGTTTGATCTTTGTATGTTTATGTGCCAAAATCCTTCTTTGGTCCTCTTCACATGGGGTTGGAGTGGGATAAGGATTCTGGGAAAAGTGTTTGTCTTCAGGATGCTTAAGGGCAAGTTTAATGGTGTTTTTTATCCTCTAAAAGAGGGCCATTTACTTCAACAAAAACATTTGCTGACATAATCAGTCGAGTTTTCAGGAGTTTTTGTAAGACGGGGTTCTGTGTGAAACTGTTGGGGGGGTGTAGATCTAACAGGGGGTGGGTGTGTCTTCTTATTGCATCGTTCTGAGTTTAAAGCCTCCTTTTCACAATAAAATGTCTCCAGTGAAAGTGCTTCACTTCTTTCTGCTGCAGATGAATATTCCTAACACCTCACGTAGCCGCAGCGTCATAAAAAGAGAGCATTTGCGGTGTAAACAGAGCGCCTTTCCTCCACTGAGAGCTCGCTTTCTGACCGGTTTGTGCTCAGAATGGTGGGAGTTTCTGCACCACACCGCCTTTAAAAGATTGTTTACTTCCCTCCTTTTTTCTATTCTCCTCTGTGGTTTTCTCCATTTGGATCAGAGTGAAGCTCCTGTTTCGCTCCTACCAGCCTTTTGGTGTTTATCTTGATTTTGACGTGTTCTCTTACACTTGAAGAGATATTGAATTGTCTAATTTAAAACTGTTTTTTTTTGTTCATTTAGTTTTTTTTTTTTTACTAAATAAAGGTGTTCTACATTGTTCTACATTGCCAAGAGTTCTTTGCTTCATTTACACAAAGACGGCATCCATCAGTTTGCGTACCTGCTTGTTCATGAGTATGTAGATGAGGGGGTTGATGACGGTGCTGCTTTTAGCCAGGAGGGAGGGCACCACGCTGGCAACCGGGCTAATAATGTTGGGGGGACCAAAGGTGGCCATCATGGCCACAACGCCGTAAGGCATCCAGCACAACAGATAACAGGCTGCTGTGGTCAGGACCATGAAAAGTATGTGGTACTCCCTCTTGCGAGCCGCAGTCTTCCGGATTTTTCCCACCTGAATGAGAAAAACAGGGATAGCATTTAGAGTTTTGATTCCTAAATTCTTCTTTCACTACTGATCAAAAAGGAGACTTGCACTAAACATTCACTAAAGTTCAACTTTATTAATTCTGCTTTCATCGAACAAAAACAAATAGTTTATCTTTAACCCTTTTGTCCTACGGGGTCAAAAATGACCCACCCTACGAAAATCCCAAAATAAAGCAACTTCATTTAAATCTACAATCTTTTTTGTTTGTGAACATTATAACCCTTTTTTCAACACAAAACAAATGTCATTACTGTTTTCTATTGCACCCAAAAGGTTTATTATGTAAATGTGAAGCGATTACTTGTGAATTAATTATACTGAAATGAAAAAAAAAAACTTTGTCTTTCTTTGTCAACAGGTTTTCTGGTGTGTGGGTGTGTGTGTACGCGTGCATGCAAGTGTATGTCTGTAGGTGTGTTTGTGGAATTTCTTTGTCAAAATGTTATCTGGTGTTGCACTGCATGAATCAAATGGTGGTCACACCAAACACTGATCGGTTTTTCAGAGTCCCCAGACCCCCCCAAAAAAATCTAAACAGCCTGTTTCAGAGTATCATTTTACTTTGACCAGTCTTAGGCACACCTGTGCAATAGTTGTGCTTTCTAATTAGCATCTTATTTTGGCACATCTGTTAGGGAGATGCATTACCATTAGGAGATGCATTAAGAGAAATGCTCCCTATCACAGATTTATCCCGAATTGACACTGGTCCTTCTGCAGTGCATTATCGTTGCGTTGCGTGAGGACTCCGTCTTTAGATCGTCAGTTAATTTACAGCAACTCCGTTGAGTCTCATGTTTGCCCCGCCTCCCCCCTTGATCCCGGAGGAGTGGTTTGTCCCGTCGTCGGGTAGTTCGTCCGGGTCTCCTCGTTTTTCCAACATTTAAGCGATCAAGCCCCATGCCCTCTCTGTCTTCCTAAATGAGTCCTTGTAAAGTACTACACACTTTTGAACCTCTTTTGAAAAGGGTGATTTTATTGTTTGTAGTTCTTTGCTATTGTAGTTCTTAAAATATTAGATCGGAAATCACGGAAAAGATTTAAACGTAGATCTAGGTTGTTTTTTTTCTAATACACAAAAAAATTAGAATGAAGATCACCCATTTTTTTTAATCTAATGAAATAGCTATAGTAATCCATTCCATGACATAGAGAAATTCCTTTGGATGCTCCGCTTCTTCCATGCTACTTATGTTGAAGGACTTGGAGCAATGTCTGCATTTTGCACGTTTCATAAGCCACAGTTGATACTCCTCTTCGAAAAGTCACTTGTTGTTAAAGCCACACTTTGTAGCATTTTATAATCCATGTCTGATCTGATAGCGAGTTTGTGCCACACTCCGAACTGTTGAGAACTTAACCTGCTTTACCACAACGTAAATTCCATCACCGATAGCATGAGCTTGAATTTCTGCCACAATTTAAATTCAAATTTCAAGTTAAAATATTTAATTTTTTTATGTTTTTGCATCCAAAATATTAAAATGTCTTGACTTTTCTAAAACTTTACATAAGATGTGATTTTTTTACAAACTTTTCACGGACTTAGAAATTTCATTTTTCAATTTCCCAAACTAGGTCTCTCATGACCAAACGAACCCTGGTTTATTTTTTAGTTCAGTGTCAAAGAAATTAAAAAGAAAAAAGTTGATAACATATTTGTACAGATTAGCCTCACAGGCTTCCAACAGCCTAAAATACTGTGGTTTGAGTTCAAGAAAAGTCTGGAAGATGTTTTTGGCAGATCTAAGCAAAAAGCCTTTTATATCCAACACTTGGTTCTTACTTTCCTCTCAAGAACAAAGTTCTCCCAGATAATTTGACACTTCATTGATGCAAACTATACCTGAAGAGCTATAGAAAAGTATTGCAAAAATGTTCTTTTCATTCAGGTCATCCTGACCATTTTTTGCTCCTATACAAATTCAATAACCGGAAATTTTGAAATACCAAATTGAATTTAAAATTCTTCGTTGAGCTGGAACTTCCAAAGTAAATCAATATAACAACCTAAAATTAAACACAGCTGCAGTCAAAGACACAGAGGAAAAATTATATTTCCCTGGTTATGATCAGAGGAAGGATACATTTAGAACTACTTGTACTATTAGGTTAGAACATCATAAACTACTCATAAATGAATTATGTGTAATAATAAACAATGAATGCTGTGTTTTATATAAAAAAAACAGCCCAAACAGCATGTTTGGCTGATGTCCACATGTGTGTGTGTCTTCATCTCTACAACAAAATCAGTTTGTTGGCAACCTGCATTCAACGACAGGGATTTAACAGTCTGCTTTTATACTTTTCAGTCAAAACCAAAAATGAAAAGTGTCAAAAAACACAAGGATTTTCTTTTTAATGAACTTGCATTACCCCTGGCACAGTAAAAGTAAATTGTAATTCGGTTTATGGCATTCTTTATGCTTAAAAGTGACGTATTCCTTGGTGCTCTTTTCTTTTGTGAATGGTGCTCCAATCTTTTGTCCTTCCATAAGCCTGATGGAACACTTAAAAACTGTCCCATCATTGGTTTGGATAGAGCTGATTTGAAACCAATTTGTCAGCTTGAACCTGGAGCTTTTCATTAATGGTCAAGTTGGCAGGACACACACGATTATGTGGGCGTTAAATTCATTTTTGAACTGATATTTGATGTTTACTTGACTCCTCTGAAAATGAGGACAAATATTTTTACTTGGTGTTTTACCTACATAGATAACAAATAGATTGGAATTCTACAATTTTCACTAATTATCATTAAGTAATTAGATTTCAATGTTAATACACATCTTAAGGACCCACTCTGATGAAAATTGTGTTTTTGACATGCTCTTCTGGCATTTTTCTGATGATGAAGGACATATGTAAAGACAATTAAGATTGAAATAGTATTTCTGAATATTTCTGAATCAGAAGCAAAGGAAAAAAATGCTGTTGAGAAAGCTTGTAGGTGTGTTGTAGAAGCTACAATCAGTGGGCTACAAGCTTCCTGCTCCGCTCCATTCTGATGCATTCACTCGTAGACCTATGGATTCATGTACATCTTTGTTTTCCTCGTCTGAGCTGGAGTCTGGATCTAAACTGTACGGCTGGATAGGTCTAAAATTGTTCACCACTTTTGTTGCACCAGTAATGTACAAACAGGAAAGCTTGTATACATATAGCTCATATTTATCCTTTGTGCCATCTTAGATGACCCCAACCTTACATTCTAGTGTTCTCGCTACCATGACAAAGGTGGATAAAGGTGGAAAGATTTCATGTAATCCATGGACACCAGTGAAGATCACAAATCATTGAAGAAAAAGGTTCAGCACACTGTCTAGTGGGTCTAGATGACCCAACTCCCAATGGTAAAGTGGCTAGGATAGCACAAGGGTTAAGGCTGATGGAAAGTGGGGGTGGACTTACTCTATGGCAACACACCTGCCCAGAACTCAGAGGCGAATTTGTAATGAACTCCTGCTCTCTGCAGAAAAGCTATGTCCTAGAAAATGACACAGGTTTTTAGACTGTAGCTAAAAAACTGCATAGTCATATTGAAAAGAGCACTGGGACTTTAAAATATTTGCCTCATCGTATGTATGATCTCACATGATTTGTTCCTTCTCTCATCCTGGCCTTTAAGCTACGCTTGTGTTTGGTAGGTAAAAAGAGGTAACATGAAGTGAATAAGTTCTTCCAGATAAGACGCTTTAGTGACTCAACAACAGGCTCATTTTTATTTCCATCCATCCATCCATCTTCCTCTGCTTATCCGGGACTGGATCGCGGGGGCAGCAGTCTAAGAAGAGATGCCCAGACTTCCCTCGCCCCAGCCACTTCCTCCAGCTGCTCTGGGGGACCCCGAGTCGTTCCCAGGCCAACCGAGAGACTTAGTCTCTCCAACGTGTCACGGGTCTTCCCCGGGGCCTCCGCCCAGTGGGACATGTCCAGAACACCTCTCCAGGGAGGCGTCCAGGAGGCATCCGGACTAGATGCCCGAGCCACCTCAACTGGCTCCTTTCAATGTAGAGGAGAAGCGGTTCTACTCCGAGCTCTCCGCGGGAGCGGCCAGCCCCCCTACGGAGGAAGCTCATTTCACCGCTTGTATTCTGGACCTCGTTCTTCGGGTCATGACGTGAGTATTGGAACGAAGATCGACAAGTAAATTGAGAGCTTTGCTTTCTGGCTCAGCTCTCTCTTCACCACAACTAACCGATACAGCGACCGCATAACTCCTCCACCTGGGGCAGGGACACTCCACCCACCGAGAAATGGCAAAGTGATTTTGGGCTATACAAATAAAATTGAAATTGAATTGAAACTACCTTTATCCGGTTGAGAACTATGGCCATGGCCTCAGATTACACATGGACTGGATGTGCGAACTCCCACAATCCTTCCAGCACCCTAAAGAGGGTGTAAAGCTTGTCCACTGTTCCACGAGCAGGACGGAAACCGCACTGTTGTTCCTGAATCTGAATCTATCGGACAGACTCTCCTCTCCAGTACACTGGCATGGACTTTCCCAGGAAGGCTAAGGAGTGTAATTCCCCTGAGTTGGAACACACCCTCGGTCCCCCTTCTTAAAGAGGGGAACCACCACCCCTGTCTGCCAGTCCAGTGGTACAGTTCCCGACTGCCACGCGATGCTGCAGAGACGTATCAGCCAAAACACTCTCACAGCATCCAGAGACTTGAGGTACTCAGGGCGGACTTCATCCACTCCTGGAGCCTTGCCACTGAGGAGCTAGTTGACTACCTCAGTGACTTCAGCTTTGGTAATAGACAGCCTCACCCCAAAGTCCTCGTTCTCTGCTTCTTCAAAAGACGGTGTGTCAGTGTGATTGAGTAGATCCTCGAAGTATTCCTTCCACCGCCCTTCAATGTACCCAATCGCAGTCAACAGCCCCCCACCTGTACTCAAAACGGTGCCTGTGGAGAACTGCTTTCCCCTCTTGAGGCGCCGGATGGTTTGCCAGAATTTCTTCGTGGCCAACCAATAGTCCTTCTCCATGGCCTCACCGAACTCCTCCCAGGACCGAGTTTTTGCCTCCGCAACAGTCCGGGCCGCAGCTCGCTTAGACTGCCGATACCTGTCAGCTGCCTCTGGAATCCTGCAAGCCAGCCAGGCCTGGTAGGACTTTTTCTTCAGCTTGACGGCATCGCTTACTTCCGGTGTCCACCACCGGGTTCGAGGGTTACCGCCGCAAACGGGCACCAGAGACCTTGCGACTACAGCTCCAAGCAGCAGCAGAGACATGGAAGTGGAAAACATGGTCCACTCGGACTCAATGTCCCCAACCTCCCTCGGTACCTGTTTGAAGTTCTCCCGGATGTGGGAGTTAAAGACTTCCCTAACGGAGGGCTCAGCCAGACATTCCCAGCAGACCCTCACAGTACATTTGGGTCTTCCAAGTCTTTCCGGCCTCCTTCCCTGCCAGCGAATAATAATAATAATAATAATAATGGATTGGATTTTTCTGCGCTTTTCCAGATGCTCAAAGCGCTTACATTGTGTCCATTATTCATTCACTCCTCATTCATACTTGGTGATGGTAAGCTACGGTTGTAGCCACAGCTGCCCTGGGGCAGACTGACAGAGGCGTGGCTGCCAGTTCGCGCCTACGGCCCCTCTGACCATCACCGGGACATTCATACACATTCACACACCAGTGGAGCCACACTGGAGGCAAGGAGGGTGAAGTGTCTTGCCCAAGGACACAAAGACATTTTGGCTGGTGGGAGCGGGGATCGAACCGCCGAGCCTTCGATCATTGGACGACCCGCTCAACCGCCTGAGCCACTGTCGCCCGTCCAACTCCCCACCAGGTAGTGATCGGTGGACAGCTCTGCCTCTCTCTTTACCTGGGCCGAAGGTCGCCTTAAACAACTACAAAGTCCATCCTTGACCTCCTGCCTAGGGTGTCCTGATGCCAGGTGTATTGATGGACACTCTTGTGCTCGAACATGGTGTTCATTAAGGACAAACTATGACGAGCACAGAAGTCCAATAACAAAACACCACTCGGGTTCAGATCAGGGGGGGGCTTTACTTCAATGCCCACTTGGGCAATGACAGTGACACCTGGAGGGGCGTGATTGGTAGGAATGCCCCCCGAACCCGAGTGGTGTTTTGTTATTGGACTTGTGTGCTTATTGTTTTTTGTCCTAATTTACTTGAGATTTTCAGACACTTTAATGTGCATATACCTCAATTTAAAAAGCCTCCAGGGATTTATCTGGTCCTGTGCTGCTAGCAGCGCAGTTCCACTAATGGAGGACACGACTTTAGTGAGAGAACACACTGTGGCATAGCTGCAGAGGCAAACTGAAATGAAATGTTGCCCTTTTCTTTTTCAGATCAATAATACTTCAGTCAAAGCGATCATTTCAGTCAATGATTACGGATGATCATTATGAGGCAGAAGAAGGGCTTATATTTCTGCAGCTAAAATGAAGAATTAGCTGAAAAACGAGAGTTTTGTTGTAAAGATTTATAACAATTTGAGTATTAACTTTGCTTTTCTTCCACTTTAAGTTGTTTTTTTTTTATACAGGGCGAGTACAGGTGTTTTTATGGCTCAGTACACCAACACTGAGGAATAAAGAACCAGTCACATGTCTTTTACCACTGAGATTATGCCGAATTATCTCCCATCCCCTACCTTCTGTCTGTGAAGAGTTGTTTGTAATATTGACTCTACTAAGCTCTAATGTTTATTCATGTGTTAGCTTAAGAGGTTTTATTTTGTTCACATCCTAAAATCCTGACAACTGGTGCTGACAGCAGACCTATTTTTCCATTGTTGTGAGATAAATCCTATTTTATTTCCACTGCAGACATAGCATTCCCAAAGTGTATGAGTTAATTTTAGAACTAAAATACAATACACTTTAACTCAAATTAATAACTGAGTTTTTCTCTTTAATCTGAAGGATTTGGTTGTTATTTTCAGCCTAAATCCAACATTTTCCTCTCATTGAATTTTCTCTGGTTTTCTGCTGTGTTTTAAAGTCTTACACTGGTTTTAATGTACGTTGAGGATTAATTCCTTCTTTTATGCTACGTTCACACCGGGCATGCGACGCTCTTTCTTGAACACACGTCTAACCAGTGATGTTCACACTGGATAAGCAGGAAGGGGCTTCTTCATTTCACACCTAGAAGAGGCTTGGTGTGGATGTTGAAGCGGTGCAAATCTCACAAATCCTGCTTCAGGCTTTTTCTTTTTTTCTATTCCAATATATGAAAGATTTCATATTTTCAGTCCACATTGACCGTTTGCTGTCAAAAGTTAAGTCAAAATGAAGCTTTCTTCATGGAATGCGTCCCTCTCTACCATTGGTCCAAATCCTTTCCTTGTTTGATGATGACAATGTCATTTACAGATCAGCTCATAAGCATGAAAAAATGGGACCCTTTTACCATTCTGCCATTGAGGATTTATAACAAATACTCCCTTCAAAACCACCATTACACCCTGTACTCTTAACTAAACTGGACTTCCTTATTCACTCAACGTAAACATTCACTGGTTGCTGTTAATTTACAAAACTCTCCTTGGTCTTTCTCCTTCTTAAGCCAGCTTTTGCACACTTCATCCCCCATGTACAACACCCGCTCTGCAAAACTGATTCTGTTAACAGCCCCTTAATCCAACTCCTCATTGGAATCTTTATCCTTTCAGTCTGCAGCACCCAGAGATTGGTGGATTTACAAAAAACGCTTAGACTGGACACTTTTATTTTAAAGGCAGTTTTTAAAAAGAATCTTGTAGGTTACTGTCTGTAACCTGCAACCTGTTTGGGATTCTAATGATTTTTAATTATTGAATGATGCTAATGACAGTCTTGCGCTATTGCTGTTTTAATCTGATTGTTTCTGTCTGAGTTTTCTGTAACTCCTTTCATTTCTCAAAAGGTCTTGACTTTTGTCAGGCCACCGTTGAAAGTGTTCTTAATCTGTCATGCCCGGATAAATAAATGTTCAATAAATAAATAAAATCCCAGCCAGGTACAAACCGCAATTATTAATTTATCCTTCATGAACAATTTTAAAATGGTTAGGATGTCATGCATATTCCCTACCAAATCTTAGTCCCCGATTGGTTTAAGTTTGACCTGCATGAAAAATGGCTGTGCGTTTTGTATTCAGAACCTGAAAAACGTTTGTGCCTGGTGACATGTGAACACAAGTTTTCAACAGGGAAGCCTGAAACGTGCGTTTACGTAGACCTTTCATCGGACGTGGTCACTTGAACGCGCATTGGCGAGGGCGGTGTGAACATACAGTAGCTTTAGGATTGCATGCCTAAATACATAAATGCAGTTCAGCCTTTAAATCTTTGTGATCCACTGTGAACCTAAACAGATATATCTTTATTTTGCAGAAAGTGTGTCTGTTGGAAGCACTTGTGTGGGTTTGAGGGATTTTTTTACTAAATCTGTGCTTTGGTAGTTCTTAACATTTGGGGGGAAAGCCTGAAGCAGTTTCCCTGAGGCTCTATGTGGCTCTTAGGAAGAATTTTGATGTTCCTTCAGGCGTCGACAAGGCAGAAACTTTTTCTATCAAATTGTGCGTTTTTGTTATTTTGTAAATATGATGGTTGGTTCCATACTTCCAATATTCTGTTGAGTGTATGTCAGAAGATGAGGGCACAAAAACAACACTTATTTTTTCTGCTGGCAGAAGAAACCTACCAGTTGCAATCAGTCCAGATGTTTGTCCAAAGTTTGCAGCCCTAATCTCTGCAGGACAGCATTACTTTGGGACATGTGTGTAATGTTGCCTCCAAGAGCTTGAAGACAAACAAAAAGAAAAAACAAGGACTAATGCTTTGCCAATTTTTTTTGAAAAAAGGGCCACATTTGTGAAACAATAAAAAAAACCATGTTTCTGCACACATGACCAAGCAATGCAAATGTGTCCTCTGTAGAGGAAAATGATTAACTAGAATAGAATAAAATAAAGTAGAATATCTTTGTTACTTTAGCACTTTTCACAAAAAGAATCAAAGTGTTTTACAAAAAAAAAGCATAAAATCTAAACCAAACACAGAAAAGTAGTAAAATCCAATATTCACAACAAGATCTATTAAGGGTCCAAAGAAAAACAAAAACATAGTAAAACAAGGACTAAAATCAACTATAAGCTCTTCTGAATGATAACGTCTTGACCCGGGACCTAAGGGAGTTCCAAAAACGAGGAGCGACAGCTTGAATGGACAGATCTCTGGTCCTAATGCTGGTTTTTGGTTTAGTTTGAAGACCTCAACGATCGGTCTGAAGAGTAAAAGTGGACATTTTTAACCCTTGTGCTATCTTAGCTGAACCCACCCTTACATTGACGTGTTCTCCCTACCATGACAAAGGTGGATAAAGGTGGAAAGATTTCATGTAATCCATGGACACCAGTGAAGATCACAAATCATTGAAGAAAAATGGTTCAGAGCACTGTCTAGTGGGTCTAGATGACCCAACTCCCAATGTTAGTCTGCTTCCCGCTTCCCCCCCCCCCACTTCTTTTTATAAAGACCAAAGGAACACATTCTGATTCCGCAAATCCTACCCATCCACAACCCTGCTATGTGCATTTAGTTATTAGGAGATGCTTTTATTCAAAGGATCTTACAGGTTTTTGACCACTGAGATAAATGTGGGATATATTTAAAAAATAAATAGTAATCTAGATATACAACACAAAAGACTGGGAACCCCAACCAACCACTTTTTCACATTATTGACCTTTAGTCCCCTATCTCGAGAACACGTGTTTCCTGTCAGCATATGTGAGCTTTTGTTAGCAGTGCTGGTAGAGTACTTGCCATTGAAAGTAAATGTTTGGCACATTAATTGATGTTATTGTAGAGAAATTGGAAATATGGAAACAAAATGTGTAAAAATAATCACTTTTGGTTGCAAGTAGAACATCTGTAATAATTTGGAATTAGATTCAGAGATCCAAATCATGGATTTTTGATCAAATCAGAAGAAATATTTTCTGAAACTAGCTGATAAGGTTCTAGCATAGAACCTCAACTGCTTTCAGTGTAGCTGCAAGTTAATAATGCATGTGCATATGTCTTCACAATTAAAGAGGGTTCAAGTTTAACTTAAAGTCCCACTCCGATCATCTTTTGATCTATTTTAAGTGTTCCCAGTCTCAGAATTATGATTATGCCAATTTTAGCCACATAAAGAGAAACTGTCATTTTCTAGGACATAGTTTCTGCAGAGCGGCAGGAGTTAATTAGAAATTTACCTCTGATTTGTTTGGGGAACTGTTGGTGTAGAGCAACCCCACCCCCCCTTCCCTTACCCGTGGCTGAGGGCTTTCCGTTTGCATGCTCTCCCTCTAGCTTAACAGCCTCTCACAACCAACACCCAACATAACCGGTGCAACAAAAATATTGATCAAATTTGGAGCAATCCAGCCGTACAGATTTGATCCAGAAACCAGATCCGACGAGGAAAACAAAGACGTACATGGATCTATTCGTCTGCAAGTGCATCAGAGCAGAGCAGGGAGCTTGTGACCCGCCCAGAATATTTACAGAACAATTCTGAACCCTTCTGGGTTAGGGGAAGTTGAATAATTTCTGCCTGATTGTGTCAGGCGCCATCTTGTCTGCAGGCAGATCCCTATCAAGTGAGCTGGAAAACAACTATGAAGTGGAACAGCAAAGAAGAAACCAAGGACAACATATCCATGAGCTTGGGCTTGATGGTGAAGGAGATGGGGATGGAGACAACAGAGGGCCAAAAATGTAAGGGGCAGATGGAGAGAAATGGCATCACAAATGAGATGATACTTAAAACTCTAAAATGCGCAGTGCTACAAACATAAAGCTACCTTAAGGAGAGAAAAATATAATTGAAAAGAGAAGTGGGACAAACTGAAAATTGAGACCAACAGTTTTGAAAGAAAGAAAAATATTTTTTGTAAAATAAAACCAGTGACAGACAGATCAAGGCTTATGAAGCTCTGAAGCGATTTTGTGTGACTGAACTAAAAATGACAGAGTTAAGAGATCAGTCTAACAACAAACACGATCAACTGGAGACCAACTGAAGCACATTGACCTTTTAAGACCATGACTGAGCCTGCGAATTTCTATGCCAAAAAAACTGTTAAAAAAGACACAATAGTCATTGGAGTGCTGATGGAACAGTCAGAGCTGCTTTCCTTCCCTTTTCTGGACACTTTAGAAATTTGCTAACAGAAGTCGGATATAGTTTAACGGAGAACGATGCCACAGATGCACAGATCACACAATGTACAAAGATAAAATAGCAACCCACAAAGTTGGATGAAAGCATGAGGTTGTCTTCATTTATAGTGCCTCATTTAAAGTACTCGGCCCCCTTGAACTATTCAGCCTTTTGCCACAGTTCAGGCTGCAAACGTAAAGATTTAAACTAGTTTTCTTGTGAAGAATCAACAACAAGTGGGACACAATCAGGAAGTGGAATGAAATTTATTGGATATTTCAAACTTGTTTAACAAATAAAAAACTGAAATACTGGGCGTGCAAAATTATTCAGCCGCTTTACTTTCAGTGCAGCAAACTCTCTCCAGATGTTCAGTGAGGATCTCTGAATGATCCAATGTTGACCTAAATGACTAATGATGATAAATAGAATCCACCTGCATGTAATCAAGTCTCTGTTTAAATGCAGCTGCTCTGTGATCGTCTCAGAGGTCCGTTTAAAGCGCAGAGAGCATCATGAAGAACAAGGAACACACCAGGCACGTCCAGGATACTGTTGTGGAGAAGTTTAAAGCCGGATTTGGATACAAAAAGATCTCCAAAGCTTTAAACATCCCAAGGAGCACTGTGCAAGCGATATTATTGAAATAGGAGTATCAGACCTCTGCTAATCTGCAAAGTCTAAACGTTCGGCTCAAACAAGGAGAAGACAGATCAGAGATGCAGCCAAGAGGAGGAAGTGCAGAGATCTACAGCTGAGGTGGGAGAGTCTGTCCATAGGACAACAATCAGTGGCATACTGCAAAAATCTGGCCTTTATGAAAGAGTGGCAAGAAGAAAGCCATTTCTATCTATAAAAAGTGTTGTTTTAAGTTTGCCACAAGCCACCTGGGAGACACACCAAACATGTGGAAGAAGGTGCTCTGGTCAGATGAAACTAAAATCCAACTTTTTGGTAACAACAAAACGTGATGTTTGGCGTAACAGCACCACAGCCCATTACCCTGAACACACCATCCCCACTGTCAAACATGGTGGTGGCAGCATCATGGTTTGGGCCTGCTTTTCTTCAGCATGGACAGGGAGGATGGTTAGAATTGATGGGAAGATGGATGGAGCCATTTACAGGACCATTCTGGAAGAAAACCTGGCGGAGTCTGCAAAAGACCGGAGACTGGGATGGAGATTTGTCCTCCAACAAGACAATGATCCAAAACATAAAGCAAAAACTACAATGTAATGGTTCACAAATAAACATATCATGGTGTTAGAATGGCCAAGACAAATCCAATGGAGAATCTGTGGAAAATGTTCACAAATGCTCTCCATCCAACCTCACTGAACTCCAGCTGTTTTGCAAGGAGGAATGGGCAAAACTTTCAGTCTCTCGATGTGCAAAACTGATGGAGACAAACCCCCCAACAATTTACAGCTCTAATCACCGCAAAAGGTGGTGCTACAAAGTATTAACTTAAGGGGGCTGAATAATTTTTCACGCCCAATATTTCAGTTTTTTATTTGTTAAAGAAGTTTGAAATATCCATTAAATTTCGTTCTACTTCATGATTGTTGTTGTTTCTTCACTAAAAATTATAGTTTTATATCTTTTTGTTTGCAGCCTGAAATGTGGTTGCCTGAAAAGGTTGAAAAGTTCAAGGGGGCCGAATACTTTTTCAAGGCACTGTTTCTGTGCAAAGAGTTTCCACAACTGAAAGAAGAACCTTTTCAATCAAATGTCCAATGAGAAAAACTATTTAGAATTGTGTCCAAGCATTCCAAATCTGATAAAATGCTGCTAGTAAGAGGTCTGGGGTGAGTTGTTCAGCAGAGGTCTAATCCAGGCTTCTTCAAATGTGTTTTGGACACTGCCTCTTCAGAGACATGTGTTATTAAGTAGTGGGATTGCTAAGGTTACTGAGGGGGCAACAGCTTGTAAAAAGATGAGGGATCAAGTAGGTGAGTGGTAAAGTGATGTGGGGGCAGTCCGGATCCAAGTTTCTCAGTTAAGTATAAGGAGGAGGATGTAGGGATGCTTGGAGGAATCACTGTGCTTCTTTATGATGGAGAGAACTAGATACAGCTGCAGGTACACAAAGGAAAAAAGACACGACAGAGAATTCGGGGAAGTAGTAGCTGCAGATGCAGTTGGAGGGGTTCTTTTTTTAATGCTGAGGAATGTTACCTTAAAGTTACTTATGTTGTGTACTTTCAGGTACTCTGTATTACTTCATTACTTGATGGCCAATAAAAAGAGACTATTGTAAACCCTTACTTTGTTTATTTAAAGTGTTCAGTATCTACGTGCTGACGGAAGTATTATAAGGTAATCACATCTTGCATCGCTGCTTTAGAAACAATATTGATTACTTTTGTAAGAACATTTAGTTTTATCGCTGAGTACATCAAAAAAAATAGTAGTGCAATTCCTAAGCACTTTCATAAATCATAAGAAAAACTTTTTTCAGTGTCCTTTTTTATTATAAGGTGTCTGTTTACTTTATACTGAATGTGCCATTTGTATTGATCAGATTGCAAACTGTTGTTTTCAAAAGTGTTCCTGATAGAGTAGTCAGTAATGTTTGTTTGACTGAATCCAAAGGTTCATTTATTTCGTTCTATTAGAAATTAAAAAAAAAAAAGATTGTGAACAGCCGAACAATCTAAGTAGATTTCTGGAGAGAACAGCCGTCTATGAGAAGTCCAAGAAGATCAATGTTTGGGGATATTTGTATGTGGGAGGGTGGGGGTTTGGGGAGCTGGAGAACATGGAGAAAGGGTTCATCACATTGACTGAATATGAGAATTGGAGTGTGAGTGTGACGTCACCCATAGAAAATGACTTGCTTCCAGCTCCAACCAAATATTAAATATTTGTAGTGATTGGTGATTGGTCCGAGTCGTTCTGAGTCAATGTTCCTATGGCAACCACTCTCGCCTTTCCCTTTGAGATAAATAAAGTTCAATTCATTCATTCATTACTTCCAGGTAAACTGAACATACAGGTTGCAGCCCTCATCCAAGAAAAATAAAGGATATGAAGCAAATGTACGGTCACATCTTCACCTCATCAAAAGTCTAGGTCTAATCTGTTACTGTGTGAATCAAAGTGTGTCTCATAATAAGAACGATGGATCAGGTCATTTACATCGTTTTGAACATTTATACTGCATTTGAAAAGTGGTTAGAAATGTTGACCAACTCAGACCAATCACTGCTTACAGACAATCTCTGGTTCCAACATGGCGTCCGTATTGCAAAAAACCCTCGATTGACCTTTCGTTGGAGCCAGGAGTAAGACATTTTCTATAGGTGACGTCACACTCACTCTACGTCACACTCAGTCCACTTCTCGTCCACAGACAATGGTTTCAAAGATTGATTCTGCAACACTTTTTAACATCTGAATTTCTAAAAAAACAATTTGGTGATTTATGACTTTAAAGTAGCTGGTGTAGGACTTATATAGGCTGTTCAATAAATATATATCCTTGAACCTTCTCTTTTTGAAGCAAACAATATTTTGACAGTTACAGCACAAAATGCACAACTGTAACAGCAGTTAACAGATGGTCCAAAGGAAGACTCAGCAAATGTAACCTTATCTAATGTGACCCCTTTGAAGGTCCATGTAGTTAGAGGGAACTTTGTGAAAGCTGCTTATTTCTACCGTGGGGGGGGGGTCAGGCGGAGGTCCAGCCTAGCTTTACAACAATGGATTAAAACAACAGAAAAACTAAGAAGGCAGCGAAGCGGTTTAGACTTTGTCAGAGCCGTAATGCATTAGCAGAGCCTTACCCAGCCACTATGCGCTGCTAATGCAGATAAAACAAAGCGAGTTCTGCAGAGCTGAATGACTGAACACGGGTTAAATCACCTCTCAAACCCTGACCAATGTTCCCTACAAGGTTAAGGCTACTTTAAAAGTGCATGGCTGCTCTAATCTCTTCCTGTTCTTGCAGCTTTCCTGCACTTGAACTGTTAAGATGAAATCTGTCTGTTTGATTCAGAGTTGTTATTTTCTTGGACTGATAAGAGCAGCATCCCTCTGTGCTGTGTTGTGTTTTCACGCCGCAAAACAAACCCTTCAGGCACAGCTGCCTCCTCAGGGTCTCAGTGTTCATTCTGTCCGACTGGATTAGAAATCTGTTTCAAAATGTGCAGAAATGACTTTTTTATTCTCCTGCGGCTGATTATTTTGTCTTTTCTTTTTTAAGCTTTTTTGGGTGATGTAAATAAAGAAAATAATTTACCTTTATTGCATTTGTCAGACTATGAGGTCTCACGTTTGCATGGAAAACAGAGGTATGACATTTCTATGGCAAAATCATTTTGAATTAGAGGCTGAGAGTTGTCTTTTTTTTTCTTCTTTTTTTTAACTTGTCCTGTCCAACAGTTGGGCAGGCAGATGAGAACTGAGGGTTTCTTGTGTTGGACATATTTTACTTTAACAATAGGGGTTATTAATCTTCAGACAAACCAAAGGTATGTCTGAATAAACCCCTTTTGTAATTGAGGCCAAACTTTATTAATTTCAATCATGTTTGAAAATCTTTGGTGTTGGACCGGACGGAAAAGGAAAGAAGGGAAGAAGAGAGAGGGATGTTAGAGAGAGGGGGGGGGGGGGGGTAGGAGGGTGATAATAGGAGGGGAAGGGGGGTAAGACCATGAAGCAGCATAGAGCAGACAGGTTTACTGGTTGTTTATCATTACGGTAAGGTTCAAATGTAGTACAAAAAGGGCGGGGCCTGTCCACATACACACTCAAATGTTATCAACACACCTGCTGGCTGCAAAAATGTCCACATGTCAACATGCGCACAAAACGGATAGTGTTCACACACGCATACTTATGCCTTCAAACCAACTAGTGTGAAATATTTCATTAATTCAATCATGCAAACTATTAGTGCAAAGGTGAGCTAACACCTGGCTGAAAGTTGTCTGAGTTTGAACAAATGATGCAATTAGCCAGTAAGATCCTCGATCTTCATCAAATCAGTTCTGATATGTTCTTATTGTCAGGTCTTCGCATGAACTTCTCTAGACAGAGAAAAACCAAAATGAAGTAATTGTCAAATCACGTTTAACCCTTGTGCTATCTTAGATGACCCCACCCTTACATTGACGTGTTCTCCCTACCATGACAAAGGTGGATAAAGGTGGAAAGATTTCATGTAATCCATGGACACCAGTGAGGTTCACAAATCACTGAAGAAAAAAGATTCAAAGCACTGTCTAGTGGGTCTAGATGACCCAACTCCCAACGTTAATTTGCCTAGGATAGCACAAGGGTTAATCATTATTCACCTGAGGATGCTTTGTTTTCTCATTTTATAAAAGAACAAAAAAGTGAAATCAAATGAATGAATGAATTTTGATTGTAGAGCTTTTTGTTATCAATCTGTGTGTAATGTTAACCTCTGTTTCAGAATGCAAAAATGTATCTTTTACCTATCCATCTCTCCATCCATCCATGCATCCATCCATCCATCCATCTATCTATGCCCCCAGCCGTCCCCCAACTTAATCTGCTGGACTTTAAATATGTAGTTGTAGAGTTAGGTAACCTAATTCTTTTCTAAGAGTTCTGGTACATCGCCTGTCCGTCCTGGGGGAGGATCCCTCGTTCATGTGGACACCCCTGAAATTTCTTCGCTTTTCCCGGATTCCGTTTTTTTCAGGAGTTTTTCCTTACCATGAGGGGGGGGGTCAAAGAGCAGGGAGACCCATTTTAGTTAGTCTGTTTAGTTAAAATTTTAGTATTATCCTATTGAATTCTATGCATTTATGATCCTTTTTGATTGTATTTTTACCTTACAATTACTGGTACGAAGCCCATTGAGACGACTGTCGTGAATTTGGGCTATACAAATAAAATTGAATTGAATATATTTAGGGACAGCCGGGGACAGCGGGAGAAGCTGCTGCCCCACAGAGACCTGAAGGGACGACGTGACAGTGAAGCAACTTGAACCTGAGAGTTCTGGTCTAACTAGTCGCCGTCCACTGATTTAACGAGCTTAAATATGGTTAATATTTTAGAATAAGGCTCTATTTTAGTCAACGTGCCACTTTTTACTTTAGCCAGACGTCTGATCATGACTCATCAATTCAACTCAGAGCAGATCATGCAAGGACAAAATAAAACACTGGGAAGAATTCAAAATAAATGAACAGTATTTATGGTGATTTCATAGCTTCCTCACTTCCGGTCTGACACTAAATTTATCTGTTTAACGTAATATTTTCTGATTAGAATTGTCTTCTTTAAACTCTGTATTATTCAGTTTCAAAATCTTCTGTATTAAAATCTTTCCAGTCACAACAAAAGTCTGTGATTGGAGGATAAGAGAATTTAGCTGTGAATCCCAAACTAGAACCAGAGTCACATTGGATACATCTGACAGGAACTGAAAGTGTAGATGCCAAAATGCAGGAAACTGGCTTGGTGGCAGAAACGTAATCATTAAATAAATAAACCTAAACAGACACAAAAAGTAGATGAGCTGAGGATGTAGAATTGAAAACCACATATGACTACTCACTGACTACAGCAGTGGATGATTAAAATGAACCTGGAGTGACTGATAGAGGATAGAACATGACCTGAAACACCACTGAAAAACTAAACTGCAGATTCCTCAGAGCAACACTATGATAATAACATTAAATATTATTAATAATTTCAGCATTCTGGGAATGAAAATTGTAGCATGTCTGTGTTTAAAATATTACCATCTGGATTAAAGTTGATTCATGTTGATTATGCCTGCAGCACATTCTGCCATAAATATAGTCTCCAGTGTTTTATTGCTTTGATGTTTTTGATGTATAAAGGAAACAAACTCATGTTGAAAATAATTTGTTTTCATTAAGAAATGACAATTGTATCACTTTCACCTACAGTAGTTGAGTATTTATCTATTAGTAGTTTATTTTAAAATTTTACTTAATTTCAGTATTGAGGACAAAAAAAAGGTGTTTTTGCTGCCCTTTACTGACTTTGAGCCCCTGCCCCTCTAAAATCCTGTGCACGTCCCTGTTTCCATCAACTGAACACTGTATTCACAAATCGTCACCATAAAACGCTAATATCAATAAGATTTTCACTCTGTCATATTCGCAGGTAAAATCAAGGATTAGCACGGTGTCCGAATTGCTTTTAAAATCCACCCACTACATTGTCCCGCACTATACAGTTTTTTAGTAGTTAGGGATTAGGGAGGGCATTTGGACACCGCCGATCGGGTGTCACAGACATGTTTATTTATTAAAAAAAAAAAATTCTAACTTGTCCTGTCCTACAACTGAGCAAACATATAAGAGCTGAAGGCCTTTGTGTATGACAGGTTTTACTATTACAGTAAGGGGTTATGCATCTTCTGATAGCCAAGGAGTATATTTGTATGAATAAACAGACACGCGTTTAGTCGCTCGGTTTCGTGTTAAAAACACATCCGATACTTTTTAAAGCGGCTGTTCTGTGTCGCTACCCAATATGTTCCGGAAACTGCTAAACTGAAACTCCAAGGTTAAGAAAGTTAACAAAAAACAAATGTGTCTGCAGATAATTTAGGGGATGAAGATGAACTTTACCATTTAAAGTTAAGGGAAACTGGAATCTTAAAAAAAAAAATAAGAAAAAGGAAAAAAAAACGCCCTCTTCTGTCTCGTCCAGGCCGATCAATGGGAATATTGTCCGACATTAAACTGGTCTGTAGCCTGAAAAAGGCTGAGAACCACTGACTTCCACCAAAAGTAATATACAGTATGTTTGCTAATCAGAACAACCAAACTTGTTGGGCTTCTTGTGCAACATGTTTTATTTTATCATAGAAGCAGCTTCTATTTAGATTGGACACATACTCCCTACTTTTAAGATTAGTTTTTAAATCCCAGTGCTAGTTTGTTCTTTTACTAATCCTGAATCATCTCTGGGACAGATTCTTATCAAATAAATCCAGCTCCCATCTTATTGTTTCTCCAGGTGTCAGTTTATTGTATCTTCTGCTATCTGCTATCTTTTGCTCCATCTTTTCATGTGTGTTGTTGTGGAATTTCTCCCAGAAGAACGTTGGCGCTCGAGTTTGATTCAACCCCAGCTTTTCTCCATAAGGCAATTTACTCTAATACCTTCTCATATGGGCGTTTATGTCTTTGTGACAGTGTTCTAAAAGTAAATAAAACTGAAATTGATTTAACAGAATCCTCATTCCAAACATTATACTCCACACACGTGTGATTGAGCAGCATTGACCTCATTCTGGCACATAAGTCCGGGTAAAAAAAAAGCATTTTATTCTATTAAAAGAGCACAAAATGTTGCTTTCTCCTCTGGTATTTGAAAGAAAATCCCACATTGGTCACTGAAGTAACCTGAAACTAACAAAAGTGATAATGGAAAAAAGAATACCGAAAGAAAAACACTAAAATCCCTCATTGCTTTTTGAAATATTTTGCTCAACAGAATCATTTCAAAAAACAAACCATGGAAACGGGCCTGAAGAAAAATGGTGACACCCCGAGAAAAGATTTACAAAACATATATTTTACTTAAAGGACCTACAGTATATCATGCAAAATGAACTTTTTGATCTTTTGATCTTTAATGTGTGTTCCTTACAAAAAACAACAACCTCAAAGTTGTATTTTTGATCCGTTCGTGCATTTCCTCTAAAAACCTGCTCTCTAAGCACTAGCCCCTCCCAATCCATAAAAACGAGTGGGTTCTCACATTGTGATGTGGATAAGTAAGGAACCGCCCCTTCCAGGAAGAGTCTACGGTAACAGCCCCGCCCCCAGGCTAACACACACACAAACACTTTGTCCGTGGAGTTAGCGGTGAGCGGGTAAATGCTTTCTTTTGATATGCACAAAATGCACATCCATCTTTGCAAATGTTTGGATGTTGTTTGTTTTTCTGGGTGATACGCAGACATGCTGCCGAGGTCAGCTCTAGGTTGACATCAGGAAATGGGCGGCACCCACAAAGAGTGAAAGGCGGAGCCTCAGAGATCCAGTCGTCTTACTTCCAGGTAGGAAATGAATAGTGAAAATAACTCATATTTTATTTATAAAAATCCTTCTTTGGTGTGCCAAAGGTAATATAATATCATATTTATGGATATGTTTTATTCTGAAAGGCCTAAGAAAAGCATGATATAGGCCCTTGAATTTAAGAAAATAGAATAAAGCCTTTGTTACCACTGCCCTGAAGGGTAGATAGGGGTAGGAAATATCAAGGTCGTAGACTGCTCAGTGAGCCTGTAGAGTGAAAATGTTAGTGCAGATTTCTTTTTACTGGATTGTTGCGAGCAATAGGTTGTAGCTGTGTTTACACCACCCTCGGCAATGTGGTTTCAAGCAACCACTTCAGCTACGTAAACACATGGACTTTTGCGTTCATGCGTTTCTACCCAAGTCTTTACAACCGTTTTCGGCCTATGCGTACAACCGCATGGCCATTGAACGTCCATTGAAAGTTAAACCAGGTTGATCTTTGACCAATCAGGGGCTTGGATTTGGTAGTGGCATTTGGATGTCATGAAAGACACCCAAGAAGAACAACTCTGTAACAGGAAAAATGTCCAAAAGTCACACAGCTCCTAAAAGACAGTTTGGGATTTCACTTCTTCCCCAAATTATTAAGATCACAGCCGCAAAAAAATAAGCATACAAAAAAAAACACTGTTATAAATGTGAAAGATGGAGGAGGTTTAGAATGCTCTGGGGCTGATCTGCTGCTTCTGGAACAATTTATCTTGAATCCGTGCAGACTACAATGAAATCTTTAGACCATCAAGACATTCTGGAGCCAAATGTGCTCCTCAGTGTCAGAAAGTTTGATCTCGGCTGCAGGTTATCCGGCAGGATAAAGACAAAAAGCTAAAACACCAAAAGAGGATTTAGAGGAAAACTTTTGACAGATTTTGTTGACTTGGTTTCCATTGGTCAGTCATCACTTTTGTTATTGACGAGTTCTGTAATGACTAGTGTGGGTTTTCTTGCTTTAACATTGGGGTAAAAACCATTCTGTCCAAGTAAAAAAATGTTTTCCATATAAACAGGTGATTGAGCAGCTGTTCTTGTTTTACTAATGAAAACCATAGACAGTTGAGTCACACATAAAGAGCTGTTCCACAGTTATTTCAAAAATGAAATGCAGCGGCTTTTACATCATCTTCAGCGGCTGTCAGCGTAGCTGTGGATCCACACGACTAACAATCACATCTGAAAACTAAAGACACTTTAAAATTCTGTTTGAACGTGGTAAATTTTAAATTCCCTTCTTACATTTTTAAGCACAAAGGCCATAAAATGGTTTGAAAACCTGCCATAAAGCTTCTCTGAGGAGACTGCATGTGGTGCTAAAAGTGAAACTATAAAGTTAGATCCAGGTTTAGACAGTTCTTGTAATTTCTGTATGTTGTAGGGATACTGAAGTAATTAGGAATGCAATAGATCACGGCTGAACCATGATCGGATCACACGTGTTCTACAGACCACCCCCCCCCCCACCCCCCGCCTGTGCACATCATTTAACCCTTGTGCTATCCTAGGCACTTTAACATTGGGAGTTGGGTCATCTAGACCCACTAGACAGTGCGTTGATCCTTTTTTCTTCAATGATTTGTGAACCTCACTGGTGTCCATGGATTACATGAAATCTTTCCACCTTTATCCACCTTTGTTATGGTAGGAAGAACACATCAATGGAAGGGTGGGGTCATCTAAGATAGCACAAGGGTTATACCAGTTATTTGGGAGCACTTTGCCTTTCTAGTCAACTATAATGATAATGGCAGAAAGGTATGCCGTTCACACCAAACGCGATGTCTGTCACCTTTGCTTTGACCTGTCAGATTAGCTGCTAAAAGCTTTCCCAAAAGTGTTTTCACATAAATCTGCTGCGTGCGGGAGGAGCTACCGTCATCAGTTATTCTCAACCAGACATCATCGCTACATCATGGAAGACTTGAATGATGTTTAGAGATCAGGCATATTTATTTTGAAGAGCTCTATAAAAGCATTTGTAAACATGCCTCCATGTCTGGGTTGAAGAGATCATTCAGTCTCTCCCAATACGGTGAGGTTCACCATCTGCTGCGGGAGCTGCATCTGCATGACAGCACATTCAGTCTTCTTTTTGTGACTCAGTTTGACTACTTGCTGTCCTGGCATGTGGGAGGAGAAATGCGCTGCTACGTTTGAAAGGGTGTGTAACCCTTGTGCTATCCTAGGCACTTTAACATTGGGAGTTGTGTCATCTGGACCCCACAAGACACAGAAAACCTTTTTTCTTCAATCATTTGTGATCTTCACTGGTGTCCATGGATTACATGAAATCCTCTTCACCTTTATCCACCTTTGTCATGCTAGGGACAACACGTCAATGTAGGGGTGGGGTCATAGGACAGCACAAGGGGTAATAGCAGTAGGGGACACAGTGGAAGAATTCAACGTTTTAAATTTTGCCATGCTTTGCTTGTCTTTCTTTTGTCTTTTTACATCGATTTTATTTAAGAATGCAATTTCTTAATGTAGAATTTTGGCTTCTTGGAACCAGCAGGTACTTCCTGTTTGGAACGCAAGGGGGGAGGGGTCACTGTTCAGTTCTCATACAAGCAATGTTCAGCACCAAGCATGTAACAAAGCAATCACCTTGACCCACTTTTCTCCAGCCCATATCCTCAGGGCATACGGTGCTGCTTTTACACAGCTGGTTTAATGACCATCACTATATAGCTTCTACAAAGGTTGAAGATCCACAGGGAGCTTCCAGGACCAGGGTTAAAAAATACTGCGCCAAACCAAGACAATCATTGTGTGGTAGGCAGGACACACCTACTAATTATGAGGCGGCAGGCAACACACTTGTGTTAATTTGGTGGCAGTGTTTTAAAAGCCCTCCTCCTCCCCGTACTCGAGCTATCGGCCGGGTTTCCGCACATCTGGGGCGTGGCGACAGCCTGCAAGTGCGACGTGACTGTTTCCCTTAGATCCGGCCTTCTCTCAGTGACCGGTATGTTAAGCTGGCCTTCCTCCTTCACGTACAATTAAGGCTCCTGCAAACTATTTATTTCCTTTTGTCAGAAACCTTTTTTGGCTGCACGCCCTTGTCATCTCCCCGCAAATAGGGGATTAAAGCTGCTGCTTTGCCTTTACTGTTTTTAATTGTGATTCCTGTCCTGGTTCCCATCCCTGCCACGACGGAACCGGTTGGAGCGAAACGCGCAGCTCACACCGGAGACCTCTCGTTGCTGTGGCGTCTCACCGGACTGTGGACGGCTCCCACCAGCTGATCGGTGGTGTTTGGACGGCTTAACCAGTGCCCCTGAACATTAATCAGCTTTTCATCTTTACTGTTTTAATTGTGTGGGTTTTATTGTCAATTTTATTCTTGTTTCAGGAGGTGGGAGGCCGAGGATGTTTGCTTTGTTTTTACGTTGTTTTTTTTTAACCACCTCGGTAAGCTCCCCCTACAGAATATTTTAACTGACTTTTATCAAGGATTGTTGTTTTATTTAGGTGTTTCTTAACATTGTTTTTAACTAAAATCTAATTAATTATATTTTCAAGCAAACAAGCCTCTGCCTTGGTTTAGAGCAGGGCCTACACCTGCCTTTCTTCTTTCCTGGGGCTGACCGGCCCAGGTGGCGTTATTGTACTTTTTATTCGTGCTGCCATAATTGGATCAAATATAACAAGGTTGACTACACATTGCCTATGTGATTGGGTCCTTTTACAAACAATGTTTCTCAATTTAATTCTTTTTCCGAATTGTCTTTTAGCATTGTAGACCTTTTATCAGCGCATTTCTCCATGACCTACTTGGTGTTGTATAACCTTGGATTGTCTTACATTCTTATCTTGGTTTTGGCATCACAAATATCCGTCTTTGATTTCAGAAAATCTTCAAAGTTCTAAAACTTCAATGGCAATTTGGGTGAACATTTGGTCTGTCTGAAGTGAGCCCACAAACAAACACATACACTGTCGACTTCACCTGTTTGACCGCCAACAGCAGTCTGCTGTAGCAGTAGATCATCACCAGGATGGGTAGACCCAGGCAGAAAATGAAGAGGCAGATTATGTAGGCATGTGACTGCGCAGTGTTAGCTGTCCAGGAGACAGAACAGCTTGTTCCAGCCCCCTCTAAGCCATAGCTGCTCCAGCCCAGGAGAGGGGGCACTGTCCAGAACAAGGAGTAGAGCCAAGAGCCTCCAACAGCTAGTAGGGGCTTTCGGTAATTGAGCCCACCTTTGTTGTATACAGTCAGAGTACTGTAACGGTCGTAGGAGAGGATCACCAGAGAGATCAGCGAAACGATACCTGAAAAAGACAGAAAAGTGTCAGGGTGTTGAATGATGAATGGTTGGGATCTATTAGTGAAATCCTGCTTAGATTCACCCCACATCTTTTACATCGCAAGCTTTGCTTGGAGACACTCAGACAGGATTTAGACTTTGATCAATTATCTCACTGGGTGACTAAACAAACAGACACTCCACTCAGCTGACTCTTCTCCTTTAGAACAATTCTTTGGACGCACACCAATGCTTTTACTGCTGCTTCACTGGCTGATTACTCACTGACCCTTCCATTACATGTGGTTCATTGTTTCCACCTTATCTGCTGCAGCAAACATTGTTTTTTAATCTAGAATAAATCGTCCCAACATCTAAACATTCACCCTGCTCTGTAGGAATACCACGATAGGCTTCATTTGAAAGAGCAGCTACATTAAGATTGGAATGGACCGGTCCAACCGTTCTACTTTACATAGTCAGACCATGTACCGGTGCTCTCATTGATCTAACTGCAGGAGAAATTGGTTGTATGAAGTCCATAATGTCTTGACCTAAGGTTTTCTGTACTCTATGCATAGAACTTTTTAGTCTGTCAATGGTTTGCAAAAAAAAAATAAAAATAAAACATGTGATCCATATATATGAATAAGTGCACAGTACTTGTTTGTGTAAAAAAGCCTGAAAGATTTTCTACCAAAACTTGAAATCAACAAATCATTCTAAAGCATCTTTAACAACAGCAGTGCGAGTAAAAAGTCCTTTTTGAAAACTGTCTGCTCAGCTTCATTATCTATATATAGTTAAGTTATAGGCTTACTCAGCCGGTTAGTTATGCATTTTATTTGTCTTTTGAAAAATGCCTCCACTGAGAAGGGAGGTATAAAGGTAGGGATTCCCAGTTTAGATGAGTCTGTTTTGTTTTGTTTAGTTTTAGCAATCAGCTATAGTATTTTGTCACCGATTTTATGTTTTTACCGGTGTGAGGCCCATTGAAACAATTGTGTTTTAATAGTGGGCTATATAAATAAAATTTAATAGAATTAAATGTAATTAGGTTTAATATAACAACATTTTATTCCAAATTTTTTGATCGGAGATGTTTTCTGCCCTGTAGTACATCATCATTCCACTAGGGGTGGTAGAGAGGTTTTTTCCTGCTTATTTCAAAATTGCTGCCACCGTGAGAACTCAAAAACACTTTTGGCGGGAAACGTTTCGCTAATTTTCAACCTCCATGGTGAGAATAACCCATTTATTGTCATTCGTTTTTTAAATGTCTACTTGCTGTTTTAAAATAATGCAAAATGGGTTGATAATGAATTCTTTATAACACAGTTAACACCATGTTATAAATGTGTGGATCAAATTTGAAACAGTGTAAGAAGCTTTTTTCCTGAACACTCATGCCAGTATTTTTATATCTTAAACTAACATTGGTGTGAACAAACACATATCAAATTATCCAACCCATTATAATTGATACTATCTATAAAAATACATATATTGTAAAATGTTTTTGTGGATCTCCTCAAAGGGATAACAAAACTTCTCAAAATTATATTTTTTTGTCAATTCTTTGATGTTGTTGGCTTTACAGGGTTAAAGGTTTAAAAATGTCTTATATGCTGTTATATGATATTACTTTAACCTAAAAATGGGGACATCCCCGGTTCTGTGCTCTGTACTTCACTGCATTTGAAATCAGAAATATAGCTGGGTATATTGAATGCCTCATATAAACATTTCATTCTGCCTAAATAAAAACAGATTAGACACATATCTAGAACTACAAACGTGCAGAGCATTGCAGCAAAAACAGACGCCCCCACAAGGGACACCATTTACTGTTGTTAAAAACCAGCAAACAGCCTGGAGAGGTGTTGGGTGTGAAGGGAATATAAACCAGGATGTTTTGGGGGGAAAAAAAGGATAAAAAAAACTCAACTTAACTTTGCTATGTTTTCCAAAGATAGTGTATTGATTTTTCTTTTTCCACTGTGGTGCTGTTTTTTGTCATTTCAACGTGTGTTTACTCTGCTTTAGTGGCTTTAGTCCTAACGGAGTCACTGGATCGGCCACGTTATCCTCTTTGCAGGCTTGTTATTGGGGTTTTTCAATGAAAAAAAATCCTCATTATTAAAAAGAGTTTTTTTTAAATCAATCAACCCATTTTTTTAATATTAAAAATAACTTTTCATGCATCACAGCTCAACATGCTTACAACTAAAAACAGACAGCAAAATTAAAAAAAAAAGATCAAATTAAAACCAAACTAACATCTTTGCACTCCCCTCCATTCACACATACACCCTATAAAAGATGAGTATGTAGTATAGTACTGTATAGTATTATTTTTCCTCATTCAACGGTGTTTAGCTTTCTCTCAAAGTTGAGCATCAGGCCACAAACTAAATCCGTCTTTTAAACCATATTGTTTCACAGCATTGTTCAAATCCCTCCTGCTGGGAGACAGCTCCAGTCGCTGCCCCACCTGTTCAAGCCATCCTTGGTAATTAAGTCCCTGACTATTGGGTATGGTACCCCTCTGTTTGAGTCCTCACCAACATTGTGCCACCGCAGGGGTGACATGAGCTCTTGCAGCTTGTTAATAATGGAAAATTCCTCTTTGATGTCATTCATATCAAAACACATTATGGACATGCAGCCATTTGGACCGGTCTGATTTTATGGGGTTTTCTAAAAACAGACGGTTAAAGTAAAGCTTTAATACAATACAGCACAGCAGTTATTCAGTAAGCAAACAGCAAAAATGTCTAAATAACACTGGTGTTTGACTCTGGTTTCATGTTTATTTCACCGTGTTTGTCTAAATTCAACTACTGTATTTTCCACACTATAAAGTACACTTTTTTTTCTTCTTTTTCTTCAAAAAACAACAGTGAGCCTTCAATTCTGGATCCCCTTATCTATGGATTCATTCTAGTTGTGCTGATGTCAAAGCGATTTTGAGAGATACACGACGGTCTGTCAAAATGTTTGTTTGGAAGTTATTGTGAATATCAGAACGTAACATGAAGCAGTGTCGTAATGTGCTTTTTTATGTGTCACTAACAAGTTTAGGGTTAGCGTAGTCACAGTAGCGTTTGTTTTAGCTGCATCAGTCGTTTTTTTACGTGTTGCAAGCAGAGTTGGGGGCTAATTTGAAGTATACAAACAAGCTCGAGAATTACCGTGAACGCAGTTAACGCTGACTTACTGACAGACTTTTCTCTGGCTCTTTCTAGCTTAATGTGCCTTATTGTCAGAAGTCAGAGCTCTGTCTCCCCCGCTGGCCACTGGCGAGAGCTGTCCCCAGAGTTTTAGCCACACAAAAGTTCCCAGCAATCCCAGCGTGCACTTCTTGGATGCCACACACCCGACTCTCATTCATTCAATCAACCACAGCATAGTTAAGCATGTTTGTGCCACTCTGCCTTCCTTATCGAGCGTTATCTCTGGACCTGATCTTCTGACTCCTGACCCTGAGTGTGAATCTGCCGCGACTCTTGAATCCTAAATCCTGATTTCCCTGTCTCTCCTCCGATGATCTCATGTCTGTTATTGATCTCTGCCTGCCTGACCCTGATTTAGCTTACTAACTCTTAACTGAGCTAATAAACCTGCTGCATTTGAAATCAGGCCTGTTCTTGTGATACTTATAGTTTGGCATGCTTTACATATGACATACGTTTGAAAATAGGCCATTGTTTAATGTGTGCATTATAATCTGGTGCACTCTATAGTGCAGAAAATACGGTAATAACTATAGTATTTTTCGGAGTTTACGTCACACTTTTTTGCATAATTTGGCCGGGGGTGCGACTTATGCAATAAAAAAAATGCATTTATTATTTTCAAACTAACAACCACTAGAAGGCACTTTAAGTGTGCATGTATTTGTATAGTAAATAAATGGAAGTGGGATGATCACCATAATGTAGCAACAGTTCTTTGCCGGTACAAACTGAAATCATTTAAAAAAAACACATGCAAACAGAAAGATTAGGACTTTGGACAGAGTGTACCAAAAAGACATTTATTCATAAAAATAAAAACCTTGCACAAACTTAAAGGATATATCTGCATGCCTGCAAGCTGAAGCTGCAAACTTATTTGTCTGCTAAGCAGATTCAGGACACTAAAGGCTGCACCTGTGTAATACAAAAAAGACAATTTTATCACAGAAAACAGTAAGGCAGAGAAGGAGTTATTATGCACCAGATCATGTGCATGTTCACGCACACGTGCACACAAAACTGGCCACAAGGGGGCAGTGGAGAGTGCAGTAGGGGGCTGAAATTTGTAAGTTAGTCTGCTGTGCTACTCAGAAAAACTCCCAACACAATTTATTTGATTTTTTTAAATGCTCAAGAGTGTGCATTTGGGATTTGAAATGTAGTTTTCCAAAAACAATTAAACTACCATTTCGTCCACACTATAAGGAACACTTAAAACCTTAGTTTTATTCTGAAAAACAGTGACCCTTGTAATCCGGCGCGCCCATGGTTGTGCTCAATGTTGTTGAAGGGATATTGTAAAGTAGGCTACGGGGTTAGGGGTTGCAGGTACTGTGAATGCGCTAACGTGGCTAAGGTGTAGCATGTTTCAAACAAGTTCTAGAGGTCCTTTGAATGCAGTTAATAAAGTCTGACTGACTGGCAGACTTAACTGACTCTTTTGTCTCAATGCACCTTATTGTTCAGTGTGCCTTTTATAAGACACAAGTTCAAAAATAGACAATTCACTGACAGTACCCCTTATAACCCGATGAGCCCAATAGTGTGAAAAAAATACAGTAGGCAGTGGAAGTAGTCTCTTTTTTCCTGACAAATGTATCTGTGAAAGTTTTATTTTATGATACTACTTCCTTGCATACAACTTTGTAAACAAAATACCACATAAAGCTGGATAAGCCACTGAAACGCCTTTTGATTCAGGGACTATTTTGGCTGCACAAGAGTCAACTGAAAAAGAGAGCAGCTTGTGTGTTTGTAACAAATAGTCAAAACATGGTTCAATGTGTGATCAAAGTTCTGTTTTAGTAGTATTCTGCAGACTGCTTCACTACTACCTACCAAATGACAGATTTATTTGTTTGTCAGAGTGTACGTACCTTTCTTTTTTAGTTTTATTTTGTTTTAAATGATCCACAGAGCAGATCTCTAAAAGCTCTGGAGAACGCTCAGATGTCATTGTGTTCTTTCTGGTGTGTCAGCAGCGTCTTTCACCTTGAAACTCTGGCATGGATCTATTTTTGTTCAGTATAAAGTCATGAACTCTAACCCTGACTGAGGTAAGCGGCACCTGTTGTTCTTGTTGATGAGTTGTCCTTGTAGTCTGAAGTTTTTGAGTTTTTCCTTTGAAAAACAATTTCAAACTCCTTAAAAACGTAATTTCTATTGCAGTCATCCCTTAAAGATACTTTCCAGTGTTTTTGCCGTGAGAGATGGTCAGGTGTACCGTGGAAAATTCCTCATTTTCACTGATCTAAAAACATTATCAGCTCTGTGTTCATTCAGGCCCTGATTAAACACAGAGGAATATGAAAGATCATAAAATACCTTTTTCTTTCTGTTTATTTGATTCTATTGAAGACACTTTGATCAAAAAGACGGTACAGCGAATTAGCCGTAGTTTAATCATCGACTCTGCTAACTGTCTTCAAGCACAACGAATACAGACATAAAAAAGTCTGTTCTCTTTAAATCATTTTGATGAAATCAGAGGTAAACAGTTTAGTTCTCCTTCAAGGTTTGTGTTTATTAACAGCCAAACATCCCAGAGTTTGGTCCAAGTCATCTTTCTAACTAAAATAATTTTCTAGTAATGTCTGTTTGAAGGACAAATTCAGTTTCAGACTTCAGCCACTTTTAAAAAAATTAAAGTTAAGTTTAAATAGAAGTAATAACAAAATCAAAGAAACGGGATTAAGGTGAAGTTGCAAACAGACACAATTAAACTAAATTTAATCAATTTATTCTCCCAAAAAGAAATAAAACCTTTTTGTTAAAGTTACATTTTTGATTGAGACAAGAAACAAGAAAAACTCATAAGACTTCAGCATGTTCACTTTATGTGTAGTTACAACTGTACATAAATATGAAAAAAATGTTGGTCTTTTTTGTGTAAAATTCATGTTGTGATCATATTATTGTTCAAAAAAAGACAGTTGCTCTTGCACAAACATTTAAAAATATATTTAAAATAAATAAATCACTGTTTAGGAGAGTATGTTACTGATTTTATTTGGTATTTGTAATGGTACATAAAATTGCATATTAATAAACTGAAGGAAAAAAACACTACCAAGTTAAAATTTCAAATAATTTACTTGTAAATTATTACTGAAAACTATCATAACTTTTATTACAACTTTTAGGATAAACTGCTGCAGCTTCCAGCTTTTTCTGCCTCAATTATCACAAAAACTGCATGCAAGATCGTGGAGAAAGTGTACATCAATACAGACCTTTATGTGCTGTGCTATTTTTGCCAAGGAAAAAGTGTACCTTGCCTCAAAAAAGGTTGAAAAACACTATCATGGATAACCTGTGATAGGTACAATACGTGAAGTAGGATAAAAAAATGTTTGAAGGCAATAACATTTTATATACCGGTAGACTTCCTCAGACACACCTTTTCTTGTTTAAATTCTTAAAGTTCAAACCTTCACAGAAAATCAAGTATATAGAATGAAAGCGTAAATCTGATCATGACCAAAGATTTGTGGCAAACTGAACGCGTTCTGTACAGGAGGCATGGTACAGACGAAATGAATTGACAAGATCAACAACCAATCAGGACGCAGAACACAGTGTGCTGTTTAAGAAAAAACATGCTACATTGCACTGAAAAACATCTGCAAAACACAGAGGCCGTAAAATGTGACCTGCGATATAGCGAGGGAACACTTTCCTTAGTATTTAAATTTACTTTGGTAACATTTAAATATTACTTTAGGTGATGGAATGACAAGATTTAAGAATCTGCATTAATTTGTTCTCCGAAATGTATATTATTCGATTGTTTTTCATTATGGTAACCATTGTTTAGGAGATTATTTCCGTTTCCAGGTCATTTTCTTTCATCCCCAGCAACTTATGGTTTGTTTCTCTTTTAACTGAATTTTCCTTCTTTTGACCGTAAACTTTGAGCCAACACCTTCCAAGCTTCCACTTCCCACTGCACAGTGAACAGCATTGCGAGTGAGGACATAAACAGTGGCCAAAAGAATGGGAGAAAAGAAATTGGCAGAAGATGCTGAGTTTTATCACCACACCCCACAAACCAGCACATTTATAGTTCTATAAATCTGGTCTCTAGAGTTGTCTGAAGCCAAACATCATCGGCAAAATAATTGTCGTAAAAAATTTCCTGGAAAGATTTGATCAAAAGCAAAATAGCAAGAAGCATTTAAATTATGTCCAAAGCAAAAATGCTTTTCATCATTATTCACTCCAAATACCATTTGGATTTATTGCTTTTTAATCTGTTCATACAGAAGTTCCTTTCTCAACCGATGTGCACCACAGAAAAAAAAAGATAGCGACAAGAATAAATAAGTAAATTGTAAGCATTTTACCAAAAATCCTTTCTAAAGTCTAAAACTGTCGGACATATTAGCAAGAAACATTTGAACACAAGTGAATACTATTCTCTGTTAGATTAACAGATGCTTCTATCGGTTAGATGGGGGGGGGTGGGGGGTTATTATAACAAGATGGGCTTTTCGAATTTTAAAAAATCAATAGTACATAAATATATTTCCATGTATTTGTTCAAATCTTATTATTTATAGCAGTGTTTTTCAACCTTTTCTGAGCCACGGCACACTTTAACCTTAAAAAAAATCCTGCAGCACACCAGCATCCAAAAATTAAAAAAAAAAGGAGAAACTCATGGTCTGTATTGGACTACAGCCCCTCTGCAATCTCACATGCATTTTTGAGATAATTGTGTCAGAAAAAGCTGGAAACTGCAGCTGGATTTTTCTAAAAGATGCAATAAAAGTTAAGTTAGAAGATTTAAAAACAGTTTTATGTGTGTTCGTTGGTTTCAAGACGTTTAACAACAGATCTCCTTGTGCGTTGTTACTCTCACAACCCAATGCATCATGGGAGATGTAGTGCATAAAACGGCCCAAGATCGCGTCTCTGAGCTTCATTGTTTTGTTCACTTGTTCCACGGTCTGATACCGGATTCTGTGGGAAGCTACACCGCTAAAGACGAGCTTTAGCTGGTATTTTTGTTAGAACTGAGCGACTTTACGAGCTAAATCGGGACAAGGAAGTGAAGACTTTAACCACTTCTGATTGGTCAGACTGATGACATGTGATTTAGCCCCCCAAGAATGATTGGTGGAGACAGTTAAAGGGACGGGACTTTTCCAAAATACAGCCGGAGCTGCAGCTGAATCGCGGTACCGTCATTCTTATCAAAATGTCTTAAATAAAATAAAATAAACGCAAAGAAAAAGTATTTTATGATCTTTTATAATCCTAACTCCACAGTGTTTTATCAGGGCCTGTTTGGATGAACAGAGAGCTGAAATCCTGGAGATGGGAAATGTTTTTAGATCAGTTAATGAGGGCAATTTCCCACGGCGCACTTGACCATCTCCCACGGCACACTAGTGTGCCGCGGCACACTGGTTGAAAAACACTAATTAGCATTTATGAAATGAAGGTTCACCAGATTATGAGGAACACCGTCAAAGTATGGTCAGTTTTTTCAATTCATGTCATATTTAAGCCGCACCGAACAACTGTATAAAGCTACAGACGCACATGATGCGTGCTAAACGCATTTTTGAATGGGCATTTAGCTCATGGTGTTCACACCAGACGAATAGGGAAGGGCTTGTTCTTTTTCTACTGTTTACTAGCGCAGGTCCACCACCTACAGTTGGAAGACGCTTGGTGTGAAATGTCTAAGGGGTGAAATCTTGCTCTAAGTTGACTTTTTTACAGCTCCATTTCCATAATGAGAGGCTGGCCACAAACCACAATTATTAATTTCTCCTCAATGATCAATTTTTAAACGGTTGGCACTTCCCTGGTTGGTCAAAGTTTGACTTGGTTTAACTTTCCATGCGCATTCAGCTCATTTTGAATGTAGAGCCCAAAAACGGGGGCTGGGGGCAGCGTGAACGTAGCTTAACGCACTTTAAGCGAGTCAAAAGAGTCAGAGGTAAGTCCGTTAGTCAGTCAGACTTTATAACTGTGTAACTTTTATATATCTATAACTGTGTTCACGGCAATTCTAGAACTTGTTTGTAGTGTGCTACAGATGAGCCATATTAGAAGCATTCGCCGCATTAATGTATCCACATTACTTGTAACTTCCAGCCTAGTTACCAACACGTAAAAAAACAGACAAACAAATTGTAACGATCCAGCCGGACCGTCACTTTAGCAGGGTAGCCTATGCCAAACTGGTCATGAAGAGGCTTCATGGGAGTGCTGTCCATGCCCCATACACCGCACGACCCCGGACAGTTTCACGGAGTAATAAACAGGAAGAGAGGTAAAGTCTCCTTTGAGCATCAATCAACCTTTGAGCATCAATCAAGCCCGATTATTTAAGCCCACATAAACAGCCCAAACAGCATGGAGGTCACTTCAATTCACAACCCTCTCACTTGAAGTTTCACCCCAAGACTCCCCACTTCCCATGAGCCTTAGGGGCTGAAGGCGGGGCTAACCCCCAGGTCGCTACAAAATGTTACTGTGACTGCGTTAACTCCCAACCTTGGTGGTAAAAAAAAAAAGAAACCTTTCAACACCCCTCCACGTTAGCGTATCCACAATATGACCTAGGGCCGCGAGATATGAGGAAAACTCGGGATATGCGATATTGGTGGTTAATATTGCATAACGATATCATTTGCAGTATATAAACAAATAGCAAATCAACCAAAAACATCATTTCTATTTCACTGCAACAGTTTAAAAATTATTCTCCAAATGACCCTTGTCGACGTAGGAGGCAAACATCAAACATAAAAGGGCTCATCTGATTGATCAACAACGTAAACGGGTCCCTCCGATTGGTTAAATGCATAAAGGGATTTGTTTCATTTGTTCAATATTTCAAGCTGCCATGAGTTTGTTTTAGCACATTTGAAGTTTATTGCGATTTTCGCCGTCTTTTGCGGTATGCTTATTCCACAGCTTGATGTCGCGATAACGATAAATTTGCGTTATATTGTGCAGGCCTAATATGACCCCAACTAAACATTTGGACAGAGTGCTGTAAACCTTTTTGACATCAGCAAGCACAGCCAGAATTATTCCATATGTAAGGCGCACCGAATTATTTTTCATTTAGTGATAAATATCAAGGCTTTTAAGTTTACCATCTAGTATGGAAAATGCGGTACATTACTGCAGCTAAGTCCATAAATGTGTGATATTCTATATTATGTAGTACAGGGGTGCCCAAATCCGGGCCTCGAGGGCCGGCCTCCTGCTAGTTTTCCAGAAACCCTGCCTTATCTGTTGTTGATTACCTGGATCAGGCGTGTTTAGCCAATGAGGAGCTTCAATGGCAAGATGGTTGGAAAAAAAAAGGCCTGGAGGCCTGGATTTGGGCACCGCTGATGTAGTGCAATATTATTTAAAGAGCAGAAAAATACAGGACAACACAGGTGTCTCGCAGAATGACTCTACAGGTCTTTAGTGGAAACTGAAAGGTTGTTGGTTGGAACATTAAGTGTGCAGAGCGGATTATGTGTGACGCAGTCGCAGCCTCATGTCTGTCTCTACTGTCAAGACTTCCCAGTGATGAGATGTGAGAACATGATGAAAGTGCTGCCACACACTTGCAATATTGCAGTTTTTTTTATCCTTCAAGTGTCATTCTTCATCTAATATCTAAAAAAGAAAATCCACACAACTTCCATTCGGTTTGATGTAACCTGTCTTGAACAACCAGAGTTCACTCAAACTCATTTACAAGACCTTTTAGAGCTCCATCTTGACATTTACTTTGAACCCGGCAGGTTTTCTTGAACATGTCTGCATGAAGGAATGCTGGAAGATTTTCAACAACATTCTTATCATGCAGTTGTGCTATTTTGGAAAATGAATTTTGGCATTTGGGTAAAAGCTGGAATCTTCATGTTTACACTTCTGGGTTGAATTTGGCACTCTCTAATGTAAAACTATAAAAATGAATGAATAGATTAGCCAATAATGTTTCATTTCTGTTCATTTGGAAAAAAAATGGACAATGAAAGATTGATAGAAAGCCCATCTCTGTAGATAAAAGCAGCCAGAGATCAGTACATTTATACCACAACGGCCCTGCATACCTCTGCGTGACTTCACAAGGTCATTTTGGGACAGTTTATATTAAAAAAAACGAAGAATATCTGACTTTTAACTGTCAATAAAAATTGTGGACAGAGCCCCCTCAGCTATGGTACCACAACTGTTGAATAAGCTGCCTCAGAAGGACAGAGCTGCCAAGAATATTGATTATTTTACACCAAAGTTAAAGACTCATCTGGCTTTAAATTAATTTCTGAGCTTAACTTCTTGACTTTTAACCGGAATTAATTAATTCTTTTTACTTTACTGATTTAGATTTTTGAAGTATTTAAGTTTTGTTGTCGCTATGGTGCTGTTTTTTTAGCCTGTGCAGTAAACGTTAGTCAACTAACCCTTAAATGTCAAATATAGACTGATTGATTGATTTCTGATCCATGGTTCTATGACCTATATCCTTTATCCTATATGATTCTATAAATATGGTATATATGATATTTTAAATACTGTATTCTTTAAATTGAGATTGTAATGTTGCAAGATGTGTTTAGGGCTTATTACAGTCTACGAAGATTAACTTTTTGTTTGGAGTGGTTCACTCCAAAACTCTACTTAGAGATTACTCGTCCGGACAAAGACAAACACTGAGACACACGTAGGTTCATTGATTTCTCAGCAGACTCTGCATGAACAAACAAAGCCCAACAGCAAGGTTTTAGGGGTTCAAAATGAGCTCCAGAGGAAACATGCCAAGTCCAAACCATGTCTGTGAAAAAGAAAGAGTACCTGCCGCAAAATCCTCCTGAAGGAGTGCGATGGTCTGTGACCTCCAGACAATGTTTCTGTTTTAAACAGGAAATTTAATCAACATGTCACCCAAAAAATGATGACAACCATATTAGATTTCCTTTAATAAGATATTTCCAAATTGACTATGGAAAAGAATCACCCAAAAAAGGAATCTGGTTCCATCAATCCATCCATTTTCAAAGCCCGTTATGTCCATTTTGGGGACCTGAGCCTAACCAGACCACCTATGAAGACATAGTACACCCCTTGACAGGTTGCCAGTATTACGCAGGGCTGAATCTAGTTTTTATCCAATTTATTTTGAAGAACTACATCCGCAATGGCGCAACTTTCACACTCCACGTTACTTTTAAAACATCAATCTGTCTGTTCTTTTTAAACATACGGCGTGTTAGCTTTGCCAATCTGTGCCCTAAAATGTTTGCAGGATAAAAAGAGATACTGCTGGTGTTCTCAGCAGTTACCTTGGATATGCAACACTGCTCCTGAGTCTCATATATTGGATTTCTTTGGTTTCATTTAAACATTCTGAGATGTAAAAGTAGGAAACATATTCCATAAAGGATACGTGCCACGAAGTTTCTACTTTTTAGGGAAAAAGATCTGGAAGTTAATCAGATATCTCATTATTGTTTAACTTCCATTATCCAGGGCTCCAGACTAACTTTTTTCACTAGGAGCACTGTGGCCCCCAACTGAAAATTTTAGGGGCACAACCAGAAAATTTAGGGGCGCATACCGTAAATCAACATGCTAACCAAATCTAATAATTTCCACTGTATTACTATTAATAAATACTTTAATAATAGATGCAGAAATTACAATGTGCCGTTTCAAATTCAGTGTCACATTTTATTCTGCACTTTTGAAAATGCAACAACAAGGTAAACTGACAAAAGCACCGCTGTCATGATAGTACGAAAAAGTAAAGAAAACGGGTGGAAATGTATGTTGGTCACACCAAAAGCGTGTTGGAGATCACCCAGGTGGACTCAACGCTGCACAGATCATCTGGTGTGTGAAGTATATTTTTGTTTTTGCTTCAACATCTTCTGTCAATCAAAACAAAAATATCACGAGAAATGGGTGGGAGCAAGGCGCCAACCTGAGCGAACGCAGCTGGAAATTTAGCACTGAACTGACTGAAAGCTGCCCTGTTGACTACAAAACAATGCATTATGGGACATGTGTCCTGATGGTTTTTGTAGTTCAGTGATCAATCAAAATAATTTAAAATACCAATTGATAAAAAAAAGGCTACATACATTACAAAACATTCAAATAAGCATAAAATATATAATAACACAGATCATACTGAGGGGGAGAGGAATATTAAAACTAAATTGAATGTTAAGGACAACTTCAATTTCCTGTTGTCCTTCATTCGCCTTAACCCCCCCCCCCCCCCCCCCCCCCCTGCCTGGTCTCCCCAATGATCCACGCGCAGCGCTGGATCATCTTAAACACGTCTATCGTTGCATATTCCCCACGTGTTTTCAGTGCGTGTAAGACTAAATCTTGTTACTCGCACATATTTAAAGTTCAAGCCCCGTTAGCTGTCACGCATGTAGGTGTGGGACATTTATTTTCCTCAGCTGACCCGACTCCCGCGGGAGCGGTGAGCTGCCCTCACAGCCGTGCATAAACCATTTGTGGTCGGGGGTGACACGCCGCCGCGCGCTTGACCAAAACCCTAAACCTTCTGTTGTGTTCAGCTATTGTTATAGCACGTGACGCCACTAGGCGGAGCAGTGAGCAAGAGTTACGACTGAGGAAGGAGAAGAAGAAGGGAGTGTGGAGTTGAGCTGCTGCATGTTGTAGTGAGTTGAAGCTGAAAATAAAGTCCAGAAACAAGATCCGTTTTGTGGATGATTTCTGCCGCCGGCTACACAACAAATTGGCGACGAGGCGAACCTACAAGCATAGTCTGCAGTGAAAAAAGATGGCTTCAAATGTGCCGTTTCCAGACGTTTTTCTGCCGTGCCCGGGAGAACCGATTATGCCGTTCAAGACGTGGATTCGGATGTTTGAAAATTATCTTCTAGTCATCAATGCCGGTGGAGATGCATGGCCAGAGATAAGACTACGTGCCTTACTACTACACTGTCTGGGCTCCGAAGGACAGCGGATTTTCCACACATTACCAGAGACAGGTACCACGCTAGCTACAGCCATTGCCGCGCTTCGCGCGCATTTTACGCCTACAGTAAACGTGGTCGTGGAACGCCACACCTTCAGAAAGAGAGTGCAGGGTGCTCAAGAACCCATACTACATTACATTGCTGCCCTAAGAGAACTTGCTTCAACATGTGACTTTGCTAATGCGGATGATATGATTCGGGACCAGCTGGTGGAGCATGTTGCTGACCCCCGCATCAGAGAACGGCTCCTGCTTAAAACTAACTTGACGCTAGCAGATGCTATCACGTTAGCCACTCAAGCTGAGTCCGTTAATGAACAAGCTAGGTCAATGGCGGGTATCCAGCAGGCACCTGTGCAAGTTGTAACTACACAGAAATCAGCATGCAGGCGTAGACAGCCACGCCAACATTTTCCTGCAAAGCACGTACAGAAATCTAATTCTACCCCTTCTACACGCACATGCTTCCGATGTGGATCTGAGAAACACTTGGCTAACTCAAGTGAATGCCAAGCAACCAAAGCAACCTGCAGAAACTGTAACAAAAGAGGCCATTTTGCACGAGTGTGCAGATCTTTGCAGACACATACAGTTAAAGAAGTTGAATTACCAGAGTACACACTTCTGTTGGTGGACAGATCAGTCACTTCAGGTGGAATACAAGTTACAGTGAACATCAAAGTGGCTGAAAGCTCACAGTCGATGAAACTGACTGTGGATACGGGTGCTGCCGTCTCCATCTTGCCACTCTGCATATATGAGGAAAAGTTCAAGGGCGCTCCGCTTCATCAGCCCACTGTTCAACTGGTGACCTACTCCCGAACATCTATTCCAGTGATAGGCTGCATGGAGGCAATTGTGCGCATACAGAACCTTGAAAAACCTGCAACATTTCACATTGTGGACTCTGGAACTGCACTCATGGGGAGAGACTTAATAGCTGCTTTCAATCTGCGCATTGAGGGCAACGCTGCATACTTGCCATCCACACATTTTCTGTCTTTACCCTCTGCTGCTCTAATGGAATGCTCTGTGTCTCAGCCAGCTGCCCCTGCAACCCTTGGATGTGCTGTTGGTTTCATACACAAGGTGAAGGTGCTGCAAACAGCTGTTCCGGTGCGTCAAAAATTGAGACGCCTTCCCTTTTCTGTGCGGTCTGCTGTGTCAGAGGAGCTGAACCGCCTCCTCTCAGCTGGTGTGATTGAGCGCATTGATGCTTCTCCCTGGGTCTCGCCAATAGTGGTCACACAAAGGAAAAATGGAAAAATCCGAATGTGTGTGGACCTGCGAGAGCCTAACAAAGCCATTGTGGTGGACAGTTTTCCTCTTCCTCACATGGAGGAATTACTCTCAGCGCTAACAGGTGCAACACTATTCTCAACCATCGATCTGGAGAGCGCATACCACCAAGTTTTGCTGCACCCTGACAGCAGGGATTTAACTGCTTTCATCACCCATGAGGGACTGTTCAGGTTCTGCAGGGTTCCTTATGGTCTTGCCTCAGCCCCATCAGCTTTTCAAAAGCTAATGGCGACAGTGCTGCATGGAGTGCCAAATGTACAGTTCTACCTCGATGACATAATATGCTACGGGCGCACAGCACATGAACATGATGCTGCCCTAGAGACAGTCCGACAGAAACTCAAAACAGCAGGCTTGCAGCTTAATGACAAGAAATGCCACTTTCGACAGACGAGCCTGAAGTTCCTGGGACATCTAGTAACCGCTGAGGGAATAAAACCAGACACGGAGCACCTGCAGGCCATCACACAGGCCCCTGCCCCATCAGATGCTGTGAGTCTTCGCTCATTCCTGGGAATGCTATCCTGGTATGGAAAATTTATTCCTAATTATGCTACAGTGGTGGAGCCTCTTCGAGCGTGTCTACGTCAAGGCACACAGTTTGTATGGACTGAAGAGGCACAGCGATGCTTTCTAACTGTAAAACGTCTACTCCTAGAAAGCCCTGCGCTAGCCTTGTTTAACCTTGAGCTACCAACCATAATCTCCACTGATGCATCTGATTATGGTGTGGGTGCTGTATTCTCCCAGCTGCAACCGGACAACACTGAAAGAACTGTTGCGTTTGCATCAAGGACATTGTCATCCACTGAAAGGAAATACTCCACAGTGGAAAAAGAAGCTCTTGCGTGTGTCTGGGCTGTAGAAAAATGGCGGACATACCTGTGGGGACGAAAATTCACACTGCGCACAGACCATCAGGCCCTCACAACGCTTCTGACTACAAAAGGAGCTGATCGAGCAGGGATGCGCATTGCAAGATGGTCTGCACGCCTTCTCAGCTTCACATATGACGTCGTGTACAGAGCGGGGCCTCTGAACCAAACAGCTGACTGCCTTTCACGGTTACCTCTGCCAGCCGCTTCTTTTCCTCCTGAGGACTCAGAACCTGAGTTGGTGGCTTTACTAGCTACAACTCCTGTGTCCGTGACAGCCAAAGAGTTTGAAGATGCTTCATCTTCTTGCCCCGAGCTTTCCTCCTTGCGTGTGCAGGTGCAACAGCGGTGGCCACGATCTGCTAAATCAGTAAGTCCTGTTTTGCAACCCTATTTCAAAATAAGGCATGAGTTAAGTGTGCAAGACAGCCTGGTGTTTCGGGGATCCCGTTTAGTGGTGCCAATTTCCCTCCGCTCCACACTTGTGGCCCTTGCTCATGAAGGTCATCAGGGTGTGGTGCGAACAAAACAACGTCTGAGGGACCTGTATTGGTTCCCTGGTATGGATGCATTGGTGTTTTCCCAAGTGACCGAATGCTCCTTGTGCCAACAAACTGACAAATCTGCCAAAGTTTTTCAGGCCCCACTACAACCGGTGCCCCTGCCAGAGGGTCCCTGGGAAAAGCTAGGCCTGGATATTGTCGGACCCTTTGAATCTGCTACATGGGACTGTAAGTTTGCAATCACTCTTACTGACTATTATTCAAAATGGCCTGAAGTTGCCTTTGCTCCTTCCGTGAACTCTGAAACTGTGATCCAAATTCTTAGTGGACTTTTCTGTCGCTATGGCAACCCAGAGTGTTTGGTCACAGATAACGGACCGCAGTTCACATCTGCTTCATTCTCCTCTTTTCTGCGCGACAAAGGAATTAAGCACACAAGATCATCTGTGTACCACCCTTCTTCTAATGGTGCAGTAGAACGATTTAACAGAGTGTTTAAAGGTTGGATTCAAGCTGCGATCATCCAAAACAAACCTTGGAAAAGTGCAACATCCTCTTCTCTTCAAGCTTACCGTGCTACGCCACATGCCATGACTGGTGTGTCACCATTTGAGCTAATGCACGGACGCAAAATGAGGACAACACTAAACATTCTTCCTCCTCCACCACTGGAACAGCCTGCTGTCGACCTACGTCACAGAGTGTCACTCCGCCAAAGTCACGTGAGGCAGTATTGTGATGCTAAAAGAGGTGCTCGCACTCCTCTCTTCAGAGCAGGTGACAAAGTGCGTGTACGGAAACCTGTTCACGTGCAGAAAGGTCAGCGTCAATTCTCTGCTCCCATCAGGATCAAACAGCAGGTGGGCCCAAGCACTTACATCTTAGATGATGGAAGGGCCTGGCATGCTTCCCACTTGGCTTCAGTACCAAACAGGCTTCCTGTATGCCCTTCACCACCAGAGGCCGGTACTGAAAGGGTTGAAATGGAGCCTAATCAAGATCATCAAGCCCTAAATCGCCATGTCAGATCACATAAGCCACCAGGTTGGCTTAAGGACTTTGTAATGTAAAAAAAAAAAAAAAAAAAAAAAAAAAATCTACATATGTTCAATTGTTGTGAATTGATTCTTACTTGCTCTTTATTCTGTGAGTAATGACATTACTTGAAATATGCTGTTGATGCACAAAGGAAATTGCATTAAGAATTAAATTCAGGGATTTTTGTGACAGCACAGGTTATCCTTAAGTAAGGGGGGGATGTTGTGTTCAGCTATTGTTATAGCACGTGACGCCACTAGGCGGAGCAGTGAGCAAGAGTTACGACTGAGGAAGGAGAAGAAGAAGGGAGTGTGGAGTTGAGCTGCTGCATGTTGTAGTGAGTTGAAGCTGAAAATAAAGTCCAGAAACAAGATCCGTTTTGTGGATGATTTCTGCCGCCGGCTACACAACACCTTCCTCCGGGTCTGTGCGACCCAGAGAAAAGTTCAGCACAGACTGCATGTATGTAGAAAATTACGAGCGAATAAATACGTTCTAAAGGAAAGTAAGGAACTCCTTAATGTGGTCTGGGGAGGGAGGGGGCTGTCAGGTGTCCTGCTTTCAAGCCCTGTCATTGTCACGCCCCCAAGAGTCATATACTCCACTGTGATTGGTTGGTCAGCTCCACGCACGACAATGAAAAAGTGTCTTTCATACAAACTGGCAGGACGCATTAAAATTAAACTTTCATATTAAGGCGGGGACCGCAAAATATCCTCTTGGGGGACGCGAGTTTGAGACCCCTGCTGTAGACTCTGGCCCTGGTACACTAGCCGCAGGTCGGAAGAATGAATTAATAGTTCGCTTACCCATAGCTCAGACGCACATATCAGGTTGTGATGATATTTGTCTCCGTTTCCTTCCCACAGATGTTTACGCGCACGCAAATATCTCTAGGCCCCTCCCCTTAGGCATCACGCGAATGTGTGCTCGCGTGTCATTAGTATGTGCACGAGTGTGTGTGTCTGCCTACGTGCGTGTGGGCTCGCGTCTCATTGATTATTTCATAGATCATTGACGTGCCTCTTCTACGTTTAATGTATTAAAAATACGGAGGGTGGGGGAGGCAAATTTACTGGTAGCACATGTGCGACTGTATGTGAAATTTAGTTGCACACTCTCAAATTTTTGTCGCAAAATGCGACCAATTGGTCGCAGTCTGGAGCCCTGATTCTCAGATAAAGGATATTGGATTATACTATCTAGGTTACTTAAAAGTTGAACAACTCAATAGATCAAGTAATGATAAGATTATTTAGAACACATGTAAACAGGGTCTAAGACTAAGAGTGCGTTCACACTGGTGTAGACTTGATTGTATGAGCAAAATCTCAAACTTTCACTTTCTTTTTAAATTATTTTTGTGAACCAAAGAAAAGACGGGAATAGTTGGAGGATAATTTATTTTAAACTTTAGGTCTTCCATCAGTTAACCCTTTACCACCTTTAATACTGTTGACACTGAAGTACCATAACTCTTGAACCATTTATGCACTTCACATAATTAAGGTCGTAGACTGCTTGGTGAGCTTGTAGAGCAAATACATTGTTTTCTACGGACGACAGGTTGTAGTGAACACTTACTAAACACGCAAGGGTAAGAAAGGGTGAAGTAGGTGAGACACAGGGATGTTGTGCAGATCTTCCATTTTTTCAACCCCCTTGAAGCCTGCGCACTGCACACGGGGCCCATTAGTGCTGTTCAAGTGGTAAGTGTGTGCTTATGCACCCTTTACACTTCTATTGGGCCTGTTCTTGCAGCCTGACTGTAGGAAATTTAAGAAATTCAACAGAGTGTAGTCTGTGTGGGCATCCTATTGGCACTTCCGGATAACGTGTACACCCCATGAGTGCTGTATTTGCCTGGAGCCACCTCACTAATGAAGTCGAGTGCAGAGTAAGGACTTGGTACGACAGCATCACTCACACGTCATAAGAGCCTGTAACTTTATGTTATTCTTACAAATACTTGCTGTTGATTACTACCCGTCTCTTGTCACTTCACAGCCAGATGGCCCTGGTTTGAATCCTGCCGTGTCCTTTCTGTGTAACATTGGCGTGCTCTCCATGTGTATGCATGGGTTTTCTCTGGGAACTTCAGGTTCCCTCAACAGTCTAAAAGTATACTTTATAGGTTTAGTCAAGTTGTGCCTTAGGAGTGTGTGTGTGTGTGTGTGTCTGTGTGTGTGGCCCTGCAATGTACTGGAAACCTATCCAAGGTCAAACCTGGCCTTCACCCTGATGTAGCTGAGATAGGCTCCAGCAACCTTGGAGATTCTGCACCAAACCAAGCAAGACCAAAAAAAAAGAATGGATTTTAAAATGAGGACTAATTAATGGATTTACCAGAGAATGGAGAAATAATGTACGGATCCAGGTCCACAATAGAGAAGGTTCAAAACGAATCTTTGAAGGAACTTTTCGTGCTTCTTAAGAGGTTCCCTTAAAAACGATCATAGGACTCACATGAAGTGATTTAAAGGATGTTTTATGGTTTCCAGGAACTGGAGGTCCATACTTTTCTGCATCTCCTAATTTGTACTGAGGTTGACAGGGACGCATGCGCCCCAACGTCCATGCAGCTAAAGATCAGATCTGTCTTGACATGGATGGGAGAATCAGCAGACAGGTGTGTGCAGAGACAAGAATCCGGGACGAAAAAGAAGACAAAAGGCAGATATGGAGGGAAAAATGAAGAGTGACGGGCGTGAGTCATCCAGTCTCTTGCCGCTTTCTGGCATTTGCTTCACAGAAAAGGTAAACACGCTGAAAAGGCAATTGCGGAGAAGACAGGAGATAACGGGGACGCTGGAAAAAGGCAGCGATTTCCTTGCATCCTCTCTGGTATCAGCTTTATAAAAGTGATTCTTTTTGAAGCCTGCTTGGGGCAGTCGAAAGGCAAGCGGTGATCAGTCATCATATTACATGACATTATCTGTCTTTGTTGTCGGGGAGTGATTTATTAAAAATGTCCCACAATTTGATCAGAACAGAAGAACAGAATGGGACTAGGAGGATGGATGAAGAGGAAAACCGAGGAAATGAGCAAACTAACTCTGACTTTAGATGAATTATCATCTTGAATCAAGATCTTACTTCATACTTACAAAGGGTTCAAAGTAAAAAGCTAATATGTCTTCTAAACTGACACTCGGCATTGCATTAATCTGACACACAACCATTAGCATCCGCATGCAGCACAAACAATGACTTTTACAAGCAGAAATGAAAGCCTTCTTCAGACGCCCCGCTGAGAACAAAGCCAAACACCTGCTGATCTGAACATACTGTAAATATGCCCACACTTTGTCAGGAAAACCAACGTCGAGATGTGAACCGACAAGCAAACAAGTCCAGGGAGGAGCTTGAATTCTGCACAGAGGAACTCCTACTTTCTGTTCTTTGTTTGAAGGAGAAAAATGATGAAAACATAAAAAATGTAATAATAACTACATTAAGGCCAAATCCACATTCTTCCCTTCCCCCTACGGCTTCTCCCAACCCCTCCAATAGTAGCAGCATTTGGAAGAGTAGGGTTTTTTCTGAAATGCTTTTTTTTAAAACTATTTTAAACTGAACGATGCCAAAGCGCTTTTCTTCACGTGGGTGTGCTCTGATGTAAAGAAGTTTACATTTAACTGTCAGTCGTTACTTTTTGTTTTAGCATGACCTATTCAAAGTAATAAAACTGATGTTATGTATTTCCGAGCACCAGCAGCTCCGCGCTAATGTAGCTGACCCGCGACTATTAATTTTCCATGACTCTCCGTTTGGAGGGAGAAATGTAGGGATAGGGGAAGAATTTGGATTCCTCTTAACCAGTTTGTGGCTCATATAACCACACTTGGTCCAAAATTCAGATTCATTATTCTGAAATATCATTGTGTGATACAGAAGGCATAATGAAATCTCCATTTGCTCATTTTGGTTTGATGCAAATTTTAGCCCAAATCTAAAAACCTGTGTCATTTTCCAGGACGTAGTTTGTGCAGAGCAGCAGGAGTGTCAGAAATTCACCTCTGAGTTTTGGGTGCAGAGCAACCCCTCCTTCCCCTCTCTGTTGCTGAGAGCTCTCCGTTTACAGTCTCCCACTAGCTTACAGCCCCTCACACCCCCAACCTACACTTACAGTTTTGCTCCAGATTCCAGTTCAGAGGAGGAAAACAAAGACGTACACGGATCTATTTGTCTGCAAGTGGATGAATCAGAATGGAGCAGAGCGGGGAGCTTGTGGTCCGCCCAGCGTACTTTCTACCTCACACATAAAATCTTTTTCAAACAGCCTTTTTTCATCTGCATCTAAATCTCAATGATTTGAATAAAGAAATACTCAGAAATGCAACTTTAAACTGACTTTTCTTAATAACTGTCCTCCATCATCAGAAAAACATATTAAAAACATTTTTTATTGGACTGGCTCTTTCATTCAAAATTCTATTTATTTTTTTTTTTTTTTGCAATAACAGCTCTAACTCTCAAAGAAGTCATCTGGGAACAAATGGAGTCCACTTTAATCAAGCTGAATTACATTTTTTACTCCAGCACTGTCAACAAATTCCAGACTCTCGTATTTCTTACATTAGCATTTACAAAATGTCAATTTGCGGAACATGCCTGGCTCATGACACAAACATGACACAAACAGATTGCATCCAATCATCCAATAATTCAATCCTCATCCGGAGCACGCATTGGGAGCTTCGGGTTCTCTGGAGTCGAATAAATTGATTGGTTGGATTGTAGCTTTTAGGTAAATTAGTTTATTTGATGTTACTATAATAGAGTCTGCTCTTCATGGTGCGTTTCCTCTTGCTTTTGCCTGCTGAAAATGGTTTTCTACTCAGTGGGTTTTTTCTGACATTTCATAGATGCAAAACCTACTTTTCTTTTTTAATTGATGCAGTTTCACCACTGTACTTTTCTACAACGTTGGTTTGACTATTTTCCTTCTGTATTTAACAGGACAATATTTCGTGATACCTGCATAACGAGTCCCACAAGGATTTTGCGCTCTGAAGTGCTCTGATGTTTTGGCAGAATGACCAAACGGATTGGATCAGTTGTGCTGGCAAATCTACTCTGCAAGTGCTGTTAAATGGAAACAGGAAAAGTCATTTTTCTGCCTGAGGCAACCTCAGAGAGAAGACAGAAATGTACTTGTGTGGGTTTTGCTGTACATGAACTGTTGTTCATCAGCTGAAAACAAGTTTCACTATAGCTTTTTCTCAAGGAGTTACAAACTGATACATTTTGAAAAGGACACAAAGAAAGAGCAGAAGAAATGTCAAGAAGAGTTAAATTGCATTACACAGAGACGATATTGGACTACTCTTATATCTAATTTAAAAAAGTCAACTCTTGTAGTGGTTTTGAGGATTATTTAAATGTAAAATGACCTTTTCTAAATTGTGGAAATAGAGTAGAAAACAGATTGGTTTGAGATGATAGCTGGATTTCAGCTATCATCATGTTTTTGAGAAGATTACACAGACAGAAACAGATGCAAAGAGGAGGGGGGAGCATGAGGCAGATAAACGCCGTTGACCCGTGCTCCATGATCGCCTCAGAGGCCGCACCTTTTCACCAGGGGTGCAGAAAAGAAATACATACATGTTCACTAAATATCCACCGGTGTCACTCTATCACTCCCTCTTCTTTGAGAGGCTGCCTCACCCTCCACAAAAACAACGCGTCTTTTTAGAATCTTTTAATAATCAACTTTCAGGAAAAATTTTAGTTTGCGCGTGTGTTTTTGCAGATTTCACTTCAGCAGGATGCAAAGCAGCAGATTCACATCAGCTGACAGACTCATTGTTTATCTGAGATCACTAGTTCTTTAAAATCACGTCCATAAATCTTCAGGGTGTGGGAAAAAAAATCAGTTATATTGCGATATTTCCTTTGGCGTTACTTGTATCGATTTAAAATGCTGTCAGGGCGATATCTCTTTAATTATTTCTGAGCGTCCTTCAGCGTCTGACTCTTGTTTTCCACTTAAACCTCCGACCACTAGTAGGCAGCAGAGCACACAGAGCCTCTTTGAGCAACTTTACACCCCATTAAACAACTACAAGATCTCACGGAGAGGCAGCTTTTCTCATTGTTATGAGACATGAACTACTTCGTTTTTACTTGGGATGGGGACCGAACCGAAACTCGGAGCAATGTTGCTGCCAGTATCAAATAAAAACGCGGATTGGGGCGCTTTTTAGCGGGCTCAGATAAGAAGGAGTGAAGAAGTGCAGCTTCACAGCGGCTCATGCACAGAGTAACAGCCAAAATGCTGTCTGCAAAGTGGGCCAAAGTTCTGCAGAACCTTCCAGCAATAGATGCTAGTTCAGCGACCTGATGGATCAGAGTGATGTGTACAACCCTCTGAAAAAAGGCCAACATGGCGATGAGCGGTCACATCCGCGTGTGAAAAAGCAGAGCTGCAGCGCTGTCCAGTAAATAAAGCATCTTATCCACATTAAAACGCTCTCCTTCACCCTGCCATGCTGCGTCATCACATTTGAATTTTTCTGGAAAAAAAATGTTTTTTTTCCCCCCTTTATTTTTGAAACACCGTTCAGGCTTCTGAACAGTTTAATAGTGGTGCAGGAGCTACATTAAGCTAAGTTGGAAATAAACAGAGTTTTTTTTAAGTAATACTCTTGAAAAAACAGGAAAGAAAATGTGTTCCAGTACAATATCGCAATATGTATCGTATGGTGGGACGCGTATCAGGATCTGTATTATATCTACACACCCCTAAAAAATGTGACAGCTCAGAATGGAAGTGCTAAAGTCCTGAAAAAAATCTTGTAAAAATCTGGAACTCCTGTGATTGTTCAGACATATTTTTAATTTAAGTATTTTTTCTTTTGTTGGCTTTGTGGAATCAAAAGGATTAATACAATTTTTATATTTAATCCATTATTATTTATTGGGCCAATAATTATGGCTATTATTAATAATTACTAATGCAATAACTGTTTCATTTCGTGAGTGTATTTTTTGTGCTATTTATTATCCATCTGCTATTTTTAATGGAGCTATGGTAACAAGGTAATTTCTCTATTGCCTTTCTCCACTATTACCTTTCCAATCATTGTTGTAATCATTAATGATTGATTACTTTTGCTAGCAAATATGCAAAAACAAAATAAAATTGCATATTTGATTGTTTGTTAGTGATGTTTTACTTTTGCCTCAATCATATTTCTTAATGTTCAGATTTTAATCAAGTTCAAAGTCTTTCAAGTACTTTTTAACTCTCACTTAAAAAGTTGTACATTTTTAACTACTTAAACCCCCCCCCCCCCCCATGATTTATCCCGATGTGGGAGATCTTTGTCCAGGTGATGCGTTCAGTGACGTGTGCAGAACTCTCTGTAAAGGTAGACAGACGCACCAAAGCAGGAGTTGATGAAGCCGTACCAGCTGCAGCCGCCGCGGCCCAGCAGCCACCTCCCCCGGATGCTGGAGGCGAAGCTGAGCGTGGTTCCGAACAGACACACCAGCATGTCGCTGACGCTGATGTTCAGCAGCAGCATGTTCACCGGCGTCCGCAGCTTCTTGAATTTGCAAAACAAGATGAGCACGACGAAGTTGTTGAGGAAGCCGAAGGTCATGATGAAGCCCAGCACCACGGACAGCACGACGAAGCCCGCCTGCGAGAGCTTCGCGGAGCCCGCGGGAGTGTCCTCCAGCTCCCGGTCATCGCTCTGGTTGAAGCTGAAGTTGAGTCCAGTCTGACCGGAAAACATCCCGCGGTCCATTCATCTGACTTTGTCCTCACTTTGGAGCAGTGGGGAGGGGGGCGGCAGTCACATCGCTCACCGGGAAACTTCAGCTTCAGCTTTCCACAGCCGTTCCCCGGAGCTTCATGGTGCGTTCATGGCTCACATTCCTCCACTGACGCCGGGTTCGGACACGAACGGAACTACAGAGCGAAAGCGACAAGGGGCCACCTGTTGGCGTGTCTACTGCTCCGCATGTCGCCGTGAAACCGGCCGTCCATCACTTCTCCCTTGTTCTGCGGCGTCAGGTGCTTGGCGGTCCGCGCTGGACAGTTGTGACAAACTGCGCGCGGATCCGCTGCTTTTTAAAGGCGGAGAGCTGTGACGTCACAGAGCACCGTAGAGTTGTAGGCTAAGAGGAGATGCGTGTGTGGTCCCTCACGAAAAGTTCCGAATCTATTTTGAGCAGACCTATATTAAAGTTTGTCGTGTGTTTTTTTTCTTCTTTTTTTAAAGGGCCTATGTCATGCTAAATCAACTTTTTTGAGCTTTTAAGTGTATTATGATGTCGATTCCTAATGAAAAACAAACCCAAAACAGTATTTTAATCCATGAATTTCTGAGTATTCCTCTTAAAATGTGCTCTTAGAGCACCAGCCCCCAAGTTGTCTTCCTTCCTGGTAGGAAAATTAGCTGCGGAATAACACATATTATGTTTAAAAAATCGTTCTCTAATGTACCAAAGGTACTATATTATCACACATATGGTTATAGTTTCATCTGAAAGGCAAGTCCCACTCTGATCAGGCCCAGAAAAAGTGTTGAGAGTTTGGGGTACCATAGACCTCTCCAAGGCCAAAATGCTCAGAAAACCATGCCATCATCATTTCGGTTCATCACCATTTATCTAGCTTTGATCCATTTGATATGTCTGGTAAGTTTTATGTTGAATGCTCTTCCTGACACTAACCTCTACATTTACCGGGCTTGGGACAGGCACAAGCAGGACAAAAGCTTGTACCCTGTTGAAGTTATAGACTGTACATATCTGTCTGTCTGTCCGTCCGTCCGTCCGTCCGTCCGTCCGTCCACCTCAGAAATGTAATTATGATCTTAATTTTCTTTATAAATGTCCTCCATCATCAGGAAAATGTTATAAGAACATGTTAAAACACAATTTTCATGGTAGAGGGTCTTAAAAATTCAAAATAGTTTTATGTTTTTAGACTATAAATAAGACACAAAAAAACACATGTTTAGGAGGAAAGAAAATAAACATGTTTTACCAGAAAAGATGTGTTTTGATTCAACTCACAACTGTTACTCTAGTTCAGGATTCTGCAGCTTGAGGCTCCGGAACTACATGGATCTCATTTATCTCTAAATTGTGGCTCTTTGGCTTTTTTGGAATAAATACTGGATTTTTAGTTTTGGTTCAGTTGCTTTACTTAATTAGGTTTTGTCATTAATTTTCAGATTTTTGACCAATCTAGATATAAACCATATTAAAACGTTTAATCTACAGTCAAATTGATTTATTGTAAGAATAAAATACTTGTGTTTTTAACATTTTATTGTGGTGTTTTTCTAAAAGAACATTACAAAAATTAAGACATTTACATTTCTGAGTATTTCTTTATTCAAATCAGGAGCATACAAAAGCAAAAAAAGCCTGTAGTTGTGACATATGTGCTACAGTCAGAAAGCAACAAGCTCCCTGCTCCGCTCCATTCTGATGCATCCACTAACCAAATCCAGGAATGTCTTTGTTGTCATTTTCTGAGCTGGAATCTCGCTCAAAACTGTACGGCTGGATAGCTCCAATATTGATCACAATTTTTGTTGCACCAGTAATGTTAGGTTAGGGCTGTGAGTGGCTGTAAGCTAGTGGGAGAAATGATGGGAAATGAGGGCAGGCTTACTTTGTGAATTTCAGATGAACTATGACAGAGCTGGAGATGCTTATTCATGCATTTGTCTCCAGTAGGTTAGATTACTGTAACGGCCTGCCCACTGGCCTCCCCAAACGAGCTGTAAAACAGCTTCAGTAGATCCTGAACGCTGCTGCTTGAGTCCTGACTAGAACCTGGAAGTACCATCACATCAGTCCTGTGCTCAGGTCTCTGCACTGGCTTCCTGTAGCTCAAAGACTAGACTTTAAAGCAGCTCTGCTTGTTTATAAGTCTCTCCATCGCCTTGCACCAAAGTGCATCTCTGACATGTTAGCGCCATATGAACCATCTCTGACTCTGAGGAGCTCAGGGACCGGCCTCCTGCGGGTGCCCAGAGTCAGGACTAACAAAGGGGAATCGGCGTTTCAGTCTTATGCAGCTAAAACCTGGAACAGTCTCCCTAAGTAAATGGCGTATACTTACCGGTATATAGCGCCTTTCTTCCTACAAGGACAAAGCAGTTTACAGTCACAGACCCATTCACCCAGTCACACACACATTCACTCACACATTCACACACTGGTGGCGGCTCCACTGCCAAACACAGGCGCCCGCCTACCACCAGAAGCAGGGTGGGGTTCAGTGTCTTGCCCAAGGAGACTTCGACTCATGGGCGTGCAAGGCGGAAATCGAACCTGCAATCTTACGATCATGGGTCGACCGCCCTACCGCTGCACCACGGCCGCCCCTAAGGTTGTGAGACAGGCCTCTACTGTGTTAAGGTTCAAATCCAGACTCAAAACATTCCTGTTTAGCCGTGTATGTAAGTGAAGGGTCCATATTGACACCAGTTTTCATTTTCTTTTCTCTTTCCTTTCTTCTAAAGTACATTTAATAATGATTTTGTATGTTTTTAATCTTTGCACTGTTATGTATTGTGATTTTAATGCATAACATGCCTGTTTTGTGAAGCACTTTGAATCACTCTGAGTACGAAATGTGCTATGCAAAAAAACTTGCCTTGCCTTGCCTAAAAATGTGCCAATTTTCCATCTGTTGACAGGCTCTATCTATATATCTGACCGATCCTTCCCTAACGACTAGAGTGTGGCATAAGGGTAGAACACAGTCACCCATGCGTCATGATCCAATACCACACACGACAATGTTGTATTTTCAACAAGCCGCCAAGGAACTGCAAGAAACACCTACGCTCCTCTCAAGACACGCCTTGAACCAGCCGCTCGTCTCTATGACCCTCTGCAGGCCCAAAAAGTGGGTCATTAATGTGAATAGTGTGGAAGTGTGGCAGGAAGAAAGAGAAAAGCTCTGGCCTTTTTCAAACAACAATGAGCTCAGGCTATCCCTAAGTTTTCAGTTTCAAGTCGTTTTTACCTAAATTTAGGGTTTTCTTTCCTTAAATATTAACTGTCAGTGTTTAATTCTTAACAATTTGAAATTTTATTTGTGGTAAATATTGGACTTAACCGCTGAATTTAATACTGTTGAAAGATTGCTCCATCTGTTTTGTTGTAAATGCTCTTTCTATCTGTATACTTCCCTATTTAGTTTTTTATTTCCTTGTCTGAAAACCTAAGAGTGCACACTGGGGTAATTTCACTCATTGAGTAAACACCCCCAATAAGTAAACAGCGCGTGATGTTATGTTGTTTTTCTTCTTGATGGTAATTTGGATGGTAATTTGTTATTTCCTTTACACATTTGTTGAGTATATTCTGTCAATAGTTTTTGAAGGTTTCACAGTAATGCTTCTTGGTTCATTTCTTCATGTTTATGAAGCTGGTAAATCTGCAGATAGATTTACCTGCTGCTCACATGCTTGACAAGTGGTCAAGCATATCACCGCTTTTAATACATCTGCTGATTTATAGGTTGTGCCACAGAAATGAAAAATGAGCCATGTTGAGTTTGTAAGCTCTGCCTAATGCTGTAATCACACCAAACACGATTCGCGCAATGAGCGCCACCAGTTTTAATGTTGAGTCAACGTTTACATAGATTGGTGAAGGTCTCCACGCACCCTAAACATGGACTCCTCCCACTTTTCGCCTCAAGTTGGAGGTACAGGAGTCGAAACAGTGAGACCTCAGAACTCAGAAACCCATTTTTACATTCAGCCAAAGACTCCAGCTGACCATTGAATTCACTCTGGTTTGATTGCAATTGTCTTGCAGATTGTCAGTTTACTTGGAAATTGTCGCTTTAACAACTCACTTTCAGTAAGTACTGCTGTATTGTTGATATTTGTATATTTCATTACTGTTCAGTTTTGTCTTTATTGTTTAATTACCACTTTCAATGGTTCCTTGTTTTTTGTGGCACTGTGGACAGCAAAGTAAGATTGTACACAATATGAAAATAAACACCTACATTTGAATGTGTATATAGACATATGTAGGTTACTGGATATAACCCTATATTTGTGTTATGGTTTGGCTGACGGAGTTAACCCAAGGATCAGGAAGAACACGATACAGGTCCTCAAATAAATTTAAGATTGATTTACAACTAAAGCCTTAAGAAAGCACAAAGACGCTCAGACGCTCAGACGCAGAATTGACAAAGATCACACCTTCTAAAGTAGCCTAATGAGATATTGATGACAGCTGTGACTCTTGAAGGAGAGCTCAGAGGAGGAGAGGGTCTCCAAAAGAAGTCACAGCTGCCTGACCAAACCAAACACAAAACAGAAGGGACATTTCATGACATTATGCAGTTTGGTCTGAGCTTCTGACATGTTTTGGGCAGTGCAGCACCTGAGCTTTCCAGCTGTTCCCTGGACTCAGGAAGGGAACAGTCATGCTGCTACTGTGAGAATTTTCTAATGGAGGCAGCTCCATCAGTTTATTAATGTTGGCAAAAGTAAAAAACGAACGTTCTGCCCTGAGTTAGTTTTTCCAGCCAGCATGGCCAAGTGGCCCCATAAGGTATAAAAGTGGGCTGAAAATGTGGGCCCTGAATGGGTTTGTCTGCAGTTTCCGGGGTGGCACCACCTGTGTTTGCCCACATTGGTTTAAGTGGACAGTGTAGCAAGCTCTGGTGCCCAGGGGCCGGCAGAACTATGCTGTTCACTGGGTGGCTGTCTAGCATCTGGCACCGAGTCCCCACTTTAGCCAATGTGGGCAAACACAGGTGGGGCTACCACGGAAACTGCGGACAAACCTATTCAAGGTCCACATTTTCTACCCACTTTTAAACCATACGGGGCCCACTTGGCCTTGCTGGCTGGGGTAAAGCAGAAATGATGATAATCCCCAAACCCCTTAATTTGAATGGGATAAGTTAAAGTTAAAGCAATGGAAGAAAGTTTATTGGATAGTGGGAGAAGCTGAGTGTAAACCCAGTGTCAGGAAGGAAGAGGAAGTGAGAAAAGCTCAGTCTTAACCCTTGTGCTATCCTAGACACTTTAATATTGGGAGTTGGGTCATCTAGACCCACTAGACAGTGCGCTGAATCTTTTTCTTCAATGTACAAATTAAAGCATACATAACGGGGTTTTCTTCAGTTATACTTTTTTTTTTCTTAAAACACTTGTGCTTGTTGATCATTTATAAACTGTTAGTGTTTGAACATATTCATTCAGAAAATCACTTGAGGTGTTTAAAATGCTGAAAAAAGTCTGAAGCCTAACTGTGCATGTAGTACTAAATATAATCTGTGTGAGACAACTTCACTGGTGTCCATGGATTACATGAAATCCTCTTCATCTTTATTGTCATGGTAGGGAGAACACGTCAATGTAAGGGTGGGGTCACCTTGACCCCACAAGATGGCACAAAGGTTAAATAGTCAGAAGAAGAGTTTGCAGGATCCCCACATTATTTAGGAGTATTTCTCTGAAAAGTAGTAATTTCTATGAATAGCTCAGTAAATCCTCATTGCTGTCACCAAGGGTTTTGTTTGTCAAGAAATTCGGTTGGCAGTAGTTTAGGACTGTGTAGGACTGTCTTTAGCCATTTTGGCATTTTACACTGTTTTTTTTTTTTCTCCAAGTGTGGGCTTGGAGATGATGAGAGAAGACCCTGAGGGTTTTGCGGCTAGAGGAGGGCTGTCAGACCCCACACCGGAATCATGTTCCTCCACTTAATTCTGGGGAATCATCAAACTCCCCTGATTAGAAAGACATTCTTGAATGTTTCAAAAGGAAGCAGCTTCTACGCTATAGCGTGATATTTGAAAAAAAAAAAGGTTGTGTGGAATGGAGCATAAATTCCTTGAGAGAGCAGCATTAAGCTTAAAACCTAAAGCTTTTGTCCAAATTGCAAAAACACGAGCAAATTAATATCTGGTGAACTCGAATCTTTGTTTTTTGTGTACTATCTTAATAAACAGTTACAGCATTTTCTAAATCATTTTCTTCTATACAGTACGTTTCTCCAGAGTGTAAGTTGCACTCACAGAAAAAATAGGTTTAGACAGAAACTTATTTAACAAAATACAGGAACAAGAACGTACATTCATCTTGAAAGACAAATTACAATAACAGAATAGATAACAGCAACACCTGAGTGTAAGTCGCATACCCGGCTAAACTAAGCAAAAAAACACAAATTATACATATATTGTTATTTGGTATTATCATAAATGAGTTAATAGAAATTGGGTTCCTACAACCATTTTATTACCTTTTTCCAACCATTTTTATCTGTTTTTTAATTATATTTATTTTCTAATTGTAAAGGTTTTTTATGTATTTTATGTATTTTTTATGCCTTTTTCAAAAATTCAGCACAAATAATAAATGTAATGATTGCCAGATTTTTGTGTCCAGATTTTGATGGATCTGAAGGCTGTTTAAGTTTGATTTCACTTCCTCTTTAAAAGGCCTCTCCAAAAAATATAGATACGATTTGAAAAAGATAAAAAGAAGATAAATGTGCATAAATTCTGCTTAAGTGGAACGGACTGATTATCAAAATTAATGAATAATCCTTTTTTTCTACATTTTGATGACATCTAATATGGCACAAAACTGCATCCTCAGTGAACCTGACCTTGGCTTCAAGCAGAAAATCCAGTGATGCAAACTAATCCATGAGGATAAGACATAGTGGTTCAAAAGTTTAATTCATTTAAGTATTTCCACCTTTGACCTGCTGATGGGGCAAAGTGCTTCAAGCATATTTCCTGATAAATAAACTGGATTTTGTCCAAGTTTTCTGCCTGCAGCAGCTTCTGTGTGGACGCGTTTGGGGGGCTGTTGTTGTGATCACGCTGACAGAAAAAGAAGCCGCCATGAAAGGATTTTTATCATGGTGAGGTCATTGTAAAGGTCTCCATTGCTACAGAGACCAATTTTCAACTGAGATGTGAAAACGCTGACCATGACTTATAAAGAATGGAGTTGTTGGTTTTAAACTACAAGATTTTCCACACTATAAGTGTGGAATTAATGGTCTATTAATGATCTGTCAATTAATGGTCTATTTTTGAACTTATCATACAGAAGGTGCACCAAACTATAAGGAAGACAAAAGAGTCAGAGATAAGTCTGTCAGTCAGACTTTAACTGTTTTCACAGTAACTCTAGGGTTGTGTCCGAATTCCCAACCTAACCCCTAACTACTAAAAAACTATATAGTGCCGCTTTATGTAGTGCCCTGAATTTTAAAAGCTATTCAGACACCATGCTTTTTTTTTTAACGTTTATATGATGTCATCGATTTCATGGAATTAAAATCTAATTGAAATGAGCTTTTTGCGATGATTATTTATGAGTCCACTGTCATCTGAAGCTAAAAATGTTGGTGGTTTTCCCAGACACTTCTGGGAAATTTCCAGAGCACTCGATTTTGGAATTGTAGATTCGGACAGCACTGCAAAATGGCGAATGCACTGTATAGAGCACTATGTAGTGGTTAGGGTGGGAATTCAAACATACCCATATTGTAGAACTTGTTTATAACACGCTACACGTTAGCTAGGATAGCGTATTAACAATATGTGTAACTTCAATTTTTTACAACCTTCTTGGCAACACATAAAAACATGTAAAACTTCAGACTGATATACTGTAGCTAATGCAAACTTTATTGTGATAATGATAACTCCCACAGTTGTTAGTGACACATAAAAAAACAAAAAACGCAGCCCTTTACCGCTACCTGTTAGCCGGGTTAGCGTATTCACAGTACCTGTAACTGCTGACCTTGTTTGCAACACAAACAAAAACAGACTGATACCGCTAAAACAAGCAAAATTATGACAACACTAACTCGCAATCTTGTAAGTAACACATAAAAAGTCTGACACCACTGTATGTTAGCCCCATAAGAGTATAAACACCAAAACTTATTTGCAACTTAAAAAAATCTCCTTAATATTAGTAAGCTCAACCAGAACTAATCTATAAATAAGACACATTGTATTTTTATTTTTAAACAAAACTAAGGCTTTTAAGTGCACCTTTTAGAGCAGAAAATATGCTAAATCAGGGTTAGTTCTAAACATTTTTGTTTATTACAGCAAAGGCAGTAAAGAAGAGATAAAATTAAAGTACGTTAATCAAATAGAACAGTTCGCGGCCACATTATACATCTGTATTGTTCCATTTGTTTTCCTGCAACAAAAAACGTTGGGGATGAATTTGCATTAGGACTTCACAATAGAAAGGTTGTAGACGTGTTTATGTAAAAAATGTTCAACTTGAAATTTTTTTTAGTCTTTTTTTTAGTCTTTAAAAACATAAAGTTTTAACTTGTAAATCTGCATCGGGGCTTCAACCTACTAAACAAAATCTCTCTTCTGGCTGTTTTTATCAAAAATGCCAAGAGCTGTCAGATGGCCCACAAACAACTGCAGCGACAGATGGGTCGTTTCCGAAAATCACCCCTCGGGGACCTCATCAGCCAATCATGTCACCACATTAAGCGTGCCAAAGATCATGTCTGTTTCACAGAAGAAGGCCACTCTCTCTGTTAAAAAGATTATTTTCTACGAGCAGTTTGTTTTTATCAACGACCTGACAAAAAAAGTGACAATAAATATGTTTTTGTTGTCGTCTGAGCAGCTGGGATTTCTCTGCTGTACACAATAGTTGTGAGTCCCTCAAATCCTGCGAGGACTTTTCCAAACACATTTTCTAAATCCTAAAACTGTTTTTACTACTTTAAGAAAAAAATGTTAAAAGGAAAGAATAGAGATCACATTTGGTCTTCCCTTCTCTTTAAAGATATTTGATTCCAGTTTATTCAATTTCCTGATTCTTTATCTTACTTTAAGGTGGTTTGGATTTTCTGAGTGAGCTGTCATCAGTGTTTTGTGTCAACAGAGGCCTCTTTCCTTCAGAGTCCTGCACTTTAATCACCATTCATGCTCGATCAGATCTTGTTCTGCCCCAGCTTGTATCGTGAGAGAACATTTTAAGCTTCTTAAGAGTGGCATCTGCCAAACAGATGTGTTTCATAAACTAAAAAGATGCGTTCGCTGTCGGTTCAGATCTGAAGTGGACAGCTGTTTGCCAAGAGGAAAGGATCAATGAAGTTTGTTGTCCAGGATCCAAACAAGTGGATTAACTTTAGCAGATTGCTCATGTTTTTCCAGGATTATGAGCATGTGTGTACTGGTTTCAGGCTACGTTCAGACCCCATATGTGACTTTCAAAGTAGGTTTTGGGAAAGATGAGGCGTGAGCCCGACAACAGGGGAAAGAGTTACCAACCAAATTAAAAAAACTTTGGTTCATCTTTAAAATTCCAAAAGTTTAAGATTTCTGAACATCTTTGATGAAAACAAAAAATAGATTGCAGGGGGAATTCTGGTGAAATTGGATGAGATGTAGAGATAGCGACACCAAAAAATAAATGCTAGGGCAATACCTTCAATAAGCAAGAGGAAAATAAAATATGTCCCCTAATAGTAACTAGGAAAGTAAGTGCATTCCCTGGATGTATTTCATAACAGACCATGATTTTAGAGACTGCAGTACCACATGGACATATGGTGCTACAACATTGGATAAATAATCTCTGATGTCACCCATTTGTTTCATCACGGCAAAAATAAAGCCAGATGTAGAACAGGCACACATACTGGAGTTTACTCCTCCCACTTGGGAGTGAGTGGGAGATTGCTCACTTCTGACACCAGCCTCCTGTGGTGCTTTGAGGAACTGCAACATTTGTGGCGTGCTTCAAATTGGTTAATGGAAGGTGGGGGGGGGGGGGGGGTGTGCATGGAAAGGGTTTGTGGTGAAGAGACTCTTTGATTTGTTGATTTAGGCCACTTTACAGGCTCCAACTTTTCTCATCTTTTCCACCCCACATAAAGGGAGTTCCAGGATTTGACACACATGCTCATCACACCCGTGTTTAAGCCCAGCTTTGCTCTGTAATATCATTTTATGCAATTCATGAAAGTGTGTCCTCAATTAGGAAGTATCAAGCACTATATCTGACACAGGAGGCAAAAACATCACATTTCAGTCAGACAACTCATGCAGTGGTAATGATATTTATTTTCACATTCCTTTAACTTTGCATTTCACATTCCTCTAGTTGGCATTTCACATTCCTCTAGTTGGCATTTCACATTCCTCTAGTTGGCATTTCACATTCCTTTAACTTTGCATTTCATATTCCTCTAGTTGGCATTTCACATTCCTTTAACTTTGCATTTCACATTCCTCCAGTCGGTATTTCTCATTCCTTTAGTTTTGGCATAAGACTCCGTGCAATTCCATGAGACAAATTTCCATAAACATTTGGGTAATAACTACCCTAACGGAGCTCACAGGTGGAAGCTAGGTGGGACGGTGGGGCGACAAAAGCAGCGCTTCAGTAAAGAAGGATGAACAGCTTACACACCTGGACTTAAATAGGACGCTGCACAGGTGAGTTGATTAACTGAACCGCCCTAGGGGAGTAACCGAAGTAAAGCCTGTCGAGTTGCCTGCCCCGAAATGCTCCCAAGGTTGCTTATTTGTAGAACTCAGTGATAAGTGTGTTGGATTCTCTGATGAGCAAGACCTCCATGGGTTACAATCCACTTAATATTATTCATCTTTAATATTCTAACCACACCTGAAATGGGTTCAGCTTTGACAAGGACTCACATTTGGACAAAAAAAGCATTCAGCAACAACAACAACAATAATAATAAGGATTTCTAGATTAATGTAATAATCTATTTTGATCACATTCATAAAGCACTCGAATTCTGTTGCTTGACGGAAGGTTTTAAGGTTTTGTTTTGATTGCCTGAAATAAACCAATTCTAACTCCAATCTCTACTTTCCATTTCTAACCTGCTTCAAACAGGAAGTCAAAAGGTGGCTCCTTGCTTAAACCCAACATGCTTGCTGCTGCTGCTGCATGGTAAAATAATGGCAAATTTGGCACAACTGTGTCATCAGTGTCCTATGGAGAGATGGAAACAGTCAACTACAAGATCCATTTGAGGTGCATTGCTGCTGTAAGTCAAATCTGTAGTAGACTAACAAAAACAGAAAAATACAATAAAAAGAAACAAGATCTGTTCAGTTTGTTGTCTTCTGCTTTTGATTTAACAAGTAGGCAAAAGTAGATGAATATAGCCTGATGTGTCAGTTTTGTTCAACAGATTAAAGGGACAGAAAATGGCTCGAGATGGAGGCATAAAACAAACATTTACAGCATCACTGCAACCGAATGTAAATGCAAACTTTATTAGTGAGAATTAGTATATGTGCAAGATAGTGCTACTTTTGTTGCATCAACAGGAAGTGGCTCCAAAACTATTTTATTTTGTAGGAACAACTTTTATTCTTTGTTTTTCACTCCCTGTGTGACCCTATGTTTTTTTTATAGTAAATACAAAAATGTTAGAAATAAAATTACATGACTTGGTAAAAAGGCATCTCGGCATTTAAAGACAGTTTTAAACTGTTAATCATTGCGTTATTGGTGGTTGAGTTTAACATGTGTTCCAAGATTTAAAAAAAAGAAAAAAGCAGTTTTGAATCACTGGATTTAGAGTTAAATAGAGTTAACAAACAGACAAATATAACAATGAAAAAAATAAATCTTACTCCCATTTTCCCTGAAAAGTAAAATGATGTGGAAAATAATTGATAGTGATGTAGACAGAACTGATAGAGGACATCAGTCGGAAACAGCAGAGGGGCTGGTCTTCGCTTACCATCGGTGGGATGCAGGTGGAGAGGGCCAACAGCTTCATATACCTGGCTGTATACATCTACCCACATCAAGATCGTGGTGAAAAAGGCTCGTCAGCGTCCTACCACCTTAGATGGTAGAGACGCTGTGAGACTTCCAGGAACGTCTACACCCGCACTGTGGAGAGTATCTTCACCGGGAGCACGATCACACGGATTGGGGCGGCTGCAAGCAGGACGTGAAGACCATCAAGAGAGTGGTTCACTCAGCCGAACGGATCATCAGAACCACCCATCCAGGCCCACAGGACATCTACTTGGAGAGATGTGAAGCCAGGGCTCTCAAAATGATCCGGGACAGATCTCACCCAAGTCACAGTCTGTCCTGCCTGCTGCATTCAGGAACACATTACTGCTCTTTGAGGGCCCACAGAATGAGGAGCTCCTTTCCTCAAGTCCGCATCCCAGAGCTGATTATGTATATATCTATCAAGTTAGTTGTTTAAATGGATTCATTCTTGGAGTGGCACAAAAAAAGCACGTCACTGCTGCATAACAATGCATTTAAAGTTTGTGACTAATACAATTTGATTAAATCTACCACCGACCAAGTGGACCACAGAACACATTTATGATCATTTCTATGTCTCCATGGTTTCTTATGGGTTAAATACAAATTCTGTTTAAAAAAAGTATAATATCACCAAGTTTACTTAATAAGTTACACTGTAATAAACTAATTTCTAATTAAATAGCTCAAAGGCTGTACTGTATCCCACTTTGACAATTGTAGGGATGTCTATTTTAGTTTTTTCCCTATCATTTAAAGACTACGATTATTCACAATATTAATAGGTTGTGTGAAGCGTATTCAGGGTTTTGGATCTTTATGATTGAATTTTTAATTTTCCATGGACTGATAATACAACAGTCTATGCTGGACATGCTCAGCAGCGCCAGATTCGTTTAGCGGTTGAAATGGGAACTTCGGGTTGCCATGTCATGGTGCCAGCCAACGTTCTTTCAATAAAAAGCCATTGTGAAGCTTTCAATTGAATAACTCTGGAATTTGGAAGCTACCAAGCTATGAAAAGATGACAATTAAGTAAACGCCGCGGCCTCCTCACGAGGTTACACAACAATAAATCGCTTGTTTTCAAAGATTGGTTCAAGTCCAACGTCACATTCAAGTGAGCCAGACAGGCTGCACAATCGAAGACAGAGCACTCGCTCCTGTGCTGATTTGGGCAGAAGAACAAACTCCAGCATGTTTTTATGATATTTTATCTATTTTAAATTGGGCGGACGGATTACTTTTGGGCGTATTGCAAACATGAGAACAAAATAGCCTCAGGATTTTCTACAACAAGCGGCGGGGAAAGTCAGAAAAAGGAAGCTAGTAGTTCAGTAGCTTGCTAGCAGTCTGTGGCTAACGTGAAGCTATAACAAACTACTCTTCAGGTAACTAGTTATCAAGGCGCTGCCACAGTTTGTCATTAGGTTACGAAAGAGAGAAATTGGCGAATGTAGGCTCAGCGTTAGTCCGGGCTTCAATGACGCAGTTGAAGTGCTTCTCCGTGGTTTCTCTGCTCTCTGCCTGCACTTTGCTGCTAGCCACGTAAACTGCTCCTGTTGCTGTTTACGTAGCTGGAACAACTAGCTAGCCGTCTGCCTCGGCAGCTGGTTACAGTTTTGAACTCGAAATCCTCCTAGGACATGGATTGCAGCTCACCATGCTCCGCCTGACTTGAGTAGTCTCCCTGATCGGCTGTTGGGACCGGATAATGAAGCGAGTCATCTGGATGATTTCTGGTTTAAACAGAAGGATGATGAAGCTGCTCGTTGCCCTCGCTTTGATCGCCTACATTGCCTGTAAGTACACTATTTTATCATTGTGTGTGCCCTGACCTATCCATCAAACAAACTATATATATATTTGTATTTTAAAACCTTTAATCAGAGTGGGTACTGTGGCCATGCCCCCCCAGTTCCATCTTTTAATATGAAATCTAAAATAAGCTGTCAAACACTTTCAGTAGAATGGATTTCATTTACATTTGTGACTCTAAATGAAACTTCAGTTTTTTCCAGAACTTAGATTGATACCTTTCATTATAGTGTAAATAAGGTTTTAGAAGAAACTTGAATGAGCCAAACTCATTTTAAAGTTGTTAGGCTGACAGTGCATGAGAACTGGACCGACTGAGTGTGACGTCACCCATAGAAAATGACTTGCTTCCTGCTCCAACAAATCATTGTTTCTATGGCAGCCACTCTCACCAATCAGTGAGCGAGTTTGTTGGAAGTCCACGCCCCTACCACTGAAAGAGAGCTTGATAGAATCTGTCTGTGTCCGAATTCCTTTATTAAGCACTGCATAGTGATGTCCGAATTCCCTCCATAATCCTAAACAACTGTAAATATGACGTCACCGATTTCACAAGGTAAAAATGTAATTAACAAGAGAATTTTACGACCATCTATGAATCTGTGTTGTGAAAGAAAAAAAAGTTATTTTATGAAAAAAAATATTAAAATACATTTTCTTTGCCAAAATTTTCCAAACGCAATGCATTGTGGTCTGTATTTACCGATCTAGTGAGCCTTGATTCACACTGGCTTTTCACAGAGACTTCTGGGAAATGTCTAGGGCTCTGGATTTTGGAATTGTAGATTCGGACAGCCCTACAAAATGGCGAATGCACTAAGTAGTGAGTAGTGAAGGAATTCGGTCATAGCCAAAGTGCTCCCAGTGGTCTTTTAATGGAATCAATTTGCCATTTTCAGCCCAAACAAAAAAAAAACTGTCCTTTTTTAGGACCGTTTTGCAGAGCGGCTGGAGTTTAATCGAATTCCACCTCTAAACTCTGAGTGGGACTGTTCCGTCCAGTTCTCATATACAGTCAATGGTTGTTCATTTTATGTTATGCCTAGCAGAAATCCTATTATCAGACTTCTTAGCTTGTAATGTGTTTTTTAAACATTGATAACCGGCTAAAAAGACACGGATGGTGATTATCAGGTGTGGTGGGACTCTTGGAGCAACAAACGAGACACACCCTGGTCAAAGGGACTTTAAAACTGTGTCATTGTGCACCAGTTAAAGAATGAGGTAAACAGGAGTGTAAGGGGGTTTATTTAAGTCTTGAATCATATCTTCTGCATAATTAAATGAACAACAATAACATTTTTTTAGCCATCAAATATTACTGCATTGTGGCTAAAGTTTCCCAAAATCGTCCTCCTGATCTGGAGAAGTGTTGCACGTTACACCATCAGTACTTCATTTATATATAACTGCTTTACCTGTGGTTTTCTGCTTGTGGTAAACCTGTATCTGTATTTTATTACTGACATACATTAAGGAAGTAAACTCTGAGGTTTAAAGGAGAAACAATTTCACAAGACCATGGCAGTTTATTGTGACATGTTATTAGGATGACTTCTTCCCATAAACTTAAACCCTGTTGATTGGAAGTCTGATTGTAAAATGACCACATGTACTCTGTATGGCAGTGGTTTTCAACCTTGACAAAAATCCCGTCCAAAACTTGAAAAAAGGAGAAACTCTATAGTCTGTATTGATGTACAGTCCCTCCACAATCTCACATGCATTTTTGTGATAATTGCGGCAGAAAAAGCTGGAAGTTGCTGCTGTTTTTTCTAAAAGATGTAATAAAAGTTAGTTTTCCATAATCATTTTCAACCAAATTATTTGAAACTTTACCCTGGTAGTTTTTTTTCTTCCAGTTTATTAACGTGTAATTTCATGTAGCCTCACAAAAAAACCCAAATATATTCTTTCTAAATAGTGATTTATTTAATTTTTATATTTATTTCAATGTTAGTGCAAAGGCAAATGTAATTTTATGAACAAATATATGATCACTATATGTTTGATAAAATTCACACAAAAAGACTAACATTATATTTATGTTTTCTGTTGCTACACAAAAAGTGAACATGTTGAAGTTTTATTAGTTTTTCTTTTGTCTTAATCAAAGACGAGGTCTTTGGAAACTTTAACAAAAATGTTTTATTTCTTTTTAGATGATTAAATTGTTTGAATTTAGTTTAATTGTGTCTTTTGGCCACTTCACGTTAATTCTATTTCTAAAATGTTGTTATTACTTCTTAAGTTTAACATATAACATAATCCAGACCTTATTAGAAAAGTGCTTCACTTAGAAAGATGACTTGGACCAAACTCTGCGATGTTTGGCTGTTAACAAACACAAACCTTGAAGGAGAACTAAACTGTTGACCTCTGATTTCATCACGAAGATTTAAAAAAGGTTTGATGTGTTTTTGTTGTGGTTAAGACGTTTAACAGGGAAGAATCATTGTATGCTGAGATGCTGTCACTTTAACCCAATGCATCATGGGAGATGAAGTGCGAAAACTTCTGCAGTTTTCGAACAGACTCGCTTCTCTTAACTTCATTGTTTTGTTCACTTGTTCCATGGTTTGACACCGGATTCAATGGACAGATAAACCGCTAAATAAGAGCTTTAGCTGGAATTTTTGTTGGAACTGAGAGACTTTATGAGCAGAATCTGAACAAGGAAGTGAAGACTTTAACCACATCTGATTGGTCAGACTGATGACGTATGATTAAGCCTCCAAGAATGATTGGTGGAGACAGTTAAAGGGGCGGGACTTTTCCGAAAACAGAGCTGAAGCTGCAGCTAAATCGCGGTACCGTCATTCTTATTAAAGTGTCTTTAATAGAATCAAATAAACACAAAGAAAAAAGTATTTTATGATCTTTCATATTCCTAACTACTCAGTGTTTTATCAAGACCTGTTTGGATGAACACAGAGCTGATAACCTGGAGATGGAAAATGGTTTAGATCAGTGAAAGGGTTATTTCCCACGGTACACCTGACCATCACTGGTTGAAAAACACTGCTGTATTGGGCGAACATGGAGTGTGGCACTCTGCTGAGGGATCATTCCAGGCTCAAGTGCTTTTAGGCCAAATAACAATAAATATGTGACTAATATTTCATTGTAAAACTGTGGAGATAAAAAGATCAAAGGAACTTCCTCATGTCACACACATGATGGGCCTGACGGGATGTATTTCCACCTCTTCCTCATGTCCCATATTTCTGAAATGAACATCACCAAGGGGGAGGGGTGGAGAATTTCCTGCTTGTTTTCAGTCAGCCCTATCTACACCTGCCGCTGATTTGCTGAATAAGTTGCATTTTGTTATTCAAAACCTGCAACCTGAGTAATGCGAAGACCAGCCTGCAAATTTCCTGTCAGGTTGCTGAACTCTGTAACACTGGAAATGTCACCGGCGATACATGAAAAGCACACACTGACACATCACAGCTCTTTGACCGTTCATTTGATCAACGGGAATCAGCTGATTCTGGTGCAGAAAAAAGCTGCTTTTCCGACAAGCAGGCAATCAGAGACTGCTCGGTTAGCCCGTAGAGGGAAAATGTTGTTGTACATTTTTCCCTAAGAGAAAGCTGTGGGGCAACAGGTCGTAGCGATCACCTAAACAACACGCAAGGGTGAGTAACAGGGGTGTAACGATTCATTTTAACAACAATTTGACTCATAGTTTGTGGTTGCTGATACAAGTCATAGTCTATCTTGATTTATTTTGAACGATCCGATTCACTTATCTAAAATGGATCCAGTCCAAAAACTTCATCCAGTGGGACTCAGATAAATACCTGGTACTGGACAGTGCAGGTGAAGTTTTCCAGATTCCTTGGATTTCTTGCAACATAATCAAGTGTAAATAAAATATGTACAAACAAACAAGTAAACAAGAAATGATGGCAAATTCATTTACATTTTAGTTTCCTAAAGTTCAGTCCACTGTTGTTTTTCCACATCCAAATAATCCAAAAGGAACAATATTAGAACATTCTACCTAACTGCATGGTCACATGTCTTTGCATTGGACTGGAATGATGGACTGATTATTATTTGTTGTCATCACATGTGTGTTGTCCGCTATGATGCACTTGCTTGTTTTTACAATATTTTACAATATTTGTACAATATCCACTATTGTGCTTATTTCTGCATTTAATCCATAATTCAAACATTTATCCCTTTTTTTCTCTTCCAGCTGTTTGGGGAACATATACAAATATGAGGTAACACTTTTCCCATGTGAATGTCCTTTATTTAACACCTTTGTAATATATTGAGCAGTAGAAATAAGTGTCATGTTTTAGCTGTTTATTACTAACCTATTTATTTTTTCATAACAGTTCCAAAATTTGAATAGAAAACTTATCGGTAATAAAAGCATGAAATATTACACTCAGGTGCAATGAATGAAACATTACTGATTAAAGTGAGCACAGTGCAGGGTCAAACCTCCAATGTGAAATATGAAAGAAATCAAAAAAGCAAAACCAAACTTCTAACCATTCCTTCAACTTTTGAAGTCCATTTACTCACTAAACCTCTTTTTACAGTGTTTAAATTCACTTTGTAAGGCATTAGGCTACGGTCACACTGCAGGGCTTAATGCTCAATTCCGATTTTTTTTTAAACTCTGTGTTTTTTGCAAGGCAGTTCACATTTCCAATTAAATGTGAACATTTGTGATCTCCTGTGTGAACGTGAAATGACCCGGAAGTGACCCGCATGCGCAGAAGAGTACTCAACGGTGAACGAGGTCACTCCTTGTTTGTGGAAGTAGCTAACGTTAACAATGGACGTCAACAACAGTGTTGTCATAAGATCAATCTTTTATCTTTTTATTTAGTCTTTTTTTTCCTCCTTTTTACTTAACCTAAAAATGATTCCAACCATGACTTTAAAACCGTGACACGATCCGAATCGTGAGTTTTGTCACCCTTTGAACGCTTACCCAGCATTGTAGGTTTTTAAGGCTCTTTCATGGTTGAGATGTAGAACGTCGACACAAACGGTTGGGCTTCTGTCTCTGGACAATTCACAGCGGAACCCCCAGGGATGTGAATGTCCCGTCCATGTGTGCACATAGCTGCTGAACCAAAGGGGCGAAGGCGGATCACCAAAATGAAATAACAGACTGTTAGGCTGCATAAATTGTGCGTGCCACATGTAGCAAAAGTTGTCTGCAATTTTTGTGAAGTGGCTTCATTCTCAGTGCTTTTAAGTTGCTGTTTTGACTAACAGAACTAAATATAACCATCTCCAGTGATGCTTCTTTTAAAGTTCCTTCAAACTTGCTTTGGTTTTTAGTAAATGAGACAAATTAAGTGGAAGGTTTTACAAACCAAGTATGGTGTTGTTGGACCCTAGTTTATCTGGGATTGAATGTGATCTTTATGCCTCCCTTTAACCTCCTAGAATCTGTTGGAGCGCAGCAGAATTCCCATTAAATCCCATTCCGATCTCTAACGCTCATATTATAATATTCATTTCTTCCCAGATCAATACAGGAACAAGGAGACTTAAAGATCGAGCAGATCGTCGAGGAGGTGAGTTTGAACCAGAGCTGCCGTCACAGTTTTTGATTTATTTTTTTAAAACAATCATTTATTACATTTTTTTTTATATATGACCTACAAAATAAAATTCCTTTCTATTAGGAAGCTTTGGGTTTGCAGAAGCACTCATGAGGGTTAAAAAGGAGTGATCAAACAAATAATTTTTGCAATGACTGTTCTCTGTCTGTTAATCAAACTGAATGTGTGCTTATGGCAGATTTTTGTTTATAGTTAATAAGACATTAAGTCACTTATAATAAGCCACGCAGGATTCTGCAAAGGCTTGTTCTTCATCAAGTGACGATGCTGCCACAGTCGTTTCTCTGTGAGAAAGTCCAGACATCTGTAGCGGTGGGAAGTGATCGTCCCCACTGATGTCATGCCGTCAAACATTTAGGCACACCAGACTGAATATGGGTCAGTGATTACTAAGGGTCAATATCTGTTGGGGATTCTTGTTTTTGAAAATAAAAGTCGACTTTCATTTGTCCGGATTCTGCAGGAAAGTCTAAATCCATCAAGAGCCCGTCATGATTTAAGTCTGTTAAATCAATATGCGACTTTGAGGACCGAAGTGATGGGGGCTGGAGGGGGAGGCTGCCTTTCATATTGGCTGGGAACTTCTTTTGAAACAGTTATGGCTGCTGCTGAGAAACCTGAAGGAGGAGATGGAAGTTTTTTTTCTTTTTCTGAGCTTGCTGTTCTCCTTTTTTTGGTACAATATTTACAACGGAGTTTTAGGGCCTCGTCACGTTGGCCAGAATTTCTTTTCAAAGTTTTTTTCAAAGTTTCGAGAAAAAACTTGTTTCCTCACCGTGGCCCTAAAACTCCATCGTCAATATTACACATAGATAGGAGTATTTTATAACAGAGACGTACGTTCAGAGGCCTGCTTTTGCACATTCTGTGCATGTTTTTTAGGTAAATATTTTGTATATTCAGGATATTTATTTAACAAAACTCTGAGTTGAAAATGATAAATTATTTCATGAAATATTTTTGTTTTTTTTGAACGTTGTCTCTGTGTTAAATCAGAAATATGCTCATGTCAGTCAAAACTCACAATCTTGTTATAATTTCAACTTAAGTTTTAATTCTTTTTGTCTCAAGTGATTACTTTGAAAGCTCTTAAACCACAATGATGGGGTCAAATCAGGATCAGCTTAAAGTGGATCAAAAACCAGATTGTAAGTCTGAAAACAATTTTAAAATTTAAAAGTACAGTTTGAAGGAAATACTAAAGATTTGATAAAATAAAACAGTAAATTTGGAAGAAAAAAATTAAACTTACAAAAAAAAACTGTAAATGTAGAACTTTAAAAAAATGCACAAAAAACCCATTGTTCTTCTGAATACCATTTTATCCCTTATTGGGTCACGAGGTTGCCGGAGCCTAACCCAGCCACCGGTCGCTAGTCTTTTGCTGCCATTCACACACACATTCACTACCTACGTACAATTTAGAGTCATCAATTCACCTGTGAAGCATGTTTTTGGACGGTGGGAGGAAGCCGCGGAAAGGGGGACAACATGCAAGCTCCACACGGAACAGTTCCACCCGGGAATAGAACCGGGACATTCTCGCTGTGAGGCAACCACTGCCCCCCCTGTGCAGCCCTTTTTTTTATTCAATTTTTTTTTTTTTTCACTTGAAACTAATCCTGATTTGACTCCATACGCAATTGCATCAGAAGATAGGAAAAAGTTGTCGTAAAGTTGCAGAGATCAAGTCCTCGAAGTCGTGTCCGTAGTCTTTCTGGGAGGCGGAGTCTCAGTTTGAGTCTGTGATGTATGGACCCCTATAGTTCCCCAAAGTGAATTCTTTTATTCATCTTATGTGCTGCAGATAAATCATTTTTACTTCCTGAGACCGCTGTGACTCTCTATGAATAAACATCAGTGTGTTCCCTCAGCAGCACAAGGGAGGTGAGGCGCCTGATTCTCTGAGCTTCTGACGGCATGCGTTCCTTCACAGGCTTCATAAATTATCAGCTGTTGTTGTCCAACTTCTATATACTCACATCAAACAGCTTTGCAAAACTTTAACACACTCTGGCAAAAACAAAAAAAAAATCTATCTGCGTCACTTTTATTGATCACTTTTAATGAATCAGAACAACAAGATGCAGAAAACCTTTTCATGCTGTTTGTGGATGTTCAGCTCCCAAACTGCATTTGTTTCATGGTTTCTGTTTAAACTCAGCCGATAGTTCCAGCATTCTTTAGTGTTCTGAGGTGATAAAGCAGCTAAAGAGGATGGACGATTGAAGGAAGCGCTTTGACCTTGTTGTGGTTTCACTGCAGAACATTTCTGTTTTGCTTTTGTAAATCAGTTTTGAACGGTGAGTTGAGGTAATGTTCCTAAACTCCTGCTGAGCTTTTTTACATTTTTAATGCGGTCCCTCCTGTGTATCACCACATCAATATTTAGTTTTAGTGTTCAAATTTCTGTTTTTTATGCATAAAGTTTCCTGGAATGTAGTCAAAAAGTTAGACGTTTACGATCTACTTTATTTCTAAAAGCTAAAAAACTGCATCTAGATTTTTAGTTTTATTTTTTTTAATTTTTTTCAAACAACAAAATACTAGATAGTTTCTTTTTTTATTGGGACTCTTGCCCTTATAGCTTTGCATTTGAAAAAAAAAAAAGTAATAAGTTGGCTCCTGGAAAACAGAATAAATCTATGACACAGCTGTGACATAACCGCAGCTCTAATTGATAGAATATTGAAACATTTAATCAAAGCGGGAGCTTATCAGACATTTGACGTGCTCCGTGAAATAATTAGCTTTTTATCAGATTAACCTTAAAGTGTTGGCCATCTTTTTACCGCTGTCGTGCTTTGACATTATTTTGAAGTACAAACGCCAATTGAAGATAACTTCCAGCGAGGATAACCAGATGCGCTGGATGCACAAAGTGTGAAGATTAAAACAGTGAGAAAGAAGGTCATTAGTTTGAAGCCTGGGAGGGGTGGAGGTCCAACTGTATGTGATGCACTTCTGTTGGGTTGGGCAGAATGAAATGACTTACACAAAGCATTTCCAGCAGGGATCTGCTCCCCATGATCTTTAGAATTTAGTTAAAAATTAAACCGAACTGTTAGGAAATGTTCTTGTACCGAGCTTGATGCTAGTTTTGGGAATACAAGCAGGAAGCAGTTTGTTGTTTTGTGGGATTTCCAAGCAGCATTTAGGAGATTTTAAAAGGTTTGCTAAACCTGCGTAAAGAAATCCTTCATGAAGTTGGTCATATTTTTGGTTTCTTATGAATTATTTAAATTATATCTGGATAACTCAGCCCCTTTGTCATTCACTGCTAATTCAGCCCATTCTTGAACGCCCTGGTCAGTTGTGTCCACACTGGACAAGCCGGGACAGACAGGGAGGGGCTTCTTCTTCTTGAGCTTTTCTGCTGTTGACTAGTGCAAGTCTGCCATCTACAGTTGGAACAGGTTTGGTACTAAATGTCCAAGTGATGCAAATCTAATTCCAGGTTTTTTCTTGACAGCTCCATTCTGTTATATGACAGACTTGGTGTCATGTAATTCACAAATCACAATTGTTCATTTCTCCTCCATGATCAATTCATGGTTTTCACTTTCACTTGAATAAATAAGGACGACATCTATTTGTCACTGCCAAATCCAAATCCCAGATTGGTCAAAGTTCTACCGGGTTTTGATGTTTTTTTGCTTAGAGCCTGAAAACCGATCATAGAAACTTGCATAGTGACGGATGAACACAAGCGTTTTGAACACGGTTGCTTGAAATGTGCAAACATAGACTTTTCATTGGAAGTAGTCCCTTGAACGCGCGTTGAACATAACTTAAGTGTCGCAGTACTTGCTCCCTGTACCAGATTTTGTTACAGCAGGGTCATCATTGCTTTAATAATCTACTGATCATAGATTTTCTCATTTGGTCATCATGTTGTTGAGAGTTTTCTTACACATTCGGCTCCAAAGCTTTCTACCTTTTTTTTTTGTTTCGTAACGAGCTCTGAGACTGCAGCTCCAGTAGAATACATTCTCCACTTCTAGCCTGTAGAAAATGTACTCGTCTTTTCTCAGTCATTAGAGGATGGAACATTTCTTCCAGGAAGTACAATTCCCTGCTTCACAAAAGCACCATTTCTGTTTTCCTCGTCCAGTTTGTTGTTCAGTTGAAGTCCCTGGTTTCCGTATTTAATCATCACCTTTGCGTCTTCTTCCAAGAAAGAAGCAGGGATCTGTTAGAATTGACTCTGCTCTGTCTTGTCGGTACTCAAAGTGATGTGGTTGTTTAAACCACATAAGCTGGCTTTGGCTTGTTTTTTTTGTTTTTTTTCTCAACGTCTGAATCAACAATGGCGGAACCCACCACAGAAGTTATCACAGTATTTCTGCAAATGACTGAACTCTGGGTTGAACCTAAAGTCTGAGGGACCCTTGTAAGAGTACGTAGATACGGTGTAGTGATTTATTTGAATAGCATTTCCATTCAGAGCATAATTTGTGGTTGACAATTCGTTTCAGTTGACATGGTATCATTTTTGAATGATCCGAGTCACTGACCTTGAATTGATCCACGACATCTGTAGCCAAAATTCAACCAGTGTGACTTGGAGATAAATACCTGGATACTGGACAGTGCAGGTGAAGTTTTCCAAATTCCTTGGATTTCTTGTAAGATAATCAAGTGTAAGTTCAATATGTTTACAAACAAACAAGTAAACAAGAATTTGATGGTAAATCCATTTACATTTTAGTTTCCTAAAGTTCAGTCCAGTGTTGTTTTTCCAAATCCAAATAATCCAAAGGGAACATTCTTAGAACATTCTACCTAACTAGATGGTCACATGTCTTTGCTAAATTCAAAGTGTTTCCACACCTTGGACTGGAATGATGGTTTGATCAGGTTTTGCTGCATCATGTGTGTTGTCCGCTGTGATGCATTTGGTTGTTTTTACATTAGAGTTAAATAAAACGACTTTGTCTTAATCCATTCACTTTTGAAATTATTCTAAAAAGGGTATTGTTTGATTTGATGAACAACTGGCCTCAGATCTGGTTGGATCATAGGAATAGAAATCGATTAATCAACTAAGTGGTTAAATCGTTGCAAAACAGAATTATAATTACAACCCTATCTCCCAATTGGTCATTTACAAGTGTTGCTTTCAAGCAACATTAGACGTCGACACTGTACTTTGAACAAATAAATTGTTTATACTCCAGGGATTATATGTATGGTGAGCTTTAAACTAATCTGTATAGGTAGGTACATGTGACCATGCCTTTACACCTCTGCCTCACAAGCTGGAGTGTGCCTGATGATGTCAGAATCCAGGTGGCAGAGTCATTCTCCTGTGATTTCTAGAGCTTCTTATAGAGCAGGCTGGATCATATTCAACATGGGGCTCTCGGAGCAGCGCTCTTTGCTCCAATTTGTGAGAACAGACTCTCTGAAGCGGGTAGATGATGATGATGATGGCAGTCAACTTCAACCCACCTCAGCATGTAACCTGCGTCCAATCCTGAGGCAAATAGGAAGTTCCTATAGCTTCCTAAATTGTCCCAGGACTTCATTTATTTCAGACAAAAATGGAGTGTGAACTTCGAATGAATATTCAACACGGTTTTCTCGGAAAACGGAATAATGCCTCGCCAAGTACTGAGAGCTGCAGGTCAGAAGGTCCTGTAGGATCCCATATGACTTTTCTTGACAGGATATCAAGACCTCTGCTGACTGTAAAACAACGATGACTGAAAGATGTGGTCAGATGGCTCATTATTTTGTAGAACCAATTTAAAGTTGACAGCTCTCCCCCAATCCCTGCTTTACCCGCAGTCTGTTTTCCTTGGTTATTAATTTTGAAACAGGAATAATTGTGTCCTGTTTGCTCTCTATCTGTAGCTCTGGGGCCACATTGCTTATTTAAGGCCACTGCTGCGTTAGGGTTTGTCTGCCACCTGTCAATCAAGAGACTTTTGTGTGGTTAGGTCAGACATAAAAATAACTCCACCTTACAGTTGCGGTGAACACAAAACAAAGCTGCAAGAGTCTAAAATAGTTTTTCTTGTTGGTAGTTTGATCATTGGAGTGAATAGAATTGCTTTTGCAACAACGCCCCTAGAGGTTACTCGATGAACAGCACTGAGTCTGGTGTAAGGGCACAGTTCAACAGCATTAACTGTATGTCATAAGTGCATATAACCCTTGTGCTATCTTGTGGGGTCCAGATGACCCCACTCCCAACGTTAACGTGCTTGGGAGTGGGGTCATCTGGACCCCACAAGACAGCACAAGGGTTAAAGGAGTTTCACTCCAGAAGCTACAGAGCTCCTGCTCAGGTTGGCCCCCATCGAAACCTTTCAGTTTTTCAGCTTGCACCTAACGTCTGGAGTCCTCCAGCAAAGAGAGGAGTGCAAGTGTGATGAAGGGAAGGAGAGCTGCTATTATAAGAACCGGGGCCTGACACTGGCCCAGCAGGAAACTAGAGAGGTGTTGCAGAAAAGAGAACTGATCCTGTCAAAAAGGCTCCTCTCTGCTCTCCGTGCATAGCTTTCCACTCCCTGAAACAGAGTTGTATTTGATTTTTTTTTACCGCATGTTTGCCCAGTTTTAATGGGAAAATATCTGGAAAAAATTACCTGACACCTTTTTCTTTTTCTTTTTTTTTCTCTAAAGGCTGTGGCCCCTCTGAAAGAAAAGATTCATGACCTGGAGCAAAGGTATGTATTCCTGCTGCACAAACCTGTGCTTAACATTGGAGACACTGATTAATAGCATGCCTCCTGTTTTTCAATATTAGCATATTCTTGCCTTACAGTACACAAGCGGGTTCAAACAAAAGGCTGAAAAGCTATTAGTGGAATTTGTGGAGCCTTTTTCTTTGCCTCACTGATTTATTTAAATTATGGTTTTTAGTCCATTTAATTTCCATAGGAAGCAAAACATAGCAAACTGTCTGCGAAGGCAGCAAAATTTAAATCATATCAGCCCGTAGAAGAGAGATGGTGACAAAGGGCACAAAAGCTAATTATCTGAATTTACTGATTGTTTTTTAAGGATGCTGCAAACCTTTTGTATCAGCTTTGTTGTTGTTTTTTTTGTGAACTCCCATTATTTGTTAGCAAAATGTATTTTCTTTTACTTTTTTGGAATAATCTGAATGTAAAAGTATTGAGACACGGATAAGAAATGAATGTCCTTGACCTTGATGAAGCCCAGACTGTTGTGGGATCGTTTTAAAAAACTAAAACTGGAAAAATGGTTTTCCACACAAAGAATCTCCTGAGGGCCCACAGCTGATTATTGAAGCTGTGTGGGCGCAGATGACTGTAGCGTCTGCTTCTGCAGTCGCGCAGCTGCTGCTAATGCCATCACTACATCTGGTGGCTCTGACATAGGTTTGACTTGAATGCCATTGAGATAGAAATGCCTGGAATGTTACAGGATGATACATTTGCCTTTTCTTTGCACATGATTTATAAAGGATTTTTGTTGTTGTTTTTCCTTAATTTTATTTTAGTTTGTCTGTTTATGTTCATTTCAAAGCTTTCATTTCAAATTTGTTAAAGCTTATCCATAAAGACCCACTGCAATAAAATGTTGTTTTTAACATGTGGCATTTTTCTGATGACTAAAGTTAAGCAAACAGTTGCATTTCTTGCTATTTCTTTATGCAAATCGTTGTGAATCAGGAACAAATGAAAAAATGCTGTTTGAAAAAGAGAGTATTTGTGACAAATAATCCTCTGCATTGGCCACAAGCTCCCTGCTCTAAACTCTCAGCAACGGCGAGGGGAAAGGGGGGTGGGGTTGCTTCACTTTAAAAATAAATGTAAAGATGATCAGAGTGGGTCTTAAAGGTTTATTATGGAACCCTTTTTGAAAGTTATATAGTTAGGTGTCTTTGTTCTTGAAACTGTCATCACTAAGGAGTTCATCTTTTCTTCTAGTGTCTCGCAGAAATACCCACCCGTGAAGTTTCTGTCTGAGAAAGATCGAAAAAGGATTTTGGTAAGTCCCACACTAGAGACGGTTCCCTTAAATACTCTGCTTTCCTTGGCCTGCTCTAAAAGCTGCAGTCTGGTAAGGATGAACACTGGCTGATCTGAAAGGAAAAGTCTTGTCGTCTTGCACGTGAACCTGGTGGTTGACTTTAATCTCTGACCATCTGGATGGAGTTCAGAAAAAACTGCACATCAGTCAAAGCACAAATCATGAAAGATGCAACTGTTTTCTGCTTTGTGTGGTTTGTTTTTTATTTTGTTCTGATTGGTGGTTGGTTTCAGTCAAATAAATGAGCATGTCTTGTAACTGCGTGATGTTGCAGGCGTTTTGATTTGCTTGAATGCAATCTAAAAAGAAAACCCACCAACCATCAAATCCCAACGTTTCCCGATTTCATCTACACACAGGATTTCCAACTCCTTATAAATGTTGTTTTTTTGTTTGTTTCTGTTTTAGTAATTAAGCACTAAAAATTGAAGAGATTCGGAGCTGTTTTACTGACTATCCTCTATTAGACACGTGGCAAACTAGCTTTTTTGGGAAACTTTGCTGCTTTTAAGACATTTTAGATCTCCACAACAGTTTTTTCTTTTCTTTTATCAAAATGTCAACTGGCACTATAACCACCCATATTTATGTGTTGATGAAGACCCATGTGACACACAAGGTTTTCTTTTTTGGTGCCAGGCAACTATTAACATTTTTAATAGCATGATTTACTGTGATTCACTGGAATTTACTGCAATGCTTGCAGCAAAAGTTTTATTTTAAAAGTAGTTTGCTTGAAAAACAAAAAGAGAGATTAGCAGAAAGCAGAAAGCACAATCAGAACATAACAGTCATGAGCAACAAGATGTCAACATTGAATCATCACTTTTGTTTATTGTATGATAAGTGGAACATACAGCAGAAACAATAAATGCTCCTGTTAGAGCTAAAGGGACAACCGTTACCAAAAAGAAAGAAATCACAAATATGATTCACTTTACCCACAACTGTATAGTCTACTTATGCTTTACTTAAACGTTTAAATGCTAAAAAATACACGTTTAAAACATTTATGAATCACTGTGTTGGAAATAAAAGTAAAAAGTTTTCTTCCAAACTGGAATCTACTTGTTTGATTCTGAATCAACTTTAACAGCAGAAGGGAGAATAAAACCCTGTTAAATAAAATAAAAAATAAACTATATGGGTTGTATTTGCTGATATATAAACAATGTTATAAACTGGAACCATGATTTATATTTAAGCATAGTATTTGTCTTTTGGCATGTTAAGTTTATATAAGGCATTTCATATCCCAAATTGACAAAGGTCCCATTTAAATCCAGTTTTCCAAAAGTACTATACCAAAAGGTAAATCGACTTCATAAGTTTTAAAATTAAAATTTGTCAAAATTTCACAAAAAAATGATTTTCTTTGGAGAAAACATGTCCCTTCTTTTTTACAATCATAAGTTCACAACAGTGCTCACTCTAAATTGAAGTTTTTATTGAGTCACAAGCTGCAAACAATCCTGTTAAACATGAACGATGAAGCCTCAGCTGACCAGAATAAAAAAAAGACCATGTTTATTTATCATCTTTAGATGTTTTTCAGGACACATGAGCAGAATGACCTACAGCAATGTTGTCTGAAGCTGTTCACGCTCCTGCAAAAGCCGTTTCAGACCCTGGCAGGGGATGCATATGTTAGCACAGTGTCCGTTCAGATTTCTGCACAGTAGAGTCAGCAATGATTGCTCCACCTTTTGGTTTAGGGGTTCAATTTTCAGAGGCAGTGTGTAAGATATATTTATCCAATTTAAAAATTGAAATGAAAATACACAAAAGTTAGTTCAAATGTTTAATTCCAGTTTAGTTATTATGGGGGATTTGTTCTAAAAATAACCTGCCATAGATGAAATACGGAAAGTAGGATTCAAGATGTTTTTTTAGGCTGTAAAACTCCTCACTATACATTTTTTATATATATATAAAAAGACTTATAGACTTTTCTCGGACAGACATAAACATTTTCACACTTTTCTCTCTTGTTTAAACTGTCAAAGTTCAAACCTTCATTGCAAAATAAGTCCAGGATTAGAGAATGAAAACAAAGATCTGATCACGATCAACGATGTATGTAGATCTGTTTAACTGCACGTATCTGTACAATAGACACAACATGGAAAAAAACTGATTGACAAGGTCTCTGGTGATACAGTGACTGAACACTGTAATCATTATTGTTGTTTCTCCTCAGCCAACGGCGTGTGCTGCCATCAGTCCCTCCCACATTCGGAAGCCCAAAAGCAAAGCCATCTGCAACAGGCTCCTTGATTAGTTTCTCTACAAATTTGCCCTGAATTTTTGCACTGTTCTGCAATTCCTCACCTCCAACCAAAGACATTTTAACAAAATAAATATTGGAGTCAGTTGGCCTACATTGATGTAGTTAAGCTCCAAATGTTTTTGCTTTTAGTTTTGATGACTGCCATCTCTTGATGAGCTCCTGTGCGTGTGTGCGTGCGTGCGTTTTTGTGTTGGGGGCGTTTTATATATTTTATGGCTGTTAGAATAAGATTGGGGTTGGTTTTAAGTTTCCTTTAAAATACACAAAGATGTACTTTGATTGACATCTGCATCCACTTTGAATTACATTGTGTTTAATAGTAACTTCCAGAATCGATTTAATTTGATTCGATTCACCAGAGCCTGGATCAGTTTGATTCACCAATTTTTTCTTCTTCTTACAATCCTTTCGATTCTATTCAATTTAGAATTTACACGGTTTACACATTTAGAAATATATAATAGAATTTTTTCAACCCAGCCCTACTGTGTAATAGAAGACAAAGATGTTTGTTTTTTATTATTACAGTGAGCCCCCGCTTATTCACGTTTCACTGTTCGCGGTTTCAGGTATTCGCATATTTTTCTTCTTCGGTCACTGTGACTCCTCTGGTTTATCACAAAAGCTCAGACAACTCAAGACGCTTGTATGAGACTTTTGCGCATGAAGGAGGCGCTGTAGGGGAGGAGGGGAGCGCAGATGAAGAGCACGCAGGTTCCTTCGGCCCCCATGTCAGCTGCTAAGGAATATTTCACAGCTAATATCCTGAAACACTGAGGAGGATAATCGCAGAGAAAACTGATCATCCGAAGGACTGAATGGTGAATGAAACCGGCCTCTTATGGAAGAAGTGACGCTCAAATCGCACTTAACTGATGAAGGAGGAAGGATGGGCTCTGTACTTTAAGGCACAGAGTAACTTGTCCCGTATTAAGTACAGTTTTTATTCCGTCGCTCTGAAATAAAAATAAAAAACTATTTATGATTGCAGTACACCAATGTTCTTATGAGTTTTACAAAGCCTCAGCTATGTTTTTGGTAAGTGAGGATTGGTGACGGTGGGCTATTTACCATATTTGCTAATCCTCAGAATCTACGTATAGAGAAAATCACCCACCCCCACCCCAGAAGAATTTAATGAAGAAAATAAACTAAGTATTTTCTGCACTATGACACACCAGATTATAACAAATAGTCTCATGAATAGTACATTCTTATGTCATATAAGGTACACCGAACTATAAGGCACATTAACCCTTGTGCTATCTTATGAGGTCCAGATGACCCCACCCTTTCTTTGACGTGTTATCCCTTCCATGACAAAGGTGGATAAAGATAAAGAGGATTTCATGTAGTCCATGTGAAATACGGTTCAGTGCACTGTCTTGTGGGGTCCAGATGACCCCACTCCCAATGTTAAAGTGCCTTGGATGGCATAAGGGCTAAGCGAGACAAAAGAGTCAGAGATAAGACCATCAGTCAGACTTTAAATGTGTTGACAGTAACTCTAGAACCTATTTGTAACACGCTACATGTTAGCCACATTAGTGTATTTACAATACCCTAACTCCCAACATGGTTTGAATCAGGAAAAGAAACCAGACTAATATCGCTAAAATAAATGCTGCTGTGACTACGCTAACTCCCAGGCTTGTTAGTAACACATAAAAAAAAAAAAAAACACACAGTCCGACACTGCTACACGTTAGTGTATACACCAAAATAACCAACCAAACGTTTTCACAGTGCGCCTAGTGCCTCTCAAAATCGTTTTGACATTAGTTAGCACAACCGTATATAACCATATAAGGTGCTCCAGATTACAAGGCTTATAAAATTAAGGCCTTTAAGTATGCCTTAAAGTGTGGAAAATACAATATAGATTAAGATCAGAACCTTGTTTGTTTAATTTGGTCTTTAAACCTGTAGAAAACACTAAGGATGAAAGTTGTTGTGCGTGTGTTTTGACTAGATCACCGGAGGAGCCGGTTTTGTTGGCTCCCATTTGACTGACAAACTGATGATGGACGGCCATGAGGTGACTGTGGTGGACAACTTCTTCACCGGGAGAAAACGAAACGTGGAGCACTGGATTGGCCATGAAAACTTTGAGCTGATCAATCATGATGTTGTTGAGCCGCTTTACATTGAAGGTGAGTAAATGCTGAAAACTATTATACGTTATAATTTGCGTTGCAGCCATTTTTGCCGGGGATATAAATACTCTGTTATTCAATTAACATTTATTGCAAAGAAATAAAACCTTTCTGTAAACACAGAGAAAGGGATTAAATCTGATGTAACAAAATTATTTAACTGTTGTATAACATTTGAATGGACACTAACTGGGATCGTTTGTATTATTCACACCACTGAAATCTCAGTACAGTGTTTGCCAAAGTACCCAACATTGTACTGAGATGGATGAGTCACCCATAATGACTCCATTCATTTATTTCACATTGACGATGATTGTACATTACCTTTACTTGAGCTAATGGCATTCTAGAAATTATCCAACTGTTATAGAGACACCTCTACAAAAAGACATTAATCATTAAAAGCAGAGGGAATCATTCAGACACATGAAATGCACTCAGCATTAAGTCAAGGTTCCAGAGATGCTGGGCTGCAACATGAATGCTCAAACCAGAAAGAGTAGTTGTGCATCTGCAGAGGAAATCTTCATGCCAAGATTCAGAGAAGACTGTAGGAATCAAAGCAAGATAAGATAAACAAAAGATTTTATAGTAATGGTCCAAATTCAAAATCTTAAATTAACCACACATTTTGTATCAGACTTTAAAAGGCACCGTTTGTGATTTACACTGCATTCACACATTTGCGCATCAGGGATGTTGAGTTTCAATATGAAGTCAAGATACATACGTGATCTGAGTTTCTGCGGTGCGATTTGGGTGTCGGGCGTGGCGTGTAGACCAATCAGGGACTCAGCTTTGGACACTTGACGTTTTTAGTGACTCGATCAAAGGGTAGAAAAATAAATCTAATTGGGTCGCTAGATGCGAGGAGTTTCATCCTGTACTTCCATCCATTTTCTTAACCCGCGGGGGTTACCGGAGACTGCCCCGGCTACTTTTACTTTTAGGCGAAGGTGGGATACACCCCGGACAGGCCGCCAGGCTGTCAATGATCTGGTGAACCCAGACATGCTGATGTGCTTGCCGGCGGCTCTGTAGATAGAGCTCTCTAAAACGTATAAGCCCAAGCTACTCACCCAGCATCATCCATGTTTTCCTTGATGTGGCAACGAATGAAGTCCAGAAGAACACTGGCCTTTTAAGTTGTCGAGTGCAGGTGTCGAGTAGTAAATTTGAGAGTCTAAAGAGAGGCGGCAGATGCAAATTTGACACGCGTGTTTTATCCGGTGTGAATGCAGTAACAGACCCTATAGCTACATGTTCTCTATCAAACACAGATATTTCTTCTTTTGTCATATTTTTTTCTTACCTGAGAGCTTTTGTTTAAGTCTATCAATAGCCTTTTTTTCTAGAAGTCCCAACTATCTCTGTCAAGCTTCTCTGGATATTTCTCAACAATAGCTGCGTTTACATGGACAAAAGTAATCGGAAAGAACGCCCTGATCGGAAGGAAAATGCGTCGTGTAAACACGGCGTTCGGAATACTCTGCCCCGATCAGACTCGTTCAGATCAAAATTTCTTTCCGATCGAAATAGGAGGGTTATTCCGATTGTTGATCTGATCGTGTTCCATGTAAACAGTTAATTCTGATCGTGTGTCACTACTGCTCTGGTTTACGTCACGCATAGAAGGTTCGGTGCTTCAGAGAAAGCTTTGGAGCGTATACAGGACCGACCGGCTGACCCGCGGGGTGTGAGCTTATAGCAGAAATGTCGCTCAGTCCTTAGAAACCGTTCAAACAATCATGTGGATTTGTGTTTCCAGTCATGTCCCGTCAAAATAAAGGCTGATGTTAATCACACATATTTACGTTCAGCCAAGATGCAGATTGCGGCATTTCCCGCATGGATTTTGTGTTCATCAAACAAGGCTAATGTTGTTAGCGCGTGTTAGCCCACTCCTAACCCTGACTTCTTCTGGCTCCGTTCTTCCTAAAAAAAAAAAAGCACTGACCACACGGATTAAAAATAAAACGATGAGCGAACAGGCGCTTCATAATATTCATAACATTAATAAAAGCACGTTTAGGAGATCATCTCGTATATCACAGAGCTGCTGCATGAATGTATATGGCAGCTCACGTTGTTTACAGCACGACCCATTTCCTCTTCCGGTATTTTCAACACTACTGCGCATGCCCAAATGATTTATTCTGACCGAAAGTGAGACCATGTGAACGTTATAATCGGAAAAAGGTTTTCTGCGCCCATGTACACGGTTGAATTCTAATCCGATCATTGATCTGATGTAGATATTTTGCCCATGAAACCGCGGCTAATGTCTTATACCAGTGTCCTTTGGATTTACTTGTTTCTAATTATGTCTGTCATCACACCTAAGGAGATTTCTTTGCTCTTGTCACCTTTTGTTCTGCCTTAAGTAATTTTCTTCATGGCCATTGTCCCTATACCAACCAACACTGCTTGTATCAAACATTTTCCCTTAAGTCAGACTTCCACTCTTGTCATACATCGGTTCTGACATTTCCCCTGCCCCTTTGACTTGTTTTAGCACTTATCTTTTAGACAGTTGAGCCCAAGTCCTTTACTTTCTCTTTCTGCTACTTTATTTCCTGTTGCATCTTTGTCTCTCCAAGCTGTCTTCCCTCAGTACATAACGCCTAGTCATCTGCAAACATTGTTGTCTTCTGAGATTTTACTAATCTTAACAATGCCTTTTGTTGCTTTGAGGTTTAGGATCATCTTCTGGTCCTGTCATGCCACAACTAATTAATTTTAGCTTTCTTTTGTAAGATCTGGAGGACATCCTACATCCACTGAACTCATCTCTTGCTGTCTTGACATTCTACCTAAAAATTATTTCAAATAGGTTTTACAGATCCTGGAGTCAAGATTGTGAACTTGTTTTTAACATCTGGTGTTTTCTCACAACCACTGAAAATAGCTGTAATCAAACCCCTCCTAAAAACGTACAGTCAAGGCAAAACGCAAATTAAAGACCAATATCAAACCCGCCATTTTTAAGTAAGATATGTACCAGCTAGCTCTTTCTGGTCATCTGGATCCGGTCATATCCCAGAGTCGAAACCAAACAGGGAGAAGCTGCATTTAGCTTCCATTATATGCCACAGATCTGGAACAGACTTCCAGAAAGCCTTAGATCAGCTGAAACAATCAGTTTATTCAAATCTTGGTTAAAGACCCATCTCATCTCATCTGCATTTAATTAGTTTGTATTTTTGATCGGTTTATATTCAAACATTTACATCAGCACTGTTACTTTAAGTTTTAAGTTTTTTTTAACTTTCTTTAAGGTTTTATTTAATTGATCACACCTCTACCATTTCATGTAATTGCTTTTCCTATTGTTTTATGTAAAGCACTTTGAATTGTCTTTGGACATGAAAGGTACTGTACAGGCAAACTTGCATTGCCTTGCCTTGACTAAGAAACCTGCGTTTCACATTGTCCTTTTTTGGACTGTTTCTTGCCCAAAAAGCCTTGGGGGAAAAAATCAAACACAGTTTTACTAATATAGGGTTGTAAGATATTGTAATACTAAGAAAAAACAACTTTTAATTTAGCTAAATCAAAGAGTGGAGCATGTGTGAAGTGTTCTTAAATTTGGACATTTGTGCTCGTTTTTTCAATACTGTGCGTTGGGGGCAATGCTTTTTGCAACCTTTGAGTTGAGGATGGTGGGATTAGATTTAAAGTACCTGGATAAATGTGTCCTAAATTAATTTGGTCCAAATATTGCCCCAGATCTTAGGGCTTTCATAAAGAAGATGTCAAAACAATGCTAATCAATAGCTGTTTGAAGGTTTTACCTAAAGCCTTGCTGCCCTTGTCAATAGTTGTCTATTTTTTATGCCAAAAAATAATTTAATTTAAACATATCACCTAATTAGATCATAAATTTTAAAGACCCACTCTGATCAAAATGTTGTTTTTGGTGTTGTTCTTGTGGCATTTTTATGATAGTGGAGGACATATATAAAGAAAATTAAACTTAATATTGCATCTCTGAGTATTTCTTTATTCAAGTCTTTGTAAATCAAGAGCAGACGAAAAGAAGAAGCTGCAAGGGCTGGCCACAAGTTCCCTGTTGTGATCCATTCAGATGCATCCACTTGGAGACAAATAGATCCATGTACGTCTTTGTTTTCCTCATCTGAACTGGAATCTGGCTCAAAACTGGACGGCTAGTTGGCTCCAAATAATGCTTGCTATTGCTCGCCATTTGATTTTAGGTTGAGGGTGTGAGGGGCCGTAAGCACCAGAGCGTGTGAACAGATGGGTAAAGGGAAATGGGGGCGGGGTTGCTCCCTACTAACAGTCTCTTCTTGCCCACAACTCCACTGCTGCTCTGTCTTACAAAACAACACAGGTTTTTGGATTTTGGCTAAAAACTGCCTAATCACAATTAAAAGACCAGTGGGAACGCTTTGAAAATAGAACAAAAGGCTATCCGAGTGGGACTTTACTGATGTGAAGGTGCAGTTGTTTCAGAAGCCAGATGATGTAGACATGTTTAGGTTGATTTGTTTAAGAACAGATATAGAATCCAAAAATTAAGTGGAATGTGGTGTATCTTTTCTCTTTAACCTTATTTAGTCAAATCATAAAAAAGAGACTCAATTGTCTATTTTTAATGTAAAAATTGTGTGAGGATGTTGGTCTGCCATTTGTTTCTTTAGTGACTTCATGTAGCTGTGCTTGGTTAGACTGTTTTGACCAACTTTTGCAAAATTAATGAAAGAAGTAGAATACTTCAGTGATGCATGAAAAAGTACAAGCAGCACTTTTCTTGTCATCTTGACTTAAAGACTGAGAGTGTAACCTTGCAGAGTTCATGTCTTTTTTTTAATTCTATAAATGATGGCGTTTTTTCTATTAAAATAGACAGCACAGAGCGTGACAAAGTGTTTTGTAGAAATCATCATCCCTAGAAAGATGGACTGTATCTACGTTCAGTTACTGTTGTTTTTCAGCCTTAGATTAAAAAAAATATGCCATCAGAACAATGCAGAACATACTAGTCGGACTCAGTCTGGTCTGACTGTTTTTGTATGTTTTTGAACAAATAATGAAAGTATATTTCTATTCAGAAACCCAACTGACCTGCTGCTGTAAAACCATTGAGATCTCTTTTTGAGAACTCTTCATCCATTCAAAACTTTGATCTTTATGTCTTTACCAGTTTTCTGTAAATCTTATTTTCTAATTGGATAATTAGGTTGGCTGTGTAGCAGCTTGCAGCATGAAATGTTGATGAAGCTTTCTTCATTAAATTAAAAACCTTTACTGTTTTTAACCCCCAATGTTACTGGGTAACTGGATACATTTTGCACTCTTTTGAAAAGCAAGTTCTGTCCTACAATCCTCAAAAACGTATTACTGGATATGTCGTCACATGACTACCGACGTGACACACACTCACCATTACCATGCATTGAGTCTTGCCCATCGTGCCGAGTGAAAAATTGACGAGGTCCAAACAAGTCTGCAAGGAATCACAAAAGGGGACGCAATGTTTTGCAATCAACTGCAAAAATGATAACACAATGATCCAATCGCGAAGAATCACCTTTCACGGTCTAGTAATTGCATTTTAATAGAGAGAAATCAGGCTGGGGAGCGTTAAGTGGCTGCTAAAGTGGGTTCTAGCAAATAACATGCTAGTTTGGTTCATCGAGGCATATCTTTTAGAAAGTGACACTTTACACGTATTTATGTGTATTTATGTGCGACCAGCACAGGAACCAATGGAAATTCCTGTTTGCCACACATAATACATGCAGCCAACATGCACACAGCTGCATTGTCCACATGTATTTTTAGTGCATCCAAGGCTAAATGTTTTTTTTGGTTGCAGGTATTTAAGGTTTAGGTCCCAGTAGTTGTCACACACCTAGGTGTGTGGCATTTGTTCTCCCCATCCTCTGGGGGAGTGGTGAGCTGCAGACACAGTTGTGCTCAGGAATCATTTGGTGGTTTAACTCTAACCCCTTAACCACTAACCCTTCCTTGTCAGCCAAGAAAAAAGTTCAGCACTGACCACTCGTATTTAGAAAATTATGTGCAAATAGTCACTTTTATTATAATAATATACAGTACAGACCAAAAGTTTGGACACACCTTCCCGTTCATTTGAATGAGAAGCTGTGTCCAAACTTTGGACTTCTGTACTGTATTTTACAGTATATGTACTTGTAAAGTTGTATATTGCAAAAATAATAAAATACAACAAAAGTTGTAGTTTCATTAATGTCCCTTCTTTCTGGCCGTCGGTGACAAGCATTTACAATCTCAGTTATATACTGTAGATTCTGGTACATGGGCAAAATCAAAAATCACAGATTTTTAAAAGCTGTTATTTTAACAGCAATGTGATACCTGTAACCCTAGAAGTGCAGTTCTTGCACTATTCAAAGATTAATCATTAGAGACAGTAAATATTTAAATATATCACAAGATCAATAATTAACCAAGGTTCAATTTGAGCTATGTTTTGTGAAAATTGGTTAAAAATGAGTGAGCTAGCCTTGATTTTTGTGGTTGACGCCTGCCTGTCCTAAATTGAAACAGCAGTGTTCCGTTGACGTAACCCAGGGGTCGGCAACCTTTTTTACTCAAAGAGCCATTTCGGACCGCCCCTAATGAAAAAAAAAGCACCCGGAGCCACAACCCGTTTTGACATCATTATATATATTATGCATGTATATATTATATCAAGGGTGCTCATTACGTCGATCGCGATCGATTTTCAAGGACATAAGTGTAGATTGCGGGCCAGAAAAGATTAAAAAAAAGTACTTCTTTCTTTTCATCTTCATGTTTATTTGTTACATGTTTATTTCAACATTATTGTTTATGTACCGATGATTAAAAACTACACAGTGAGTTTACATAAAGATACTTTTGTATTAACAGATGAGGCATTTTATTACAAAGACAGAAAGCAGCGACCATCGTATTCATGCTCTGCTGTAAACGGTGCAATGGGGGGAGCGTGGCATATTGTGAGGCATTTGGCGCTGCTGGCTCCGTATTGATCAGTATTGATGGGGAACAACGACTACTAATTTAGTGCTCCGTCCTCCGAACACACAATATATTTCACGCACACACCTCCGCTCCGTGCTCACACCCCCATCTCCACCTGCATGCGCCCCTCCCTCGTGGCACGCGCGCCCCTCAGCACAAACACACACTCCGCAACAGTATAAAGCGTGTGCCTCACAGCTTCCTTGATGAGCTCGTATTTATCGGGCGAGAACTGCAAAGCTTATAGCAGGAGGAGAAACGCGGGGCGGCTTTAATAAACTCCGGTTGCTGGACTTCTACCGGGGACATGATGTGCCGCGGGGAGAAAAAGACGTTCTGAAGGCAGAGTTTGTCAGAGGATGTCCGATTGGCCATTCTGCATGTCAATCAAGTCCCGTACTTTTCGGTGAGGATTTTGATTGGCTGGTGGATTTTCAAGAAGCACTCTCTTCCCCTTCAATCTCCCCCATGTCCCCGAAGATGACCCGTCGATCGCGACCGACGCAACGAGCTCCCCTGCTCTGAAACAGACATCACCGCACACGGGAGTCCAAAACACCGGCACAAACTCTCCGTCACCAGAAAGCCGCTCCCCGTTCCGTGCCACGCCAAGTCCCCGGCAGAAAATCACTCCAGACCCGGAGTGTTTATTGAAGCCGCCCCGCGTGTCTCCTCCTGCTATCAGCTCCTCAGCCCTCGCCCGACAAACACGAGCCCACCAAGGAAGCTGTTTTTTACGTGGCACGTGCCTCGCACGGAGCCAGCAGCGCCTTTGAAATGCCATGAAAAATGAACAAACTAAAATAAATTTGAATTTTTATAAAATACTCATTATTTTCCAAAGTCACAGGGAGCCACAACAGAAGGATGAAAGAGCCACATGTGGCTCTGAAACCATGGGTTGCCGACCCCTGACGTAACCCAACACAAAGCAATGGCGCCTGCATGCGCTCGTCACTGTGTATAGCAGCAACTAGGCAAAGGCCAATCCAGAAATATATATGGATTGTGAACACCATATGCCAATAGTGCATTTAAGAATGCCTGTTTAGCTCATTCTTGGACGTGCATCCCATGCTAGGTGTGTATGTTTTTACTTGGAGAAGCCTTTAGGACTGAAGAGTGGTGTAGTGGTTAATTAGCACTCTCGCCTCATAGCTAGAAGGCCCTGGTTAAAGTCCCAGCTGGGTTCTTTCTGTGTGAAGTTTGCATGTGCACTCTGTGCATGTGTGGGTTTTATCTGGTTTCCTCCCACAGTCCAAAAACACATTTTATAGGTTAGTTGATTGCTCTAGGTGTGACTGTGTGTGTAAGTGTGTGTGCTGGGTGACCTGTCCAGGGTGGACCCTGCCTTTGCCATACAATAGCTGGGATAGACTCCAGCAAAGGATTCAATAGGATCCGGACATAGTTTGATGGATGAAACATCCATCCATGCATCCATCCATCCATCCAAGGAATCCTGTGCTAAAAGAAATAGCTGTTAAATTCATGTTCTCAACTTTTTTTTCTTTATCGCTCTATGTCCAGCGTTTGTCTCTTGTGTTGAACCTCAGCGCCTCTGCAGTAAAGTAGCAAAATAAAGCATTGTCAGAGATTTGGAATAACATCAAGGTCATTCTGAACACTGGCAGTCATGCAACGATCACCAGGTCAAGGATTAATCGGATGATATTTTTTGCTGAAAAGCAAGTTTGAGTCTTTCAAAAAAAGAAAAGACTGGAGTTAGATAATCATTTAGGGATGATAAAAAGAAGAAAACATTCTAAAGATGAAGGCCAATATGAGTGAATGAATTAGAAGCCAAGGAGACCTGACCATCTTTTATTGCCATCCATCCATCCATACATCCATGATTGTTTAAAAGCTTGATCTTGCCAAATGTCACACAATCTGAGTAGCGTTAGGTCACTGGAAAAGGAAAGGCATAAAAGATCGAACTCTACTTTTATCGATTCATTTTTGATCTTTTAAGCTCGGATCAGTTCATATTGAGTAATCGTTTTTACCAACCCAGCCCTACTTCCTTTTGTCTTCCATTGTCCCTATGCTGGCAAAAAATACACACATATGCAAACAATAATCAATAAAAATATATCATCCATATATCATCCTTGATTATTGTGGTTTCTGCTCCTGGACTTTATTTCACAGCATCTGCAGATCAGGGATGTATGTCATCACCTTCATCTTCACTTAGGATCAAACGCTGTCATATGTGAGATGTGCACTGTTTGTTTTTATGAAGTTCATGTGTTAGAATATCACACAAACAAACGTGTGAATTCAAGGACTCCCAAGTGGGACTCCCAAACTTTTTCATGTGGATCTAAATGCCAGGGGTAGCATTCACTCTGTGGAACACGAGTTTGTCCTGTTTTGTGAGGCTTTCAAGATCTGTGATTCTGAGCGATAGCTGCCTATTGATGGGTCTTCAACGTCTGCTGTCGTGGGCTCAGTCGGCAAGCTCTATCGCCATATCAGGTTGACTCACACTTTTCAGAGCCGTGATGCTCTGTAGAGATGGATCAATGCTTTGCAGAGTGATGGAGACATATAAAGCATTTTTTCCCCTCTCTGAACTCACAGAATCGATTTGAAAACGACATCTGCATTGCAACGATAGCAGAAACTAAATACTTGGGGTGTATTATGCAGTGAGCTTGGTTGAACGTTCTCAAACTGGGGAAGTGAGATAGTGTACTAGCCTTTATTCCATGGTCCAAGTGAATACTCAACTCTGCAGGGTGCCTATTAAAAAGTGATGATGGTTACCTAAAACAGATGTTATGGTTGAATAGCCTGAATGTTCTGTATTATTGCGTCTACCTAAACATCAGTTGGTAACTGGAACAACAGAAACCTGAAAGATAAGTGGATATACATTATTCCACAGTTAATCACAACAGCAAGACATTTGAAAACATCTCTGTCCTTCAAATGGTTCTATGCTGGACATGACAATATCTATCCAATATATTCTCAATGACAATGTAGTCTTTAATTTTAGATAGTTTATTGTCTGTCTTTCTGTCTTTCTTACCTTAGTGCTGATACAGAATTCATATTTGTTAATAAATCATTTGATTATTAATTTATGAAAGAAATTGTTTAATGGTACACATTTAGTGATTGATGGAGATTTCTTGAAATCAAAGTGATTTAGGAAACTGTTTGAGGACTTTGTTTCTTTGACACACACGTCTGCTTCATCCTCTGGGCAAAAACGAGCTGAAATGATGCTTTGTCTCACTTACCATGAAGGACGGCATATATACCACTTTCCTCAGCTGCGAAAGAGCGAGATCGGTGTAGACTCGCTAGCCGTTACCATGACAACGTGTCGCACCATGTATCAAATAGTCAGCTTCTTGTGAAAACTGATTTAAATTGTAAAAATAACAAGATTAAGGTACTAGAATTGGCTCAATTTTTAATTCTTTTGTAAGTGACCATAGTGTAAGTGAGATAACGGCCATTGAGGGCGGTTGCTGCCGTGTCGTATTAATTTCGGATAATGGACGCCTGGAAGGGCATATTACTGTACTTCAATGCCATATGTGTTTGTAGGGCTAAGCGTCCTCTCCCCTGAAGAGCTTTGGTTAGTTTGTTAAGGTGCAACAACACATCTACCAGGACGTTTTTGAAGCCACTCTGACTATTTCAGGTCAGAAAAGGTCAGCCCTTTACTGCTCAGGGAAATGTTTTGCTTCTTCCAACTATGTGGCAAAGCCTTTCAACACCTCCCCTCTGGAAATCTCTGAACTTTGTTGTGGCAATAGAAGATGAAAATATGTGCTTTTCACCTCATCCAGGATTGATGGTGATTTAAGCTTTTTGCCAATTTTTCTGTCAATGGTTTTTTGCAGTAAAGCCGCAAAGTTTTTATGCCCTTCTGTTATTTTGGGTGTGCTGTCAGTAGCCACCGATACCAGGTGGGAAGCAGTTATTCCTGCACTTCTTCAACAATTCAAAACAGTGTTTCCCCCTGTTTTTTGTCTCTTAGTTGTCTCGACTCCATCACTTCTGCCTGTGGGCCAGAGGTTACTTACCGGGAGAGCAGTCCTTTTTGTTTTTTATCATCTCTGTCTATGGACTCACCACAGGCAGTAGGCCACCCTTGAGTCCATGTCTTAAATTTGCTGGCCTAGGATATCTTGTGGCATTTTTGTATTTGATTTCCTGTAGGATTTTATTCTCGTCTTTAAAGTTTGCGAATAGAAGTTCAGTTATCTAAAGGAATTTTTAAAAATTCTTCTCTGAATGGCTTCCTATACCTGAGCGGCCACAAAACTAGCATCTAAATATCCCTTCTTCCTGCACGTCTTGAAAAAAAACCCAGCTTTTAGTCCTCTAATTTCCATCTAGATATTTTTGAGTAAAGCCTGATTTGACTTTTTGATGTTTGCTAGTTTCTCTCCTCATATGAAACACAGAAAAGGCAGTTTGTCAGCCCACATTGTATTACATGTTTGGTTTTCTTTTCTTGGAATCTCCATAGTTGGCTTGCCTGTGGTTGAAAATGAAAGAATTCATGCACAGGCAGCTATCACACATTGGTGTGAATAGGAAAAGAGACAACAATTTTTACAACATTACCGTATTTTTCAAATTTGAAAATACATTTTAAAAAGTCTTTTTGAAAAATCCTTATTATTTGTTTCCCAGAGAGCCGCAACATACAACTGTTGATGTTTCAACAACCGTTTAGGTATCTGAACATTACAGCATTTGGAGTTTTTCTTGTATAGCCTGCTGGGGATGCATGGATGTCACACAAGCTGTATTTCATCTTTCTGTACCGCTTCAATCCAAACTGAGAGAGATGCTCGGATCCCCCTGACACCCTCAGCTCCATAGCCCTGCATCAGCTCTGCACTTACCTACAATTTTACAACCAACTTTTTTCCCCCCACTAAAGTGTTTTGACAAATGGCTTTACTGTACACCGGTTATTCTCTGCATAGCTCTTTGCATGACAACATAAATATGTTTATTGTTAAAAGAACCACTCAGACGAAAACTGTGTTTTTGGTGTCTTTACCGTGTTTTTGTAGTATTTTTCCTCATGATAGAGGACATATAAAAAGAAATTTGAGCTTAAAAGTCTACTTTTGAGCATTTCTTGATTCAAATGTCTGTGAATCAGGACCAGATAAAAAAAATCAGTTTGAAAAAGAGCCCAGAAACTATAACCAGCTACCGGCTACATTTTCCTAGTCTGCTGAAATCTGATGCATCCACTTGTAGACAGATAGATTCATGTATCATCCCAGTGGTCATTTATCTATGTTTGTTCTCTATTGTCAGAAAAAGGCCACAAGAACATGCTAAAAACACAAAAAACACCATTTTCATCAGAGTGGGTCTTTAAAACGTCTTTTTTTTATCATAAACGTATTAATCTTGTGGAATAATTTATGCCCTTGTTCTGCGCTTAAATAATTAGCAGGGATAACAATTGTTCTGCATCTCAACATCTTTGCCTGACAACAAGATGATTGTCTTGTTTGCTTTATTTATAGTTGACCAGATTTATCACCTGGCATCTCCAGCCTCTCCTCCAAATTACATGTACAATCCCATCAAAACGCTGAAGACCAACACAATTGGAACTCTTAACATGCTCGGTAAGTAACTTTATATAATTCATTTAAACTTGAGCTAGGCTAATGTTAGGGTAGAAGATGTTCATGATAGAGTGAAGTGGAAAACGATGATTCGCTGTGGCGACCCCTGATGGGAAAAGCCGAAAGAGAAAGAAGATTTAAACTTGAGCTTGTTAATGAAAATACTGTTATCATTTTCAATCAAAAGCTTAAAGGAATAATGTAGCCCTAAAAAAAGAATTACTGTAAAGTGTTCTGTCATTTATCCCAGGGGTTACGTTTCTAAAATAACCTGGGATAGAGGAAATCTGTAAAGAAGGATAATATATGTTTTATGGCTGTATTACTCCTCACTACATGTTTTGTACACTTTTCTCAGACAGACATGAACATTTTCTCACTTTTCTCTCTTGTTTAAACTTTCAAAATTCCAACCTTCATAGAAATACAAGTCCAGTATTAGAAAATGAAAAAAACGATCTGATCACAATCGAAGATAAATGCAGATTTAGCAAACTGAATTCTGGACATTCTGGACAGGATCAAAAAGTAAACTGCGATATAGCGAAGGAGAACTGTAAACCCTTTATGGTTAGTTATTTAAACAATGAGTTCTAAAACTGCAATGTGACCAGTGTTGCTTACATACTGTGTCCCCCCTCATCTGTCCAGACTTTGCTCTAGAGCAGAGATGGGCAACTGCAGGCATTCCTGCGTGTTTTCCAACATACCCTGCTCTGGCATGGACATACCTGAATCAGGTTATATCAGTCATGAGTAGGTCTTTGACTTTTGGAAATCATGGAGACACATGGCCCTCAAGGCCTGGAGTTGCCTATCCGTTATGCTTTGATGAAATTCTAAACTTAAATTAAATTTTTTTAAGAACCCCTGGTTTAATTTACTTAAATATTAGGAGCACATTTTCTTTTGATTTTTTTTTTTTTAATTTGGTATAAACTCTGTTTTATGGAATTGAACTTTTCCTTTGATTTCACACGAGTCAGTGGTGCAGGTTTTTAGGATATTGGGATAAATTTGAAAGTGTAAATACCTACGGTAGTTATAACGTCATGACCTTTTTCTACTTTTTGGTACGGTCTAACGTCAACTTAAAGCTTAGTACAAAGTACAAAGAAACTCTTTAAACAGATCAACGTAATCACCACCTTCTGAAAGCTCCTGCTTGTAGAAATATTTCAGCAGAAGCAATAAATCGTGTCGCTGAGATGAAGCACATTGGAACTGAGCCTTGGAAGGTTCTTTGATGTGTTGCTACCCACGCAGAGCCAATAAATACAAATAAGAGTTGTTTATATAGTCTTGTAGTTTTTATTAAGGAGCATCTGCGTGTATTTACATATTCTCAGTCATACGGAGAGAAAAAAACACTTCAAAGTTTTGGAAAATATGGCCACACTTTTCTGGTATGTGAGCTAGTTTTGAGACAACAAGCTTTGATGGATGGTTGGATGGATGGATGGATGGATGGATGGATGGATGGATGGATGGATGGATGGATGGTTGGATGGATGGATGGATGAATGGATCGGAAAAACTTTGAGGTGATTTTTTTTTTCCATACTAAGATTTTTCCTCCGCACTAAGAAATGGCATCAGCGGACTCAGAAGCAGTCGCAAAATACGCTGAGGAAGATCATCACGGAGAATAATTATCATCCGGCCTCTTCTGGAAGAAGATGCCATCTTGCACTTAACTGATAAAGGAGGAAGGACTCTCCCGATTGAGGACGCACGCGGGGCGACCCAGGCCTCAATAAATGCTCCTTATTTATCTTTGATGGCCCGCGATCTACCCACATCCTTCCATCACGTTCCATGTAATGAACACCCCTGATCTACAGACACCATCAATGGAGGAACGAGAAAATAAACCATGTAGCACAAGATAGTGTCAAAATACAGGACTAAAAAGCTTTTTTTTTTTTTTTTTTTATTAAACGTATGATGTTGTGATTGTGAACCCAGAACATTTCATAGAGTACAGGTATGTGATTCCAGAAGAAGGCAGCACTGCTCAGTTTAGTTTCATCTCATTCATGGAGGATTTCCGCTTTGCTGATTTTTCTTTCAGGCCTAGCCAAACGTGTCGGTGCAAGACTTCTGCTGGCTTCCACTTCTGAGATCTATGGAGGTAAGACAGCTCCATCTTGAAGGAGACTTCAGTATTTTGGACATGTGCACACGGCTTAAAATAAACATGCATCAAACTAATTGGCCCTAAACTCAGGAGTCATTCCATCTATCAATCCATCCTCTAGACCCGCTGAATCCCTTTCGAGGCTCACGGGTTGCTGTAGCCTACCCCAGCCACGGGTGAAAGCGAGGTACACTCTGGACAGGCGCCAGTCCGTTTCACAGCCACATAATAAGACACAGCACCACCTAAAGAAGTCAGTCAACTTTTATTTGTTAACCCGTTACCACCAGAGATGTCGCAGGCGACACCTAACCCTTGTGCATGTGCGGTATTACGGTAATACTGTCAAAAATCAGACACTGTATCATTTTCAATACGTCATGAAAAAAGTTGACTTATAAAAGAGATGATTTTTTAAAAATCAATTCATTGAATTTAATACGTAAAGCAGATTCTATGTTCTGTGGCAGTTATTGTGGTTTAAAAATTCCCTTCTAAATGAATATTTTAATTTGAAATAATCTTCTGGCGAGTGTCGTCATCATGGTACATAAGCACTGTACAGCTCGGAAGTGAGACAGACGCACGAGCAGGTAAAGGGAGGAAAGATGGCAAGTTGGGCACCAGGTGTCTTGGTGTCAAAAAAAGAACAGACTATTTTTAATCTCACTTTTTAACCCCACTTTTGGGCTGTGTTAAAATGTAGCAGCACACTGCTTTATCCCTTTCTGCCTTTTTAACCATCTGAAGAGCATAACAGGTTAAAGCCAGGTTGTGCCAAAGATTTGGTTTATTTTGAAAATAAACCTCACCTGATTGGCCAGCCATGCAACGTTACACACCGCTCCCAGTAACCAGCAGGAGGGGGCGGAGTTAAAGTCAGCATTAGCAAATCCCAAAGGAACAGGAGGCAGAGAGATTAGAGAACAACTACAGAGATGACAGGCAGGCAAAAGTCTTCAAATAAACCTAACATGGGTGACAGCAGGGAGAGTCTGCACTGCAGCACTATCAGTCCCCTTTAAAAGAAGATTCTCTGGACCAAGAGAGATTAAAAAAGGAAGAAACAAGATCAGAACCTCAAAGCTCAGACACCTGTTTTTCCCCCCCCAACACCCTAAAATGTCTCCCTTGATGAATGATGACGAGCGCTAGTAAATGTATCTGCTGTAACTCCACATCAGTCGCCAGGTTTTTGAATGACTCATCAGATGGGTTGGTTTCTGTTGGTTTCGCCTTGGAGGCACGTTAACGTTGGGAGTGGGGTCATCTGGACCCCACAAGATAGCACAAGGTATATAAGTTGCACTTGTGAAAAATCACACCCCCAGTCAAACTGGGCAAAAAACATTAAATACATTCAGAGATGTTCAAATTTTTTCTGTTTATTTTGACTTTAAACATCCTTTTTTTGTTAACATATTATATTAAGCTACAAAAAGTTATAACATGCGTTCTTATGTGGTTAATATCAATAAATCATTTAGCTTTTTTCCCACATTTACTAAAATGATCTGGAGTGCTGCGTGCAGGCCCAAAAGACAGGCTCTTTTTAGTGAGCTGGATCTCCAGAAAGAGCTGGAGAGCCTATCGGTATTTTTCCCAGGCGCATCTACAGCTTGTTACCTGGATCACGTGTGTTCCACCTGCCTGCAGCAGCAAGGGTGGGGTTAAACAGACACAGACCAGAGCGACATGTAATTTAAGGTCTGGAAAGGGAGTTTCAGTAACATTCAGACCCTAAAGGGAGGGTCAGCTGACTGTGAATATGATGTGAATGAGTACTCTTTTGGTAAGTATGTATTTAGTTTTTATTTGTTTTTTTACCTTATTTGATCTTAAAATATGGATATCTTCCATAAAGACTCCGTAAGTTCAAGTTGTGAAAAAAAAGTATATATAAGTTTTATCCTGAAATGTTTTGCAACTCTGGATGGAAATAAAACAGTGTAACATAAATCCGTTAGAATAAGCTTATATAAATGTATAATGTTATTGATTCCCAGAGCAAGAGCATGCTGTGATTCAGTGTTTTTCAACCAGTGTGCCACGGGAGATGGTCAGGTGTGCCGTGGGAAATTACCCACGGTAATTCCCTGATATAAAACATTTTCCATCTCCAGGAAATCAGCTCTGTGTTCATCCAAACAGGCCCCGATAAAAAACTGCTAGGACTATGAAAGATCATAAAATACTTTTTTCTTTGTGATTATTTGATTCCATTAAAGACATTTTGATAAGAATGACGGTACCACGTTTTAGCCGTAGCTTCAGCCGTTTTCGGAAAAGTCCCGCCCCTTTAACTGTCTCCACCAATCATTCTTGGAGGCTTAATCACACGTCATCAGTCTGACCAATCAGAAGTGATTAAAGTCCTCACTTCTTTGTTCAGATTCTGGTCATAAAGTCTCTCAGTTCCAACAAAAATACCAGCTAAAGCTCGTCTTTAGTGGTGTAGTTTTCCACAGAATCCGGTTTCAGACCATGGAACAAGTTATCAAAAATAATGAAGTTAAAAGAAGCGAGTCTGTCTGCCATGTGCAGCAGTTTTCGCACTACATCTCCCATGATGCATTGGGTTAAAGTGACAGCGTCTCAGCGTACAATGAGTCGTCCTTGTTAGACGTCTTAAACCACAACAAACATACATGAAACTGTTTTTAAATCTTCTTGATGAAATCAGAGGTCAACAGTTTAGTTCTCCTTCAAGGTTTGTGTTTATTAACAGCCAAACATCCCAGAGTTTGGTCCAAGTCATTTTTCTAACTGTAACACTTTTCTAGTAAGTTCTGGACTATTTTATATGTTAAACTTAAGAAGAAGTAATAACAACATTGTAGAAATAAGATTAAGGTGAAGTGGCCAAAAGACACTATTATACTAAATTAAAACAATGTAATCATCTAAAACGAAATATCTTTTTTTTTTTAAAGTTTTCAAGACTTCATCTTTGATTAAGACAAAAGAAAAACTAATAAAACTTCAACATGTTCACTTTTTGTGTAGCTAGAGAAAACATAAATATAATGTTAGTCTTTTTGTGTAAATTCTATCAAACATATTGTGATCATATAATTGTTCATAAAATTACATTTGCCTTTGCACTAACATTGAAATAAATATAAAAAATAAAAAAATCCCTATTTAGAAAGAATATATTTGTTTTTTGTGAGGTTACATTAAATTCCACGTTAATAAACTGGAAGAAATAAACAACGACCAGGGTAAAATTTCAAATAATTTAGTTGAAAAGTATTACGGAAAACTTACTTTAATTACATCTTTTGGAAAAAACAGCAGCAACTTCCAGCTTTTTCTGCGACAATTATCACAAAAATGCATGTGAGATTGTGGAGGGACTGTACATCAATACAGACTATAGAGTTTCTCCTTTTTTCAAGTTTTGGATGCTGGTGTGCCGCGGGATTTTTGTCAAAGATAAAGTGTGCCTTGGTTCAAAAAAGGTTGAAAAACACTGCTGTAATTAACTAAAAATAAATGAAAATTGTTTTATCATTAGTTAATATAATGGCTCAACAAAGGAATCACTTCAAAGCATTCTGCAGTTCCTACAGTGTTTCAAAATTGCACGTTTTAATGAACAGCCTAAAGAGGTTTGTAATTGTGTCATAATATCATATCATCATTTACTTGATGCTTAGAGCTCTGTCACACATAAACTGCCTTATAAACCCAGCTGCTGAGCCTGATCATTGGATCTTTATTATCCCATGTAAAGGCCTGGTTTTTAATGTGAGGATGTGGGAACAGCTCGTCACCTGTTCCCACAGGAGACGCCGCTGCCTGTTCTGTCATTCCTCTGCTGCTGTCGCTTCCTCTTATCATCACGAAGCAACATTAATGCGTGGCATGCCATGCGAGAAGGTTATACAGAGTCCCTCAGTCAATTTGTGAGACTTGACAAGCTTGTCAGTGGCAGCAACATAATTATTAGAGCTAGCTGTTTTTTCTTTTGTAACGTCGCCTCCTCTCAGATAGAGGCCAGCAGAGTTGACTCTTCTTTTCCCTCTCAGCTGCTGCCTCCAGGTTTATCCATAATGAGTCATCTGCTTTCATTTAACCCTTTCCTCTCCACTGCCGTCTCTCCCACCAATCGTCCTCCTCTCCTGTTTGACCACACAAATGAAGGCCATAATTGGTTTTCTGTTCTACTGTCCATCATTCATTTTGTACTATTATATTCACTAATCCTTATCTGACTTATCTGACTACCTCAGACTGGTTTTAGGTCTACAACATCTACCAAGTCTGTCACTCTGAGTTCTTGTTCTTGATTCTTCTGACTTCTTGAAATATCCTCTGGTTCCACTTTCTCCTTTCTTGCCATCACTGTCTCTAAATGAAAACATCTCTGGCTACAAAACTGTTTCAGTCACCTTTCCTGTTATCGTTGCCAACGTGTTTTTGCCGCACATCACACCTGATCCAGCCTGTTTTTAGGAAGACGCTTCCCATTGGTCCAGACCATTAACCCCCAGTGCTGAAGATGTTCAATTCTACAAATTAAGCTCATGTTAGCATTTCAGCTGAAACTCTCAGCACTTGTACATTTTTTTAAGAATGCAAAACTTTTATACTTGTTCATTCATTTCCTTTTTTTTTCCAATGAGTTTTAAGAACCATACTGTATTGACTTGAAGACACTTTTCTATGCTATTCTGCTTAATATAATGGGTTCCCTGTCAAAATTGTTCTTGTAATAAAACACAGAAGTCATAATGATAAATATAGTCTACACCACCATTTCACTTCCTATTATATTCAGCATAGTATCAGAGGTTTTATAGGTTTTTAAAGTCCCACTCTGAAAATCTTTTGACCTATTGTCAAATATCTATGTCTGCATCCCAGACATTTGTCTTAGCTTTCAAAAAACCTAGGACATAGTTTCTACAGAGCAGCAGGAGTTCCCTAGAAATCACCTCTGAGCTGTGGGCGGGACCGCTGGTCCAGAGTAAGCTTGCCCCCATTCCTATCACCCATAACGGAGCTATCTGTTTGTACAGATAGCTGTTCACACCCCCAAGTTGACATTAGTGATGCAACAAACATAGTGAGCAATATTTCCAGCCGTGCAGTTTTGAGCCAGATATCAGCTCTGACGAGGAAAACAAAGAGGTCCAAGTGGACGCATCAGAGTGGAGCATGGAGCTTATTCTGATCCCATTTTTTGTCATGATCGGACTACTAGGGAGACCCAGATGCTGGAACCCGGAAGAAACTCAGGAAGGCGTTGTATTTAACAGGATGTTTTAATTATAGAAGTCAGGGGACGTCGTGGATGCAGGAAACTGCTGTGGCGAGGTGGAGCGCCGAGGACGGCGTTCACAGTCCGTGACGTGGTGGAGCGCCGAGGGCGGCGTGACCGGCTTGAGGCGAGACGTGGACGCTGAGGACAGCGTAATCAGCTTGAGGCGAGGCGTGAACGCTGAGGACAGCGTAACCAGCTTGAGGCAAGGCGAGGACGTCGAGGATGATGTAATCAGCGTGGAGCGAGGAACCAGCGTGACCAATGGAGTGAAGACCTGAAGACGTGAGACAGACGGTAAGTACAAGCTAGGATTACTAAAGCGAGGGTAACTTAACTTGAGGCCAGGCGTGATCACCGGAGTGAGTATAACGGACTGGCGTAGTATGCTGGGATGGATCTCCTTAAGAAGGTCTGCCAGGTGATGAGATGATGCAGGTCAGCTGGTTCCAATGAAGGAGCAGGGAGGGGAGGAGTAGCAGCCGGAGGAACCGTGACAGTACCCCCCCCTCAACGACCGCCCCCAGGCGGTCCCGGACGACGATCAGGGTGGTCCCGAAAGAAATCGTCAATGAGGGTACGGTCCAGAATGAGGGAGCGGGAGATCCATGAGCGCTCCTCCGGACCGTAACCCTCCCAGTCCACCAGAAACTGGAAACCGCGCCCCCGGCGGCGGACGTCCAACACCTTGCTGGCGGTGTAGGCAGGAGCGCCGTCGATGACCCGGGCGGGCGGTGGGGAAGCGGACGGCGGGCACAAAGGACTCTCCTGGACAGGCTTAAGCTGCGAGACATGAAACGTGGGGTGCACCTTAAGCGCCGCCGGGAGCCGCAGCCGCACACAGGAGGGGTTTATGACCCTCTCGACGGGGTAAGGTCCAATGTAGCGTGGAGCCAGTTTACGGGAGGTGGCCTGGAGCGGTATGTCCCGTGAAGACAGCCAAACCCTCTGTCCCGGTTGGTAGGCGGGGCTCTCCACCCTGTGGCGATTAGCGATCCTGCAGTTCCTCTCTCTAGTGCGCAGGAGAGCGGCCCTGGCCTGAGTCCATATACGCTGGGCGCGTCGCAGGTGATGCTGAACCGACGGGACCGCCAAGTCCAGCTCCTGGGAGGGGAACAAGGGTGGAGAGTATCCGAGGGACGCTTCAAACGGGGACATACCGGTAGCAGCAGACGGATGGCTGTTGTGGGCGTACTCGATCCATGCCAGGAATGAAGACCAGTTGGAGGGGTTTTGGGCGGCCACACAACGGAGGGCGGCCTCGAGCTCCTGGTTTGCACGCTCCGCTTGCCCATTTGACTGGGGATGATGACCGGATGTGAGGCTAACCGTGGCACCCAGAGCAGAACAGAAAGCCCGCCAGACCTGGGATATGAACTGGGGCCCGCGGTCGGAGACAATATCACTGGGTATGCCGTGATGCCTGAATACCTCTCGAACCAAGACGTCAGCCATCTCGGTGGCCGTGGGCAGCTTGGGAAGGGGAATGAAATGGGCAGCCTTGGAAAAACGGTCGACAACTGTAAGAATGACGGTGTTATCCTGAGAGGCCGGCAACCCAGTGATGAAGTCCATGGCGAGATGGGACCAGGGCCGCTGCGGAACAGGTAAAGGATGGAGGAGACCAGCAGGCGGCGAGTTGGAAGACTTAGAGCGGGCGCAGACGTCGCAAGCCGCAACGAATTCCCTCACGTCCCGAGCCATGGAAGGCCAGAAAAATCTACGTTGCACGAGCCTCAGGGTTCTATGAATGCCGCCATGGCAAGCAATACGCGACGTGTGCCCCCAAACCAGGACATCCGAGCGGAGGGAGGAGGGGACGTAAAGAGTTCCAGGGGGGGCCGGAGGATGGTCAGGTTCCTCTCCCTGAGCTTGGATGACCCTGCTCTCAATGTCCCATGTCAAATTACCCACAATACATGTGGGGGGAATAATGGGAGAGCTGTCCTGGTCATCCCCTGAACAAAATAAACGTGAGAGGGCGTCTGGTTTAATGTTCCTGCTACCCGGCCGGTAGGTGATAGTGAAATCAAACCTGTCAAAAAAAAGGCACCAACGGGCCTGACGTGAATTAAGGCGTTTAGCTGTACGTAGGTAGGCGAGATTTTTATGATCCGTCCAAACGATGAACGGATGTTCAGCCCCCTCGAGCCAGTGACGCCATTCCTCCAGAGCGAGTTTAATGGCGAGGAGTTCGCGGTTACCGACGTCATAATTTCTCTCCGCCGTAGAAAGCTTCCTAGAGAAGAACGCACATGGTTTCAGTTTCCCCGAGCCAACCTCCCGTTGGGAAAGAATCGCTCCCACACCAGAATCGGAAGCGTCGACCTCGACAACGAACTGTCGGAGAGGATCAGGCTGTGATAGAATGGGAGCGGAAGTAAAGAGGTGCTTAAGTCTAGTGAATGCGGATTGAGCTTCGGGGGTCCAGAGAAACGGTTTAGTAACGGAGGTGAGTTGAGTCAACGGAGCGGCAATGCTGCTATAGTTCCTTATGAAGCGACGGTAGAAATTTGCGAAGCCGAGGAACCTCTGAAGTTGTTTACGGGAAGTGGGAGGTTCCCAGCTGGTGACGGCCGCGATCTTGGCCGGATCGGGGTGAATGTTACCAGAGTCAATGATGAAACCCAGAAATGAAATGGTGGGTACATGAAACTCGCACTTTTCGGCTTTAACATATAGTCGGTTCTCTAAAAGCCGTGAGAGAACCTGGCGGACATGGTGGGTGTGTTCATCCAGATCGCGTGAATAAATAAGGATGTCGTCAAGGTAAACAAAGACGAAGCGGTTCAAAAAATCACGAAGAACATCGTTAACGAGATTCTGGAAGGTAGCAGGAGCGTTGGTGAGCCCAAAAGGCATCACCAAATACTCGAAATGACCGAGTGGGGTGTTAAAGGCGGTCTTCCACTCGTCCCCCTCCCTCATGCGAACCAAATAATAAGCGTTACGGAGGTCCAACTTGGAAAAGACTCGAGCGTCCTGAACAGAATGTAGAGCAGAGTCAATAAGCGGAAGGGAATATTTATTTTTAACAGTAATTTGATTGAGGTCGCGGTAATCAATGCATGGGCGCAAAGTTCTGTCCTTCTTCTGGACGAAGAAGAACCCCGCACCGACCGGAGAGGATGAGGGGCGAATATGACCAGCCGAGAGGGCTTCCTGGATATATTTTTCCATTGACAGTTTCTCAGGGCCTGATAAATTAAATAGCCTCCTCTTAGGCAGCGTAGCGCCTTTAACTAGTTCGATGGAACAGTCGTACGGCCTGTGGGGAGGAAGGGAACCAGCCCTGGTCTTACTGAAAACAGCCCCAAGATCGTGGTAGCACGGAGGAACCCTAGAAAGATCGATCTCCTCAGGATCTGGATCACAACGAGGAGAAACCGAGGGTATGGCGGAACGAAGACAATTAGCCATGCAGGTAGTGCTCCAGTTGGTAACGTGGAGATTAACCCAATCGAACTGGGGGTTGTGAGCGCGAAGCCAGGGGAACCCTAGAATGATGGGAGACTGGGGGGTCTTGGTAATGTAAAACTGAATGAGTTCGTGATGATTACCAGACGTGATGAGACGAACGGCCTTAGTACGGTGGGTTATGTGAGTGAGGACCTGACCACCCAATCCGGCCGCCCTGACAGGGATATCCAAAGGTTCTGTGGGAATGTTAAGCTCAGAAACAAGACAGTCATCAATGAAACTCTGCTCAGCTCCAGAGTCGATAAGGGCTCTACCTTCAAAAACACTAGAAGAAAAACTTAACTTGACAGGTAAATAAAGAAAAGGTCTCTCGGTAGAGAGAGAAGATTGACCCGCCCGTGGCCTGCCTTCTAACGGGGGGTTCGGGAGTTTAAACGAAGCTTACATTGATGAACGAGGTGACCGGTCTGGCCGCAATAGAAACACGCCCCCTCATCTCTTCGTCTCTGCCGCTCCTCAGGGGTGAGCTTAGAATGTCCAATCTGCATCGGTTCCTCTGTGGAGAGTCCGACAGAATCGTGAGACATAACATGAACATAGTTAGCAGCAGGGAATGAAGGAGAAGCACTGGTAAGGAGTCTCTTGTCTTGACGGGGGCGCTCAGCATGACGTTCACGGAGACGCACGTCGGACCGCAAGGCCGCGGTGACGAGCTCTTCAAAAGAGCTAGCCTCGGGTTGCGAACATAAATGGTCTTTAATCGAGTCATTAAGGGATTGGTAGAACACCCCTTTAAGGGCTATATCCGGCCAACCCGCCTCCACAGCTAGAATCCGAAAGTCTATTAGATGGTCACTCACGGATCTGTGGCGTTGTTTGAGGGCTAGCAGTCGGCGGGTGGCCTCCTCCTCCTTGCGGGGTTGGTCGAAAACCAGCCGGAACTCGCCTAAAAAGCGTTCGAAAGGAACTTGAGAGATGGGATTAGCGGTCAGGTAAGCCTGAGCCCATTGAAGCGCTTTACCCCGGAGAGAGTTCACTATAAGGGTGATTTTGCTGTGGTCTGCATGATAGTGCCGAGGTGCCTGCTGGAAGATCAAACGACATTGCAGGAGGAATCCCCCGCAGGCTCCTACGTCACCCAGGAAAGGCTCAGGAAGGAGCCGGATGTTTTCGTGAGCTGCTTTGTCTGCAGCGGGGCCCGGGCTTCCGGTGGCGGAACCCGTGTTGCTGGCTGAGGCGTTAGTAGGTCCTCGGGAGGTTAAATCCGTCAGAGCCAGAGAAATACCGTCCAAGCGACGGAAAAGATCCTGCTGGGCGGCGGCCATCTGGTTGAGGGATTCAGCTTGCCGTCCCAGAGCGATGCCTTGGTGAGTGACGGCCAAGCGGAGTCCCTCCGGGTCAGCTGGGTCTGGGTAATGGCCAGTCCGTTCTGTCATGATCGGACTACTAGGGAGACCCAGATGCTGGAACCCGGAAGAAACTCAGGAAGGCGTTGTATTTAACAGGATGTTTTAATTATAGAAGTCAGGGGACGTCGTGGATGCAGGAAACTGCTGTGGCGAGGTGGAGCGCCGAGGACGGCGTTCACAGTCCGTGACGTGGTGGAGCGCCGAGGGCGGCGTGACCGGCTTGAGGCGAGACGTGGACGCTGAGGACAGCGTAATCAGCTTGAGGCGAGGCGTGAACGCTGAGGACAGCGTAACCAGCTTGAGGCAAGGCGAGGACGTCGAGGATGATGTAATCAGCGTGGAGCGAGGAACCAGCGTGACCAATGGAGTGAAGACCTGAAGACGTGAGACAGACGGTAAGTACAAGCTAGGATTACTAAAGCGAGGGTAACTTAACTTGAGGCCAGGCGTGATCACCGGAGTGAGTATAACGGACTGGCGTAGTATGCTGGGATGGATCTCCTTAAGAAGGTCTGCCAGGTGATGAGATGATGCAGGTCAGCTGGTTCCAATGAAGGAGCAGGGAGGGGAGGAGTAGCAGCCGGAGGAACCGTGACATTTTTTTTCCTATGCAACAAATACGCTCTATTTCAAACTATATATTTTTTCGTCTACTCCTGATTTGAAATGTTTAAAATAAAGACGTACTGTCCTCGTTGAAACCTAACGTAGCTTTCGGCTAGACAGCTAGCTAACCTTTATTCTAAAAAACAAGACATGACTTCTTTAATGTTGCTTTGATAAACATTCTTGTTTTCTAGGATACAAAGTGAAACTGGAAAAATACAGAAATATAGTCAGTCATTGGCAGTTTTTTTAAATAACGTCAAATAAATGAGTTGAGCATTTTAGCTTTGATGAATTACCTGACAATGTGCGAACTGCACATGTCTCACAGAGTTTATCTCCAACTTTAAACTTATGTCAGATTTAAATCACTGAAACTCCCCCACAAAATACATTCAGGTGTTGCTTCTGTATGAGATTAACCAAAAGTTTGGCGCATTTTGAGTGGAAGGCAGGCGAGACTTGAGCTCCTATTTTCTCCTCCACTGGGAAAAATTCCAGCGGGTGATTCCGGTTGATGTGACTTCGCCAAAATGAGAGCAGTGGTTTCAAAATAAAAGTCTTCATATAAAGATCAATTTTCTTTATATTTGTCCTACATTATTTGAAAACTGCAACAAGAACATGTATATTAAAAGAACCAAAAACACTATACTCATCGGAGTGGGTCTTTAAAAGTTCCTTTTTTATTGGAAACAACTTTTCAGGGGTTAAAGAAAGTAGTGTTTTAGATTGTAATCAAATCATTTTGAAACGAAACAGTCAAATGTTTGTTATTATATTACAGGTCGCTTGTTTTTATGATACTGTAGAACTTTAGCTTAATTTATTCAACCCTGATATCTGTTTAAATGTCAACAAGATAGCTAAAGCTTCAAACTGTGATGTATTCATGCTTGTGTTTTTATGGGTATTATTTTTACATTTGTTAACAAATGTCAAGGTCATCACAGATAGTGACTCAGACTTACAGAGCAGCCGCAGCCACATCTGGCCTTTTTCCCCCATCATTATGTCACACTTGGATGGCAAAGCATTGATTGCTTTATCCTTTATTTCAGTGGGAAAGGTTTTAGAAGCATATTAATTATCATTATTACAGCTGTTTTATTTTGAAAAGCTGTTTTTATGAAAAAGAAAAAGAAAGAAATGGATGCAAATTTGACAGTATGGTTTGTGCCGTCTTTTTTCTTTAGAAACACAGAATAGTGAAGGGTTTATAGAAAACCAGCTGAAAATAAATGTGTGTTTTGGTTTCAGATCCGGAGGTGCACCCCCAGAGTGAAGACTACTGGGGGCACGTGAACCCGATCGGCCCCCGTGCCTGCTATGACGAGGGAAAACGTGTCGCCGAGACGATGTGTTATGCCTATATGAAACAGGTAGAATGATGATAACAACCACAATCATTGTAATTGTGCACATAAACACTGTTCCTACAACACCAAAGCCTCAGAGTGCAGCAGGTAAAAGGCTTAAAGGGTAACGGAGCATGACATGTCCCATGTGTCTGATCTGCTCCTCTTTATTACATCAATCCAAACTCTTGAATTAGAACCAGGAAAATTCACCCTTTTCCAGAGTCCACAAACCACTGCATCAGTGTGAAGCCCGAATTTGAAGCTGGAACTATAATCAACTTCAAACGTCAGCCCTTCTTATGCATTATTGATAACTTGATGCAAAACAAAAACATGTTTTTCTAGCAGTCAAGACACTGGAGATGAGGTCATTTTGGATGGATTTTTATTGGCTGTAATGAAAAATTAATAACGTCTTCCAGAAATGCCAATATAAACAATGCAAACAGATGAAAAGAGCCTATCTTTTGGGTGATGTGATAAAGCATCAATTCTATTGGTGTTATTATCTTAGACATCTTCATATCCTATCAAGTCTGGCAAATTAAAAACTTTATTATAAGTTGTTTATAAAAGTGAGTTCAACATTTTAAAAAGGTGTATTTTGATGCAAAAAAGGCTTTAAGGCTCCTTATAACTAGAGTTATACAAGTTCTTTCCGATAATGACTTGATTGGCAGCAGCCTTTAGAGGTCAGATAGAATCTATTCTTCCCATCTTTCCTTCAGGCAGGTGATATTTATTTATCTTTCTTCGTCTCCTGCTCCTCCTCAGCTGCTCATTATTTTCCCCCCACACACTGGGAGGATTCTCAGAAATTGGCGTCTTTCAAAAATCCAGCTGTCACTCTGTCACGCAGACAGACAAGAATATCACCCCTTACATCTGCGGTCCAGTCATATAATCAAAGTCTATTAACATTTACAAGGTGATGAATGCTTGGTGCACGAGGAACGATTCATCCTGCTTTTATTTTTTTACTGTTTCTTTAATCAATGAATGCTTACTTATATGTGATAAATAGTAAAAAATCAAAGTTAATTGATCTGAAAGCCGAATTAGTTCGAATCATATTTTGGAGATTGAATCCATTGATTATCCACATTATTTTATCTTAGTCAATCCAGCTTAAATTTAGTTACTTACATTTTTAAAACTGTTGAGCAAATTGTCTGGATTGGACACTCATGGTCTTAAAGCTCTATTTACTGAATTCTCAGCAGTTTAAGGTGCACCAACAATGAATGGTCTGTTTTTGAATATATGACACATAGAAGACACACCCAACCATGAGCCGCATTAAACAAGTTAACAGTAACGTGTTTGTAACACGCTCCACATTAGCGTATTAATACCTGGAACTACCAGCCTTGTTTGCAAGATGTAAAAGATCCGACTGATCCCGCTAAAATAAATGTTACTGTGACTACGCTAACTCTTAAAAGACTTGAAGTCTGCTCTGTAAGTATGTCTCTTGACAGATGCCATTTTGGAGCCTACCTACTAGCAGTTTTACTACGGTAAAACATTTTTACAGAGCGCCGTGTACCTCCCAAAATCACTTCGAAATCAGTAAACAAAACCAGAATTAATCCATATAAGGCGCTCTGGATTATAAGGCACATTGTTGTTTTTTGAAAAAAAAATGAAAGCTTTTATGTTTTTTAAGCTTTTAGTACACAAAATATAGGAGATACTTATGTCCTTCATTCTAATGACCTGGAACGTTTTAATATTTCTTTGAATCTTCTGTTAGTCTGGATTAAGAGACCGGACAATCCTGATGGACACTTCAGATTTCAATGTTCTTGACAAGATAATCAATGAACCCTGACCCCTGCCCCCCAGAACACGGAGGGTCAAAACATACCATCTTTGCTGAAAAAAAAAAAAAAAAAGTGCTGTGTTTCTGTGATCAGCTGTAGACGTAGGAATAAAGAATGTGGAGAAGTTCACAGTGAGTTCATTGCTGCTGCGCTCAGAACATGAGGATCCACCACGAACACAGAAACAGGATGCTTAAGCCGCTCGTGAAACACAGACACCGTTAAAGGCATCTTAACAGGATCCAAAGACAACTGTGGTCCAAAGTCCGATTTCTAAAGTGAAGGCGCATTTTTCATTTATTCGTATATTTTAGTTCCACAAATTTGGAAAAAGCTCATCTGAGCTGGTGTGTGGTTCAAAACTATAGGGCTGGATAGCTCCAATATTCCTCACCGTTTCTATGGCACAGTTAATGTTAGGTTGGGGGCATGAGGGGCTGTAAGCTAGTTGGAGAGCATATAAACAGATGGATGACTGGAAGTGGGGAGGGCTTACTTTGTGCCAACAGTCCCACTGCCGCTCTGCAGAAACGGTCCTAGAAAACAACAGCGTTTTGTTTTGGCTGAAATGACAAAGTGACTAAATGAAAAGACCACTGGGAACACTTGAGTTAGACACAACGACAACAACGTTTCAGAGCACTTCATGCTGCCTACTGTTGCTTGGGTGTAGGACTGTCACGCTGGAAACCCTGGGTTTGAGTCCCGGGGCCTGCAATGAGCTAAAAATCCAGTGTGGGTTTTTAGGCAAGACCCTTCGCGCTGCTGCCCATCTGCCCTGAAAGTACAGGGTTGTGTCAGAAATCTGGCATAAAAACTCTGACAAAACCACCTGTGCGAAATGAATAACAACAAAATGCTGCCGACTGGCTAAGTAGATAAGGACGTAGGCAGTGCCTTGCAAAACTATTCGGCCCCCTTGAACTTTTCAGCCTTTTGCCACATTTCAGGCTGCAAACATAAAGATATAAAACTAGTTTTTTGCCTTCCACTAAAAAGCCGCCCAATTTATTGGATATTTCAAACTTTTTTAACAAATAAAAAACTGAAAATTGGACGTGCAAAATTATTCAGCCTTTTTAAGTTAATACTTTGTAGCACCACCTTTTGCGGTGATTACAGCTGTAAGTTGTTTGGGGGGTTTGTCTCCATCAGTTTTGCACATCAAGAGACTGAAAGTTTTGCTCATTCCTCCTTGCAAAACAGCTGGAGTTCAGTGAGGTTGGATGGAGAGCGTTTGTGAACAGCAGTTTCAGTTCTTTCCACAGATTCTCCATTGGATTCAGGACTGGACTTTGACTTGGCAACTCCAACACCATGATAAGTTTATTTGTGAACCATTCCATTGTAGTGGTCTCTGGTCTTTTGCAGACTCCACCAGGTTTTCTTCCAGGATGGTCCTGTAAATGGCTCCATCCATCTTCCCATCAATTCTAACCATCCTCCCTGTCCCTGCTGAAGAAAAGGAGACCCAAACCATGATGCTGCCACCACCATGTTGGCAGTGGGGATGGTGTGTTCGGGGTAATGGGCTGTGGTGCTTTTACGCCAAAACATAACGCCAACATTGTTGCCAAAAAGTTACATTTTGGTTTCATCTGACCATAGCACCTTCTTCCACATGTTTGGTGTGTCTCCCAGGTGGCTTGTGGCAAACTTAAAACAACACTTTTTATAGATAGAAATGGCTTTCTTCTTGCCACTCTTTCATAAAGGCCAGATTTTTGCAGTATACCACTGATTGTTGTCCTATGGACAGACTCTCCCACCTCAGCTGTAGATCTCTGCACTTCCTCCAGAGTGATCATGGGCCCCTTGGCTGCATCCCTGATCTGTCTTCTCCTTGTTTGAGCCGAACGTTTAGACAGACGGCCGGGTCTTTGCAGATAGGCAGTGGTCTGATACTCCCTCCATTTCAATATTATCGCTTGCACAATGCTCCTTGGGATGTTTAAAGCTTTGGAGATCTTTTTGTATCCAAATTTGGCTTTAAACTTCTCCACAACAGTATCCTGGACGTGCCTGGTGTGTTCCTTGTTCTTCATGAGACTTGATTACCTGCAGGTGGATTCTATTTATCATCATTAGTCATTTAGGTCAACATTGGATCATTCAAAGATCCTCACTGAACATCTGGAGAGAGTTTGCTGCACTGAAAGTAAAGCGTCTGAATAATTTTGGACGCCCAATATTTCAGTTTTTTATTTGTTAAACAAGTTTGAAATATCCAATAAAGGTTGTTTCACTTCCTGATTTTATCCCACTTGTTGTTGATTCTTCACAAAAAACTAGTTAGATATCTTTATGTTTGCAGCCTGAAATGTGGCAAAAGGCTAAAAAGTTCAAGGGGGCCGAATAGTTTTGCAAGGCACTGTGTTTTCCAGCTTCACTTGGAACTAACACGCTTTACAAATGATTTGATTCTTGTTTGAGGGACCATGGCATCCCTGTGGAGACGACCCCAGGTTTACTGAGCTTTTTCACATATTGGAGTAGGGGGCACAGGTGGATTGCCAAATGGCTGCATAGAATCATGCAAACGCTCCTCTAACCAAGTCCTGAGACCTGTATATAATTTTTAGTAGCTCAGTATTTGCAACTGCTATGTTTATGTTGAATTAAACACTTGAACCCTATCAGTCTGTTTTACTGACTCGATTAAATGATGTTTCACTTTTTAGGAACTAAAAAAAACAGTTTTTTTTATTGAACTGAGTTCTTGGGGAAAACAAATTTTCTATGATGTTTCTTAAACTACTGAGATGCTGACGAAGTTTGTTTTGCTCTGTTTTCACCCCAATAGATCATTAATAGAGACTTGATCTATTTTTTTCAATAAGCTTGAACGTTTTCCTGGTTGGTAAAGCTCATTAATGTATTCATGTCTGGTTAAAACCTTTTTAACAGCTTAGTTTGCTGGACTTGAATTGTTGTTTTTCTCCAGAAGGTTCTGAAGGCTTGGTATCAAACAGAGAACAGGAACGTTTTATTTTTTAGAGTTTATATAAAAATATACTTAAATGCTTTAAATGCTCAGCTTTTTATTCACAAACCCAGAGTTTTTCCTTCAATTCTTTGTATTCAAAAGATCATAACTTGAATAAACTCACACATACTTTTTTAATGAAACATCTGCACGACAAAGTTTGGTACAAGTTTGAAAGAAGGATGAGACGCCCCAGAGGAAGTGGCCTTGTTCTGACTGTCGTCGTTTGACAGAGTCCTTTTGCAGACGTGTCACTGGGATTCAGGTTTTATCCTTGTGCCTCACTGTCTGGAATATGTTTTGGATCGGATATTGAATCATCTGCATAAATTCATGTTTTTATTCATGCTACAGCACCAAATATGGGCGTACTTTGCATCTAAAGCCGAACGTGATGATCCCATGAATTTGACTTTAACAAGGTCAGTAGTTTAAAAGAAGGGAGAGTTTGAGTGTTTATTTCCGAGTCAGCAGGAACAGCTCTTTTCTGTTGTAAATTTTACTTTATAGATTTTGTTGAGTTCTCGTTTATTGAAGGATTTCCAGGTCACAATAATACCCGGCAAGAAGCAGATTCGCTAACCTGCTTAAATCTTTGTTTTTTATTTAACTGTCATTTCTTTTGCAATCACACTGCAGGAACCTCCACCTACCTAAAAACCATGGGGAAAATGTTTCAACTTCCAGAATAAAGCATATCTGGAAATTAATGCAAGTGCAAGCTTTAGAATAGAAGTGGGAAGACCGGGTTTCATTAAAGACCCACCCTGATAAGGATGGTGTTTTTAACATGCTCTTGTGGCTTTTTTTAATAATGTAACTCTTGCTGCTCTGCAGAAACTATGTCCTACATAATGCCAGGTTTTTATATTGAAAAACTTCATAATCATAATTAAAAGACCACTGGGAACGTTTGGAAAAGAGATCAAAAGATGATCAGAGTCCATCTTTAACTTCAATGCGGTTCAACTTCAGAGGGCCACAGCCTTTTGCTCAACAGATGACCCTCTGAATCCTCTTAAGTTTGACGTGTGCACATTTAAAGCGGGTTCAAGTGCAGAGACAAATGAGTTTAGCTGAAAAATGCTAGCATAAATTCTTTATTAAAGTTCTGCTAAATTCTCAGAAAAACTATTTTCAAAAAGATCCACAACCTTGAGTCTCATTGATGATGTGTTTCTTTGCGGGATTATTCCATGTGGTGTCATTCGCTCAAAATGAATTGAACATTTCCATTCTAGAGTCCTTTTTTTTTTAATCTGTTTGTAAAATAGCTGAAATTTAAGTTTTTTTTTCACAAATGCTTAGCAGTAAGTTCAGGTATTTCCATTCTTTTTGCGAGGCTTGCCAAACTTTAATTTGCTCTGTATTGTCTGTTATTTTTGTCTGAATGAAATTGAAATGACTTTCATCTAATCTCACAAGTATTTCTTTTTCAGTCATGTTCCTGTGACAGCTTTGCTGTTCTCGTGAAACAAAGGAGTGAATGTTGGCGTAGTGCTGGATCGTGTGCATTGAAAGCACCACAAGGTTACGTTCTGAGTCCTCCCCTTTATTTCTGCTTTCAGGAAGGAGTGGAGGTGAGAGTGGCACGGATCTTCAACACCTTTGGCTCCAGAATGCACATGAACGATGGGCGAGTGGTCAGTAATTTCATCCTTCAGGCTCTGCAAGGAGAACCCCTCACTGTACGTATGACAGTCTTTTTCTCCTGTAAGCCTGTACTCTCCTGTTTGTCAAAGATTTTATATTGTTTTTTTCATTCAGGAATTGTCTATGTTGTTCCCCGGGATACATTATTTATGTAAAATATATATATATATATATATATATATATATACACATATTATTATTCATTCCCGCAGCAGACCAGGACTGCACAGATCATATGGTTCAGTTTCTAACTGCGCCTTTGAGCAAAGGTTTCACCCCCGCCACATACTCAAAAACTGAATGGGGCTGAAATCTCTTATAGGGCTCAAAACGTTTGTTTTCAAAATCTACTAATGAAACAAACAAATAAACAAAAACATGTTTCTGGGATACCCAAAGGAATTAATCAGGTTATTATTGGATGTTTTCCATTCTGTGGCAAAGTGGGAAATTTGACAATTTTCCGTTTCCCACAATACGGGAAAAGAAAACTTTTGATCAGCCAGTTTAACAAAAATTTGCAAAACACTCCACCAGTTTAAGTCTACAACCACGGTCCTTTTGACCTCTGACCATAGGAAATGGCCGCCATCTTGAATAATAAAAAAATAAATCATCATTTCTAACTACGACAAATTTAAAATCCTATGATGGATTTTTATCTATCCCCTCTAACTCCTTGAGCATCATTGGGAAGCTTCTTGAGATCAAATGTTTGCTTTAGAAGATGAAGATTTTGAACAGTGGTCGTGTGGCGAGCTTCCAGAGTGACATCACCCTCTTACTCGCACATTTTCTACTGGAGTATCGTGAAAATGTAATATCTGAATTATTGGATCAAGCTCAATTAACTTTCTCCGATTCTTCTAAAAAGTACATAGACCTGTTCGTCACCTCAAGAACAACCAAATAATAAAGTGGTTGCTATGGAGATAAATTCAACAGAAAAAAGTTTTTTTTTTTTAAATGAATTTGAAACACGTAGTTCTGACCAGATTGACAGGGGCAGAGGAACAAAGTGTGGTCTGTGTAGCAGCCATGTCAGGAGGGGGCTGTTAGGGTAGGGGCGGGTTTTGCCTGTGGGGCATAAAACGTCACTTCTGGATCTAATTTATATATATATGTATTATGTAATGGATAATGGCAGATGAAATGTGCATTATCAGAAATTATACCACGGTCTGGGTGAATACTCGATTCTGATTGGCTGCTGGGTGTGCATTAAAAAGTGATAACGCACGGTGAAAAAAGAGGTTCCGGTCACCTAGCTTAAATCTTCTGTATCACTGCGCCGGCTTCTTTAAAACAACCTTTAGCTTCATCATCTGGACAAAAACAAGCGGTAAGAGGTGAACTTTCTGAACTGCTGCTTTATTCAACCCAACAGGACGATCAGTATATATATATCACTTTATATCGCCAAATCTTGGCTGCAGCGGTGGTGCGGTGCCTTGTCATGTAACAAATAGTCCACTTTTTCTGAAAAAACGGGTGACTATTTATCTCTTTTGTAAGTGACCATGGTATAAGCGGGTTAATGACCTTTGAAGTGTGCATTATCACTTTTTAACACACTTAGCGGAAGCAACCGGCTTCAACGGCGTATATCAAAAAGTGAGAATGCATACTTCGTCGGCCATTGCCCCTTACTGAATCCAGACCCAACAGCCAATCAGAATCGATTAATCACCCGGACAACTGTATAAATATTTATAAATTTGCTGGATAGACTGTTTATTTATATGGAGTTTAGTTTATATATATTTCAATATTGGTTTTAGTGAATAAACTGCGGTTTCTGTTTTTCTTTCAGGTGTATGGAACTGGTTCTCAAACACGAGCCTTCCAGTATGTGAGGTTAGTGATTCAATTTAGTAAACAACAATTTTAGAAACAGTTGTCACAACATCACAGCGTGTCTGGTTTCATTAGGTCATTGATGTGTGTGAGTGAGTGAGTGAGTGCGATCACTGCATGTAAAACCTTTTGGGCCTTAAAAAAGGTGGGGGGAAAAATGCAATCATTTCAAAATGCGTTACATAATTTCCCTTTTTTAGATTTAGACAGGAGATTTCCTTCATATAAAACAGTAAAACCAAAGGATGAGTTATCTGTCTTTTATCTATCTTTTTCTTTTTCCTTTGCTTTTTTCATCTCATCTCTTCTTCCACATTTTCCTCTTCCCTTTTTTTGTCTCATTTTTTGTTTTACTCTCTTTTTTCTAGGTTTTTATTACTTGTATCATTTTCTTGTCCTTTTTTCCCCCTCATTACTCCCTCACTCCTTTCTTTTATGTTTTTTCCTCCATCATCTGTTTGGTTACCTGTGTTTTTTCTTTTTTTATTCTTTAATCTCCTTTTTGTTATTGAAATAGACATAGTACCGTAAATTCCGGGTTATAAAGCGCCGCACCCACCTATTTTAACGTGCTTAAATATTTTTGTACATACACAAGCCGCATCAGTATACAAGCCGCTGCCTCGACAAAGCGCGTCCTGACTACCAGAGTGTGCATGGCTCATTACCACACTGTGGGCAGGTACTGGCCTTTTCTCAAGCTCATGTATCTAATTACACCCACATCTGAAACAGCATGGACCTCTATTCTGTTCACAAGTTCCTCAGTTATGGGTTTTTTTATTTTTATTTTTTTTATTTTTTTTAACTTATTGACAAACTAGGTATCATACATAAAATTACTAACAGTAACCATATAATCAACATTACGTCCCTCAGTTATGATGAGGAAATTTACATCCGCGATCCCCCATTTCCCATGAGTCTTAGGGGCTAAAGGCGGGGCCAACGCCCGGCTCGCCATTCTGTTGTACGTGTTTAAGAATGAGCAAGGAGCAGCAGTGCATGGAGGGGTGAAAAGGAACAGCTCTCCTTCCACTTGTGTCGCGGCAGCATTATGGTACTAACGGGGCTGGTTAAAAAACATCAGTAAAATAGCGCGCGCCTCAGCGCGATACGCGCGCCTCAGCGCAACTACCCCTGGCTGCAGCCTGCAGAATGGGTCATCATAGTGGAATGCTTTGATTGCAGAGGAATGTGAACACGCTGTGGAATGTTAGCCCCGCCCATGCTGAGCCCGTCTTCTTCTTTGGTGGTTTTACAAGTTTCCATGTGCAATATTGCCACCTACGGGTTTTTAAGGAGTTTTTCCTTACTGTGAAGGGGGGGGTCTAAGGGCAGGGATATCAGTTTAGCTTAGTCTTTTTTGTTAAAGTTTAGTATTATCCTAATGCATTCTTTGTATTCATGATCCCTTTTTCATTGTATGTGCTAAAATAAAATAAAAATATTTAATTGAATTAGGGAATTTCTACCGTGATTCCTGCCTTCTTATGCCTTTTACAAGTTTCCATGTGCATGCATTAGGGAATTAATAAATTCTGTCTGGCCTCACAGACTCAAAAAATAACTCATTGGATGAACTCAATTTAATTGTTTTGTCAGGATTTACATCCAATAAATATGAGTAACCCGACCTCAAAGTAAATTCTTCCATGTAATGAAATATAATCGAGTTAGTCGAACTAAATTTTATCAAGAAAGGCAAAGGAAAAAAAAATAAGCAACAACGGTCTAATGCTAGATTCGAACTCAGAACCTCTGAGTTGTTAACCCGCTATCTAAGCCACTGAGCTATCACTCCGGTGATCACGCACGTGATCATGATCGTCTTTCGTCTTATTGGGAGAAGCCGAGTTGAAGCGATTTCATGCCACAGTTTCGTTTTTTACGTGGAAAAAGCGAACTAAAGTTTTCACTTTTGAAAAGTCGAAGGATTTGAAGGACTAATAGTCATACCAGGCATTACATTAGATGAAGGAGTTGAACATTTTAAAAGTTCAATGGTTAAAATAGGTGAAAAATTGTAGCCGTGAGACGGCAAAAAGAATAAAGAGAAACAGGAAAACAGCATTCAACAGCATGCCCCTTACTTGAACTCAATTATTTTGGATTACTGGAGTTATAGGGGAAACTATTTATACATTTTGTGTTAGGTCAATTAAATGTAGATACAATCTTTTAAAATAAATATTTTTAAATAAAACATACAGAATTTTATTGTGTTACATGAAAGAGGGGCTTGAATCATTTTTTTGAGTGATACATAAAAAAAATTGCACCATTCAAATTTTCCTCCTTCTGTTCTCTTTCTTCCTCATACAATTCACAATGACACAAAATGTGCTCCACTGATTCTTCCCCTTTCCTGCAATCACAACTGCTGTGACAAAGGTGAATCAAATGCATGGGCTCAGCGTGGGCGGGGTTAACATTCCACAGCGTGTTCACATTCCTCTGCAATCAAAGCATTCCACTATGATGACCCATTCTGCAGGCTGCAGCCAGGGCTTACTCCCTCAGCGCGGCGCGTTCGTCAGAAGCTTCCTTTCACAACAAACACTTGTTGCTCCCCGGACGCCTCTGCGCTCCGCGCTCGCCAAGCGGGCTCCTTGTCTCCCCTTCCTATCCGAAAAGCTCACACGGCGGCTGTGAGCTTTTCAATGCAAAATTCCGCTCAGTCAGAAACCGTAAAAACGACCAAATGGATTGCCTTTATGTAAATATTTTCATCTCTTGATCAACGCCAATAAAGTTATGATGTGGAGTTAGATTTAATAGCAACTTTTGGTTTTTTTCTTCTATAATATACAAAATGCACCGTCTTAGCCTGAAGCTAACAGAGAGCTGGGTGTTACTATCAGCTGAATGCACCATGAAGGTGATTTTTTTTTAATAAAAGCTGTGCATCGGCTGAGGGTGAGAGGCTCATTGTAACTTCTAGAAGCTGAAGGAAACCAAAGCAGAGCTTCCACAGCTGAGAGAAGCATGTTCTCCTCCACACGCGTGATTGTTTCTGAGTTCTAATGGTGGTATGAAGTTTCCTAAAATAATAAACGTGTTTCTGGATTTCCTTTGTCATCTATTTAACCATCTCTTCTTCTTCAGTCTAAATTTCTTCCTTGGCTGTCTAATCTTTGCGTCTCTTCCTGTTCCCTGCATCACTTTCTCTGTGACTTGAATGTGGTGCGGTTGTTCTTCAAGGTCACTCCGTCACCTGAGAAGACGTTCCACACATGTGTGTTATTTGTGCGTTCTGCAGCTCTCCTGAATGCTGGTTGTATCAAAAGGTTGTGTAAGACTTGTTGACAGGAAGTCAAGGTGAACACATGAATCAGCTTGATGCACTTTCCTTATCTCTAAGCCGGTGTTGCCTTTTCAAAGAGTGGATGTGTTTGTGCTGCTGCAGCAGAGAAGCAGCACATCAGAGCTCCAGCATCAGTGAACTGCCGCCTTCTGCTTCAGGGTTGTTACCTGCTGCTGCTGTGCTGAGAATCCAGGCACATTTCATTTGTAAAATACAATAAAAGTTGATTTGAGTCATTCTGGGAAAGATCAGAAAACTGTTCTCGCACAAACTCATTCCATCCACCAGAAATAGTTTTCTCACGTGTCCCCCTATAGCCTAAACCAAAGAAAAAAACCTTGTAGATCAAGTAGGGATGGGTTTAAAAATGGTTATTATAGTTATCAATTCATCAAAGTGTTAAAAGTATTTCTTTGTACTTTTAAGCAAAAAAATACTTTACTTTTGTTTTTAAAATTAATTAAAAGTCGAGCTTTTTTCAGTTTAAGTCACTAGTTATGTAAAAAAAATGAATCAAATTTAGATGAAAATGGACTAATAGTGATTTGTAATTGAATTAACGGGGAAAAGTCATAACCCTGACATCTTCTTATTGGCAAAAAACGCACCTGAACCAGGTGACTGGCTAGGTTTTTGAAAAACCAGCAGGGAGGGAGTCCGGAGTCCGACACCCCTGGACTAAGTGTGTTGTTCTCGTGTGTAATTCTGCTCTCACAGCAGACAGTGAAAGTTGAATATCGTCAATAGTGACGAGATTTCATCTTTGAAAGTTGGATAAACAGAACAATGTTCAGTTTACTGCCATGTAGATAGAATAAATCTGATTTATCATTGGTTTAATTATGAAATCTGCAAAGTCATTAAAAAAAAGAGTCAGTTTGTGTAAACGATGAATGAAAGTTATCATCCCATAAAACTTTCTTGCCGTATAACTCCTGGAATACTAAAAGAAAATCAGTTGATGCTATTTTGTACTTCATAAGAGAAGACATTCTTGAAATGTTGTTGGTTTTACTTTTTGTATGAAAGATAGGACAAGTATTCTTTTATCTATTTTAGAATTTTAAGTCGGTCAATTGCAAATATCTCACAATCTGGAAACATTTTCATTACACAACTACAGAAAATGGGGGGAAAAAATAACGGAAATTGAAGAAAGACTCGGCCTAGATCAGGAAATGTTGAAGCCTACATTTGTGTTTTTTCTGCTATAGTCAAACTGCAGGTGAGCCTGATAGTGAAACTGATGTTAGAACTCTTGGCCTATCTTATGGGGTCCAGATGACCCCACCCTTCCATTGACGTGTTCTCCCTACCATGACAAAGGTGGATAAAGGTGGAAAGATTTCATGTAATCCATGGACACCAGTGAAGATCACAAATCATTGAAGGTTTATCATCTGGACCCCGCAAGATAGCACAGCGGATAAAGTCTGTTGAGCCCCTGTGGTCTCATATTGTAACACAATTCAATTCTAAGCAGCATTGGAACCTTTACATCGTAGTTTTCAGAAAACCATTCAATGGAATCTATGGAAAAATGACTTATTGCATGATAACTGTGATTCCACACCAAATAAAAATACATAAAAATGAGCAGAATTCAATAACAGAAGTCAAACAGAAGGAGAGGACGATGGAGAAGCAATGAAAACATGTCAAATTCTAGTTTTAGTAGCTGGAAAGTGAGCATTTGTGGGAAAAGAAAAAGAGAGAACTCAGTCCAATGATGACTGGCAGTGCTCTGAAATGTCACATTGAGGTAAAAAACGTAGCCTAGTGAACAGAAAAAACTTTTTTAATGTTTCTTTTTGGTTGCTGTTATGAGCATCAAAATGAATTTCATTCAACTTTCTGACTTGCAGGGTCAGGGTGGAAATGCAGCTGTTTGCCGTCTGTCCAACATTCCTATTTGTTTCCTTTTTGTTCACATTAAGAACGTTTGGCATTTGAGCCACGAAGTAAAAAGAAAAAAAATCCTTTTTGTCGTTGTTGTTTTGCTTCAACGGGGGCAAAGGTCAGGAATGGAGTCCAGAGTAAACGGCTGCTTATTTGAGGTTTTTTGGTTTAAAAGGATAAAGTTTCCATTCCTGTTGTCATTACAGAAATAGAAATGACCTTTGTCAGGAGCGCCGACATAAGCCCACGCCTTTGCTCACTCTTTCCCGCTGGGTTCAAATATCTCCTCTTACTCACCTGAAGGGGGGTTGATTTTTATTTTATTTTATTTTTAGCAGTTTAACTTTTTTCCCCCAGAAATTCCAGTGACAAAAAATGGACATGGAAAAAATGTAGACATGAACGGTTGAGAGGAGGCAGTTCAATAAAGTTCATGGTGTCTGTATATTTTAACTGACTTCTTAGGTTCTTCTATTATCAGACACGGATGTGTTTTGTCACATACCTTACATGTTTCGACATCCGTCGAAACATGTAAGGTATGTGACAATAGAAGAACCCTATGAGTCAGAGGCATAAGTGTGTTTGTCTGCTTTGCAGTGACCTGGTGAACGGCCTGGTGTTGTTGATGAACAGTAACATCAGCAGTCCTGTCAACCTGGTGAGTTCCTCTGTCATGACGTTTGGAGGAAATGGCCGCATTTGTTTTCGGATCTCCTGACAATAAGCCGCTTTGTTTGCAGGGGAACCCGGAGGAGCATACCATTCTGGAGTTTGCACGTCTCATTAAAAGTCTGGTCGGTAAGGCCGCCGCCCGCCAATGTCCTGCAGAGCTGGCTGAGCGCACACGTTTAGCTTTGCTTAGATGGACACAGCGTGTCACTCAGTCATGACACAGATAAAAAAAAGTTATTAAAAAACAATTTTTTTATAACAATTTGTATTAATTTATTCTTGTATAACCATTTTGAAATAATTTTTAGTGATAGCTCAGTAAGTGGTGACAATAATAAACTCATAATGTATTTATGTCTTGGCTCATAAACATAAAATTGACATTTTTGTTTTTAATTAAAGATCAACTGCAATGCAAATTGTGTTTTTAACGTGTTCTTGTGGCATTTTCTGATGATGGAGGACATTTATAAAGAAAATTAAGCTTAAAATTGCATTTCTGAGTATTTCTTTATTCAAATCATTAGGAATCAGGAGCAGATGAAAAATATAGTTGGAAAAATATTATATTTGTCACATAGAAAATAGGCTGGACTCGCCACAAGCTCCCCTGCTCCAAGCTCTCAGCAATGGGGAGGGAAGAGGGGGTGGTCATCAATGGTCCAGCCCACAAATCAGAGGTGAATTTATAAAAAAAAAAGTCCTGCCGCTCAGCAGAAACAATGTCCTAGAAAACGAGACAGGTTTGTTGATTTTGGCTTAAAATGGCATCATCGTAATTTCAAGACCACTTTTAAAATGGATACAAAAATGACCGGAGTGGGACTTTAAAAAGATTTCATTCTTTTAAGCTTTGAGTGACAGAATGCAGAAAAAAAAGTTTTGTACTTCCATATTTGTTTTTATAAAGCAAAAACACCTCAAATGTAGCCTCTGGTCTTTGGGTCCAGGTGTGTTTTAGTGACAACCATTGACAAAGCTCAGTATTTTACAAATCCTGGCGATAGTGCTGACGTTGTTTTTCCCTCTCAGTGAGCCACAGCCAAATCCAGTTCCTCGCAGAAGCCCAGGACGACCCACAGAGGAGAAGGCCGGACATCCGAAAAGCCAAAATGTTGCTGGGCTGGGAGCCAGTGGTACGTTTTAAGCTACGTTCACACGGCCCTCGACAACACACGTTCAAGAGACCACTTTCAAGGAAAAGTCTATGTAAATGCGCGTTTGCATAGACCTTTCCTAGAAAGTGGTCGCTTGAGTCCTTAGTGCCGATGGCGGTGTGAAGCTCCTCGTTTCACCCCCACATGTGTGATTCTATTTACTCAGAGCTGCTTTGTCTTTGGTTGAACAGGTTCCCCTGGAGGAAGGCTTGAACAAAACCATCCAGTACTTCAGTCGAGAGCTGGAGCACCAGGCCAACAATCAGTACATCCCCAAACCCAAAGCCGCCCGCATGAAGAAAGGAAGACCCAGACACAACTGAAGCCGCGCCTTCATCTGAACCTCTCTTAAAACTTGAAGGGCATCTCTTTCGTGCCCCCTAATGAGTCGTTGCCCCCTCAGGAACTGTCTTTTCGAGAAAAAGTGGCGGAGTCCTGAAAGCTTCTGCTGCCTTGCGTTGGAGCTGCGGGCGCTCATGGGGTGAATTTTTGCTCATACCGGCGCCGCGTCGAAGCCTTAATGACAAGAGGCTACGACTTTGAGCGTTTCCAATCCAGCCTACGTTTTTGTGATTTTTTGTGCTTTTATTATTTAATACCCATTCAGTCTGCTGATTGTGACTGTGCAGCCGGGATTCAGGTTTATCTTCCCTGTTTGTTCTTTCTGTGGAAAGTCCGGATGATTTTTTTTTTATTTTGAACTGGATTTTTGTGAACGCTGCACTTCAGGACCGGACAGTTCCTCCACAGACTGTTACGACACCACCGCGTGTTTCTCAAGCCATCGTTGTGTTTGTGAAGTTTCATCAGAGATTTTGATGTGAAAAGCCTATTTTAATAAAATATTTCCAGTAGTTTGTGTACGGTATCATCGTGTATGAGAGTACCTCTATGTTTTAGGTGTAAATCTTTTTTTTTTTTTTATCCGGTAAAAATAAAGAATAAGTCTGTGCAGGAAATCTTTATTTCCAAGCAGGCAAATCCCAACAGATTTCTGAGTAGATCCCATTGTTTGAAGAGATTACTCAGATTAAAACTACATGTAGATCATTTGGAGGAGTAACTAGCAGATGTGGATAATAGACGGTTTTTGACTGTGTGTAGGAGCCAGATTCATGGTCCATAGGGGGAGTTTTCATCGTAGTGGTGCTGGCGGCCGTGGTCGCTGGCGCGGGCTTGGTCCATCCAGTAAGACAGGTCGGCCTCCAGCCTCTGAGGAGGAAGAAAAGACGGTCATTCATTGATTAACTGTAGAAAACTGCAACAGACATGCGTGGAGAGAAACGGCTGAAAAGGCCAATGGTTCATCAGAAAAGAAACCAACAGCAGCCGACGCGTGCAGGCTGTTAGGATGCTGCCAGACAGGAAGAAAAGCAGAGAGTTGCTGGGTTTCTTCAGTTTCCGACCTGAAGGAAAACCAAAGCTGTCTTTTTAAGTTAGGTTCAGGCACCGTATCAACCACTAAACGGCTTATATCATGGTTTTCTTTAGCCTGTCACAGTAAACTATATCCATGTATATAATAAAATACCTTTGGCACACTAAAGAACAATTTTTTAAATAAATAGTTATTTTCGCAGCTCGAGCTCTGAGGCGCCTCCTTTCTCTCCATGTGGGTGCCGCCCATTTCATGACATCCTATAGTTGGCCTCGGCAGCATGTCTGCCTTTCGCCCACCAAAACAAACCTACATCCAAACTTTTGCAAAGGTTGATGTGCATACTGGGCATATAAAAGGAAAGCGTTTATAGCCGATCACTGCTAGTTCCACGAAAAAGAGGGTGTGTGTTAGCCTGGGGGCGGGGCTGGCGGCATAGACTCCTCCTGAAAAGGGGCGGTTCCTCACTTTTTGATGTCACAATGTGAGAACCCGCTGGTTTTCGTGGACTGGGAGGGGCTGGTGCTCAAGGTGCAGGTTTTTAGAGGAATACTCAGAAATGCATGAATGGATCAAAATACCACTTTGGAGAAGTTTTTTTTGTGAGGAATGAACATTATAATACACTTAAAAGCTCAAAAAAAAAAAGATTTAGCACGATATTGATCCTTTCACAACATCGGTGCTTCATTTTACGTTCCTAAAATTAAGATAGGTAGTTTTGTTTCTAGTACAGGTACAGGAAACCTGTGCTTTGTGCTATCCTAGGCACTTTAACCTTGGGAGTTGGGTCATCTAGACCCACTAGACAGTGCTCTGAACCTTTTTTCTTCAATGATTTGTGATCTTCACTGGTGTCCATGGATTACATGAAATCTTTCCACCTTTATCCACCGTTGTCATGGTAGGGAGAACACGTCAATGTAAGGGGGGGGTCATCTAAGATAGCACAAAGGTTTTAACATTTTCATTACCTGGCTTGTTTTCTTTTAACTGACCTGCTCATCATATCCCAGCTGCATGAACTGCATGATCCACTGCTGGACGTCAGGTCTGCTTCGATCCCAGATGTTCCTCTTGGATCTGCTCAGCTTCAGAAGGAATTCTTTGGCCTTGGAAGAAGGAACGTCAATCGTCGACTCGGATGGGGATTTTCCAGTTTCTGCCACTAGGGGTTAAAGATTAAAAAAAAAAAAAAGAGTACTGTCAATGTGGAGGCCATCATCTGTTCTCATTCTAATGTGATTGACACGAAAACGTCAGCATCTCTTTTCCTCAAGATGATGTGGACGCATCTGTGGAGGAAAATCAATGAAGGTGGTGATCTACAGTTTGTTAATTAGTTATGCTTTGAAGAATAGTTTATCCATTTTTTGTAAATTAAAAGGAGATAAGTCAAATAAATACTGCAAACTAAAAGCTATTTTTCACATAATCATTGTTTAAAATGATATAAAAATGTCATTTTAGTATTTATAAAAGTTGTTTGTCTGCTCACATCTAAAGGAAACCGGCTGCAGACTTATTTGCACATAACATTTGATTGCATTTTCATTTTAAATGCTTCATTCTTTTAAAGTGGATACATGCAGCAGCAGGCAACCACAGGATCACTTATGTTTTACTGCATCAAATTAGAACACAGTCAAAATCCATGAACTTCTCAGGGTCTCACAGACCCTCATTTGTATGAAACCATCCTTACTATCTATGTGGGTTGGCTGGGGGACACTCAGAAGATTCTAGGTTGCCTGCTCATGTATTGAAGTGTCTTTGGGCAAGACACTGAACCCCACATTGCCCCCCTGGTGGTCGTAGGTTGGCGCCAGTGTTCGGCAGTGTGGCTGCCAACAGTGTGTGTGTCAGCGCGTGGATGGGACTGAGACAGTAAAGCGCTTTGGTCCTTCGAAGAAGTCATAAAGGTAAGTAAACGCCATTTAACAGTTAATTAAATTGGTAGCCTAGGAACGGTTATACTTGTTCAGTGGGTGGTAACTCCTGTCTGGGTTTGCACAGTATGTAACCATTGATGTTTTTGGTCCAGCAGAAACACAACTTCAGCTCAGAAGCAGATGGACCACATTGTCATGATGTTCATGCTTTTTTTTTTTTTGTTTCAATCCCAATGACCTCATGTTTAATATTTTGCCACTATTGTAGACCAAGAGAAAAGCAGCTGGATTGCTCAGTTGGATTAGTGCACGACTGGAACAGGGTCCAATTCCCAGGAGGCGGGATGAACCTCATCCAGCATGGTTCTATAAGCAAGACCCTTTACCTTACTATGTAACCACAAGGGGTCCAAGTCTGGTTCCCCCTGTGGATATAAAACACAGGGTTGTGACAGGAAGGGTATCTAGTGTAAAAAGCTAACCCCTGAAGAGGTGAACATTGGACCGACAGCAGGTCAAGAGTTCCCGTTTAATTTCAAACAATTGATGTCATGTTTGGCACTCACAATTGTACTGTTCTCTAGACCAAACAACCGTGTTGTGGCACACACCTGAAAACAGAGCAAGCATTCTGGACCAACTGAACAAATTGGATGTTGAGGGTCAAATGCCTCTTTGCTCTTTGACCTTGAACCAACGGTTTGGTTTGAGAAGGCCCCCAAAGTATGGGACCCTTTTTTTGTTTATGTTGAGGCGCTGAGATTTACATTTTATTTTATTTTTTTCTTTTACCTTGGGGGTTTTAAAATAATTTATTGGACTCTTTTGCAATTTTGCATAGTTTTTTTTGCTGTTGCTTTTTATGATTGATGCCTTTTGGTGGATTCTTTCCCCTTTTTTAACTTGTTCCTGAATATGAAGAAAAATAAAATGTTTTTAAAAAATAAATAAATATATAAAAAGATACACCACCGCTGCAGATATCTTCAAGAACACTTCAAAAGTACTACAGTTTGTTAGTAAAACTTCAAACAAAAGCCTGAATAGAGTCTTCACTGTGGGTTGTTTTCTGTGTCCATCCACACAATGTAGAATAAAATGTGATTCTAGAGACTCGATGACCAACTTCCAGTTCTTTGTTTTCTGATTCTGGAGCTAATAAGGTCATTTTTGCCTCTCTGACTCATCGGTGGTCATCCACAGTCATGCACAATCGACTGTGATGCACGCTCAACAAGAATCACCATTAACCTATTCAGCAAGTTGGCCTGAAGCAGCTTGTTCCTCATATAGGACCTTAGCGCACCAATAAACCTTGCTGGTGCTTTATCAGTGTTTCTCAAAAGCAGCTGATTAACTTTAAAGACCCACTGTGATAAAAAAAAAAGGCTGTTTTTGGTGTTTTCAACTTGTTCTTGTGGCATTTTTTTAATGATGGAGTTCCAATATTGCTCAATTTTTCTTGTGCTAATGATGTAAGGTTGGGGATGTGAGGGGCTGTGAGCTAGAAAAAAAGAAAAAGGATGACGGGAAGTGGGGATGGGCTTACTCCACACCAACAGTCCCTCACACAATTCAGAGGTATAATGAAGTACTGCTGCTCTGCAGAAACTATGTCCCAGAAAACAACACAGGTTTTTAGATTTTGCCTAAAATTAGAAATTATAAGACCACTGGGAACACTTTTACAATAGATCAACAGACGATCGGAGTGGAACTTTAAACAAATCTTTAAATCTACAAGCAAGCAAAAGACAAACTAATCTAATCCAGACTAGATGCAGGAACTGCATTATTATTATTATTCCAGGTTCGATCACCGTCTTGCCCGGCCATGTGTTGAAGTGTCCTTGGGCAAGACACTGAACCCTTCCTTGCCTCTGGTGGAAGGTTGGCGCCACCAGTGTCTGAATGGGTGAATGGGTTTGTGACTGTAAAGCGCTTTGGGCCTTTGAGGAAGATAAAAAAAAGAGCAATACATTTTTCGCCAATTACCATTTGCCATTAGAACTTCAAGAGACCACTAGACAGTGCGCTGAACCTTTTTTCTTCAATGATGTGTGATCTTCACTGGTGTCCATGGATTACATGAAATCTTTCCACCTTTATCCACCTTTTTCATGGTAGGAATAACACGTCATTGTAAGGGGGGGGGTCATCTGGACCCTACAAGATAGCACAAGGGTTAAGAAGACATTTTGATAGGTTTTTCAGGCTTACTTATCAAAGTTGTCATAAATTAAAAAAACTATCAAAGTCTTCTTTTTACCTCTGTGCCGTCCGGTTCCTCTCTATTCTGGAAAAGCCTTCATGCTCTCTGTTATCTATCAACCTTATTAAAGGCATAAATACAAACCATTCATGAAGGGCTTCAGATCAGGAGCACAACACCTGCGGTTCCTTGATTCTAACCTCTATCTGAGGCCCTTCATCACAATCTCCTCCACCAGCTGTCATTTAACCCTTGTGCTATCTTAGATGACCCCACCCTTACATTGACGTGTTCTCCCTACCGTGACAAAGGTGGATAAAGGTGGAAAGATTTCATGTAATCCATGGACATCAGTGAGGTTCACAAATTATTAAAGAAAAAGGTTCAGAGTACTGTCTAGTGGGTCTAGATGACCCAACTCCCAAGGTTAAATAAGAATTCGGTCCTGAATTCTCATTTGTTTGCATGTTGTCGCACTATATCTTTTAGATTCAAAAATGTTATGTTTTTAATAAAGATGGCAAGTATTCATGCTTTTAATTGTTCGTGTTTTATAATAAACAAGGAAACAAATCTTTGGGTAAAAGGCGCCTTAGGCTGGCAGGATCTTAGCTGCAACCCCTGCAGTCAAGCTTTTACAATAACAAGCCATTGAAAGCAATCTGGAGATATTTGGTCACCCAATCTTTGCAGTGTGGTTTAATTTACACACAATGGCTGGCTTTTTAATAGTGAGCCTAGTTCTTCAAGTATTGTAACACCATTTAAATCAGATTCAGTTTGGGCTTTGAAAAAATGATGCAATGGTAAAGCACTGGTCACAAATGCCCTTCTACAGTAGCCAATAAACCTCTGCAGAATGTTTCTGGACTGTGGGAGGAAGCTGGAGTGTCTGGCTTGTTCCAGCCATTCCAGAACACACAAGGACAACATGCAAACTCCACACAAAAAGGTACCAGCCTGGAATTGAACCAGGGCCATGGCCTTCTCACTGTGAGGCCAGAGTGCTATGTCACCATGTTCAACCCATGGTTAAAACATTTTCCAAAATTTCCCTACAAAACAGGGAGTGGGGGTTGGGTATCTTGTCACTTGTTGTGTTCCTCCTGTTCCTGGCTAACGGATTCCAGAATTTAGGAATTTCCTGGAACGCAGAAGCTTCCAAAGTTGAATTTAGTTTGTTGTTGTTTTTTCTGCATTTGCAGACTTTTCTCCATGTGGTCTAAATACGTGTGTGTGTGTGTGGGGGGGTGTGTGTGTATGTGTGCACCCATGGTCTGCGGGATGAGTTAGGTATGCATGCCCCCCCTCCCCCACGCTCTTTCTTCCAGGGTAAAAAGCCGTGAAGATAAAGAGAAACGTACACACTGTTTCTCATGAGTCGTGGTAGAGGCCGATACAGTTGTGTCAAAAACAAAAATACATCACAATTTAGAAGATTACAAAAGAGAAAAAAAATTGATTTCAGATTTTTTTGAGACTGAGATCTCTGCAAAGATTTCCAAGCTTGCTGACTGAAGTAGCTTTAAATAAACATGGGAGCACACAACAAAGCAAGAAAGCAGCAAAGAGGAAGGAATATGGACACTGAGCTTACCTGTAAGAAGTGTTAGCATTGCCACGACAACCAGGAACAACAACCTCAGGCCGAGTTGCTGCGATGCCATGTTGGACCCACTCTTGAGTTTTTCTAATGCTCCCGAAAAGCAACAACTGTGCAGAAGCTGTTCAGCGACCAAAGAGATCAGTGGGCTGAAACCCAGACTTTCCAAGTGGAAACTGGCCTGCGGCACTGGAATGCCATTTACCTCCCAGCCTACAGCAGCAGAACCACAACTGGGAGCATTTTCCGCTCTTAAAGGAATTCTTTTTACTAAGTACTTTTCCATGAACACATGTAGGACAAAAGCAGCAGACAGGCAGGAAAAAAGCAGAAAAGGTTCATGCAGTGAAAACAGTCCCAGTTTGGTAAATTCTCCCTTTTTTTCAAACTGCATCATCATCAGAAACGGCTTTTGTCAACCAACACTAACACAATTGTTGACCTTGTTTAAATAATACAAAGAATTTCAAGGTGTTTTATTGATTACTTGATTCTGTGTCTACATGTTTAGTCTGCACACTCTTGCATCTGCTACAAGCTGGAGTGTCTGTCTCAAGGACACGAGGAGGAAGGACTGAAGAATCGATTAGAAGATAACTTCTCCACCTGTGCCACTGCTGCTGCATGGCTTGAGTTCATTTATTCTGACAATCATGTAAATCTCTCAGGAATTCAGCCTTCACCACGAAGAGTTGCAGGGAAAGACAACACACGGCCAAAATGCGAGGAGTTTGCAGGTACCAGTCTTTCACAGGGAGGTTTGCCTTAAGAGCTCTGGAAGGAATGAAGCCTCTTCCCCCTGAGAGCAGGAAACCACCTGATAACATCTGACTAAAGAAGATTAGTTGATACATGTAACCAGATGACATTTACGGGACTTTTTAAACATCCAGTAGCAAAGTACACTGCTAGTGTAATAAAAAAAAAAGCATCTTTAAGTGCCCAAAATGTAAACAATCAGATGTAATTTTTGGAGGCAAAACACAAGTAAAAAAACCATGGATCAAATCCAGCTCTAATGCAGTTCAGTCCAGAAGCCCCCGGCTGCAGTTTGCCTCAATGTGGGCGGAGTTAAGCGCGTCGCACTCCGCCCACTTTAAGTGATTTTTTGTCACAGCAAAGGTTGCCATTCAAAAATACTAAGTTTCTCAGCTTTTAAAGGCTGATCTGGTTTCTTCAGTCGGTAATGATCTGCTCTGATTAGGAGAAGATTCTCAGTGGTTCCAGATTTAGCTTCTTTTTCCAGTGTCACTCAATTCTGAATAAAGAAACATGAACATGGTGAGCCTCAATGTAATCATCTCAGCATACACTCCCGAGTCCGGTAGGTGTCAATATTGCACGAGGAAACTCATAAAATGCGAAGAAAAATACGATAATTGCGCTGACGAAGAAGAATCACGTGCACGATTGACCCCGCCCTCGTTGAGCCACGCCCCGGTCTGCACACGGTCCAACAGCACGAGTTGGTCAAAAGTAAAACCTTTGAAATAATTTCATGGATCTTTTGGTCTGTTTCAGGTCAAGGATAAAGAGTAGATGAGATAACTCAGGGTGCTGTTAAAGTATTTCAGATGGATTCATGCAGGTGACATATTTATTACTCAAAATGTCCACACAGCCCAAGGTGTGCGACGACACACATATAGGATTTAAATTGTTTAAGTAAACGCCTGTTAAAGTTGTTTTTCGTGTTTTTGTAAAAAAAATATTTGTCTTAATCTGACTCAATTTTTTGTGCTTCATATTTATTTAAAGTAAATTTTAATATTATATACAAATATTTTATTTTCCACACTATAAGGCACACTTCTAAAATTAGTTTTAACAATATATTGTAAAAAAAAAAAAAAACAGGTAACAGAGCAAGAATGTATATTCTGACTGAGTAACAGCTGTTTTTTTCTCTATAGAAATCTATAGGATTTTGGCTTCTTGGAACCAGCAGGTACTTCCTGTTTGGAACGTGAGGGGGGAGGCGTCACTTAGTCCAGTTCAATGGTGGGACTTTGTCAAAATATAAAGTATAACTTGGTTTAATCATCTCTCGTACTGTCATAAACCACATTAGTTATTCCATAATTTACACATTATGTTGAAGTTTGAGGAAACTCATAAAAGCAGCTGCAGTGACAGTAGTTAACCATACAGAACAGAGAGCGAACAAAATGTTTATTTTGAAGTCCTGTCTTTGTAAAATTCGCAAGAGGCTTTTCATTAAAAGTGATTTTACTAATAGAAAGGTGAGCAAGCAGCTTCAATCAGAGCATATTTGGAATTCCTTTCTTTAATTACAGAAGAGAATTCAAATAAGAACAATAGAAAAAAGAAATCTTTGTGTGTCTGTCACTTTAACAAAGACATTTTTCTGAAATAAAGATGTGGGGAAGCTAGATAATACGCAAAAACTTTGTCAAAGTATTATCAGCACAAAGAAAATTATTTAAAAAATACAGCACAAATTTAAAGATGTTTTTTCTTAACCAGAAATGGAATCAATTATTTGATTTCTGATTTTAAATGATAAGTCAGCATTGCATTTATTAAGTGGAGGTCATTTGATTTGATTATTAAATCCAGGCCATCTTTTTATCACACTGCATGCACTGCCGCTAAGGCTGAATATTACAAGAAAATGTTTGGCTAAAAGTAAATTATTATCCTCATTCCGTGGTGATAAACATATTTTTTCATAGTGTTTTCCAAAGTTTTCCAAACAAAACACCACCACATTTTATTGTAAATAAATGCAACATGCAGAGGAAATCTCTCCTTAAAAACAGCTGTGCAAAAGTGTCTTTTTCCCCAACAGGAAGGGGCCCAGCACTCCACCCGAAGGCCAGGAAACCCTTGCACCACCATTCATGCCCCCTGACACTTTAGAGGGACCAGACCTGAACCTTTTTTCTTCAATGATTTGTGATCTTCACTGGTGTCCATGGATTACATGAAATCTTTCCACCTTTATCCACCTTTGTCATGGTAGGGAGAACACGTCAATGTAAGAGTGGGGTCATCTAAGATAGCACAAGGGTTAAAAGTGACCATGTGACAACACACGTGATGACAGCAATGCAAAGAAAACTCCATTTAAGAAATTCTTAGCTCTGCTGCTCATTTTCCATACAATGTGGGATAATTTAAAATAAAATAAAAAGGTTATTCAAAGTTTTAAAGGTTTTGCCAAATGTTTTAAAATATTTTGATGTGATGTCTTACTTTCTGTTACTTCCTGCCTCACCTGTTTTTCTTTGGTCCTTTTTTTGTCATTCAGTATGATTATTGATGTATCATTTTATCTCCTCTAATGTTTAGATTGTCATTTATAGTTTTGAGGAATTTGACTTGTCCTAAAATAGTGTTTGTGCGATGATAGGCTCTGTTTTTTTTTTTTTGGTCCTTTTCAAGATAAAAAAAAGATGGGGAATATATTACTTTTCTTAAATCAATTTCAAAACATTGACATCTTTCAATAACAGTTTGTTAACATTTAATAAAAATCAGAAACACACGTCTTGTTTGTTTCTGTTTAGGGCTTAAATCCCAGCAGGTTTCTTGTAAAACAGGAGAAAAAGTAGCTCAGATGTTGTTCTCACTCCAGAAGTTTGCAAGGGTCTGCGGAGGATCATCAACTTTTAATTGATTTTCATCCTTTTCTTTTTTCCGATGACCCAGGGTCACACGTGTTTCCTGGGCCCGATAGCAAAGTTAATTAAGGAACAAAGCTGGTATTGGATGTTTATTCCTGCATCAGAGGCTAAATGATCAGACCTGAGATTTGTCTCTGCTGGAGTATCTGGTCTGAAAAGACGCGGTAAAGTAACTGTGACTCTTGTCTTTAAGGTCTGTCTGCTTTAGAATCTGGTCTTTTTCTCGTCCTGGACCATATTACCGCTAATCCAAATGATGGCAGGTGCTTCTTAAGGCGGCGACCAACATTGAAATTCTCAAGGCTTTCTATGCTCTTGTTTAAAACATCGATCACTTAGTTTACAGAGTCCAGGAAGGACTGAAGAGGAGCTGAGAGGCAGACTCATAAATATGAAAGAGATTCAATGCAAAAAAAAAAGTGGTGTCATTTTCCAGATAAATGCGACCAAACAAGGCACGACTGTGAAGTTCACATTTAATATTCCTTCTTTAGTTATTTTTCTTATGAGTCTTGCACGGCCTAGTCCATTCTGCAGCAGCTCAGGTCGTTGTCATTTCTCAGATGTTCCAGTGTGGCGTGGTGTCTTTGTAGAGAGAAATTGGAAAAGTGTTTTTTACAATCCATCTGCTGAAAATTCAACACTGAATATTTTAATTAAACATGACTGAAGGGATGAACGAAACACGGTTGTCGGGATAACTCTTGTTGTATTTTCTTTTATTAATGTCCGATGTGCTATATCATCGGTCCTGCATCTGTGCTGTCCGATTTTTTTATTTTTTTATTCAAACTAGATTGTAGAATGAAGTATTTTCATATTTAAATTTTCATATTTAAACATCTGCAATGAGCTCAGATTGTTGGACTTGTTTTAACTGAGCTGTTTTCTTACCTTCTTCACTGTGTCTGCTCTCATCTTTTTTTTATTCATAAATATTTCTTTTATTCTTACAGTCGCGAAACGTCTCTCTTTTGTCTCCGTGATTCTGTGCTCCATCCTCTAAAACTACGTCGTTTTTAAGTTTATTTTTGTGGCTTTGTGGCTTTGCTGCTCTTTCTTGGTTTTACTCTGAGAGATATTAGTCAGAACGGGTAAAGACTCCAGAATCCAGTTCGAACAGAACAGATACAAAGTCCAAAGTCCATGTCTGCTGCCAAGCACTGTCAATAAGAGACAGAGACACCTGATTGGTTAGAATCTAGACCAATCAGGAGGCTGTTTGATGGCAGATATGTCACGCTAAAATGAAACTTAACGCAAAATCCAAAATAGGGAGGAAGCGAGATAAGACACAATGCATGTGAAAACAGTTGTGTTGCAAACGCACTAATATTTTTTGAAAGCAAAAATAAAGTTTGTTAAAGTAAATATTTTTGTTGCAAGCGCAAAAATATTTTTCTGAAGCAAAAAAATTTTTTTTGAAAGCAAAAATTTCGTATTTTCATTTGGCACTTAGAAAATATTGTTTTTGTGCCTTGGAGGCACCTTAACTTTGGGAGTGGGGTCATCTGGACCCCACAAGATAAAACACGGGTTAAGATGCATCCACTCCTGTCTACGACCCTCCATAGACCAGACAGCCCAAAAACCTGCAGCACCTGTAAGGGTTAACCTCGTACGAGTGCATGTGACAAAGGCCCGTACACACCGGGACGAATATTCGCCAGGCGTTATTCGCCAGCGTTTTTCGCCACGTTTTTTGTGTTCACACCCAGGCGATTTTCGCTGACGATGAGCCGAGCGAACATGCAATTTCATTTCCTGACATTAGATGGCGCTTAATGTAAACAGAAATACTCCTGTACACAAGGTGGCGCTGCGCAACTTTACGCTTCTAAAAGTCGCTTTTCACTCAGAAGAAGAGAGCAAGTATTTACGCGCTTGTCAGAATAATACAAAGAAAACATGAATATTTCAAGCACCAGTAGCTCCAACTGGAGCTTGGTTCAGGGATATTTTAGAATGTCCGTCATTATTTCTTCGCGGCAGTGTAGACGCAACTCGGTATCTATCTTCTTCGATGGTATGTGTGCTCAGCAAGGCAGTTTTGTGTTTGAGCGCCCCCAAGTGGTGTTTTACTGTAACTTCAGAAGCTCCAGACACGTGTGCAAAAGCGCCATTCTCATTGGTCGAATAGATTTCGACGCGAGGCGTCAAAAAAAAAAAATGAACCCGAGGCGTTTTTTTTTTTTGACGCTTTGACGCATGGCGTTTTTTCGCGTCGGTGTGCACACTCTCATTGGTGCCCTTTGTTTAGTCACGAGGCGTTAAACGTCGCCGAAAATCGCCGGCGAAATTCGTCCCGGTGTGAACGGGCCTTAAGACCGTAACCCTTTAGTGTTTTATTCGGACTCTCCACGCCTTTCTGATCACAGAAGAGTTACTGTTGGCTCTGTGATGTGATGCTATAGGACCCAACTGATGATCTGAATCCGCTCTGGAGCTCCTAAAGAAAACGTGCGTGTTTGCATGTTTACAGGTCAAAACCTGTGAGATGCAGTTTTTATATCCTGTTCACCATCACATAAGTAACTATGCAGAGTGCAGGACGATCACAGAATATCAACTTTAGGATCTTAACTGTGGTTTGGACGTGCAAAGTCTGAGCACAGAGAACTTGGGTAGAAAAAAGGAAACATTGCAAGAAGTCAAAACAAATGTTTTTGTGAAACATTCAATGCAGATGGCAAAACTAGAACATGAAAAGAGATTAAACTGTGTAACAATGCAAGTGCTGTACTGATGTCAACTGCTCCTCCTAGATTGTTGTGTTCCACTGTTTTGCAGATTCATCAATGACAAAAGGACAAACGGATTGTGTGCTTGTTTAGGGACATTGAACAAAAAAACAATCCTCAGTGAATCTGGTTAATAAATCTTTTTCTTGCCATCATCCACAAAAACCTTCAGTAGATCAGGCAAAATGTGTTTTTCAAAAAAATGATTCTAAAACAGAAAAACTGCTACTCTGTGACACAAAAAGACAGAATAAAGGGTTTGTTAGGAACAGGAGGTGTGAATGGACCTACAGCTGAGGAGCTGCAGGTCAAATGGAAAAACACCGTCTCAATTCAACTGCACTTAGTCAGGTCAAAGTCACTTCAATAACCGGAGCCAGCTGAGAGGTCTGCTAGTTTTACTTTATACCAAGGGCGCCCAATGCATTGATCACGATGAACCAAAGGAAGTGTGGGTAGATCGCGGGCAATCAAAAATGAATAAACCAGATCGGATTGTGAGTGTGTGTGCGAGAGTGCATGGGTGGGACAGACCTGGGGGCTAGCTCGCTGGGGCTCTCCCTCTCCATCACAGAGTGGGGAGGGCATTAGGGGGGTTATGGGAGGAGGGGTCGGATAATATGGCGGGTGAGGAGGGTTGTAGAGGGCAAAGTAATGGGGGGGGCTGTGGGTGCGCGGCGATCTCTGGGTTGCTCGGGTCGGGTGCCGGGGCTGGCTTGCGGAGACGGGGTGGTGGTGGGTGGCTCATGGGTTCTCGGGGCCCTGGCCTCGTCCTTGGCCCTTGTCTCGGTGTCTGGCGCCCAGTGGCCCCCATGGCTGCCGCCTGGTACGGCTAAGCGCTCCTGTCCTGTGGCCTAGGGGCCCGGACGCGGGGTTTGCCTATGCCACTGGGAGCAAGGGGGGGGCTTCTCTGCGCCTGGCTAGGTGGGTGGGTGGTCCCCTCCCCACCCCCGGGCTGCTTGGGTCCCGACGCCGGGGGTGCTCCTGGCCTGGGGATCTCTCCTCCCCTCTCCTGGTCTGGCTGGTTGGGCTGGGGAGGATCTGGTTCCCCTTATGAACACATGGTTCACTTCGGCAGCGTGCATGTATCTCCACCCCCACACTACCACACTGCTCCCTGTCTGCTTCATCCCTCCTCCTAACCCACAGTGTATTGATGGACAGAAATCTTCCGCTCATCTTTTATCAGAATTTCACCTTTGATGTAATATTTGTCTTTCCAGCAGATCTGGTATAATTGTTACAACTTAAAATGATGACTTATTCAAATCAGCACTTGTATCCCCCACTTTCTCCACCTCTCTTTCTTTTACTCTCTTCCAACCCCCCCCCCCCCATTCTTCCCCTCTCCCTCCCCACACACAATAAATGTAACAAATAAATAAAAAATAATATACAAAAAGGGCTTTGTACAAATCTACACCCGGGTTTGTCGAAGTTATATAACCTCTTTTTGTGATAGTAAAACCTGTCCAACACAAAAAGTCTTCAGCTCGAATCTGTTTGCTCAGCTGTTGGACAGAACAAGTTAAAAAAATAGATAAAAATAAAAAATAACAAAAAAATGAATAAACCAAAAAAAAAGATGTATATTTTAAAAAATGTCAGCCAAGCATCACCCTCGCTGTGGAATATGTCACTTGATTGACATGCAGAACAGCCTATCAAATCCTCTGAAATATACGTGCACATGCATGTTTGACCACACTCAGCGTCACACTCCTCCGTTGGCGTATGGCGTTTTCTCTACAGAGAAATGTGAACGTTCAACGTCAGACACCTTAACCGTAGATGTGCCTGCTACTGTACTTTATGTTTTCTCGACTGGCTCCAGATCAGTCACTCAAAAAGAACCTCGAGCACAATACACACAGAACGTTTCTGTTGTCGCCACATTGTGCCATGCAGCATCGTTGACATGACAACTATGAACACACAGGTCCAATTCATAAGCTGTAGAAGAACAAATAGCAGATGAACTTTTTATCGTGTTATAATCTTAAATATATTATACATTTCATTAAAAATATTTGTCTGATTAACTTCAAAAAGAGAGCTCATTTGACCACATGTTGTCTGTTCACAGAGTCCTCTAATCAACTCCAGGCCTTTTATCTGCTTCACCTATAATGACATAACAAGGGAATTGCCCACACCTGCCCATGCAATAGCATGGAAGTCAATTGTCCAATTATTTACAAGCCCTTGAAATGAAGGGATTGTGTTTAAAAATTGCTTTAGTTTTTCACATTTTTATGCAATCTTTTTGTTCAACCCATGGAATAAAAGCTGAAAGTCTGCACTTCAATGGCATCTGAGTTGTTTTATTTAAAATTCACCGTGGTAATGTACAGAAACTAAATTAGAAAGAATGTGTCTCTGTCCAAATATTTACGGTCCTTACTGTATATATACATTCACAATGGCCACTTTAGGCCACACTTGTCATACTGCTCATTAACACAAATTTCTAATCAGCCAATCACATAGCAGTAAGTCAGGCATGTAGACATGGTTAAGGTGATCTGGGGGGTATTCCAGAAAGCAGGTTATGCTAGCTCCCACGATAAGTTTGAGGCTAAGGAAGTTGATAACCTCAGCTTTTGATTCCAGAAATGGAGGTATGTTTCAGGGTAGGTCAAGTTACCATGGCAGGTTTAGTTGAAGGTTGGTTTGTTTTCAGAGAGGTGAAGCAGCATGGCGTGTCCATTTGAAGAGGATTTAGTGGATGAAGAAGCTCAGATAATACTTTTTCCAACATGAAAGGATGATAAGACCATGTATGGATGTTGGAAAAATAAACGTTTTTACTTTGATCTAACTTAATTATTTGCTTCAGTTAAGATAAATCATTTTTTTAGGTCACCTTAAAAATAACACGTAGTTTTTAGACGGTTATTTTGCTTTCATTCAAATTAATTCAATTAAGTAGGTGTAACTTTGGTGCTGAAGTTAGATAGGCACCGCAAGGGATTCTGGGATATAATTCCCTTTGCCTGTCTGGATGGATTTGGGTTTAAGTGTGGGTTTTTAACATAATGTGTTTAGTTGTATAGCTATTTTACTGTGTTTTGCCATGTTTTGCCGAGTTATTTTGTCCTACTACAATTATGTCTCTGCACCATGAGTGAGAGTGAAGGAGAGGATGATGAGTTTATGTACCACCCCTACCACAATACATTGTAATGACATTGTTAGAATATTCTTTAATGAATTTTTGCACTCCATTTTTTCCCGTCCTTTTTATTGTTATAAAAATGAGCATATCTGCCGGCTCAAACTTAGACATATGACAGTTCAAGAAATATAATTAATTAAGATGGAAAAAAGATTAATGGAGTAATGTGACATTTAGTTAGATTAATACATAAATTTGAGTTGTATAAACAATTATTGAGTTTTATAGACGTAAGAAATTAGGTTGAATAAATTTAACTAAATTATTTGTTACTAATAGAAGAAATTTATTTAAGTTAATATATATATATATATATATATATATATATGTATATATATATATATATATATATATATATATATATATATATATATATATATATATATATATATATATATATATATATATATGTATGTATGTATATATGCGTCACAAGGAAAATGGAAACAAGATCAGAAATTTTGTTATTTTTCTCGAAGCAGAAACTCTTTTTTTTTGATGATGCAGCCGTATTACTAATTTGATGGATTTATAATCTTTATCCGCCGTCATTAAAATCTCAGACTCCGTCTCACTTCCGTCTCAAGTGTCCCGCTTTATTTTTTTCCCACGCGTTTCCATGGTGACTCGGGAATTCGGCGATCCATTGAGAATGTCTTTATGTACTTGCTGTGCACGAGCATTAACCCAGGGTTACCAAGTCGAGCGTAATTACGCCAACTCATATCCGGTCTTTTGGAACCGACATACCCAGAGTAAGCAAGTTCAGGCGGACTTCGGCCAGAGTTCAGGCTTAAAGTCAGGCTAGTTTAAACATGCTTCCTGGAATATCCCCCTGCTTTAGCTCAAACTGGGCATCAGAATGGGGTGTGTGGTGGAACGGGAGATCAGTATCATAGATGTGCAGCCAACAAATCTTCAGCAACTGTGTGATACTGTCTTGTTATCATGGACCAAACTCTCTGAGGAAGGTTTCCAGTACTTTGTTGAATCTATGCCATGAAAGATTAAGGCCATTGTGAAGCCAAAAGGGGATCCAACCCGGTACTACATGAAGGTAGGTTTGTGTACATGAAAGTAGATCTTTTGGAGCTGGTTGTTTCAAAAGTAGACAAAAAAGTGTGGGGGACCCCTGCTGCATACTGTTTTCCTCTACCTGCGGCTGCAGAGTCTCTGCATTTGACATGAACATCACATAAAGGAAACACTTTACTGTACTCCAACAGTACATTAAGGAAGTCAGTGTTTGCTTTGGAAGGACAGACAGTCTTCCTGTGTTTCAGGAGCACAGCTGGAATGGAAAAAGCCTGCAGCTCCAGTTGATTTGAAAGCTTTCCCTGTTGAGTTTGTGAGGTGAGCAGAGCAAATTGCACACATGAGGAAGAAACCAAAGAAATAAAGAAATGCATGAGATGGATTAATATTCGTCAAGGTTTGCTGCTTAATTGTTAGGGCCAGCTTCATTGATTCTATGAAGACAGCCATTCATCACGTCTCTGCCCTTTCACTCACAAAGTTCCGGCTGCCCACTCACAGCTCCCAGGGACCGTGTGATTTCATGCTGAGTCATGGTGGGATTCTGTGGAGCTTCTGCTTATGCTGCAGCAGCATGCCCAAAGATGTGATTTGTCATGGCTCCACAAGGCGGACTTTTCAGGGATTCGCAGTTTCTGGTCACATATTTCAAATTAGAGATAAAAAAAATAAAATAAAAAATGAAGAGATGCTTGTGAATCCCCAAATAACCCTGTTTAAATTTTCATGAGAAGTCATTTTGTCAATCTTCAAGGCATCCTCATTCCTCTTAGATGTCACATTTCCTTTTAGTCATGAGCATGAGAGTAGAATTAAAGAAGTGGAATTGCAAACAGGGACTATCTGCTTCCAAAACTCTTTAAACTTTTCCTCTGACTCTTGGGTTGAACCTGCTTATTCAAGTGGATCCCCCCGTGGGGGAGAAGAAAACTCAACAGCAACAACTGATCCAGGTACAGGAGTTTGTGTTGGAAGTCGTCCAACAGCCCATAAAATGAGCATCTTTGCTGTTGCAAAACAAAGGGTAATCCCCTCGTACTTTCTTCCTGCGTGTATGTTAGCTGCACCGGAAATTAGAAATCAGAACATCAAAGGTTTTCTTTTTTTAAAATACATTGAACTTTGGCCTAAAACACAATTTCCTCTTGTTGCTCCTCCTTGCTTGCAGCTTTACTCTTTCAGTTCTTAACGTTAGAGCAGACAGCGTGACCCGATGCACAACTTCACATAAGTCTTTTAAAGCTTAAAAAGCCTCTCTGCTGAACGATAAAAATCAGGAAAAAAAGTTCAATGAAAAGCCTTTTTCCTCAAAAAATGTACAGATCCAAACTAAAATTGAGTTTCTGTGTTTCCCTCAAAGGTCTCTTTGTGGTTCAACAGACTCACACAGACCTTTGAGAGCTCAGAGAACATTCCAGTACGTTTTCATAGTCTCTGAAGCTTCAAATGTTTGCCTATTATACACAACGAATAATTCACAACAAGAGAAAATCATTGCTGTAACTGTTAAAAAAAAACGTTTAAAATGAAAAGGTTTTAGAAAAAAAGCATGTGGTGGCAGACACCTGCACAGAGCAACAGGCTGATCACGTCCACATCACGGCAGAAATTCATGCAAAAGGAGGCCAAAGCAAGTATTCATGGAAAGTAAACACAGGATTCAGAAGTTGTAGTTTTCTGAGATAACCTTTAAGTTGTCATCATGTGTGGGTGATATTTACTAAATTAAACAATATAAAGGGTTTTGATATGAGGTCCAATCAGGATCAGCCCAAAGTGAATACAAAAACAGACTACAATTGGAAAAAAAAGGTAAATTTGTAAAAAGTTTTAAACTCAAAAGTACAAATTGGATACTTGTCAGAAATTGTGAAAAATTGAAAAAGAAAAGGTAAATAATCAAAAACGTCAAGAAAATTACAATAAAACTAAAACTGTTACCTAATTAGAATACTGTTTATTTGTAACAGCTGCTGTTTTTTAGTTTTGTCTTTTTTCATTTTTCTCCCTCTTTGCTTTCAGTCCCCAATGTACAGTTTCAGTTCAGTATTTTCCTTTAAAGTTAACACAAATTTAATGTGGGGGTGGGGCTTGAGCCCAATGGGACATGATTGACATCAAGTTATCATAGACGTCACGCTGATGTCATTTCCACTCCATAATAGTGTCTGTTGTTGACGCTGCCTCCCAAACTTTGGGAGAGCGTTATCACTACTGAGAGAAGGGATGACACTGATAATGATGCAATGTAACATTTATGTTTCTCTTTTTGATGCTAATGAGAAAAAATGTTAAACTTTTTGGCAATGTTTAAATATTTTGATTTGTGCATCCACTGAACTGATGATATTTGACAGCAAGATAACCATGCTAATGTTGGGGAGAGTTTGCTCTGTCCAACTATAAAAAAATGTCAAAATGTAGTGCAAAAATCTTCATGGACATTTTTCTACGGGCATGCTGTGAGCAGATTGTGGCAAACACTTAAACAACACGTGCGGGGAAGTGCAGGGGGGGTAGGTGACACCCAGGCACACATTCTTCCTTTTTTTTAACCCCCCAAATCTTGCAAGATGCGCAAGGAGCCAGTTAGTGCTGATAAGTGCATGCTTCTTAGGTGCAGCCCGACAGTTAGAAATGAGGAAATCAGACGATTGGAGTGTAGTTTGTGTGGTCGTCCCATGGGCAGCACTAAGGGGGGAGTACTTGCTTCTAAGTACTAGTTAAGGGCACCAAATGTCAGAATCACCCATATTTCACAAGTGTGTGCAACTTTCACCCATTCTCAGATCCCCCTTAATCCCTTTCAGGGTCACTAGGTTGCATCAGCCTCTGTTGGGCGAAGGTGGGGCACACCCTGAATATTTTGCCAGTCTTGAATATGACATAAAATAAATTTGTGTTTAAAAAAATGTTTAAATATTAATTTATATTTAAACTCAGACTTCACTTTGGGAGGAACATTTTTGCAGTAATGCAACTGCCAATTTTTTTTTTTTTATAAAACTGTAATCTTTGTCTTTTATTGGTTTGTATCAAATTTGGTTTCAGAAGGTAGCAGGAGGAAATCCAGATGCAAGAAGATCCAGAAGTAAAATCAGTTGGCTGGGTAATTTAAAAGAAACATCGCAACCCTCTAGAAAACTAAACAATCATGATTAGAATATTCTAGAATATTCTCAGTATTGAGCTAAAACAAAGTAAAGCTCCAAAACAAGCCAACAGTAGTGAGGAGCCAGAGACAGCTCCTGTATCCTAAATCAATCAACGCCATGGAAAATGCTCCGCCCCCTTCCTGGGCAGAGCCTAACCCACAAAAGGAACAATTAAATGTTAGGGGGGGAAACCCTGACGCGGTCCTCAGATTTCTCTGATAACAAACTCAGTTCAGTGTGGATTCATTCATGCTCTCTTTTTTTTAAAATCCTTTTCTGTTTTTGAATTCATGCTCTTTCATGCTTATTGGGAAAAACAACAATCTTGATTTAATGCAAATATAATTATTGCAACAGTGTCAACATTTTGCTTTGAGAAGACAAACTTAAAAAGATGCGTGAATCAATAATCCATCAGTCCATATTAGAAAAATTCGTTTTTTTTCTATCAAAAGGAGTTTTCTTTTAAAATAAATTAAATATTCTTAAATTATTGAATAGAATGAGTTTTTTGGTTAGTTCATCACTTGATGTTTCTTTAAGGAATAAAAACATACACATTTCTAAAGAATTATGCTCTTTTATCTTTTTGGACACTCAAAACACCCATCACTCATGTTTTTCAAAAGAAAGTTATTAATTTTCCCAAAATATGGTTTGTTCCAATGAACTGTACATTTGAGGTTTTTTTTGTTGGCATGTAGGGTGTATTCAGACTAGACACATTTGGTCCAGAACCAAGAACCTTTCCCCTGATAACAAATTTTCAGTCTGAATACACCCAAGGGGATCCTGGTCCGGGTCCAGGAACCGCTCTCTGACCCATCTGTTGAGGTGGTCTTGGATTGTTTCCAATCGTACTGAACTTCGGTTCTCTCTGAGATTCCTCAATCTGAATACAATCTGTTCCCGGAGAGGAACAATTAAACCAAAACAGCCACCATAGCCAGTCTTTACGGGATTTAAACAAAGAAGAAACGTAGCAACCATGACGATGACGCGTTAGGCTGCTCCTCCCAAGGTGCAGGACTAATAGACTGAGGAGCTCCTTTGTCCCCTGTGCCATCAAACTCTTTAACCTCCACTTACGAGGGGGGAGGAAGACGGAAAAGGAAAGGGATAGGGCCTGAATGACCTTTTTTTGTAAATGCTGTTTTGCAGATATTTAAATTGTTTCTTACTGTTCTAATCTTTCTAATTTTTCTAGTCACTGTGCTGCTTTTTCCTTTTTCCTATATGTATGTCAACCAGTGCTGTATGCGATGGAGATGTCAATTTCCATGCGGGAACCTCCCAAATGGATAAATAAAGTTGTCTATCTATCTATCTATGACACACAACAACTTATTTAAACGTGGTTGGTTGAATGCAGACTCATTAAAACCACTTTTAACGTGATCCACATTGCTTCTGACTGTTTTCCCCGAAATCTATATGTCATAAACACTTATTAGTGTAACATCTTAGACGTTTTCTTGCCAGTAATCGTCCTGCAGCATGACTCCACCGGACCAAGAAAGTGAGTAAAAAGTGTCGAGCCTGACGTTGATACAGATGTTCAAAATTGGTCAGTGAAATATAAAGTTTGAATCAGTGAATTATCCCAAAAAGGATTGCAAAGTGTGGAACTTCCATTATTCTTTTTCTTGTTGCTTTGCCCCACCCTCATGATTGCTGGCTAATGACCCAAGAGATCTTTAACCAAGTGCTTTTGTTTACAAGCATTGGTCTGGAACAGAAATCTCCGGGTGAAGTCAGACTGAATACAGTCCAAATGGAAGGTTCAGGACTTGATCCAGACCAACAGATTTTTCCAATCTTAGTCTTTTTTCGCACCTTGGCAAAAAGAAGAAGAGGCTGAATGTGTACATGTCTCAGACAGTTTTAAGATGACCATATAAATGTTTCTTGACTGAATCAGAAGCCTACTTCAGCAGTCAGTTTTTAGTTTTTGCAGTGTTGTTGAATAATTGGATTGCTTTCTAATTTCCAGCTAGTTGAGCTTTTACAGCCGCCATACTTTAAGGAATGGCGCCTCTACGGGTGAAGGTGGAAACTACCCATCTTTGTTCATCCAGCATTTCAGTCAGTTTATAATTGCAGCAAGATAGTGTGTGTGTATTTTATTCATTATCATGATCATCTCATTTTCCACGACCTCCTCAAGCTAAACAGACGGTCACTGACATTTTAACTGTAATTTGGTGGCAGAGATGAAGATGCCGAGGTTCTCTTTGGGAGGGACCAGGATAGATAGGATCAGGAATGAGTGCATCAGAGAGACAGCTCATGTTAGAGGTTATAGAGATAAAGTCCGAGAGGCCAGACTGAGATGGTTTGGACATGTCCAGAGGAGAGACAGTGTGGAGGAAGACCATGGAGGAGCTTTATGGATGCGGTGAATGAAGACGTGAATGAAGACGTGAAGGGAGCTGGTGTTAGAATAGAGGATGCAGAAGACAGGGAGGGAGAAAGCTGATTTGCTGTGGCGACCCCTGAAGGGAAAATCCGAAAGGGAAAGAAAAAGAAGATTTTGTTTTCCTTTATTTCTCCAATAAAATCTTTTGACTGTACATGAGAACTGGACCGAGTGAGCGTTATGTCACTCGTAGAACATGGCTCACTTCTGGCCTATACCAAATGAGGTCAATTCAGTCGCCATTTTTTGTGATACGGATGTCGCCATGTTGGAACCCGAAATCATCATCAAGCAGGGATTGGTCCGAGTCGTCTTAGTCAGTGTTTCTAAAGCAACCACTCTCGCCAATCAGGAGTGAGCTTGTTGGAAGACACCCCAACCATTCTCAAAGTAAGCTTGAGAGAATCTGTCAATCAAACATTTTAAACATTCAATGTGAGACTGGCATACAGAGCTGGCAAAACAAGAATGTGACTTTTCACAAGTAAATTATCACTGTCATCTAAGAAAGGAGAACTTATGGGAAACATTTTAGGAAAATCTGAGTGAGTTTATTCTCAATAGTTGATGTTTAGGCTGATCTTGTACCCTATTCAAAGTCAATGATAGCTGACTTTACCCTTTTTCTGCATTTTTTGGCAGGACAACTGATCTTTTTAGGTGTTTTGGAGGATGATCTTAGTATTTGTGTATGTGTTCGACTTCAGATCAGACCAGATGACCCGCTGGATTTAATCATATTACAGAGGTATTAAGTAGAGGAAAAGAAACTAACCAGAATTCTTTCAGTGGCGGCTAGCGAAGAACCCAGTGCAGAATCCCCGTCCGGTGGGTGGACAGAGACGTGTGGCATATAGAAACCTGCCGGCCCGAGGCTGGGTGGGGTCCACGTGTGCATTTGCTCCGCGGCGATGCTTCGCAACAGTCTCGGGTCAGCGCGTGCTTTAAGGCAAACGCCTCCCGAATCTCTTGCCGCACCATCTGTGGCAGTATCAACTAACCACCCGACCCGTTTATAAACACGGACTGAGGAGTCTAACTGTTTGTGTATACCTTAGTCTGTGTGTAGATTTGAATGGAAATTACAATCATTTTGTGTTTTTTTTCTTTTTAAAACTGGATTTATGGTCATTTTACTGTATCTGCTAAGCCGTATCTCTTTGTTTACTGACATGACCATGTTGACGTCGCTCTGTACGTATCCTGGACAAAGGTAGCGGTCCAGCCTAGTGTCTCTAGCAACATAACCCGTTGCAGTCAGTTATAAAAACATGCTTTTGAGAAAAGAAAAAGATGCGTTTGAATCTTGATCATGATTGGCATCGACTATTTTTAGAACATCCCAATTTCAAAAAAGTTGAATAAAAACGCTTCTTACTTCCTCTAAAGTTTTGTCACTCCTCAAGGTGCACAAAGTCATTATCAAATTCATCATTAATCATTTTCTTTCAAAAACTATGAATTTTTGTTTGTGATTATGTCGAATTCACAAGTTTTATATGAGTTCTGTTTGGTAAGAAATGCTGAAGCTTTGACCAGGTCTGAATGAAATGACATCACATGTAAGACAAATTTCTGAATAATGTGGGTGGAGTTATAATTGTCTATAAAAGTTATCTTGTAATGAGGCTTTTTGCCGTTTTTATGCTTCTTTGTAGGACAATTTCCTTCAAAAGTTATCACTTTTTGCTTTCTAATCTGAAAGGACAAGGCTGTGCTGATCCTATCATCGTCATAGTCACCAGTAAAAGATTGGGAATCATATTGTACTGTGTTGGTTGTGTTTGGGTGCAGATTTTGTAATTGTAGATCATTCTAGAGCCTGGCGGCAGCAGGAAGTAAAGATCCACAGATAGAGTGGATCAGTCTCTGACTGAAGCTGCTCTGCAGTGAGGCTGAGGGGTTTAAACACTGAGTGATGCCGTCTGCACATAGAAAAGTTACACCTGTACACCACCACCCCCAACTGTCTTAACCCAAAGACAGGATGGTTTCAATATAAACCCTGCTCTGACCTTTTCATCTAAATGTTGTAGCTGATCCGCCGAAGAAGCCGCCTTTTTCCAATCTTCAAATGTCAAACTGTTGTGTTCCTGTTTGATTTGAAGCATCAGTTTCCTGTTCTTCCCTGCTAGAAATGGCAAAAGGTTTGGTCCTCACCTGCCGTGGTCCAAAGTTTCTGTGTTTTGGTATAGAACTGTACATTGACTTTTGACATTAACCAGGGATTGTTTGATCACAGGTCTTGAAGACTCACTGGTTCTTTTTCCTTTTTTTTGAAGTTGTCTTCTGTAAATCAACTGTAGACAGAAAGTTTCTAAAATACTGTATTTTCTGCGCTGTAGGGCGGACCGGATTAAAGAATGGTCTATTTTTGAACTTATGTTATAAATCAGGCACACCGAACTATAGGGCGAAGTAAGGGAGACCAAAGAGTCAGAGACACTTTAAGTCCATAGGTCAGTATTTCCAGAACTTGTTTTGAACATGCCACACGTTGTGCTGCATTCATACTGTACACTTTTCACCTGTTAAAATCTTGTTGCACACCTCTCTTTTTCACATGCGTCAAATTTGCTGCTGGACACTTGTCCAAACATATCTTCATAAACAAGATGCTCCAGATGCATGTAGGAGGAGGTAGCACCTAAAGTTTTTAAGCCTCACGGCTGCATGGAACCATTGACTGTGCATCTCATTTACAATGTATGGAAGACACGGCTGATGTTGAGAGATCAGGTTCATTTGTTTTGAAGAGTTTTACAAAAGCATTGGTAAACACGTCTCCATGTCTGAGTTCATGAGATCCTTCAGAGACTCTCCCAGTACGGTGAGGTTCACCATCTACTGCAGGAGCTGCATCTGAATGACAGCGCTTTCAGGCACACTCCTGTCTCTATATGACTACGTTTGATGGACTGCTGTCCTGCAACAGTGCGAGAAGGGAAAACATAAAATGAATAATATAATCAGACAATTTTTTTTATTCTAAGATAAAAATGATACAGTTCAGGAGTAGAAAGATCAGATTCTCCTCCATATTGGTTTTGTAGTCCACCCACTGATCACGTCATCAGCCATGTGCCAAACATGTCATGTGTCAAAGCTGAGTACCGGATTGGTCCACATCTTCTTTGCCAAAGTTCAGTCGCCACAGGACGTCTGATCACATTTTTTCAACCTCTCTTTATCTCTTCATTGCAATAAATTCCTCAAGAATGAATGTCAAATCCATTTACATTTTCGTTGTAGATCATCCTACTGTTGTTTTTCCACATCCATGTAATCCAAAGGGAACAATATCAGAACATTCTAGCACACTGTATGGTCACATGTCTTTGCTAAATTCAATGTTTTGTTGTTGTGTTTGTTTTTGTTGGACGGGGATTGTATGTTGGAAAAATGTTCACCCTTTTTTTTCAATTTGGTAAAGGCTTTCTTTTGCCATATCTGACCGCTGAGTAAGACTGACTTTAGATCAGCAGCCCCTGTGACCTTGTCTGACTGCATCTCTTCCACAACCGTTGGTTAACAAACAATCGAACAGGTGTGATTCATAAAGTGGAGTCTCAGTGTAATAAAAATGAGCTAAACCCAACAGCTGAGCATCAGCCTGGGGATTTGAAAAGAATCAAGGGGTTTTCCACCGAATGTTTGTAGGATCAAAGTTCTGTGATGTCCAGCATGACACCTTCAAGGACTTTGTTCTCTCACAAAGCCGGAGCTGCTCTCCAAACTTCCACTCCTCTCTTCAGGCTTTTCAGCAGATTTTGGTTGGTTTCTGGAGGAATTTGTTTTCATACTCAGGCAGTTCTCTTTGTGCTCCTTCTCTCCCTCAGCATGGGATTGCATGGGCACAGGGGAGGCCAGTAAGTAAACGAACAGTATAAAACTGCGTTCCTCAGAGACACCTCTTATTTGAAGGAACAGTGAATTTAAACCTGACAGAGCTTTCTGAGCATTTCTCTGCTGACTTAGTTCAGGGAGGTTTACAGCCTGCATCACTTCTGTGAAACTGTGAGCCCTCACAGTTTCCTGACACACTGTGAAAAAGGGTTTAATGGTCTGATTGGAGACTGGTATGTCCAGGCCAGCAAAGCTTTAGAAGAGATAAGGTCTCTCAATTCTTGCCTCTAAACTGTACGGCTGGATAGCTCCAATATTGCTCGCCATTTTTGTTGCACCAACAGGTTGGAGGTGTGTGGGGGTAAATAGATGTGTGACAGAAAGTGGGGGAGGGCTTACTCCACACCAACAGTCCCACCCACAACTCAGAAGTGAATTTCTAAATGAAATGATACAGGTTTTTTTTGTAATAATAAGACACTGGAAACGATTTTACAACAGATCAACATATGATGGGAGTGAGAGTTTAAGATCTGAGTTTTTAACCCTTGTGCTATCTTAGATGACCCCACCCTTACATTGACGTGTTCTCCCTACCATGACAAAGGTGGATAAAGGTGAAGAGGATTTCATGTAATCCATGGACACCAGTGAAGATCACAAATCATTAAAGAAAAAAGGTTCAGAGCACTGTCTAGTGGGTCTAGATGACCCAACTCCCAATGTTAAAGTGCCTAGGATAGCACAAGGGTTACGGTGGGTTTTGAAAGTCTGTAGCGTTGGGGGGGAAGGAGATTGTTCCAAAATATACTGGTTTTCACAGAAAGAACATCATAACTCTTATGGTGAATGTCATTTTTTCCCTTTTGCATCTTTTTTATTTTACTTCTTAGATGAAGGTTTGGGTTCAGGACTCTCACTTATCTCAGACTCTCAGTCCCTGCAACCGTCCGATGACCTCAGACGACCTCAGACCCAGCTGGCTCAGTGACTGATCCCTCTCACATCTGCTGTCAGCAGCTTCACCCTGCTTCACTCCTGTCAAAGCGGAGAGACATATCAGGAAGTGTGAACATGCTTCACACAGAGATCTTCATGTCAGCCTTCCATTCATCTGAGACACACCAGCAGGAAGTGAGGAGCCCAGCAGAAAATAGCAGTAGAAAGCATGTAGGATTTACAAATGACTTCGGGATTATAAACAAGCCATATTTTAAACAAATTGATGAATCCTTTTATTTGCCCTTTCTCCACTGATGTGAGGATGATGGCTGCATCTCAGTGAGAGCAGACTTGTTTTTCATTTTCACAGCGGCTTGATGCCTCTCCTGAGTGCATCAGGAATCTTTCAAATCAGAAGAGGAAAATGTTGGATTTGTCCTAAACTTGATTAAATAATGTGCAGGTCACTTGACATCCATAGAACAACTTGTGTGTTTTCTCGTCTTTTATGGATGGAGGCATTCATCTGAGGCGCGAGTAAGAAAATGTGAGAAAAGCAAAGGACGAGACAGTGAAAAAAAAGAGTGGCCACAGACAGTTTTCACACCTTCCATCCAGACTCCTCACATTCAGCAAACAGGTGCAACGTTAGTTGACTGACTTTTTGTGTTTTTTTCTGGGCCAGCCATTGAATCCCCTGGACATTTGTTGTTGCCATTTTTCTTGAAAGCCGAAGATGCTCCATGACGGAAGCCAAACATTGTCTTGTTTTTCAGCAGATCGAGCAAAGAGACACAAACGTTCTATGAAAATACACAGAAACGTAAACACAAAGATGGAAAAGGGAAATTGGTTTGCTGCATTACCAGAATACATGGCATTTGCAAAGAAATATCTAAAAATCAACTGAAAAACAACAGATCAGAATCTGAATATTGAACCAACTTCCTAATATAGTTTTGTGGATGTTTAAAATGATCCCCTCCGTGTCACTAGTGGGGGGAAACATCTATGACCAGATGGCAAAGTAGCAAAGGTCCTGAGCGGGTGTTCATTGACAGTAATCAGTTTTCTTTTATCGCCTCTCCAAACCAGGGGGAATCCTCTGAGTTTGTTGGATGTAGACAGATAAATCAAAGAGTGCATGCCGTACAGATTTTTAAAAAACTTTTTAACCTCCCCAAAACCTGAGCTCTGCGCAAGGAGCCTGTTAGTACTGAGCCCGTGACATGGGTAAAAAAAGAAATATGTCGTTCCCACAATTTAATATCTCGTTCCCACAAAACAACACCATCCGTGTCTTCAATGCAATGCAATGAGACGCGCACAGACAGAAATGTGAAGGTATCTGCTGTAAATCCAAATATTGCTCACATCCGTGTTTATGAATGACTTATGACGTGAATAATTATTTCGTTTGCACAACTTTATTATTGCGTGGGAACGAGATATTAATTTGTGGGAACGAGTTATTTATTATTTTACCCATGTCAGGTCACGGGCTCCGTATGTTATTGCTATTCAAGTGATACTGTAAGTGTGCACTCCTTATATGCTAGTTGTGCAGGCAGCCTGACTGTTAGAAATGAGAAATTTAAACAGTGTAGTTTATGTGGGCATCCTATACTACTGTGGGCACTTGCGTATCACTTGCACACCCTGTTAGTGCAGCATTTGTGTGTGGTCAGTAAGGGGTCAGTACGCGCACTTCCCTGAGGACTAAAGTGCAGCGTAAGGTCACTTTACAACAACATCACCCCCACGTCATACAGCAGGTGCATGTGACTTACAATGTTAACGTGCCTCCAGGCATGTTAACGTTGGGAGTTGGGTCATCTGGACCCCACAAGACAGTGCGCTGAACCTTTTTTCTTCAATGATTTGTGATCTTCACTGGTGTCCATGGATTACATGAAATTCTCTTCACCTTTGTCCACCTTTGTCATGGTAGGGAGAACACGTCAATGTAAGGGTGGGGTCATCTGGACCCCACAAGATAGCACAAGGGTTAGACATAAACTGTGTTACCAAAGCTTTAAACCCCATCTCTGTTCTTAGGTTGTTCTGCTCATTTAACACAAAACCTCCTCATTTTTCAGCTTTTTTTTGCGATGGTTGTGTGTTGACATGGTGCTCTAACATATTTCTGCTTTTAATTGATCAGAGCTCTTTTGGGGATCCCAAAATTGTTCCTATAAGTTGCATTATTGATGCCCCACATGTGAATATGGTCAATTCCCCTTGTGACATAAAAAGAAAACTTGAGTGTCATCATTTCAGTGCGCTTGTGGAATATTAGTTATTTCCTCGCTGTGATTCTGTCATTTGTCCTTCCACGTTTCGTGCTGATAAAGGGAGAGTCAGGCTGCTTCATCATGTCTTCAATACACCTCTGTACTATCAGGACTCCCTCCACCCACAGGCACAGGTAAAAGACCCTTTTATCCAGCAGAAATATTCCAACTGCTCTGGTGGGAAGAGTAGTCCCACACCTGCCCATCTTGTCTCTTTCTGGGTAAAACTCAGACACTGCTGGCATATCAAGCAGCTTTTTGATGGGGCTCCCACACACATCAGGGCAGAACATCACCAAACGTCCTTCCAAACCAACTTCTGTTCAATACAGAGAGTACAAAGAAGGATAAATCCTTTCTTGCTTTTGGCTTTATCTGCATAACACAGAGTAAAGAACGACTGTGAGTGTTCTCTGCCAGCTTATTCTGTCACGTATGGCAGTCCTGAACTGCAGGGACCACATTGTTTTTGTAATTCTTCTTTCTTACAGCTTCTTGTAAAAATTTCAGCCCGCCCGATAAGTAAAAGCTCACCAAAATTTACATGCACCAAGTCCCTGGTGAAAACTTTTGAAAAGAAAAAAAAAAGATGACACCACAGCAGGAGAAACTGTCAAAAAATGAATGGGACCAAAATGTCTTTTGGGGTTCAAAAAAGAAAAGAAAAAAAAGAAATTCCACCAACAAAACCAGAGGGAAAGCAAGTTTTGAAAATATTATGGGATGACTAAAGGACCTAGAGCTTGTTGGTCATTCTGTGGCAGAGTATGAAATCTGGTGTTGTGTTTCCCATCAGGGGTTGCCACAGCGAATGAGTCACATGGTAAACTTGGCAATGTTTTACGCTGGATGCCCTTCCTGATGCAACCCTCTCAAAGCAACCGGGCTTGGGACTGGCACAGAAGGGAACAGGGAGCAGCCCGGAGTTGAACCCTGGTTTCACGGATGGAAGGCGCCACAAACCAGCACGAGCTAAACCGGCTCCAGAGTGTGAGATCCGGTGAATTTCATATTATTCCACATTATAGAAAAAAAAAAACAATTTTGTTCAAATGTTCTTCATGAATTTTCATTTTGTTTAGCTGTTTTGATTGGAGACTGGTATGTCATTTTCAAGTTCACAACCGCAACAAACATTTTGTTAGCATTTTATCTCATGAAGAGGCTGAAGAAAAAGGTCACCTTTAAGATCTTCTACAAATGTAAACTCCTCCTAGGGATTTTGATCCATTGCCTCCTAACTCCTCGATCATCATTGGGAAGTTCCTTGGGAAAAAATGTTGGATTTAGAAGTTGTAGATTTTGAACTGCGTTAGCGTGGTGAGCTCACAAAAGTGGCATTTCCCTGTTTCTCAGGAAGTACTTCTATAGGAAGTAAAGGTGGGTTTTAACTGCCTGCACAAGTTTAGGCTCACCAAAAGCATGGCATTCCATGTCCCAGAAGCCATTTCTGCTAACCCAAAATCAGAACCCCAAAGCCTTCTTCACTGACTGCTGCCTGACCCCCACAGCACCTTTACCCCCCAGTGAGAGGCTCATTCGGGCTAAGCCTGCAGGATCCCGTAGGATAAGGGGGTTTGACCTGTGCCAGTGTTTTCAATTCTTTTCAGGTTGATTCTGTGGATTTATGGAGCTGTTCATATTTCACAATTTCCATACCTACAGTTTTGATGAGGAGGCAGACTGGCACAGAGAGAGCAAACCAGAAAACTTAGGAAGAAGACAGGATAAAAGCCTTTTTTCTTGCACATAAAATTAAATAGAAAGCACTCTAAAAAACGTGGAAAAGGAAACCCAGCAGAAGGCAGATGAACATAAACCTCATTTATGCATAACTACTCCCTAATATAAATGTTTCTGATGTTGGGAGTGTGGACTTAATGAGCAAATCTCTGAATGGTCTGCGAGCCACTTTACTTGAGATGTGATTCACCAGAATGGCTTTTCTGATTTGATTTCACACTGTTTCTGCAGTGACGGGTAATCCCCAAACCCTCGGGCCCTCTCCTGGGTTTATTACTGCAACAACTTCATTTAGACAAAGCCCTGCTTTTCATATAAAAACGTGCTGAGGGGAGAGCTGCAGAAAAACAAGGAGGCAGCTGAGAAAGAAGAAGAAGAGAGAAAAGGATGAATTTGTAAGCAAAAGCACATGTCTATCAGGCGTTTTGGAGAATTTGGAAAAAAAAGTTCTGGGGTTTGGTACGGTGGCCCTGAAGTGCAAATCACATTAACAAATCAATGCAGCATATTTAGGATCACAATGACAAGTAAAAGGGTAAAACATATAATACAAAAACATTACATTTTAGAAATGAAAAGACATTCCAGAAACAAAAATGTAAAAAAATAAATAAAAGAAAGGGTGGAGACACAAGTCATTTCCAGAAATGAAAATGACATGTTAAAAAAGGAAACAAAAATGTTTGGGGTATCATTGATTGGATGATGATGCTTGAGTTTTGAAGAAGAGGGAAAGCAGAAGCCTGAACAATCAAACAATCAAACTTTAGCCGTGTCTGTGGCCAGAAGCCTCAAGAGATATCTTAAAGATATTGCCATGGTAAATAAAATAACATTCAATCAGTGATGTCCCATAATTCCTACGTTTTTTTTAATTTCACACAAACATTTTATTCATGCACCAAAAAACTTTTACATTTTGGTGTTTGGGATTTTTTGAATTCTGAAATATAATGTTATCTTTTTATTTTTGTTTTCCTTCGTTAATTGTGATCTTTAAAAAATTTAAGGCTGAGTGGTTTTAGTTTAGACATTTAGGTGGAATCCATGATAGGGTAAGTAAAATGTTGGGCCATTTTGCAATCAATGGGGTTAATTTCTACAATGACAGTGTGACTTTTAGAAAGAGTACAGACCATTTTTTAGAGTAAATTAAGCTATAGTTACTTTTTTTTGTCACAGTAAGAGTCTATAAAAAGGTAAATAAATGCAAAGAATAGGATAAATATCCAAAACACAAGACATTATAAATAACATCCTATGAACAGCGGTGACAGGTATTTAAGATTGAGTACATTTTAATGCATGTAATTTAGTATTGAGTACATATTAATAAAGGGTGTTTTGAGAAAGAAAGTTGTATAGTTCTGACAAAAAAAGAAGAAAAATAAATAAGGAAGAAGAAAAGTGGAAAGACAGAGAGCTCTGACTCCTGATGCCTGTCAGGAGAAACTAGAAAAACTGGTTCCACATCTATAAGCACATTAAAGGTAAAACCTACTGATTGAAAAAGAGTGAAGTGAGCTCAAAAGCAGAGGCCTTTGCTGGTTTTGTGTGTCAGCTGGAGTGGTGAAAGACCAAAAAGGAAATGTCTTGATGTTCTGACAAAGAACATTGAGAAAATTAGTCTTAAAGGTGAAGCTGAAAGAGGTAAGAAAAAAGGTGGGGACCGATCTGCAGTGCTTTCTCCTGCCAAAACGAGCAAAGAATGGGGGGCTACTTAGTTAAACACATCTATTAGGAGTTAGTCAGAGTGAAACCTAAGTGCCTAATATGAGGTAGAAAATCCAATGACAAGTGGGGGCATTTCTCAGAGGTTTGTGACACCAAGATTGGTTCAAAACCCAACTTTTAAACATCGAAACAACCAGAGGATTCAGTGGGAAAAGGACTCACATGGTGCCACCAGACTCTAGTGGTCATTTAAGGAACTACAACTTGTGTTTGTTGCAACTGGGAAAATGTGGGAGACATTTCCTGCTGTTTTTCTTCTTGTCTTTCTTAGGTGAATGAATGTCTCTTTAATCAACAATTTCGATTTTATTAGAGCTGCAATGTGAGTCGTATTTTAGGCAAGGTTTGTTGTGTTAGTAGGGAGTGATGAATGGACTTAATAAAACTCGCTTCACTTTGTCCACCCACATTTGGAACGTTGTTAAAGGTGCAGAGAGTAGACCTTGGTCGAAATGGCCGGTTCCACTTCAAGCTTCATTTTCAACACAGACTTTTTGCAGCATGGTGGGACAGCCCTGATCTCAGGTTAGCTCTCCTTGAAAATCTGGCAGACATGTACACTTTCTCCCGGACTGCCAACGTGTCCTCGTGAAACGTCCCACAGAAAAATCTAGATGAGCCTCACATTTTGCTTTCTTAAACATCAGATATAAAAATATTTGTCCAAACAGTAAAATAAATAAAAATTGAAGAGTTTTTTTTTTCTTTTTGCATAATCAGAAAACGACTTCTGTCTGACAGTTTATTCCTGTTTGGAAACATATGTCTGTTTTTCCACCAAAAGCAAACCACTCATGTAGTTCAAGCAAAATTCAGTTGGAGTAACAAGTAAAAAGCTGTTCAGCTATTAAGCAAATTAAAATGAAAATGCAATTAGCCAGTGGTGAAGAAAGCTCAACTACATACCTTCAAGAGTGAGAATACATTATTACGTTTGGATTAGGCATGTCATATTTCCATTTGCCTGAATGACTTGTTATTGAAAAATAAATCTGACATAAATAGGATTTTTTTCTCCTGTATTTGAGAAAATGCATCTTTCAGGGAAGTGTTTAAGATTTTTTTTAAATGGTTTTAAAAAAATTTATAATACGCAACAATTCAGACAAATATTGTGAGGATTTGACGTTTTCACAGAGATCATTGTACGTTTGGACCACGATGCTGCAGACCTCCCAGCAGGGGGGTATTCCAGGAAGCATGTTTAAACTGCCCTGACTTTAACCCTGAACTCTGAAAAAATCCGCCTGAACTTACTCTGGGTATGTGGGTTCTAAAAGAACGGATATGAGTTAGCGTAATTACACTTGACTTGGTAACCCTGGGTTAATGCACGTGCACAGCAAGTACATTTCCGGAGTCACTATGGAAACGCGTGGAGAAAAAAAGAGAGCGCTATACTCCAGTGAGACAGGAACTGCCAATATCCAGCAACTTCGCACAGCCATTGAAGAAGAGTAGACCAACATTCCTCAGGCCACAATAGACAACCTGATCAACTCTATGCACAGGAGATGTGTCCTACTTCATGAGATAAATGGTGGTCACACCAGATACTGACTGGTTGTCTGAGTCCCCTGACCCCTCAGTAAAACAAAACTGAAGATTTCAGAGTGGCCTTTTCTTGTGGCCAGTCTAAGGCACACCTGTGCAATAATCATGCTGTCTAATCAGCATTTTGATATGGCACACCTGCGAGGTGGGATGGATTGTCTTGGCAAAGTAGAAGTGCTCACTATCACAGATTTAGACAGATTTGTGAACAATATTTCAGAGAAAATGTTTTACATCTTTGATTCATACCATAAAAAATGGGAGCAATAACAAAAGTGTTGCATTTATATTTTTGGTCAGTGTATATATACTCTATACCTATATATACATATGTGTATATATATATATATATATATATATATATATATATATATATATATATTTATATATGTGTGTATGTATGTATGTATGTCTAAACGTATATATATATGTATGTATGTATATATAATGTATATATGTAAATGTGTATATACGTCTGAATAATATGACTAAATGTCATTGTACTCCTATTTAATTAAATGTTTTTTCTTTTTAATTTATTGTACTTCTTGAACTCTCATACACTCAAAAAAAGGAAATTACCAGCCAATTAAGTTAACGAAAAAGTAACTTGTCATTTCAACCGGAAAAATTTATGTATGTAAATCTTACGTGAATGAATCATGTCGATTGTACATAAAAATAATCCATTTAAAAGTTACTAATTTCAATCATGTTAATCCAACATGATACCATTAAATTGGATGCATTAGTAATCGCAAGGAATTGTGGGATACCATTTTCTTTGTCTATCTGGGCAGATTGGGGTCTAAGTGTGAGTTTTTGTCCATGGGTTTTATTGTCTAGCTGTTTTACTCTGTTTTAACTAGTGATTTAAACCGTTAAGTTTATTTTTTTTTGCACCATGAGTTAAAGTTTGGTAGAGGATGATGACCAACCCCCTTGTGTGGCAAACTGTTAATGTTCCAATACTTAACACAGAGTTCGCAGAATCTGAGCTCCAGTCTTGTGATGTGGGACTTTGCTGGGTAATTCATGTCTTTGATGTGAAAATTAAAAGACCCATTGGTTGTAACTTTGGAACAACATATCAATTACAGATGAATAAATAGAATTAAAGAAATAAATGGAAATTCAAGTTAAATAAACTGAATTTATTTAGGTGTGACCAATTGAAGTGATTCAATTAAATTGGATCAATTTTTTTCTTTTTGGAGTGAGCAACAATATCAATTTAAAGTTGGGTGCAACTGCTGTATTTAAATTGAATCAACTTAAATTTATTAGTTTGAACCTAAATACATTAAGTTGACCCAACCTAAATAAATTAAGTAGGACCAACATGATTCATTTTTGTTCAAGTAACGCAATCTAATCATGTGGAAATCCTTTCCATAATTTTTTTATGTTCATTCAAAGTGAACGTTTTTTGAGTGTATGTCTAAGTTTGAGCCGGCAGATATTGTCATTTTTATAACAATAAATACATGCAAATGCATAATACAGTGTACAAACATGTATTTACCAATTTTCCAACATTGTCATTACAAATCTTCCCTCCCTCTCACTCATGGTGCAGAAAGAAGTAAACATAACAGTACAAATAACCCTGCAAAACACAGTAAAACAGCTGAACAACTAAACAAATTTGGTCAAAAACCCATACTTAAACACAATTCCGTCCAGATAAGCAAAGGGAATGGTATCCCACAATTCCTTGCGGTGCCAATCTAACAGAAGCACCAAAGTTACACCTACTTAATTGATTGAATTTGAATGAAAGTAAAATAAATGTCTGAAAACCACGTGTTATTTTTAAGATGACTTAACTAAAAAGAATTGATATATCTTAACTGAAGCAAATAATTAAGTTAGATCAAAGTAAAAAGGTTTATCTTTCCAACATCCATATGTGGTCTTATCACCCTCTCATGGTGGAAGAAGTATTATCTGAGCTTCTTTATCCACTAAATCATCTTCAATGGACACGCCATGCTGCTTCACCTCTCTGAAAACAAACTAACCTTCAACTAAACCTGCTCCAGACCAGGATATGTTCAGAGCATGAGTTGCTATGGCAACTTGACATTCCCTGAAACATACCTCTGTTTTTGGAACCGAAAGCGATGGTTGTATACTTTTTTAGCCTCAAACTTACCGTGGGAGCTAGCATAACCTGCTTTCTGGAATACCCCCCTGGAGGAGACTGAAGCTGCAACACTGTCCTCTGTTGGGGGAACAGAATCAAGGACTAAAAGAGACAGAAGAATCTGAGTCAAGACAAACTTTTTCAGCTTGGCTGCAGCACCAAACACCACAGAGATTTTACTCCTCAAGCAAAAAGTTTTCTTTCTTCCTAAAAGTGCAGGATTACAACCTGAAACACTGAGTATTTACATTTACACACTACTATTTACTTAGTAGTGACTGTTTATGGCATGCTTGAAGATTGTAGAGGTGTTTTTACCCATTTGTTGAGCTGATTTGAAAACAAATTGAAGATACAAAACATAAAAAAGGTAAATAGTGAAAGATGACTGATCCTGAAAGATGGTGGTGATGCTCAGTGAGACCGTTGGAGTGCTGAAGATTTGAGCTTCTGTTACTCAAAAAGACCTCGCCTCAGTTTTAACCCTGGAGAACCCATAAGGTCAAGTTTTGGTGCCATGTTTTTGAAAACATTTATATTATTGTTGTTCTCATTGTTATTGTTGTTTTCATTATTAATGTTGTTGTTATTATTTTTATTATTGTTGTGATTAGTATTGTTATTGTTATTATAACATTATTGTTATTATAACTAGTATTATTATTATCATTGTTTTTGTTGTCATTGCTTTTGTTATTGTTTTTTGTTACTTTTGTTATAATAATAACTATTCTTATTCTTGTTATTCTTATTCTAAATCTTCTTCTTCTTATTATTATTATTATTATGAAGATGCTGTTGATTGCTTTCAACCCAAAGGACCAAACAAACAAAAAATGTCAAATAAAATTTAAAAGCCCAGGAAGGTTTATGGTTTGGCTTCTCAATTTACTAATCAATTCAAATGTTATTTTTCACATACATATACAGTAAATAAATGCATGTTAAAAAAAGTCCTACTGGTTAGTTTGAGAACTGCACAAAGCTCCACATACTTTGGTTTTTAAATGTGCTTTAAACAGGAAGTCATGATACAGGCTCTTGGTCCCAATGGCCACGTTGTATGTTGATTGTACACTAAGTCTACATTTGCATAGGCTTTAGTCATATGAAGGTGGTAGTTTTACTTTTTTTAAGTCACTTTTTTTAAGTCACTCATGTCCTCTAACTTGTTGATTGGCCAGTTTGTGGTGTTAGCCTTTCCAGCCCACGCTGTTACAGTGTGAATAGTGCCTCACACAAAATCAATGGGGGTTATTTGTTAAGAAATTGTTGTTTGCTTGATAGATGGGTTTGTGTTTCTCCAGAACTCGTTGGAAGATACTTTAAATGAAAGAAAACCTTCCTCCCGCTGAGCTGTTGCTTTTTTTCTTTCAGTTTTGATTCCCTCGGCATCGTCTGAAGTCACAGGACCCGTAACGTGATGCTTCCTCCAATTCCTGGTCAAATGAATCATTATCCCTGAGAGGCAGATCACAGCACAGCTGGCAGGAAGTACAATCATCCTTTACAGTGAATGCACGAACAAGGGACACAGAAAGCATGGAGTTATTACTGTCGTCTGGTTTTTGAAAAGGCCAATGGCAACAGGAAAACCGGCGTCTCGTAATTGTTGTTCCGGCCTCGCCATGTTCATCTCCCTGCATCACAAAGGTTCTTGCAAATGAGTGAGCGCCAGTCATCGCTTCAGTCTATCTTGAAACCTGAACTTTTTTGTGTTCCCACCATGAAATCTTTCCATTCTGTCAAGGTAACTTCTTTAGCCTCCAACCGTCAGGGTGGTTTTAAAAGCGCCGTTTTTCCATGCCGTCCGTGCTCGGGTTGGTTTTCTTCACTTTTAGTAGCTGCTGATGAATTCCTCCCCTCGTCCAGAGATCCAAACGTTTTGATAAAAGACGACAGCGGCACTTCTTCACGCTCAAAGTCTTTTTCTGGTTAACTGTTTCAGCAAACTATGATAGAGTTAGTAAAACGTTTTTTTTTATAAATAGTACTTGAGTAAAAGAATGGCAAGTATATTATAGACCATGTATGTGTAGTGTAGCAAGTATACTAACTGAATACTTTTTAACATTTTAAGTTTATAAAATATAGAATGTTTACAAATAGTAAACTTTAACCCTTGTGCTATCTAAGCTGACCCCACCCTTACATTGACGTGTTCTCCCTACCAAGACAAAGGTGGATAAAGGTGGAAAGATTTCATGTAATCCATGGACACCAGTGAAGATCACAAATCATTGAAGAAAAAAGGTTCAGAGCACTGTCTAGTGGGTCTAGAATCTAGACCCACTAGACAGTGCTCTAGACTCTAGATGACCCAACTCCCAATGTTAAAGTGCCTAGGATAGCACAACGGTTACGTATACCGCCTTACTTTTGGTGTAGACTAAGTATACTTGTAGTAAACTGAGGTAGACAACATTCTGGTTTGCAATGTTTTGTCATTTTTATTGACATTTCTCTTTTTTATACACTTCAATTTTTTGTCAGTTACAGAAGTTTCCGCTTTGACTCCAACTTTTAATTTCTTTTAATTAATAAAACATGCTTAAGAGGCCTACCTGTGTTACTTAAAGAAGTGTCTTCTCATCAAGCCTCATTGGGGTGTGACCGTTCCCGGCAGGAGACGCCGCTCAAAGCGTCTAATGAAGGCTTCGATTGCTACACGAGACACTCTGTACTTTAAGGGCTTTGCATCTTTATCTTTGACTGACAGTGAAAGAAAGCTCTCTGACTCGTGATGTGGCTTTTTTTTTCCGGCAACATGCTGATAAGTGACATGCTATGATAATCATCAGACATCAGCTCGGAATTTAATAGCCTGTTTGGCTTATTTATTGAAGTTTGACAAAGTTGGGGGTTCATCTCCTGCCTTTCATTTCTCCTTCGTCTTTCCATTAGAGCTTGTCCACACCTCTGCACGTGCTCTGCTGTGTGATCTCAGCTAAATTTGATAATTAGCCACAAGGCAAGAAATGATTCCAAAGGCCACATCTGATGCAAAGCCGCCGAGGCTCCTGATGCCAGCTGCTGCAAACTAAAAAAAAATAGCACAGAAAATGATCTCTCCCATAGCAAAGTTTCTTTCTGAGCGAAGGTGAAGGTCTGAGGGTGGATATTTCCTTTTGGCTGCAACATGAAGGGGTCTGCAGGCTTGATGATGAACAGTCATGAGTGCAGAAGGTAAAGCTTGCACAGAAAAGCAAATCTGCAGCCACATCGATGCTCCACACAGACTTCTTAATCCTCATTAAAAAAAAGTCACCAATGAATGTTGGCTTTTCTCAATTTAAATCAATGATTTTTTTTGTTTTGTTTTTTTGTTACCTCGATGTGATGGAAAAAATGAGGAAGAAGATGTTTTCTGAAGAAGAATGACTCCACATTTTAACCTGAATGTTTTTACAGCAAACAGATGGAAACCCACCGGATTCCTCCACATGCATGAACTTCCAGTTCACCTCTCAACTTCCTACTTCTTGACGAGGAAAACAAAGACGTGGATGGATCTATTTGTCTGCGAGTGGATGCCTCGGAATGGGTCCCACGTTTCATCAAACGCAAAGACTGACCTCCAGACTGAACAGATTTCCAAACACCAAAACAGAAATACAAGATTTGAGGTCTTATCATATATCAGTAATCATCGAGTAGACTCAAATCTATCCCAATTCAGATCTGCGGGTACATCCACTCAGACACAGAGCACCATATTTGGAAGACCAGAGAATTATGAATGCAGCTCATCTCCTCACAGCTGAAGCTTGGCAGTCAATATATTTGAATGATCTGTGAAGAACAGGATCCAGTTCCATTACATGTGCAGATTCCAAAGGAGTGAATCTGGATTTAGCTTTAGAAGCAAAGTGAGTGTTTATACATGACAAATGTGTGTGGGATATTTCCATGCGTGCATGCATCTATATGTGTAAAGTGTACTTAATAGAGAGGGAAAAGGACTAGAACAGATGGTGGGTTCACTGGTTGTGGTAATAAATCTGGTCTAGGGCGTGGGGGAGAGAATCTATAAGACTTTAACTTTTTCCCACTCTCTTTTGGATAATTATTGTTTTTTTTCTTTTTGCTTGTTTTTTTCTTACCCTATTTTTCCTGCAAAGCACATGTAATAAAATATAATTATATCGTATTGTATGGTATGGTATTGTAACGCATCATGTCGCATTGTAACACATAAGGTGAAAAGGTTCCAGTCAGTAATGCGGACAGAAAACGGCACAATGACTACTTATAAAGAGCTATTTTATTTTATTTTTAATAGTGGATCTGACATCCATCTGAAACTGTAAGACACGGATGGAACAAATGTTTTTATGCTTTGTCGTTTTTTTTTTTTTAACACATTTCAACTTTCTTCTTTACTGTTTTTCTTCAACTTTTTGAAGTTCTGCACGCTTGTTGGCGTGTGAGCTTCATTTACCACAGTGCAGTCTGCACAACCGGTTTTAGAGGTGAAAACAGAGCGTCGACGGCATCCACGGGGTAGAAATCAAAACATTTTTCTCAAGATTGAATTCTTTTGGCATCTAAGAGCGAGCTCTTTGATGGAGACTGGAGTCCCACATAGCTCTCAGCTCACAGAGATGCCTTCCTGTTGAGAAGTTCTTTTTCGTCCTTTAAAATGAGACACACTGCCAATAATAGCAATAAGCAAATTAGACAGTAATTACATTCAAATCAATAAAGCCCCTTTCCTTTAGCAGACTGCGCTGGCAGGCAGTCTGACATCTGCCCCCCTGAAGCTCCATCCTTGAACAACTGCTTTCACTGAAATGAGTCAAACTCAACTCAGCAGCGCCATCCTGTGCTCAGTGACTCAAACGTCAACTCATGCATTTAACATTTGTAGTGACTATGTTTACACTCTGCAGACTGACTTGATGAAAGTCCAAATTGAGCAGGGGTAACACTTCTTTGCAGGATTTATATTCGGGAAAAATTGTTCCACATTTCACACACCGTTCTAAAATGTGTGGCAACACGCAACAGCTGAAGTGAAGTCTGGAATCTGGATCTAAACTGCACGGCTGGAAAGCTCTGATGTCGCTCTCCATTTTTAAGCACCGGTAATGTTAGGTTGGTTTAGGCGAAAAAACAACTACATCGTTATAATTAAAAGAGCACTGGAAACAGTTTGGTAATAGATCAAAAGAAGATCGCAGTGGGACTTTAAAACAGAGACATTGAGATTCATTACATCTGTGTTGCAGCAACAGATAAAAAATAAATACAAGCACCTACAGTAAACTAGTAGATACAGACTTTAAACCTAAAACTTTGTTTTAAAGTACAAGATATTTTGCCAGGTTTGAACTTGTTTTACCTTCGATTTTGTCTACATCGGTCCGAACCTTTCACAAAATCAGGAGAGTCAAACATTTTTTACCCCATTAAAAGCTAGGATTTAGAAATAAGGAAATGATTATTAAAATGCACCCAAACCCTTTTGTTTCAAATTCTTGACAATAGGAAAAACTTGATTCAAGACTTAAAAAAACCTTAAACAGAAACAAAATGTTTGGTTTAATTTTAAGGAAGTTCAAACAATGTGAGACTGGCATTCATTGTAATATTTGGGACACAAAAATGTTGATTTCTGTTCTTAAGATAAATGCTAGGTTTAGATTTTATGAGAATTTATTAAGATGGCCCAACTTGTACTTAAATGACATTCTCCTATATATAGTTTTTGTCACTGTTATCAATATAAACTACAATTTTTCCATAAAAACTCAAATACAAAACTTTATTCAGTTGTACAAAATTAAACTAAGTAATTCTATCTTACAGATGAGTTTTTTAGCTTATTTTTCCCTTTTTGAATGCTTGTGTGGAAATCCTCGTTTCTAGATTTTAATATTTTTTTATGGTTTTGTCAAGAAAAAATGACAGATAATTTTAGAATTTTCAAGTGTAGTTTTTCTATTTTTGCAGTGCACGGGTGTGGAAAAATATGAAGACCATCCCCAGACCCAACTGAGGGCTGGTAATGTTCAAATATTAGTGAGCATCACCAGAAGTGAACTGAGATTTTTCAGTGACCTGCAAACTATCTACAATTTCACTTTTTCTATAATATTTTCAGCCTTAAACTGATAAATGTTGTATTCTTGTATGGCGCTTTTCTACCTTCTTCAAAGGCCAGAAGTGTTTTACAGTCACAAACCCATTCACACAATGATGGCGGCAAGGCGGGAATTAAACCTGCAATGTTCCGATCAGAGGTCGACCGCTCTTCCACTGCACCATGGCCGCCCAAAACAGCTATTTATTAATTGTATGTGGGGTATCGGGCGGTGGAATGGGTCAAAAAGTGGGGGTAGAAGGCTGAACTCTTTCACTCCAGCAGCTCCTCAGAAGTTCCCAGCTTTGACGGCGGTTCAACAAACGAACCGAACGTCTTCATGAAGCCGTTAAACAAAAAGAACAACCACCAAAAAAACAAACAGCTGGTTTTCCAAAAACTGGTTTTATTGAACAAAAGTATCTGAATTCTCATCAGGTTGTCGGTGATACAGTACCATGGTCGGATCTGAATGATTCATATATGCACCTCTTCTTACTTTGATATTTACATACAGTGGAGACAAGAATTAAATAACAATGCTCAATAACATTCAAATGGATCATATAAAAGCTGAGAACCCCCTTGATCAACACTTCCACTGGTAAACAAACGCACATGGAGAGTTAAAAGAAACCAGATTGCAGGGGGATGATGGTGAAAAAGAGCAGATTTCCCCCCTAAACCACGTCAGCTGCTGCTCCTGTCCCTGTTTAAGGTTTCAGCATCACCTCAAATCCAGGCAGCAGCACTTCCAGCTGCTCCTTTCTGGGTTTCCATGCGTTTGACAGGTAAGCCAGTTCTGAGAGGAGCAGAACCAATGTGTGGTATAACGGTTAATCTAGTTAATCTACCAAATAATCTGGGTTTATCCATTTATACCTTAAGGCTGTTGATTCCTATTAGTCTTTAAACGCGTCTCATTGACTCCATAATCTATATTTTCTATACAATTCTCTGGAAATCTGCCAAACACTACGAAGAGCAGCCTTCGATGGCGGGAACGGATGAGGTTTAGTAGCTCCTAAAATCTGGGTTATTGTTCTTCCTGGTGGAGCTCCAGGCACATCTGCAGAGGGAGTCTCAGCATAAAGCAGGAGCACAGCAGGAATGAAGGTGCAGTGACCCCCGGGGGCAGAGTGGCACGTTTGGTTACACCCATCGACTCTACAGGAACTTGGCGGTCTCCTCTATTGCAATGAGGCCCCGCCCCCCTCTGCCTTAAGGAAAGAGTTCAGACCGGCTGAGGCAGACAAATTCAGGAATTGCAGAAATCAAAGGAATGGTGGGAGAAAAACGATTAAAAAGGCAAAAGAGTGATTGTGGTCACTTTGTGAAAAACAACTGGTGAGGAAATATAAACAAAGAGGTCTGAAAGCAGTCCTTAAAAGAAAATGAGAGCTCAAGGTTTGGATCTCCTGTGTGTTTTAAGAGCGACGGTGCGACTGACAACGTCCCTGCTTGTAAATAGACATGATGAGTGACATCAGAGTGAGACCCCCCCCCCCCCCCCCCCCCCACACCCCAACAAGGCCTCACACGTTCTGTTAGCAGCAGATGTGCTCACTGGAAACACATCCAGGGCAGAGAGGCCGGTGGAAGACCGGAGGATCTGAAACCTGGTCAAGTGAGACAGGTAATGGAAGAAGGGGGGCGGGGCTATGAGAGCGTCGAGGCGTGTGAATCACAGCAGCGCTTTGACCAGATACAACTTCTCCCCCTGATCGCTGGTGAAGATGGGGGCTTTCTTGTAGTGCTCCACAAGTTCGTCCATGGAGTTGAACCTGCGCTGGCCGATGCAGTACACTCCGTCTGAGAGCTGCACCTTAAAGTGCTTATTCTTCCCCACCGCCTTCAGAGACACAGAGAAATCACTGGGCTGCAAAACAAAGAAGATGGATTAGAGCCGACTCTCCAGCAGATGGCAGCAGAGTCTCCCATTTGCAGCCTTTCTGCTTCAGGCTTTTGTTTCTTTTTGTGTTTTTTTGTCTTTTTTGTGAGATAGTTCCAGATAAAACCTCCTTTTACTCCCTTTATCCTGCTCCTAACTGCTCCGCATTATGGATCACATGTAATGAAAGAGGAGGTCTGAGGAGCTGCTTTGAGAGGCTTTTGGGCTCCACACTTAAGTGGACAATAAATGTGTTGCTTATGTAAGTATAAAATATTCTTTTGTTAAACCTTTTTTTTGTGGCAAAAACAGACCATTTTTTTCGGTCTGAATCTTTATCCCCACATTTTTTTAAAGGAAAAAAAAAAAACTTTTTTTGACCCAAACATCAGAAAAGAGTTAATTACTCCAAAATGATAAATCGTCTCATTTAGAGGGGCAAGGAAGAAAAACAAAACATCTACTAATCTACATTATGTTTGACTTGTTTATTTTAAAGAGTGTTTATTGTATGAAAGAGACAAAACGCTTAATAAGATGTTACAAAAAACACAATTTAAAAAAAACACAGGTAATTTATGCATTTCTGGTATAAAGTTATATTTAATACAATGTATGTATAAATGTCTTTAATTTAAAACACGTGTAGCAAACCTTTGAGTTCCTCTGTTGGAGCATAAAAGAGATGAAAGATGAAAAAGATGAAACCTTTTATTAAAGTTTGATTCATTCTGAGACATGAAGCTAATTCTGTCATAACTCTCAGCTCAGAAGCTTCTGAGCTCAACAATATTTTAGAACAGAATTAGTTTTTGGTGCCGAAATTCAGACGGAAACAGTCTGGAAGTGCAGAGTCAGGGCGCTAGGTTTCCTTATCTATGCTTTGGAAAAGTCTGAAAGAAGTTTATGAGAATGATAAAATAATAAAAATAAATAAATCCAGTTGTCTTCAGGAGGATTTTTGTTTGGTGCTACTTCCTTGTATGGTGAAATAGTTGCTACCATTTGGCTCCAAGTCTTTAAAGAAGCGAGAAGGAAATGCAGGTGAACTTCAGGACTTAAACTTTAAAGATCCACTCTGATGAAAACGGTGTTTTTAACATGTTCTTGTGACAATTTCCTCATGATGAAGGACATGTATATGTATATTTAAAGAAAATTATGCTTAAAGTTGGATTTCTTAGTATTTTTTTATTCAAATCGATGTGAATCAGGAGCAGACGAAAAGATGTCGTTTAAAAAAGCGTATTTGTGACGTAGAAAATGAAAGAAGTTGAATATTCAGTGAGGTGGGGGGCTTTAAAGGGTTAAAATGCCTCCAAATATAAATCAGAGATTGCAAATGTTTCTCATTTATTAAATAGTCTTTTCACCTTTCTGTTTTGTTTGTTCATGACTAAGCAGAATATATGGGGCTTCTAATGCTTAATAGAAAAAAGAACCATGACTCAGCAAAAACATAAACCGAGTCATCAAGAATCCCATTGATAAACTAACTGCTGCTCTGAGCAGGAAGTGTACTGTGATGAATAATTCAAGTAGACTCCAGGTGAAGCCTTAATTGGTGGATTTTTCTATTCAGTGATGAAAGTCAGGCAAGGAAAAAATCCCTGAACTTTTCTTTGAGCGATATGGCGGGCACAGAGCGAAATTTTGGAAAAATACGTGGTCTTAGATGCATTCTGGTGCATTCTGGCAACTAGTTATTCACTTCTTTATCAAGAAACTAAGACTAATTGGAGCATCATGATTTGTCATTCAAACCCCTAGTTTGACTCTCCATTAAGGACTTGCTGGTCCTAAAAAAGAATTTGGAAAATTGCTCAAAGTAACACAATCCTACAATCTACGCTTTTCCTTAAAGCTGCAAAACATACAATTGCTAAAATATAGTAACATCAAAGCCCCAAATGGCAAAAAGAACACCAGTAACTATGATATTCTATGAAAATACCTCAGTTATTTATACATTATTTCTGCTTTAGAAATGACTGATGTACAACATCCACTTGCACTGTTTTCTCAAACTATAATTACATCAAAATATGGGATCTGCTTTAAACTATAATTCTATAACATAATACATCAATTCTTTAACACCAATACTAAGTAATCTGGGAAATATCAAAACAAACATACAAACTAAACTAAACATTGTAAACATTATTTTTTAAGGGAGTGCGGGTCCAAACCATCAAATACTTATAATTAATGTCAACTATACTGAACTAAATCATGGTAATTAGGAAATACAAATAAATTAGATAAAGAAATGTATTCAAAATAAAAACTGAAACTCAAAACTAAAATTGAAATTATTTCAAAATGTGGTTTTGAGATTATTTTACACAAAAAAGTATTTGACCTACACTACCTTAAAAATCTTTTTTTTCCAGCCAAGACCACTTCAATTTGTTTTTTATCGTCTTCTCACAACTGAGGTCGTGACCACGCTCAATAATGACGATGCCTGCCATTATTTTAACACAAATTTGATCGCAAACTCTTCAGATGTGTTTGTGAAAATTTAGCGTGGGTCCGCCAGTTTTGGTCTCTAGGGAAGCGAGTCACGCTGACCACGTGGTGCAGACAGAGCCAATCAGACCCGTCGACGCATCCGAAAGCAACTAAAACGTCCCGTCATTGGTCAATTAGGCCGGGAAGACGAGGGATGGCCACGACCATAGAGGAAGCTATCTGCGGAGAAATATAGAAAATAAAGCTAAAATTAGCTGATTTCAGACCATTTTTTAATCCGGAAAGCGATTTGTCCGTAGAGATCAGGTCTTTATTTCCCGGAAAGTACGTTCGGTTTGCTCAAAAACCCGGATTTCCGGGAATTCCCGGAAGACTTTCATCACTGTCTATTAGAAATCTTCACTTCCTAAAGTTTACCTCAATTATGATTCCAGCAAAACTCAGAGGCTGTTGGAAGCGTCTAAAACAAAACTGCGACTCCTTTATCTCAGGAGGATTTTCTGAACTTACCGAGGATTCGCTGTCTCGTATGAGGAAGTCGCCCTCCTCTCCCCTCTCGTTGAGGAAGTGCTCGGCCTGGTGTCTGGTGATGTTTCCGTAGTACCAGTCCCTGTCAGCGAACCTCCCTGAGCGCGGCGGCGCCAGGCGGTTCTGCTTGGGGCTGGAGAGAGGAAACGGCGTGCCGGGCTGCTCGTCCAGCACAATCACATAGTTTTTAGGTACCAGTCCCACAATGCCGCGTTCGTTCCTGCAACTCCACCACTCGGGATCGTTCTCCGGCTTGTCCACCACGTCCATGATCTCCCCCTTCTCAAAGTTCAGCTCCTCCTCTGTCACTGAGGTAAAGGGATACAGAGTCTGGACCCTGTGAAGAACTCCGCCGCGGCCCCCCGCCCGCCCGTTAGCTAACAAAGTCCCTGCAGAACCCCCGTGGAAGCCCCGCGGGGAATCTCCACTGCCTCCGTCCTCCGGCCCTCCCACCTCCTCCTGGACGTAGTTTGATGGGAACCAGCCGACTCGGCCGGCCTGAGTTCCCCGCCACCACCCGTCACTGCACTTCTCCATCACGATGACCCTGGAGCCTTTAACCAGCGTCAGCTCGTCGTCGCGCTCGGCCGTGTAGCCGAACTTCACCACAGCGGGAATATTCAGATCGTAGATCCTCTCTGCTGCGCCGCCTCCGACCCCCCCACCGCCTCCGCTGCCATTGGAGGGGAACTCTGTGTCCGAGCTGGGCGTCGGGGAGGCATCCCGAGCGCTCGTCTTCCTCTTCGTCTTTCCCAAACCTGCAGATAAGCAAATCAAACGAGAGAGCTGACACTGAAAACTTTTGAGAGTTTAGAAACATCAAACATTCAATTTAACATCTATGTTTAGTTGTTTTTTTATTTAAACTTCAGGAGAAAGACTTCACAGAAGTCTAGGAGTGTTTTCTTTTAACTTTAGGGATGCAGTTTGTTTGTTGCTCTCGTGATTTTTGTCTAAATTTCATTTTAAACCAACTTCATTTCATGTTGAAAATCTGTTTTCTCAGCTGAAAATTTACAGATTCTTCCATTCAAAATAACCCAAACCATTTTAAAAGGAAAACTGGTTCGTGATTTGATGAATCGGAGTTCATTTTCTCCGTAGAAATTAATATCAATGAATGGATTTTTTAAAACTCAGTATGCATAGCATGAATCACAATACACGTGAAATCCCCTCAAAGACAGAAGCTGCAGAGCTACTTCTATCCGCCTGATTCTGTGCACAATTTCTTTCTTTCCTTTGTTCCTACACATTGCTCTCCAGATTTCTGAAGAATCGGTTGTTCAGGGAGGTTTTTTGCAGCAGGACCTTTAGGATGGTCTCTCACCAACCCACACATGCTTTACTTTGAATAAAAAAGGTGCAAAAGCAGTTCAAGATAAAAAGCAAGCAAATCTGGGACAGACTAAGTGGAAATGTTGAAGTCGGAGGAATCCTGGGCATGAGGAGAAGGCTGACCCAGACTACGGAAAAGCCGGGATGTCCCTCACTGTCCCACAAAGATCAACGTATTCCCCTTGTCATCACACCACACACTACATATAAACCTTTTAAAAACATTTGTACCTTATGCTACTTTGTACACTTTTACTGAATAGTCTGTCTGCACTGTATTTAATCGTATCGAGGTTCACTTGCAACTGAAGCCAGGCCCTTGTTTTTGGTCCACACCTGCCAAACAAACTTTATTTAAAGAAACAAACAAAAGAGTTTATTTGCTTAGAAAGGCGATTCTGTTGGCTGTTTGACAAACAGTATGAAGGTGGTTTCTTTCTTTAACATTGAATCTTTAGGCCCACTCTGATGAAAATGGTGTTTTGAATATGTTCTTGTGGCATTTTTCTGATGATGGAGGACAGACCAGTATATAAAATTAAGCTCAACATTGCATTTCTGAGTATTTCTTTATGTAATCGTTGTGAATCAGCAACAGGGAGCAGGAGGGTTGATTACGGTCCACAGTAGGCCTGCACAATATACCACAAATTTATCGTTATCGCGACATCAAGCTTTGCAATATGCATACCGCAAAAGATGGCAAAAATCGCAATAAATGGTTACCTTGACCCTTGTGCTATCCTAGGCACTTTAACATTGGGAGTTGGGTCATATAGACCCACTAGACAGTGCTCTGAACCTTTTTTCTTCAATGATTTGTGATCCTCACTGGTGTCCATGGATTACATGAAATCTTTCCACCTTTATCCACCTTTGTCATGGTAGGGAGAACACATCAATGTAAGAAGGGGGGGGGGGGGGGTCATCTAAGATAGCACAAGGGTTAAATGTGCTAAAACAAACTCATGGCAGCTTGAAATATTGAATAAATGAAATAAATCCCTTTATGCATTTAACCAATCGGAAGGACCCGTTTACGCTGTTGATCAATCAGATGAGCCCTTTTATGTTTGATGTTTGCCTCCTATGTCGACGAGGGTCATTTGGAGTATAATTTTTATACTGTTGCATTGAAATGGAAATGATGCTTTTGGTTTGTTTGATATTTGTTTATATACCGCAAATTATATCGTTATCGCAATATTAATCACCAATATCGCATATCGCGAGTTTTCCTCATATCGTGCAGCCCTAGTCCACAGCAACTGTTCCACCCATACCTCAACAGAGAATTTCTGTGGGGGAAAAAACCTGCCGCTCAGCAGAAACAATGATGTAGAAAAACCACAGTGTTTTTTATTTTGGCCAAAAACGACATAATCCTAATTAAAAGGGAACACTTTTCCAATAGTTCAAAAGATGATCAGAAAAAGAACATTTCACAATTTCATCGTGTAGAGTGGTGCAAATGGCTTCTAAAATAACATTTAACAGCTAAACCTGTGGACATGAGAGATGAATATCTATAGGTAATTGAATTAAAGCTTATGCGCCAAGAAGAAGCAGTGTGAAAATCAAACAAATGTGCCAAGTCTCATAACTACAGTTAACCTCATTTCTGACTAAGCTGCAAATATTTACAATTTTTTCCCTAAGCATTTTCTCTAACAGTCAGTTTTTCTAAATTTTCAATTTTTTATAAAAAAAAAGTATTAAAAACTAAAGAAAAAAAACTTTTTCCAGGATCAAGGAAGAATCCTTGTGTTATATACCTTGACACGTGCTCCTAAACGTCCAATGATGACAAACTGAATAAACTCAGTGCAGATGAAGCCTGCAGACTCAAATAGAAACATAGAAACTCAATCCTAAAGAGTTTCTATTGCTACTGCATAACCTTTCCAATGATTAGCCAAACACATGAAGCATTTCCTGCATTTCCTCATGTGAACTGCACAAGGTGTGGCATTGTTTAACTTGTTTGTCCTCATAAAACACGCCATCGTGCTTTTGGAACACTCAGCAAGCTTGGTGCCACCTACTGAAGTGATAGTTTGGAAGTGTTTTAATCAATCAGCTATTGCAGATCAGGCTTTCAACTGAAAGAAGAACCTGCTGAAAGAAGGACTTAGTTTTGACAGACGGCCATGATTAGATTTAGTTTTGAGTGGCAGGAAGCTCTGTGGGGAGACAAGGGATTGTGGTCAGCATGAAATCAGCTGAAGATGACCATTTCTCTGCCATGCTCCTAGAAGGCGCCATCAGTAGCTCTGCACAAACTGGTCCGGAAACACGATAACCTTAGAGAAACCTCAGTGGGGAAATGGTAAATATTTACGACTGGTGGTAACATTGACACTTAAAACACTTTCACGGAGCTTCATGAATGGAGCAGAGGCTGAAAGACAAGTGGAGCAGTCTGATCATGACGATCATCTTCAGGATGCTCCTGACTTTCCATTCATGTCCTCCCAAAGAGTCGCCAGTAAACAGCCTGGATCTTCAGTGAGCCCTGATGTTTATCCAATTCTCTTGCATGCATGCTAGTGCTTATTATACACTATGTGCAATTTCACTCCATTTACTCGTCAGCTGGGGTTGCTGGAAGTGCTCGTTCCTGCGTGCTGCTAATGACAGAGCATCTTGACAGCTCATCTCCCCCCTAGTTTGCTCCACGGTGTGCTGAATTGCCACAGAAATGTCACTGCTGATCGCAGCGTTTGGAAAATTTCTGGGTTCACAAAGAGTAGCATGAAACTTGCTGGCAGAGGGAGGCGGAGAAGTGCAGCTGAGAACAACGAGAGGTCTCCTGGCAGCTGTTTCTCCTGGACTCAGGAGACCCAGAACATCAGAGGCCACAGCTGACAAAAACGCTAAGGAGGAGGATGAGACGGGAATAACAAGCAGAGCGTGTTTGCGGATAGCAGCGTATATGCATGATCGAGGTGGTGTTGCACAGGCTGAAAAGACCTGCTTTAGGTGGTTAAAGAGGATAAAAAAAACAAAAAAAAAACTATTAAAACCAACACTCTAAAAGAGCAAAGGAGGGGAACGAACACACACTCCCTGCAAATGAGCGAGAACACCTGAATCCACACACCTTTCTTCTCATCTCATTTCCACTTCAAGGTGCCGGTCTGTTGGTTAGCGTTGCAGTGGGCTTCACTCCTCCCGCGGATTCCACTGCAACCTTCACCTTCCTCTTCATCTCGTTAAAGGAGGCTTGATCTCTAAGCCCAGAGGACTTCAATTCAGAGTGAAGGTAGCTGATGAAAGCCTGCAGGTTGCAGCATATTCCTTTACTCAGTGGAGAAACTTTCGATGGAAAGAGCTGGTGCAGTTCCTGTGCTAGGGGGACACGATGGGTCTAATTGCGTTTAGTGAGTCTTTTAGTGTGGAAGAATAAAGAAAATGCAGAGACAGGACCTTCAAAACAATGCTTTTTCAGTTGGGTGTAGTGTTTGGAGTGAATCCCAGGTGAGTTTCATGTTTTCTTAATATCAGTATTACTATAAAAGTTCCGAGTTGCTAATGCATGTTCTGTGTAAAGCCACTAAAAGCTGCCGAAAGCTCAGCGACTTGGGCCTCAGTCCCAACTGCCCCTGAAGGTGAAAATGGGCTGCCTGTGGGGGAAAAAGGGTCAAATCTGTACAGGGCACGCAGGTGATCCACAGGCAGTAGTGGTTTTAGGCTTGGGCTTACGGGCAATTGCCCGGGGTGCAACTTTAAAGGGGGCTCAGTGCTTGAAAACAGACATAAAAAAATCTGCGCCACTATTGGGTTTCTACTATCTGTTATATCACAGAGTTTGGAATGGCCTGAAACCTGCAAATCTGCGCCCCCTGCAGCTGCACGCGCTCCTGTCTTTGAGAAGGTGCCACAAATGCATGTGAAGAAAAAGGGGAGGGCTGGAGGCTAAAATGGCGCACAGAGTGCAACCTCGATTGCGCAACACCTGGATCATATCGTGCCTTTAGATTACTCAGCTCATGCTAATAATATCATTCTTTCTTAAGTATTGTGGACATTTTTATTAGAGGTCTTTATTTTGCTTTGGGGTTACTCGCCCGGGGAGTAAGTTAGTATTGACCCGCCACTGCCCACAGGAAATATAGAGGTTGCAGACTACTCAGTGAACCCGTAGAGAAAAATTGTTCAATCACATTGTTCAATAGGCATGCTGTAAGCAACAGACCGTAGTGAACACTTTAAGTAAGGGTGAAGTAGGTGAGACGCAGGACGGATTTTTCATTTTTTCAACCTCCTCAAAACCTGCACACTACGAAAGAAGCTTTAGTGCTTTTTAAGCACTTATAGTGCAACCTTACTGTTAGATTTGGGAAATTAGTAGAGGTGTTATGATACACATAGTTGAACCGAGGCATTTCGGTACGGCAGTTTCAGTTCGGTTCACTTCTGTACCGTTTCGGTATGTTTTTTCTTTTTTATCCCGCACAGCTGCTTTGTCACTCGTAGTGGGGAAACGAGAGCCGAGCAGCCAGTTAACTAGCTGCGTTGACTGTTCTTGCCTCATACTCCACTCGCCCTCAAACAGTCTCAGAGAGAGAGTAGACAGAGAAATAGATTGCTCCATCTCCTTCCTGGCATTGAAACCCATGAACACACATGAACAGCGTAACAACATGAACCTCACTTCTCTTCATAGCTCTCTCAGTGATAGTGAAGAATTCAACACAAAATTTCACACTTCCCATGAGTTTTAGTGGCTATAGGCGGGCCTAACTGTCAGGTTGCCACTGTATTAACTTTGCGCCGAGGCGGAAGTAATGTTAGCCGTGATTTTTCTCCGAGACGCAATTAGGTGACGGACAGTAAGCTTGTCAACATATGGCTAATGCAGACGCGAGGCCAAAGATGAGGACCACCCCCATCTCCTTACGCTCTCCTGTGTGGGAACACTGTGGCTTTGTTGTCAGCATCCATGAAGGGAAAAGACAATAGGACAAGTCGAATGCTGCGTGTTGACATTGTTACACAAAGATAGCATATGCCACAGTAACACATCCAATCTGTTAACAAACTTAAAACGGCATCACCCGACTGTAACAATCGGGTCTACAAGAAAAAAATATGTTCAAGTTAAAATGTTTTTTTTCAGGCCAGTGTTAAGTATCCGAAGTTTTTTGGTTCATGGCAGATAATTTTCTTAGTTTATTAATCAGATCACCTACATAGGTCAATTTTATTTATTGTTACGTAAAACCAATAATTGTAAGTAACTTTTTTCTGCCTTAGTTTTCTGTACCGAAACAATATCGAAAATAGATAGATAGATAAAAAAATTATTAATCTCTTAAGGGAGAAATTCAGGTGTCCGGCAGCAAAACACACACAATAAATAACAATAAAATAATAGTACATAAAATAGCAGTTCATATTAGGGAGATTTGTTAAATAGCAGTACCGAACCGAGCCCTATGGAATTATGAATCAAACTGAATTGAGATTTTAGCGCATCGTTACACCCCTAGAAATTAGACATTCGCAGCATAGTTTGTGAGGGCGTCCTACGGGCACCTGCGTATCACGTGCACACAGTGTATATGCAGCATTTGTGCGCGGTCAGTATGGGGCCAGCACACACACCTCACTAACGACAAGTGTGTGCGTAAGGGCACCGGTAAGACGGCATCGCCTGTATGTCATAAGTGGCGTGCAACTTGTTTTATCCTTCCGAATACTTCAGAATACACTTACCACACGCACTACAATCATATCATGTTCCATTTTCATGATGTCCCTTTGCCCCCTTAACTACTGTAAGTCTTCAAATGCTTACAGAATTAACGTTGTTCCAGCGGATTCTGAAAAAGAGAGGTCGTATGAGCCTCAAGGAAACTGCAAGACCCTGCACTCCCCTTAAGATTCAGCCGCTTCTGTCTACAACCCTCCATGGGCCTAGACAATCCAAAAACCACAGCATCAACCCTGTACAGGTGAATGTGACTAAGGCTTTAGAAAAGTACTTATTTTAACAAAATGTGTTAAAGTTAGAATAAAGATCAAAACACTCAATCTTTTTGACCAATATTTATAATAAATGTGTTGTTTTGGATTTAAGTAGGCGCGCCGTATTCTATAACTGTAAAGACTTTCAAAATAAAGTGTTATGAAAGTCGAAAAACAGAGAAAAAAACATCGACCTATTTAAAAGTAATAATTTTTTTTTTTTTTTATTCCTAAAAAATGCCATTTGCTTTGTTTTGGACAGGTGAGGTCATTCTTACCCATGCTGTTAGGGCTCTAAGGGGACAGGTGGGCACTGACCCAGTTGCAATAGTAAGTAGGTTATCTGCTGAATTGTTTAACCAAACACACATTTTGGTTTACTGAAAGATAAAACTAGGGTACAAAGCAGCATGAAGTTATTTATAGTTGGATATTGAAATAGATGGTGATGAAACGGCAGTAGTAAAAATCACCTTGAACAAAAGGAAAAGCTGGAGATAATGGTAATTACAGACCGTCCAAACTCTCCATAACCATTACGTGGACTGGCTCAGGGGGTGCAAACAAATGTCAGGCTGCAGGCAGAGCGACGTAATCTCGCTTTCAGCCAACCAGGCTCTTAATGCAAGTGTGTGACTAAGTTCCATTAGCCTCTGACCTCACCTACTGCTCATCATCATGATCGTGTTCTCGCCTACTGGATTTTTCCATGCTTTAAACACTAAAGCTGCTGCAGGCAGGAAGCTCAGACCAATATGGAACAGTGCCATAATGCTGTAGTCAATAAGTAACTAAGTTAGGGGGCAAAAGGGGGATCCATCATTCCACTACCGCTGTTATAAGCAGGGAACAGAAGGCAGTATAACCTCTGCACCCATAAACTATCATTAGTCTGAACTCTTCCACAGTTTCTGATAAAAATGACCAAATCAATTCCAAATTAATAGGTTTGATTATAAAACAACAACAAACAAACATTCATTCTTTGTTTTTTCTTACACTGAAAAAAAAAATATATATTTTTTTAATCAGACAATGTTGACTGTTCCCTTTCTATATTTTAACTTACCAAAATAAAAGCACTATGAATTTACTTTGGTAAACGCAACTTATATATGAGATACAATTGCAGTGCTTAACATTGTGATCATTAAACCGAATTTGACCATTTTATTACAGTGGAAGACATTAAAATTCAGGTTGAGTTTTTTCAATGTCATATTTAAAAACACAGAAAGAAATCATGTTTGGGTAAAATATCGGGATACGTATCGTATCGCAGGCTGCGTATCGGGATACGTATCGTATCGCCAGACTCTTGCCAATACACACCCCTAGAGGCTACCATGCAGGAATCCAGGGTTCGATTCCCGGAGGGTAATGAACAATGGTACTGGGGCAATTACCTTATCAATGGCGAGCAATTAACATCACCCAGTGAAGGCCCTTAGGCAAGACCCTTAAGGCTACTACCTCCCGAGCGCGGTTCGGCTGCAGCTCACCGCTCCCCCAGGGGATAGGTCAAATACGGAGAAGAATTTCCCCATTTTGGGATAAATAAAGTATTAATTATTACCTCCAACGAGTAAGGCAAGTCCTGAGAGGCCACCTCAATGGCAAAAATAAGACCCGGGCAATAAACATCTACGTACTGCCAGTTATCAGACACCCTGCTGGAATAATAAGATGGCCAAAGGGATACATAACCACGGATGTTAAGACATGAAAGCTCCTCACCATGCATGGAGGGTTCCATCCCAAATCCAGCACCATGAGACTGTATGCTAGTCGCAAGGAAGGAGGCAGAGGACTAGCGAGTGCAGAAGCCACTATCCAGGATGAAACATCCAAGATGCATGAATACATCAAGCTCAAGGTCCCAACTGACAGTCTGCTCAGTGAATCTCTCAGGCAATGGAGAGCAGAGGATACAGTGCTGGAGGACAGATCCTCATGGGAGGACAAACCCCTGCATGGGATGTACCCAGGGCTCCAGACTAACTTTTTTCACTAGGAGCACAGTGGCCCCTAACTGAAAATTTTAGGGGCGCAACCAGAAAATTTAGGGGCGCATACCGTAAATCAACATGCTAACCAAATCTACTAATTTCCACTGTATTACTAATAAATACTTTAATAATAGATGCAGAAATTACAATGTGCTGTTTCAAATTCAGTGTCACATTTTATTCTGCACTTTTGAAGATGCAACAACAAGGTAAACTGACAAAAGCATCGCTGTCATGACAGTACAAATAAGTAAAGGAAACGGATGGAAATTTATCTTTGTGACACTAAATAAGTGCAGCCAAGATGCACAATAAGCGTGTTTGAGATCACCCAGGTGAACTCAACGCTGCGCAGATCACCTGGTGTGTGACATATATTTTTGTTTTTGCTCCAACATCAACTGTCAATCATCACAAAAATATCGCGAGAAAGGGGTGGGAGCAAGGGGCAAACCTACCCGGACACAGCTGGAAACTGAACTGACTGAAAGCTGCCCTACAGACTACAAAACAATGCATTATGGGACATGTGTCCTGATGGTTTTTGTAGGGGAGTGATTAATTAAAATAATTTAAAATACCAATTCATTAAAAAAGGCTACATACATCACAAAATATTGAAATAATCATAAAATATATAATAACACAGATCATACTAAGGGGGAGACCAGCCCCCCCCCCCCCCCCCCCCCCCCCCCCCCGGCCTGGTCTCCCCAACGATCCAGGCGAGCCGCTGGTTCATCTCAAACATGTCTATCGTTGCATTTTCCCCACGTATTTTCAGTGTGTCTAAAACTGATCTTGTTGTTGTTCGCTCGAGTTTAAAGTTCAAGCCCCGTTAGCTGTCACGCATGTAGGTGTGGGACATTTATTCTCCTCAGCTGACCCGACTCCCGCGGGAGCAGTGTGCTGCCGTAACGGCCATGCATAACCGTCTGATGCGCCGCCGTAACCGTAACCAAAACCTAAACCTTCCTCCGGTTCTGTGCGGCCCAGAGAAAAGTTCAGCACGGACTGCATGTATGTAGAAAATTACGAGCAAATAAATACGTTCTAAAGGAAAGTAAGGAACTCCTTCATGTGGTCCGGGGAGGGAGGGGGCTGTCGGGTTTCCTGCTTTCAGGCCCTGTCATTGTCACGCCCCCAAGAGTCATATACCCCACTGTGATTGGTTGGTCAGCTTCGCGCACGACAATGAAAAAGTGCCATTCATACAAACTGGCGGGCTGAAGTAACATTAAACCCTCATATTAAGGCGGGGACCGCAAAATATCATCTTGGGGGCCGCAAATAGCCCGCGGGCCGCGAGTTTGAGACCCCTGCTGTACACTCTGGCCCTGGTACACCAACTGCAGGTCGGAAGAATGAATCAATAGTTCGCTTACCCATAGTTCAGACGCACATATCAGGTTGTGATATTTGTCTCCGTTTCCTTCCCACAGATGTTTACGCGCACTCGATTATCTCTAGGCCCCTCCCCGTCCACGCATTTTAGCCACTCACAGTGGCTTTCCCTTTTCTTCTCACACGCAGTGGCCGCCTCACAGACAGGTATCACGCGAGAGTGTGCTCGCGTCTCATGAGTATGTGCGCGAGTGTGTGTCTGCCTGCGTCCGTGTGCACTTGCGTCTCAATTATTTCATTGATCATTGACGTGCCCCTTCCACGTTTAATGTATAAAAAATACGTAGGGTGGGGGAGGCAAATTTACTGGTCGCACATGTGCGACTGGATGTAAAATTCAGTCGCACACTCTCAAATTTTGGTCGCAAAATGCGACCAATTGCTCGCAGTCTGGAGCCCTGGATGTACCACCGGACCATAACTGAAGTGGCTGATATCAAGAAGTCCTACCAATGGCTAGAAAGGGCTGGCCTACAGGACAGCACTGAAGCACTCATCCTGGCAGCTCAGGAACAAGCCCTGGGCACCAGAGCGATAGAGGCTCAGATCTACCACACCAGACAAGACCCAAGGTGTAGGCTGTGAAAAGAGGCGCCTGAAACAATCCAGCACATAACTGCAGGGTGCAAGGTGCTGGCAGGTAAAGCATACATGGAGCGCCACAATCAAGTGGCTGGAATAATATACAGGAACACGTGTGCAGAATATGGACTGGAAACCCCAAGGTCAAAATGAGAAACGTTTCAATTTTCTACTCTTGTTCTCTCCTCATCTATTCCTACATCTCTGAAAAAAAACAATTTCCTTTTAAACATATAAAGAAAAAAAGCTAAAGAAGGGAACAGCAGGATGCAGGCCACATCAGTGGCATTTGTGTAACAAAACTGCTTGCTTTGTGATTAGAGATTTAACACTCTCTAACCACCAGGGCTCGACATAGCCATTTGTCCGCTGGCCCGGTCCTGTTTTTCGAGCAGTACGGACCACAAGACTTTATTTTTTACTTGTCCGCTCGGGCCACTAAAATATCTAACAATTAATACATTTTTCACCTTTTACAATAAAGTATATTTTGCGAAAACGTGTAGATTTACCTCGTCTTTATAATTCACTTTTTCTGCTAGTCCTGTGTTCAGACTTCAAGGGTTTCTATGGGAAACCTTTTATCACTCTTCTCCTCCTCTCCCGCCTGCGCGCGCGGCTGTCACTGCCGAGCACCACGCGGCACGCGCTCACTCATTTTTTTTTTCAAACTTTATTGAATGTAACAATTCAATACTAAACAATGTTAAACAGCAACAACGAAGGAACAAGCCAGTGGGTTATTATTACATTTTAGGCAGATATATTTAAACTGACACACATATCAGCGCGCCCCCTGGTGGTTTTTCACCGCGATGATCATAAATCCAACACCGTCACTGAAGAGAGACGGAAGACATGGCAGGAATAGATAGGAATATGTTAGATGGAGTAACGGGTGGAATTAGTAGTATGGACAGCAAGATATTTAATGAATGCATTGAAGATGAAACTGTATGCACTAAGCTTTAAGCTGAATGTCAAAGAATCGAAGGCAACTCAAAATACCTGAATCTCAGACTCAAATGGAGTATAAGGTCAAACTACTTAATTTTGTTTTTCTTTACAACACTGTAAGCAGTAAGTATTTCTAGTTAGCTGAATGATCTCAGTAATTTAATTGTATTTAATTTTTCAATTATTTAATTTAATTAGGTAACTAAAGTAACTAAAAAGTAAATGTAACTTTGCAACAGTAACAAAAAGCAGAACCTTAAGGCAGTCAGGGCAAAAAAGTCAATAAAACTTCTTAACTATTGATTAGGAACAAATGTGAAATAGCAGTGATTAGAAGCAGCATGAAAACTTCTTAACTAGTGTTAACTACTACACTGCAGCGCTCTCTTCAAAACATCTGAAACAGACTAGAGCAGATTTAAGTTTATATGCTCTATTTTTAGTCATTGAAAAGTGTATAAATAAGTGCTAGATGTCACCAGAATGCACCAAATTGCACCATATTAAAATTTTCCGGGGGGGCATGCCCCCGGACCCCCCTAAAGTTGCAAGCACCTGCGGAGCGGCGGGTCTCGCTGTGCACGGTGTCGGGCCAGTAACTTTCAAAAACTACTGGCCCTATGGGCCAGTGCAAATTTCTGGGCTATGTCAACCCCTGACCACTCTGTGAAAATGTCTCATAAAAGTTTATGCAGATAGAAAACTAATAGAAATTCTATAGGAAGGTTAATAAAGGAGGAGTTTGTTTAAAAAGCAGCGGTTTGGCTAAATCTCATCACAAAACCCAATAATTGATGAGTTTATGTCACTTTAGTGGCAAAAGTTACTTCCAGAAACAAAATAACTCACTTTTAGTATGAACATGTTTTATTGTAACTGGAATAAAAAAACAATATGGTTTTCTGTGTTGCAGCTTTATGCATTACAAGCTTTAAAAAAAAATCCTGCTTTTAGTTACAACCGTATGAACAAGAAGTCCTAAATTTGTCTCAACATTGGTGACAATCGCTGAAGGTTGGGGGGAGTTGATCCAGACAGATTTCTAAATGATCCCCTAATTTTCCTGACCAACTAAAGCCAAAGTATGTACTTCAGATCCCAAAGTGTCTTGAAGCTACAATGCAGATTTTTCTCAAACAAGTGTGACATCAGAGCTGTAACCAAAACAGCAACCTTTGGTTTATTCTAACAAACACATGCTTATCTTGAAGATTAGATTAACAGCAGTTGCAATAAAGTAAGTGTTTCTTAAAAGGTCAAATTAACTGTTTGGTCTAAATAAATTAAAACTGATAGTAAAAACTTCAATCGCTTAAATCCTCTTTGGGTTTTCAACTTTTTTTGTTTTAATATCTAATTTCACAATATACCTTATATATATAGTATAGGTTTGCTTCTCCCCACTGCCATCTAAGCAACACATCAAACTCTACTTGACTTTATTTGATCATTTTTTACTCTAATGTGATGTGAGTGTATTGTGTGCAAAAACATCCAATTATGATAATGTGTTATTACTGTACACTGTCAAGAAGATGGCATGATCTTCTGACATAATTTTTTTATTTTTTATTTATATTCTAACCAATGTATTGCTTCATATCCAAAATGGGTTTATTGTATCTGTGTTTGGGGATTTTTTTATTGCAGTGTTCAATTATTTTTTTTGGCTTGAAATACATCAACCAATAAATAGATTAAATAAAAAAAAAGACAAGTGTTAAACCAAACTAAATTATTGTGTTATTGTTTCACTTAATTATATGTGTACCATTTCATTTTAAATCTAGCTATACTCTTAACAACTTATATCTAGCTCTGTGTTAAAGCCTGAAATATATGATTAATTTAGTTGTGATTCCATTTAATTTGTTTAAATTATAAGAAAAATAACTATTTTCAAATACTTCAAGAAATATTGTAATGCATTTCTTTTTTTTAATCTACAGATGTTTAAATACAATTTAAATTCAAACTGGACCAAAAAGAAAAGGAACCAAACAAAACTAAAGACTTCAGTCAACAGCAATGAATGGTGAGTTTAGCATGTTAGAAAAAGAACTTCACAAAGTTAACATTAAATCTAAATAAAAAAGTAGGTTAAATATAAAATCTACATTTTTTTTTTGCTTTTCAATGTCACTGGAAATAAAACAGTTTTTAATTCAGAAACCCTTAGGATGTTTCTATATCCCTAAATTCTCATTCTATATAAACGGATGTAAAGATTTTGCAGTCTTATCCAATTTCAGAGAAGCGCATGACACCCTTTAATCATGCAAAGCAATCCTTCTCAGTGTTGAAAGCCATGCCCAGATTCAGCCTAATATATTCCAGTCATGATTGGTAACTGAGCGACAGTGTGCTGACAGCTGGGAGCAACAGGCAACTCAACGGATCCCTGCAGAGTACAGTGACAGCCCCCCACCATCACAGAAGCACATTTTACTTTTGACAGAATCCAGGCTTGAAACAAGCTCCTAAAAAGAAACAAACACGCACTGACCCCTGCACAAAAACCTATATGTATGTATGTTCAGTCTTGGATAAAATGATTCCACCCAGCACAACCTGCTTTTCTTACCTAGAGTGTCTTTGATGTTCTTCACCAGTGAACCTTTTTTCAGGCTGTTCTTGCGTTCAACGTAGTTTGACGGCACATATCCTGTCTGGTTGGAGGCATTGCGGACACGCCACCATGTTTTTGAGTCATCCAGGAGATAGAGACGCTCGTTTTTTCTGATGTCAAGTTCCTGGTCCTGCTGGGCCATGTAATCCCACTTGGCTACAACAATCACCTCCTCCGTCATCTTTCATGGATTCCCCCTGCAGAGAAGAAGGGTTCTGGAGTCAGTCAAAATGTCAGGTTTTAAGACCAATAAGTGGTTAAAGCTATTCATCTGTAAGGCTATGTCCGAATTCCCTCGCTACTCCGTAACTATTGAAAACTATATAGTGCTAGACTACCTGGTGGCCTGGTTTTTAAAAGCAATTCAGACACCGTGCTCACTACTTTTTTGTTTTTATATGGCAAATATATTTCGCAAAGTAAAAACCCAAACAATATGTTCATTTCATGAAGACTATTTATAAACCACTGTGTTTTAAGGAGGAAAACACATTTTATTTCCCCCCAAAAATTGTTCAAATGGAGTGCATTGTGTTCTACATTTGTTAATCTAGTGAGCATTGATGCAGAATATTTTTTTCGCAAAGACTTCTTGGGATTTTCTAGAGCACCGAATTTTGGAATAGTAGATTAAGAAAAATGGCAAACACACTATATAGTGCACTATGTAGTGAGTGGTGAAGGAATTCTGACACAACCTAAATAAACTTTAAAACTAACATTTGAGAAACTAGAAAGACTCCATACTGATTATAATCCCATTTTGCCAATACATACAATTAAAAAAAAGTAAACAGATATAAAACAGAGTAATACTAATGATTGATGGTATTTAACTAATATATATTCGACTACTGGTACTTGTTTTAGAGTTCCTCTCATTTACAGGCAAAATACAATCTAGGTTGATATAAACAGCAACATCAAACTAATAACTTTTAGTAACAGTGTTCATGGCAAATACAAGTAAACCTACAAAACCTGTGATTGTGTGCCTGTGCCCCAATGAAGCATATCTATTCTTACAGTCTACACTATTTTTGAATCTAGGGAGTTCCACTTATTATTGTTGGCAAGATACTTTTTAAACTAAAAGCATATACACTAGTACATGAGTAATTTCACTGTATGGCAATGTATTTTATTTAATATCTATATATTGTCTTATGTAGAAATGTCTGATTGTATAAATGAATGGCTGGATGAAGTGTTGGATGATGGATAAATAAATTGATGGATGAAGGGTTGGATGGACGAATAGATGGATGGACAGAGGGATTAATGAATAGATGGTTGGGTAAAATATGTTCTAGCTCTAAATAAAAAGCCTTTTTACAAAAATTATAGTGTACAGCTGTAACTCATAAATGAAAGGATGTGACGTTTCACCCATTTAGAATATCTAAGAATATGTATGAATGCAAAACCAAAAGGATATATGGAAATGTGTAGGAGCCTAAATCCCTGTTCCACTGAGTATTTATCACAGTTCTAAGTTGGGTCTGGGTATAAAAAGCATGTCCAGCTCTTCCTTCAGCTTCAGAGTTGCCTATTGCACTGTCACCCCAACATTTTCATTAATAGACATTGAATAGTGGGGTTTTAAAGTGTGTAATGTAACAAGATGGCCCTAGAAGCATTTCAACGAGGTGGCAAAATCCACCTCCCATAAAGAATAAATCAGAGTGCAGATTTTTCCTAATGTAACATCATATTTAATGATGTGCATTAGGCTTAGCAAAATAATGTGTGAGATATCATCCCTGCACCAAATTTTGAAACAGCTTATCACAGCTCACACGAGCATTAGTCCAGTTAACCCTTAAAGAGGTTGGCTCTTCATAAGATAACAGGTCATACATAAAGTAGCATTTTGTGCCAGAACTGTCTTTTTAAAAATGACATAACATAAATTAGCCTTAGATTCTTACCCCGATAAGGGTTCATAGCTGACAGCAGGAAGTTTGACCAAACCAACTGTGGGTCTAAAGGTACGATCTTTAAAAGAATCCCGTCTAAAATGGCTTCTTTGGGAGAAAGCACCGAAACACAAAAAAATCAATTTAAAGTGTTCAATCTGTCTGTGCTCCATTGTGCACGAGTAAACCTTGTCTATTAGGCTTTTTTAGATGGACAGTGAGCGATTACATGCTCTACTTCACTAGGCTTTGCGTAAATGTTATTTGACATGGGCCAGCAAGATCACCTTACTGCAGAACAACTGTAGTCTAGAGATGGTGTAGAGATGAGCAGCGTTTGATATAACCTTTACGCTTTTTTCAAAAGGCCTGCTGTGACTAAAAGACTTTGCTTTTTGAAAATAAAAAATATAGAGAATCTAATCTGATTAATATTTACAGTTGAAACTAGAAGTTAATATACATCACATAAAAACACACATATACTTTTTTTTGAGACTAGTGTTGTTTTTAGACAAGTTTTTATCACTTTTATCACAGTCAAACGTCTACATAAATTTCATTAGTATTTGGTACTATTGTCTTTAAACTGCAGTACTTCGATCAAATGTCTTGGATATCTTTCCAAAAACCTATCACAAGATTTGGTAGGAATTTTGGTCCATTCCCAGACAGAACTGGTGTAACTGAGCCTAGTTTGTAGGTCGCCTTGCGTGTACATACATGCCTTTTTAGCTCTGACCATAAATGTTCAATAGGATTTAGATCCACGCTCTGTGATGACCACTCCAAAACATTGACTTTGTTATCCTTAAGACACATTGTAACCGGTATGGCAGTATAATTCAGGCCATAGTTCATTTGGAAGATCCATTTGCGTCCAAACTTTACTACTTAATACTTTTTGGCTGATGTCTTTAGATGTTGCTTCAATATTTTCACAGTCTTTTCTTTCCTCATGATGCCATCTATTTTGTGAAGTGCACCAGTCCCTCCAGCACCAAACAACCCCACAACATGAAGCTACCACCCCCATGTTTTACAGTTGGGATGGTAATTAGAGGCCTGCAGGCATCCCCCTTTTTTCTTCAAACATAACAATGGTCATTGTGGCCAAACAGTTCAATTTGAGTTTTGTCAGACCACAGGACGTCTCCAAAATTAGTCTTTATCCTTGTGTGCATTAGAAAACTTTAATCTGTTTTTCCTATGCTTCTTTTGGAGCACTGGCTTCTTCCTGGCAGAGTTGCCTTTCAGCCCATGTCTGTTCTGTACTTCATTTCTCATAGATGAAATGAACAACATAAAATAAATGAGCATTTGACTGCTAAAACACAAATGCAAAAATATTCTTATTGTTGTTTGCTTTGACACTATAACATCAAATGTTAAACATATGAAACATTACAGTACCTAACTGGAAAAAACAAATTTAAGTTATAAAAATGAAATTATGAAACTAATGGAATTCCTTTTTTCAACTATTCAGTCACCAATGATCCATATTTGACAACTTTAACACGGCGGACCGCGAGGCTTCTTTAAGCATTGCAAAAATAACAAAAGCATTATTTTTACAAGAAATATAAACAATGATAATGATCAAATATGTTTCTCTGATTCTTTTATTTTTAATGGCCTTCCATTTTGGTGTTGTGCCACCCTTTCAAAGTCTTCTGTACCCCCCCCCCATACAAAATGTTCTAGCTCCGCCACTTCTCAAGACCAACTTAAAAACACCAAAGTAACATTTGCATCAGAGCGGATCTTTAAAATCAAATGCTTTTTCCTTTTACAACCACATCATTTTTGTTATGCATTATTTGTTTTGGTCGTTCAAAAACACACAAGTCGTTTTATCCGATTACTCGATTAATCGATCGATAAAGTGCTAGATTAATCGATTACAAAAAGAATCGATAGCTGCAGCCCTAAATCGGAATTAAAAGACCACTGAGAACACTTTAAAAAAATAGATCAAAAGATGATTGGAGTGGGAAAATGAAAATGAAACTGTAAAAGTGGGCAAATCTATGAAAGAAGCAGTGTGAGCAGAAGAAAATAGAACTTTAGATTTTCAAACCTTTAGTAATAATTAGATTAATAGTAGTAATCTAAATTCATTACTCTAATTTCTAATCTAGATCTGCGATAGATTTATTGGAATCCATTAAAATTATTCTGATACTTCAGTATTTTTTTATATGTTTGCATGAAATCCTTTAGGCAGTAATCTGTTAAGATGATCATTGGATCTTTTGACAGTAAATAGAAAGAAAAGTTCATGATTCATTCATATTTCATCCGACCTAATAAGGACACATGAATTGACGAGGCACAATGTGTTACAGTATTTTCAAAAATTGTCATTGGAATCCTTTCCCACTTTATGCAGTTCTATGCACAAAGATTGTTCCCATAACTGAGTTTTATAGAAGCATTGGTAAAACACTTCACTTAACACTTAATATGCAGCAATAACATTGCATTCGATTTATATTTCTTCAAAATGGTTATGCAGGGTGTAGAAGAAAAGTCATCTACCAAAGAAAATTAGAATTCATGAGAAGGATAGCAGCACAAATTAAAATATAAAAAGATTACACCATTGGTAAAATGATTGATATCTTGCATACATTGCTACTAATTATGACAATCAAATCATAAAAGCAAAAACTGTTGGATGATTTTTCAACCAGATAGAATTAAAGTCTAGGCCACAACCCCCAAACACATCCCACCAAATTGATGTGATGTCACAACCAGGGCAAAAAGTCTGTTTAAAACCAAAGAAACTGATTACAGCTGACTTTAAAATCTGCAACGAGTAGCAACAACACACGCTGCAGAGCAGAGGATTTGTAAATGAAGTCCTGTTGAAGTGACTAAGCTTGTCAAACTGGATTTCTTCACAGGCGAACAGGGAGAACAAAGAAAAGGAAAACAGGAGAGTTGTGCAACGCTGCAAAAGTTAACGCCACGAGTTCAACTCTTCAGCTATTCACAACACCACAGCTTTGACTGGAGCAACAAAGACAACAGAAGGATGAAGATTGAGGCGTTACTTTGACAGACAGGAAGTGACAAAGACAGCAGCTGTGATTCCTTGGAGAGTGCAGAAAACAATGAGGAACGGGCAGATTTATGGAAAACTTCCTTCAGAAGTTTGGAGTTTTCTGCGTGTCATCTCGTCTGTGGACATTCAAAGCTGGATCAGGACACACCATCTATGGATTTTTTTTAAGTGAGTTATGTACCAAGTAAAATTGAAAATTAGCCAAGCTATGAAGCTTCAATTAAAATTGACAATAAACATTACAAAGTTTATTCTTGGTCAGGATAACACATTTAACATAGGAAAACCACGAGTCTATCATGACTGTCCCAATACTTTTGCCATGGAAACTGATTACCAAACAAAGGAGCCTTTCAACATTGTGTACAAGATGGGCCTGCATGGTGGTTAGTTCTGTCGTCTTTCAGTGAGAAGGCTCTAGTTTAAATCCTGGTTGGATTCTTCCTGTGTTGTGTTTGCATGTTTCGGGTTTTCTTGTTTTTCTGTTTAAGAAAAAAGCTGTCATTTTATACATGTGGTCATGCGAGAGACTAGCAAGGTTCTATACTGCTTTCACCTTATTATAGCTGATATAGCCTCCAGCAGTTCCCATGACCCTAATAAGTGGTGAGCAGTTGTACGTAATGGATGGGTGGTCATTCTTAGTCATAACTATGAAACTGTGTTTACGGTAAAGATCAGTTTAAGGTGTGGTTGAGTGCCACAACTAAGGCATAAACAGAATGAAGCATAAAAATTGAGTTTTTTTTTCAAAAATAAAAGTTGGTAAAATTTTCAAGCACAACAGCAGACCACAAGCTCCCTGCTGCGAGTTCCTTGCAGCGGGAAGGGAAAGAGGGGGTGGGATCGCTCTATGCCAACCCCAACTCAAAGGTGAACTTCTAATGAACTCAACTTAAGACTAATCTGATCCAGGATTTAATTTAAATTTAATTTTGTTTAAAAAAATTGTCTATGTTTTTTTTAAAACAAAGATTCATTTTGGTTTTTCAAAAGCACAAGACAATTAATTTGGGAAAGACTTGTTTTAAAAATAGAAAAGCTTTCCAACTCCTAGTTTTCGTGACCCTCATATGAAAACTGGACTGAGTGACCAATAGGGGTGTGACGATAACCGCATTACCGCGGTGATGACTCATCACCGCACGTTCCTCTTTGTTTTCTTTTTAAAGTTCTGCATATGGTGCATGATTTGAACCATAATAATCACAATCGTCTTCGCTAATAATTTACTTTTTCTGCGATTCCTGGGGCTTCTGGGGGAATTTCCATTGTATTCAATTCCAATACAAGCTGCGTGCGTTCTTGAGTGTGCGGAGAATTATTTTTTTTGGGGGGGGGGGGGGGGGGGGGGGGGTCGCAAGAGTCCTGACACCATGACTCTTGCTGATTCTTCACCATCACAGCTCTACAGAGAGCAGTTTAACAAAGAATCAATCACTGTTATTCTGGGGGAAAAATTTTAACACTGTTCTCCTTCACTCCGTAACAACAAACATGAACGCGCGCCCCCAACACACTTGTGCGCGCTCTTACTCACTCTCGCGTGGTACGCGCTCCTTCCTCTTACACATGCAGCGCGCTGACACACACCGGGGTGCGGTTAACCGCGACTCCTGCTGCTTCATCACCGCGGTGATCAAAAATCCCACACCGTCACAGCTCTAGTGACCCCTGCCCCTTGCGATCCAAATAGAAAGTACTCGCTGGGTCCAAGAAGCCAAAATCCCATAGTCTTCTCATATACAGTAAATGAGTTGACCTCCCCTTCACTTAAAGTGAGTTGCTGTTCTCCATGTGCAAAATAAAAGATGAGCGCTTTAATCCTAACTGGCAAATCAGTGTCTGATGTATTTCAAGTGAACTTAAAGAAACATTGACCATCTATGAAAACTGGACCAAGTGAGTGTGACGTCACCCATAGAAATCAAACTATTTTTTTTAAAATGACTTCCTTCCAGCTCCAACAAATTAAAGTCAATTCAGTCGCCATTTTTTCACTATTCGGACATCGCCATATTGGATGGAGCCAGAAATCATCAGTAAGCAGTGATCGGTCCAAGTTGATCTCTGTCAACATTTCTATGGCAACCGCTCTAGCAAATCAGGAGTGAGCTTGTTGAAAGGCCACACATCTACCACTGAAAGCAGGCTCAGGAGAATTTGTCAATCAAATGTCAAAGGACCACATGCTTTTATTAAGGTATCTGATTGGCCAGTTTATACTTGAATAAATTATAGAGATAATGATGAAAAAATTAAGGATTATCAAGAACACGTTAAAAAATGTATCAGAGCAAGCGTGGTTGTTCTGACAAATATATTGACTTAGTAATATGTGTTTATGTCTCTATGGGATTTTGGCTTCTTGGAGCCAGCAGGCACTTCCTGTTTGGAATAGGAGGGGTCACTCAATCCAGGTCTTATGTAGAGTCAATGTAAAGAAATTAGTTGGTGGAGTTGAACTTGACATGGCTGCATGGCTAAAAGGCCAAAGTAGTCTTGACAAAAATATTTGCCCTGACAACCACCTTAACAACTGTCACATGTGTTGGAAACAGAGAAAAGTCCACAAAAAGTTCCACATCCTTCCCTACTGCTGCAACATTCTTTTACAAGCAACTACATAAATGTATGTGTGTGAAAACTAACCCCAAAAAAGCATTAAGCCTGTATTCCACACACAATCATCACATATTGTGCCTGCCCATAGGGGGTAGATGGGGTTCATGACCATAGCACATCTGCTTCCCTGTGATGCTCCTCTTTGGTTTTAGAGTGCTAAATTGGCTCTGCACACATGGATGCCATCAAAATAAGAATAAAAATATTTGACTTAACCACTGAAGCACATCTTTAAAAGTGTTTCTTCTTTGTAGCTAAATAAAACTGAGGTTAGGGAAATTCAGACCACAAAAATATGGCTGTCATCATGATATTTGAAGATGTTAACTCAAAGTAGTCAAAGCTCAAAAGCAAACCCTAACCACACATGAGGAGTCTTTCCTTCATAAATGACATTGCATGTAAATAGCCTCAGGGTGGAAATGTTGGAAGTCAGTTGAACACTTAAGAGTTCACTGTCTTACAAACAGCAGTTGGTAAAAATGATGTCTAGCTTTATGGTTACCCTTTTCTAAGTCAGTAAAACCACCGGAAAACTATTTTACCAACTCCTTTTCAAATGTGAAAATAAAAAGAAAAGAATCAAATAAATAAGTTGATTATTCTTTGGATTTATTATTATTGCACATTCACAAGAGCATGCTTGAATATCAATTAAGCCGCAGCAAACTTCAAAGACCTGCTTTGTTTAAAAAGTGTAACGTTGACCTGAACTCCAGTAAGATAAATTAAGAAAACTATGCTGGTCTTCCTGTAAAGAAGAATCTTTGATCCCCCAAATAAATTGCTATTAAAATTAAAGGGAATTGTAGAATTTAAGATAGTAGATTAAAAGTTCTGTGGCCAAGTGGTGTCGTGTGATTGAAAATCAGCATCAATGTTGGGAAAGATTTACGTCTGAATAGGTCCTGAGTGTAACTGTGACTGTAGTTTACTGCTTCCTCAGGGGGTTGGGGGTTAGTTCATGCTTTGAGATTTTAGAAATCTGATATGATCTGACTAAAAACAATGATAATGAAAAAAATTAAACTGCAACCAAAATAAAAAGAGCAAATCAAAACAAAGTTGTTAAATGCTCATAATAGGGTCTGATGCCTTAATGTGCAAATGTTTTAATTATCATAAGTGTGTCTAAAAGTGTATCTAAAAGTGTGTGTGTATATATATATATATATATATATATATATATATATATATATATATATATATATATATATATATATATATATATGAAGTCAATTCCAAGCATCAACTTGCATGTTGGCAAAATGCTTTGTGGAAATTTGGACTTAAAAGGAGAAACTGTTCATAAATGCTTTAAGCCTGAATTACCGGTAACACAATGGCCTTTATTTCAAAGCTAAGGTAAACATAAAAATAAACTGAAGAACAACTTATTTTCAACTAAAAATTATGCAAATGAATGCAAATTTGAAGTCATTAGGTCTCATTAGCTATTTATGAATTGATTTATTACATCAGATGGAAAAGTCCTGCACATTGATACCTGTTTGACATCACAGATTGGCTGCTTCTTCACAGATTAATCGTTCAGTGTAAACTCCTCACCCCTATTAGAGAGATGAGTTCATGTCACTTTGTGCATGTAAGAGGTTTAAAATCAAAAGCATGTCCCATATAAAGCATTTCCAAGTCAAGCACACAATAGTGATAAAAACTGCACTGAAAATTATGCATCAAAAATCCCAATGAGGCACAGACATTTCTTGTTTATTTCCCAACCTCCAACCCCCTCATCTGTTTAATTGTAGAGATATTGCACAATGTGAGTTACTGTTTCCTATTTTAATTCAGGTACTTTGCCGTGGGGCATGCAAATTTTCTATTATTATTCTGTCATAATGATGGTATAAAAACTGATCAACAACACTGAGTTCCCTGCGGTCCTGAAATGCTAAACTCCTTTTTTTTTCTACAGGCACAGCTCTCCAAGTTTAAACTTGGGTTGTGTTCTCTACTCCTTGATGCCAACTTCAGCTGCTTCAATAACAGCGTGGTGCTTGTTCACTTTGCACACGTTCCTGCACTCCAAACACAGGATGGAGAGCCTCTATTGAATGGTTTGCTCACAATATTTTTTAACTCTGCCCACAGACATTTTATGCTTTAGAGATTTACTCACCAGCAGTTTTACTTCATTTTTCAGTATTTTGAACTACTAGTTTTAGGGGGGGGGGGGGGACTTAGCAGTTAAAACGCAGTTAAATAGTCTTGAATTCTTACCTCTAAGAAAAACAACCAGTTTAGTAGAATTCAGTGGAGAAAATATTGTGAAAGGAGTTTAGACAAACAGGATTTCTGTCCTGCTTCTATGAGATGGAAACACAGGAGGTGATTGTGTGTTTGAGTTTGGGATACAGCCAAAAAGACTGTTATGCAAAAAATAAACAAAATGAGAGTTTCTTTGACAAACAAACAGGAATCCGCGTGATGTATTTACAATCTGAATAAAATATCACTAAACCACGCCAGAATTTATAAAGTAATCACTTAAAAAATAATGACACAACAGGATTTTAAACATTTTGGTCAAACGTGGTGATTTGGTTACAGAAAAACAAAATGCAAAAACGAATTTATTAACATAAAACAATAATATAAGTTTTAGGGATGCAACGGTAAACTTTCTTCCTAGTTCGGCTCAAACCACAATTTTTGGGTCACGCTTCTGTTTCGGTTCTCGGAGAAGACGCCACGCAGGCATAGAGCAGCTGCAGTTCTCAACTCTATTTACCGCATAAAAGCGTAAATATTGAGAAAAGCAATTCCTAAACATGCCACCGAGAAGAAACCCAGCGTCTGAGGAATATGAGGACTTGAGGAAGATGCTTGATTTCGTGCTGGAAAAGATCAAAGCTATGAAGATTGTTCACGGACAAATTCTGGATGCTATCGGAGAGGTGAAGCAGGTTCGGGCTCTGCAGGAGCAGTGTTTCAACAGGATGGATATAATTGAAAAACGAATGGATGACCAAGAGCAGATCTCCAGATCTAACGACGTGATAATCACCGGATTGAAAATCAAACCCCGGTCATACGCGCATGCAGTGACTGCTGGGAACGGTGAGGAATCCGACGAGCAGGAGACGAGCTCTGTGGAAAAACAGGTGGAGGACTTCCTAAAGTCCAATGGAATTTCTCTGGACACCAACAATGTGGAGATCTGCAGACCGCTTCCCAGGAAAAGAGACACCGACAAACCAGCAATCCTCTTAAAGTTTGTCAATCGGAAACACAAAGCAGCTTTATTGAAGCAAGGAAGAAATCTGATCTTAAAAAAAAGTGTACTTCAATAATCTACTGAATAAAAATAAATACAACGTAAAGCGAGTTTGGGAAATATTAAATGACATCATTAAATATGGGACAAAAAAGCGAACTTATCCAGATTACTTTACAGATGAGAAGGGTCAAAGCTATGACATCAATGTAGCAGCAAACGGTCTCAATAACTACTTTGTAAACGTGGGTCCAGAGTTGGCAACAGAAATTCCAAAATGCAAAACTAGCAAAGACAATAATCCACCCATCGAAAGGATCCCACACTCAATCTTTCTCTCTGATGTGAACGAAAATGAACTGATATAGAATAAATCAATAAATCAAAAATAAATAAATAAATAAAGGATTTGTATTTTACGCAGCAACAAAAATTCAGAAAACTCCTTTTTTTCATTATTTTCAATTTTCTATTGCAAAGTAACAATTAGGGGAAACCAAGAAATTTGGCTCTCTAATAAGTATAATCTAACCTCAGTCTGTTAAGAAGTGACAAGTTGTCATTTTTTCCTCAACAAGTTGCTACACTTAGTATTTTATACTTTTATATTAAACTTCTTAATCTATGCACCCAAACGTCTCCTTTTTAACTTTAAAAATACAAAGTGGATCACTGTTTAAAAATACTGTACACCTTTCAATAGTAGCCGGACTAACAAATGTTCATTACTTTAGATGCCAGTCTCTAATAGCGGGGCTCCTTTGGGATGAAACATTCAGATGCTAAAAAGATTATTAAACAACTTTCTTTTAAACTGATACTTCTGCTAACTTTTGACATTATCGCCTCTCTATTTTTCCCAAACCTCTAAGGTTCAGTCCAAGAGTTTTCGAAAACTGGATAAACAGGAGAGCGGCGAATGGCCCTTGAAAAACTTGCTTTGGGGGATGAGGAAAACCTAATACTTCATACCACATTAAGTTCACAGGAAAACAAAACATCTCTATACTGTAGTGCTTAATTTGCATTCAATCCTATCTGTGTTTTTTTGTTACAGCACATTATATTATCTGTCTTAAATGGTTGTAGACTATGGTCAATTAATGCCCTTCATGCTCTGCACACTGTGTACTATCAGGGACAGGGCTCCAGACTGCGAGCATTTGGTCGCATTTTGCGACCAAAATTTGTGAGTGTGCGACTGAATTTTACATCCAGTCGCACATGCGCGACCAGTAAATTTGCCTCCCCCACCCTACGGATTTTTTTATACATTAAACTTGGAAGGGACACGTCAATGATCAATGAAATAATCAGTGATACGCGAGCGCACACGCACGCAGGCAGACACACACACTCGCGCACATACTCATGAAACGCGAGCACACACTCGCGTGATGCCCGTCTGTGAGGCGGCCACTGCGTGTGAGAATAAAGGGAAAGCCACTTTAAGTGGCTAAAATGCGTGGAGGGGGAGGGGCCTATAGACAATAGAGCGCGCGTAAACATCTGTGTGAAGGAAACGGAGACGAATATCATCACAACCTGATATGTGCGTCTGAGCTATGAGTAAGTGAACTATTGATTCGACTCGCGGCCCGCGGACTATTTGCGGTCTCCAAGATGATATTTTGCGGCCCCCGCCTTAATATGAAAGTTTAATGTTACTGCAGGCCGCCAGTTTTAATGAATGACACTTTTTCATTGTCGTGCACGGAGATGACCAACCAATCACAGTGGAGTAAATTACTCTTGGGGGCGGGACAATGACAGGGCTTGAAAGCAGGAAACCTGACAGCCCCCTCCCCGGACCACATTAAGGAGTTCCTTACTTTCCTTTAGAACGTATCTATTCGCTCGTAATTTTCTACATACATGCAGTCCGTGCTGAACTTTTCTCTGGGTCACACAGACCCGGAGGAAGGTTAAGTTTTGGTTACGGTTACTGCGGCGCATCAAACGGTTATGCACGGCTGTGTTACGACAGCACACCGCTCCCGCGGGAGTCGGGTCAGCTGAGGAGAATAAATGTCCCACACCTACATGCGTGACAGCTAACGGGGCTTGAACTTTAAACACGCTCGAGCGTGTTTAAAGCTAACGGGGGGGGGGGGGGGGGGGGGGGGGGGGGGGCTGTGAGATGAAGGCGAATCTGCAGCAAGACTGAAGGAGGATAGGAAGTTGGAGTTGTCCTTAACATTCAATTTAGTTTTAATTTTCCTCTCCCCCTTTTAATGTTTTGTGATCTATGTAGCCTTTTTTTAATGAATTGGTATTTTAAATTATTTCAATTAATCACTCAACTACACAAACCATCAGGACACATGTCCCATAATGCATTGTTTTGTAGTCTGTAGGGCAGCTTTCAGTCAGTTCAGTTTTCAGCTGTGTCCGGGTAGGTTTGCCCCTTGCTCCCACCCCTTTCTCGCGATATTTTTGTGATGATTGACAGGTGATGTTGGAGCAAAAACAAAAATATATGTCACACACCAGGTGATCTGCGCAGCGTTGAGTTCACCTGGGTGATCTCAAACACGCTTATTGTGCATCCTGGCTGCACCTATTTGGTGTCACAAAGATAAATTTCCATCCGTTTTCTTTACTTATTTGTACTGTCATGACAGCGATGCTTTTGTCAGTTTACCTTCTTGTTGCATCTTCAAAAGAGCAGAATAAAATGTGACACTGAATTTGAAACAGCACATTGTAATTTCTGCATCTATTATTAAAGTATTTATAAGAAATACAGTGGAAATTTGTAGATTTGGTTAGCATGTTGATTTACGGTATGCGCCCCTAAATTTTCTGGTTGTGCCCCTAAAATTTTCAGTTAGGGGCCACTGTGCTCCTAGTGAAAAAAGTTAGTCTGGAGCCCTGAGGGAGCCTCTATTTGGTAGGATGTGCCTGTGACACCACACCAGGTTGGCCAGATGCTCCTATCCTTTCATGTGCAGTGGAAGAAGCTCACATCGAGCCACTGTTGGATGACTGAACTAATCTTTAAGAGTTAGAGATACACCGATAAATCTTCCAGGAATTGGAACCGGCCAATTTTCCTGTAACCGGCTCTGGATGGTGACCTGCAGATCTAAATTCCTCCCAGTTGCATGTGAGTTTTAAACCACCACCTGCTGAAGTTTGGTCTTCTTAAAATTGACAGTATAAATAAAATTGTATGCTATAGAAAGCTACAGCACCTAGCGACCAATCTAGAGACTTTTTTCAAGAATTTCTTGAGACTTTGTAACTTTGACAGGACACAAGGATTTTTCTACCTATTCTCACAAAGCAACAGTGGCAGCCACTGTGCTGGCCTTCCACATCCCCTACCTCATGTAGGCTAAACCGATCTCCAAGCAGTTGAACCTCACAGCAACAGAAGGACATTTTAACAGCTCAGCATCTAGATGACATCTGTAATCTTTGATGGACAATTCGGAAGCTGGTCAATTAAAAATGGAACGGATAAGTTATTTGAAAAATTATACAACAAACAAATAACCCAATGGATTAAAGCACTTTTATACAGATAATTCAAATGCAGTAAATCAGGAATCAAATGAATAAACAATAACAAAGTACCGGTATGTACTTAGTAAAAGAAGAGACAATGGGAGAAGTATGTGACTAAAAATGCCTGTAATTTGTCATTTTAATATTTGTTCTTTCCCTTTTTCTTTCCCAGAAATGCTTTACAGTCCTAGAATAAACTGCTAAAGTTTTAAAACAGTGTTTTTCTTTATTTTTAAGGTTAAAAAGAGACGTTGGATACGTGAGGGGGCACTATTAAAAAAAAAAGTAAAAAATCTGAATTTAATGGTCACACCATTCTAAAATTGTTAAAACCGGTTAATTTCTACAAAGAAAAAGTTTAAAGTATTGAGTGATTTCACAGATGATTATTTTTACAGCACCAAAAGACCAGAATCATACTGAAGGGGATTCCTATGACTGACTTTTTATTCACAGCTCTTGTGTTGCTAAGCGTTAGCACCTCGTGTTTGGCACCATCTTGACACGTCATTTGCAACTCAGGAAAACATAACTTACGTGTCAACATCACAACAACCAAGAGAAAACAGTAAGCAACAGGAAGCAAGTGGAGAGGTTGCTAATAAGGTGACATGGAAACGATGGATCATTTCCCTCAATTACTGACTTGCAATGCATGTAATGAACAGGCAGGATCACAAATGAGAAAAGGAAATGAACTCTAGATCCCACCAACAGATATCTGGCTTATTTATCTAAACATTATCTTTAAATCATAACATGGTGTGAAACTTAAGTTGTGAAATGAGGCCATCTCTTTCAGAAACTAACATATTCCAGATAAAGCCCTCTAAATTCTTCGCACCCTGTGTCCCTCAACCTGCATCAGAAAAAACAAAAAAACAGAAGACTACGCCCAAACCTGGAGATTTATATTCTTTTTGCCCTTTTTTGCTAAACAGGCTTTCTCCTTGGTGGTTTCCTCAGCGATGGACCTGCATTATTCTCTTTGATCAGATGATTCCCTGAGGCTCCCATGAGAAAACAGACTTTTGTAGTAATTGCAATGCAGATAAACCGGTATAACGCCCCACGGACCTGTTGAACATGCGGACAAACGTTTCTTTTCTAAGGCATTTAAATTCTAGTCGTCCGTTGAGTTCACACAACGACCATTTCCATAATCTGTACCAAAAGTGTCCAAAACAGCTAGATACAAATAATTTATGTGTTCCACATTTCACATTTAATTACCTGTGATTGGATGTTAATGTTTTTTCATTCAAGGATTTAATTATTTTTCAAACCTCTGCAGCGATCAATAAAGATAACTTGTAATGACCTAAAATTATACAAGCTTGAAGAGCTTTAACTAATAAATTGCAAAAAATAAAAAAGTCATTGAACCAAAACAATGCATAGAGGTAAAGAGTTTTTAAATCTCTTATTAAGATAAATAAATATTTGAGACTAGAGAAAACAAGTTTTTTTTAAGTGCTGCCTTACTTTTGCATTTCAGTTCATTTCCCAGTCATAATAATGTACACCGAAGAGCGAGACTGCTACAGTCACTGTCCATGATTATTTATGACACTTGATCCTTAATGCTCACTTTCAGTTATTCACATAGAAACACTCGAAGAGAAAATGTCAATGAGTGAATCATTTGAAAGTCCCACGGGAAAAACTTACAGGCATTTCTGAGGTGTGAACTATTTTGGGTAGACAGTAGAAACTAATGAGAAGAAAGTGTTCAAATTATGAGATCATTAATTAGGAATTTCCTTAAGCATGAATCACATGCACATGTCTTAAATTAGATCAGTACTGTCATGTTGGAATTAGAATATTTCATTTTAATGAGACATCCTGCGCCATTAGTTTCTTGTATAAAGTTTTTTTTTGCCCACTTAGTTTTTATGAGAGCTACTGGCTTGTAAAAGCATGACGATGTTATTAACAATGACTGTCCGAATA